>NC_134410.1:94654832-96042519 GCF_038048845.1 Mixophyes fleayi | reverse complement strand
ATATCTCAAAAACCTTACATGATATCAAATTTCCGAATGTATGTTTGGATTCTACACACAAAATTACATGGCAATTGATATCTATAATTTCAGATGCAAAATACAGTCAACACTTGTGAAGTCCTTTCATAAGTATCTTAGCTGCATTTTGCTTACTTGTAATGTAGCTTACACTTATTGATTTGCTCTCAACAAGTTCTCGAATCGAATGATGTCTAATAGCAATATGCTTAAATCTGCCATGATACTTAGTACTAGCTGACAAATAAATGGCACCTTTATTGTCACATTTGATGTTTACGATCTCAACTTTACTTAAAAGTCTCTTTTATCAAATTTGGGCAGTCGCCTCATCCCTCTCCGGTCAAATTGTTATTTAATTCCCAAGATTTTCTTCCAGGAACTCATCCTAGCTCATTTCAGCCGTTGCACTCGCGGGGAGTCAGTTATCTCAATCATCTAACCACCTCTGCAGCTTTTCCTCAATTCTCTGATATTCAGTCGCGCTTCCACATTTCTTCAAAGCTTTTTTACCAGTTCCTGCAACTACGTCATTTTCATAGTGTTGTCAAAGACCGCCTTTCATCCCGCCCCCTCTCTAGCTTTGAATCCCTCTGCTTATGCCAATCCTCACCAAAAGGTCTAATCTCCGCGCTCTATTATGAGCTTGCTACTCCCACTTCAAATCTTAGAGCCCCCAATGAATTAGCCTGGGAACGGGACCTTGTTAGCTGTTAGATGAGGAATGGTCTGAGATATATGCGAATGCTGCCTCTAGTTCTATCTGTGTTAGAATTAAAGAGAACATTTATAAGGTTCTATTTCATTGGTACTATATGCCTTTGCGTCTCCGTAGAATCCTCCCTGACTCGTCTGATCGTTATTGGTGGGGGTGCTCCTACGAGGGCACATTCCTCCATATATGGTGGACGTGTCCAAAACTGTCAATCTTCTGGGCTGAGATCAAAGGCTTGATCAACTCAATTCTTCAGGTGAATATTCCCCTGGAGCCTAAATTCTTCCTCCTTCCCGTCGGGGCTCCATCGTCATCCCGCCATCAGAATAAACTAATTAGGCACATTCTCTCGGCCGCTACTTGCCAAATAGCGGCAGACTGGCAACTTGAATCCTCCCCCCTCCATGCAGTACATCATTAATAGAGTTTGGCAGACCCAACGGATGGAATACATGACCAGTATTATTCACAACTCCTCGAGAGCCTTCACCAGGATCTGGGACCCGTGGTTATTCTTCTTTCAGGTGTGCCCACCCTTTACATAACTCAGTTCTACTATTTCCTCCCCCCTTCTGTCTCCTCTTCCATTTTTTCTTTCTTCTGTTTTCTCCCTCCTCTTCCATCATTTTTCTTTCATTTTCCTTTTTTCTATATATGGAAATTATGGGTCACTCATTTTCCTTATATTTTAATATTTGGTTGACCTGGTGATTTTTATGTTCTGCACTGTTGTAGACCTTGTGAGTTTTTGGTTACCTTCAATAAGTGTATTCATTCTGTCAACCGTTATACTTTGTTGATGTGACATTGCAAAAATAAAAATTTAAAAAAAAATAAGTGTCTTTAATCTATAGAGCTTCTTTAGCTGCTTTCGTTAAAGCCATATACTTTGCTTTGTTACTAGAAAGAGAAACTGTAGGCTGCTTCCTACTTGTCCTGCTGACTGGTGCGCCTGCTAATCTATACAGGTAACCAGTATATGAACGAGGATCATACTCATCTGCTCTCCAATCTGCATTGCAGAAAGTCTCTAGTTCTGAAGTCTTGGATTCAAAAACTTTAGTTTTAATGAACTTCTACCACTCAGGTATCGTAGGATTATCCTAACAGCTATCCAATACTGTTTCCCAGAGTTTATTGCAAATTGATTCACTTGGCTCACTACATGTGTGATCTCACATGTGTGACTTGTATACATTAAACTTCCAATAGCATTTTGATAGGCGATTTCTTTCATCACCTCTATTTCAGATTCACTTGTTGGTGACATACTTTTGGTTAATTTTATCAACAGGAGTATTTACTGGTTAAACATCTGTCATCCCATACTTAATAAGTATAGTCTCAATGTAACGACATGTAATGACAGCCCCAACATTCAGTTTTTCTGAAATTCTCATTTCTAATAGGTCATGTACAGAACCAAAGTCTTTCAATCTGAACTATTCCCCCAATAGACTTTTACACTGTCTATGTGTTCTTTCTGACTTGCAAGCAACAAATCATCTACATATACAACAATGATTAACAGCTTTCCATCTATTACTTTGCTTCAACTCATACAAAGATTTTTATTAGTAAACACACTTTTCCTTCTGGAAACATGTCCTCATTATAATACTTTGCCATATAGATTTACTCAACTAATTTCCCAGTTAAGAAAGCAGAGTCAAAATCTAATTGGTAGAGCAACAAATCATGCAACATAGATATGGCAATAACCAAATGAAGTGTACCTTGCCACAGGTGAGAAGATTTCTCTGTAATTAATTCTGTACCTCTGAGTAAAACTCTTTGCAACAAGACAAGCTTTGTTTAGGGCAATTGATTCATCTGTATTTAACTTTTTATAAGAGACATATTTGTTTTTAATTGTTTTACGGTGGTGTGGCCTATTGACAACAGTCCAGGTTTCGTTTTCATATAAAGATGCCATCTCTTTAACCATGGCTGACTTCCAATATTCTCCTACACTACTGAATTTTGCTTCCTGCAAATTTTGTGGTTCTGAGAATGCAATATTGGCATATTCCTCACTATATCTCGTTGGAGGTTTCCGTTTATTACTTCTCACGGAAGTTCTTTTCTCCTGAAGGTTGTCAATATTTATAGTCTCTGGCATAGATGTATTGAATGATATAGGTATATCAAGTACTACCTCTTCTTGAACTTCACATCCTAATTTTCCAGTAGGGGATGCTGTTTCATGGAATATGACGTCTCTGATTTAATACGTTTATCAGTCACAATGTCCTAAAGCCTGTAGCCTTTATGCTCAACAAAATAACCAAGCAAAATATAGTCTTGTGATTTAAAGTCCAATTTACACCTCCTTTCTTTAGGGCTGTGTACATATGCTTTGCATCCAAGCACCATAAGATGACTGATGTGAAGATTTCTTTCAGACCACGCTCCAATCGGTGTCTTGCCTTTTACTGCAACAGTGGGTGCATAGTTCTTTAAATAAACCGCTGTTTGTACACCTAAAGCCCAAAAACTTCTTTTCTAAGAAAGCATCACTTAACATTGTACATGCTCTTTCAACTTTCATACAATTTGCACATTCACTTACACCATTTTGTTCAGGCGTGTGTGACATCAACTTCATAAATTCAACTGATAGAGTCAACTCTTTGCTTTTTCAGGATAGTCAACAGACTTCTTATTTAGGTATTGTCCTCCGTGACCAGAACTCCAAATTTTTAGTTTATGACCTGTTTGCGTCTCCACCAAAGTTTTGTGTTCTTTGATCTTGTGTATAACTTCACTTTTCGCTTTAAGTAAATATTAGAGATGGGTGGGCTCGGTTCCCCAAGAACCGAACCCACCAGAACTTCGGGGATCCGAGTACCGAGCTGAGGCGGCTCAGTACTCTTGCGCCTATTCAGATTCCAAAACGAGGCAAAACGTCATTGTGACGTCATCGGATCTCGGATCTCGTGAGTTTTAGAATGAATATATAGCTGCCTCCACAGCGATCTAGCGCCATTTGAGAGAGGTACAGAGAAGGGTTAGGTCACAGGAATATTGCAGGAATAGAGTAGGAATAGAATAGAAAGAGAGGAGTATAGTGGAGGCATTTTTCCTAATTTACACTACAAAGTGTTTGGGGTGTTATATTTCCCCCTTCTAAAAAAACTATTTTCTGACTGCTGAAATTCTAAATAATATACCAGCACAGTATATATCTGAATTTGCACTTCAAAGTGTTTGGGGTGTTATATTTTCTAACTGTTGAAATTCAAATATACCAGCACAATATATTTCTGAATTTGCACTACAAAGGGTTTGGGGTCTAATTAAAATGGATTCACAGCAGTACACATATGAGCAGGAGCAGCAAGCAGCTGCTGCCACCAGTCCTGATGGTAGTCTTCCCTGTACATCATCTGGTAAAGCCTATGTAAAAGTACATAGTCTTTTGAAGTCAGGGAAAAAATCACATAAAAAACCCCTTTTACCGTGTTGAAGAAAAAATAGCTGTAATAGAGGAAAAGTTGCCAACATGCCATTCTACACATGCATTGGCAAAAAAAGAATGAGGCCTTCTCCTTTCTCTATTAGTGCGAGATGTTACTGCGGCTTCTTCTTGTAAAATCACTCGTGACCAAGCAAGACCAAATAATTCGGAGTCCAAAAGTGGTGCACAACTACTTTTGCGTGTGAAAGCCGAGAAAACAAGTAAGGCATTAGAGGAAAATGTATACTCAGAATCAGAAATGCTACCAATCTCTGAGGAGAGTTCATCCACAAGTGGTATGTGTAATCGTGACCAGTCTGATAGTGTACCCATTCAGGCACACATCAGCATTTCTGCTGATGTGTGCCTGAACAGCCTGAGTGTTGTACACCGATTGAGGATACCACTTTGGAATTGGAAGAGGATGAGGGGGATATTTGTGTAGCAGACGAGGGCGCTAATGAGGATGTTGATGAGGATGAGGTTGTTTGTGCAAGTCCTGCACCAGTCAAAGCAGTGCCTGGGGCATAAAACCAAAAAAGCCACTTCTTATGTGTGGAATTATTTGTACCCAAATCCGGACAACAGTTGTATAGCCATTTGTAGTGTATGTAAAGCCACAGTCAGTCGAGGCGGGACTTTAACCATCTTGGAACCTCATCCATGTTATGCCATTGGATGAAAGTTCATGGCAAGGTGTTGGGAAAAGCTGAAATTTATGGCAAAAAAATAACAACAAGCACTCCATCATCAGCTAGGACCCTTCTCTCACCTACATCCCGACGCCTGCAATCTACACCCACAACACCGTCCTCATCAATATCGTCAGTAGTGATCGGAGTTAGCCCTGCATCCAACTTGGTAAGGCTCGATGACTCCTGCACTATAATTGATTCCTCTGAAGAATGTTTGAGCATTAATCCCCCTGCTGCTGCTGGTGCTGCTGCTCGGGGTGAATCTTCCTCCCATAAGAAGCTTAAGAAGAAGAACACTAGTACTTTACAACAATTAACTGTGAAACAATCTTTTGCTAGAGGAAGCAAATATGACAGCAGTCACCCAGCCGCAAAGCAGATCACAAACGGCATGGCGACTATGCTAGTGTTAGCTCTGCATCCAATATCCACTATAAATGCAGCTTGTTTTTTACAGTTAATTGATGTTTTGCTTCCCCGTTACAAAATTCCATTGCGACACCATTTTTCACGAAAAGCTATTCCGCAACTGTACCAAAACTATGTAAAAATGTACTAATTGGGCTCAAAAATGCCATTTTACCCCCTGTACACTTAACCACAGATATGTGGACAAGTGGAAGTGGCCACACCAAAGATTATATGACTGTGACACCCCACTGGGTTGGTCATTCGCTTTCACAAGCAGGAACAGCAGCAGCATGTACACCACTACGTAACATTTCTCACAGGCAGGCTACTCTTTGTATCACCGGCTTCACAAACAGGCATACAGCTGATAATTTGTTATGAAAACTAAGGGATGTCATTGATACATGGCTTATACCACTTGGACTCTCCTCAGAATATATTATTTCTGATAACGCCAACAATATTGTGCGAGCATTACAGCTGGGTGAATTCCATCACATTCCCTGTTTTGCTTACACAATAAACTTGGTGGTGCAGAGCTTCTTGAAAAATAACCGTGAGGTTCAGGAGATGCTTTCGGTGGGCCGTAAAATTTCGGGACATTTCCGGCATTTTGCCACAGCATATAGGAGATTACAGCAGCTCCAAGAACAATTTATTTTGCCCTGCCGCCAACTTAAGCAAGAGGTGTTAACAAAGTGGAATTCCACCCTGTACATGCTTCAGAAGATGGAGGAATAGCACAAAGCGATACAAGTGCATTGCACAAACCATAACATTGGGAAAGGAGGGAGAATGTATTTCAGTCTTGCACAGTGGAGAATCCTTTCTGTGCTGTGCAAGGTGCTGAAACCATTTAAAGTTGTGACGTGTAAAGTGAGTGCAGACTCTGCTAGCTTGAGCCAAGTCATTCCCTTAATTTGACTTTTGGAAAAGCAGCTTGACAGACTGAAGGAGGAGATGAAAGAAAGCAATTCCGCAAAATATGTTGGCTTTGTAGATCAAGTACTTAATTCTCTTCGCAATGATCCAATAGTTATTAAAATCTTGAAGTCGGATCACTACGTTTTGGCAACTGTGCTTGATCCGAGGTTTAAGACCTACATCGATTCTATGCTTCCAAATGACCGAGATCAAAACAGTTGCAAGGAGCTATTGGTCAGCAGGTTGTCCGCTGAACTAGGCCGTGGATTGACGATGTCTCCTCCTTCAGTTACTCAGGCAGCTGCTGATCAGAAAAAATTGCACTTTCCAAAGACAAACAGGGATGACGCAGGTGGCAGACCACAACAGTTTGACATCTGGGCTGGTTTGAAAGATTTTATTAGAAAAAGTGTGACCTCGGTCATAACTCCATCCAATCCTTCTATTAACATGCAAAGGATGGTGGTGTCAAGCGCCGTCCTGCTGCCTCCTCAGGGCGGCCGCCTGCGTCATCATCCGACATGTCTGGTTGCTTAGCAACCAGACACAGAAGTCCCCACCGCCCGGCGCGGCCATCCGAGCATGCGCGTCCCATTGCTAGGCAACGGGACGCTATTGGTTTAGCACAGCAGTGCTAATTATGCTGCTGCCTTTACAGGACACTATTGGATAGCGCTGTAGCGCTAATTAGTTGCCGCCCATCTCTGCTATTGGTCCCCTGTGCTTTATAAGCACTTCCTGCCCTGACTCCTGTGCCAGAGTATCAGGTCTTCCAGCCTCCAGCATATTGTGTGTGTACCAGTATCCTACTTTGTTCCTGACTATTCCAGTGCTGCCTGTGACCCTTTGACCCGGACCGTTTTGACCACCCCTTTTGGATTCTCCCTCTGTACTGCGCTACCTCAACGTTTCCGACCCGGCTTGTCTCACCATTCTCCTGGACATCCTTGTGTACCGTGAACTACCAGAACGTTACTGACCCGGCCTGTCTGACACCTCCTTGTATCTTGCTGTTGACTCGTGGAAGGACCGCGACCTGCGTGTCCCTGCAGCGAAGTCCATACTTCCTTGCGGGGGTTCCTGGTGAATACCAGGGGCACGTTAGACTCCGCACCTTCCTCCGTATTGCGCCAACAATAGCAGGTATGCATATAATTGTGACAGTATACTCTGGCCATGACAACTGAGGGGTCTGGTGAACCGTCGGCTCGGGACTCCTGCATCTGGCTCAGCGAGTGGAACATCAGGAAGCAGCCCAGGCGCATCTTCTGCAATGTGTTCAAGGCATAGCAACTCGTTTTGATGCTTTACAGGGGTCCTTACCCACTACACCAGCCATAACCTCTTCTAGGTCTACATCTTCCAGTGTGGTTACGGTCTCTACAGCGGCCTCCAGTTTACGCATCCCGGCACCCGAGAAGTTTGACGGAGATCCCAGAAAATGCAGGGGTTTTTTGAACCAATGCGCCATTCAATTTGAGTGTAACCCAGGAGCCTTTCCTTCAGAATGCACCAAAGTGGCCTTTATTATCTCCCTCCTCAGTGGTCAAGCTCTTGCGTGGGCCTCACCGTTATGGGAACGTGGGGATCCCCTCCTTAGCAACTCAGATACTTTCATTAAGGCGTTTAGAAGAGTCTTTGACGATCCCGGGAGAGTCGTATCTGCGCTTACTGGTTTGTTAAACCTCCGTCAAGGGCACCTGTCCGTGGGTCAATACGCGGTTAAATTCCAGACCCTGGCTTCCGAGTTAAAATGGAACAACGAAGCACTGGTGGCAACCTTCTGGCAGGGTCTGGTCGACCGAATTATAGATGAACTGATTTCTAGAGAACTTCCGGCTGATCTAGATTTCCTCATCTTAATGTGCATCAAGGTGGACTTGCGCTACCAGGAGCGCACGCAAGAACGCACCCCTGGCAAACAGTTCATGCCTCGGCTAGCACCTCAGTTTCAAAACCCCATCTTACCAGTGGATGAACACATGCAGGTAGGACATTCTAAATTGTCCTCGGAGGAAAGAGAGAGACGCTTCAAACAACGTCTGTGTCTTAATGTGGAGATCCGGGACACCTTCTAAGAGTTTGTCCCAAGAGACTGGGAAACTTTTTCTCCTAAACGGTGGCGGGGAGGCCGCTTTAGGAGAGTCCACTGTTGCTCCCTACTCCAGAAATTCTCCAGAATTCCTTATGGCTGCCATCCTGAGCAGCCCTAAAGGTACCTTCTCCACCATGGCCTTTGTGGACTCCGGCTCCTCCGGGAACTTCATTTCGGCGGATCTTGCATCGCAGCTCGAAATACCTTTAAAGACCTTGCCTCAACCGTTATCCTTGACGGCAGTCGACGGTAGTCGTGTCACTCACGGCTCCATCTCCTCTGTGACATCTCCTGTTCGGTTGATGGTAGGAGCACTTCATAGCGAGATGATCCAACTGTTGGTTCTACCCAAGTCCATTAACCCCCTCATCTTGGGGCTACCGTGGTTAAGGATACATTCTCCCCAAATGGATTGGGGCCGCGCCCAAGTAATTGCATGGGGTTCTGGATGTCGTCTTAAATGTTTGTCCAAAGTCTTGCCTCCGAAATCCCAAGTTATGGCTCATTCCAAATTAACCAGTATCCCTGCTGCTTATATGGAATTCCAAGATGTATTCAGCAAGACTGAAGCAGAGACCCTGCCTCCTCATCGTCCCTGGGATTGCGCTATCGTATTGTCTCCTAACCAACCGATCCCCAAGGGACGGACTTATCCGTTGTCTCGTCCTGAGACATCAGCCATGTCCCAATACATTGCATAAAAACTTGAAACGGGGATTTATTCGTAAGTCCACTTCCCCAGCTGGTGCAGTTTGTTTTTTTTCGTCAAGAAGAAAGATGGGTTGCTCCGGCCGTGTATTGATTATCGTTCCCTCAATCGCATCACCATCAAAAATCGATACCCACTTCCTCTCATCTCTGACCTCTTTGATAGACTCAGTGGATCTCAACTTTTCTCTAAATTGGACCTTCGTGGGGCCTACAATCTGATTTGCATCAAGAAAGGTGACGAATGGAAGACGGCCTTTAACACCAGAGATGGGCACTTTGAGTACCTGGTGATGCCCTTCGGCCTTTGCAACGCCCCAGCTATCTTTCAAACATTCGTCAACGACATCTTTCAAGATTTGTTGTACACTTCTGTGGTAGTCTATTTAGACGACATATTAATATTCTCTAAGGATCTGAAAACCCATCAGGAACATGTAAAGGAGGTCTTACGCAGACTCCGGAAGCACCATCTCTATTGCAGATTAGAGAAGTGTGTATTCGAAGTAACTCAAGTACCATTTCTGGGCTTTATTGTGTCGGGTCAAGGTCTATGTATGGATCCCTCTAAGGTGACGGCTATCCTGAATTGGCCTCAACCACAAGGCCTTAAAGCTATCCAAAGGTGTATTAGCTTTGCTAACTATTATCGCCAATTTATTCCAGGATTCTCCTCCATCATTGCACCAATCACTGCCTTAACCCGGAAGGCTGCAAATGCTAGGGTTTGGTCCCCTGAGGCCACCTCTGCCTTTACAAGATTAAAAAAGGCGTTCTCTTCAGCCCCTGTTCTTTCCCAGCCAGACCAGGAACAACCTTTCTTTCTGGAAGTGGATGCATCCTCTATAGGCATTGGAGCTGTGCTATTTCAAAAATCTCCTTCTGGTTCACATGACCCATGTGGGTTTTTCTCCAGACGATTTCTTCCTAGTGAATGCAATTATGGAATTGGGTATAAGGAGTTGTTGGCCATCAAGTCTGCCCTGGAGGAATGGTGACATCTGTTGGAGGGGGCCATACATCATGTCACCGTGTTTACTGACCATCGGAACCTAATTTTCATTCAGGAGGCACGTTGCCTTAACCCACGGCAAGCCCGGTGGGCATCCTTTTTTGCCCGATTCAACATGACACTCACGTTTCTGGTACTAAGAATGGACGAGCGGATGCTTTGTCTGGCTCATTTGACGATTCGGATTGTCTAAACCTTTGGTTCCTCAGCATATCATTGATCCTTCTAAGATTGTAGCCATCACTAGAACTAAGCCATCCTCACCTCCCCCTGGCCGTTCTTTTGTAGAACCCCTCCTTCGGCTCAAGACTCTACAGTGGGCCCATTCATCTCGCATTGCCAGTCATGCTGGAATAAAAAAGACTACAGCTTTACTGTGTCGTCGTTTCTGGTGGCCTATGGTACGGTCGGATACATGCAAGTTTGTGGCCTCTTGTACTACCTGTGCTCAACACAAAACTTCTAGGAGAGCTCCGGCAGGATTATTCCGTCCACTTCCTATTCCTCATGCTCCCTGGGAGAGTGTGGCCATGGATTTCATCACAGATCTACCCTCCAGTGCAGGGTTCACCACTATCTGGGTGGTCATTGATCGCTTCTCTAAGATGGCACACTTTATTCCTCTAACTGGATTGCCTACGGCCGGACGTCTTGCAGATATCTTCATCAAAGAGATATTCAAGTTATCCTAAGGAGATTATTTCGGACCATGGAGTCCAATTCACCTCCCGATTCTGGAGAATATATAGCTGCCTCCACAGCGATCTAGCGCCATTTGAGAGAGGTACAGAGAAGGGTTAGGTCACAGGAATATTGCAGGAATAGAGTAGGAATAGAATAGAAAGAGAGGAGTATAGTGGAGGCATTTTTCCTAATTTACACTACAAAGTGTTTGGGGTGTTATATTTCCCCCTTCTAAAAAAACTATTTTCTGACTGCTGAAATTCTAAATAATATACCAGCACAGTATATATCTGAATTTGCACTTCAAAGTGTTTGGGGTGTTATATTTTCTAACTGTTGAAATTCAAATATACCAGCACAATATATTTCTGAATTTGCACTACAAAGTGTTTGGGGTCTAATTAAAATGGATTCACAGCAGTACACATATGAGCAGGAGCAGCAAGCAGCTGCTGCCACCAGTCCTAATGGTAGTCTTCCCTGTACATCATCTGGTAAAGCCTATGTAAAAGTACATAGTCTTTTGAAGTCAGGGAAAAAATCACATAAAAAACCCCTTTTACCGTGTTGAAGAAAAAATAGCTGTAATAGAGGAAAAGTTGCCAACATGCCATTCTACACATGCATTGGCAAAAAAAGAATGAGGCCTTCTCCTTTCTCTATTAGTGCGAGATGTTACTGCGGCTTCTTCTTGTAAAATCACTCGTGACCAAGCAAGACCAAATAATTCGGAGTCCAAAAGTGGTGCACAACTACTTTTGCGTGTGAAAGCCGAGAAAACAAGTAAGGCATTAGAGGAAAATGTATACTCAGAATCAGAAATGCTACCAATCTCTGAGGAGAGTTCATCCACAAGTGGTATGTGTAATCGTGACCAGTCTGATAGTGTACCCATTCAGGCACACATCAGCATTTCTGCTGATGTGTGCCTGAACAGCCTGAGTGTTGTACACCGATTGAGGATACCACTTTGGAATTGGAAGAGGATGAGGGGGATATTTGTGTAGCAGACGAGGGCGCTAATGAGGATGTTGATGAGGATGAGGTTGTTTGTGCAAGTCCTGCACCAGTGAAAGCAGTGCTTGGGCATAAAACCAAAAAAGCCACTTCTTATGTGTGGAATTATTTGTACCCAAATCCGGACAACAGTTGTATAGCCATTTGTAGTGTATGTAAAGCCACAGTCAGTCGAGGCGGGACTTTAACCATCTTGGAACCTCATCCATGTTATGCCATTGGATGAAAGTTCATGGCAAGGTGTTGGGAAAAGCTGAAATTTATGGCAAAAAAATAACAACAAGCACTCCATCATCAGCTAGGACCCTTCTCTCACCTACATCCCGACGCCTGCAATCTACACCCACAACACCGTCCTCATCAATATCGTCAGTAGTGATCGGAGTTAGCCCTGCATCCAACTTGGTAAGGCTCGATGACTCCTGCACTATAATTGATTCCTCTGAAGAATGTTTGAGCATTAATCCCCCTGCTGCTGCTGGTGCTGCTGCTCGGGGTGAATCTTCCTCCCATAAGAAGCTTAAGAAGAAGAACACTAGTACTTTACAACAATTAACTGTGAAACAATCTTTTGCTAGAGGAAGCAAATATGACAGCAGTCACCCAGCCGCAAAGCAGATCACAAACGGCATGGCGACTATGCTAGTGTTAGCTCTGCATCCAATATCCACTATAAATGCAGCTTGTTTTTTACAGTTAATTGATGTTTTGCTTCCCCGTTACAAAATTCCATTGCGACACCATTTTTCACGAAAAGCTATTCCGCAACTGTACCAAAACTATGTAAAAATGTACTAATTGGGCTCAAAAATGCCATTTTACCCCCTGTACACTTAACCACAGATATGTGGACAAGTGGAAGTGGCCACACCAAAGATTATATGACTGTGACACCCCACTGGGTTGGTCATTCGCTTTCACAAGCAGGAACAGCAGCAGCATGTACACCACTACGTAACATTTCTCACAGGCAGGCTACTCTTTGTATCACCGGCTTCACAAACAGGCATACAGCTGATAATTTGTTATGAAAACTAAGGGATGTCATTGATACATGGCTTATACCACTTGGACTCTCCTCAGAATATATTATTTCTGATAACGCCAACAATATTGTGCGAGCATTACAGCTGGGTGAATTCCATCACATTCCCTGTTTTGCTTACACAATAAACTTGGTGGTGCAGAGCTTCTTGAAAAATAACCGTGAGGTTCAGGAGATGCTTTCGGTGGGCCGTAAAATTTCGGGACATTTCCGGCATTTTGCCACAGCATATAGGAGATTACAGCAGCTCCAAGAACAATTTATTTTGCCCTGCCGCCAACTTAAGCAAGAGGTGTTAACAAAGTGGAATTCCACCCTGTACATGCTTCAGAAGATGGAGGAATAGCACAAAGCGATACAAGTGCATTGCACAAACCATAACATTGGGAAAGGAGGGAGAATGTATTTCAGTCTTGCACAGTGGAGAATCCTTTCTGTGCTGTGCAAGGTGCTGAAACCATTTAAAGTTGTGACGTGTAAAGTGAGTGCAGACTCTGCTAGCTTGAGCCAAGTCATTCCCTTAATTTGACTTTTGGAAAAGCAGCTTGACAGACTGAAGGAGGAGATGAAAGAAAGCAATTCCGCAAAATATGTTGGCTTTGTAGATCAAGTACTTAATTCGCTTCGCAATGATCCAATAGTTATTAAAATCTTGAAGTCGGATCACTACGTTTTGGCAACTGTGCTTGATCCGAGGTTTAAGACCTACATCGATTCTATGCTTCCAAATGACCGAGATCAAAACAGTTGCAAGGAGCTATTGGTCAGCAGGTTGTCCGCTGAACTAGGCCGTGGATTGACGATGTCTCCTCCTTCAGTTACTCAGGCAGCTGCTGATCAGAAAAAATTGCACTTTCCAAAGACAAACAGGGATGACGCAGGTGGCAGACCACAACAGTTTGACATCTGGGCTGGTTTGAAAGATTTTATTAGAAAAAGTGTGACCTCGGTCATAACTCCATCCAATCCTTCTATTAACATGCAAAGGATGGTGGTGTCAAGCGCCGTCCTGCTGCCTCCTCAGGGCGGCCGCCTGCGTCATCATCCGACATGTCTGGTTGCTTAGCAACCAGACACAGAAGTCCCCACCGCCCGGCGCGGCCATCCGAGCATGCGCGTCCCATTGCTAGGCAACGGGACGCTATTGGTTTAGCACAGCAGTGCTAATTATGCTGCTGCCTTTACAGGACACTATTGGATAGCGCTGTAGCGCTAATTAGTTGCCGCCCATCTCTGCTATTGGTCCCCTGTGCTTTATAAGCACTTCCTGCCCTGACTCCTGTGCCAGAGTATCAGGTCTTCCAGCCTCCAGCATATTGTGTGTGTACCAGTATCCTACTTTGTTCCTGACTATTCCAGTGCTGCCTGTGACCCTTTGACCCGGACCGTTTTGACCACCCCTTTTGGATTCTCCCTCTGTACTGCGCTACCTCAACGTTTCCGACCCGGCTTGTCTCACCATTCTCCTGGACATCCTTGTGTACCGTGAACTACCAGAACGTTACTGACCCGGCCTGTCTGACACCTCCTTGTATCTTGCTGTTGACTCGTGGAAGGACCGCGACCTGCGTGTCCCTGCAGCGAAGTCCATACTTCCTTGCGGGGGTTCCTGGTGAATACCAGGGGCACGTTAGACTCCGCACCTTCCTCCGTATTGCGCCAACAATAGCAGGTATGCATATAATTGTGACAGTATACTCTGGCCATGACAACTGAGGGGTCTGGTGAACCGTCGGCTTGGGACTCCTGCATCTGGCTCAGCGAGTGGAACATCAGGAAGCAGCCCAGGCGCATCTTCTGCAATGTGTTCAAGGCATAGCAACTCGTTTTGATGCTTTACAGGGGTCCTTACCCACTACACCAGCCATAACCTCTTCTAGGTCTACATCTTCCAGTGTGGTTACGGTCTCTACAGCGGCCTCCAGTTTACGCATCCCGGCACCCGAGAAGTTTGACGGAGATCCCAGAAAATGCAGGGGTTTTTTGAACCAATGCGCCATTCAATTTGAGTGTAACCCAGGAGCCTTTCCTTCAGAATGCACCAAAGTGGCCTTTATTATCTCCCTCCTCAGTGGTCAAGCTCTTGCGTGGGCCTCACCGTTATGGGAACGTGGGGATCCCCTCCTTAGCAACTCAGATACTTTCATTAAGGCGTTTAGAAGAGTCTTTGACGATCCCGGGAGAGTCGTATCTGCGCTTACTGGTTTGTTAAACCTCCGTCAAGGGCACCTGTCCGTGGGTCAATACGCGGTTCAATTCCAGACCCTGGCTTCCGAGTTAAAATGGAACAACGAAGCACTGGTGGCAACCTTCTGGCAGGGTCTGGTCGACCGAATTATAGATGAACTGATTTCTAGAGAACTTCCGGCTGATCTAGATTCCCTCATCTTAATGTGCATCAAGGTGGACTTGCGCTACCAGGAGCGCACGCAAGAACGCACCCCTGGCAAACAGTTCATGCCTCGGCTAGCACCTCAGTTTCAAAACCCCATCTTACCAGTGGATGAACACATGCAGGTAGGACATTCTAAATTGTCCTCGGAGGAAAGAGAGAGACGCTTCAAACAACGTCTGTGTCTTAATGTGGAGATCCGGGACACCTTCTAAGAGTTTGTCCCAAGAGACTGGGAAACTTTTTCTCCTAAACGGTGGCGGGGAGGCCGCTTTAGGAGAGTCCACTGTTGCTCCCTACTCCAGAAATTCTCCAGAATTCCTTATGGCTGCCATCCTGAGCAGCCCTAAAGGTACCTTCTCCACCATGGCCTTTGTGGACTCCGGCTCCTCCGGGAACTTCATTTCGGCGGATCTTGCATCGCAGCTCGAAATACCTTTAAAGACCTTGCCTCAACCGTTATCCTTGACGGCAGTCGACGGTAGTCGTGTCACTCACGGCTCCATCTCCTCTGTGACATCTCCTGTTCGGTTGATGGTAGGAGCACTTCATAGCGAGATGATCCAACTGTTGGTTCTACCCAAGTCCATTAACCCCCTCATCTTGGGGCTACCGTGGTTAAGGATACATTCTCCCCAAATGGATTGGGGCCGCGCCCAAGTGATTGCATGGGGTTCTGGATGTCGTCTTAAATGTTTGTCCAAAGTCTTGCCTCCGAAATCCCAAGTTATGGCTCATTCCAAATTAACCAGTATCCCTGCTGCTTATATGGAATTCCAAGATGTATTCAGCAAGACTGAAGCAGAGACCCTGCCTCCTCATCGTCCCTGGGATTGCGCTATCGTATTGTCTCCTAACCAACCGATCCCCAAGGGACGGACTTATCCGTTGTCTCGTCCTGAGACATCAGCCATGTCCCAATACATTGCATAAAAACTTGAAACGGGGATTTATTCGTAAGTCCACTTCCCCAGCTGGTGCAGTTTGTTTTTTTTCGTCAAGAAGAAAGATGGGTTGCTCCGGCCGTGTATTGATTATCGTTCCCTCAATCGCATCACCATCAAAAATCGATACCCACTTCCTCTCATCTCTGACCTCTTTGATAGACTCAGTGGATCTCAACTTTTCTCTAAATTGGACCTTCGTGGGGCCTACAATCTGATTTGCATCAAGAAAGGTGACGAATGGAAGACGGCCTTTAACACCAGAGATGGGCACTTTGAGTACCTGGTGATGCCCTTCGGCCTTTGCAACGCCCCAGCTATCTTTCAAACATTCGTCAACGACATCTTTCAAGATTTGTTGTACACTTCTGTGGTAGTCTATTTAGACGACATATTAATATTCTCTAAGGATCTGAAAACCCATCAGGAACATGTAAAGGAGGTCTTACGCAGACTCCGGAAGCACCATCTCTATTGCAGATTAGAGAAGTGTGTATTCGAAGTAACTCAAGTACCATTTCTGGGCTTTATTGTGTCGGGTCAAGGTCTATGTATGGATCCCTCTAAGGTGACGGCTATCCTGAATTGGCCTCAACCACAAGGCCTTAAAGCTATCCAAAGGTGTATTAGCTTTGCTAACTATTATCGCCAATTTATTCCAGGATTCTCCTCCATCATTGCACCAATCACTGCCTTAACCCGGAAGGCTGCAAATGCTAGGGTTTGGTCCCCTGAGGCCACCTCTGCCTTTACAAGATTAAAAAAGGCGTTCTCTTCAGCCCCTGTTCTTTCCCAGCCAGACCAGGAACGACCTTTCTTTCTGGAAGTGGATGCATCCTCTATAGGCATTGGAGCTGTGCTATTTCAAAAATCTCCTTCTGGTTCACATGACCCATGTGGGTTTTTCTCCAGACGATTTCTTCCTAGTGAATGCAATTATGGAATTGGGTATAAGGAGTTGTTGGCCATCAAGTCTGCCCTGGAGGAATGGTGACATCTGTTGGAGGGGGCCATACATCCTGTCACCGTGTTTACTGACCATCGGAACCTAATTTTCATTCAGGAGGCACGTTGCCTTAACCCACGGCAAGCCCGGTGGGCATCCTTTTTTGCCCGATTCAACATGACACTCACGTTTCTGGTACTAAGAATGGACGAGCGGATGCTTTGTCTGGCTCATTTGACGATTCGGATTGTCTAAACCTTTGGTTCCTCAGCATATCATTGATCCTTCTAAGATTGTAGCCATCACTAGAACTAAGCCATCCTCACCTCCCCCTGGCCGTTCTTTTGTAGAACCCCTCCTTCGGCTCAAGACTCTACAGTGGGCCCATTCATCTCGCATTGCCAGTCATGCTGGAATAAAAAAGACTACAGCTTTACTGTGTCGTCGTTTCTGGTGGCCTATGGTACGGTCGGATACATGCAAGTTTGTGGCCTCTTGTACTACCTGTGCTCAACACAAAACTTCTAGGAGAGCTCCGGCAGGATTATTCCGTCCACTTCCTATTCCTCATGCTCCCTGGGAGAGTGTGGCCATGGATTTCATCACAGATCTACCCTCCAGTGCAGGGTTCACCACTATCTGGGTGGTCATTGATCGCTTCTCTAAGATGGCACACTTTATTCCTCTAACTGGATTGCCTACGGCCGGACGTCTTGCAGATATCTTCATCAAAGAGATATTCAAGTTATCCTAAGGAGATTATTTCGGACCATGGAGTCCAATTCACCTCCCGATTCTGGAGATCCTTTTGTCGCAAGTTGAGTATTGAGCTAAAGTTCTCATTGGGGTATCACCCCCAAACAAACAGGCAGATGGAGCGGATCAACCAGGATCTGGAGACCTTCCTTCTATGTTTTACTTCCGACAACCAAAACAAGTGGTCTCAATTTCTTCCTTGGGTGGAATTCTCCTATAACCAACATGTTCATGAATCCACAGGGTTTTCCCCGTTCTTCATTGTCTATGGAAATCATCCTGCTTATCCAGATCCTTTTCCTGTATCTCCATCATCAGTGCCAGCCGTAGATACACTCTATCGGAAGTTTGCGATCATCTGGGCTAAGACTAAAACAGCGTTACTCAAAGCCACACAGCATCACAAAGTTTTAGCAGACCGCCATCGTAGGGCCACTCCTCTTGAAAATAGGGGACCATGTATGGTTATCCACCAGGGACTTGAAATTAAAAGTTCCTTCTATGAAGATGGCTCCACGTTTCATTGGCCCTTACACCATCCTGCAGTTCATCAACCCTGTGTGTTTCAAGTTGAAATTGCCTCCTTCCCTAAAATGTCATAACACCTTCCACGTATCCTTACTGCGACCATTGGTACTCAATGAATTCTTTCGACCTCCTTGTCGGCCTCCACCAATACAAACTTCTGCCGGAACAGAATTTGAGTTCAATCGGATCTTGGCGCTAATTAGTTGCCGCCCATATCTGCTATTGGTCCCCTGGGCTTTATAAGCACTTCCTGCCCTGACTCCTGTGCCAGAGTATCAGGTCTTCCTGCCTCAAGCATATTGTGTGTGTACCAGTATCCTACTTTGTTCCTGACTATTCCAGTGCTGCCTGTGACCCTTTGACCCGGACCGTTTTGACCACCCCTTTTGGATTCTCCCTCTGTACTGCGCTACCTCAATGTTTCCGACCCGGCTTGTCTCACCATTCTCCTGGACATCCTTGTGTACCGTGAACTACCAGAACGTTACTGACCCGGCCTTTCTGACACCTCCTTGTATCTCGCTGTTGACTCGTGGAAGGACCGCGACCTGCGTGTCCCTGCAGCAAAGTCCATACTTCCTTGCGGGGGTTCCTGGTGAATACCAGGGGCAAGTTAGACTCCGCACCTTCCTCCGAGTTGCGCCAACAATAGCAAGTATGCATATAATTGTGACAGGTGGAGGGTTATTTTCAAGAGTTAATTGCTATGGAAATGTCAGACAGTTCCTTTCCATAATGGGAGGAAAAACAAGCCATTTGGAAACTGATGTACAAACTTGCTTTGGAATACCTAAGCTGGCCACCCGCCAGTGTGTACTCAGATAGAGGATTCAGCACAGCCAGGAACCTTGGCAGTGATCAACGCAGGAGGTTACTTCCTAAAAATGTGGAAAAGATGATGTTCATAAAAATGAACTCGTCTTCCACGAGGAAGGCCTTTACTGGCAAATACATCCAAGTAAAGACAATTCTCTAATGGCGGATTCCAGCGGAGATGAATTGATAGTCTGTGAAGATAACATACACACTGATGAGGGTAAGGATGATGCTGAAGATGATGACGACATCATGTTGACGGTGTAAATTTCAAGTCACATCACTGTTGGTCTAAGATGCCTTTGATAGTTTGTTTAAGGAGGGCCTGGGAGGATTTAAACTGTTTTTCTCTGAAATAAGTGTACACCCTACACTAATAAGTGTAGGGTGTAATATACACCCAAAGAGAAAAGGTGCTTTGGTCAATTTTATTTATCGTACAGTCTTTGCAGACTGCTTTTTTGTAACTTTCACTGTAAGTGTACGGTGTAATATACACCCAACTGCCTTTTTACTTTGAATTTCAATAGCTCTTTTTAGAGCGTTGTCTGGCACCCTGGATTGGTGTGTGTCTGATAAAAGCACACATCCCAGGGGGGTCAGCGCTCGTTGACATTTATTAGCTGTAGAATTACCTCACTTATCCAAGAAACAGGTGGAGCATCCGTTGCCATATATTAGCTGTAGAATTACCTCACTTATCCAAGAAACAGGTGGAGCATCCGTTGCCATATATTAGCTGTAGAATTACCTAACTTATCCAAGATACAGGTGGAGCGCTCATTGCAATGTTTCCTAGATGTGGTAGGAACTGTCGTGTGTTTGAGTCATTGCTCTTTTGCTTACCATCCAGCCAGATCGCTGCAGTATTTGGCTGAAAATGTATAAAAAGCATATTGTGACCTGTGAGATGGTCAAAATTGAATGGAAATGACTGCAAATTAGTGTTAGTGAGGGTAATAATAATGTTTGTACAAAATAATACCTAAATTAAGTTATTTCACCCCCAAAAATTGACTTTTTTTAAAAATTGCAAAACAAATCCAAACAAGACCAAAACCAAAACACACAAGGGCGAAACCAAAATCAAAACACGAAGGAAATCCAGAGCCAAAACCAACACCAAAACACAGGGCTCAGTGATTATCTCTAGTAAATACACTTGAGTTATCCTTGTATTGCCGTCAATTAATGTCATAAAGTAACAGTAACCACTATTTGATTCAGTCTCCATGGGACCACATACATCTGTATGCACCAATGCTAATAGCACCCCAGCTCTCACTGCTGACTCCAGGGAAGGATGCCGAGTTAGTTTGCCGTTGGTGCAACTTTCACATATCTCTTTATCAGGATTATTTATAGCCATCCTGTTCAGAAGTTTCTGCACATTACTAGGGGTGTGCACCGGCCACTTTTAGTGTTTTGTGTTTTGGGTGCTGATTAGCTTGAGGTTTTGGGTTCTGATTTGTTTTGCCAAAACACCTGACGAAAGGTTTTGGTTCTTATTTAGGGTTTTGGGTTCTGATTTATTTTTAAAAAAGCATAAAAAGGTACTAAAATCTATTTTTTTGGTTTCTTTTTACTCCTACGCTATTGTTAACCTCAATAACAATCATTTCCACTAATTTCCAGTCTATTCTGAACACCTCACAATATTGTTTTTAGTCCAAAACTTTGCACCGAGGTAGCTTTCTGGACTGCGTAGTGCAGTGGGCCCAGTACCCAATTTGGTACCTGGGCCACAATACCTCCTCCAAATGGTCTCAATTCCACTGCACATATGGCTGCTCCTACATCCTCTGCAGCATATACAGGGTGTAGTTCGAGCGCGTCAATACCTCTTGCTTTTGACGATGACAGGTCATTTTAATTAATTTTGGATTTGGCAGCAACAGTCAATGTTTTTAAATATCTGATACGCATTTATCTGGACTGCGTAGTGGAGTGGCCCCGGTACCCAATTTGGCTGCTCCTACATCCTCTGCAGCATATAGTTTGACTTTTAAATAGCAGTTCCTATTATTTTTGGGTACAGCAGCAACAGAGAACGTAGTTTGACTTTTAAATAGCAGTACCTATTATTTTTTGGTACAGCAGCAACAGTGAACGTAGTTTGACTTTGAAATATCAGTACCTAGTATTTTTAAACTAATTTTTTTATGTTTTTTTTCAATTATTTTTGTATAATTGTTTATATTTTTTTTACATTTTTTTGTATAAGTTTTTTATAATTATTTTTTTTAATTTTATATTACTTTTGAATAAATTTGAAATAACTATGCCCTTAGCAGAACAGAGCACAGCATACAGGCAGCACCACTGGACTCAGCAGGACAGAGCACAGGACAAAAGCACCACTGGACTCAGCAGGACAGAGCACTGGACAAAGCACCACTTGACTCAGCAGGACAGAGCACTGGACGAAGCACAAAGAACTGATCAGGAGCTCCCTAACTACAACCTCCCTCACGAGTGACCACAGCCAGAATGAAGATGGCGCCCGCAAGGTGAGTGTTTATGACATCCGAGTCTCGCGAGATCCGACGTGAGACTTGGATGTCATAGCCTCGGTTTGGCTCCGTTTGCCGCCCGGAAGTTCCCGAACAGTGCTCGGATCGGCCTCGGATCCGCACTGTTCGGATGGGCTCGGATTGCGAGAATCCGAGTCCGGTCATCCCTACACATTACCATAACCAAGATGTCCTAAACGCTTGTGCCATAGTTCCTTTGTGTGACTATTAAAGTCCCTCTTTTATTTTGCACACTGCTTCTGTCATCTGCAAATTCTACTTTATAACCTTTGTTTTCTAAGACACTTACAGCAATCAGATTAGTTCCTAAATCTGGTACAAATAAAGCTTCTTGAATCTTTATAATCACAATATTACTTTTTATTTTCAGGCTTCCGTTGCTGTTAGGATCTTGTCCGAACAAAGTAAACCAGTGCTTATTACAATTTAAGTGTCTGGTGGCTCCTGAATCCATGTACCAACAGACCTTCTGTGGTTGTCTGCCACATTCAGAGCTGACTTGTTGTTTTTATCACGGTTGCTTTTGCACCACTCTGCATTGTCAGACTACACTCCAATATCTTATGTTTCATTTTGTGACAAATAAAGCACTTGTACTTCAGTCTTTCAGGCATAATGTCCTCAGTGAGCAAAGCAGTTGTTTCAGCTTTAGTGTTCACAGGTATGCGCTCCTGGAATTGCAACTGTTTCACTCTTACAACCTCTGTAGTTAAGTTGGTAGCACATGACTCCAATGCCACTACAAGAAAGTCATTTTCAGTGGTCAGGCTCTGTAACATAGCCATGGCGACCTCTCCGTCATCCACTTGGACTCTGATGGACATTAACTGCTGTGAAATATATGACATCTTAACAAAATGTTCATTCATTTCTTTGCACACACTAAATTTATTTTTGTACAAAGTGCTCCTCTGGATTATTCTTCTCATAAGACCCTTATCTTCATATGCTGTCTGCAAGCCAACCAATCTGCCTTTTGCTGACGCTCTACATTTGATGATTGACTAGACCTGCTATTCTACAGCTAAGCCAATGGTTCCAATGGCCCTATCCACATCATCGAGATTTGGGTTGTCAACTGGGTACTTGTGACCTTACAGAATTTGTCATATTTTAACTGCATCTCCATAGCAAATTTCTACATGAAATAATTCTCAGAGTCTCTAAATTTTAAGAAGTCCAAACTTGCACTTGGAGTACACATGCTCACCTTAATTCAAACAAAGGTCTTTGCTATATTTTCGGCTTCTTACCATTTGAAGTTGCATCTCATGTACAATGTGTTCATCAAACTTATAAGACTGTGCCTATAACCTATTGTCAGATGTGTTGGCAGATGCCTATTAGACTATAACAGATGTCAGCAGATATGAGTTTGGAGGTTAATCCACACATTTTTATTTAACCAGAACATTGGTTTATTATTAAACTAGGTGGTGGTAGGTAATGACCATCAAGAATCGCAAAACACAAAGACAAAGGTGACACAAGTAGTAAAGGTAATCACAATGCCCCTCACAGCCATTATTAATTTAAGCAATGAAAAATGGAGCATTATTTTAGGAGTCAAAAATAAAAGGATGAATACAGGATCAGGTTTGCAAATGTAATATACAGTTTTGTGGAATCTGTATAAATACACAAGGAGCTAAGTACTGCATGTCTGTGCAGTACTTCGACACTCATACACAGTGAAGAACCTTTACCGTGCATGCACAGAAGATATTTCAGGCAGACCGCATTGCGCATGCACAGTAGACACCTAGACGGGCCTGACAGCGCTGCAGATCCAGGACTTGACCACTGGAGACAGCACACAGCACCCATCTATTTTAACAGGTCTTAACTTGTGGTACTTTGGGCTTATTAAGTCTAGATATTGCCAACTTAGGTACACAGGACACAGAAGGAGGTGGGTGGTAACTATACAAATCTAAGCAACAGACTGAGAGAAAGGCAGGTGGCCGGGAAGTTCAAAACAGGCAGAGATCAAATCTAGCCTGATAATTAGGTCAAGGTCATATTGGGCAGAGATCAAAAGCAAGTCCTTTAATTAGTCCAAGGTCAGGTCAGGCAGAGGTTAATAGCAATTCTTGTATTCAGGCAGAAATCAGAGTAGGGAGAGGTTAATAGCAAGTACGGTAATCAAGCTAAGGTCAGGGTGGACAGAGGTCAATAACAAATCCAAAGACAAGCTGAGGTCAGGTTTAAGGAGAAGCCGATTCTAATACAGATGTGGATGTTGATGTATCGGAATTCCAATACAGATTCTGATATATCTACAGAAGATCTACACAGGATACACAGACATACTACATTGGTTCAGGCTAAGCTATCACCAGAACAGGTGGTGAAAAAGAAGAAGATTATAAAAGTTGGGGAATCAATGAGAGAGAGCTCAAAAAACACTAACTGCTTGGTTAGACACCAGAAGAATACATAGAAGATGCTGGTTTCCATTGCTAAGCAACCAGATCAGAGTCAGGTGACACCTGCTGCCACTGAATGGTTACAGGACACTGGTTGTTGTTACTAGACAGCTGGCTTGGCAGACAATGACACCCGCCGCTACAACTAACACTACTCTCCAGTCTCCAGAGATATCTGTGCAAACTAGAAGTGCACATAGGCATCTACTACAATTTTAGAACCATCCTTTTTATTAAATCACTCCTATAATAATGCTCCATTTTTCATTGCTCAAATTAATAATGACTGTGAGGGGCATTGTGATTACCTTTACTACTTGTTTCACCTTTGTTTTTAAAGCTTTCTTTGTGTTTTGTGATTCTTGATGTTCATTACCTACCACCACCTAGTTTTGTTGTTCACATTTAGAGTACATGGTCCTTTCTGTAAGTGATATTCATTAGATGGATACACAATATTCATCCATGAATCGAGCACTTGGCACTTGACTGCTAGGTATAGAAATTGCTAGTTAATTATATATTATTTTTCTAGTGAGCAAAACCATTACTAGTAAATATATATAGAAATACAGACAATGTGAATATGTATGAAATATTCTTTATAATTAACTCTTTACTATTAGAGTATATGTGTGCTTCACAAATATTGCTTAGCAACAGCATAATTTCTAACCATGCAGTGCTTCTCATTTGTTCCTCCTCATGTGGAATTACCAAACCCAACAACCCAAATCTTTGTATAGAGAGCAAAATAGCCCCAAAGTAGGATGATCAAATGTCTCTGTATTCCAAAGATAGTGATCATTTTCACAGGCTGTCTTTGAGTTAAAGATGTTCCCAGTTGAGTCCAAAAATCTAGTCATAAAATGACAGGAAATAAATGTTGCTTCTGTCATCAATGCAGAACACCATTTAGGTGCAAGAATTTAGTTTATTAGTATGTATTTAATAATAGATTTGTAAAGAATTTATGTTTGGCTGTACCCCATCATTTAATTATCTCTGGTCTAGTGCCTTTCATGGTAACATCAGTGTCTATTGTAAGGCCTTTAGTAATTTTTACTAAAATAATTTATTTATGCTACAGTGTTATCGTACACCATCTTATTTTTGAATTGTGACCTTGTATTTGAAAATTACTGTGAGTCAATTGGTGGTGGGTTCTTCTCTAGATTTGGGTCAGTTGAAAGATGTTTGACGTTAGCATTTGACCATAATTCCTTTGATGTGATTGTTTGAATAATGATAATGATGACCTTCTGCAAGGTCAATGAACAAGCTCTCATAAAGGAATCAGATTATTTATTTGACTATGATTATCACTGACACATTGATAAATTAATTTCTATGGAGAAGGTCATTAAATCACACTAATGTTTATGTTGCAGGGCTTACTTAGATTTGAATGAGCTGAAACATCGGCTTAATGTGACTGGATCAACACAGCTCAACATATTCTTTGCAAACTCATCAGAAGAAGAGCTGGCTGGGGTGGCCACATGGCCATGGGACAAGGAGGTTCTCACACATCTTGGTATGTTGTACTAAATCACCAAATATTGTCTACATACTTGGTATTTGTTAATCATTTTAAATATAGTATTTTACTATTATAAAATGAGCTTTGTAGACTAATACACAATTTAAAAGGAATGTCTGGTTGTATGATGTAATGTTAGTTTCAATTTGGAAAAAATAACCCAGTTAACTCAAGCTACAGATGGTGCACATTTCTTTTCGATGAATGCTATGATCAAGTGCTTTTGATGTGTATTCATCACTTAGCATGCCACACTTCAATTGTCTGACTATGAGGTGGGCGAGATCCCTACAGATCTGGCGCTTCCTTCATAGTCCGGACCATTTGTTTAAAAGTAAGTGCTCTCTGTACCTAATACTGTATATACAATATAATATGCACAGAAAACATTGTTTATGTTATTTGATTTTGACACAAATTAGGCACCTAGTTAATAGTAATAGAGAGCATACCAATGGAGTGATTTTAAAGAGACAAACAGTGCCATCCAGCACCCCTGAGGCATTGGGTATAACATTACAATAACCCCCCCCATTCAGTTCCATTTATAGCAAGGCTTATATGTACTTTCTTGAAAGTTTAACTATATATTGCTATTTCTTGTTAGTGTCCTTCTGTGTTCCTTAACACTATATCTAGAAAAAGATGCAGTTGAGTGTGTACAAGCCAATTAACTAAAGTCATTTGAAGGTTGAAAATCCCTTTAAGACAAGTTCCGGTAACCATTTATTGATATTAAACTCATTAGTAGGTTAGATCTTTTTTTCTAACAAACACCTTGTTAGCTCAGTTTGGGGTCCCAGCAATTCAGAACTTAGATTAGAACATTAAAACAGATTGCAAAACATGAATTCACGGAAAAATGTAACATACTGGCGATTATGCTTGTGCAGTGGATAAGCCAAAACTAAATTTTCAAAGTAAATTAAAATCTAAAAAGGTTTTAAATGCAGAACATTGGTCAGTTTAGGTTTACTTTATAAAAATATGCAAACACACTGTTTTTGGTCTCATTCTCATTGTGTGTTTTTCATTACAGGTGGCATTGTTATGAACCCATCATTTTTTGGAGTCCCTGGCCACACACATACTATGATCCATGAGATTGGGCACAGCTTAGGGCTCTACCACGTCTTCCGCGGCATCTCAGAGATTCTGTCCTGCAGTGACCCATGCATGGAAACAGATCCTTCCTTTGAAACTGGGGATCTCTGTCGTGATACTAACCCATCCCCTAAGCATAAAAGATGTGGAGATCCTGTCCCTGGGCCAGGAAATGACACTTGTGGCTTTCAAACATTTGTCAACACTCCATATAATAACTATATGAGCTATGCAGGTAAGCACTTTCATTGTAACAGCCACATATACTCTAATTATTTATGCTAAAATATACATGTTATAATAAAATTGATTTAAAATGTTTTTAGAAGTGAGTCAATATATAGGTGACTACTTTATTTGGTACTTTTACCGAATAGGGGTTAGACCCTCCATTTGTGCTCCAAGCAGCCAGAGTTTGTAAGGCACCATTAAGGTCTCTTGTTACTTAGGCATACTCTGCATTAAGACAAATTAACAGTCATGGTTATTGGACTTCAACAAGACTTTTTTACACTGGGACATGGAGCACAAGTTAATTCACTGATGGATATACCGGCACCATGAAATTCTGAACTTTATCTGCAATAAAACAAATATGTCCTGTGGTATTCTTCCAAATGGATCCTGTGCAGTTCTACCACCTGCATGCATTATTTATGCCCAGCGCCTTCTTTTTCGGTGAGTTAAACTGGTTAAAGTTGTTAGGTTGTCGGTGGAATACCCCAAGTTATGATGAGTTGTGCATTCTGAAATGCTATTTGAAGTAAGATTGTTATACTAACCCATAAATTGACTGACTGTTGCTCACTTTTACTAACTGTAGTTTACTTTGAATGCTACATACAGGTAGAAGCCAGCAACTATAAGTGACAGTTCTTCATCACTTGTCACTGACAGCTGGTTTATGGATATGGGGTCATGCTCTGCGTAATAAACAGTGCCACAGCACAAGAACCGTTGGCTGCCAATGTAAATTTATCATGGCAGCATGTCAAATGAATCATGAAAGTGAGGGTACGTGCGGACTGTCTACACGTGTTACTTTTGTGTGGTTAAAAGTTTTTATTACTTTGGTCGTGCTTGTAGAAATTTGCTTTTCTACATAAACACAACTAGAAACTGAATCCCTGTAAAGGAGATCTGACATATAAGAGATATCAGAAAAATCAAATCCTTTAGCAGGGAGAAAAAGACTGTGTGGCCTCTTGCAAAGAAAGGAATGCCCCTCCCCATCATTTATCTAATTTAAACAATCTTGTCCCTCAAAAGAAATATAGTTTTTGTAAGTTGGTTGAAAAGCACGCTCATGTGTATAAACAGTACTCAGCAAGGAACTCCACCCTCTCCCCAACTTCTCAGAACAGTGTAGTGGTTAGCACTTCTGCCTCACAGCACTGGGGTCATAAGTTCAATTCCCGAACATGGTCTTATCTGTGTGGAGTTTGTATGTTCTCCCTTTGTTTGCGTGGGTTTCCTCTGGGTGCTTTCCTCCCACACTCCAAAAACATACTGGTAGGTTAATTGGCTGCTATCAAAATTGACCTTAGTCTCTCCCTGTCTTGTCTGTGTGTGTGAGTGTCTGTCTATATTAGGAAATTTAGACTGTAAGGTCCAATGGGGCAGGGACTGATGTGAATGAGTTCTCTGTACAGCGCTGCGGAATTAGTGGCGCTATATAAATAAATGATGATGATGATGATGAAGGGCTAATCTTTGCACCTCCGGAGACAATGCCGTCTTTGCAAGCAAATACATGCTCTTCCCCATAAAAATGGGGAATGTTTGACAAATGTTTGACAAAAATATGTGTTTGACATTCTAAAACTTTGCATGGTTGTTAATGATCCATTGTCTGTTTAATATATTTTTGTTTAATTTTTTTTAATCAATATTAATTTTTACACATTCTTGCTAGACCCAGATTAATTCTCTCATACAACAGTGATGATGTAACCGATGTTCCCTACTGTCACTGATTGCACAATTATAACACCTAAGGATAACAATCTCTATGAAATCACTTTCCCCTTGTGTCTAATTAGTGATCCGTGGGTAAATGTATCAAGTTCTGATTTCTGCCAGTTGCCGGAAATCAACGACTTAGCAGGGGAAATTTAAGGCAGCGATCGCTTGTAAAGGCATGCGGACGGCAGTTGCAGTAAGCTGTACACTGGCTGAACCCTTAGACCAAGCTCCCTTTTTTCCTTATTCTCACAAATATAATGCTTTCAATATTCCTAAATACTGTTGCAAAACTTCACAGCAGTGCTGAGGATCAACTTCATACCTACAGAACTACAGAACTACCATCTCTGTCCAGCTGTCAATGCTGTTTCAACATCTGTTCAGCTACTCATTGGGCTCAGTTGTGATTGCTATTACCATCTCTGTTTGGTTGCTAGACCCTCTGCACCCAACTGACAGCATCCTCCTGGACCTCGTCGTGTCAGAGCAGCAGAAACTGCCTACTTCATTAGCCCCAGCAAGGGGGTGGTAAAATATCCTTCCCTTCTTCCATTGCCTCACACAATATTGGATCAGTTGTTCCTTTCTATTCTCTCATTACCTACCCCAACTAATATACATTCATTCACATCTCTCCATCATGCACCTCCTCAATTTATAGTCTTTCCTATTTACTGTCACCATACTTCTCTCCAAACTCCTCTTCTATCTCCATCATCCTATTCCTCCATCCCTGATTATAATTTCCTCTTCACTACTTCACTCCTCGCTAGTCTGTACACATGAACTGTTTTGTCTCCTGAACCCATCACACTCACCAGCCTACATAAACAGAAATAAACCTCACACCCACAAATCCTCTTTGCATCTCCTCTTTCTCACCATGCTCCTTCTCATGGCTGCTGGTGATATTTTGCCTAACCCTGGGCCCCGTACAATCCCCATTATCTGCCAGCACTCCTCACTCCAACCCAAACCTTTCCATTCATCCCGTACTTTCAGTCCTGCCAACCTTATCCACATATCTCCACTACCTTCTCTTCCCTTCTTCTGTGCTTTATGGAATGCCTAATCTATTTTTAACAAACTTACATCCATCCATGTTCTATTCAATTCTAAATCTTTCAAACTCCTTGCCATTACAGAAACTTGGCTCACCTCCTCTGACACTACAGCCCCTGCAGCTCTCTCCTATGGGGTACTCTCCCCCAGCCACACTCCCAGACCAGGAAACAGACAAGGTGGTGGAGTAGGCATTCTACTCTCTCCAAACTGCACCTTCCAAGTCATACTCTCTGAACCCTCCCTCTCATTCTCTTCCTTTGAAATCCACACTATCCATCTATTTTATCCTCTCCACCATTGGGTTGCTGTCATTTATCGGCCCGCAGGTCCAGTTTCCCAATTCTGTGACAACTTTGCGGCCTGGCTCACTCATTTACTATCCTTTGATCTGCCTACACTCATACTAGGTGATTTAAACATTCCCATTGATAATCCCACTGTCTGTTCTACCACTAAACTTCTTTCACTTACTTCCTCCTTTGGTCTCTCCCAGTGGAACTCATCTCCCACCCACTGTGATCGCTTATCCTGCTACTGCTCTATCTCTAGTTTCTCCAGTTTAGTTTTCCCACTCTCCGACCACAACCTCCTTTTCTTCAGCGTCACCTTACCTCATGTCCTTCTCCCTGCATCCAAATGCACACGTACACAACAACACCGAACTACTCTTAACCCAGTCCACTTCTCATTTTCTCTAAAACAACAATTTTCTCCAATGACTGCATTGTCCTGTCCCAATCAGGCAGCCTCTTTCTATAACAAAACACTCACTTCAGTCCTAAACATTGCAGCTCCAGCTACTACATATAGTCTCTGACGATCCAAAAACAAGCTATGGCACAACAAACAGATCTGCTACCTGCAAAAGTGCTCCTGCACTGTAGTGCACCACTGGAGGAAATTTTGTTCCTATCCCGATTTCCTCCACTATAAATTCATCCTTTTATCTTACAGAACTGCCCTTTCAATTGCCAAACTAACATTCTTCAAATCTCTAATATCCACCTAGTCTTCTAACCCACTGTTACAATCAAGTAAGAACTATGTCAATCCCAATTGACACTAGCAGTCTAGAGGCGCAGAGTCTAACGAGTTTCCTGGTTCTCACTAAGAACCGCCACAAGGCAGGATGGGCTTTGCTGCTGGAAACTCGCAGGTCGCGGCCCTCTGAATTGCTTCGGGATGTAACAAATATGAAAAAGAGAGGTACCTTGAGATGTAGTCAAACAAGGACTGGTCAGCAGCAGCCGTGGTCCCAAATAGGCTAGGTTCGGTACCCAGGCAATCAACAATACTTGGTCAGACACAGGCAGAGTTCGGTACATAAGCAATCAGCAGTACTTGGTCAGGCAAGGGCATAGTTTGGTACACAGGCAATCAGCAACACTTGGTCATGTATGGGCGGGGTTCGGTACATAGGCAATCATAAATACTTGGTCAGGCACAGGCAGGATTTGGTGCACAGGAAATTCACAGGATAGATGCACTAGGGGTAGCACAGGGAGTCAGTAGCTGGGCAGACTAGTTGCACTGACACTGTGCAAGTGTCAGTGCCAGCATTATATATGATAAGACATTTGAAAAGACCCGGAAGTGCCGAGCGCAGTTCTGAGAGTACAGCGCTGGAGCGAGGATGAGGTAAGTAAGACTATTACACCCATGTCGTCTTTTACCACCTTCAACTCACTTTTCTGCCCACCTGCACCTCATCCTGCTTCCTAAAATTGACATAATTTGACAAGATATTTACTCATGCCAAATTCCACTCACTCAACTCAATCTATCCACTATACCTACACTCCCTAATCCACCCTTAATTCATTCTCTCCAGTAACTGAAGTCAGGGCCGGACTGGCCATCGGGCGCTTCTGGCAAATGCCAGAAGGGCCGATGGCTAGTTGGGCCGGTCCAGCGGGGCAGGATGTCCGTCCGAGCAGCGCAGCTCACTGTGCGCCGCTCGGTGGACAGTGTCAATGTGATGTGCGGCCATGTGATTTTAATCACATGGGACGCACCTGTCACATGATGCGCGTCCCATGTGATTACTGGCCGCACATCACATTGACACTGTCCGCTGAGCAGCGAGGTGACAAGGTAAGTGTGTCTCTGACTTGGGGAGGGGGCTGGCTGTTACTGTCACTATGTCTCTAACTTGGGGATGGGGCTGGCTGTCACTGTCACTATGTCTCTGACTTGGGGAGGGGGCTGGCTGTCACTGTCACTATGTCTCTGACTTGGGGAGGGGGCTGGCTGTCACTGTCACTATGTCTCTGACTGGGGGAGGGAGCTGGCTGTCGCTGTCACTATGTCTCTGACTTGGGGGGGCTGGCTGTCGCTGTCACTATGTCTCTGACTTGGGGAGGGGGCTGGCTCTCCCTGCGACTCTCACTGATGGGGGGCTGGCTGTGTCTCTCACTGGGGGGTGTGTGTGTCTGGCTAGCAATTGTGTGTGTATCAATACATTGTATGGAGTCTGGATATATTGGTGTGTGTGTGTGGCCATGTATATATTAGTGTGCGTGTGTGTGTGTGTGTGTGTGTGTGTGTGGGGCCATGTATATATTAGTGTGTTTGTGTGTGGGGCCATGTATATATTAGTGTGTGTGTGTGTGGGGCCATGTATATATTAGTGTGTTTGTGCGCGCAGTATTTTAATATAATATATGAGGGAAGGGAGGATCTTAATATAGTGTAGGAGGTAGGCTATTTAATGGTGGAGTGTAGGTGGGGGGTAACTATTTAAGTTGAGGTGAAGGAATCTGTAATTTCATGCTCGGGTGGTTTAGGGTTATCAATTGAATATGGCGCTGATTTTGGGGTGGAGGGCTATTTATTAAATGTGAATATGAATTATTTATTGCTGGTGATGGTTGTGGTAAATGGCTACATTTATTAAACTTTAATGCTATTTAATTTATTGCTTAGACTGTCAGGGAGGGAAATATGTTTTGAGTAAATGGGTATATTGTTAATTTAATGTTGGGGCTGGTTGAAAGGAAATAGGTATACTTATTAAATGTGAATATTATTATTGTGGGGACTGGAGGGAGGCCTAATTATAAAACGTGAGTTGGAGTTTTCTAAATTTCATGTACCCCATTTTTTTCAGAATTGGGCATCCAATATTCCAGGATAAAGACAAGAAAGAACTGAGCTAAAGAAACCAGCTGCTACAAGCGGTGAAAGTGACCAAGACAGGTAAGAGAGAGCAGGACAGTCTGCCAACGGTCCTGAATCTGGTGGGGCAGTCCTGAATTTGGGTGACTGTCTCACTTAGTCAGGATTTGGTTTGACTGCAAGGACAGTTGGGAGGTATGTCCCGCTTCACAACGTACTGCTTGTGAAGGCAGAGGTGTGTGCTTCTTACAGTAGTGCACACAGTATTGCCTGTGTATTTGTCTAAAATGATAACCATGTTACATAATAGGGGCCCTGCTGTCTTAAATACCCTGGGCCCCCTGAGCCTTAATGCAGCATGTTAGGGGAAGGGAACTGATAGCTGCTCTCAGTTCCCGGACAGGACACAGCCTGCAGAGGAAGCCGAGGAGCTCCAAGTATCACAAGATTTGGTAATCTCGTGAGACAAAGAGCTTTCCTGCTTATGGATGTCAGCAGCACCAGAAGCATCCCCAGTGGGCCGGGGATGGTGTGATGTGGCTGGGAGGGTGTGATAAATGTAATGTTTTATTATAATATATGTATCAATGCAGCATTTTGGCCACACCCAAAACACAATGTGGTCATGCCCTTTTCGGCAGCACACAGGGCCTGTGTACTTTAAATGCCACGGCTGATTTTTAGTCCCAGTCCGGGCCTGACTGAAGTCGAAGTCTCTGCACTTATCTTATCATATCACCCTACAACCTGTCCATCCAACCCTATGCCCTCCCAACCTCTCCACTCCCTCTCCTTCACTACATGCCCACCTCTAACTCACCTCTTCAACCTGTCTATCTCCAAAGCCACATTTCCATCCTCCTTTAAACATGCGCTCATCTCACCTATTCTAAAGAAATCATCTTTCGAGCCAGCTTCTCTCTCCAACTCCCGCCCTATCTCTCTCCTCCCCTTTGCCTCCAAACTACTTGAGCGATTGATGTACAAACGCCTGTCTCACATTCTCTCCTCTCATTCCATTCTCGACTCTCTGTAACCAGACTTCCGGCCCCAACATTCCATTGAAACTGCTCTCACAAAAGTGACTAATGATCTACTTACTGTAAAATGTAAGTGTAATTTCTTACTCATTCACCTGGACCTCTCTGTTGCTTTTGATTGTGTTGATCACTTTCTTCTCCAACACACACTTCACTTTATTGGCCATCATTACACAGTTCTTTCCTGGTTCACTTCCTACCTATTGAACCGCTCCTTTAGTGTTTCTACCTCTGGCACATCCTCCCCTCCACTCCCACTATCTGTTGGGGTCCTACAAAGTTATATTCTTGGCCCTTTACTTTTTTCATTGTGCACTTCTTCTCTTGGGGTACTAATTCGCTCATTCGGCCTCCAATACCACCTCTACTTTGATGACACCCAAATCTTTATCACTTCCCCGACCTTTCTCCTTCTGTACTATCTCATGTAACCAACTGTCTTTCTGCTATCTTCACATGGATGTCCCAACGCTACTTAAAGCTCAACATGTCCAAAACAGGGCTTATTGTCTTCCTCCCTGACGGAGTCACCACCTGCCCTCAGATTGCCCTCAATGTCAATCACAGCACAATTTCCTCAGTCACCCAAGCCTGCTGCCTTGGTGTCACACTTGACACTGCCCTCTGCTTTATTCCTCACATACAGACTTTCTCCCAGTCCTGTAGACTCCACCTTAAAAACATTGCCAGAATACGCCCTTTTCTTACTCAACAAGCTACCAAAACTCTGATCCATTCTCTCATCATCTCCCGTCTTGACTATTGCAAACTCCTGCTAGCTGGCATTCCTGACACCCATATATCCACACTTCAAACCATCCTAAAAGCTGATGCAAGACTGATCTTTCTCTCTCACCCCTCCACATGTGCCGCACCACTTTGCAAATCCCTACACTGGCTCCCTGTGTCCCCCAGAATCAAATTCAATTTACTCAACCTTACCTATAAAGCACTCATCAACACTACCCCTACAAACATTTCAAATCTCATATCAAAATACTCTCCCTCCTGTCCTCTTAGATTTACCTCTGACCTGTGGCTTATCTCGTCTCTGGTAACCTCTCACTCCTGCCTAAAGACTTCACCTGTGCTGCTCCCCATTTATGGAATTCCCTACCACGCCTAATCCAGCTTTCCCACAGCCTTCAAATCTTTAGATGCTCTTAAAAACCCATCTCTTTTTTAGAGGTGACCTTATCCTCGATAACACTATTTTGACTAATGCACCTCACAACTATCCCAATCTCCACTCTGAGACACATTTACTCCTCTAGTTTCAGCTGTGTCCTCTTCTAGTTAGAATGTATGCTCTCTAATGAGCAGGATCCTTCATACCCTTTGTTTTCATGTCTGCATTTTTATTTTATTTCTTTTTGTCTACCTTGTATGTCCCTTGTTTATATAAGCACTGTTTTCCCTACTGTACGGCGCTGTGGAGCACTGTGGCACCTTACAAATTGACGATAATAATAAGAAGAAGAAGGAAAGAAATGATTAGATGTGTTTGTGAAATTTTTTTTTTTATTTATACTCAACATTACTAAGTACTATATAAATGTTAATTTGATCGAGGGTGTACTTCCTTTTTGACATAGTGTATGTCACTGTTTGCAGAATGTAACACATGTGTAACACATTTCATAACATGCAATACAGGAGTCAAACTGACATGAACTCAGTATGACTCCAGGTAAAGTTTTCCCCCTGCACACTTTAATAAAATCCATAGACACTTCACCAAACCCTTATACAAACAAAGATTTTCCCCGTTAAACTTCATATTTCCAATATTCGCCAATAAAAATACCACATGGCGAGCAGAACATTTAGGTTTGAAAACAATCTCCCCTGGGTTATTCTGTCAACTTGCATTTGCTGTTCACTCTTTCCATTCCAAGTCTACTTGACAGGTCACTAACATTAAGTTTTTTATTCTAAAAAAAGAAAAAAACAACAAAACTGATCACAACATACTCCACATACATAACTTTAAGCGATGGACCACACATTCAGGGGCTGATTAAATAAGTTGGTGTACAGCCATTTTATAAGCGAAAAATATGCTAATTTGCTCTGTGCATGCCCACACACAATAGCGTACACATACGTCCATATGCAGGGTTGATAGCATCTGACACTTGCGTCTTATTAAGACTGGAGAGGCGGAATGGGGGAGGGAAGGAGCAGGCAAACACAGGTTAAGTTCAGTTAAAGTGTGTTTACGTAATTGCGAATGATGCTTACCTGAAGGGATGTGCAAATACCCCTGTCAGCAGGTGCATCTTATGCAGGTGCCAGAGTGCATGAGCTGATGTTGGTGATCATCAGCTTGGACCTTTGCAGGTATGCCACCCCCCCCCCCCCCCAAGTTGCCTAGCCAGGTCTGCTAGTGGCAAAATTGGGGGGAGAAACTGTGTGGAGGTCTCCCTGGTAAAGTCACACCTGCACTAGAATTTGGCAGACTTGGCTAGTGACACTATAACAGTGAAACTTGCAGCATAGGGTCACCCTGTCATAATGTTGGGATATCATTTCCTAAAGGAAAAAACAGTCCCATACTGAAGGCACAAGGGCTCTTCACCAAACGTTCCTAAGGCAGTGGGTGTGGGGTAATAAAATTGAATTTGATAGATAAGGATCTTATTTGTTGGTACACTAATTGTCCCAGCAAGCCCTGACATGGCTAATCTGTTTGTTTATGCTGGTGCTTGTAGATCTGCTGCATACCTAAAGTCAGTGGAATCTCTTCTGGCTTCCAGCTTGCAATCCAAGAAAAAAAAAAAAAAAACATGTGGAGAGATGAGGCCATGGAACCGCAATGCAACTGACAAGCCGGGTCGTCTCACTAATAACTGAAATTGGCTACATTGCATCAATAGAGTAAAAAAAAAAAAAATAACTACATTTAAAACAAGTATTCATAATCATGATGATGATGAATGTTTATCAACAGCATGATGATATGCTTAATAGCCTATCATTAAGCTTTGCACATTGTGACCAGATGGGCTTACTTTGCCACCCGGTGTTGTGGTCTATGGAAACAGATCTTACACAGTTTATCTGGGTTTCTTCTTACCATAATTTCTTCTTACGAGACTGTTAATAAACCACTCCTACTGGCATCACCTGTCACCAGACAACCTCTGATTCCGAATGCCATCTGCGCATTAGTTGTAGGGCGATAGTGCTACCACCACCAGGCTTCTTCACCTGCACCTGGAACCGCTTATTTATGGGTAACTGGTATAGCTGCTGCAGCACCTCTTTATTGTGGGCTGGCTGGTACCTCCTGTCAGCTTACTATGGATCAGGACTGCTGGGTAGCAGGCAAAGCATTGACTGGATCCAACACAGGACATTTGGGGAATGGATTCGAGTGTAAGCTCTTACCTGTTGGTCACAGGGTACAGAAGGTGACAGGCAGAATACTGAAGCAGTGTTTATTGCTCTTAAAGGTTCCCTTGCACCCTAGTAATAGGTACTAGTGATAATCCTGAAGTACAGAAGGAATACAAGTTGGAATACAAAATACAGCTCTTTTAATACAACTTCTAATACATATGCTGGCAGGGGGTAGTCCAGCTCTTCTGCCCACACCTGACGCCACAAAGTTTGAGCTATGACATTCAATTTTTAGCATATTTTCTCTACAATTGAATTTAGCACAATTTAAACTTTACAAAATTGACATCAGTTTGTGATTTCCCAAATTGCTTGCTGTGTCATTATTCAGATAGTTTCCCTATATCTTTACCACACACAAAACATATAGGATACAAAGGAGGATGACCCTCAGGCTAAAAATATGGTTGGTCACTCTCAGACCAAATGCTTAATTAACACGGTATTTCCTTTCTTCAGAAATGTTTTAGGAACAAGTTTTAGGAACAAGTTGCTGCTAAAATGGCAAACTACCTGTGAAACTAATACGTTTACAATGAAATACATCAGGTGCACTGCACCACTATTAATGGAAAAAAAATTATACAATAAGCTATTTCTAAGACAACACATACACATGCATTTACAAATATATTCTGTTTGTCATGGATCTTGGGATGCATTTGCCACAGCATATGGGCGTAGATACGCTATTTTTATGTATGACTTTTTTAAGCATAAACTACACTCAAGATACAGAAATACTCAGCATCAGGCCCTTAGTCTGTATAACAAAATATCGTTTGACTCTTACTTGTTTAACTTGGTCTTCACAGCTCTCTCTCTGATCTGTAAGGTACATAAGGATAATAAAGCTTTAAGTATAATGTAGGCTTAAATATAAATTACACCCATAACCAAAATAATCAAACATGTCCTTTTATCTCATTTCTCCTGCAGAGTATATGATGTTTCATATATAAGGGGAGTGTTATATACTATTGTATATACACATACAACATACACAAACTATTGTTAATACATTTAACTTGCAACTTCTGAAAAAAATATTCTTCACATACGGATACACAAGAACAAACATTATGAACATACACAGTGGTCCATAATGGTTCTGATGCAAACTACCACATATTAATTTTTAAAATGTGTATTTCTCCATTAAATAAGTTCTGTATTATAACTCATTACTTGTACACTGCATTTTTCAGCGAATGGAGCTTTCTGTCTTTATTTCTGCTTTATGACGGCTATTAAAGGCTTTTAAGTGCTGCTTTCCTTGGCAAATACTTACGGCTTTTTACAGGACACTTACATAAAGCCCATCAATTATTGAGGAAATCCTGGAATGCAGCCTTAAAGCTGATGACAAAAATGTTTAACATCAATGACAAAACTCCTTGCAATCTGGGTTGTTAGATTTGTTCTTGCTGTCTGTTTAGTAGACCCAAGCTATTTTACTGTGTGTATTGGGACTTTATACCTAATGAAATGAATGTTTAATGCTAAGTTCTTCAGAAGATGCTTGGTATTGTACACTAGCATTAAGCAGAGATTCCCATGACAGTACAAATCACTCAAATATCCCAAGGCTGGGTTAACTGCAGAAATACACAGGCCTAACTGAACTTGGAAGTAACTAAATGCTAGGTTGACATGGAGATCAGAGATTTAGATTCCTGCTCTGAGGAAACCTTTGTGAAATATCACAAACCTTGATGTGACCTCTAATTTCTCAGGATAATCCCTGTTCTTTGAGAGGAGGGAGTAAAGATGTTTCATTTTTCTTTCCCTGGAAAAGTGATGACTGAGAAAACTCATTCACAGATCATTAACTCTAAAAATATTTAAAAATCTGCAGGCTCTGTTTGCATTCAGGTGCTCAAGGCAGACAATACATATATCCTTCTTATGGTTTTCCTTTCAGATGATGACTGCACCGACTCTTTCACTCCCAATCAAGTTGCCAGAATGCATTGCTATCTAGACCTAGTATACCAAGACTGGCAGCCCTTCTTCAAGCCATCACCAGTAGCTATTGCTCCGCAGATTATAGAGCACACCTATACCTCAGTCACCCTGGAATGGTTCCCCCCCATTGATGGATACATCTTTGAAAGGTGAACATTTATGGAAAGCTACTAAATGCCACTACATGCTCCTTTCTTCATCTTGATAATCTGTTATTTACTCCATTAACCAATGTCTATCTGCACAGTATATCATATAAGTTTATGATTTGTATTTTTCAATACCATCACTTTTATAAAGAACAATTATAGACAACATTCTTATAGGTAAGCACTGAATGCTCAAATAGGATAAATATGCGGAATACACAAATACAACTACTTACACAATAAGATGATTCAGAATCCTTATTTTATTTTTTTCTAATTGACCCATCTGCCTCCTACCACTAGCTTTATGTAGCTTGTGTTCCATTTAAACTAGTTGTGTATGTGATGTAATATTTTTTACCTAAGTTTATTTTGTACGGTTGAGCAATCATGCCTAGTAGAATGTGAATGAAGCTTGACCCATGAGTACAGAAAATGGATCAGGCCTTTATTAAACAAAACTAAAGCATTTTTTCCCCAGCCATTTCAAGGGTATAAATAGAAGAGAACTGGAAGGTGCTATTGAAAGATAGGGGATGCCTTGCAAAACAAAGGCAGATTTAGGTTTGTACCATACTATGCTATACTCTGTATTGTTTAGAGTTTCTGCAGGCCTAAAATGGCTTTTACTTGGACCTTTTTCAGTCATCTGCAAAACACACTCTCTAACATCATAATAGTAAAGTTAATTGAAGAATCTTGTAGGTCATAGCTCTTTTGATGAAAGTAAGACCAGGATATATTAAAGCTAGATGGAGGGTGAAATAAAAAACCTCATCTGAACAGTGGTGGTTTACAAACCCCCAAACCTAAATGCAGTTCAGGCATGGTAAACATGGTTCACATGGTAAAACCGGATGTGAAACATACAATTTTAATTTGCTGTTTGCCTATGTAGAATGCCTGGCAAGATAGATGGGTGCCAACTCTACAATACTTCATTTGCTTTTGTGGGCCTGAGTCATTAATAATGTAAGTAAAGCAAAAAAAGTATTAAATATTCTCTGAGACAATCCATGTTACAATGCAAGGATTGCCAAATTGTTTTTTTATTTTGCTCATAAGTTAATACTGGCTGTTTTTACATCTAGCACACAAATACTTGATGGCTCTATTTTTACACTGAAATTTAAAGTTGGTCTAGGACATGTCCTATCCCAACTATAAATCTGTCCCTACATTTTAAATTTACCTCCCCCTCCAATGCAATATGGTTTTGCCCAGGTGCAAAGTTACTCAATTTTTTATGTTTAACTCAGGACCAGTATGTCCACAGTAGGAAGTCGCATGTACAACTTACACAAAACTCTAAATTCTGATATTGTATAAAGTAATATATCATAATAAATAATCAAAATATTTAGTAGAGGTACTATTGTTTACTAATTGTTCACATTTTGCTCGAGTACTGTGGATGTACTTTTCATACAATGTTAAGTTGTCTCTTGATATAATTCTATAGAAAATAATGCAACATTTTTATATATGTGAGAATTATTAAAGTGATGGTTGTTTTTTGATTTCTTGCTTTGTTAGAGATTTGGGAACAGCCTGTCACTTGTGTGTAGAAAAAAGGATCTTGGTGCAGTACGCATCCAATGCATCTTCTCCAGTGCCATGTAACCCATCTGGTCACTGGAGTCCAAGAGAAGCTGAAGGTAAGGCTAGAATCATTTCAAATTGTATATTACCAACCATTAAAATGTTATAAAATTTAGAGGATAATAATAATATTTTTAATAATCTATTATTTATTTATATATCAGTTCATATCAGAAGTTATTAAATGTTAGGTGGGGGTAATTAAAAAATATTAGTAGAAAATAACATACAAGCTTAAAGTTTACTTACCAGGAATCAGGCTATGTGGTAGGTTCTTTTTCACATGCCTGATGCAACTCCACGCATTCCTGTTGACAGTGTATTTATGATGGACAGCACACTGCGTGTCTTAAAAAAAGACCAAACACTAGCAAGAAGAGTGCCTCTAATATCTCTAAAATCTACTAGTTCCTCCCGACATAGTCTTTTTATCAAGCATACAGAACATTTTCCACAGAGTATACTGCCAGCTGGAACATATAGGAGGAAGCAGAGCAGCTTCAGGCACAAAGTAGATGTCACTGGATCCACTAGATAGCCTATATGCTGGCCCACAGGTAAGTAACCTTTCACGACCTGATTGTACTTAGTGTTTTCAACCCTAAACAACATTTATCATATTTAGATAGTTTTTAACATTTATTGTCTAGAAGAGAGAAGGCATAGTTGTCTTGTGATTGGAAGCATTCAGACATTTTACGCATGGCTTGCTGGTGGTCTTAGACGATTTTAAAAGCTCCACACTTCACTTGCATTAATACAGTTTAATAATTGTGATAAGCAACTACAGAAGAAAAATCCGGTCCAGAGCACTTCGGTGACAGCCCAATACTGGATTATGGGGTTTTGAATGTCTGCACGAATGCTTCCTTGCAGATCAACAAGAGAAGGATACCTGCCCTTCCAAACCAGCAGCAATGTTGCGGAGTAGCTGCACCATCGGTGATCTGGCTAAGGAACCTCTGAAGAGGGACTATCTAACAGAAATTCAAGACTACAGATTTTCTTTGTTAAGCCATATAGTGAATCCTATAAGCAGGGGCTGGCTGGGGTGGGGCCCAGGGGGCATCTGCCCCCCAGGCTGAACCCATACTGGGCTATCTTGGGCTGGGTCACTGGCCTACCTGCATTTATTTTCCTTTAAAATGTTCCTAATAGGCTGCTGAGATGAGTTTGCCCCCCCCCCCATTCCTCCCCAGGCTAAAATATGCAAGCCAGCCCCTGCCTATATCATTCATTTGCAGGATACACAGTCCCTGATGGTTAATAAAACTGATGTCCAAGCCTACATTTGCATAGAAATTTTTTTGCCATTCATTTACAAGTGGATACAAAGAAACTGAAAGAAAAATTGATCAAATAGACCTCAAATATGGATTATTTTGAGGATTGCTTAGGTATAACATTGTAAGCTTGTGAACAGGGCCAACTTACCTCTCTGTCTGTCTGTATTACCCAGTATTGTTTTATTACTGAGTTTGTTACCAATTGTAAAGCGCTGCAGAATTTGCTGACATTATGTAAATAAATAATGATGATGATGATTGATGATGATAACGTAACATTGTTGAGTTGATCTACCAGAAAAAGTAAAAACAAGTGTTAAAATTTTGGGGGGAGATTCATTTGAGTTTCATTTAATCCAGAGCATGCTTTACCCTTGATGGTGGTGGAAATAGTAAACATATTCCTATTAATTTTTTTTCCGCCAGGATATGGTATTGGCATTACTAGAAAAAAAGTATGATACAGTGGCAAAGTACAACTTTCACAGATGTGAAAATGCACTTGAAATCTCTCCAACTGTCATATACAATACTGTACATATCAAGAAGGCATTTTTCAACAAACTCTGTTTGACTTGTACCCAGGGCTTGACCAAACCGGTTTAACAAACTGGAACAAATTCCTTAGGTAGTTCACTAATGAGAGTTGAAGTCAATAAACATTTCATGAGTGTTAGCAGAACTTATATGCATAGTGGGTGGTCTTCACACGAGTCTCTGTTAAGTATTGATATCAATTAATTTCCTTCCACAGAGTGATAATATCAATTGTGTCTCTGCAATAGCCACCCTTGACAGTGCAACATGCAAAGTGCTCTGCATTACTTTTTGTGGGATTGGCATAAGAGATGGAAATGCTTATGGTGGAAACATTTTAATACAAAGTACTACTTTCAAGCTCTTTTGAAACAATGCATTTATTAACTAAAATTCTGCCTCATGTATGTCTTAAATAAAGAGGTGACATCTGTCTTTTTTAGGTGTGTCACTTTTGTTAATTTTAATGTTTTTTATTACATAGTAATTGGTGGTAAGATGGAAAAATTCCCATTGAACGTCTAGGCAAACGTTCAATCTTTTGCTGCTTCATAACTGACCCTAGGAGTCTGGAGATTGGTGATTAAGTTCTTCCCAATGTATCAACAGGGGTATGTTACAAAGCTCAAATATTTGTATAATATTTACCAGTACTCTCCCACAATGCACATTGTGTTACTTAGCCAATATACGCTAAATTTCATTGCCATCTGGCATACACACTTTACTCTTCTTTATATGCTTTATTGAAAACAATAGGATGGGATTCCACAGTCCCTATGCTATAATTACCTCTTAGCCATAAAACTGTGGTATAATTTAACACTAATGCAGTCACTAGAAGTGTCTCTGCACTGGAGAATATTCCATACAGGAAAAAGCTTGAACAGCAAGTCTCCTTAGTTTATAACTGTCTGCTACTCTTGCAACCCTTGCAGACACGTTTAATTATTAATAAATGGAAGAATTATTCTCTGGACCTTTAAGAAGAAGACTGGAGCAAAGGAAGATATTTAAGGGAACCAGGGCAAAGGAAAAAAGTGTTGTTTCCCATAGTCACCAATAAGATGTTTCCTTTAATTTTTTTGTAACAATTATATAATCTTATTGGTTGCTGTGGGCAATACCATCTACTATTTGAAAATGTTTTGTCCCTACTGAGTTGTAATAGACATATATGCAATGATTTTCATGAGGGATAAACTAACAAAACAGAGATACTGTACTTATATAATGACTTTTACCCTTCCTTCTGTCTTTCTAGTCTACTTTGGCTACATTGTGAATGGTCAATGTTATAACTGTCACATGAACTCTCGTTCTCTGTTTCATGTGATCTGGAGTAGTAGACGTATGTGGAATTGTCTGACGGTGCTAAAATATATGCACGTCAGTTTTGATTTTCATTTTGTCTTCACTTATACCTATTCTTGAGGAAAATTGGCATTCAAAAATATTCTCTACATATTTGATATATTCGCTTAAAAGATATTTTGATCAATGGCTAGCATTGATAGTGCACTATATAACTATACTTTTCTAAGGCAGGGCTGTCAATTTCAATATTCAAGAAGACAACATTTTAAAAATGAGAAAGATGATATACTTATCAATTGGAAGAAAGGAAACTGAAAAGTAACAACAAGAAAGTTTTATTGAAAACTCAGATCAATTGCATAAGATTCAACCAAAAGAACTACAAAAACAATGGTCATTTTTAACTAAAATATGTATACTGTGTATAGTGAAATGGACAATAAATTATATAGATAAGTGAGTTATCTTTTGAAATCAAACTCTATGTGTCTGTTTTAAAGCTAGTCCTGAGTGTTGTGCTGGTGTCAAGGTTAGAGATATGTATTTTCAGTTCCTGGAATAAATGTGGTATCAAGTTTAATATGGTATCAGGTTTGATATGTTGTCTGTTTGGTGTATGGGTCAATATGATACCTGAGTCTTACATCAGTGTTTAATGTAGTGTCTGTGTCTGATCCTGGTGTGTGTTTTTTTCACTGATCTGATGGGGATATACTAACATTTAGTTTACATATAAATGTTATGTCATTTATAAACATCTACATGAACACAAAATTAAGCCTTCAATGCACTAAAAGATTGTATGAACTATATTAATTATGGAAAAGACAAATAAAATGTATATTAATGTGTATTAGATAACGGTTATTAGTTGGTCAACATAGTGGCCTCATACGATAGTAATAGAAGTGTGTGTTGATCATATGCATGTTTTATAAACACACCTCATACATTGTGGTAAAGTAATCTCCCTTCCTTCGGAAAGAAATAATCTAATTTTGTATTAAGAGGTACTTTAATTCTGAATAGCACTTATAACTGTGATCTGATCCTCATTAAATCTATATGTTTTACATAGTTGATTTATTTATACATTTTTATATATAGATTTTTTTAAATTATTTTTATATGAACTGTATGGCGAATGATTAATAAATTAGTAAATATTTTATCTTAATAAATAACTTTTAGCCAAATAAATAAAATGTATATATTTTTTTTAGTTTATTAGAGATATTACAAGCACTGTTTCCATCTTATATTTCTAAAATCTACAGAGTTTGCAGCATAAGGCTCATGATGCACATAAAATGCTATTCCTAAGTTTCTTAGACATATTGATCCATTTATTCTGTTAGTGACTGAAATCCATATTGCTGCTCCCTGGAATTCCCAGAGTCCTAACATTAACTAAACTAATCTCAAGATCAATAATATTTTAATGAAAGAGAAATCAACACTTTTAATTATACTTATGACCCCTTGATAAAATTGGTATTTCTTGATAAGTTTTGGCTATGGCCCTCATATGATTCCATATATATTATTGTAAATTCCTTAAAAACTGTTCAGATTTCATACCCATTGCTAAACACTTTCTTGGCCAACATTTTGTTCAACACTGAAAATAAAAGACTTTTATTTCTTATTTCACAATATTTTAATTGTGACTGATATCCCTATAGCTAAGGTGCAGGGGCAGGCTGGGCTGGGGGGCAGGGGGGCATCTGCTCTCCAGGCCAGTCCCATAGTGGGCTACCTTGGGCTGGGTCACTGGGCCACCTGCATTTTTTTCCCTTTAAAATATTCCTAATAGGTTGCTGAGTCGAGTCTTGCCCCGGGCTAAAATATGCCAGCCGTCGCATGCAAAGATGAAATCTCCTGCTTCAGCACTGTCCACAAAGATTAGTGGACACAGAATCAAAAAAACACCTTAAATAATAAAAGGGCATTCTTAGATGATAATACGGGTAAGCCTAGACTTCTGCTCACCTAGGCTCTGTTGTTCTCCGATTTCTTGGGACAACTGTGAGCAAATTGATCCTTGTTACCAGAATACAGACACAACTCCGAAGTATGTCCACTTTGATTTCCCATAGTACATAATCTGTATGTACCAATTTGCATAGATTCTGAAGGTTCTACCATCAGGGAAGTAGTGGCCAACAACCTCTCTTTTTAAATGCCATTAACTTGTCTGTACCTCCTCATAGGAGGTTTGATTATGCTATTAATAGAGATGTGCAGGCTCGGTTCCCCGAGATCCGAATCCATCCGAATTTCGCCTACTCTCCCGCCTATTCGGAATCGAAATCGAGGCAAAACATCATTGTGACATATTCGTATTTCTGAGCTCGGTTCTCGCGAGATTTGAAAAGCATAAATACCAGCCTCCACCGCAATCAATCGCCATTTGACAGAGGGAGAGAGCAGGGTTAGGTCACAGGCTGTATTAGAGCAGGGACAGAGCAATAATTGTACACCTTATTCTTTCTATTATTCTTTCATTTGGAATCTATTCAATTTTATTATAAAATCAAATTCTATTTGCAATTGTTAGAGCAAGACAGGAGGATAGAGGAGGCTTATTTTTCTTTTTTTTTGCACTACAAGTGCATTGGGGTCTCCCATATTCCCCAGTGTTTTAGACTAATTTTTCCGGCTATCAAAAAAAGTCATATTTGTGAGCAGTATCTATATAAGACAATATTTTGCACTAGAAGTGATTTGGGGTCTCCCATATTCCCCAGTGTTTAACACAAATTTTTCTGGTTGTCATAAAAAGTCATATTTGTCAGCAGTATCTATATAAGACAATATTTTGCACTACAAGTGATTTGGGGTGTCCAATATTCCCCAGTGTTTTACACTAATTTTTCTGGCTGTCAAAATAAGTCATGTTTGTCAGCAGTATCTATATAAGACAATATTTTGCACTACAAGGGCTTTGGGGTCTTCCAGATTCCCCAGTGTTTAACACTAATTTTTCTGGCTGTCAAAAAAGTCATATTTGTCAGCAGTATCTATATAAGACAATATTTTGCACTACAAGTGCTTTGGGGTCTCCCATATTCCCCAGTGTTTTAGACTAATTTTTCCGGCTATCAAAAAAAGTCATATTTGTCAGCAGTTTCTATATAAGACAATATTTTGCACTAGAAGTGCTTTGGGGTCTCCCATATTCCCCAGTGTTTAACACTAATTTTTCTGGCTGTCGTAAAAAGTCATATTTGTCAGCAGTAGCTATATAAGACAATATTTTGCACTACAAGTGATTTGGGGTGTCCAATATTCCCCAGTGTTTTACACTAATTTTTCTGGCTGTCAAAAAAAGTCATATTTGTCAGCAGTAACTATATAAGACAATATTTTGCACTACAAGTGCTTTGGGGTCTCCCATATTCCCCAGTGTTTAACACTAATTTTTCTGGCTGTCATAAAAAGTCATATTTGTCAGCAGTATCTATATAAGACAATATTTTGCACTACAAGTGATTTGGGGTGTCCAATATTCCCCAGTGTTTTACACTAATTTTTCTGGCTGTCAAAAAAAGTCATATTTGTCAGCAGTATCTATATAAGACAATATTTTGCACTACAAGGGCTTTGGGGTCTCCCATATTCCCCAGTGTTTAACACTAATTTTTCTGGCTGTCAAATAAGTCATATTTGTCAGCAGTATCTATATAAGACAATATTTTGCACTACAAGTGATTTGGGGTGTCCAATATTCCCCAGTGTTTTACACTAATTTTTCTGGCTGTCATAAAAAGTCATATTTGTCAGCAGTATCTATATAAGACAATATTTTGCACTACAAGTGATTTGGGGTGTCCAATATTCCCCAGTGTTTTACACTAATTTTTCTGGCTGTCAAAAAAAGTCATATTTGTCAGCAGTAACTATATAAGACAATATTTTGCACTACAAGTGCTTTGGGGTCTCCCATATTCCTCAGTGTTTTACACTAATTTTTCTGGCTGTCAAAAAAAGTCATATTTGTCAGCAGTAACTATATAAGACAATATTTTGCACTACAAGTGCTTTGGGGTCTCCCATATTCCCCAGTGTTTAACACTAATTTTTCTGGCTGTCAAAAAAAGTCATATTTTTCAGCAGTATCTATATAAGACAATATTTTGCACTACAAGTGCTTTGGGGTCTCCCATATTCCCCAGTGTTTTACACTAATTTTTCTGGCTGTCGTAAAAAGTCATATTTGTCAGCAGTAACTATATAAGACAATATTTTGCACTACAAGTGCTTTGGGGTCTCCCATATTCCCCAGTGTTTAACACTAATGTTTCTGGCTGTCAAAAAAATTCATATCTGTCAGCGCTATCTATATAAGACAATTTTTGTCACTACAAGTGCTTTGGGCTCATTAAAATGGATTCAAAACAGTCCACATATGAGCAGAATCAGCAACCAGGTTCTGTCACCAGTCCTGATGGTAGTGTTCCCAGTATGTCATCTGGGAAAGGTAATGTAAAAGTACATAGTCTTTTTAAATCAGGGAAAAAAACAAACACCAAAAAAAAAATTACCGCGTTGAAGCAAAAACTAAGTGTAACTGAGGAAAAGTTAACTGCCGTTAAAAAAAAATTGCCAACATGCCATTCTACACATGCAGTAGCAAAGAAAGAATGAGGCCTTCGCCTTTCTCTATTAGTGGCAGATCCAAAAATGTTACCGAGCCTTCTTCTTGTACGGTCACTCGTGACCAAGCAAGACCAAGTAATTTGGAGTCTAAAAGTGGTGCACAACTACTGTTACGCGTCAAAGCCGAGCTGCAAGAAAACAGTAAGGCATTAGAGGATAATGTATGCTCTGAATCAGAAATGACAACAATCCCAGTGGAGAGTCCATCCACGAGTGGTATGTCTAATCGTGAGCATTCTGTTAGTGTAACCATAAAGAATGGCCCTTTTAGCAGTTCTGCTGATGTGTGCCTGAACAGCTGGAGTGTAGCCAGTGAGACACAAATTGAGGATGCCACTTTGGAATTAGAAGAGTATGAGGGGGAGATTTGTGTAGGCGACGAGGGCACTAATAAGGATGTTGATGAGGATGAGGTTGTTTGTGTAAGTCCTGCACCAGTGGCAGCAATTCTGGCACGTGACAAGAAAAAGGCCATTGTCATGCCTGGCCATAAAACAAAAAAATCCACTTCTTATGTGTGGAATTATTTTGACCCAAATCCATACAACAATTGTATAGCCATTTTACTCCTTGTAAATGTCTACCCTCGGCCTCTGAACTCGCAAGATTGTTCCTAAAGAATCTATTCCGCCTCCTCGGTTGCCCCCGGGAAATAATCTCCGATCGTGGAGTCCAATTCCTATCTAGATTCTGGAGAGCCTTCTGTGCAAACCTTGGGATCAAACTCAAATTTTCTTTCAGTTATCACCCGATCTGGAATGTTTCCTGCAATGTTTCTCTTCTGAACATCAATCCTCCTGGAGTGACCTTCTCTACTGGGCGGAATTTGCACACAATAATCACCTACATTTCTCCTTGGGTTGCTCTCCCGTCTTCGCAGTCTATGGCAAACACCCTAATCACCCCTTCTTACTAGAGGCTCCTGCATCTTCGTTCCCGCAGTTGATACCTTCACTCACGATTTTTCTCAAATCTAGGCCAAGTTTCAAGCAAAGCTTTCGAAGTTCACACTGCAGTATGAGGGCACTGCTGATCGCCATATGAGAAATTTGCCTGTCCTGAGGAGATCATGTTTGGTTAGCCCCCGTAATCTCCGACTCCATGTTCCGACTCCATGTTCCCTCCATGAAATTGGCTCCTCGTTTTATTGGACCCTTTGCTATTTCTCAAATTATTAATCCAGTCTCCTATAAACTCTCTTTACCTCCCTCCATCAAGATACACAATGCTTTCCACATCTCCTTGTTAAAACCCTTGGTTCTCAACCAGTCGTCCCTCCGTCCATCAAGACCTCTCTGGGAGATGAGTATGAAGTTGAAAGAATCTTGAAGATCCGCTCTCTCCGTGGTAATATCCAGTACCTGGTACATTGGAAGGGCTACTGTCCTGAGGAGGGATCATGAATCCATGAGGCTGACCTGCATACTCCCCGTCTCCTTGCTAAGTTTCTAGAGAACACCAACCCTTCTTTGGGAGAGAGAAGGGGAAGGGGTACTGCCAGGCACCATCCCTGCTATTTCTTTGCTGTGTGGGTACGGATGCCTGACAAGTCTCGGCCGGGGCACCCTGCTGCCTAGCAACAGGCATGCAGCGTCCCCAGCTGTCTTCCTCCTGTCGGGCGCGTGCACTCTGACTCGTCCCATTGCTAGGCAATGGGATGCATCTATTCGGCGGTCAGCGTGTCTGACCGCCCATCCTATTTCCTCCTATCCCTGGCTTCCTCTCCCTATTTAACCCTTACTCTGGCGCCAATAGGGTGCCAGAGTAACAGGTCCCTGTCTCCAGCATTTGTTCTCATTTCATGTGTGTTATTGGATTCTGACCCGGTGCTCCTGACTACTCTCCTGGATTGTGCTTACCTGTTGTGACCTGGCTTGTCGACCATTCTTCTGCACTTTGCCCCATTCTGTTCCTGCGATCTTGGCCTGTTTGACTACCCGTTTGGATCTCCTTTTTGTACCGTGCATTTCCGAATGGCTTTTGACCCGGACCGTCTGACCTTCCTTACCACTACACCGGCAACTGGCTAGTAAGACCTTGACCTGCATGCCCTGAGCAGCGAAGTCAAAACCTTCTTACGGGGTCCCTGGCTAACACTAGGGGCACGTTAGACTTTGCACCTGCTAGTTCAATAGCGCTAATACTGGTTAGTGACCCTCTGCACTCGAGTCTACGGCTGAAGCCTTACACTGGGTTGCTTAGACAACCTACTTAAAGATGGACTATTTTCACAGGATCATACTCCAGCTAATCATTAGAGGAGGTTCAGCTCTGCTGGGGCCTTCTGAATGGCTCCATGCTCTGTATAGTGCAGGGACTCTGGTCTCTCAATACTGGTAATAGTTGTAGCCACATTGTGTGTTTTACTTAGTCTGGGTCCTTGTCTGTCTGCTGCCTGGATTTTCATCTCTGACTGGATATTGATCTCTGCTATACTGTCCACTGTCTGGACCTAGAACTCTGCCTGGATACTGACCTTAGCTTTACTGATCTCTGCCTGGATACTGACCTCAGCCCAATAATACACCCTGCTTTGCATGCTCTGCCATTTGGTTCATTATCCATCCCTATAGGAACTGGACACTAGTCCAACCCTTGTCCTGCTGAATATGCTGGTGAGTCCTGTTCTTGTTACCTGTTTCACTAGAACTGGTATTAGCATGTGTTAAGTCCTGGAGAAACTGAGCATACAACACTCTATGGGAAATAGGACTGCTATAGGTGAAACTACATGCCTAACTTTAAGACACCATAAATAAATTAATAAAGTAGTTAAAACTGGTGTACATTTCAAATGTCTGAACTCACTCAAGTAAATTAAAGTGACCTTATATACCTTATGTACTAAAGATGAGCGAATTAAAACATATTCAGCCAAATATTCATCTCATTCTGCATTTGGGTGCGAAATTTAGCATGTTACCCTAATAAAATTTGGCCTTAAGTGTTCAGTGAGCAATTCTCCCTATTATTATTGTTCATCCCAAACTCATTTATTATTGGTACCATTGCACATTAAGCAAAATGAGAAACACACATCACACTATAAAAGATTCTGTTACACTAACTGTTGGAATCTAGGGCCTGATTCATTAAAGATCTTAAATGAAGAGGTATCTTATTTCAGTCTCCTGGACAAAACCATGTTACAATGCAAGGGGTGCAAACTAGTTTTCTGTTTTGCACATAAGATAAATACTGACTGTTTTTTCATGCAGCACACAAATACTTGATAGCTCATTTGTACACTGAAATTTAAAGTTGATATTTGTGTGCAACATGAAAAAACAGTCAGTGTTTAACTTGTGTGCAAAACAGAAAACTAGTTTGCGCCCCTTGCATTGTAACATGGTTTTGTCCAGGAGACTGAAATAAGATACCTCTTCATTTAAGATCCTTAATGAATCAGGCCCCTAGAGAGGAAAGAGGAGAGTGTAAATTAGCGAGCAAAACGGAGAGCCATCCCAAAAAAAGCCAACAAGAAAAGTTTATAAAAAATTAACTATCACACACCGGCCCCGTGGACGGGCACCAGCGTTGTTACCTTCCTCCTATAAGCGGTGATTCTGATATCCTGATGACACCCTTGGATACATCCACCATCTGGCCGCTCGCTCTGCGCATGTACAAGACTACTCCCCTCTTTTAATGGCCTTCTACTTGTTCCCCATTGGTCCTGACATTTTGAAGCACTATTTAAACCTCCCAATTCCTCCTGTCTGATTCCTGTTCTTCGAGTTCATTCACTCTCTGTAAGGACCTGGCTCCCTTTGGACTGATTCTCCTGCTGTTGCGCCAGTGTGGATGCTACCTCTTTTGACTCACCTGCTTTGCTCTGAGTTACCATCATCGGACCAGCTATAGTTCTACTCCACTATTGCCTTTATTGAACTGTCGCTGTACCAGTGACTCACCTGCTGTTGCTCTTTGTTACCATCTCAGACCAGCTATAGTTCTACTCCGCTATTGCCTTTATTGAACTTCCGCTGTACCAGTGACTCACCTGCTGTTGCTCTGAGTTACCATCATCGGTTCTACTCTGCTACTGCCTTTGTTGAATTGCTGCTGTACCAGTGACTCACCTGCTGTTATCTGAGTTACCATCTTCGGATCAGCTATAGTTCTACTCTGCTACTGCCTTTATTGAACTGCCGCTGTACCAGTGACTCTCCTGCTGTTGCCCTGAGTTACCATCATCGGATCATCTTTTATTTTACATCTCTATTGCCTCTAATGAACTGCCGCTGTCCCAGGGACTCTCCTGCTTTTGCCCTGAGTTTCCATCATCGGATCAGCTATAGTTCTACACCTCTATTGAACTGCCGCTGTACCAGTGACCCTCCTGCTGCTGCTCTGTTTTACTATTATCGGGTCGGCTATAGTTCTACTCCTCTGTTACTCCTCTAAGTTGCCGTCATCTCTCCTCCACATCTGGCTCCGCCTACCACACTGCCCAGCACTCATCCAGGGGACCACGACCTGCGGGATAGGGGCAGCTAAGTCCATACCCCCTTAAGGGGGTAAAAATAGTGTTTATGCTTTTTACTTCTTACTACTGGTTTAGAATATCACTTGTCATAATTCCTCTAGTTGCATAGTAGATCAGCAGACAGCAGATCATCCAGTTGAGATTCAGTAATATTAGAATCTGCTTCTATTTAAATTATTTGTCCTAGTTTCCTTCCATTTCTTTCCTGATCCTGTTTTCCGCTGGTGTACTGTCATGAGTTCATAACGAGTATGACTAATATGCCACTAGCATTAAGATTTCAACTTGGCATCTGCCACCACAGGTTTTTGTTTTGTTTGTGATTATTGTGTGATGTGCATCATCATATTATAACATTGTGTTGGATATTATACAATCATACAATCCCTTTACTTTCTATAAAAATAATCACCATTTCCCCATTATGGCAGATTTTCATACTACCTCCCATAACCTTTTTTTCTAACTGGTTTCAACATCCTGCCTTTGGTACGCCATCTAACGTGAAGACAACTTCGTTTCTCAATCCTATAGTTTGCCATGTTTTTGACATTAGCTTATTTAAACCATGCATCATAGGCAAATGGATGCAGTTTATTGAGACTAAATATATCTCATCTTTACTTGAGCCCTCACGGGAATGTTAAAGGTAACAAAGATTAATTTAATAATTTAAAACTGGAGTGATTTTGAAAATTGACAGATGACAGGCGTAACAAAAAGTTAGAGTACAGTAGTATTTGCAAACAAATAAAAAAGTAATGAGATTCTGTGATGGACATAGCTTTTGTTACAATCAGAACCTTATTTAAGGTTGTAATATCTTAAGATATTTATGTTCTGAGCATATTGCTGGGGATCCCTGTTTATTTAATCATGCCTTTGATGGCTACTACTCATTTTTCATTCGTTGCACACAAGATTAAGATAAGCATCCAGACGAAGGGCCAGGGCAGTGACATAAGTCCCCTATGATTGCCAGTACTTAAAGTATAAGTAGGGCCTATTCAGCAGCCTGGAACACTGTATGAAATTGTCACTGATGGCTTTTTGTTGCTCACTAAATCACACAAGCATATTGAAAGTGTTACTTCATCAGCAGAATTTACAAAGATAAAGTTGTATTAATCAAGTTATTATTAGAATGCTGATGCACTACTTGAATATTGATTGAAGTTGTTAGCTTAATTGAATCTAGTAATTTAATAACATTAAATTAATACAATAATATAGCAATAATAGAACACATAGGACCTGATTCATTAAGGAAAGGTAAGCAAAAAAAAGAGTTATTTTGCACCTTGGCAAAACCATGTTGCATTGAAGGGGGAGGTAAATTTAAAATGTGTGGGCAGATTTATAGTTGGATAGGGCATGTCCTAGATCATCTTTAAATTTCAGTGTAAAAATAAAGCTATCAAGTATTTTTGTGTGCTACATAAAAAGAACAGCCAGTATTTAACTTATGTGCAAAATAATAAACTAATTTGCACCCCTTGTATTGTAACATGGTTTGTCCAGGAGAAAATGTACTCATTTTTTTGCCTTACTTTCCTTAATGAATGAGGCCCATAGTATTTATTACCTTGATCTTTTTGGTGTTCTCTAATCCACTTTGATCTATACCCATGTGATCTTGATGTACACTTAAACCATTATACACTTTAGAAAGCACGCTCACAAGCTTCCAAACTCACCTTAGGTGCCTGTTTAAAATAATTATAACAGTGTTTTCCTATACATACCACTATGAATAATCACTCTGCCATCATTTTGCAATTTATACGGGAGTGTTATAATGTACTTTTCAACGCAAGCTTACCACTGTTTATTGGTTTCACATGAACATTCCTCTATTTTGCCCAGTATTACTTTATTTTAACAAATATCTTTGTTTTATTCATGCTAATTTTTTTTTACCACTTTTTGCTCAATATTGCCTTTCAGGTCAGACGCAATCCCTTAATTTCTTTTGGAAAGTACATTGAGGTCAAAAATATAATAGGACTATTACTTTCTAAAGAGAACCTCTTTCTTTGAAGTTAGTAAATATGGACAGAACTGTTATTGAAGTCAATGAATCAACTCAGCTCTCAAGGTAGAAAATAGACAAGTTTCCTTAACAAGGATTTGTTTCTTTTTATTTATAATAATAATAATAATAATAATAATAATAATAATAATAATAGCAATAATAAAAATGCTATATCACTCTTTTCCCAATTGAACTTAAAGTGCTTTACACCTGCAGATTAAAAAGTACATAATGCAAAATGCATACATAAAGGCTTAACATAGTATAGAAGTGGTAAGCTTTTTTTTTTTATGCTCGAATAAGCAGGTAAGTATTTCCTCTATTTATGAAGATTTCTAGAATGGGTACCTCCACGGACTGTACGAGACAACAATTTCCAGAGAGTATGAGCCGCAGAGCTAAAAGCTCAGGCACCAAACAAAGTATAATAGATTGTAGATACTGTAAGTACTAATTACTTCCTCTGCAGAGCTAAGTGGACAAGTGGGAGTATAGGGAATCACTATCTGCTTCAAGTACCCAGGACACTGGTTGGACCCTGAATGTCAGTAAGCCTATCTTGAAACAGATTAACCATGTTGCAGGCAACCAGTGAAGGGAATGAAGAACAGGTGCTATGTGGCAGGAAGGGCAGAGCTTGATTAAAGCACGGGGGGTGGGGGGTTGCAGAGCACTTAAGACAGGGGAGGCCCTATGAGTTAATATGATTATCATTTTAGACAAGTTTCACTCCCTCCAAACAGTCCTAGCATTAAATTAATAGCATTTACATTTAATAAATATAACCATTTTCCACAACTTTCTCCGGCATTAAATAATTGATATTCACATTTAATAAATAGCCCTCCTCCTAAAATTCATCTGCACATTCAATTATTAGCCCCAAAGCCCCCATCATTAAATTAAAGGTTCCTTCACTTAACCTTAACTTAATAGGCCCCACTTTTAAATTAATAGCCCCACCATCATTCCACAAATAAATTAATAACACCCATCATTAAATTAATAGCATACCTAAAACCCAAACTACAGTAGAGACCCCCCACCTCAGCAATATAATGAATAGCATTTACGTTTCATAAATATACCTATTCCTCGCAACCATTATTACCATTAAATAATTCATATTTACTTTTAATAAATAGACCTCATACTCCTCAAACAGCGTCTCATTCAATTAATAGCCCCAAACCACCACATCAGTAAGTTAAAGGTCTCATCACCCCAATTAAATTAAGTAGCCCCACCAATAAGCTAAAATGCCCCACCATCACAGCACAAATAAAATAGCACTCATTAGATAATTAGCCCTTACCTACATTCCACCACTACATTAATAACCTACCTCCCATTCACATTATATTAAGACCCCCTCCTTTCCTCACACATTATATTTAGAGCCCCCTCCTTCCCTCACATATTATATTAACATACACCCCCTCCCTTTTCTCACGTTTACCTTGTTTCAGCCATGCTGTGTTAGAGAGCTTTTACTACCCTGCACACATGGAATGGCATCTGCCACATGGTGTGAATCCCATGTGACACCCCTCTCTAACGGGGATAGAAGGAGGCCACACATAGTGGAAGGGGGAAGGGAGAACCGGATCATAATATCCACAGTCAAATGATTGAAGGTGGTTTGTCCTGGAGGAGGGGCCAACCACCAACTACCACACTGTTCCCACTGATGGCAATTAGTCCAGGGGGGGGGAGTGGCCTGAAGGAACCGACTCTGAGGAATGGGTCTGGTTAGTTAAAAGCCAGGCTTCTGCATTTTATTCCTTATGCAAGTGGTGCATTTCTTTTTCAGGGAGTCCCAAGTAGAATGCATTACAGTATGAGTGTAGAAAGAAGTTCTGTGGGAATCGAATGCTTGATTCTGGTTATGTTCTTCAGCATTTGACTATGACTTAAACCTGATGTTTAAATGTCAAGTCACAATCAACTACAACTCCAAGATTATGTGTATTATTACAGTTTAGCAATTCTATACCCCAAAACTTAGGCTCATTTTATTGGCCCAGCACCAATCTTGTTAGTTGATTTTGAGCTCCTATTATAAGAATCTCTATTTTATCAACATTCATTCTCAGCTAACTAGTGCACATCCACTCCTGGATTGGTATTGTTTTTTTAGTACCTGGAGCAAATGACAGAAACAGTTGAGTATAGCAGTGGTAGCCCAGGCCATGATATCTGATTATTTCACCTACTGGTAGTATATATACAACAAATAGCATGAGATATCTATTTTTTCATTAACATTATTCTAGTACTTTTGTTTTATTATCTTTATTTTTTATCATTTTTAATAGGGAAATATCCAAATTTGTCACATCTTAAATCTGTGTTGTTGGTCCTTTTGTAATTTTTTACAACAGAGGGATGGTCATCAGCCGGGACAAGATTAGGAGGCTGAGGTTTGAAATCAAGTATGGTATAGGCTCCTATACATGAAACGGTTAAGAAAAAGGGGCATGACAGGATTACTTGGATACTCAATGTTGTGTGTGTTGGGTATTGCTTAGCTGACCTGGTCATAAATAGCATGTGAACTTATGAACGTCCTCTTTGATCCTGTGCAAGTTTGGATAAGTAACACTCACCTTTCTTTACACTCCCCTTTTAATGAGCATTCTGTCCCAGTTTTCCTTCTTGTACTGTGGTTTTCTGTGTGAGTTCTGAGGAGCCTTTTCTTCCTGTGCCTCCTTTTCTGTCCCGTTTTCACTGTTTCTTTTCTGCCTCATTTTCACTGCATCATTTCTTGTTCAATTCTCCTTTGCTTCCCTGTCACGTTTGTCTGTCTTTCTCCACTTCCATATCTAAGATCCCGGCTCATTTATCCCTCCCCCATCCTCCAATCTGCTGAACATGTCTTCCCACAGCTTTCCGTCTGGGCTGTCGCCTGCCGATTAGAGGCCCTAGGTGCATGCGCGCAGTATCTGGCCGAATCGCCGCTGCCGGTGGGTAGATGGTGAAGCCTGTGGTGGTGCTGGCACAGGGAGGTGGCATGTTGCGTGTAGTCAAAGACCCACCTCCCTCCATAGTGCCTGCTGGCCCACCCCCATCTCCCTCCCTAATAAATATGGTTCCTCCCTCTTCTTTCCTCCATATGTGCCACCAGGGATGTGTCTGCTGGGGGCTGGTGTAACCCTGCTTCCCCGGCCACTTCTGGCTGTACTGCTGGTCCTGTGCTGGCCAGTGTCCCTGGGGCTGGCAGGGCTGCTGACTCCATTGATTCTTACTGCTGGTAAACCACTCTGCCACTCATTAATGAGGCATGCTTTTATTGCCTCCTTGATTTTTGAAGTTTCCTTGCTGGTGGTTTGGGTACCAATACCTGCTCGAGGCATGACTTGATTCCTCCTGGTTTGGTACTAACCTGGCAGGTGTGTTGGGTGCCACCTCCTGCTCAGTGGTTAAAAAAGAAAAAAAGTAGTTAAATGGTTGCACCAGTGCATGCGCTTCGGCGTTCAGGCTAAGTATGTTGGCGGTAGGTCCCGGCTGCGCTGGCTGCTTCCCTAGTGGACTTGTCATTATATTAAGTGGTATTACGAGGTTGATCTGTATAACAGTGTTGTCATCTCTACAGCCTCACAAGGGTGGCCGCGTATGTGTCCTCTTCAGCCGGATTAGTGACGGCCTATTAGTCCTTCTATGCTAGAGGTCGTTCATGAAGTACTACTGATGGTTTTGGGAGTTTGTGGTTTAGCACTGCGTATGTTATGCAGGTTTTTGGTGCTTTGGGGGTTGCAAGCTTATTGCCTCCTTGAGTTGGCCCTGTCCTCCAGAAGGCTTGCCAAACATATGGTCATTGTCTTCAACGGAGCGGTTGAGCAAGGGGCAGTAGGTTCCCCTGTCCCATCATGGGAATGTTTAGCTTTGCCCTGTGGCTATTGTAAGGGGTTCATGGTTGGGGGGTTGGGGATTTATGGTAGGTTCACCAGGATAGTTCCCATGTAACTAAATACCAGTTCTCTGTTATGTTCAAAGCACTTTGAATCTGCAAGGATTGGATAGTAGGTGTTTTGACACACATTCCTTTCAGATTGGGGTTGCTACATCATTCACCGTTGTTGGAGCCTCCGCTCAGAGTATTCAATGTTTGGGAAGATGGGAATCTAATGCATTTAAATGGTGATCTGAACTTCTCCTCTGATCTGAACTTCCTTTTTGATCCTGTGAATGTTTCCCGTCCACCCATCCCTGATGTGTTGTGGTTTTGGTGGTATCTTCTGGTGTAGAAAGCTTTTTGTTTTTATCTCTGTCAGTTATGTTGGTTGCTGGTCGATGATTGCTTTGGGTGCCAAAGCTCATTTGTGGTAGTTTTTGAGTGCTGTCTATCAGGTCGGTGGACCTTGTGTTGCAGGAGTTCTGGGTGCCAGTCCCTGTTCAGGAGTATTTGTTGCATGGCTTCTGATTGAATATTGCAGGTAGGGAGGTGTACCCTCAAATTTGTGGGTTTGGTGAGTTGTGTTTTAACCAGAGAGCATTGATAGCTAGAAGACAGTACCTGATAGACATATAGTTATTCTGCTGAAGATTCCAAATCCCCCAAATCCCTTTGAAGTGTCATGCTTTAAGTTTTGTTTCAGGCACCGTCCTCAGGTTTGTTGGTGCATTATGTCAACCTAGGAGGGATGTGGGTACTCTAAGCTTGTGGTGGATAGTTACCTGGTCATTTTAAAGATGTGCTCCTGGGAGGAAAATGTCCCCAAGTTGATTTATACCAAGAGAGTGGGTGACCCTCATTGTGATATTTTGATATTGATTCTAACTGGCTGCTAGTGCTTTCTCCTCCACCAAACATTTGTTTCTTATTAATAAAACTGATTTTCATTTGCCAAAAATTGTAGTCTGTGTGTCTATTTTATGTTAAGGGGAGATATATTTCGGGAGTTATAAGATGCCTGACCATCAGTCGTTATGCTGTACACTTTAAACCAGAGCACACTTGCAAACTTCGAAGCTCGTAATTCAACTATTAAAGGAAAAATGGAAAATTACTGCTAAGGCAAATTTGGATATAAATTTCTGAATGTAGCACAACATTATTCACTGAGTCTATCTTTAAATATAAAAGTCTACTAAAACAACTGAGTATTGTATATTTATGTGTATACAACCACTATAATTTCCATTTAGAGAGCATTATTGAACATTTTTAGTTTATTGTGTAATTTAGGAAAAAAGTCTGCAATATTAAAAAATTTCTGTGTTTGATGAAGGGAAGCAGTCAATGTCTGAGACATGCTTTTTTCCTCATATTTATACAGCTGATATTTTGCTTGTCTGAAATATGTGCTGCAGAGGAATGAATAAGAGTAGTGTATATCGGTGAAGACAAGCATCTTGCCTAATAACAAGATTTGTGTGCTTTCACTGCTAAATAGTGGAAACAACAAATATAAATGTTGAAAGTTATTGAACTTTGCCATCAGCTGACAAACTATCAGAATTTGTAGAGCACTATCTTAAAGTGGTTTATGATAAAAAAAAACTTTCTGTATACTCCTAAATAGTGCTACTGATAATACACAAGGGAAAGTACTGGTGTACACAACGCTATTTTTAATTGTTGATCCTCTAAGTATTATGAATGCATTAGCCATGAATGAATGTTTTTGCACCCCACATGATCATATATCACTATCTAATACTCCGCCTTCCTTATTTTAAATGCAAATAAATGTGGCACTAAAAGTACTATAGCACAAAAAAAAGAAAGTTACATTGAAAAAGTAAATTAAAAAGAGAAAAATAAATTGTTTTGTTGCTGTGTTGATTTATTTGCTGCAAACTGAACAGTGATGTCCCAGGCATACTTGCCTACTCTCCTTGAATGGGTGGAATACTCCTAAATTTTGGGGAATCCTCCAGGACATCTGGGATGGAAAAATAAACACCTGCCCTGTATCCCTCCTCTCTTCTTGTAAAGCAGATGGGCTTTGATGATGCATTTTGAGTTGCCGTGGCTCTGTCCCCCCTCCCCCAGGTCCAGAAAGTAGACAAGTATGGTCCTAGGCATATGCCTAGTTTGCCTATATGTTAACTATTCTCTTGAGTGTATACATATAGATAACACTCTTTTAGTAGTTATTATCTGCTAAGTGTTATAATTTAATGACCGATAGTTGATAAACCCTGTGTCAAAACCACATCAAAGCTGCTGACAATTTATTTTCTCCCTTCCATCTTTTGTATTTTGCCTGCTTTATTGCTTTGTTTGTAGTTGTAACTTGATATTAATGTTTATGTATATCATCATCAACTTTATTTATACAGCGCCACCAACTCCACAGTACAGAGAATATTTGTCATTCACTTCAGTCCCTCCCCCATTGGAGTTTGCAGTCTAAATTCCCTAATACACACACAGACAGACATACCTACACAGACTAGGGTTAATTTTGTCAGCATTCAATTAGCCTACCAGTATATTTTTGAAGTGTAGGAGAAAATCGGAGCAATCAGAGGACACCCATGCAAACACATGGAGTACATACAAACTCCACACCGATAAGCCCCTGGTCAGGAATTGAACTCATGACCCAAGCATCTCTGATGCACACCTGTGTTTGTTGCCAGGTTGATTTGTGCAAATTGAGACATGGTGCACTGCTAAAGAAAATTTTTCAATGTGACCACTTTGCTCTTCGTAAATGAGGCCTCCACTATTCTATAGTTTATTATCTAGTGCACATTTTTGAATAACAAGCTCTTAGTATTCTTTCAAATATTTTACCCACAACTGGTGTAGGGTGTACCAGTGTACCTAGTGGTCAAAGTGGGCTGGTATACAGTGGTATGGCATACCGCCATTTCTTCCACTGCTTTGATTGTAAAACTATGTGATTCCATCCACTTTTCCATACCGCTTCTTCAAAATTTATATGCCACCTCTAAATTTACACTTCAACCGCTGAGTGTACCAATGGTACAAAGAAAGTATTAAAGTGGTTAGCTTTCTTATTATTTGCCACATTCTTTTAGTGCCCAGTTCTGTCAGTTCCATCAGTTTTATTTTTACTTCTTTATGTAATACTAAACAATGGAGTCGGACATACGCATTATGGGGTTATGAGTGGAACCAACACAAGAGGTGGAGGAAGAGAGAGAAGGTCGGTGTGTGAACTTCAAGGAGAGAGGATGGCGCTAAGAGATAGAGAAGAGTTTGGGGGGAAGTGTGGAGAGAAACTCAAGATACATCTATGGAGAGTAAATGTAATGAATTATTCAAGAGAGACCCCAGTAGAGACAAGAAGGGCTGTAGCGAGAGTAGTAAAGTAGATTATTTTTCAGTCAAGTTCAAGTTTAAAATTCAGTATAGCTGCAACCTTGTCACACAGATAACCAGAGGTGTAAGGTCTGAAGAGCACTGATGATCCATTTACAGTGGAGAGACTTCCCATACCGAACTGACAGGGATTTAAGTAAGAGTTAATAGGAGTTGAAAAAAATTTGAGAGCTGTTGTATGATTGCACTGAGAGCAGTTTCGGGTTGACACACTTAACAAGTAAAATGTATGTTAAAAGTCTCTAATCTATCAAGTAAGGCCATGTGATTGGTGATGTGAGTGAACTAATGCAAATGGGAATTGAGAGAGGACAAGAGATAATGCTGCTGGAGGTAACAGTACCCAGGAGAGAAATGAGTGTGGTTTCCCCAATGCATTAGGGTCAGCACCTGTGGAATGACAACCACAGATGATTTTATTGCATCATGCTAGCTTGAGTAAGTGGTGTGGACTTTAAAATGAGATGCTCGTAATTGTATTAAATTACTATGAACTGTGTTGGTTTGTTGATGATATTCCAACTTTCACTAGATTTAAACTCGCACGGGCTAGGACCCTTTCCCAAGCTACCAGCCACATAACCCAGGAGCGCAGAGAGTATACACTAGTCAAAGGTACCTTGAGGAGGTAGATGCAATAATACCACAGGTGCCCAATGTGAATAGGATGCCGCAACATACAGGGCCAGCTGTGTACTGTTGTACTACTAAACTGATACCACCCATGAGGAAAAGGGGTTGCATTTAGGATTAGATTTACTGTATCATCTTTAGAAACCTGTTTTTTCAGTTTCTACATTTGCTGTACTGATTTCAATTTCACACATTTTATAGATTATTTATAAAATAGTGTCCAATGGGATTATTGAAAGCATATAAGACAATGAACATATACCTTTATTATGAAAATGTGAAAATGATATCACAAACCAGTGGTTTACATGGCGGTAAAAGAACCAAACGACCACCCAGGTTTTCATGCTAAGAGTATGCAGTTAAACTATGTCACAGTAGATCCAGGTACATTATTTGGTAGACTGCAGTTGTTCAGATGGACAGCTGTAGAGGTTCAGACAGTGTCACATGTGTACATCGTTCATCATGGTTCATATCTCAATTTTTGGGTTTAGAAGTAAGATTTAATTGTTTACTTGCAATTAAGTATGCTTTAGTGTTTGTTCTAAATTGTTGATTAATGCCCTAATTATTAAACATATTTTTTTCTTTGAAGTAGTATAATTAGCCATTCTCTGTACTTTAGGGCGTCCTGATGTGGAGCAGCCATGTGAAACAAGTGTACGCACATGGAGTCCGGGAGCAAATGACAACTCTGTGCCTCCAGCATGTACTGAGCCACATGGATGCTACCTGCAGCTGGAATTTACATATCCAGTGATCCCACAAAGTCTTACAATCTGGGTGACATTTGTGACCACAGAGTCTGATACAAAAGGAGCTGAGGTGGATGTCAAAGTTCTTTTGGTCAGTGGTGAGAATTATTCAGTGGGTCCTCAGAGCATCTTTTGCGATGTTCCTCTAACCATCAAATTGGACTACATTAAAGTGGAGGTATATGGCATCCAAATCTACACCAAGGACAACCAGATGGAGATTGATGCTGCTATGATCACTTCGGTGCCTAACTGTCCTTTATGTGCAGTCTGCAATCCCATCCACTACAAAGTGCTCCGAGACCCACCTTTTGAACATGGTTCCTCTTCTATGACGTCCAGCCTCTACAGAAGATACATAGACAGGTAAGTGTTTTCTCTGCATTAGGCCATAAAAAATGTTTGGTAAAGTTTTAATCTGTTGAATAAGCTGCAATATACACAAACTATACAAAGCAGTAGCTAGTAATATATTGAGTAGAAAAGACAGAAAATATTGGCAGTGAGGAAAGCGTTTCCGATTGTCAACATTAAGTCACCTTTTTTACATTTCATTTTGAATAAGATCCCTAAAACCTTTGCAAGTTATTTGGAAAGTGCACTTTACCAGTGCAACCATTGTACTATGTATTAAAGTAATTTTATCGTTTTCCAATAAGCATTGTCTAAGCGATTTCTTATTTATTTAGCAGATGCAAAAGTTTTAGCAGTTCAATACATTATTATAGTACAGTACAGCCGAAACCAAAGATACATACATGTATCTTTGATAGCGCTGCGCCCGTCTGCGCTATCTGCGCTCCGCTGGTACCAGCTACAGTACTTCACTCTAGAATACTGTGGTCAGAGAATGACTGGGCTAGTACCAGCAAAGCTGTATTATATACACTCAGTGTTACAGAGAAAACAATGCAGATTACGTGGCTTGCTTCTATAGGTCCATGTTTCAGGAGGGTCTAGTGTAATGCAGGTCATAGGCTAGTTCAAACAACCCCCTCCAAGGGTGAGGGTCAACATTCCAGATGATTCTCCCGCCCAGAAACCAATTTAAGCCAGTCTTTTTACAATACACAGTCAGTAACATTTTAAACATTTATTCCCTAGCATCGCTAACTAGAGTATGCAATGTGCGATCCCTTCGGTGAATGAACTGGACAACTGCGGATGAATAGGGGATTAAAATGATACTAAACATGACATGTTTCCTGTAGCCTGAACCTTAAGTATCACTAAAGTGTACATATAACCTTAATATATATATAACTATAAACTAAATACCATCTGCTCATAAATTACTGGGGAATAGAACCATTATAAATATGAGATATATAAATAACTAAATGTGAGAGTGCGAGTGTATGCGTGCGTGTTTTACTATGCGATCGCGTCATGCCAGGTGTTATGTGCGTACTGATCGCAATCACACGGTAAAACAATATTAACCAATATACTTTCGTTCATCCAATTATACGACTTCGACAGTTCCACCCTTTGATAGTATAATAAACTATCTCTTTAAAGATTTTATATGCAGGATCTCAGTACCACGTTTCATTGCTCTGTAAAAAGTCCCCCTTGGTGTATGACTACGCTGTCTCTGACAGGTTACCATAAAAGAGAGTCTTAATCCTCAAAACAATTTTTACTTTTACTATAGACTGTATACCTCTGGAGCTTGGAGATTACCTTCTTGTATGCCCTTTAAGGGTGCAATAAAACACCACTTCATGCTGGACAACTGTCTCAGTCTTTGGCTCAGGTGTTGCTAACTGCATTTGGGGCCTTCCAGAACAGATTCATGAGTGTAATTGGAACCTTCTCTAGGTGTTGGCTCCTCTGCAGTGGATGGGATGGGTACCAGTGTCTCTCTGCTACCTCTAAAGACGTGATGCTGGTAGCCCACACTTGGTACCTGTCTGTCAAATAACCTGAGCATAGGAAATTACTGTTCCACCACTTACTCTCCCGGTCCAACATCCTGAAAGTTAGTGTAGCACCTCAGGAGACAGTTTTTTGAACGTTCTCTGTTGCTGTCTCACTATTTACCTTTCCTCGTAAGGTCTAGACCAGTCTCTCAGTTACAAACTCATCACAAGAAAAGTCAAAAACATTTCAAAAGACAACAGGTTAAGAGGCAGCTTAGGAGTGATCTTGATAGTGGGGAGGACTAGTGGACAAAGCAACCAGCCACTGCAATCCAGTTTCAACCCTTATTCTATTCAATTCGTTCTAACTAGTACTGTTACTTTATTTTCACCCTAGTTTGTGGCTAATCAAAAGTATGTCATTTGTTGTCACTGCTCATACATTATACATTTATTATTAATAACATAAATACCCCTATCACCTTTTATAACTCTAGGGCTATCACATTGCATAATAAAAGCCCTGAGTATAACACAGTAATATATTAGAAACATTTCAATACACCTTTACCCAGATATATTTCATCGGTACACCAGTGCATACTTGAGGATCCTGCAACGTGGTAATTGGATGAAGTGGATTTGTTTCACCTGGAGAAATTCTTCAGGTAACACAAATAATCATACATTAACTAATATGTGTATGCATGTGTGTGTGTGTGTGTGTGTGTGTGTGTGTGTGTGTGTATACACAGTTTAAAACAATACAACAAAAATCAAAACAAAACATAGATTTGTCAGCTGTCACATAAAACCCTGCTGTCTTTTTGATAGCCATGTCTGCCCTGGTGTGACAGCCATGTACAGTCGTGTGTGTAAGTGTGGTCTTTAGTAGCAGCTACTTCAGTTGGTAACTGTGTCACTGTATCAAGTCCTCTATGTAATGTTCTACTCATGTACTACCATTGCTTATATAAAAAGTTTTTCAGTCGCCTCAACGTCGCCCCCTGGACTAGAAAAATGCTGAAGACCAACAAATATCAATTAATTTTCCCTCTGCCAACTCACATGCCATTTTCAACCCCACACGTTCAGCTACTTGGCTAAGTGAAAAGGGCAAAATGGTCTATCTCTATAACACTTTCTTCAAATATAACAGTATCCAGTACATGTCTGTCTAACAGTGAAAAAATAAACACGAAAATTTTACATTTTCTAGGGTTTCACATTATGTCATGTCTTGTGGCAAAAATCTTACTCCAATGTTCTAACCTCTGTATGTCTAACCTCCAGCAATCTCCTGTCTCCACCTTTTGTGCATATATAAAGGCACAGTTTGCACAGGAGACAAAAAAGGCAGATATGCAATCTATAAAACATGAATCATATTTCCCCAACAAAAACCTTTCTGCTTAAAATCAGCAGCTGCTATACACATATAAACAAACCCCTAGCTGCTTCTGTGACTTATATCAATCTAGTGTGTGTATCCCTGACTCCGTCTGATGTCACAAATGTCTTAGCCCCATGAATAAGACCATGTCTATGTCTTTTCGTATCTTCTTTACAAGAAAAGAGTGAGATACTAACAGAGATGTAAAGAATGAAGAATAGGAGAGCAACGAATAATAAGAATACAAGGATTTGAATACAAAGATATGAAAACAAACAGAAAGGCAGAAAGGGAGATTTTACAGCAAACATGACAGCTGGATTGGACATTATGGGAAAATGGCTGTATTTATTCCACTAATCCCCTTAGTTATTCGCTAAACTATGACCCCTCCCCATACTTAACTAGGGGGTCTTACGTCAACCGTGCAATCTAGTGTCGTCCGTTGTTAGCTTATATGGAACTCGGGATCACCATAACTATATACCTTTGTGACAGACTTCCTAGCTTAGAATAGAGAAGTGAAAAATTAACTCTTAGTGACTCATACTTAGTATCTCACGTGTGTTTCTATCTGAAATACATAAAACGACATTTAGAGCAAAGTATGTACATACTTCATTTTTTTGAATAATGACTCTCAGATAAAGAAATTATCATGAGCCACTGTAGCCTAAAACAAAGAGTGTTACAATGATCCATTGTTAATTAGTCTTTCAAGACTAACAACATAAAAGAAACAAACAATAACAACAAGGTATACTTTTAAATCATTTTCTTTCTATACCTGCACACTGATACTTTCCACAGATTAACATTTACCCCGACTGCTTGTAGGACTACAGGTATGACCTGACCTCTAGAGTTGGCTATAGTTCTCCCCCAAGGCATTGGCTGCTATGAGGTGTGCAGGCAACTGTTGAGAAACCTCTGAGACTTGTGTGCGCCATCTCTGTGTGTGTCTGTGTGATTCCCACTTAGGTGGCCCAAGTCTCACTTCTCTATTCTCTATTCTAAGCTAGGAAGTCTGTCACAAAGGTATATAGTTATGGTGATCCCGAGTTCCATATGAGCTAACAGCGGACGACACTAGATTGCACGGTTGACGTAAGACCCCCTAGTTAAGTATGGGGAGGGGTCATAGTTTAGCGAATAACTTAGGGGATAAGTGGAATAAATACAGCCATTTTCCCATAATGTCCAATCCAGCTGTCATGTTTGCTGTAAAATCTCCCTTTCTGCCTTTCTGTTTGTTTTCAAATCTTTGTATTCAAATCCTTGTATTCTTATTATCCGTTGCTCTCCTATTCTTCATTCTTTACATCTCTGTTAGTATCTCACTCTTTTCTTGTAAAGAAGATACGGAAAGACATAGACATGGTCTCATTCATGGGGCTAAGACATTTGTGACATCAGACGGAGTCAGGGATACACACACTAGATTGATATAAGTCACAGAAGCAGCTAGGGGTTTGTTTATATGTGTATAGCAGCTAAACTAAGAAACTAAGGGGTATATTAAGTTTTCCATTTATTTCCTGTCCTTAGAAGAAAACCACACTTGTTACATTGCCGGATGGGTTTACTGACTAAAGCTGTCAGGTGGGTCCTGTGAGAATTTTTGGAGAAGGCAGCTGGGCTGGTTCACAAAATCCATCAATACATTTAAATTGTTTGTGTGTAAATCGGGTTAGTGTGTATAGTGGCATGATGGTCGAAAGTCATTCCAAAGTGTCGATTGTTGGCTCATTTGGTTCATCATACTGTTTAGTATTTTCTAACCAATCACCTAACAATCATGTAGTGTGTATAAGTTTCCAATCGGGCCACGAGCAACTGACGATAGTTCTTCAAGCTGTGGCTCCATTGGGGGAGTGTGCATGTTAATTTCTGATGCCTTTACCAGTCCCACGTGGTACAGGCATCAGAGCACTGTACATGTGCTAACGAATGTATGATAAAACGTGTCACATTTGCTTTTTTATGAACTTTGGTTATTATTGAACATGCTCTGCCCTTTATTTAAATTTATTGGGGATATCGTTACATGGACCGCATTACAAAAAAGCCACTGGTTTAGCTTGATAAACAATGAGATTACCATGAAATCTCATGGTGATCCTTGTGCCCATCACTGTACTTTCTTTTTTTCTTAAAAAGGAGTAAAAGAAGTTCAAGATTTAATGCATGTTTTTACTATAAATCTCTAGAATTGTATTTTTCAATGAGAATGAAAGGCCCAAACCAAATTGCTATTTTTAAAAATAATGGTAATAGGTCAAATGACACAATGAGGCAAATTTATCAAGCTCCGAGTTTGAAAAATTGGAGATGTTGCCTATAGCAACCAATAAGATTCTAGCTGTCATTTTGCAGAATGTACTAAATAAATAGCTAGAATCTGACCGGTTGCTGTAGGCAACATCTCCACTCTTTTACAAACCCGCAACCTAATAAATTTACCCCAATGACTGGGTAATTATTTTAACTTGCTGACAGGTACAAATCTACGCTAAAACATAGCCACAATATCCCAAACTGAGGTAGACCCCTTTGAAGTGTATTACATCCATACTTCTGTGGCTTGATGAAGCCACAGAGTGTATGTAAAGAAGAGGTGGTGTATGCTTGTGCTCTTAATGACTGCAGTGCTATCACAAGACTGCTAGAGTCCCAGGAAGATGAACTGAACTAATAGATGACTGATTTCCTAAAACAGTTTGTATGCTCCTGAACAAGTGCTAATCAGCATGAAATTAATTTGGACTGTAGCTGTTCTGAACTACAAGCTATAGTTATTTTGATTGAATGCATAATTAGTCTGATTTCAACTGTTTGAAATGTTACCGTTGGTTCAGCCCTAACATTAAATCAACATTAAACTGATATAAACAGTATTGATTTTACCCTCCATTAGCCAGTGCTTTTCAATGCATATATGATTTTAAGGGTATAAAATAAAAATACTTTTTTATATGTCAATTTTTGTCTGGGTTGGTCATGAAACCTGTTGAGTAGACTTTCCAAAAGACAAAGAAAAATAACTATTTTTTATACGAGGCACTCCTAGGGTAATAATAAGATGTGTTGTGTTTTCCCATATACAACACCTCTTATTATTATTACCCTATGTGTGCCTTGTAGTTTGCACATGTACCCATAGTTAAAAGCTATTATTAAACAAATCTCTTTTTCCCTGTATCCTTGTATGCATTGCTTGTTTCCCTGCCCCACCTGTGAAGGGCAGAGTGTGTACAGTTGAAGTAATGAAATTAGTAACATAGTATTATTCAAAAGCCAGCACTGGGTGGATCATTTGCTAGTTCTTATTTAAACTAAATTCGAGTGAAGTGAACAAGTTTGAGCATCATCAAGCAGTTAATATGTGTTCAAGATTTAATGGCATACTACTTTTTTAAATTTTTACATACAAAAATGGTATAGATCAGAGTAACTAATGTTTGGTCTGCAAACTTAGAAACGTTAAAAATATTTTAACATTTAGCCATTTTAGCTGAAACAGGCAGAAAAGACAACATTTCATGGTTTATTTTAATGTCTTAACTGCAAACCAAAAACTTTGAGCTCAAACATTTAGAGCATCTCTACCTGGTGGTTCATCTATCTGCAGGACTGAGAGCCGCTGCGTCTCATGTGACCACTGAGCTTATGTAACAGAGTTAATTATTTAAATCAAAAAGCAAGATAGCAAGAAATGAGGCACAATATTTCAGGAAAAAAACCACGGTTTCATGTTTCATACTGCAGCAATATAGTCCTTTAATTGAAATTAAGTGTGTATAAATTACATATAGCTGATTGAACAGGGATATCACAAAGTTGAATACAAAATCCTCACTTATTATTTCCAGCTACACAACTTAGTGATGTATAGTAGCGTAGTTTAGTAAGTAAATTTTGTAAATTATTTAAAAAATATTATATATGCAAAAACAAGCCCAGCAACTCTGCATCTCCAATTCCATATATGCTCAATTCATTTTTATAATTTATAATTGTTTTTCTTAAATGCACTTATAACTTGAGTAATGTGGAGTAACATACTATCTGAAAGTCAGATACCTAGAGAGAATATGCAGTGTCCATGATGACATGAGGTGGAAGCCAATTAGGGCGCATCACTTCTGCATCTGGCATCCCAAAGAGGCTTACATGTAAGCTTACATGACCTGTAGGCTCGGCTTCCTAGGCTGGCACTGTTGAGTACGACAACATCATTGGCATACATCCCAATGTCTTCTATAAGGTCCTATATTTCAGAAACAGAAATTATTTTTTCCACAAATAGGACAAAAGCTCACTTGATCTTGATGTTCAGTATGAATATAGACCGTGAAAGCCGGGCCTCACGATCCTTCTGACTTTTTGGGTTTGAAGCAGGGGGTGTCAGAAAAGTTACATCTGACATTATATAAAAATTAAAGGAATTTTAAAAAAAAGAAATAAAAGGTGACATTCCGTCACAATCGGACAGATTAGAAAAAATATTATAATCAGGAAAAATAAAAAAAAATACTCATGGAATGGATTCAGGAATGTTTATTTTATAAACCTGCAAAATTCAGCTTGAGGGTTGGGGGGGGTAAAATGAAAATAATTTCAAGACAGAGTACTATATTTATAAAAAAAACCTACGCAATAGCATCAGCCTAGCCAAACAAATCTTAAACGTAATTTTCTCCACATAAACTTTTTGGGATATTTGTTTTGCTAGAGAGACACACACATTTGCTAATCGCTGTAAACAAAACAAATAAAATACCTATACAGAGCAACTTTTCATTGCAGAAAGCACCACAAAAATCATCTGTTCAATCAAATAATGTATGTTATCAATAAATGCAGTGGTATAGGCTGTTTAGGTGATTTACCTGCAAGGAAACATGTGCAGTCATCATTGATTTGCACAAAAAAGGCTTCACAGGCAAGGATATTGTTGCTAGTAAGATTGCACCTAAATCAACCACTTATCGGATCATCAAGAACTTCAGGGATAGAGGTTCAATAGTTGTGAAGAAGGCTTCAAGGCGCCCAAGAACGTGCAGCAAGCGCCAGGACCGTCTAGTAAAGTTGACTCAACTGCAGAATCGAGGCACCACTAGTGCAGCGCTTGCTCAGGAATAACAGCAGGCAGGGGTGCGTGCATCTGCACGCACAGTGAGGCAAAGACTTTTGGAGAATGTGTGTCAAGAAGCCACTTCACCCCCAACGCAAAACATCAGGGACTAACTGATATTGTGCAAAAGGTACAGGGATTGGACAGCTGAGGACTGGGGTAAAGTCATTCTCTCTGATGAATCACCTTTCAGATTGTTTGGGACATCTGAAAAAACACTTGTCTGGAGAAGGAATAGTGAGCGCTACCATCAGTCCTGTGTCATGCCAACAGTAAAGCATCCTGAGACAATTCATGTGTGGGGTTGCTTCTCAGCCAAAGGAGTGGGCACACTCACAATTTTGCCTAAGAACACAGCCATGAATAAAGAATGGTACTAAAAAAACCTCCAAGAGAAACCTCTCCCAACCATCCAAGAACAGTTTGGTGACGAACAATGCCTTTTCCAGCATGATGGAGCACCTTGCTATACGGCAAAAGTGATAACTAAGTAGCTCAGGGATCAAAACATCAAAATTTTGGGTCCATGGCCAATAAACTCCCCAGACCTTAATTCCATTGAGAACTTGTGGTCAATCCTCAATAGGTGGGTGGACAAACAAGACCCACAAATTCTGACAAACTCAAAGCATTGATTAGGCAAGAATGGGTGGCCATCAATCAGTATGTGACCCAGAAGTTGATTGACAGCATGCCAGGGCAAATTGCAGAGGTCTTCAAAAAGAAGGGTCAGCACTGCAAATATTGACTCTTTGCATAAACTTAATGTAATTGTCAATAAGAAACCTTTGACACTTATGAAATGCTTGTAATTTAACTTATAGTATAGTATTCCATAGCAACATCTGACAAAACGGTCTAAAAACACTAAAGCAGCAAACTGTGAAAACCAATACGTGTGTCATTCTCAAAACTTTTGGCCTGACTGTATGATAAACTGCTAATGTGCGTCATCCTCAATCTGTACTTGGCCTATGTTAGACCACTTTAATAACACATGAAAGGGTGGGTTAAAAAAAGTTAATACTTAATATAATGCTGAGGACCAAGAATCAGCAATTCAGGCTCCCCTGTAGCTAAAGTCTTAACAAAAATGAGGAAGTGGTCAGATATTACATCTATATATCAGAAATGTGCCATCATTTCAAGTTGTCCTCTTTCTAAACTGTGCTGTAGATTGACATTGTTAGCATGTTAAGGATTGACATGATTTCAACCGATCAGAGCACTGAGGAAAGTATATGTAAAAGATTCTCCTCACAGTATGCACTGTAATGTTATTAAGAACTAGGCTAAATGTATAACATTTCTCCTACCCCTGTTCTGCGCCAAGGGGATTGTTAAGATCACGCCAAACACTGCTCCAGATAAGGTGAGGAAGTATCCATGTCTATCTGGAGCATAAGCATCTCTTCAACAAATATTGTAATTTTATTAAAATGGACAATGCAGCGTTTTTTGGTCAGTAGTTCATAGCTGAACATTAGGCTTCATTGCTGATTCACAGGTCTGCAACCAAAAAGCTGTTTTCATAATTTTATCTGATTCTTATGTTTTTTGGTGCGCTGAATTCGAAAATGACCACCGGTTTTTCCTGGGACGTCAGGTTTTTTCACAATAGAAATGTGCCTTGGTCAAACAGGTAGCTGGAAATCGCTAAATTTCAAATTCATCATACTTGGGGAACAAAAACTGAACATGGAAAAACAAATTTATTTTCACTGCCAGTACTCCCAAAAAAATGAAAATACATGTTTATTGGTCCTGATGGTGATCACTGCATTGTTGAGTGTGCTTGCTAGGGCCTGCCCGGACATGTTCTTTCATGCATTAACTTGTTCTCTGATTCTTCCACAATCTTGTATTTCATTTCAGTCATCATCCTGCTATTGTCTGTGTGGTTCAAAATTAGTGCAATGCCTCCAAGAAAGTGTGTAAATTTGCCTGACAGTTTCTGTTTCATATTTGGAGAGTTCATGGTAAAAAAGCAGCAAAAACCAAAACTGGTTGGTATGTGGGGATTTAAAAGTATTGTGTATGCTGCTGGGAAAACAGGCTGGGTACACCAAATACCCTTGTTTTCTATGTTTATGGGACAGTAGCACCCGACAAAATCACTGGAAGCAAAAAAAATTGCCACCAAGAAGTCTAGTTGTTGGTGAAAAGAATGTTCTCAGAGATACATTGGTACACCCTGAGAAGGTTGTATTACCACCACTCCATATAAAATTAGGGTTAATGAAGCAATTTGTTAAGGCACTTCCCAAAGATAGCGAATGCTTCAAGTACTTGGGATCCAAGTATCCAGGTTTAACGGAGGAAAAACTAAAAGAGGGGGTTTTTGTTGGCCCGGATATTAAAAAACTCATATCCGACAAAGACTTCATCAGTTCAATGACTCCAACTCAAAAAGAAGCATGGGTTGCCTTTACTGTGGTCATAAAAAACTTTTTGGGAAACCAAAAGGACCCAAATTACAAGGAAATGGTGTAAACAATGTTGAAAGCGTTCCACAAGCTTGGTTGCTACATGAGCTTAAAAGTCCATTTTTTCAACTCACACCTTGACTATTTTCCTGAAAATTTGGGAGCAGTGAGTGAAGAGCGTTTCCATCAAGATATGAAAGAAATGGAAAGAAGGTATCAAGGGAAATGGAGTGTTACGATGATGGCTGACTACTGCTGGATGCTGTACAGGGATCTTCCGGAAGCCACCTACAAGAGGAAACGCTCAAAAAGAAGTTTAAAGTTTTAAAAAAGACGATTTCACAAGTAATCTACTTGAGTGTGGTGTTAATTTTGTCGTCACCTGTGCAAATGAGTTAATATTTTTCATGTAAATAAAATATTTGCGTTAAGAGATTTTTTTAAACGATGACCACCCGTTTGTTCGAAAACCTGACGTCCCAGGACAAAACGGCGCACCAAAAAACGTCATAATCAGTCAACTAAACCAAAACAGCTGTCCAAAAATTATTTTTTGCAGACCTGTGTTATCTTTTAATACCACTAGGTATAAACTCCACACTGATGGCTCCTGGGAAATAACTGATTAATAAACAACTCCAGCCATCAGCAGCAGTTCATATGGCTAATTAGTGAGAGCATTTCATAGTTTTAAAAGACACTTTAATTTTTTACAAACATATTATAGCTTGCATTTTCTATGAATATACTTAAGACAGATGAATGTCATTTGTAGCTATATAACGTTTTTGACTTGTTTACAAAAGGAAAACCTGTAAGAGAAAATTTGCATGAGTCAAGGGCTTATTTCATTGATTTATACATGACCTTAGACAAGGACACTCACTGCTCCTCTGTCCCACAGTTAATCAATAATTACTATTCAACAACCAATAAGCCCTCTCCCTTTAACCGCCGCAAAGAGGCCATTTCAAACCTTTAAATGGTCTCTGCTCCCAATAAACTCAATGGGCCTCTCCACTGCTTTTTATATATGCATATTAAATATGTCCAGGTCAATATGTGACAGATGCACCCCATTTTGCATATATAACCCGAGTGTACAAGTTCTCAATGCCTGATAGTAAATGATCCAATCATTCCCAAATATTCGACAGCTCTCTTATTCACTTTTTTGAGGCTTCTGTTTAATCCTTTACCGTTATTGGCCTGCTTCCAGATCATGCTCCAAATCCCACTCTGCCTACTGCATAAAAAAAATAGTTGTAACTCAGAATGGCATATTTTCTCCATATACACATTATATGTATGCTATACCCATCAGGAAATATAACCAAAACTTCATATCTTATTTAGTAAGTCTTAAATGGTGAGGCCTGAAGAAGAATATATATCATCTATTTTATATTTCATTTTATAATATATAATCAAAATGCTGCAATGCTTGAATTAGAAGTTGCTCTGAACAAAACTCTTGTCCCCCCACTATAGAAACAGAAGGTTTGTGAATGCTTGTGTAAGTCTTTACTAGCTATTCAGAATTAGCATATGAAATGCTGTGATCTATTTCCTGTGGAAAGGTAAACTCCGCCCAGAAGAAAGGTTTTTGTTACTGTTACTTACCGACGTAAGCGCCCTTTTTTAACGTGGTTTTGTCCACATGTCACCACCTCATCATTCTTCTCCATCACCTCATCCTTCAACTTCATCGCCACATCCTTAATCTCCATCGTCTTACTGTTATAAAACCTCTCGATACACAACGTTTCTGCTAAACACCTTATCGCTGTGCTCAATCAGTCTTACTTGAAGGGCAGTATTCATAACCTGCACTTTCACATCACTGCTTCTCCGTACTCGTGAAAATGCGACATACAATTGTCCATGACCAAAGACAGGCTCTGGTAAATAAATACTCACACGGTCAAGTGTTTGACCCTGTGACTTGTTAATGGTCATAGCAAATGCCGCCTTCAAAGGGAACTGCCGCCGTCTTAGCTTAAATGGCAGTCCTGTTTCGGATGGACATAAGTCAATCCGAGGTATCATCACCTTCTCTCCTTCAGCAGAGCCAGTCAAAACTTCTGCTTGTATCACATTCATTTTCAGTGCTGTCACTACTAATCGAGTGCCATTGCACAGTCCTCTCTTAACATTCAGATTTCTCAATAGCATAATAATGCTTCCAACTTTCAATCCTAATCTGTGCCTTGGCATTCCGGAAGGAGTCAAGAGTTTGAGCCCTCAACTCTTAAATTTAGCCTTTACTTACCCTCTCACAGGGGGAAGGGGGGATGATGGAAGTTAACTGACTTCACTATTATAATTTTTCTGTCAAATGTCAGTATACCAAATTTCAGTTCAATTGGATGAGCCCTTTCTGAGAAAATAGTTTTATACACACACACACGCCGCTAGGCTTATATATATATATATATATATATATATATATATATATATATATATATCTGTGTTGGTTTAATGGAATTTTGTTCAGAGCAACTTCTGAATCAAGCATGGCAGAATTTTGATTACATATTATAAAATTAAATATAAGATAGATTATATATACTCTTCTTAAAGGCCAAACTACCCTGCTTATTATTGAAATGATGCACCTGCAAAATACTTGCCCCTTGAGCTTAATTCTACCTGCAAATGCTAAACGGTGACTTAATTTGCCTAAACGTGACTTTCTTTACAGCCAGCAAGGAGTAGTAGGGAGTCCGGTGAGACACCGAGTGGATGGTGTCAAGACTGATATATCACTCGTGGCCACTGGAATAAATAAGGTACAGTTGATAGAGAGGTCCCCTAATCCATAGCGACTTCTGTATCGGTGCTTGTCCGGAAAGGAACGGAACTTGCAGCGATAGGTAAAGATGATGAAACTGGGCGTAGGCCAAGGGTAACTACAACCCACAGTACCGGTGAGAGTCCAGAAATTTTAGGGAAATAGTTCTTAGGCGTTTGCCAGTGGTAACTGCAACCCATAGTACCGGTGAGAGTCCGGAGATTTAGGGGTAACAGTTCTTAGGCAGTTGCCAGGGGTAACTATAACCCACAGTACCGGTGAGAGTCCAGAGATTTGAGAGAAACAGTTCTTAGGCAGTTGCCAGGGGTAACTGCAACCCACATTACCGGTGAGAGTCCGGAGATTGGAGGGAAACAGTTCCTTGGCGGTTACCAGGGGTAACTACAATTATAGGCACACAGTGATATATGTAAACAGTAACTAGTACCAGTGGCAAGATTGAGTCCAGAGCCAAAGGAAGATTGTTGAAATCTGAGCACAGAGATGCTGCAGAGGCTGCGTCTCCATACAATGTAAGATGAGCAGAGGAGCTGCAGATCACGCCGGAGCCATGCCTGGAGCACAACTTTACCGGGGTCCAGGAGATAGCTGACTGGAACTGGTGAGTAGATAGTAGAATCGTCAGGAACAGAATCAGGTCTGGTACACGGGATATCAACACAGGAGAAGAGCCAAAGCAGAGCCGAGTCGGTACACAGGAAAATCCAATGAAGAGTGGTCAGGAACGGAAACGGTCTGGTACACGGGAATACACTAAGCCGGCAGGATACAACAGGAACAGGTAACAGAGCAAACACAAGGGAGCAGAACACTATGGTAAACGTATTACCGGCAATCCTGCAGAGGATTAGCCGGCTATTTAAGGAGAGCAGAACTAATAGATATATATGTATATATATATATAGCCAAATGTATGAAGCTGTGATTTTGCAAACTCGCCCAAGTTTGAATGCAAAATTGCCAGATACAACACGCTGCTTTCTATAGGCAAGATTGGCAAACATTTCACTGTTATACTGCAAGGCAATGTTAATATAACAGGAGGCACAATGGAAGTTCCACAAAAACATATTTTTTGTTGAAGAGGTGCAAACATAATTTGGAATTTTGTTACGGGGACAATTTATTTTAAGAATAAATTTAAGTATCAAATTTAATAATAGATTATAAGTAAGGGTTTTTTTAAATTTCATTTTCCTACTATTTCATCACCAGTGGGCCAATAATTATATTTGTACGATGTTGAAACACTTATACACTTGTAACAATGTTTCCAGATGGGGTCACCATTTAAATTACATTTTTGTTGCACTACAAGACTCTGCATTTTATAGGTGTGATTAGGAAACACATCAGCCATTGGTCTATGCAAGGGAATTACTCTGAGGGTATTTTATGTCACTGATGCTAACGACAGATTTTAATGATGTGCTTAATGGGGCCCACTGCATTAACAGCATTACATCATTGTGACCACAGCTGTTTTTTTCTAGCAAAAGTGGACTTTGCCTCAAGGCTCCCCAAAATCCATACACAGGCACTAAATTGTGTATGAGGACACAATTTTCCTGGAAACTAAATCGAACATTGTGCCTGGATTTAATTTTGCCCACAGAACCGCCTGCCTTTTCCTCCTGCTCCTCCTCCACACTCTCCCTAGCCTCCTCACCTCTCCTACCTCTCACCATGCTGACAGACAAACACACAGGAGAAAGAGAAACCAAAAAACAAATAGACTGACAAATAAAACACAGTGGAAATATAAACAACAAACAAATACACAAACCAAGGACAGGGAAAATACAGTAAACAGCAAAATAAATATATATTAATCAACACACAGACAATAAGACAAACAAGGGCAAATAAAATAATAATGAAAAAATACACAAACCTCACTTTCAAAACTCCTTAACACAAACTAATCTCATTCCTACACTGCCATCAACTCTCTCTATGCTCCTGAAACACCTATTAACGCAAATAAGGAAGTAGCTTGCTTTTTATAATGTTAGTGTGGGCAAAATCACGCGACTTTTGCATGTAAAACTTTCAACCAATCATAAAGTAGTATTGGTTTGAGAATGGCGATTTTCAGTAAAACACGGGCAAGTGTAAATCGCGCAAGGCACGAGAGATGAGCAGCAATTTTGTAGATCGGACTCTGGGGGTAAATGTATCAAGTTCCGATTTTGAAAATCCAGCGATTTTCTCGGGAAAGTTGAAACTCACTGATATATGAACCTGAGATTTCATGTAAAATCGACAGAGATGTGTTTCTGTCAAAATCGCTATTTCAAAAGTCGATAGAGATCAAAATCCTGACTGTTTGCTACTCTAACTATACAAGTCTCAATCATACTTGCCAACTCCCGAGAGGGGGCATGACTGGAGAGCAGGAGGGGGCGGGGCAAGGTCAATTGCATCATTTTGACCCCGCCCCCGCGACCCCGTCGTGGAGGCTGGGCCAAAATGACGCGATTGGCCTCGCCCCGCCCCCTCCCACCCTCCAAAATGGCGTGAATCACCAAGAATCTCGTCAAATGACGCGATCTCGGTGAAACCTGGGATGCGGGAGAAATGCCAGCTTGCCTGGAAGACGGACCCGAATTTCAGGAATCTCCCGGACTTTCCGGGAGAGTTGGCAAGTATGGTCTCAATTGTATGAAGCTGCGATTAAACAGACTCTCCTGAGTTTGCTTTAAAAATCGCTAAATACAACACACTGCATCCTACCTGTGTGATTAGTAAACACATCACTGTTACACTGTCTGCCTATACAGCTGCAGGTCCCCGCGGCTGTCAAAAGTTTAAAAGTAGATAAATGTAAAAAAAAAAAAAAACAGCGTGGGGTCCCCCCGCCCGAGCACTATTAACCCTAGTGCTGCTAACCTACTGCTGGTTACGTGAAAATCGGGGAAAAATTTGCGTGGGTTCCCCCCCGATTTTCATGCAAAAAGCACTAGACAAACCAGCCTAGGGTGGGTGGCACTATAGCAGGGGGACACACGGCACGGGTCCCCATGCTATAATGACAACCAACCCCAGGCTGTTCAGTGCTGGGCTGGATTCCCTAGGGAGTGGGGTCCGCTGAAAAAACAAGCGAGCCACTCCTCTAGGAATAGCCAGCCCAGTGCTGAAAGCACTAGGGCTTTTCCTATCCCAGTGGGCTGTGAGTAGAAGGGTAATAGCGGCGAAAATAATGTAAAAAATAACAGATGCCATTTTGTTTTGTGGAACTACAAGTCCTAGCTATGTCAGGGTGCCCTAAACAGTCTGGGCATGCTGATGCTTGTATAAATCCAAGCACCAGCATACCCATAGCAGCCAGGGCATGCTGGCACTTGGAGAACAGAAGTGCCAACATGCCCTGACACCCATGGCTGGCTGAGACCTGTAGTTCCACAAAAGAAAATGTTAAATAAGCCCCAACTCCCTGTTTAAAACCAAAACATTTTAATGAAAAAATTAAAACCCCAATAAATACACTAAACACCCTCATTCATACCACATATATTTATTAAAGATAAGAAAGTCCCAACATATTTAACAATTAGATGTCATCTTCTTTTGTCTGCAGCTTTTAATCCAAAAATGTTTGAAAACCATGTCCCAAAAAATTTGTAATTCCAAATGTCCCTGCTTGAAATGTCAAAAATAATTTGTAGTTTCCAAATGTCCCTGCTTGTAAATATCTTCTGTTCTTCTTGGCCAGGAGGGCCCCCTTGTTGCTTGCAGTGTTCTGTTCTTCTTGGCCAGAAGAGGGCTAAGGGCCCCTTAAGCCCTTTGCACTATACACCCCTACTTTCACTGTTACTATCTGCAACCAGGTGCTGCAACAAGATAATCTCTATGTATACCTATTTACAAATATATCCTTTTATACAAATTGCCATGGGCAAGCCTAAGGATAGTGCCAAATGCCACCACTTTGCCTATGCAATCCTTGCCAACCTACGCCAAAAGGCCTGACCATGCTGCTCTGGCATCACCTTCCATACTTACTGTGTCCCCTATAAAATGTGCATCCCCCTACTACCACATCTTCAACCTTGATTGAGCCTTTGTGCTCCTGCTTTAAAAGTCTATACCATTTATTCCCCACTCCTTGCAATACAATCAATGGTACCCTCAGACGGCACCCTGGCTAAAGTTGGCAAGTCCATAATCAAGGTGAATGTACCCGTTTGTCAGTTATGTTCATCTATCACTCCATATTGTGCAATGCCCATAGGTCATTTCTTAATGTCAGTGCTGCTACCTAATGTGGGCTGTAGTCTCTCACCTGTGCTGATTGCTGCCCCAGCTGAAGGGACCATAGGCCAGCTGTCACCTGAGGACACCGCTGTTCTTCCTTTACTACATCCGTCTCCTGACAAACTCACTTCATTCCCAGCATTGGGTAAAGTAGGCACCTCTGTTTCAACTAGTAATGAAGACATCTCCACCTTTTAAGACAAAAGACAGCCAACAACAGCATGCACATGCATTTATTATGTCCTTTACTATTGCTTCTTTATAAGCACACAAACTTACTCAAAGTCTGTTTATTGGCTACCTGACATCTTAACATCATCAGGACTTTAATGTGCTAGCAGCCTAACCATCCTCATCTGTTGGTTCCATAAACTGCTTCTATGCCCAGAGGCTGCAACCTCCACTGATTTCATCCTTACTTCAGGCCCTCACTTTACCTGCCTTCTAGCTATCAGGGGGTGGTTCTGGCCCTTTATTCTATCTGAGCCCCCGAATATCGCATTTGATTCAGGACCTTTACTTTGCGTTGGCTACGTTGATATCCTCTAAGTTGATATCTCAACTCAAACATCCCAGGGCTGGCCCACAGACAATCCAAATAGTATAGCAGTCCCCTCCTTCCCTTTTCTACTGTCTCTAGCTGCTGTCATGGCCTCTTTATTCAACTCAAACAACCCCACCACTCCAGCTGACCTTGCCATAGCTTCTATATTGAATTCCCAGCCTCCTGGGAACTACCATGACTACAGCCACCCTGGACCCTTCTCTCACCACCTTCACTGCCATCTTCCGGAACACCTCTGCTCATTCAGACATTCTGCTCATTCAGACATCCCTCTTTGCAGCTCATAAAACGCTCTGGATGACAGCACCTAGAGCATTATACTTGCACTCATTGTGTTGCCTTTGTGTATTCTTCTGGAAAGAGGGTGAGTCAACTTCTGCTTTTATGCACTGCTGACATCTTCCTCATACCCATTACAAATCAAGATAATAATTGAAAAACATGTGTTTTTTGTTTGAGCAAAGTATTTTTCAATGTTTAAAGATTTTTAAACATTTTGTATCTATTTTTACCTTTTTTCCAATTTTTTTAATTAGTGACACTTAATGCCCACAATTTGGGTTTCATTTAGAATGTACAAGTTTAAGAGGGTGCATATGCTCATAGACTGACCTGGTGAAGGAGCCATTTAACCCTTACCTCTCCGGTCCAATATCTCTAAGGCCGGTTGAGTTTTGTTCAGTTGTCTTGGGAATATATTTGTATTATTATGTATGGATTTATACACATACACTGTTAGTTCAACAAATAATGCCACACACCGCCAATTAACAAATATAAAAAAATAAAAACCGTTGGCATTGATCCAGTCTTGTCCAATTGTTTATTTTAGTAATATGTGATATTTGCTTTGCTATATCAGACATTGTTGGTTTTTCAGGCTTTTTCGGCTGGCAAGAGTTAAAAAACTAGAGAATCCTCTTGTGAGGTTTGAATTATGAAGAATTCCTAAGAGATGACTTTAACCCAAGAAAAAAACAAATTGCAGACAGCCCCCAATATTCTCCGACATTCTTCCACCAAGCTTCAATACGTACAAACATTTTTTTCATTGTAAATGAGTTTCAGACTTTAACTGAAGTTGAAATAACAGAATTACATTCCTTACAAATCAGACTCTGCAGCCCCCTTTATTTTACTGAAATTTGAGTTCCAAACCCTAAATCAAAAACTTTTTACTCACATATACACACTGATTTAATGTTTATAAATGTTACTCAATGGCACAGATTGTTGTTTTTATTTTGTTGCTTTGTAACTTCTGTGTAGTGGAGATTTTACATTTTTTCTAACATCAACTTATGATATCCATGAGTCTACATGTTTAAATAGATGTCTATTGGGTTTAGGTGAAATTGGTGTGAGTTAACAGTCTTGATTATATTCATGGTAAAGCACACTTTGGTCTCCATTTACTATTTTGCAATTAATACTATGGGGTATATTTACTAAACTGCAGGCTTGAAAAAGTGGAGATGTTGCCTATAGCAACCAATTAGATTCTAGCTATCAATTTGTAGAATGCACTAAATGAATGATAGCTAGAATCTGATTGGTTGCTTTAGGCAACATCTCCACTTTTTTAAACCCGCAGTTTAGTAAATCTAGCGCTATGAGTTTCCATCACTGCTTATTGCAGCAATATAAATCTGGTATTGCCACAATTTATTTAGAGAAGTTCCCTGGGGCAGTTGAGTGATACTTACCAAGAGGATTCTTACCACTTCGCCAAACAGTCCTGCAGGAATCTGTGCATATGTGACCTGGCTTTGCCGGTTCACACATACAGTATGCAGTAAAACTGCAAAATAAATAAAAATATTTATAAATAGATAAAAAAAAATATTAGCAATATCAATAAAAATGGCAATGGAATTATTTTTTAAAAAATGTTTCATTAAAATAAAAAAGCATTTTTTCAATTAATATCCTGTGCTATCTAGGGCCTAGGGTTTATATGTAACCTACTGTACATTTATATTTTACTTAGGCTGTGTTCTGTTGTGAATAGTGATTTCAGTGTGTGCTAAAATTGCAGCGGCGAGGAAGGATGGATGTATCATTTGTCCTTGTAGAGGTGTAGCATCCTTGTAGTACGTACCCATTTTCCTGATAGAGGCTGTTCTTAGTCTTGGTTTCCTTTTCTTGGTCTTTTTCTTCTACTTTTTATTTTGTTGGTAGATATTTTAGTATAATATTCCTTGTGGAAAGAGACCACAAAAAACAGAGTGAGAGGCTGTAAGGGAGAAACGGTAGTGAGAGATCTAATATACTAAAGGTAGTGTAATAATAAAAATAACCCAAAATAAACAAATAATTAAATAAGATGAAAATAAATAAAATAAAATAAAAATTATATAAATGAAAATAAAAATAAAAGTAAATATAAATAAATATAATAATAAAAAATAATACAAATTATATCAAGATTGATATAAAACCGATTAAAAAAGAAATAAAATGAAAGTAAATATAAAATGAAAAACTGAAAATACAAAAAATAAAAAGATAAAAAATACTAAAAATAAATATAATTATAAAAATAAAAATATAAATAAATATAATGGAGCAAATGTGTAAACTGTGGGTCTGAAAAAGTGGAGATATTACATAAAGCAATCAATCAGATTCTAGTTATCATTTATTTAGTACATTCTACTAAATGACAGTTAGAATCTGATTAGTTGATATAGGCAACATCTCCATTTTTTTCAAACCTGCAGTTTAGTAAATATACCCACAGATGTCATGGCCAAACTCATGCTAAAGGAACCAGGGGACAGCTGGCAAATTTTAGCTTCGGGGGCAAGACTCGACTCAGCAGCCTATTTTAATGGAAAAAAATGCAGGTAGCCAAGTGAACCAGCCCAAGGTAGCCAACAATGGGACCAGCCCGGGCTGCCCCTGAAAGGAACCCTTAGTGAAATATAATCCCCCCCTCCCCCCTCCAGTCATTAGTGATACAAACCCTCTTCCTTTTTATCATGAAAGAATGGGAAGAAATGTATGAAGAAGCTATGTAACAGTTCTATAGGTGGGGTTCAGCAGAAAATCACTTTAGATCTGCACTATTTGTACACGAGGGATTGGGGAACATCCAGATGTCACTGCTACATTGCCGAAATCTGAACTGGAATGGCCCCCAATGTGATGCTGCAATGAAAATGCAGAAAATAATAAGGTACACCTACTTTTTTAGAAAAGAAATCCCCCACACACGAACATACATATATATATATATATATATATATATATATATATATATTGATATGTGTGTATATATATATATATATATATATATATATATATATATATATGTATATATATATATATATATATATATATATATATATATATATATATATATATTGTACAAAATGGGTCATTGTTATCAGGAGTGGAGGCACAGGCGAGCATCCTATCTCACCTCTTCCTTCCGTTCCCTTTCCCTCCAATGATCAATTCATCCTATATAATCGCTACAGGGGAGATTACAGGAAAGATTACAAAGTAGGACAGAGTAATTACTGTTTATTTACCTGCATTGATTAAGAAGCCTGCTGGTGACTGAGAGTGGAACTGTAGGAGGTACAGTGGAGGTACAGTGGATGAAAATATCTCCCACCCTTGTGCCTATGATTCTTAGATACTGTATTCTGTCTATGATATACTCCATACTTACCAACTTTGGACCTATAGCATATTGGTGAGACATACATACAGCCATATACACATACACCACACAACCACGTCAAAAGTACAAGAAAAGTTTGTTAACATTTGATTTGATTGTGCAAAATACAGTCGCTGTCAGGCTTGATACTATAACAGGTATAACATTCCTTCTAGCGTACGAATGACAATATCAAAAAAATAATTTTAAAAATATGCCCATAAATTCCTATAATATATGAATGATCAATGAAGAAAGCACCTAACAGCTTCATTTGTAATCAGCCAATCAGAAGCAGTTAGCTAGTGCTGGTGACCGTAATCATCATAAGTTTGTATTGACACCTGACCTCTAGCAGGTGCAAAGGATACACTGTGCTGGTCACCCTCAGCCATATTTGTGTGAGCATGCCCTGACTGAACTCAGCTTATGTTACACTCTTACTCTTCCATTTACTTCCACCTTTACTTCTCACCACTCTAATCACAAGCAGACGTATGTGTACATACGTACAACTCTGCATACATATGTGCAGCTTGTTTTGTGGGCATGTGCAGTACAAAATTGCAGGTTTTACGCTGCACAAACGGATGTATGTCCAACTCTGCATCACGCCCATTGATTTGTTTTAAGAACTTTGCTCAATTTATGGTATGTCAGTATACCATATATGCCATACATACCCACTTTTAAAACCTCTCCTCCGGGATATCCTGGAGGGGGGGTCATGTGACAGGTGCAGGTGAGGGTGTGCTATGGGGGGGCATGCTGTGAAATGCCAATATTCACGCATTTCACAGCAGGGACAGGTCTTGGCGGTGCGAATGGCATCATTAAGCTCCGCCTCCGCCAAGACTCGGGAGGATGCCCTCTCTTCTGGTAGTCCGGCAGAACTGCCGAAATTCGGGAACCTTCCAGAAATTTCTGGGAGAGTAGGCAAATATGCAGTATACCCTTGTTTAAAAAAATAATCAATGCAAGGGGCAAAATTCTGAAGTAACATGTAAGAGTAATATGTATATAGTTAATATATGATGAAATAGCTCTAACCAACAACACTGGAAATGTGTGAAGCTTTGCTTGTTTACAGATACACTTCCACATTTTAAAACTGATTTATAGTCCTGATCAATATGATCCACCCAGTTAGTCAAATAGAAGCATCATATAAATTTTATTGGATCAAGGAGTGGGTGATGGATGGCAGACATGATCCTTTCCTGGTCAGTCCTTTGATTCTGTCAAATAATTTGCAGGAGTGTCTGCTGAGCAATGAAAATACCGCATGATGTCACCACTACATCTGGAGGGGTGCCTAATTTCATTAACGTACAGTAGAAAATATTTAGCAATGGATTTTGCTGAGACTGCAGTGCCTTGTAACACTGCAGGAGTGAAGTTACAATCCAGCAGTACTTACAGTCTGTAAATCTATGCTCTGAATTTTATGGACACAAGGAGTTTATACAGTCTTTTACAGTACACAAAGCAGACACCCTTTCCTAAACATGAAAATTAATGTGCTGTACATAAAGTACTATATACATACATGTTAATGAGCAAAACATATACATTTAGGTCTATCAGCAACAATTGATGCATGTAAGAAAGATTAATTGTCAGTGATTTCTAATTTACCAATGGTTTAGATTATAGTTAATTATATTAATTGATGCACATTTTGTATGGTATGGGCCTGATTCATGTACAGACCGTACGTTGCGTGAAATAGCTCTGCTCATGCTTAGACCTTACGCCAGTGAATTGCATGCAATTCATGTCTGAACACAAATGACACCAGTTAAAGAGCATAATGGGGGAAAGGAGAAGTGGACAAATGTAAGCCATGTGCAGTAAGGTAGCTCTTAGGCTGTGCCAGTGCAGATGCGGCTGATTCAAGTGGATTTCTCTAAAGTATGTTTAATATACCTGCTCTGTAGCACTTGATACAGGGCAGGTATAAGTGTTGACTGATAGTGATGACTGTGATGGCATCGTCTTTGTATTAAAAACTACATGTATGTGGGCCCCTAGGTAGCAAAGAACATTTGTAGACAAGTAAGAGAAAATATAATAATGCATTTTATGTAAAGTAAAAGAAAAAACATATTTTTTAAAGCATATTTTTATTAATGATTACAGTATTATGAGTTGTTCATTTTTTTATAGAATTTTTTTTTACATGAGTCCTTATGGGACTTTATATTGCCTATGCGTACACTGCACTGTGTTCTGTCTGTTAACGTATGGCAAGTTTTAAATTGAAACATATCTTGAATAGGGTCGGCACTACACTTAAGTTCCGTACTAGTTTTTCAAGCGCAAGTTACGTCTGAACAATAATCAGGTCCAATATGAGCAGGGTTGAAAATAGACATTTGTGGGCCCCATAGCAAAATTTTATAAAAGCTCCTATGTAAAAAATAATAATTACAACTGTCTAACGTTTGTAAATAAAATGCAGAAATCTTGCTTACACAAATTCACAAACATATTACAAGTCATTTGCCACCTACAGGCCTTCTGTTAATAGGATAGACCTAGCTCTAAATGAGTCCCTATACTAGATATTATATTCATGTGTTTTTTAAAATTTAAACCTACAAGGGGGTACACCCAAAAAGGATATCTAAAAAAGAAATACACATGAAAATCCATTTTCTGGTTCCCACTATTATGCCGTCCCTGGCCCTCCTGTGCACTGCACTATATCCTCTACTCTCTTTTTGCCATAGTTGCCTACTCTCCCTGAATGTCCGGGAGACTCCCGAATTTCTGGGAGGCCTCCTGGACTCCCGCGACAGCAGGCAAACCTCCCGGTTCCTGGCCAACCATTAGTTTAGTGGTGGCGGTGGGGCTTATGATGCGATTTGTGCGTCATCATGGCCCCACCCCTGCTGTAATTGGCTAAACCAGTGTAATGAAATTTAGGGGCTGGGGCCAAATTACGCAATTCTAACAGCCCCGCCCCCACACGACCACCTCTCCCCCCTATCTCCCAGGTGCCAGCTTGCCCAAGTTGGCAAGCATGCTTTTTGCTACCAGCTCCTTGGTCCACATGTTCCATCCAATTTCCATTTGCCTCTCTGTTGTGCTCCTTTCACTCTGTATTTTCTGCTTCGTTGTGCTTTTGTGCTTGCTTACCTCCAAAGTCAGAGCTGCCAGTTCTGGTGGACTAGACTATACAGGTAATGTTTCGTGTGATTAAGAGGCATCTCAGGGTTTTGTGGGATGGATATATGTGCAGCAACTTCTCCTGATGATATTTAGCTATTTGTATGATAAAACCAGGTTCAGAGTTTAAGTCACTATGACCAATTCAATGATTTAAAAAAAAAAATAGAGGACCAACTTAGGGATCAGTCATAGGTTTGGCTTCATACAGTTGCCAATATGGCAATGAACAACTGTTTTATAACCATTTAATTGCAGATATCTACTGAGGCATTCTGTAGACACATTAGTGATCTACATCTTTGCTCCTAGAGCTTCATGCTAATCTACTGTAGAGTGCCTGGATTGCTGCCTTTTAATAATGTTAGTGCATCAGGGCAATTTCTTTGTTATGACTATACCCATTTTCTCTTTAATATCATATATAAGCATCTGATGACAGTAAATTATTACACCATGGCTGATACAAAACTACTTATTAATGCCTACTAAAGTCGTAGGCATTGGAAGCTCATTACAGGCTTGTGTTGGGTCCTGTAGCTCTTTAACAAAACATTGCATTTAAAAAGACAATATGTACCTCAGCAGGGCAATTCCTGAAATATTTATGCTGCAGTTTTCCTTAATATTTAGGTATTTAGCCACTGTGATTGTGTAATGTTATTCCTATGTCTAGGTATTAGGAGATGAATATCAACTGTGGTCATATTTGTGTAGGAGATATTGGGTAATGGATGACATTTCTGCTTTTGCGGACACCATGCTACAATGCTTATCTGTGAGAAAATATAATTTACTTGGCGGACATATAGCCAGACCCCTCTTTCCAATGCTTTCATTGGACATTTTTTGCTCTTGCGCTTATCCTAACTTCAGTCTTCAGAGAGCCCTTACAGTGCATGGTTTCCAGGTCACTAGTAATATAATTAGTACCATTCTAGTGTCAGTACCACTGGATCTTATAAAATGTGTCAGTCAGTAATAAATACACAGCAAGGAACATGGAAAAATAGGCACTGCTGGGTCTGCCTGGGGACTGAATTTGTGAAGCTCAAGTGGATAACTTTGTGGACTGTGACATGTTTTGTCATGCAAGTGGGGCGCCAGTAACTCGAGTGAGCTGTCACATAGTGAATGATCAAGTCCCATTGTACTCATTCTAAAACCTGATGGGAGTTTATGCTTCTGCAATGACTCATAAACTAAATAAGGTTTCTAAGTTTGATGCATACCCAATGCCTCTTGTGGATGAGCTTATTGAAAAGTTGGGAACGGCACGGTATTTAACCACTCTAAACCTAACCAAAGAGTACTTGTAAGTACCGTTGACAGAGAGAGCAAAAGAGAAGACAACTTTTCTGTTTCAGTATAAGAAGTTACCATTTGGGTTACGTGGGGCACCTGACACATTTTAGCGAATGCTGCATAAAATTCTAAGGCCCTATAGACCATATGATGCAACTTACCTTGATGTAGTCATCTATATTTCTGATTGTCATTCTCACCTACTCGGGGTACAAGCAGTGTTGGACTCCATCCTGTGCAGGGGCGAACGGAGGATTGTCGGGGGAGGGGGGTTTCCCCACCCCCCGACCCCCCAAAAAAAACACCCCCCAAAAAAAAACACCCCCCGCGAGAGCTGCTGTGCATGCGCAGCAGCTTCGTTTTTTCAGCGCTGTCCTATACAGCAGCCGCGGCGCTGTCTAAGAAGCGTCCACGGCGGTGCTGTATACACTACAGCACCGCCGCGGACGCTTCTTTGACAGCACCGCGGCTGCTGTATAGGACAGTGCAGCTATAGCGGCCACTTAGTTAGCGCAGGGGGGGTTTCTAGAGACTCAGAAACCTCCCCTGCGTGCGCCACTGCTGTGAGGCAGATTTAACAGCCAAACCAGAAAAGTGTTATTTATCGATGGACAAGGTGAATTATCTGGGAAACACCATAGGCAGAGGTCTGATAAAGCCCCAACTTAATAAAATTGAAGTAATAAAAACTGTCCAAGACCTTTAAACAAGAGACAAGTTAGAGCGTTCATAGGAATCACAGGATATAATAGAACATTTATTAAAAATTTTGCCACCATTGCTGTCCCATTGACTGACCTTACCAAGGGTAAGAAGTCAGTTATAACTAAGTCAAGTCCGGATACAGAAAATGCTTTCCAGGCATTGAAGGTAGCATTGTGAACCCACCCATTTGATTTTAAAAATGAATTTGTTGTGCAGACAGATGCGTCAAATGTTGGGTTTAGTTGCAGTGTTATGCTAAAGTAAAAATGGTGAGGCTTATCCTTTTATTTTATTTAAGCAGGAAGTTGTGCACAAAAGAAATGTGCACAAAAGAAATTATGCCACTATTAAAAATGAAGCCCTAGCAATTAAATGGGTGGTAGAAACGCTGTGGTATTATCTGTTTAGCCAGAAATTTAGCTTGATTACGGATCATGCTCCATTAAAATGCCCAAAAATAGTTGGTTAGAGACTACAAGTATTCCACTCTGCACGTCGAAACAAGGAGGGGGTGGGAATATGTGACAGAAGAAAAGATGCTCACAGACGCCCGTGTTTTGGTTTTGGATCTGGATTAGCTTCGTGTTTTGGTTTTAGCAAAACTACCCTCGCGTGTTTTGGTTTTGGATCTGGATTTTTTGGAAAAATTGTTAAAATATGCTAAAATCATATAATTTTGCTCTTTTTTTCCCTACATTATTATTATCCTCAGTAACACTAGTTTCCAGTAATTTTCAGTCAATTTTGACCACCTCACAATATTATTTTCATACACTTTCGGCCAAAGAATGCAGCGAACTGGCTGTATGATAATCGACAGAGCAACACATGGCAGTTCCTAGCACATCTAGGAAACATTGCCACACAGCAGTGGCAGAAAAGAAAAGTGGTACAAGATGGAATTGTCCTTAGGCCCTCCCACCCACCCTTATGTAAGATATTGAAAAGGACATGTACAGTTTAACAAAGCAAACACCTCAGCGACAAGGAGCGCCACTTTTGTGGCTGAAGTGCTTGGTTTGTTTAGGCCCCCACAAAACAAGCTACCAATAGCTTGGCTGCCTTAAGCCCAACAGTGCTGTCAATGAACTCTACATTATTAAACCATGTCTGCTTGTGCAGCATCTTTAATCTCCTTCTCCACTGTGTATACCTCCCTCTCATACTTTAAGAACTGCCAAAATGATGTAGACACAGGAATGGATATTACAACTGAAGTGGCATTAGACCTGCTTCAGACAGACTGTGACACGGAACATGTGGATAGCATGGAATCCGTCATGTTGGAATATGCTGCATTGAACAGAGATTTAAACCAATATATAGATGCAGTTGAGGAGACCGTACTTAAGTTAAAACAAGACCCATCGAATGAAATCACAGATTTAAGAGAGCTTGTACATGAGAGATACACTGTGCTTCAGAAGAATAATACAGAGGAGGAGCTGAGGCAGGACAATAAATATGTCCATTTTAAAGAACAGCTAAGAGACCTGAGAAAACAAATGGGTGTGTCACCGGCCCCTGCAGACTAAGCTTTGGAAGAAGAAGACGAGGAGATCGCAGTCACCCAGAGCACTCCTTTAAAAAAGTTGGGGATGGTGATCCCAGTGAAAAACAAAATATGTGTCACACGTACGAGAGAGAAGCAATTGAACAGATGACTAAACACTAACTTCAGAAGGGTAAATCCGCCAGGTGTCCAAAAATCGGCTGTGATCACTATGACATGAGTATATCGGCTCTCAAGCAACGTTGTTCTTTGTTAATAAAACTGTTGTCTTTCTACCGTTAAAAAAAAATAAAATAATCCTCCACCATTTATTGGATGTTGATAGTAGGATCAGGTGGAGTTATGGCAAAGGTGTCACGGTTTTTGGTCAATTATTTTAGACCAGACCAGGGGATAAATGTATCAAGCTGAGAGTTTTTCAGCGGGTTTGATAAACCAACCAGATTCTAGCTATCATTAATGTAGTACATTCTACAAAATGATAGCTAGAACCTGATTGGTTGCTTTAGGCAACATCTCCACTTTTCAAACCTGCTGGAAAACTCTCAGCTTGATACATTTACTCCCAGATGTCAAAATGTTGTGCTGAGTCATTTGCATCATCCCTGGATCTCTTGGGAAAGCTAAGTTTTTTCATAGCAGCAGTTGACTGAGAAACTGAAGGAGGAGTCGCCGTCCTGTTACATAATATTTGAGCTGTCATCTTGCTCACCAGGAGCTCCTTGCATTTCTTGAGATCTGGGACAGTTGAAAACAAAGAAAAGACATAGTTTTTAAACCAAAATGTAGTGATCCGATTTCAAGATTTTGATAACTCTTGGATCCTGGTGAAGCGAATAAAGTACTTGATCTACAAGTCCGGCATACTTAGCGGAATGGCTTTGTTTCATCTCCTCCTTCAGTATAAAGTATAATTAAGGGAATCACTTGGCTCAAGCTAGCAATGTATGAACTCACTTCACAGGTGACTACTTCGAATAGTTTCAGCACCTTGTACAACACAGAAAGTATTCTCCAATGTGCTTGAGTAAAATACATTCCCCCTCCTTTCCCAATGTCATGGCTTGTGGATTAAGTGGCTTTTTTGCTGTTCATCAATGCTCAGAAGCATATACAGGGTGGAATTCCACCTTGTTACCACCTCTTACTTCAGTTGGTGGCAGGGGAAATTACATTTTTCTTCTGGCTGCTGCAATTTCCTACATTGCAGAATGGCGAAAATGTCCAGATATTTTACGGGCCACAGACACCATCTCCTGCACGTCCTTGTCATTTTTCAAAAAGCTCTGCACCACCAAGTTGATTGTGTGAGCAAAACAGGGAATGTGATGGAATTCACCCAGCTGTAATGCTCTCACAATATTGGTTACGTTATCAGAAATTACATATCCTGTTGAGAGCCCAAGTGGGATAAGCCATGTTGCAATGACATCCCATAGTTTTTGTAACAGATTATTAGCTGTATGCCTCTTAGTGAAGCTGGTAAAACACAAGGTAGCCTGCCTCTGAAAAATATGACGTAGTTGGGTCCTGCTGTTGCTGTTCCTGCTGGTGAAGGCAAATCACTAACCCAGTGGGCTGTCACAGTCATATAATTTTTAGTTTGCCCAGTTCCGCTTGTCCACATATCTGTGGTTAAGTGTACAGTGGGTAGAATGGCATTTTGTAGCCCAATTATTAAATTTTTACTAACCTTCTTCTACAAGTGAGGAATAGCTTTTCTTGTGAAATGGTGTCATGATGGAATTTGGTAATGGGGACATAAGACCTCAATTAACTGTCTTAAACTCGCTGCATTAATAGTGGATTATGGATACAGATCTAATACTAGCATAGTCGCCATGATGTCTGTGATCCGCTTTCTGGGTTCATACTTGCTTCCTTTTGCAAAGGATTGTTTAATAGTCAATTGTTGTAAACTACTAGTAGTCTTCTTCTTGGTCTGCTTATGGGTTGAAGATCCACCCCCCAGTAGCAGCAGCAGCAGGACGCTCAATACTTCAGAGGAATCATGGATAGTGGAGGATTCACCTAGCCTTAGCAACTTGGATGCAGGACTAACTCTGTTCGCTACTGAGGATATTGATGAGGACGGTGTTGTGGGTGTAGATTGCAGGTGCCAGGATCTACGTGAGAGAAGGGACCTAGCTGATGTTGGATTGCTTGTTGTTATTTTTTTTTTTAGCATTATTTTGAGATTTTCCCAATAGCTTGCCATGAACTTGCTTCAAATGGCGTAACATGGATGGGGTTCCTAGATGGTTAAGGTCCTTTCCTCTTCTGACTGTGGCTTTACAAACGCTACAAATGACTATACAACAGTTTTCAGGATTTGGGTAAAAATAATTCCACATATAAGAGGTGGATTTTTTGGTCTTATGCCCAGGCATGACAATGGCCTTCTTCTTTTCACGTGCAAGAACTGCTTCCACTGGTGCAGGACTTACACAAACAACATTATCCTCATGAACATCCTCATTAGCGCTGTCGTCAGCTACACAAATATCCCCCTCATCCTGTTGCAATTTCAAAGTGGCATCCTCAATTTGTGTATCACCGGCTACACGGGCTGCTTATCCATACATCTGCAGAAATGCTGAATAGAGGCTTCTTTATGAGTATAGTTTCAGAAAAGTCAGGCTTACACCTAGCACTCGTGGATAGACTCTCCTGCGGGATTTGTGTAATTTCTGAATCTGAACATGCTGTTCTTCGTTACTGTTTTCTTCCAGTTCGGCTTTTACAGGTAAACGTATTTGGGCACCACTTTTTGAGTCAGAATGACAAGGTCTTGCATCGTCATAACTGACCTTACAAGAAGATGGCTCACTGACAGTTGCAGAATTTGCACTCATAGAAAAAGGCGAAGGCCTGATATTTTCCTTCCCACTGCGTGTGTAGTATGGGATGCTGGCAATATTATTTTTTTCTGCACTTAACTTTGTTTTTTTCTTTACCAAGGTAAAATGTGCTTTTTATACATTTTTGTTTCCCTGACTTAAAAACAATATGCACTTTAACATAGGCTTTAGCTGATGATGTAGAGGGATTACTATCATCATGACTGGTGCCAGCAGCTGCTTGGTGCTCCTGGTCTTCTGTGGACTAATGTGAATCCATTTTGATGACACAATATAAATGTGACTGTAGACTTTTAATGACACTGTCAGCTCTATTATTATAATTTCAGTTTCAGCACTGAAAACTGCCACCTCTCCTGTTTCTGGGTGAACTATGGCACAGTACAATGTCACTGGAGACTTTTAATTACACTGCCAGCCCTATAATGTGTCTTTCAGCATTGAAAACTGCCACCTCTCCTGTTTCTGCGTGAGCTATGGCCAAGTAAAATGTCACTGGAGACTTTTGAAAAAACTGACAGTCCTATTATTACAATTTTGTTTTCAGCACTGAACATTGCCAACTCTCCTGTTTCTCGGTGAGCTATGGTACAGTAGAATGTCACTGGAGACGTTTAATTACACTACCAGCCCTATAATGTGTCTTTCAGCACTGAAAACTGCCACCTCTCCTGTTTCTGTGTGAGCTATGGCACAGTACAATGTCACTGGAGACTGACAAGAGCACTGCCACCCCTCCTCTTTCTCTTTCATTAATGACGCTGCCCAATTGCACTGGAGACTGCCAAGATCCCTGCTACACCTTCTGTGTCTCACTGTAAAATGGCGCTGGATCTCCGTGGAGGGCGGTACTTATAGAATCCAAAGCTCACGAGATCCGACGACGCAGCGATGATGTTTTGCCTTGTTTTCACTTCAGAGGGCACGCAAATGTACTGAGCCTGCTTTGCTCGGTACTCGGATCAGCAAAGTTTGGGTGGGCTTAGTTCTCAGAGATCCGAGCCTGAGCATCTCTAGACAGAAGCACTGGGAAAGTAGTGAATGGCAGGTATATAATTTCTGAACTTCTGTCATTTGTGTTTTAAAACACCAGGGATATTGTTTTTATGGAAAGGAGCTTCCCAAGGAATTCAGCTTTAGGAAAAGTTGGTAAGGGTCTCTGGTGTTATGTATGGAAAGAGAAGGATTGGCTCCATAGATAAGGCCCAGTTCAGCTCTCCCAGTCTCACAGCAGACTAATCAGGAGTTGCACCTGCAAGTTGCTGTTAAAAGGCTGTGCAGTTCTGTGAGTCTCTCAATGTCTGGGGACGAGGTCAAATGGCTCCTGAGAGAGACTGCAATTTAAGATCTGTAAGATCTATTGTTTTGTTTTGTACAACACTAGGCCCTTACTTTAGAGAGGAAGCACCCATGTGTTATAAGCCGAACAGCAAAGATTTTGTTCACGTTTTGTTTTGATTTCCTGCTAGTGAATAATACTAGCTGAGGCTTTTAAAAACTGAAGCACTATACTGGTGTGATTTATCTGGCTGAAGTGAGCAAAGTGCAGCTATCTACCCTATAGCACAGTAACTGCAATACGATCTATATATGTATATATATATATATATATATATATATATATATATATATATTGTGACCATGTGAGGGTAATGGGTACCATCTCCTGGGGATGGCAGCAAACAGCAGCAATAAAGTCATACAAGTCCATTATTTGCGGGGTAGCTAATCTCAGTCAGTTTTATTAGCACATTCAAATGAACTAAATATGAATATAAACCCTTCCCTGTCTGGCACTCGCTACACATTTCATGTAGACCCTCTCTCAAGGGTGAGGGATCTTATGTCCCACACATGAATCATATACATATCATTGCTTCCACAGCAGAGTCTCTCAGGAGGCAACTAAACTCCTCTCCAGGACTGAGAGACTGATTACAGCAGAGCTGCAGTCTTTTATAACCATCACTCACCTGCATCTCCTAATTAGTCTGGTTTGAGTCTACAGACCTGAAGACCTGGACTGGGCATTTTGCATGGAGCCCACCCTGCTCTTTCCATACAAAACACCAGGGACCCTTGACAGATTTTCCTGAAGCCAAACACACCCTTTTGGATGCTGCTTCCTATAAATAGCAAACCCCTGGGCTTAAAAGTAGGGATGAGCGGGCTCGGATTTTAGTAATCAGAACACCCCCGAACAGTGCCGATCCGAGCCTAATCCGAGCACTGTTCGGGTATTCCCACCGATCGCAAAACTCAAAACGAGGCAAAACGTCATAATCCCGCCGTCGGATCTCGCGAGATCCGGATTCATATTAGTCCCCGCTTGCCGCCGCCATCTTCACTCGGGCATTAATCAGGCAAGAGGGAGGGTGTGTTAGTGGTGTCCTCTGTCCTGCTCATTCCAGTGGTGCTGTGCTGTGGTCTGTCCTGCTCAGTCCAGTGGTGGTGTCCTGTGCTCTGTCCTGCTCAGTCCAGTGGTGCTGTCCTGTACTCTGTCCTTCTCAGTCCAGTGGTGGTGTCCTGTGCTCTGTCCTGCTCAGTCCAGTGGTGCTGTCCTGTGCTCTGTCCTGCTCAGTCCAGTGGTGGTGCTGCCATAATTCCAGTGGTGCTATCCTGTGTTCAGTCCAGTGGTACTGCTATATAAGTTCACTGATCCTGCAGTATAAGTCCAGTGGCAGTGCTATATAACTAAGTTCACTGATACTGCAGTATAAGTTCAGTGGTACTGCTATATAACTAAGTTAACTGATCCTGCAGTATAAGTCCAGTGGTACTGCTATATAAGTTCACTGATCCTGCAGTATAAGTCCAGTGGCAGTGCTATATAACTAAGTTAACTGATCCTGCAGTATAAGTCCAGTGGTACTGCTATATAACTAAGTTCACTGATCCTGCAGTATAAGTCCAGTGGTACTGCTATATAACTAAGTTCACTGATCCTGCAGTATAAGTCCAGTGGTAATGCTATATAACTAAGTTCACTGATCCTGCAGTATAAGTCCAGTGGTAATGCTATATAACTAAGTTCACTGATCCTGCAGTATAAGTCCAGTGGTACTGCTATATAACTCCAGTCCAGTGGTACTGTCCTGTGCCGCATATAATTTTTAAAGCCTTTGCCGGGTGTGTGTGGTTTAGGGGTACGCTCTCTTGTGCTGCATATAATAGAGTACAAAAATTTGGAGGATAAAGTAGGGAAAGATCAAGAACCACTTCCTCCTAATGCTGAAGCTGCTGCCACTAGTCATGACATAGACGATGAAATGCCATCAACGTCGTCTGCCAAGGCCGATGACCAATGTCATAGTAGAGGGCATGTAAAATCCAAAAAGCCATAGGTCACTAAAATGATGAAAAAAAAGAAATTAAAATCATCTGAGGAGAAACGTAAACTTGCCAATATGCCATTTACGACACAGAGTGGCAAGGAACGGCTTAGGCCCTGGCCCGTGTTCATGACTAGTGGTTCAGCTTCACAAAACGATCTAAGCCCTCCTCTTCCCCTCCTCTAAAAAATTTAAAAGAGTTAAGCTGTCATGAACAACACAGCAAACAACTCTGCCTTCTAAAGACATGGCATCACAAATCCCCAAGGCATGTCCAAGGGTGTTGGTGGTTGCGAAGCCTGACCTTCCCATCACTGTACGGGAAGAGGTGGCTCCTTCCACCATTTGCAGCACGCCCTCTGCATATGCTGGAAGGATCACCCACAGTGCAGTTACAGATTTGGATAGTGAAGGTGTCAATGTTGTACACCAGGAGGAGGATATTGATGTAGCTGGCACTGAGGAGGAACTTGACGAGGAGGATGCTGATGTGGTTTTCTTAAATGAGGCACCAGGGGGGGAAACAGTTGTTGTCCATGGGATGAAAAAGCCCATCGTCATGCCAGGCCAGAAGACCAATAAATCCACCTCTTCGGTCTGGAATTATTTCTATCCCAATCTGGACAACAAATGTATTGCCATATGTACCTTATGTAAAGCTGCAATAAGCAGGGGTAAGGATCTTGGCCACCTAGGGACATCCTCCCTTATACGTCACCTGAAGAACCTTCATAAATCTGTGTTTAGTTCAGGAACTGTGGCTAAGACCGTCAGCAGCCCAGGGACACCTAAGTTCCTTTGTGCCATTGTATTCACACCAGCAACACCCTCTTTGTCAATTTCCTCCTCGATCTGGATCGGAGATAGTCCTGCAGGCCATTTCACCTGCATGACTGAGTCCTCTTCAATCCGGGATTCTTCCGGAGGATCCTGCAGCGGTACGCCTACTACTGCCGCTGCTGCTGTTGCTGCTGGGAGTTGGTCATTTTCCCAGAGGGGAAGTCATAAGACCGCTACGTCTTTCACTAAGCAATTGACCGTACAACAGTTGTTTGCCATGAGCACGAAGTACGACAGCAGTCATCCTATAGCAAAGCGGACAACTGCAGCCTTGACAGCTATGTTGGTGTTAGACGTGCGTCCGATGTCCGCCATCAGTGGAGGGGAATTTAGAAGGTTGATGGAGGTATTGTGTCCCCGGTACCAAATCCTGTCTAGATTCCACTTTACTAGGCAGGCGATACCCGGGACGTACAGAGAAGCACGAAAAAGTGTCCTCAGTGCTCTGAAAAATGCGGTTGTACCCACTGTCCACTTAACCACGGACATGTGGACAAGTGGTTCAGGGCAAACTAAGGACTATATGACTGTGACAGCCCACTGGGTAGATGCATCGCCTTCCGCAGCAACAGCAGCAGCAGCAGCATCAGTAGCAGCATCTCCAAAACGCCTGCTCGTTCCAAGGCAAGCAACGTTGTGTATCACCGGTTTCAGTAAGAGGCACAATGCCGACAACCTCTTAGAGAAACTGAGGGAAGTCATCTCGCAGTGGCTTACCCCACTTACACTCTCCTGGGGATTTGTGGTGTCGGACAACGCCAGTAACATTGTGCGGGCATTACATATGGGCAATTTCCAACACGTGCCATGTTTTGCCCACACAATAAATTTGGTGGTGCAGCATTATCTTAAAAGTGACAGGGGTGTGCAGGATATGCTTGCGGTGGTCCTCAAAATTGCGGGACACTTTCGCATTTTGCCACTGCCTACCGAAGATTGGAGCACCATCAAAAAAGCCTAAACCTGCCCTGCCATCACCTCAAACAAGAGCTTGTGACGTACTGGCACTCCACCCTCTATATGCTGCAGAGGATGGAGGAGCAGCAAAAGGCCATTCAAGCCTACACAGCAACTTACGACATAGGCAAAGGAGTGGGGATGCGCCTGAGTCAAGCGCAGTGGAGACTGATTTCCGTGTTGTGCAAGGTTCTGCAGTCGTTTGAACTTGCAACACGAGAAGTCTGTTCCGACACTGCCAGCTTGAGTAAGGTGATTCCCCTGATCAGGCTGTTGCAGAAGCAGCTGTAGAAAGTGAGGGAGGAGCTGGTAAAGCATTGCGATTCCACAAAGCATGTAGCTCTTGTGGATACAGCCCTTCGTACTCTTTGCCAGGATCCGAGGGTGGTCAGTCTTTTATAGTCAGAGGAATACATTCTGGCCACCGTGCTCGATCCTCGGTTTAAAGCGTATGTTGTGTCTCTGTTTCTGGCAGACACAAGTCTACAGCGGTGTAAAGACCTGCTGATTAGGAGATTGTCATCTGAAGAGGACCGTGACATGCCAACGGCTCCTCCTTCATTTTCTTCCACACCTGTGGCTGCAAGGAAACAGCTGAGATTTCCTAAACGACCCACTGGCGGGGATGCAGAGAACATCTGGTCCGGACTGAAGGACCTGCCAACGATTGTTGACATGTCTACTGTTGCTGCATTGGATGCTGTCACCATTGAAAAAATGGTGGAGGATTACTTTGCTGACATCATCCAAGTAGACATGTCAGACAGTCCTTACTTGTACTGGCAGGAAAAAAAGGCAGTTTGGAAGCCCCTGTACAAACTGGCTCTATTTTACCTAAGTTGTCCCCCCTCCAGTGTGTACTCCAAAATAGTTTTTAGTGCAGCGAGGAACCTGGTCAGTGAGCGACGAAGGAGGTTGCTTCCGCAAAATGTGGAGAAGATGATGTTCATCAAAATTAATTATCAATTCTTCAATGAAGACCAGCAATGGCCTCCAGAGACTACAGAGGGACCTGTGATTGTGGAGTCCAGCGGGGACGAATTGATAATGTGTGAGGATGAGGAAGTACACACTGAAGGGGGCGAGGAATCAGAGGATGAGGATGAGGACGACATCTTGCCTCAGTAGAGCCTGTTTACTTTGTACAAGGAGAGATGAATAGCTTTTTTTGTGTGGGGGCCCAAACAAATCAATCATTTCAGCCACAGTAGTTTGGTAGGCCCTGTCGCTGAAATGATTGGTTTGTTAAAGTGTGCGTGTCCTATTTCACCAACATAAGGGTGGGTGGGAGTATCCAAGGACAATTCCATCTTGCACCTCTTTTTTTTCTTTGCCAGCTCGTTTTGTGGGGGTCCAAACAAACCAATCATTTCAGCCAGAGTTTTGTAGGCCCTGTCACTGAAATGATTGGTTTGTTAAAGTGCGCATGTCCTATTTCACCAACATAAGGCTGGGTGGGATGGCCCAAGGACAATTCCATCTTGCACCTCTTTTTTTGGCATTATGTGCTCTTTGGGGCCTAGCTTTTCAAACTGCCATCCTCTCTGCCACTGCAGTGCCACTCCTAGATGGGCCACGTGTTTGTGCCGCCCACTTGTGTCGCTTAGCTTAGTCATCCAGCTACCTCGGTGCAACCTTTTGGCCTAAAAACAATATTGTGAGGTGTGAGGTATTCAGAATAGACTGGAAATGAGTGAAAATGAATGTTATTGAGGTTAATAATAGCGTAGGAGTGAAAACAAACAAAAAAACCAGGATTTTAGTAGTTTTTATGCTTTTTTTAAAAAAAATCAGAACCCAAAACCCAAAACCTTGAGGGGGTGTTTTGGCAAAACGTATTAGAACCCAAAACCTTAAGGTAATCAGAACCCAAAACCCAAAACACGAAAAGTGGCCGGTGCACATCCCTACTTCAAAGCAGTAAAGTCAGACAGCCTGGGACATGAATACCTGTCATTCAAACCAGAGACCCTGCACTGGCCTTTAAATAAATGAATAAATGAGATAAAAACATAGACCCTTTTTGACCTTATTGGCTTACTTCGCCACCTGGTCAGTTGGAGGAAGAGGAATTAATGGATGTTACACAGTTTATATGGGTTGCTTTCTCACCATCAGTAACTAACTGTTACTGACAGCTCCTACTGGTGTCACCTGCCAACTTGCGAATGCCAACTGCACTATAGTTGTAGGAGGATTCGGCTACCACCACCAGGCTCCTTTCGCCACACCCTTAAAAAAATTAAATCAGCTCTAGCACTGCCAACACCAACACCAGGCTATGTCACTCAGGTCTGGTGGCTCTATAGTAAGAAAACTTGCATTGTAGAGGTCCCCCTGTCAATAAATGCATATTTATGGTGTACTGCCACATCCCCATTAGGAACACTGTGGGCCTGCGTCATTAAGGAAAGTAAGGCAAAGAAAGGATTAAATGTTCTTCAGGACAAAGCAAAAATGTTACAATGCAAGGTGTACAAATTACTATATTATTATGCACATAAGTACTTGATAGCTTTATTTTTACACTGAAATTTAAAGTTAATCTAGCACATGCTAAACACAAACTATAAACCTGTCCTATAATTTTAGCTTCCCCTCCAATGCAACATGGTTTTGCCAAGGTGCAAAGTTACTCCTTTTTTATGCTTTACTCTCCTTAATGACTCAGGCCCTTTGAATTTATTTGGAACATTATTATTACTACATGTCTATGTATGTATTGTTTATCTTTGTATTGTCCATTGACAATGTTATGTGACTGCCCCATTTGTAACCAAGAAACACTTTTGCACCTTTATCATTATTATTACCTAATTATTATATATATTATATACTATCTATATTATTACCTAATTAGGTATATGTATACTGTACTGTCACTGCAACACTAATACCTTGCATTAATCACAGTGTTTACTAAGAATGCCTTCACTTCATTTGTATAAAACCATACAAAGCATATTCAATGAAACAGCGAGATTTGAACAAGCATAAAATATTTACTTAGAAATATAAAATAATTTTTTTTTAGGTATTAGCCCAGCAAATCAACGTATTGGAGCATATTGCTCAGGTAACCTTGCATTAATCAAAGTTATTGGCATAGGCCTTTTTGAGTTTTGAGGGAGATTTTCATAAGCAGCATTTGTGGATGAGGAAAATGTAAAATATTAGTGCTATTATAATAATTTCTTTTCACTAATTAAACATTCCATAATTACACAGTACATAAATCATTTTGGTGAATGGGGGTTGGTTATTTTTTTATATTATTTAAATTATTATTTTTATGGCCTATATTCTTTTGGATTATACAGTCCTGTTTGTATTATGCATAGGTTTTGGTGGTAGTCACCATTCAGATGACTACCACTCCGACAACAGAAAATTGCGGTAGTGTGGATTCACGTCACTTAAAAGGGCAACACTCACATTGCAGGTATTAAGGTGGCAATGCCAGGACCTAGCGGCTGGATCAGTAAAAAAGTAAAATGAAAAACAGTTAGGGTTATGGTTAGGCTTTTTACTGAGGATTCTACATGGTCCAACTGCCAGATCCTGCCATTACCACTTTAATACCTGCAATATGAGTGTCGCCCTCTTAAGTGACGTCAATTCAGGCTGCTGTCGGGTTTATAGAATGCATGCTGGAGATGTTGCCTGTCACATTTTTCAGTAAGTGTGTATTTTGTACATGTTGCTCTTATAGTTTTTGCAATTTTCCTGTCTGTATAACTGTTGTCGGAGTGGTAGTCATCGGAATAACGTACCCAACCCCGTAGGCTTATGCAGCAAAACAACAATTATAAATCTATTTTATAGGCAGAAGACATCAAGTATGTCCCTTTACACATAATATGCAGAAACTTCTATGAATTGCACTACTTGCATTTGTTCTACATGTTTCTTATAGAATGCCAACGGACTGCACTTTGCAAACATTTACATTTCTCCCAGACTCGTTTCTGTAAGCAATTACAGATTGTATTTATTTTTTTAGGCAAGAAAGTGAAAACATAAGATAATAAAGTTCAATTAATGCAAACACTTACATCCTTTCTGACGTTACATCTACACAATCATTTTGCTTGTCCAGCATTCACTCATCTAAGGCCTACAGTGTTATGCCTACATAAACAAACATGGTTTTAAAATGGTTATAAAATGCTACATTTATTTACCTTCATCCAGGTTTACCCTCGATGGGCCAGCCACCACAATGGCCATTGTTTTCTCCTCCTTTGGCTCCTCATCTATGACACCCCCGGCAGCTCCTCCAACCACTTCTTCCTGCCCCTCTTTCATCACTTCCTCATGTTGGTCCTGTTCTTCTTGGCCTCCTACTCCGGGGTCAGGGTCACCTTTGTTACCTGTTTTGTGACTCAGTCATGCAAAACAGTGTGGATTTTTTTTTTTTTAATCAATAATTACACATCTGTAAAGCACATATAGTCTGAAGTATAAATCTACAAGGTTTTTTTAAAGAGTAAATCAATAATGTACTCATTTACTGTACTGTTCACATGGTTCATATATTTTGTTTGGTTACATAGCTTACATTAAGCCTTAAGCATACTTTACAAGGGGTTGGACATATTAAATTAGTCACAATAACTAATCCTAATATTATGATAATTTTTTCATAATAATTTTTGTGCTTTCAGTTTTTGATCTTGACTTTATCAATCATCATCAGTTATTTATATAGCGCCACTAATTCCGCAGCGCTGTACAGAGAACTCATTCACATCAGTCCCTGCCCCATTGGAGCTTAAAGTCTAAATCCCCTAACATAGACACACACACACACACACACAGAGACTAGGGTCAATTTTGATAGCAGCCAATTGACCTATCAGTATGTTTTTGGAGTGTGGGAGGAAACCTGAGCACCCGGAGGAAACCCACGGAAACACAGGGAGAACATACAAACTCCACACAGATAAGACCATGGTCGGGAATCGAACTCATGACCGCAGTGCTGTGAGGCAGAAGTACTAACCACTAGGCCACTGTGCTGCCCAATCAATAACAATTACAAAGCATTTTTTTTACCTTTTGGGTTGTGGGGTTAGGATGAGGACTTCTAACAATCACACATTATTTTATCTATAACATTTCACAGTCCTCTAGAATTTGAGACCTTTCTTATTCTAAATAGAACAATTATTATCATGAAAATTTACTGCTAATCCTACTCCTCAGCTTAGCGAGGAGCTCGGACTGCCTCAGCCTTAGATCGTTCCACCAGCCTGGAAGCAAGCTGGTGGTTAATAAGCCTAATAGTGCCCTGTCTTTTTTGGCATTACTGGTGACCGCTACATCTTATTCCAAGGTACCTGTAGAGACATTCTGTTGAAATCAGGAACTTCTGCTTGGTAAACCATGCAGGTTGCATGCTTGCCACTGAAGGGCATTCTTTAATACATCAGCGCTATAATGTTTGGCTGCATGGATTCACGAATGCTGTCCTTGACAAAGTATTCAGTCTGACGCACTACCGTGGATCCCAAAATTCCTTTAGCTAAGTAGCCGCTAAGAAAACATTCATATAATATATAGCAATGATTGACTACTACACCACTGATATGCCATACATACCTATACATAACTGGAGTTCACATAAACAAACCAGCCACTCAATCCTGTAATATTATATCCTGTAAATTATTCTGTAATTACCCGATCAGAAGCAGCTATCTGATGATACCAATTGTCGTCATCAGCGTGTATTAGCAACTGCCCTCTAACAGCTGCAAAAGATACTCCTAATGACATGTGCAGGGCCGGACTGGGACTAAAAATCAGCCCTGGCATTTAAAGCACACAGGCCCACCTCTGTTGATAAGCTGGAAAAAAAAATGTGTGCCGCAGTGCAGTGGCGGTGCCGCCAAAGGCGTAGCTACATTATGTTGGGGGCGTGGTCAAAATGGTGCGTTGATACATACATTATAATAAAACATTACATTTATCAGACCCTCCCCATCCACATTACACCACCCCCCCAGATACATTATGACACCCCCAGCCCACTGTACTTATCTTTGCTTCTGATGCTGCTGACATTCCTGTAGAGTGAGCAGGGAAGCTCTTAGTCTCATGAGATTAATAAATCTCGTGAGACTTAGAGCTCCTCAGCTTGCTCTGCAGGCTGTGCCCTGTCCGGGACGGAGCACAGATCCTCCTGCTGACCAACTGGATTAAGGCTCGGGGGGCCCGGGCCCTTAAGTCAGGGGGGCTCCTATGATGCAATTGGGCTATTAGACAAATTTTTGACAAATACAAAGGCAATACAGTGTGCACTACTGTTAGGTGCACGCAGTTCTGCCTTAACAAGCAGTACAGTGTGAAGCAGGACATATCTCCCAACTGTCCTTGTAGTCAGACCAAATCCTGACTAAGTGGGACAGTCACCCATCAAATTCAGAACAGTTGGCAGACTGTCCTGGTCTCTCCTACCTGTCTTGTCATGGTCACCACTTGTGGCTGCTGGTGTCTTTAGATCAGTTGCTGCTTGTCTGGATCCTGGAATGTTGGATGCCCTATTTGGAGAAAAAAATGAGCAGATGAAATTTAGCCCTGGTGTTAAATCAATATAGCATCCATGTTTTAAAATTAGGCCTCACTGCAGCCACAACATGAAAGTACTAGTATTCACATTTGATAAATACATCTATTTCCCTCCAACTAGCCCTGACATTAAATAGTATTCCCATTTAATAAATAAAACTATTTCCCTCTCTCCAAAGCACCCCAGCATTAAATTAAAAATCCAATCACCCCATCTGAAATTGATAGGCCCCACTATTAAATTGCCCCCATCTTCACCCCACAAATAGAATAGCACCCAATAATTAGCCCCCACCTGCAATTCCCTATTAGATTAACAGCCTACCTCCCACATTATATTAAGAGCTACCCATACACACATTATGGTCATACACCGGCCCACACACACATACTATAGTTATACTGTTACACACATACACACTATAATCATAACCTGTCACACACACACATACTATAGTTATACTGTTACACACATACACACTATAATCATAAAGGTCATTTTTTGGATATTTTTTTTGGGGGTTATTTTTTGGGTAATTTGTATTCATTGTCATTCAGAGCTTGATTTATATATTTTTTAACTTTGTCGATCCCATTTTTATTGGCGCCTGTCAGTAAATTCTGTGTTATTTTTTGTTACACTATAATCATACCCTGTCACACAAATAGATAGATACCATGTCACACAAATAGATAGATACCCTGTCACACAAATAGATAGATACCCTGTCACACAAATAAATAGATACCCTGTCACACAAATAGATACCCTGTCACACATATAGCTCCCCTGTCACACATATAGCTCCCCTGTCACACATATAGCTCCCCTGTCACACATATAGCTCCCCTGTCACACATATAGCTCCCCTGTCACACATAGCTCCCCTGTCACACATATAGCTCCCCTGTCACACATATAGCTCCCCTGTCCACATATAGCTCCCCTGTCACACATATAGCTCCCCTGTCACACATATAGATCCCCTGTCACACATATAGATCCCCTGTCCACATATAGCTCCCCTGTCACACAAACTACCCCCTCCCTCTTACCTTGTGCGCTCCGCAGCGCGCTGTACAGTCTCTCCTAACACATGGGACGGCACCTATCACATGGTGGTCGTCCCATGTGACATCTCCAGAGCCATTCATAGAAGAGAGGGGAGGAGCGACCACACCAGGAAGTAAGTGTAGTGCCGACCCCACTGCTCAGCACACAGACTGTCATGCTGAATTCTGGCATGACAGTCTGTGTGCTGAGCGATGGGGCCGGCCAGCTAGCAACCGGCCCATCTGGCCATCGGCCCTTCTGGCATTTGCCAGAAGTGCCAGATGGCCAGTCCGGTCCTGGATATGTGTATATGCATATTCGTGGTGGTCTGTGTGAGCCGCATATGTGTGAATACGCCCTTAGTGTACTTGGCCGATGTTAGACCATCCCTTCCCAACTCAGTTCCAGCTCTCCAGTCATAAGAAGAGATGGAACAGGGAAAGTTAGATAATTAATTTTTTCCTTATACATAGAGAGTGAAAGTAAAATGGATAACATTGGAAGTTATTTTATGTTACTTCATAAATGATTGATAAATGATTTTCATTTGTTAACTGAGAAACAGAAACAGCTAAAACACAGCAAATGCAATATAATCTAAGTTGTGGTACATCAGGCAGGGGCGCACGCAGGGGGGGTTTCTGGGTCTCCAGAAACCCCTCCCCTCCGCTAAAGAAGTGCCCCTACATAGCAGCACTGTACTATATAGCAGCCGCAGCGCTGTCAATGAAGCGTCCTTGGCGGTGCTATATTGTATACAGAACCGTAGAGCATGCTTCTTTGACAGCGCCGCGGCTGCTGTATAGTACAGTGCTGCCGAAACGGAGCTGCTGCGCAGGTTTTTTTTTTATAAAAAATCCTGCGTGCGCCCCTGTCAGCGATCATAATATCTCGTAATATACATTGTTTATAAATATAGATCTGTCAAAGAGTAAAAAGGCTTCATATAGTTGTTCTCATCAGGAAAATGCAATAATGGCAGAACTGTTGGGAAAATGTAGTACAGCTAAGACACCAAGGCGTATATTTACTAAAGTGCGGGTTTGAAAAAGTACAGATGTTGCCTATAGCAACCAATCAGATTCTAGCTGTCATTTTGTAGAATCTACTAAATAAATAACTAGAATCTGATTGGCTGCTATAGGCAACATCTCCACTTTTTCAAACCCGCACTTTAGTAAATATACCCCCAAAGCTCTTCCTACTGAGCATTAGATGAAATTACTGCATTTCCGATTGTTAGTTTTGGTTTGCCAGTCTTTGGCTTTTTCATATGTTTAAATCAAATATTACATGAGATGCACGTTGTGCATTTGCATTCTTCGTATGGTAGTAATGTGGTAGCGAACATATTTTAGTAGGTTTCAGCACTACGCATAGAACATTGGATAGTACTTTAGGATCTAATGGTCTAATAAAAATACTTTATAAGGGGATTCTTTGTTTTATACATACTGGAAATAGGTGGAAAATGGACTGACATGATTTATCTTGATTTCAGCACTACGCATAGAACATTGGATAGTACTTTACGATCTAATGGTCTAATAAAAAATACTTTATAAGGGGAATTTATGTTTTTTACATACTGGAAATAGGTGGAAGGACTGACATGATTTATCTTTATTTCAGACTTTACATGTACACACCGAAAGCGGTGTGAAATGATATCTCACTGTTCCGTGCCTCCAACCAAGTGGTCTAGACAGTATGGTGGGATGCAAACTATGACTTAATCCACCAGGGGTTGACTAGGGATTCCCCTTGTACTCGACCACACTAAGGGGTAAATGTAAGAAGCCGACTTTGCAGAGGAAGTTTAAAGCCGCAATGGCTTGTAAGGGCAAGTGTGCCTTTACAAGCCATCGCCGCTTTAAATTTCCCCTGCAAAGTCGCCGATTTCCAGCGACTTGCATAAATTGGAGCTTCATACATTTACCACTAACCCTCTGAATAATAATGTACCTCAAACTGTGGTTACTAACAATGTTTATTTTGGGGGAAACAAAAGGGAGAGGCGGATTTAAATATGGGGATATTCTGAACGGGATGAATAGGACAGCAGGTAAGTTAGTAATCAAAGGCAACTGTACAGTAATAACAACACAAGAAGGCCACCACATGTACATTCACTGGCGCCCAAACTCTCCCACAATGCACCCACACAGACTCTGATATATGTGCAGATTTATGTAAAGAGATCTAACTTGTAGAATTATAGGTATAGCGCTCTTTTTTTTAATGCAGCATTAATGGTGTCAGTGTTTGGTGTGTTATTTTTCCTTTAGATGAAAAAGAAGATCTCAGCCATTGTTGGGTCATTGGTGGGAGACTCCCTAACTGCACATAGGCTCGCTTTGCTGTGTACTTTCCCTCAGTGTCACACCTCTCTGACTCCAAGTACCTCTTCCTCTCAGCTTTCTCCTTCCTGCCTCTCTCTCCTTTCCTCCCAGACTCTCTGGCAGGGCTGACCTCTGATTCACTCTGCATTTCCAACCTCAGGAATTGGCTGCTCAGTATAATCCAGCCTGGTACACTTGCAAACAACTGCATTTTCAATAATGGTCTGTAGACTTCTATATCCATTGTACATTTTATTTTTATTCTTTACGCACATTTTAGTTTACTTTTATTCATGTCTCAATGACATGTGAGATGTGTCAAACACTGTAAATGCCACCAGAGTGAAACTATCCCTTACCTCACTCCAGGACTTTATCCCTCAGCTATGGCATGGGACATTTTGTAGCAGCAAATCTTTATCCGGTAACAAATCATATGCAGCTGGGTAGGGCCCTGGCTCCAGGGGTGGCGAGTTAATCCTTGCGCTATCATCATCATCATCATTTATTTATATAGCGCCAACATATTCTGTAGCACTTTACAATGGGGGCAAACATAGTAAACTAATAAACAAACTGGGTAAAAACAGACAAAGAGGTGAGAAGGCCCTGCTCGCAAGCTTACAATCTATGGGACAATGGGAGTTTGACACATGAGGCTAAGGCTAAGTCTACATTTGCAGTCGGCCCAGCCAGGCTGCGAAGGTAAAAGTGACTCATAAGCTAAATGATCCCGTCTCATGGAACATTCTGTAGCAACAAATCCGCATGTGGTATCAGATCCGATGGAGCCGGGTATGGCCTCTGCATTTGTCTGGGGCCCATTTTATTAAACTGTCCCCCCAATCCAATAATTAAGGTTGCAAGGCTCCTCTTTGTCCCCCTCCTCCTCCCTTGCACCAATGGCATTCAGGGTTAAAACTTCCAGCACTAGGAACATGGCTAAGATATGTTTGTTTGTTTTTTTTAAGCAGCTAAAGAACGTAAAATTGCTGGTTAATAATATGTTTTTTTCACTAGAATTTTCATATCAACCATTATTTGCCACCCTTTGTTGACGTGCTGAAGGTCGCTGGGGTTGATCCTTCTGCTTATAGCTGCTCTTGGCCACCTATCACAGTCGTCCCACGTGTTTAGTAAACTCCCCTTGTGGGCAAGAGTAGCTATGAGTGGTGGGAAGTGTTTCAATGATATAGTTCAGTTTGTTTATTTTTATACAAATTACACCACACACACACACACACACACACACTGAGCTTCTGTTAATTTCACATTCGTTAACTTCATCTTTGTTGAGTTATGTTTGATGTTGGGCTTGCCATATTGATACTGGTGAAGGGGCCCACATGAAAGTCTTTAGGATCTTTTAGACCTTGTGAATTTAAGACACAATTAAAAATGTTAGATTTTTTCTTTTATATATATTTCTCCTGCACCTGTTCTTTGTACATTATTATCAGCATTGCTCATTGATTAGTTATTGTATCGTTATATCTTTGAAACAAGAGACACAAATTAATGAAAACCTTTCTGATCAGAGAGGCAGAGCTTGAAGGGGAGGGGAGAGAATGTTGGACTGTGTACTAAACTGACCTCAGCAGTTCTGTAATAAGAGATTCTGGTAAACGTAAAATGAAAACTCCCAAGGGAGCCCGAGAGTAAGAGAAGGAAAGAAAAGGAGGAAAGAGAAAGAGATAGATCATGAGCTGTATAATATCCTGTGTAATTGAAAGCAGCCACTATTATCACTTGAAGTGGAATTAAAACTTGTGTTGTAACATAATCCTTTTTTTTTTAATCAACCATGTTTTGCGATTGGAAATGCCTTTTGTTAGAGTTGAAGAGGGTTGTTAAATGAAAAGGAAGGTAACATTAAGTTTTTTGAATGGTGTAAATAGGTAACTAAAATTACTGCTTGACTAGTGAGTTTTGTTTTCAAATGTGTTCTTCATACCTACAAATACTGATCTGTCAGCACTCTCTGTATGTGTTTTTCTATAAATTCATTTATGATTGCTGAAAAGTGTGAATTCAAAATGCAAATGCTCTTTTCTTTAAAGATGCCATGAGTCTACTCTTGCACAAAAGCGACCCATTTTAAGAAGCTCTATAGATGGGGGAAAGTTAGACAGATCAGAGCATTCCTTGCCAAATGTACCTACTTTTACACTTAAGTGGATAACTAACATTGTGTTTAAGTGTAATAGAAAAGGGGGTGCATTTAGGGAGTGCTGTTCTATGGGAGTTTTTTTTCTCTGTGAAGAGGAACTGATTTTTCCGCCTGGTCAGAGATGGTGTAAACCAGGCCTCATCCTATATTTATACCATACTTCCAAGCTGTCCCGGTTTAGATGGGAGAGTTCCGATTTGCAGGAGCTGTCCCAATATCCTGCCAGCAAGAACCTTTGTCCCAACTAGCCAGAAGTTGGGAGGCATGTCATTGCTCATGATGGAGCACTTCAAAGCTTTTGGGGGGGAAGGGGAAGTAGGCCTCTCGTGAAGTGACCATACCCAATATTTGCATCAGCGTGGCAGATTTGGATTGGGACCAATTTTGGGAGATACACTTTTATTGCTATCAGTTCTGTATCAAACACCCAAAAGTCACAGTCCCCACGCTCATTATTAATATAAGACATTTGAAGCAAAACTGAGCAGAATTTGAGAAGAAAAATAGAAATGTTTTTATTAATAAGTGGGTCCTAAAAAGGAAGTAGTTTTGACTTTATAATGGTGTTTTTACTGTTTTTAGCATCCACAACAGGGGCGAACGCAGAGTTTAGAAGGGGGGGTTTCCGCCCCCCTGGGAAAAAAAAAATAGAGCGAGAAAGAACTGCTGCGCATGCGCAGCAGCTCCATTTCAGCGAGGCTGAATCCTACAGCAGCCGCGGCGCTGTCAAGAAGCATCCGCGGCAGTGCTGTATTATACTACAAAACAGCACTGCCGCGGGCGCTTCTTTGACAGCGCCGCGGCTGCTGTACAGTATCGTTGGTTCCCGGAGGGGAGGGGTTTCTGGAGAACCAGAAACCCCCCCTGCGTGCGCCACTGCACAAACCTGCAAATGTAGTCGCATCTACCCTTTAAGGGTGATTTTCCGAAGAAGTTGAGTTACTTTTGCAAATAAAGAAGCAGTATGTCATAAATGAGCCTAATAACACTTCATGTCAGTTTTGGGGGTGGAGCCACATATCTTAGTAATTTGCATTTCCAAACTTACTAGAGTTATTATTACAATTCATTATTCACTTATTGCAATGATCTTACTTCTAACAACTAATAACATATAAGGTATATAGTAACACCTTGATAATTTGCTTCAATCCTAATGGGGTATCACATAGTTTTTTCCTCTACAATATGTGAATGAACATGCGTGTTCCTGGAAACCTTAGACTTGTTTTTTAAGCTTGCTACAGCACGCCCTCCACTATCTGTGGGCTGCTTATTCACCTTCTGTTGTTTATATTAAACCAAAGATGATTTATGGAAGCAACTATCTTTTGTCACTATGGAATCTCAACTTTATCCACAAATCCTTCTTAGGAGGTTTAGATGGCAGATAATTTAATGCAGCAAGAAATACTTCTACTGTACTTTTTCAATGGTTTCATTGAATGGTATGAATAAAAAAATCTTAATGTACTTATGGGCAGGGCCCAGGGGCGGGCTGGCAACATGCAGCCCGGGGGGCACACAGGCGGCTGCATCACATGACACGCGATGCGGCCGCGTCATTGATGATGCAGCTGCATCGCCTGTCATGTGATGTGGCTGCCTGGTTATATATGAGTAATATTGCAGTCGGGAAGGGGGGGGGGGGGGCGGCCAGCCCTAACAAGGGTTAGACTGAGCGGCCCGTCCCCCCCGGCCCAGCCCGCCCCTGGCAGGGCCGACACTGCCATTAGAAACTTAAGTTACCGCTTAGAGTTCCAGTGATTAGAGGGAGCCTAAAACTCTTAGGGCCTCATGTAGATCTGATTGCAAGTGCAAAAAGCACTTATTCAAACAGCACATGCACAATAGGCAAGGATACATCTTAGTCTGCTCTCTCCGCCTTCTTCCGTTCCATGCTTAGAAAGGCGGAGCAGAGGAGGTAGTGGGCAAGATGTCGTGAATTATGGCATTGTGCACTGGGGGTGATAAGCATCATCATGACCCCCACTATCATTGAGATCTCCAGGTGACGAGGTATAAAAAGTAGGCAAGTGGGAAACTGCTGTCTGGTGCGGTCACTTACTTTGAGTGCCATGATGTAATTTGGTACCCCATTAATTGTTGCCCTCCTCTTCTGTTCTAGCTATGGTATTTGTGTGGCATCCGTGACCAGAGGGTCCCCTGAACACTCAAGGGGGTAAATGTATCAAGCTGAGAGTTTTCTGGCGAGTTTGAAAAACCAATCAGATTCTAGCTATCATTTATTTAGTACATGCTACAAAATGAAAGCTACAATCTGATTGGTTGCTATAGGCAACATCTCCACTTTTCAAACCCGCCTGAAAACTCTCAGCTTGATACATTTACCCCAAGGTGTTTAAACACAATTAAAACAAAGTGAAATTAGTGATGTGCAGTGCAATATCAAATAGATGTGGGGTGTCAGACCCAGGGGCGGATCCAGACTTTTGCTATACCCCGGGCGATTTTAGGGGGGGCGATTTAGGCCCCGCCCCCTTTCTAATTTCTAAGGCTGCCGGCGGCTGCACAGTAAGTGCAGGTCCGCTCGGCAGTGACAATGTGCTGCCCCGCTGCTCTGATTGTGTTTAAAACACAATCAGAGCAGCCGGGCAGCACACTGTCACTGCTGAACGGACCTGCACAGTGTGCAGCCGCCGGCAGCAAGCCCCCCCCCCCCCTGGATCCGCCACTGGTCAGACCGTCTCTTAGAAAAATAACATGCCTTTTTATTTCCAACCCCCACTCATCCTGCACATACCATAACAGTTGCAATAGATAGAAACACAAACGGCAAACTCCTCCTGCACAGATCATCATGGTTACAAGCAGTGTTCCCTCTAAGCTGAGCAATCTAGAAAGGAAAGAGTTAAAAGGTCACTCTAATGAGGGCTCCACCCGAAAGGTTTGCATTCACAATCTGCAGGATGTTTCCTAGTAAGATACAGGTTTAACTCTATCATTTCCAGATTGCTCAGCTTAGAGGGAACACTGGTTACAAGTATATCTTCCTCCAAACGCCTCCAGCAGATAATTTCAGCAATTTTTATGCTCTATAATACTTCTCTACTCCTACTTCACATGTCCTGCTTAAGTCCATTATGCATAATAACACAGCTGCAAAACGGTCGATGCTGGGTCCAGTAGTTTCACACATTCAGTAAATACTTGATCTATCCTTGTTTGAACGAGTGCATGAACCTCTGAAGTATTTCAGCATGCAATGTACATTATTCAGAGGTTCATGCTTTCTTTCCAACCAGGATTGACTACATCTCACTATCCTTGGATTCTTCTTGCAACAGTGCACCCCAATTCCACACAGGGACCCTATTAATCCAGATCCACTGCTGCAGCTCACACTTTCACTTTCAAATGGCATCCCAATATCCAGGGACCCTTCAAAACTTGGGGAACATGCTGCAGTAACTTGTGTAATTACACGGACAGCTTTTCATGCAGAGCTAATAATCACATCCCAATAACCAGGGACTCTGTCTCACTTGTTGTAACAGTTGCTCAACCACAGGACTCCATCTACATTTCTCTGTGGGGATTACTTTCCTCATGCTACCTTTGTTGCCTCTGCAGTGACCCCTTCTCACAGTATGGGGGCACTTTACAAGGGGGTTTTATAAAGGGTCCTCTCTCTCATTATATGTGGCTTCCAGCCAATCACACTCACTCTATCCAACAGTCTCTCTGTCAGTCCATGTTTTTGTTCCAGGCTAGCTCCTCCGGACACTCCAATCCAATGACTCTCCTCTCTGGATCTCTCCTGATGGGGAATCTGCCCCTCTTATCCATTGACAGCTCTCTAGCACTGCTCCCTGCACACTCTCTCACTGGTGCCTCTTCTTGTGGATCTCCTGCAGCATCTACACCTCTCTTGGGCCCTTATATAACCAGGGAATTTAATCCACCACGATAACCACCCCTCTCAGGGGCTCTTTATAATTTGAGGCTCTCTCCCCATTTACTGCTGATTAGTAAACAGTGTCTTTGAGGCATCCACCACGCAAACCCCTGCCTAAGGACCCAAGACGTCCCTCCTCCTTCCTGGGGCCCAGCTAAAATTGCTGCTCTCTTCCAAGGGTGGAAAGGCTCTTGATCCCACCTCACTGCCTTATATCCACCCCTGGCTCTTTCGTGGTGCGCTATTGGTTACCTCACCTGCTGTCACTGGTGGAGCAATACCACACAGTAGAGTTGCAAGCATTTCACAAGCATGTGCTTTTTTCAGTGCATCATTTTGTACATTTTTAAACCATCTAGTGTGTGCTTTTGTAGCACTACAAGTGCAGGTATTACCCATGTAGATGCTGAAACTTGTGGCGCCACAAGAGGGTGCACTATATTTTGAGAGAATTACTTGGTAACCCATCAGCCCGGGTTACCAGGAGTGGCCCAGTGCTACTCAGTTTTGGGCCAGTACTTTGTAATTGCAGGTCACTTATAGGAACGGGTTCGATCTTGGTTAGCCTAAGCTTTTAGAAAATTGAAGGGATAAAACAAGATATTTCAAATCAGGTTTTACGATGCTGTTTGACGTGAACCATGTGTTTTAGGATTTTCAAACCGCCATACATTGCATGCGGTTTGAGTTTTCAAGATATTCAGTGCTCAAATCAAACTTGAAGTTAAAACATGAGGATGTAGCTGGATAAAACCATATTTAATAATCCTTATATAAATTAAAAATATGTACCCATGGGTAACAGACAAAAAAAAATATATACACAAATCCTATATGGAATGGAACCACTGTAGGCCTATAAAACACGTAAGACAGTAGTAATGCAGATTTTGTAGATCTTAGAGGAAACCAGTCCGATAGTAAGCAAAGGGAAGAAACCAGTCCAATGAAATGTATTCGATGTGCAAGAAGATAAAGTCAATGAGTACTGATCTTGTGGAGTACAGAAAAATACTTGCGGTTGGTTCCTTCAGTGGTAGCGGCAATAATCTGTGCCGAAAGTGGGGACAAATCTGGAGGGATGGAGATCGCTGAGGAGGCTAGCGGCGATGTAGCTGGAAGCCAAGTAGGCGTGCTTTCCAACCTGGAACGCACACAGAGAATGCCGGAAAAGGCGATCCCGGAAGTGAATGTGATTTTCCAACGTGTTTCGTCATTCAACGTGACTTTTTCAAGGCTGATGTATAGTGCCAGAAGATTCTTCCTAAGCATATATATATATATATATATATATATATATATATATATAGTTCGTAGTCTGATACGATTAGTCAGGACATAATGATTCAGCCACTTTTTAGAGAGAGTTTGAAGTTGATGGCCTCTGGTGCCATTGAGAAAAAAAAAAAAAAGTTTATATTAGACATAATTAAAATTAAAAGCAATAATGAATATAGAAATAAAAATAAAAAATTAAAATTAATAAAAATAGAGATGGAGATAGACATAAAAATAAATAAAGGACAGTAGAAATGAAAGTGGGTACTTTCATGGCATTCATCTAGTGCATATTATCTGGATATGATTCAGATTTAATGTGATTTTTGTTGAGGAATATTGTATTTTCCACTATTTGTTCGTGTTGTAGAAGTGGAATATACGTAATATGGCTGTGTATCTTTATCATAAGGTGATAGGCGGTGAAGTAACAGGACATCGTGATGTTATCGACAGCCCACTTGTACATGGCAGGGAGATCAACTCTTCAGACCACACACTTTACAGGACTTGATATTCCCCAGTTTTTGCTGCCCCCTCAGAATGTCATGACATCCCCAGACACATTATGCCAACCACCAGCCCCCACCAGACACACCATGACACTCCTCCAAGCACATTATCAACCCCCCAAATCTCCTTCTCATCTAATTTATTTGTCTAGTATATTCATTTATATTTTTCAACCTATATTTTCTTAAGTTCCCTACTAGACCCTCTTGGATCTGGTTTCTGCTCTCATTGCTCCACAAGGCAAAGTACACACTGAAAAAACATCTGACCAATTTGTTATTACTAACTAGTTTACAAACAACTGAAGTTGCAATCAGTCTGCCGTTTCATGTGTTCACAACATACGCAATTTAGCTTCAGATCTGAGCTCTTCATCTGGTCCAAGAGCAGAGTAATTGGTCAATCCTGTCAAACTGATTATAACACACAAAATACACTATTGAGTTTTGAACAATATCATTATAAACTTTGTTGGCTTCGGTGTCTCTGAAACAAAATATTCAGTCTCAGAATGAACGTATGAATTAATCCACCTACAGCACTCTCTACATTTAACAACACAGACACAGTGACAGGTTCCTACTCTGTCTCTTGGATGACAGTTGTGTGAGTGCATACACACTGTTGGATCGGAAGATGGTTGGATCGACATTTTTAACGATAACGAGCAATCAAATGAAATGTCTATCATTACTTTGGAACGACTCTCATTCATTGTCTTTAGGACTATATCATCCCTCACCCATCCTGCAACACACACCTCTGTCCACATTGCCCCTTCATTACTTCACTCACCTGTAGTGAACACTCATGAACTCGTTTCCTATTTAAATTCAATATCTTTAACAGCCTCACCCTGTCGCCAGAAACTAAAAAGACACGCATCTTACAATCATCTTTCCTACCTTTCTTCCTCCCTGCTTCTATTAGCTGGTGATATATTACCTAATCCAGATCCCCCTCACTTCTCCCACACGCATATATCTGAACACTACAGAAATCCAGCAAACCTCAAACGCATCACCTGTCTCCCCTCTCTTCCAAAGTCCTTTAAATGTGCCCTTTGGAATGCATGCTCTGTTTGTAGCAAACTTACCTCCGTACATGATCTCTTCCTCTCAAACAACCTCAACCTTCTAGCAATAATAGAAACATGGCTCATGCAATCAGACACTGCCTCACCTGCAGCCCTTTCATATGGTGGTCTCCATTTCACCCACACCCCCAGACCGGGAGGCAGACAAGGAGGGGGTGTTGGACTACTTCTCTCCCCACAGTGCATGTTCACAGTTCTACCAAATGTCCCATCACTCACGTTCACATCATTTGAGGTACATTTTGTTAGGATTTTTAACCTGTTCTCTATGCGTGTTGCTGTCATCTATCGCCCCCCTGGTCCACACCAACAATTTCTTGAACACTTCTCTGCATGGCTCCATTACTTCTTATCCTCTGACATCCCCACCATCATCATGGGTGATTTCAACATTCCTATTTCTAATCCATGTTCCAATGCTCCAAACTACTCTCTCTAACCTCCACACTTGACCTTTCCCAGAGGGTTGAATCTGCTACTCATCAGGATGGCAACTGTCTTGATCTTGTTTTCTCTAGACTGTGCTCAGTTTCTGATTTCCTTAACACTCCTTTCCCCCTCCCGGATCATCACTTTATTAGCTACTCGCCCACCCCCAGTTCTTTACTCTCCCTAGTGTCAAACTCTTCCAAGCCTCCTCACAACTGCAGGAATATCCACTCTATTGATCTTCAACAGTTTTCCACCTCTCTCCAACACATTCTCTCCCCAATTTCTACATTCTCCTCCCCTGATTGGGCAGTACCCCATTTTCACCAAACCCTAGCTGCCCTGGATCAAGTGGCTCCAGAGACACTACATACTTCGCTTAGACTTCGTTGCCAACCGTGGCACATTAAAGTAACACAAACTCTACAAAAACTTTCTCGTAAAGCAGAACATCACTGGCATAAATCTTGTACCGCTAATGATTTCATCACATATACTGATATCTACCACTCCTATAGAAATGCTCTGAACATTGCTAAACAAACCTACTTCCAATCTCTCATCTATGCTCAGGCTTTTAACCCCAAACACCTCTTTAACACATTTAAATCTCTTCTGAATCTACCCGCCCCAAATCCTCCAACTACCATCAGGGCACAGGATCTTGCTTCCTATTTCAAGGACAAAATAGATAAGATCAGACTTGAAATGGTATCATGTCTCTCGACAAGTAATCAGCTCAATTCCTTTGTAGCACCCTCTGACACTCTCTCTTTAATTGATCCCACAAATGAAGTGGAAGTTTCTACTCTCTTCTAATCTTTCTACTCTACCTCCTGTCCTTTTGATCCCATTCTCTCACAAATTGGTATGTCCCTGTCTCCTGTGCTCATTTCCCCTCTAACTAAAATCTGTAATCTATCTCTTTCTACTGGTATTTTTCCATCACTATTCAAGCATGCAGTGATTACTTCCATTTTAAAAAAACTAAATTCTGACCCAAATTCTTTCGCAAATTACCGCCCCATTTCTCAGCTCTCAGCTCCCATGCCCCTCCAAGCTTCTCGGGAGAATTGTTTACACTCGCCTCACACACTTTCTTATAGCAAAGAACCTATTGGATCCTCTTCAGTCAGGCTTTCGCTCTCAACACTCCACAGAGACTGCGCTGACCAAGGTTGTCAATGATTTGATCACAGCAAAAAGTAATAACCATTACTCTCATCTAATTCTCCTGGATCTCTCTGCTGCATTTGACACTGTTGACCACTCTCTCCTCATACAGATGCTACAATCCCTATGTCTTGAAGGCACTGTCCTATCCTGGTTCTTATCCTACCTATCTAATTGCTCTTTCAGTTTTAATTTCTCTGGATCCACATCTGCTTTGCTTCCTTTATCAGTTGAAGTACCACAAGGCTCAGTCATAGGTCCTCTGCTATTCTCTATCTACACCACTTCTCTTGGAAAACTAATAAGCTCCTTTAGATTTCAGTATCATCACTATGCGGATGATACACAAATCTATCCTCTCCTGATCTTTCACCATCTGTGTTGTCTCGCGTTACTGACTGTCTTTCTGCCATTTCATCTTGGATGTCTTCTCGTCAACTCAAACTCAATCTTTCAAAAACTGAATTAATAATATTCCCGCCCAAAAACAGAAGCTTCCTGCCTGACTTTTCTATTTCTGTTGATAACATGACCATAAATCCCACCCCGCAAGCTTGTTGCCTAAGTGTAATCCTTGACTCACAACTGTCGTTTATTCCCCACATCAACTCTATATCTAAATCATGTTACATACACCTAAAGAACATTTCCAGAATACGCACATATCTCACACAAGACACCGCAAAAAGATTGATTCATGCACTCATCATCTCCCACATCGACTGTTGCAATTCCCTCCTTACTGGTCTTTCCAAAGTCAGACTTTAACCCCTACAATCTATTTTGCACGCAGTGGCTAGATTGATTTTTCTTGCAAACCGTTATTCCTCTGCTGAGAAACTCTGTCAGTCTCTACATTGGCTGCCTGTATTTCAACAAATCCAATATAAAATTATTCTACTAATATACAAGGCCGTCAACAAAATTGCACCGACGTACATTTCCTTACTTGTCTCAAAATATCTCCCTACTCGACACCTCCAATCTGCACAAGATCTACGTCTCTCTTCCACTCTCATCAGATCCTCCCAGTCTCGGTTACAGGACTTTTTCCAGGATGCACCCACTTTGTGGATTTCCCTCTCTCGCACAGTAAGACTTTCCTCTAGTCTTCAAACCTTCAAGCGTTCTGTGAAAACCCACCTCTTCAGACAAGCTTATGATATTCCTCAACCTCCATCTTAATCTCCCTAGATTACCCTATTACCACCCTCTACACAGCTAACACAAGACAACAACCCTCTGACCAACATTGCCACACACAGCCCACTCAATACTTTTACCTTTACATTCTAGCTGGTCCATTGTGCAATATGATGTAGCGCATGCCCTTGTGTTTCTAACTCCCATTGTCCTATAGATTGTAAGCTTGCAAGCAGGGCCCTCTTACCTCCCTGTCTGTATGTATTACCCAGTATTGTCTTATTAATGTTTGTTCCCATTTGTAAAGAACTACGGAATCTGCTGGCACTATATAAATTAATGCTGATGATGATGATTGTGCAATTATACATACTAATGCGATATCGGGCTAAACTGTTGTTTATCGAGTTTTTGGCCCAATAGTTGGCTGAAAAACCTCTAGTGTGTATCTAGTCAAAAGTCTTCAATAAACTAGTCACTGCTAAATGCAATGGCCACTATACTTATTTTACCTAATTTATCCACAGCCTTTGACACATTTTATTAGTCTTTACTACTCCAATCTCTTTCTTCTTTGTGAATCCAAGGTCATCCATTATCTTGGATCTCCTCCTGTCTTGAATTTGTGTCTCCTCTTTCAGTACTACATCCTTTCGCATTTTCTTTCTGTCAATGTACTCAAAGGGTCTGTGTTTGGTCTCTTCCCCTAATTCTCCCCTTCTCCTACTATATGGTATTGATCAACTTACTCAACCCTTTGGGTTTTAACACCATCTATATGCTGATGACTCGCAAATCTTTTTCTCCGCTTTTGATCATTTATCTCTTGGATCGTATTCCTGATTGACACATGTACGAACCAGATTGAACGCGCTTGAGCTTAAATTGACAAAATAAATGGCAAACTTAAAAAATATATATGGCTAGTGTTCATTGTTTGAATGAAAAAAAATGTTAGAATACATTGTTATTGTTTAAAAAAATGATTTAGTGTTTAAAAATAAAAATATTTTTAAATACTTATTTTAACGCCGTGAACCTCAGAAACGAATTCCATATGGCAAACGTTGATCTGCAAATTCAAATCGGTGTCTATTGACAATACCTTTGTGGCCTTTGAACCAGTGAAATACTAACGAGTATCAGATTGGTTTAAAATTTTCAAGCATGTCTAGTGACCAGTAGTAGACTAAGTAAGCTTCTGTGGGATATGGGTTGATGTGAATGACAAATATTCTCTGTATAGTATTGCTTAATATGACTGGCGCAATATAAATATAAAATAATAATAATAATAATAATTGACAGAAGCCAGGCCACTAGAATATTGTTGTCTTGTTACAGAATAATATAATTTAATAATCCAGTTTGCAAAGGTATAGCACAGAGCTTAACAATAAGCAGTATATGATCCATTTTAGTGGTCATGTCATATGAAGGAAAATAGTACTCTATGGCTGCCTTCAGTATATTGACTGTTATATAACATACATAAATGCACCTACCCAGCACCTAGAGAGAAGGGAATTTTCAAATGTTTTCTGCAAAATATTTGGCCATTACAAATTTGGCTGCAAAATACCTGCCCTAACCACACCACACACTGGAATGATTTGACTGTGATTGCCCCAGCTCTATTCATAACACTGTAAATTCCATGAAATGCGAATTAACAAATACAATGTGGAATGGCGAAGAAAAAGTAGAATTTGGTGATTGTATTGCCGTGAAATTTGTACCTGTTCTGCAGCAAATCTTGATGTGCATGACATTTTAAAGCAATTGAATTTATCTCTTCCAGCAACAAAGTGCCTCTGGGATTTGTCTTCAGATGTTGTTAGCTCAGTAATAGAATATGGCTGAAAATCAATTAAATTAATTCCCATGTTTGAATTTTTTTTTATATGTGCTTTAAATATGTTTTATATGATAGGTTTCAAATAGACATCCTTATGTATAAATAAACTGCATGAGGCACATTCTCTTTCTATGTTAGTCACTGATTTGGATTAGTTGCAAGGATAAGTTTTTATAAATAGTTAAGCTCTGGAAAAACATTTTGCACATTACTACATTAATCCCCCCCAAAAAATATTTTCCTGATTTCAATTGTTGACTCATCTTCATCTAATGCTGGGTACACACTACAGAAAATTTCTCCCGATGCAATATAGTTAACAATTTTACCAACGAAAGAAAAACAAAGTCCTAATCAGCATGCCAATTCATGTGTACACACTAAACAGTTTTTTCAAGATTTACCTGCAGATCTGTCCTCTTCATCTGTCATAACCATCGATTGAAATGATCGTGACCCTGCACACTCCATAGAGATCTATGGACACTGCCAGACGTTAGTGCATACACACTGCAGAATTGGAACTAAATTATTCCATCTTTGAATGAGATTTTTAGTCCAGTTTAAAAATGAAATCAAACGATACGATGGGCTTTGAAACAATAATCGTTCATCGTTGCAGTGTACAGACTAATGTGACATTGGGCCAAACGATTGTTTATCATGTGACTGGCCCAATAATCATCTGCGAAACCTGTAGTGTGTACCAACCTTAGTTCTACCTGCCAAACTAACAACTTTTCACACAGTCTGTTTGCTTTGCCTACTTCATTACAGATGGATAAAGTTTAATTTCAACAGACATTACAATGTGGCACATAAAGAAGTGAGAAAAATGTCATATCACTTCATTTTGGCCATCCCTACTCATATAGATGAGAGAAATTGCCGAGGCACAGTGGAAAATTAGCTTTGAGTCTTTTTACATAAGTATGATTAGATGTCTGCTTAGATTTACGGAGCACAATCGCTGCATTTTAGTAGGAAGTAAAGTCTGCGTAGGGTGGAGGGTGTATTTGTGTGTAGTGAAGGCATAAATGGGCAGAGAGGACAAACTGTTAGAGGTGTTTTCCTTGCTATGCAGAGGGGCAAATGGCCACTTTAATTCTGCAAAAACATTTACATCTTGCACCAGCTCTGAGCTGGCAGTATTCAGGTATTGCCCTGTACTTGTAGTGAAATGCTATATGTGCTTTCATGTTGCACTTTGACACAATAGTGCATTTTTAGATGCACTCTATACCGTACTTGCCAACCGATCCTGGAGGACATGACTTTTGACAAGTGTAGGGGGGGCATGGTGATGCCATTGCATCACCATAGCCCCACCCCTTACTATAAAAAGCCAAAATTCACGTCATTGAATAGCGGGGGTGGGGCGTAATGGTGTGTCATGTCATTAAGCCCGTCTCCACAAGTGTCTGGGAGGTTGCCTACTCTTTCAGAGTACAGGAGGAGTCCCCGAAATACAGGAGCCTCCCAAAAATTCCAGGAGAGTAGGCAAGTTTGCTCTAAACTATGTAATATAAAGCTTTACAGATACAAGTGAATAAAAACAGTCTATGTCTCCCCTGACTCTCATTACTTTAAGCTGTAAGTGAGGTTTAATCATACAATAATTTAGATATAGTACCACAGAAAGAAAAAAAGAAACAAAATGATTGCTTTTGTGTGGTGCACTTTCCACAATTGTTGTTGCTGATAAAATGCAACCTTTATAACATTTATTACAATGTTATAACATTGTTTAAAATATTTCATTGCTGTAATTTCATAAAACTTTTCAAATTAAAATCAAAGATTATATATGTGTATTAAAGTTTAGAGAAAATGTGTTTAAATATCATGTTTTTATAATTACCACAATTTCAATGTCTCTTTTATTTAATTTGTTGACTTAGTACAATGGTTTATTTCTATAACGTTTCTGGTAGAGTACTGTATTTCAATCAATATTTATATACTTTGTTGTTTTTATTATGTATAGTCATCACTAATTCTCTCATATTGATATATTTAATTCCCTTGTTTATACGGTCCATTCAGCCTTTGTTAATTTGAATTTGTTGTTTAGCTTATGTTAATATATTAGTATTTCCTTTGATTTAGTTTGATTTTGTTTAGTGAGTTGTTTTCAGAAGCAGCTATATATCATCAATACTCAGTGGGTTGACTTTATCCCTTTATGATATCTTATATTCGATGGTTGAAGTGGGGGTGCATACGGTGGTATGCCATACTGCCTCTTCTCTTACCCCCTTCATTGTAAAACTATAAAATTCCATTAACTTACATTCCCATTACATTTTCCATACCACCACTTCTAAAATTCGACCACTTGATTATGTGTCCCCCTCTGTTGAGCTAATTTATCCCCTTCCACAAGGATAACATCACTCTTTATATTACATTAGACTTCCCACATTTGTTTTTTAATTTATATTATTGTGTTGTAGTACTATTTCATGACACTAGGTGGCAATATGAAAACAATATTGGCACTTATTAATAAAAAGTTACATCTTGCCTGCTTCTGGCGTAGGAGAGCTTCATGCTGAATAAAACCTGTGTTGGATGTTACTGTTGGTACTTCTGATCACTACACAACATATTGACAATAAAATAATGTGCACTCTACCGATTAAAACTATATTGGGAGGACAGCTGCAGGCTATTGAATTAATGCTAGAGACTAGTTCAGCAATTTCCATATTACCTGAATCTGTCTACTTGAAAAACTTTGCAGACATGCCAATGACTGAACCAAAATTACATTTGGTGGGCTACTTGAGAAATCACTTTCCTGTATGTGGTTGCTTACAAGCAAATGTGATTTTTGACTCACACTGTGTACATGCAAAATTATACATTGTGCCTAGCGGCATTGCTATCTTTTGTTTGTTGTGTTACACATGCAAGTGTTGAATGTGCTTAATACTACAAACAAGCCATTCACTTCAACACAGACTCCAATTTCAGCTGTTACAAGTGACAAAATTAAAATGGAAGAACCGCTGGGATGTGCGAAAGGTTTTGTACATAAAATAAAACGATGACTGAATGGGACTCATGTACAACAGAAATTGTGCTGACTGTCATTCTCAGTGTGCAGACTTGCAAGAGTTAAAAAAAATAATTGAGCTGATTGATTGTTCCGAATAGGTTTTACTGATTGTCTTTATAATGACAAAAAAATGGAGGTATTCATCTTTGGCGTGGACGTAAGAGATCCTAACAAGGCAGCTGTAATTGATGGCCATCCACTTTCACATAAGGAAGAAGTGTTTGCTGAACTGAGAGGGGCAACACTATTTTCTATACTGCATCTTCAAAGTGTGTATCACCAGGTAGTCCCGCATGAAGGCAGCAGGGACCTTACTAACCTCACTGCACTTATGACGCTGGCTGGACTGTTTCTATACAAACATGTGTCATGCGGACTTGCTTCAGCACCTAGTTGCTTTCAGTGGATGATATCTTACATTTTAAATAACCAGGCTGGAGTACAGTGCTATCTGGCCTATGTGATTGTTTTTGAAAACACTCCCTGAAGCACACAATGCATATCTCCAGGCTGCACTACACCATATTGACAGCACAGAAAACAGAGTTGTAATTTCTCAGACATATCATTTCACAAAAGGGACTGGAACTGAACATATGGTTGTTGTCAGAAAAGCACCAACGCCAACAGATCTGCAGACGTTACGCTCCTTCCTGGGAATCAGCTCTTGGTATGCAAATTTTTTTCAAAAATACACATCAGTAGTGGAGCGTCTCAGGGTGTTACTTCATGGCACCATAAGTTTGTCCTGCTCAGATGAAGCGCAGAATAGTTTTGCAAAAAAAAATTGTTACATTGTTCAAATCTGTTTTACCTACAATTGTTAAAAAAGGTGCTTCAGACTATGGTCTTGGGGCTGTACCTGGTCAGTGCCACACTGATAACCATCAAAGAACTTTGACATTTGCTTCAAGGACGCTAACGGACAATGAAAGTACTCAACAGTGGAAAAATAAGCACTTGTGTATCTATGGTTTACTGAGAAATGGAGAAATTATGTCTGGGGACGCAAGTTCACTTGGCGCACTCTATTGACAACTTTGCTCTCAACAAAAGGACTGGAATGAGCAGGCATGCGCATAACCAGATGGTCAGCAAGACTATTCCCATTTACATATGGCATTCAGTACACAACCAGGATCTGAAAATGTGGCAGCAGATTGCTTGTCTCACCTGCCTTTACCTGTCTCTGACACCAGACTGAATTATGAAGTAGAAGTGGTTGCGTTTACAACAGCAATTCAAAGCTGTGTGTCTTGCCTGTCCTAGTCAAGCGCAATTGCGCGACTTTTTGACAAAGGAATAACCTCGCTCTGCTAAATCACTGGATCCTGCTTTATTGCCATACTTCAGGAAAAAAGAGGCACTTTTGGTGCATGATACAGGTGTAATTCGAGATAACTGTCTTCTTGTCCCAGGTCAGCTGCAGACCCATTTCATGCAGCTTACACATAACACATATCAGGAAATGCAAAGCCTGCGTGACCTCTGTGGAGTATGTAGTTCCTGTTTGCTTTGCGTATACAGCGGAGGGATACACTGGACTTTATTTTGTGGTATATTTAGTAGGTATATCTATGTAGTGTGTTTCCTGCAGTAAAGAAGTGTGCATAATCCACTGCTTCATGGTAACTAAGGAAGTTTATCGAAATATAAGTTACAGACGTAACACTGGCCATGAGGGTTGAAATCTTCATCAGCATGGCTCCATTGATCAGCAGAGTGCCAGTGGGACTGATAGCGCTTTGGGTGTAAGATTTGTAAGGCGCTACAGTCCTCTACAGCACTGTACAGTAGGAAAACAGGACATACAAAGCAAGCAAAATAATTGCAGACGTGAATACAAAGGGTATGGAGGACCCTGTTCATTAGGGAGCTTACAGTCTAAGTGGAAGAGGACACAGCTGAAACAGGAGTGAGCGTGGCTTAGAGTGGAGATTAGGACAGCTGTGAAGGTGTATTAGTGTGAATAGTATCATCAGGAATAAGGTAAGCTTTAAAAAAGTTGACTTTTTAGAGAATGTTTAAAGATTTGAAGACTGTGGGAAAGCCGGATTAGGCGTGGTAGGGAATTTCATAAGTGGGGAGCAGCACGGGAGAAGTCTTGTAGGTGCAAATGAGAGATGGTTACCAGAGATAAGACAAGGCACAGGTCAGAGGTGGATCTAAGAGGGTGGGATGGAGAGTAATTTCATATGAGATTTGAAATGTTTGCAGGGGTGGTGTTGTTAAGGGCTTTGCAGGTAAGGGTGAATAAGGATTTGCAAATTGGTGCAACAGATGTGGAGTGGTGAGAGAGCAAGATCAGTCGTGCAGTAGAATTTAGGATGGATTGAAGTGTGGATATATGGGTGTTGGGAATGCCAGATAGCTGGAAGATGCAGTAGTCAAGACGGTAGATGATGAGACAATGGAGTCTTAGTAGCATGTTAAGTAAGAAAAGGGCGTATTTTGGCAATGTGTTTAAGGTGGAATCGACAGGGGTGGGAGAGAATCTGAATGTGAGAAATAAATCAGAGGGTGGAGTCAAGTGTGACACCAATGCAGTGGGCTTGGGAGACTGAGGAAATTGTGGTGTTATTGACAGTGAGTAAGATTTGAGGGAAGGTGTTGATTATGGAAGAAGGAAAGATAATAAGCTCTGTTTTCGATATGTTGAGCTTTAGGTATCATTGGAATATCCATGTGGAGATTTCTGAATGACAGTTGGTTACACGAGATAGTACAGAAGGGGAGAGGTTAGGGGAAGAGATGTAGGTTTGGGTGTCTTCAACATAGAGATGTTACTGGAGGTCAAATGAGTGAATTAGTGACCCAAGAGAAGAGGTGTACAGTGAAAAAAGTTAAGGGCTAAGAACAAACCCTCAGATAGTGGGAGTGGAGGGAAGGATGTGCCAGAGGGAGAAATGCTAAAGGAGCCGATTGATAGGTAGGAATTGAACCAGGAAATAACTGTGTCACAAAGGTCAATGTAGAGAAGGGTGTGTAGGAGAAGGGTGTGATCAACAGTGTCAAAAGCAGCAGAGAGATCCAGTTATCATTGATAACTTCTGTGAGAGCAGTTTCAGTGGAGTTTTGGGGGCGGGAGCCTGATTGCAGAGAGTTGAGAATGGAATAACAGAACAGCAAGTGAGACAGGCGTTTGTACACTAAGCGTTCAAGTATTTTGGAGGCAAAGGAGAGGAGAGAAATAGAGCGATAGTTGCAGAAAGAAGTTGGATCAAGAGATGTTATTTTTAGAATTGGTGAGATGAGCGCATGTTTAAAGGAGGATGGAAATCTGCCAATGGAAAGAGACAGGTTGAAGAGGTGAGCTACAGTCATGGCAAAAAGTTTTGAGAATGACACAAATATTGGTTTTCACAAAGTTTGCTGCTTCAGTGTTTTTAGACTTTTTTGTCAGAAGTTGCTATGGTATGCTGAAGTAAATTTGCAAGCATTTCATAAGTGCCAAATGCTTTTATTGACAATTACATTAAGTTTATGCAAAGAGTCAATATTTGCAGTGTTGACCCTTCATTTTGAAGACCTCTGCAATTGGCCCCGGCATGCTGTCAATCAACTTCTGGGCCACATACTGACTTATGGCCGCCCATTCTTGCCTAATCAATGCTTGGAGTTTGTCAAAATTTGTGGGTTTTTGTTTGTCCACCCGCCTCTTGAAGATTGACCACAAGTTCTTAATGGGATTAGGGTCTGGGGAGCTTCCTGGCCATGGACTCAAAATTTTGATGTTTTCATCTCCAAGCCACTTAGTTATCACTTTTGCCTTATGGCAAGGTGCTCCATCATGCTGGAAAATACATTGTTTGTCACCAAACTGTTCTTAGATGGTTAGGAAAAGTTGCTCTTGGTGGATGTTTTGGTACCATTCTTTATTCATGGCTGTGTTCTTAGGCAAAATTGTGAGTGAGCCCACTCCCTTGTCTGAGAAGCAAACACAACCATGAATGGTCTCAGAATGCTTTACTGTTGGCATGACACAGGACTGATGGTACAGCTCACCTTTCCTTCTCCGGACAAACGTTTTTCCAAATGGCCCAAACAATATGAAAGGGGATTCATCAGAGAAAATGAGTCTTCAGCAGTACAATCCCTGTACCTTTGCAGAATATCAGTCTGTCCATGATGTTATTCTTGGAGTGAAGTGGCTTTTTTGCTGGCCTTCTTGACACCAGGCCATTTCCTCAAAATGCCTTCGACTCACCGTGTGTGGAAATACACTCACACCTGCCTACTGCCATTCCTGAACAAGCTCTGCACTGGTGGTGCCCCAATCCCGCAGCTGAATCAACTTTAGGAGACGGTACTGGCACTTGCTGGATGTTCTTGGACTCCCTGAAGCCTTCTTCACAACTATTGAACCTCTCTCCTTGAAGTTCTTAATGATCCTTTAATTGGTGGATTTAGGTGCAATCTCACTAGCAGCAATATCCTTGCCTGTGAAGCCTTTTTTGTGCAATGGTAGAACAAATTATTTCAAAGCACCACCTGTTTCTAAAGCTTCCAGTCTGTTATTCTAACTCAATCAATTCTAACTTGCTCCCTGTGTGCCTGAGTTCTGTCTACCCTCCCTTAGGATGTAAGCTCATTTGAGCAGGGCCCTCTTCCCTTTGTTCTCCATACCTGCTCTTCTGCTCCATCTTTACTGCATTAGCCTGCCTGGAGTCTCTGAAGTTTTGGTATTTTTTGTTAACCGTTTGTAATGTATCACCTTGTTTAGTCTACTGTTTGTGCTGTGTACGGCGCTGCGGAACTCTTGTGGTGCCTAATAAATAAAGGATAATAATAATAATAATAATAATAATAATCAGCATGACAGAATGAATTCCAACCTTGTCCTTGTCAACACTCTCACCTGTGTTAACGAGAGAATCACTGACCTGATGTCAGCTGGTTCTTTTGTGACAGGGCTGAATGAAATTTGGCATGAGGAAATATTTTGTCAAATGGTATCAATTTTTGTCTTTGAAGTAGGTGGCAAAATCATTGGCTGTGAGGGAGGAAGGGGAAGGAGGTGCAGGTGGGCAGAGAAGTGAGTTGAAGGTGGCAAAGTGGCGATGTGGATTAGAAGACTGGGTGGATATTAGAGATTTGAAGATTGTTAGCAATTGAAAGGGCAGTGCTGTAAGATAAAAGTATAAATTTATAGTGGAGGAAATCAGGATAGGAATGACATTTCTTTCAGTGGTGCTCTGCAGGGTGGAAGCACTTTTGCAGGTAGCGGGTCAGTTTGGGCTGCCATGGTTGGGGTTTGAATCATCAGAGACTATAAGTGGTAGCTGGAGCTGCATTGTCTAGGGCTGAAGTGAGTGTTTTGCTGTAGAAAGAGGTGGCCTGGTTAAGGCTGGACAATGCAGATGTAGGAGAAAATAGCTGTTTTAGTGAAGATGAAAAGTGGATTGACTTAAGAGTACTTAGGTGTTATTGTGTACATGTGGATTTGTGTGCAGAGGGAAGGGCATGATGTAAGGTGAGGTTGATGGAAAGTAGGTTGTGGTTGGAGAGTGGGAATGCTAATTTGGTGAAACTAGAGATGGAGCAGTAATGGTAGAAGACAAGTTCAAGGGAGTGTCCATCACAGTAGGAGGGAGATGAGGTCCACTGGGAGAGACCAAAGGAGGAAATAAGTGAAAGAAGTTTAGTGGCAGAAGAGACAGTGGTATTATTAGTGGGAATGTTGAAATTACCTAATAGGAGATTTCGTAGGTCAAAGCATGGGATATAAGTGAGCCAGGCTGTAAAATTGTCAAGAAATTTGGAAACTGGAACTGGGGAGAAATAAATGACAGCAATGAGAGTAGGAGAGTGAAGGTTCAGAGGGTATGACTTGGAAGGTGCAATTTGGAGAAGGTGCAACTTGGAGAAAGTAGAAAGCCTTTTCCACCTTTTCTGTTTCTGGGTCTGGGGGTATGGCTGAGGTAGGGTCCCCCATAGGAGAGAGTTGCAGGGGATGTAGTGTTAGTGGAAGTGAGCCAAGTTTAAGTAATAGCAAGGAGGTTGAAGGATTTTGAAATGAATAGATCATGAATTGATGCAAGTTTATTACAAACAGACCTGTTGTTCCATAGTGCACAGGAGAAAGGAAGAGAGGGTAGTGGAGATATGTGGATAAGGTTGGCAGGATTATTATTGATTGATATTGATTCCAAAATAACTGCCTTGAGCAGTGAATCAAGTCCTACAAGGAATACCAGGCACACATTGTTTTCTGGACAATATAATAGTGGCAGACACCTCTTAATTGTCGTTTCGCTATTAAATAAATTGATTACTACAATAAATGGCCAGAAGTTGCTTTCACTGCACAGGTAACTTTGACTACAGTAAATAGTAAGTATTCTGCTTCTACTGCAGTAAATATGTTCCTCTCCACAGTTTTAAGCAGAGAAGGTAATCCAAAGGAGTTAATAAAGGATAAAGGATCTCACTTTACTTCATTGGAATCTCAGTCCTTCTTGAGGGAGAGAAATATTATGCATAGGAAGTCTTCTGTTTACTATCCTCAGGCTAATGGGAAAATTGAGCGTCTCAATCAAAGTTTGAAAGAGAGTCTTCATACAGCTAACCTGGAAAGACAAGCATGGGAAACCTAATTCCTAAAACCTCTAATGTTATACTTACTAGTTGTGTGTGTAAATTCCTGTTGGTCATTATTAGATATAGTAATGTTGCTTTTATGAAATGAGGGAATTTATGGTGTATTACCAGTTTATGACACTAGGGGGTATATTTACTAAACTGCGGGTTTTAAAAAGTGGAGATGTTGCCTATAGCAACCAATCAGATTCTAGCTGTCATTTATTTAGTGCATTCTACAAAATGACAGCTAGAATCTGATTGGTTGCTATAGGCAACATCTCCACTTTTTCAAACCCGCGGTTTAGTAAATATACCCCTAGGTAGTGACATGAAATTCAACATTGGCACTTATAAACAGGAAGTTACCTCTTTGGTTATATCAGACCTATTTTGACAAACTCCCTGTCATTGGGCCTTCCTCTCTGTGACGAGTCCCATGGCTTATCACGCTGTTATGACTTTTGGTTCATTTGCATATGTAAACAAAGTTATAATATTTTCTTCTTCTCAGTCAGGTTTGTAATATCAATACTTATAATTATACCTTGGGGTAGTTCTCATTATATATCATGAAGTGTCACCATAGATGTCAAACATTTTTGTTTAAATAAATCCGAGTTTGCATTTCTTATTCTGCCTGCATGCTCTAATATTATTTTCTTCAGTGGGCTTTTCCTACATATTTTTTTTATTGCAGCAGCATATTAAACTAGATAGATAGATAGATAGATAGATAGATAGATAGATAGAATCTTTATTTGTGAGGATGTGTACACTTTATTAATGATGTTTCTACTATATACTCTTCTTCTGAGTAATTTTTTTTTACTAAGAAATTCACCTTAGGCACATTTTGTAAGTGAAGAATGCTATTGGTAGCTGTACTCTTCTACACATATCCATTGGGAGGGTGCCATCTTCTTTCATATTGATAATCAGGTATAGAAAGTTTATGGATTGATGACTCAATTCAAAATAAGATTCTTAAAGGGAGAAAGTCATCCCACTTAGTATTGAGGACATATAACAGTTTCGGAAAACAACTCACTGAATTAAAGTTATTTAAATTATTGCTGAATATACATAATAAAAACTTCAAAGTATATCAATATTGATTGACATACATCACTCTTACAGAGATGTATAGAGATATAGAGATGAATAATTTTACTTTGGAGACAAATGAAATAAGATATATTGAAAATGTGATGACAGAACGGGGGGTAATCTGTGATCAAAACAGTTTGAGCTGGACTGGGAACTAAGTTAAGAACAGCGGTAGAGATAAATAATATGTGTGTGTTAGAAGTAGATAGTGATAAATGATGGGTAAGGGACTAGTATACAAAGTATTGCAAGGTTATAAAAAGTTTTACAACCATACTAAATTGAGACAAATGTTGCAAGGCAAGTGGCATCCAAGTGTGTCAACAATAATCTAATTATTTCTTGGCAAAGGTCTTCCTCTTGTTGTGTTTTGTAAGAAAGTTTATATAACTTGGTAAATAGGTGATGAAAGAGGTCCCAATCTAAACTGTTAATAAGAAGTGTTTGATACAAGGAAGCCCTCTACCGGAATGATTGGTTCCTTATAATACCGTTCTAAAGCATAGGGACTAGATGTTGAATAATAAAGATTGCAGGTGGTAGCATTGCCTATATGAATGAGATTATTTTGGAGAATACATCAACATATATGTGCAGAAATCTTACTAACATGTATCACATAAGATTATAAAATATGTATTCAAGTTTGGCACGGACGCAGATCTAATGTATGAATATTTTAGATATGAAAGGAGAGGTTGTGAAGTGGTAGGAGGTTGGACTTTGATATGACATATATATTTTTGAACATTGCCCATCTTCACATTTGTAAACCTTTCTATACACCTGAAGTGGACCTCCTCGGTCACCAATATAATATGAATTGCTGTGCACATCCAGTGTGCTTCTCCAGTGTGTATCCTGCGGGTAGGGAAAACATTTAGAACTCCAGTAACTTCAGTCCAAGTTATTGTACTTTGAAAATAAGTGACAAAAGTAAGGTAGATCTCACTGGTAAAATGAGTAATTTTGAAAGATGTTTAGTTGCACAGATTTCGGTTAAAGGATCATACAATGGTTCTTGAATGAAATTTTCACCTAGTTTGGTCTAAGTGTTTGGTAATAATCTGAGCCTAGTTTAAGAGATCAGAGAAGGTCACAGGGATGTGTTTGTTGCCAATTTTTATTGATTTCTATAGACAATCCCACTATTTGTGGGTTTGCCCTTGTTTTTAATTTTGATCAGTAGGGGTTCCAGTGTCAGGGGATAGTGACCCCTCCCAGTTAGAATTAGTAATGTGTCATTTAATCCTTCAATGTACTCATTGGGAAGTCAGATGATTCCTCATGGTGGGATCAATATTTTGCAAATGGAGAATGCTAGGTAAAAAAAAAAGTGTCAAATGAACTTTTTAATGAATACTCTAAAATATACAGGATGCACTTACATATACCAAACAAAAATTAAAATATAAAAATGTGGCTTATTCCACCAATGCAGTTGAAAGCACGGATTATGTTAACCGCATCACAGTCTGCAGGGCAAGGCTGCAGACATTACACACTTATACAGCAGTGTACCTAGTTCAGAGATACACAGAAGGATGACATATGTGTAACAATATAATAGTAAAGAGTGTGATTTAACTTACATGTTTTAAAGTGGTTTGAAAGTATCTTTTTTCACAGCTAACAAAAAAAAGTTGACAGGGTGTGTCTGTAGTGAGGCTAATCAAGCAGAGCTCCTGTTGAGAACTCCTTTATAAAGACAAGGTGGGAGTGTCACCATCACACTAGGGCTGTGGGAGGAGTTTAAAGTATTTAAATCTGTCTTGTTTCATGGTTCAGGGTGACCGATGCCTAATAAGTTGTCCAGTGTCTATGGAGCTGGTCTCTGTTAATTTAGCATTAGGGTCACAAGAAAGTGTGTTGACATTTATATTATGAATTACTTTGCCATCTTGAAAAATACAACAAAGTACATGTCACGGGCACTAGGAGTCTTTGCCCAGGATATCACCAGAAGATGTTCTTACTAGAGTAATATAGCTGGTACTATGGTCCTCTGGTAGCAGGGTGACAACGGAACAGGAGAATCAGCAGATGGTGAGAGAATGCTCAATGAAAGTCTATGACTAGTAGCAACTGGTAATGACTTAGATGTATGAACACGAGGAACCAGATGGACAAGTAAACGTGAGGAGAGTCAGTTGTCTGCATACAGCAAGTTGTACCACTGCTATAGTGAGCAGGAATGTCCAGGAGTAGAGAGGAGGTAGTGAAAATCAGTGGTCTGCGTATAGCAAGTTGTACCACTGTCTATAGTGAAGGAATAGGTTCCAGGTGCAAGTAGGTAACGGGGAAGTCAGTGGTCTGCGTACAGCAAGTTGTACCACTGCTTTTGTGAGAGGATACTTGAAACTGGTGCCAATGGGAAACAGAAGTCAGTGGTCTGCGTTCAGCAAGTTGTACCACTGCTATATATATGTGAGGAGGGGCACGAGGAGATGAATGGAATACAGAGGATACACGGGCGGCACACCGAACTTGATCCCACGATGATAACCACAATACAATAATAACTGACAAGCGCTGCTTGAAGTATACAAAGTCACTATAGAGATCCAGGTAATAGGAAACAAAGTCAATAGTAGCAATAGCTTCAGTAGATGGAAGACTCCGGAGATGAACACAACACAGTCCAGACGGATATGCAATACAATAGCAAAGTCAATGGAAAGTATGCATACCGCAGTTCAGGAGAGCAGGATGTCAAGGAGAAGTGCAGGGAACGCCGGCAGGAGGAGAGACCACTGGCGGATGGAAGCGGTAATCAGGTTGGTGCAGCGCACGAAAGGTAACCGGTAATCAAAGGAGCAATACTCAGGAAGCAGTAGTAAGTAAAACTGGAAACATGATGAACACGGGAGAGTTGAGGCTGTCTGGTATCCGGCAGTAGTAGCGGAGGCAGCGGAGGATAGACACGCTGAACACAGGAGAGTAGAGGCGGTCTGGAATCCGGCAGTAGTAGCGAAGGCAGCGGAGGGGAGACACGCTGAACACAGGAGAGTAGAGACGGTCTGGAATCCAGCAGCAGTCGCAGATAGGAATCAGTGGAGAGCTGACACGATGAACACAGGAGAGTTGCAGTGGTCTGGAAACCACAATCGTAGTAGACGGGAATCAGCTGGAGCTGAATACACGAGGAAACACAGGAACACCTTCAGAGGCTCATGGGGAATGAGACTCCAAGATCAGGCAACTAGGTAATGATCACAGGTGGTTTAAATAGGGAGGGTTGCCTGATCATCCAATTAATTAAAAGCAACAGGTACTGAAGGTTTCATAAGGGGTGCACATGCGCAGACCCTCAGGATGGCGGACGGCCACGGTTCCTGAACACAGGAGAAATGGCACTCACAGTCCGGTGAGTGACAATACAAAGCAAGAAGTTGTCCGTGTGTGCATCACCCGAATGGTGGACATATATATATAGCCATAATGGTGTCACAATATATAAATATACTACAGAAAACCATGCTATAATAACCAATTGTATCTTATTTGTAAGATGTGATTATAAATATATACATTATCAATAGAAAATTAATGGATATATACAAAATGTTATGGTTTACAAATTATTCTAAAACATGTAAATTTAAAAGAATAATTAAATCCATAAGGAATATAAGTATTTAGGGTTAAAATCTAGAAACTCTTCTGTTTCCATAAATATGCCAATTTATCTCTCCCCCTACCACCCTGTATTATCTTCTTTATTCTATATATTTTTACATTTATGTGATAAATAGAACAAGTACTCTGAGCAGTATTTGTTGGTGAGGCATATGGTATTTTTTTGCTACTGCACTAGACTGACCTCGCACTATGCTGGCTAAAGAACCTATTTGTGTGCTTACCTCCAAATACCAGGGGCTGTCATAACGATTAGTGCAGATGTAGGACCAGTGTTCTTATTGACACATATTGACTGCGGAAATCCACTGTAGAAGCCTGAATTATGAGTCTATTAGCTTGGTGGGATTGTTGCCCACCACTTTAGATGTCTGCAGAGCAGAGATATTTTACCTCTCTGTACCTACGCTTTGTGGACAGCACTTAAGTGATGCTAATTGGGAGAAATTTGTTACTTGCCTCCAGATCAGAAGATTTTCAAAATTTCTGGGACACTGGGAATCATAATCAAATCCAGGAGGCTCATAAAATATTTAGAAGACTTGGTAGGCCTGTAAAGAATTTTAGAGAAGAAAAACTCTCCACACTAGATATCAATAGTACTTGCTACAAGTCACCAATGTCATATCAATTATTATATATTCACTGCAAAAGGGGTTGGGTACAGGATCGTGATACTGGAATCGCCACCAGTTAGTACATCAACCCAAAAATACCGATCATTACATGTCCTACAATGAATAATTCTCAACTGACCTTAAAAATCACAAGTAATGTAGCCGACGGTGTTGAGGGACATTCCGAAGGGAAGAAATCACAACACACCTTTTACACCTCCCTTCTGTCCTTTTAGCGCTTTTAAAGCAGCAATTCCAGGTGTAGCCTAACCCTAACCGTAATCCTAACTCAGTTTAATTTAGTTAAGCGGCGGGACCCAGCATTGTCACTTTAAAAGCGCTAAAAGGACAGTCGCCATTTAAACAACGTGCCGTGATTTCTTGCCTTTGAAATGTTCTACAACACTGTCGGCTACGTTAATTGCAATTTTTAAGGTTATTCGAGATTTATTTATTGTCGGCCATGTAATGGTCGATATTTTTTGGTCGGTGTACTAACTGCCTGACTTAAATACTTCTAGAATCAATAAATTACACATATCTGAAAGAGCTATTTTCTCCCATTATAACTAGGGCATATATATTCTTATACAGATATTATTTCTTTATTTTCTTTAAAATATTTGCTAAACATAGTTATTATGAAGTTTATTCTTTCAGCTGGAGTTGATGCCACCTGGTAACCTGTATCTTTCTAACTGTAAAAATATTGTTAGTTAAATGTTAAATTGTTTTATAGATATTAGTATAATTAATTAGGTCACCACTAAGAAATCTTTTACAAGGTAAACCGTTTGTCAATTATTTTATTATATTTTAATCAATTCATTATTTTTATTAATAAAGTAGTATGTCTCTGAACCCTATTAAGTTATCCTATGTCTTTCTTAAACACAAGTCCTCCAAACTGTTCCTGGAGATATAAGGGTATATTTACTAAACTGCGGGTTTGAAAAAGTGGAGATGTTGCCTATAGCAACCTATCAAATTCTAGTTATCATTTCTTTAGTACATTCTACAAAATGACAGCTAGAACCTGATTGGTTGCTATAGACAACATCTCCACTATTTCAAACCCGCAGTTTAGTAAATGTGCCCCATAGTCTCAGAAGTGATTTATACAATGTCTAAATTACATTTCCTTTTCTTATAGTCTTCAAAAATAACTACTGTTAAGACCTTTACCATCTCAGATTTCCCCAATTATATCCCGATTAATTTATTTACTAATTTAGTAATGTATTTAATGTATTTTCAATTATGTTCAATTATTATTATTTACTTACATTGTTTCTACATTGAGCCTCATGTGCCATTTATATGCCTAACTTGTCATTTGGTCCAAATTCTTCTGTAGGGACTTCACGCCATGCTGCGTGTTAATAATCTTACAAAGCTTAGTATAGTCTGCAAATAGAAACCTTACTTTCTACACCTTCTACGGGGATCAGTAATACAACAAAAGTTTCTAGTATTGATTCCTGAGGCACCCACTAATAAACTTAACCCAACTTAGAGCAACCTTTTCCTCGGCGAGTTATCTATCCATGTTCATATTTTCCCCTAGTGCTGGTGATTTTATCTTGTGTACAAACATATTAAGTTAAACTGTATTGAATGCTTTTGCAAAATCCAAATATCATCAACTGCCTTGCCAAGGCCCAGTTTTCCTTACTTCCCAATAGAAACTGATTAGATTAGTTTAGCATGACTGGTTCTTTAAAATATAAGTTTGGACTCTTTCAGTGGCATATTTCTGGATGTTATCTCCTATAATCCATTTAAATATTTTACTCACCAATGACTCAGGCTCACTGGTCTGTTTATTTATTTACTGAATATAGCTCTAGGACAGGTGCTTTATTATTCTTAATGTTGTCTAATGGTCAATGTACTTAGTAATATCTAAAGGTAGACATCATTTGTACAAACACAGGAAAATAAATAATTTCTTCCATTTAATTCCCTCGGTTGATCTTTTAGTGGTCCAATGCTATTAGCTTTTAATTTTTTGCTATTTATATATTTGAAAAATAATATTTGCTCTAGTTAACAGTTACTCTATCAGTTTCTGTTTTTGCTAACCTGGTTTCTTATTTACAGGGTTTTTTTTAAAAAAAATTATATTTAAGTAATGATCTGTCTGTACCCTATTTTCTTCCTGCATCTTCCTCACTACTTTCTTATGCAGCCACATTGTTCTCTTTTTATTTCTATGACACTTGTTGCTATAAACATACATGCAGCAATAGTCATAAAAACTATATTTTTAAGTGTCCCAATTTTGCTTCCCTTTGAAAGAGAGGTATCCAATTCAATCAGCTTTCATGCTTGTTTGAATTAGGTGCAAGGAGTTTTCATGAGGTTGGTTCTTAAAAGATATCTACAAACAATGAACAGTTTTAGTCATAAATTACAGTCTGTATTGGACACATTAGAATGTATGCTCCTTGATCCATGTGTAGTCAATTGATGCAGGATTCATCAGATTTAATCCACAAGACATCTTGGTTGAAATCTTTGTTGGGGTGACACACATTTTCTTAAAAGAGAGTCTCTTATTTAGACCCTCCACTAGGCTTTGATTTGTTAAAAGTTTTAACCTATCAAAGATCATGGTGGAGATATATCCCCTACTACTTCAAATGTATCTAATAGTAAAAGAAAAAATGCATATTACATATTGTGGCAAGGATTAATGGTAGGAGAGCCTGGGGAGTATTTATTTACTGTCTTGATATTTATCTGTAACAATTACAAAAGTGTTTGACATTTGTTATTAGGCAATTGTTATAAAGGCAATTGTTATTATCCTCTGGAGCTCAAAAAGCATGTGAATGAAACAAGATGTATTCCAGAAATTGGAACACTACCACTAGTAAACGTTGATAGTGGGTATGATGACACTATTGCAGAATACCTATATTATGTAGCGAGGTACAGCAGGGATCTGTTTATTAGCTTATTGTTTTTATTCTGTTTATTACCATGGCCTATAAATTCAGATGTCTGCATTTGCAGATGGCAATGGTATGTTAGGTTATAAGCCTAGATGAGGATTGTAACATATTGCAAAAAGACTTGCACAAAACTACTCTTTGGCCAGAGAAGTGTCAGCTTGGGTCAATCTTTATTATTATTATTATTATTATTATTATTATTATTATTATTATTATTATTATCACTATTACTAATATCAACCCTTAAATAATTCCTAAATATCTGCTCCCACATGGTTTAGATAAAAGCCTAATGTAAGATAAATCAGAGAGGCTAATTATTGCAGAATACCGCAGTGCCTCAAATTAGAGTTTCTGAGCTTGATCCCGATAGCTAATGCAATCTGAAAATGGTGTTATCCTTTGGAGAAAGCTTCTCATGAGATGGATCTTTGGATACTTCCCCAGAAGGATTTACGTTCCTCCAATCCCTCCTATCGTTGATAGTATTCTGAGCATGTGCAACCTGATGGCCGATCATGCACAGTGCAAAAGCCAGGTCAGAACCTTTACTATAGACTCTTCATTGGTACAAGCTTCTATCAGAGCCACTATCTAGGTAGTACAATTTTAGGAAATAGGCACCTTTTTATTGAAATAAGAAATGCTCATTAATGTGCAGAAAATGTGAAAAGTCATTAATACACGTAGACATTGATAATAATTATCATATTCCGTAGTGCTTTACAATAGGGAACACACACTACTACTTTAGTACACAGTACTAAAACAATACTGGGTAATACAGACAGACAGAGTGGTAGGAGAGCCCTGCTCGCAAGCTATCTATAGTGTCTGCAAATATAGTTTTGTCACTGTTTAAGTCATCGAATAGACCATATATTAGACATGGGCTACCTCATTAATGAATGGTATGAAGGCATTCAATTATAAAGATAGCTAGATAAATTGGGATCCAAATTTGATAAATGTCCTGTAAAAAGGCAGTAAAATAATCTATATTTTTAACTACTACTAATTAAACAAAATTAACAAAAATATGTATACCATATTCCCACTGTACAGATACTTTAAGTGGTATTTCTTGATATTTTACTATTTGATTCATGCTTTGATTATATAATGAGTTATATTGTGTTATATTGAGTTATATAAGTGTATTTGTTTTTTTTTTGTTTTTTTTGCAGAGACCTAAAACATGGAAGTGTCTACAAGTACCAGATTGTGACAGTTACTGCAAATGGAGAGAGTAAGTCATCCCCAGAACTGATGTACCGTCATGGCAGCGGCTACTGCGGGGATGGAATAATCCAAAAGTAAGAGGTGCTTAAAGGATGGGACATTTTTCAGATGTAGCCATTTATACTGTCCATGGATTCAAGGTGCAGTTCTTTTTGGGAGAGGAATGTAATTTTACACTTTGGGATCACCTGTTATCAATCTTCTCCTATAAATTCATACCTGTAAATTTTTCGTCAAGCCCCTCTACCCTTAGGGGTTATCTCTTAGGAGTTACCTCAAATGCCTTCACGATAGGAACATTTTTGCAAGGGTGAAGTTGTTGTGAGTTCTTTGGAGGACCCGCCAGCTCTGCAATGTACAACCCTTAGTAAAAAAAACCCTAGCGCTGCCAAGGTTAATAGTGTTGCTATCATCCACCCCACACTTTTTATTTTAGGTTTTTTACTAAGGGTTGTACTTTATAGAGCTGGCGGGTCCTCGCATTGCCCGTTTAATGCCAGCAATGTGACTGTCACCATTTTAAGTGCTGGCAATTACACTGCCGACATTTTCTTCTGTCAGTGTTTCTACCAGGACTGTCGGAATTGTTGGGTATAAGTTTTTCGGTCAGTCTCTATTTCCTACATGTCGCTATTGTAGCGATCGGCATTTTAGTGTCGCTGTAACTCTTGTCGGCATTCTCGTCATCGTAATGATGACCACCATTGAACAAAGCAGGAGCTGCTGCCTTGTTCAGGTAAAAAGCATGTAGAAATGCATACATAAATACTTCTTTACAGCACCTTTTTGTGTTTACAATGCGTACCCTTTGAAAAAGATGTATGTTTGCAACGGTGTTGATGCATATCAGATCCACTGAAATGAAACAAGAAGCATTTGAAATAATGCATCAAAACTCAAGTTAAAAACATAAAAATGGAAATTTGGTGCAATGTATTGTATTTCTACATCCATTTGCATGTGCTTAACTTGTGCTACAAATTCATGTTAAATGCATAATTTTAACACCAATGGGTACATAGCATAACATGACTTGGTAAGGCTAAATAGCCCTTTAAACCATATGGGAACTAAGTGGCTGCAATATCCCATTACCCTTATTGGTTATTAATCTTGATACACTATTTAACCCTGTTTTCAATCCAAAATCTTATATTGAAATAATTGGGTAGTATAATTTCTTATTCCTAGGGTTTTCAACCTCCAATTTCAGACTTGTTAAGTGTTTTGTGGCAAATATATATATTCATCTTGTCTAACAGTCTCATGCTGTGCTGCCATATAACATAGATAGATTATGACATATTTAAAAGCTTTGGTTCTATCTATCTATCTATCTATCTATCTATCTATCTATCTATCTATTTATCTATCTATCAATCTATCTATCTATCCCCATTTGTTTTACACCCTTCATAACTGTGTTAATGGGGTAAATACTGTCACAACTCTCCAATCAGTAAGTTTGTTTATATTATTACACTCTTTCATATCATGGCTGAAATCTACATCTTCCTCCTTCAGGGACCTGGGTGAGGAATGCGATGACATGAACAAGATAAATGGTGATGGCTGCTCTCTCTTTTGTCACCAGGAGGCATATTTCCACTGTCTGGGTAAGTTGCAATCATTGTAGGGACAATAAGGGTCATCTATTTACTGCATAGCCTAAATACTTCTGTATATACAAAGCACTTTTCAAAGTGCCCACAGATTGCATGGTCTTTGCCTATTTTTAGGGATGCTGGAGATGCCATAACCTCTTCTGAGCTGGTGCGTGCTGGACCACACATGCTGAAATAGGTCTGCTCCACTCTATTGAGAGCAGAGTGGGGGGCTTGGGCAGTACAACTGCATCAGCGAGACCCTACCCAAATTTTGCTATGGGGCCCGACGATACACTATTCAGTCCCTAGTGCACAGTGTATCCCATTATAAGTAAAACAATGAGAACTGCTGCAACATGAAGTGAAGATGAACACTCAGGGGTTAATATTTAAAGCTGAGAGTTTTCTGGCGGGTTTGAAAAGTAGAGATTCTAGCTATCATTTTGTAGACTGTACTAAATAAATGATAGCTAGAATCTGATTGTTTTTCCAAACCAACCGTAAAACTCTCAGCTTGATACATTTACCCCTCCGTTTCAGAACCGTTCAGAAGCCTTCAATGTTGAAAACTGGTGTAATGTAGGATTATTATTATTATTATTATCATTTATTTGTTAGGCGCCACAAGGTATCCGCAGCGCTGCACACAGTACTAACAGTAGACTATACAGGGTGAAACCATAGAGAACAATGAACAAAAAGTACCAATACTTCAGAAACTCTGGGCAGTCATATGCAGTAAAGACGGAGCGAAAGAACAGGTATGGAGACAGGAAGGGAGGGGGCCCTGCTCATACGAGCTTACATCCTAAGGGAGGGTAAACAGACCAGGCACAAGAGGAGCCAGTTGATGCAAGGGGAGAGAAGGGAGGACGAGCTGAAAGTAGGAGATGGGGGTTAAGTAGATGGTTGGTAGGCTTTGAGGAAGAGGTGAGTTTTGAGTACATGTTTGAAGGAGCACAGAGTAGGAGAGAGACGGATGGAACGAGGGAGGTCGTTCCAGTGAAGGGGGGCTGCACGGGAAAAGTCTTGGATTCTGGAGTGGGAAAAGGTAATAAGAGTGGAGGAGAGGCGGCAGTCATTGGCCGAGCGCAGGGAGCGAGCAGGAGTGTGAATGGAGAGTAGGCTAGAGATAGGAAAATCATATAACCACATATGATCATATGACTACATCACCTTGATTCACTGGTCATACTTTGTTGCCTGTGCACTTCCATGTGGCATATAATATTTATTACAATAGAAGTTACTTTGGAATCAGGAAAGTATGTCTTTACAATCTGCAGAATTTCCATCCATTGCTTTTTGTGCATTATATATGTTAAACATATGATATATCTTTGCATTGCTGTAATATTTTTTTGTTTTTATTAATTGTTAGTTTTGTTCAACCTGCAGTATTGTATTTTGTAATTGCAAGGCTTGGTACCTGCAGATGGCATTTTCTCCTTGTCTGATTCAGAAATCTGTTATCTAGCCACAGTAGTTTCAATTTGACCTTTCCATTGGATGGTTGCTTCATTGTAAACAGGGATTCTATCTGCCTCTCTGTCCTGCAAATAGACAACCATCACTCAAACAATGCCAAGGAATGGAGAGAAAATGTCTTCAACCTTTTATTTAAAATTTCAGATTTTATTATTTAAGGTTAGGGTCGTACCAGGGCAACCCATTGCAGACTAATCCATGTATACCACTCCAGATAATCCACAATCCATGGGTCACGTTAACAGTGTCTATCAATCGGCCATCTGATGCCTTCCATCACAAACACAAATGACAAATCCAAACCAGGGTATAATATTATTAATAGTATTATTATTATTATTATTATTATTATTATCATCATTATTATTATTATTATTTTTTATTTATAAGACGCCACAAAGCGTTTTCAGTGACGCACATGACACATACAGAAAGTATTGATCCGTAACACACAACAAAATACCAAGACCAGACATACTGAATGAATAATAATACAAGTAACATGGCAATGCAGATCGAGTTATTTGCGGGACAGTGAGAGAGAGTGATGATAGTATTCAGCGAGAAGTAGGCCTAAGCTTAAGAAAACAGGGCTAGGGAAGCAGACCAATCGGTACAGAGGTTGATGGAATATTTGAAGGAGAACACAAGGAATGACGGTCCTGCTTGTGATAGTTTACATCCTAAAAAGAAAGGAGGAGACACAAAAAGGGTGGTACTGACTGAAGGAGTGGGAGTGAAAGCTTGGACAAGGGAGTTAAGAGGAAGGCTGATAGGCTTTAATAAAGAAATTAGTCTTAATGGCACGCTTGAAGCCTTTGAGAGTAGATGCTAACCTTATGGAGTGTAGGAGACCATTCTAAAGCTGTGAAGCAGCCCGTGCAACATCTTGGAGGCGGGAGTGGAAAAAGGTGATCAGTGAAGTAGTGAGGCAGTGGTTAATGTATGGGGGGTATTGATCGAGAGCTTTGAAGTTGAGGGTGAGGAGTTTAAATTTAATTCTGTAGGCCTTGGGAAGCCAATGTAGGGACTGGTGGAGGGAAACAGCAGAGATAGAGCGGCAGGAGAGAAAAATAAGTCAGACAGCGGCATTAAGGATAGACTGAAGAGGGGCAAGGTGAGAGTCAGGTAGACCAGAGAGAAGGAGTGTGAGAAATAAAAGGAGAGTGAATAAGAGTGAATAATAGCTTTTATTTATCTACCTCCACCCTGTCATGCAAACACTGTTCATCTCCTCCCCTCCCACCTCTCACCTGGTCGCATCCACCTCCCAGTCTCATGTTATTTCCAAATTACCTGAACTGTTAACAGCCACTTAACCATTACAACCCCCAAACTGCCTTATGGTCCCACTAAACACATTGGGACCCGTGGACGGTTACCTGCAATGGTCATGGCTCTTCCTGCTGACTCCTGGGGGCTTTATTTCAGTTTGATGAACTAGTAATTTTTAGGTCAAATTGTCTATTTTCTTTACTTGCAGTTGGTGACAATGACGGAGTGGATGACTTATAACAAGTAGCTAATTTTCTCACATTCTGCTGCATCAAGTATACTTTTTTTCTGTGGGACAGGGAGGTTAAACAGGATGCATGCCTCAGCAAATTTATATTTTTCAGCAGAACAAATATCTTTACCTTTTCCTTTCAGCTACTAATATGATGACAGCATTATCATCACTTTTGTCTTTGCACACATAGAATGCAATTTAATTTTCCATAACCAACTGTATTACCAACAGCACCAGTAACAATATTTTTGTGTATTATTTTCTCTGATTGGTAGTTTTATTGCATATTGATTAGCAACATTTTTGCACTACTTGTGATACCATTATCACATGTATGTACTGTTTATCCAGATCAATGTTCCTACTAAATTGAAATAAGCTGAAAGCTGATGAGAACAACATCCTGTATTACTGAATTAATGATTAGCTCTTCAGTGGCACACTTTATAGAATAACTGTGCAATAGTCAGATAAAGTTATTTAGGGGACAATGAGTGAGTGAGTGTGATGGTAATGTCCAACATGAAGTGGGCCTGGGATAGGAAAGCAGGCCTAGAGGTACAGAGGGTAATGCAATATTAGAAGGAGAACAAGAGGAAAGAGGGTCCTGCTCATGAGAGCTTACATCCCAAAGGATGTATGAAGGGGTGGTATTGTTAAGGGCTTTGTTGGTAAGGGTCAATAATTTGAATTTGATTCTGGAGGATGCAAGAAATCTGTATAGTAATTTGCAAAGTTGTGTGGCAGATGTAAAGTGGCAAGAGAGGAAGATCAGTCTTAAGCATTTAAGATGGATTGAAGCATGATTAGGTGGGTGAGGAGAAGGCCAGATAGGAGGAGATTGCTGTTGTCCAGACAGAAGTTGATGAGACAGTGGATAAGACATTTGGTAGCATATAGGGTAAAAGTAGGGCATATTCTAAGCAACTTAGTTCTCCAAGAGAAGAAGTGTAAAGTGAGAATTGAAGAGAGCTGAGTACAACATCCTGAGAGATCCCAACAGGTTGAGAGAGTAGAGGAGTGGATGTGCCAGAAGTAAAGACGCTAAGTGAGTGTTCCGATAGGTAGGAAGTGAACTAGGATAAAACTGTGTCACAAAGCCCAATGGAGTGAAGAGTATATATTTCGAAAACAGCTAAGAGGTCCAAGAGGAAGAGTACGGAGAAGTGACCATTTGCTGAATGTAGATCATTGATCACTTTTTAGAGTGCAGTCTCAGTAGAATGAAAGAGAAGGAAGCTCAATTGCAGAGAGCATGTTTAAAATAGCTTTTGAAATTGATGTCAGCAGTCATATGACCAAAAGCACAAATTACTCATTCAGTCGTACTCCCGCTTAAGTAGCAGAATGGGGCAGTGATGGAGTGCAGAAAGAGCCGAGGCTGGCATCAGAACCTGTGGGGCAGAAGGAGTCTGCCGCACACTGGGTCTGGTAAGTGACATGCCAGACTCTGGGTCCAGCTAGTAACACTTAATGTGGTGACTGCACTGGCAAGGACTGAAGTGATTGTATATTTGTAGAAAGAAGCAACCAAAACAGGGCAGGACAGGGTAGACATTGGAGAGAATAACTGCTTTAACTGTCCCTCCGATTTTGGTAGACATACAGCTTCCCGAGACCTGGAGAGGTAGATCAGGACAAGGGTAGTACTCCAAGGATCGATTGTTCCTTCCTGGTCACTTGGCAGAGACCTAAGTCTCAATGCCAGCCTGGCTTCAGCTGTCACTGGTTAGTGAATGCCAATTTGCGGTTCTTAGGAGCTGTCTTTTAAAGGCAGAAGTGTCCTTCTGAGGAGTCCCAGGACCTGCCTGTTTGGTCCTTTTCTGTGTTTACCTTTTCACAGATAGCAGATTATTTTTTCCTTTTTTTTTTGGCTATACAACTGAGTTTGCGTAAACAGGAGAGATCATATTCCAGAGACATTACATTTATATACAAAATGTAGTCCCCAGTAAATAAGCATTCTATTTATGGACCTTTTCCCTATCTTAACACATGATACTGCCTGGTGTGATGAACATTCATACAGGAATGGTGCACAATAATCCATACTTGCCAACTTTCCTGGAATGTCCGGGAGACGCCCCCGCATTTTGCGAGAGTTTCCCGGACTCCCGGGTGAGTGTGGCAACCTCCCGAATTCTGCCCATTTCACTAGGAAGTGCCCCATTTCCTAGTGAAGTGGGCAGAATTAGCTCCCAAAATGACGCCCACCTCCCATGACAGGCTCCCAGAGACCAACTATTCAAAGTTGGTAAGTATGCAATAATCCTTTGTCTAGGCTGAAACAATGGCTTAATTTGCATGTATACACATAATAAGAAAGCCATGCTGCCTGAGATATTATAAATAAAAAATACAATATATACCAGTTTAAATATGATTGGCAAATATGGGAAACCAGAGAGTTAGAAAAATTACGTTTTTATAGTCCACACTTTGTGCGAAAAGAGGTGCAGACTAGTTAATGTTATATTAATACTTCGTTTCATCACACTCCCCCTGACAGGTGTAGCTGCAGCTGTCTTGAATTCTATATATGGAGCAAGTACGTGAACACACCTTTACTATACTTGGTCTATATTTAAATGCCCCCCCCTGTTAAAAGCATAGTGTCTGCAAAGAGACATAACTAACCCTTTTTTAGAATATGCGCACTAGGGAAATGCTTATTTTACGCAAATATTATAGGCTCTGCATGAGGCCTCACTGATCTATTAGCTCATGTAGGGGCAGCACGGTGGCTCAGTGGTTAGCTCTTTTGGCTCACAGCACTAGTGTGATGAGTTCAATTCCTGACCATGGCCTTATCAGCGTGGAGCTTGTATGTTCTCCCTGTGTTTGCGTGGGTTTTCTCCGGCGGCTCCGGTTTCCTCCCACAGTCCAAAAACATACTAGTAGGTTAATTGGCTGCTATCAAATTGACCTCTGTGTGTGTGTTTGTGTTTAGGGAATTTAGACTGAAAGCTCCAGTGGGGCAGGGACTGATGTGAATGAGTTCTCTGTACAGCGCTGCAGAATTAGTGGCGCTGTATAAATGATGATGAGCATCAGAATGTGTGGTACATACAGCATATATATTTTGATTGAAAATAGGTTGCTTAGATGTTAGCAACAATCAAACATATTTTATTGTTGGGAGAAATGTGAAAGTAAACTAGTCACCTTTATGCAAACTAGAGATGGTCACTGACCCTGTGTTTTGGTTTTGGTTTTGGATCTGGATTACCTTCTTGTTTTGGCAAAACCGCCCTTGCGTGTTTTGGTTTTGGTTTTGTTTGGTTTTGTTTTGCAATTTAGTTTAAAAATCAATTTTTTTTCGGGCTAAAATAACCTAATTTAGTGCTCCACCTGTTTCTTGGATAAGTGAGGTAATTCTAATGCTAAAAAATTATGAAAAAAACAGTTTAATTCCCTGGTAGGCCATCCTTAATTTTACACACAAACCAGATTGTCTAATCTCTTCATCTTTGCCTATTGGCAATGCAGCCATCGTCTTTGGGTGTACATTACACCCTACACTTATAGTTAAATATAAAAAGAAGCAGCCTGCAAAGACAATTTTATAAATACAAATGGGCAAAGCAGATGTTGTGTTTGGGTGTATAATTTCCCCCTAGATTAAAATACAAATAGACAAAGGGAGTTTGTATATCACCCCCTCCACATATAGTTAAATAGAAAAGAAGACAGCCTGCTTAGACTGTACAATAAAAATAGAAATGGACAAAGGCAGTTTGGTGTCTGTCTGTATAGGCCCCCTCCACTTGTAGTTAAATAGAAAAAAGACAGCCAGTATAGACTGTACAATAAAAATAGAAATGCACAAAGGTAGTTTGGTGACTGTCTGTATAGCCCCCCCCCCCCTCCACTTGTAGTTAAATAGAAAAAAAGCAGCCTGCATAGACTGAACAATAAAATAGAGATGGACAAAGCAGTTTGGTTTCTGTCTCTATAGGCCCCCCTCCACTTGTACTTAAATAGAAAGAAAGCAGCCTGCATAGACTGAACAATAAGATAGAAATGGACAAAAGCAGTTTGGTTTCTGTCTCCATAGGCCCCACTCCACTTGTACTTAAATCGAAAAAAGCAGCCTGCATAGACTGAACAAAAAAATAAAATGGACAAAGGCAGTTTGGTGTCAGTCTGTATCAGAACCCCCCTCCACTTGTAGTTAAATAGAAAAAATTCAGCCGTTATATACTGTACAATATAAATAGAAATGGACAAAGGCAGTTTGGTGTCTGTCTGTGTATGACACCCTACACTTATAGTGGAATTGACAAAACAGCAGACTTTCTGCACCAGAAAAAAAAAAATTCTCACTGGGGAATATGGGACACCCCAAAGCACTTGTAGTACAAAATATTAAATAGATAGTGCTGCTAGATAATACTTTCTGCAGCCAGAAAATAGTTTCTGTAGGAGGGAATATGAGACCCCAAACAGTTGGTAATGTTTGCAAAAATGCCTACTTTATCCTCCTCTCTTCCTGCTATAACAATTGCTAGAAGAATTTCAAGAATAATTGCAAGAATAATGTATAGAATAATTGCTCTGTCCCTGCTCTAATGCTGCCTGCGACCTAACCCTTCTCTCTCCCTCTGTCAAATGGCGATGAATTGCTGTGGAGGCAGGTATTTAAGGATTTCAAATCTCGCGAGAACCGAGCTCTGAGATCCGACGACATCACAATGACGTTTTGCCTCGATTTCTAAACCGAATTGGCGCCAGAGTCGGATAGGTGATGTTCGGGCGTGTTCGGTTCTCGGGGAATCGAGCCCGCCCATCTCTAATGCAAACTTACATTGGTGTTTTTAGAACATCTTACTATTTGCGTCTTTGACTTTCTGCTAAGTACAAAAATGTTGTGATTTCCTTGCCTTACCTCAAAGCACATCAATAGTGACCAATTTTTTTACACAACTTAAACGCTGCTGAATCTGTTTCTTCCACTTCATCTGCTTATTGAAGCAAGTTGTTGGCAGTTAGGTATGAAGGGATCATCAAGATGAGCAATTAGGTGGGTCAGAATTTGCATACACAGTTTTCCAAATAATGTGCCTGATGCCTCTGCGATATTCAGAGCACTTTGCTCATGTTGCTTTCTATTTAGAACACAAAGTGGGCAAATATTGGTGCACTGCTGCCTAATCACTTGCCTGAACAAGCTCATAATATCAGCAGCGAAAGGCGGAAAAAAAAAACCTTAAACAAATTTATGGAATAAATAGAAAACATGCAACCCCAGTAAATTGACATGATAAATAAAAAGCTCGCTTTTATTGAATTTTATCAAGGTCATCACCTCTGAATTGGATGATGGTTTAGTTAAGATTTAGATCACCCCCACTACCACCTCCTCCTACCCTTTCCCTGTCTCTATTGTTGACAGGTACATTTTGTCTTTATTCCTTGGCTACGTTCTCTGGATAGTTTGCAGACATTAGGGCCTGTAAATTAATTAGGATATTTCGTGTTTTCCCTCAGCCTTGCTCTAATCAGATAATGCTACAATAGCCTATCCAAGAAGAAGCATATTGACTCAGTCAGACTGTCCTGGCCTTTCAAGAACACAATGCTTGGGGAGAGGAAAAAAAAAACAAGATTGATCATCTTTGTTATAATTCCAAGTAAACTAGGTAAAATATTGTACAATAATTTTAAGTATTGAATGTGAAGGTGAAATGGATGGATGAAAAAATAGTATTTTACGATTTTTAAAGGCTAATTCTGTCTTTTGTGGTCTTCATACTGTGTATTTTACAGTGCAGGGTCACTTCTCATAAATAATCCTCCTACTTAGCTGCATTAGTTAGAAAATACTCTAGTAGTCTAATATAGCAGTTTATATTTGATAAATAATCTTTGGGGACAACAGACGTTAAATACACAACAGTGATGGAAATTATAGCAACGCCTGCCTCTTACCAATAGAGTAATATAGATATTACAAATATATAAAAAAATATAAAAAAAATACACTAAGTCCATCAATCAATGAAATCTTATAAATTTAATGCAAAAACACATAATGACGACAATAATTGTTAAACACTCATTTTAATAAAGGGCAAATCACTAATAGTCCCCCAGTTTCTTTTCAGTGTACACTGATTAAATATTACAAAGCAGCTGCTGATATTAAGATAATATCTCTCTCTCTATCAGAGAAAACTGGGAACAATGTATAAATCATCATCATCATCACCATCACCCTTTATTTATATAGCGCCACTGATTCCGCAGCGCTATTGGAGCTTACAGTCTAAATCCCCTAACATACACACAGACAAACTAGGGTCAATTTTGATAGCAGCCAATTAACCTACCAGTATGTTTTTAAATCACTTCTGATTTAAAACACCCATCACCCCTGTAATTGATTTGTTGATTTCAGCAACCAAAATTCACAAAATTTGTTCAACCAATCCAAAGTGAAACACAATATGTATCAGAAGAAGTTGTTATGAAAATAGATTGGAATATGTAATTTAAAAGCAATTCTTTACTATTGCTTTAAATATGATTTAAATATCACACTGAAAATCTTCAAATAACACACAAGTTGTGCACTGTTGCTATACAGCACAAATATAGCTTTGGCACAAATTAATTCCATAATTGGCTGTAGATTTAGGCAGTTTAGTATGTAGATGAATCACTACATCTGTATGCAGGCTCACACAACTTAGGGGTAAATGTATGAATCTCCGGATTCTTCATCTCCGGCGTGTTTCCCTTTACAATGCAGCGTCGCTTTAAATTTAAGCGCTGAAGAGGCTGAACACGTCGGAGATGAAGAATCCGGAGATTCATACATTTACCCCTTAGTGTGAGTGGCTATTGAAGAAATGTTACCGTTTGTATGCTTTATTAATAAGGGCCCTGTGTGAAACAAGATTACATGTTACAGCTGGTAAATAGGTGGCTCAGTGGAGTTATCACTACTAAAGGAACCGCATTGGAACCATTGCAACAAAAGTGCAGTTTGGGTTTCTTCTGGGTGCTCCAGTTGCCTCAGACACTCCAGAAACATACTGGTAGGTTAATTAGCTGCTGACAAATTTAACCCTAGGATGTGTGTACCCGTGTGGTAAGGAATATAGATTGCGCTCCACTTGGGCAGGGACAGGAAGTGATGTGAATGATTAAATATTATCTTCTAAGCACTGTGTAATATGAAGGATATATATAATAAACTGTTGAATAAATAAATAAATATTATAATTTGTAGTTTGTCTACATAGACATTTTTGTAGCGTTACATAGGTGTATTGTATGCCAGTTCTGGAGACTGAAAAATATATTTTAAAAAAACGCAAAAACACAGTTGTTTTTTTAAAAAAAGGTTTAATAGCATTTAAGAACAAAAAATGCTTAGCTTGGATTCTCTTTTTTAATTTGCAAGGGATTTCTTGGGACTCTGTATTGTGTCCACTATTCTCCCCATACTATCTTTTTCTGGAAGAGCTTATTAGGTCATTTGGCTTCAATCATCATTTTTATACAGATGATACCATAATGAGCTGTTTCTTACCAGACCACAGATAATTTTCTGATAGGCTAACATCATAGTTGATGGCTCTCCCATCAATTACATTAGATCCCACATGTTGCGTGAAGGTTACTTGTGATTACTCTTTCTCCTTATCTATTTACATTAGCACTTCTGCTGGAATTACTTCAAAAAGGATGCAACTCTCACAAATCCCCTTTTTCTCTCTTGCTTGGACTATTCTACCCTCCTGCTAATCAGCCTATCTATGTCTTATCTTCCATAGACTATACTTAATTCTGTAGGTATGAATGTCTGCATCTCCCCCTGATCTCTTTTTAGAATGGTCTCAAATCTTTGTCATAGCTTCCTATTATCAATTGCATGACCTACAAACTCCTAATTATCACCTTCAAAGCCCTACACTCACACATTCAGTGAATATAAAAAGTCTACACACCCTGTATGACTTCCTAGCAGTTTCCTTGGTTGCGTTTTACTGAGATAGCCATGGTCCACAAGGATCTACTTGTTGAATGGTACCAATCAGGAGAGGGGTGTACAAGGCATAGAGCACTGTGGAAACTATCATCTGTAGGTGGAGAAATTGTGGCACAGCAAGAACATTGATCAGGACATCACTCCAAAGTTGATGACAGGACAAGGAAAAAAACTGTTCAGAGAGGCTACCAAGAGGCCTACAGCAACATTAAAGGAGCTACAGGAATTTTTGGCAGGAGCTGGTGTCTCCCATCATGTGACAACAATCATGTCTGGGCTATAGTGTAAGGTGGTAAGACAGAAGTAATTTCACACAAAAAAGAACAGCCAAGCCTATACAACGTTTAGAAAATCATGTAAAATGATGTCTAATGGTCTGATGAGCTGAAGGCTGAACTTTTTGGCCTTAATTATAAAAGTTTTTTTTGTCGCAAATATAACACAGCTCATCACCCAGTCCTACCGGAAAGCATGGTGGTGGTAACATCATGCTTTGAGGCTACTTCTCTTCAGTTAGGACACGGGCTATAGTCAAGATAGAGGTCATAAAGAGTAGCTCCAAATATCAAGATATTAATCTTAAGTGGAAGGGAAATTTCCAACAAGATAACAATCCAAAGCACACATTCAACTAACTCTTCGGTGTAAATGTATCATATAGAGATTTTGACAAATTGCCAATATCCGGCGACATTGCATGGTAAATTTGCATGGTAAATTTTGTCTTCGAAGCGATAGCTTCGAAGACAAAACTTCCCTTTAAGGCTATTGCCGCTTTAAATTTACCATGCAAAGCCGCAGAATATCGGCAATTTGCAAAAATTGCTATTTGATACATTTACCCCCTGGAATGACTTCATAAAAGGAAGATCAAAGTCTTGGAATGACACTGTCTTAGCCCAGACTTCAACCCTATTGAAAGCTTGTGGAAAGATATAAATAGGGATGTGCACAAGAGATCCCCCTCACATGTGAGAAGTTATACAAAAAAGCTCACTATACTAAAAGCCAAACGTGCTTCAATAGAGTATTAGGTTAGGGGTGTGCACATTTATGTAAACAGGGTAACGTATTTTATTTTCACTTTTCTTTGCTGACCATGGCTATCCCAAAATTTCTTTAGATGATGCCAAGTGTATGCCAATTAGAGATGCTCAGAACTCCAAGAACCGAGTCCATCCAAACTTTGCAGATCCGAGTACCGAACCGAGCCGGCTAGGTAATTTCGCTCGCCCTCAGAAGGGAAAACAAGGCAAAACATCATTGTTGCATCGAGGGATCTTGCGCGTTTTGGATTCTATAAGTACCGCTATCCACGGCGATCTAGCACCATATCACAGAGAGACTCACAAGGGGTAGCACAGTTCTTGGCAGTCTCTAGTGCAGTTTAGGCAGCATCATATCTAAAACAGAAAGAGGAGGGGTGGCAGTTTTCTTAAAAGTCTCCAGTGACATTCTACTGAGTTATAGCTCACACAGAAACAGGAGAGGTCCCAGTGTTGTTGCCAGTCTACAGTCTACGTGCCATTGCTCCATTGCTAATTGTCATTGCTGAAATAGAAATAATAGGGCTGTCAGTGTTCTTCAAAATCTGGCTTCACATTGTGCTGTGTTATTATAGCTCAAACAGAAACAGGAGATGTGTCAGTGTTTGGTGCTGAAACAGAAATTCAAATAATAGTGCTGGCAATGTTTATAAAAGTTTCCAGTGACATTTTACTGTGCCAAAGCTCATACAGAAAAAGGATAGGTGGCAGAGTCCTTGTCACTCTCCAGTCTACAGTAACATTGTTCTTGTCATTCTCTAGTCTCACTGCTGTTGGTCACACAGAAACAGGGGTAGCAGTGTTCTTGTCAATGTCTAGTCTCAGTCATGATAATACTAATCCCTTTGTTACGAGCCGCGGCGGCTCTGGGCACTGCTGTGACTCGCTCCCCTCTGTCTCCCGGCATCCCGGCCGTCGTCATGACGACCGGGACGTCACTTCTGCCTTACCCCAACCGTTGCCAAGGCAACGGTCGGGACGCTATTAGATGCAGCACCGCGTCCCGGCATTCAGGGTAGCCGGGCGTGCGCGCTAATCAATACCTTAGCCTCAGGTGGCTAAATGTAGGTCCTGCCCCCAGTCCCTTTCCATTGGCTAGGGCGCATTTATAAGGCAGGGAGAGGCAATCCTCCCTGCCGGTTATAGTTCCTGCTTGCTGCTACTAGCCTGCTATAGTTCTTGCTCTTGTTACTATTGGATTTGATTTATTGTTGCCGACCTTTGCCTGTTACCTGACTTCATTTGATTGCCTGTGCCCCTAGACCCTTTTGCCTGGACTCCTATGTTGCTGATTAGCTTGTGACCTCTGACCTCGGTTTTGTTTACTGGATATTCTGTCTGCTGCCAGCCCTCGACCCTTGCCTGGATTTCACTCTGCTATTTTCTCCTTTTCGATATTGCTGGGTTCTCCCCAGTCAGTACACAACTCACGACCCTCAGCTGTCTGCGGCCAAGTCTGCCCCACCACTAGGGGCTCCAGCGAAAACCAGACTTCTGAGTAGACTCCGGGTTTTGTGTTGCTGGCTGTTGGGGTTCCTAACACCCTCTACATCATATCCTAAAGCCTATGCATAGTGGTTTTAAGTCAGGCAAACAGAAATGTTAAAAAAAAAGCTTTTACTTTTTTAAAGAAAAAAACACTAATAAAGGTGAAAGTTTTCTGTAGAAAAACATAAAATTGCCAACATGCCATTCTACCCAAATTATTAACAAGCAACAAGCTAAGGCTAGATGACTTTTCCCCTATCCAGGATTACTCTGAAAAATTATTGAGCATTAGTCTTGCTGCTGCTGCTACTGGAGGTGGATATTCAACCCAGAAGTAGACCAAGAAGAAGATAACTAGTAGTTTAAAACAATTGACTGTTAAACAATCCTTTGCAAGAGGAAGCAAGTATGAAATCTGTCACCCAGTCGCAAAGCGCACCACAGACGCCATGCCGACTATGCTAGTATTAGATCTTCGTCCAATATATACAACTAATGCAGCTGGTTTTAGAAAGCTGCTGATATTAAGATAATATCTCTCTCTCTATCAGAGAAAACTGGGAACAATGTATAAATCATCATCATCATCACCATCACCCTTTATTTATATAGCGCCACTGATTCCGCAGCGCTATTGGAGCTTACAGTCTAAATCCCCTAACATACACACAGACAAACTAGGGTCAATTTTGATAGCAGCCAATTAACCTACCAGTATGTTTTTAAATCACTTCTGATTTAAAACACCCATCACCCCTGTAATTGATTTGGTGATTTCAGCAACCAAAATTCACAAAATTTGTTCAACCAATCCAAAGTGAAACACAATATGTATCAGAAGAAGTTGTTATGAAAATAGATTGGAATATGTAATTTAAAAGCAATTCTTTACTATTGCTTTAAATATGATTTAAATATCACACTGAAAATCTTCAAATAACACACAAGTTGTGCACTGTTGCTATACAGCACAAATATAGCTTTGGCACAAATTAATTCCATAATTGGCTGTAGATTTAGGCAGTTTAGTATGTAGATGAATCACTACATCTGTATGCAGGCTCACACAACTTAGGGGTAAATGTATGAATCTCCGGATTCTTCATCTCCGGCGTGTTTCCCTTTACAATGCAGCGTCGCTTTAAATTTAAGCGCTGAAGAGGCTGAACACGTCGGAGATGAAGAATCCGGAGATTCATACATTTACCCCTTAGTGTGAGTGGCTATTGAAGAAATGTTACCGTTTGTATGCTTTATTAATAAGGGCCCTGTGTGAAACAAGATTACATGTTACAGCTGGTAAATAGGTGGCTCAGTGGAGTTATCACTACTAAAGGAACCGCATTGGAACCATTGCAACAAAAGTGCAGTTTGGGTTTCTTCTGGGTGCTCCAGTTGCCTCAGACACTCCAGAAACATACTGGTAGGTTAATTAGCTGCTGACAAATTTAACCCTAGGATGTGTGTACCCGTGTGGTAAGGAATATAGATTGCGCTCCACTTGGGCAGGGACAGGAAGTGATGTGAATGATTAAATATTATCTTCTAAGCACTGTGTAATATGAAGGATATATATAATAAACTGTTGAATAAATAAATAAATATTATAATTTGTAGTTTGTCTACATAGACATTTTTGTAGCGTTACATAGGTGTATTGTATGCCAGTTCTGGAGACTGAAAAATATATTTTAAAAAAACGCAAAAACACAGTTGTTTTTTTAAAAAAAGGTTTAATAGCATTTAAGAACAAAAAATGCTTAGCTTGGATTCTCTTTTTTAATTTGCAAGGGATTTCTTGGGACTCTGTATTGTGTCCACTATTCTCCCCATACTATCTTTTTCTGGAAGAGCTTATTAGGTCATTTGGCTTCAATCATCATTTTTATACAGATGATACCATAATGAGCTGTTTCTTACCAGACCACAGATAATTTTCTGATAGGCTAACATCATAGTTGATGGCTCTCCCATCAATTACATTAGATCCCACATGTTGCGTGAAGGTTACTTGTGATTACTCTTTCTCCTTATCTATTTACATTAGCACTTCTGCTGGAATTACTTCAAAAAGGATGCAACTCTCACAAATCCCCTTTTTCTCTCTTGCTTGGACTATTCTACCCTCCTGCTAATCAGCCTATCTATGTCTTATCTTCCATAGACTATACTTAATTCTGTAGGTATGAATGTCTGCATCTCCCCCTGATCTCTTTTTAGAATGGTCTCAAATCTTTGTCATAGCTTCCTATTATCAATTGCATGACCTACAAACTCCTAATTATCACCTTCAAAGCCCTACACTCACACATTCAGTGAATATAAAAAGTCTACACACCCTGTATGACTTCCTAGCAGTTTCCTTGGTTGCGTTTTACTGAGATAGCCATGGTCCACAAGGATCTACTTGTTGAATGGTACCAATCAGGAGAGGGGTGTACAAGGCATAGAGCACTGTGGAAACTATCATCTGTAGGTGGAGAAATTGTGGCACAGCAAGAACATTGATCAGGACATCACTCCAAAGTTGATGACAGGACAAGGAAAAAAACTGTTCAGAGAGGCTACCAAGAGGCCTACAGCAACATTAAAGGAGCTACAGGAATTTTTGGCAGGAGCTGGTGTCTCCCATCATGTGACAACAATCATGTCTGGGCTATAGTGTAAGGTGGTAAGACAGAAGTAATTTCACACAAAAAAGAACAGCCAAGCCTATACAACGTTTAGAAAATCATGTAAAATGATGTCTAATGGTCTGATGAGCTGAAGGCTGAACTTTTTGGCCTTAATTATAAAAGTTTTTTTTGTCGCAAATATAACACAGCTCATCACCCAGTCCTACCGGAAAGCATGGTGGTGGTAACATCATGCTTTGAGGCTACTTCTCTTCAGTTAGGACACGGGCTATAGTCAAGATAGAGGTCATAAAGAGTAGCTCCAAATATCAAGATATTAATCTTAAGTGGAAGGGAAATTTCCAACAAGATAACAATCCAAAGCACACATTCAACTAACTCTTCGGTGTAAATGTATCATATAGAGATTTTGACAAATTGCCAATATCCGGCGACATTGCATGGTAAATTTGCATGGTAAATTTTGTCTTCGAAGCGATAGCTTCGAAGACAAAACTTCCCTTTAAGGCTATTGCCGCTTTAAATTTACCATGCAAAGCCGCAGAATATCGGCAATTTGCAAAAATTGCTATTTGATACATTTACCCCCTGGAATGACTTCATAAAAGGAAGATCAAAGTCTTGGAATGACACTGTCTTAGCCCAGACTTCAACCCTATTGAAAGCTTGTGGAAAGATATAAATAGGGATGTGCACAAGAGATCCCCCTCACATGTGAGAAGTTATACAAAAAAGCTCACTATACTAAAAGCCAAACGTGCTTCAATAGAGTATTAGGTTAGGGGTGTGCACATTTATGTAAACAGGGTAACGTATTTTATTTTCACTTTTCTTTGCTGACCATGGCTATCCCAAAATTTCTTTAGATGATGCCAAGTGTATGCCAATTAGAGATGCTCAGAACTCCAAGAACCGAGTCCATCCAAACTTTGCAGATCCGAGTACCGAACCGAGCCGGCTAGGTAATTTCGCTCGCCCTCAGAAGGGAAAACAAGGCAAAACATCATTGTTGCATCGAGGGATCTTGCGCGTTTTGGATTCTATAAGTACCGCTATCCACGGCGATCTAGCACCATATCACAGAGAGACTCACAAGGGGTAGCACAGTTCTTGGCAGTCTCTAGTGCAGTTTAGGCAGCATCATATCTAAAACAGAAAGAGGAGGGGTGGCAGTTTTCTTAAAAGTCTCCAGTGACATTCTACTGAGTTATAGCTCACACAGAAACAGGAGAGGTCCCAGTGTTGTTGCCAGTCTACAGTCTACGTGCCATTGCTCCATTGCTAATTGTCATTGCTGAAATAGAAATAATAGGGCTGTCAGTGTTCTTCAAAATCTGGCTTCACATTGTGCTGTGTTATTATAGCTCAAACAGAAACAGGAGATGTGTCAGTGTTTGGTGCTGAAACAGAAATTCAAATAATAGTGCTGGCAATGTTTATAAAAGTTTCCAGTGACATTTTACTGTGCCAAAGCTCATACAGAAAAAGGATAGGTGGCAGAGTCCTTGTCACTCTCCAGTCTACAGTAACATTGTTCTTGTCATTCTCTAGTCTCACTGCTGTTGGTCACACAGAAACAGGGGTAGCAGTGTTCTTGTCAATGTCTAGTCTCAGTCATGATAATACTAATCCCTTTGTTACGAGCCGCGGCGGCTCTGGGCACTGCTGTGACTCGCTCCCCTCTGTCTCCCGGCATCCCGGCCGTCGTCATGACGACCGGGACGTCACTTCTGCCTTACCCCAACCGTTGCCAAGGCAACGGTCGGGACGCTATTAGATGCAGCACCGCGTCCCGGCATTCAGGGTAGCCGGGCGTGCGCGCTAATCAATACCTTAGCCTCAGGTGGCTAAATGTAGGTCCTGCCCCCAGTCCCTTTCCATTGGCTAGGGCGCATTTATAAGGCAGGGAGAGGCAATCCTCCCTGCCGGTTATAGTTCCTGCTTGCTGCTACTAGCCTGCTATAGTTCTTGCTCTTGTTACTATTGGATTTGATTTATTGTTGCCGACCTTTGCCTGTTACCTGACTTCATTTGATTGCCTGTGCCCCTAGACCCTTTTGCCTGGACTCCTATGTTGCTGATTAGCTTGTGACCTCTGACCTCGGTTTTGTTTACTGGATATTCTGTCTGCTGCCAGCCCTCGACCCTTGCCTGGATTTCACTCTGCTATTTTCTCCTTTTCGATATTGCTGGGTTCTCCCCAGTCAGTACACAACTCACGACCCTCAGCTGTCTGCGGCCAAGTCTGCCCCACCACTAGGGGCTCCAGCGAAAACCAGACTTCTGAGTAGACTCCGGGTTTTGTGTTGCTGGCTGTTGGGGTTCCTAACACCCTCTACATCATATCCTAAAGCCTATGCATAGTGGTTTTAAGTCAGGCAAACAGAAATGTTAAAAAAAAAGCTTTTACTTTTTTAAAGAAAAAAACACTAATAAAGGTGAAAGTTTTCTGTAGAAAAACATAAAATTGCCAACATGCCATTCTACCCAAATTATTAACAAGCATCAGCTAGCTCCCTTCTCTCAGCTGGATCCCAACACCAGCAATCTACACTGTCATCATCCTCACCCTCATCAGTGTCTACATCATCCTTACACAATACTAATTCATCCCCGCTGGAATCCACCATTGCAGAAGTCTCTGCACTTTGATGTACTTGCCGGAAATGGCCTTCCCCATGGAATTTGTAGTTCCTTTTATGACAGAGCTGTCACGTTTTTTGGGCAATTCGTTTACACCAGCCCCGATATCAAAATGTTGTGCTGACTCATCTGCATCCCCACTGGGTGTCTTGGGAAAGCTACGTTTTTTTTCTAGCAGCAGTTGTCAAAGAAACTGAGGGAGAATGTGTCGCCGTGTAATGTACCACTTGAGCTGTCAGCTTGCTCATTGCATCTCTTGAAATCTTGGTCACCTGGGAAGAAAGAAGACATAGCTCATAAACCCAGTATCATGCACAATTGGCAAAATGTAGTAATCCGATTTCAAAATGTTGATAACTCTCGGATCCTGGCAAAGAGAATAAAGTACTTGTTCTACAAGTCCTACAAAGTTAGCGGAATTGCTTAGTTTCATCTCCTCCTTCAATATCTCTTGCTGCTTTTACAAAAGTCTAATTAGGGGAATCACTTGACTCAAGCTAACAGTGTCTGAACTCACTTCACAGGTGACTACTTAAAGTGGATTCAGCACCTTGCACAACACGAAAAGTATTCTCCACTGTGCTGGACTATAGTACATTCCCTCTCAAATTCGATTCTTCTTGCAGCAGCTGCAATCTCCTTTATTATGTTGCAGGATGCCAAAATTGACCCAACTTATTTCTGGACACAGACAGCATCTCCTGCATGTAAGTGTCATTTTTTAAATAGCTCAATACTATCAAGTTGATTGTGTGAGCAAAACAGGGAATGTGATGGAATTCTCCCAGCTGTAATGCTCTCACAATATTGATGGCGTTATCACAAATGACATATCCTCAGGAGAGTCCAAGCGGGTTAAGCCATGTTGCAATGACATCCCTTACTTTTTCAAACAGGTTGTCAGTGGTATGCCTCCTAGTGTAGCCAGTGATACACAAATGTAGGATGCCACTTTGTATTTGCAACAGGATGAGGGGGATATTTGTGTAGCTGACGATGGCGCTAATGAGAATGTTAATGAGGATGATGAGGAGGGTGGTGTTGTTTGTGTAAGTCCTGCACCAGTGGATGCAGTTCTTGCCAGTGATAAGTAGAAGGCCATTGTCATGCCTGGGCATAATTCCAAAAAATCCACCTCTTATGTGTGGAATTATTTTTACCCAATCCTGACTACAGTTGTCTAGCCATTTGTTGCGTTTGTAAAGCCACATCAACAACACCTTCCTCATCAATATCCTCACTAGTGATCAGAGTTAGTCATGCATCCAAGTTGCTAAGGCTAGATGACTTTTCCCCTATCCAGGATTACTCTGAAAAATTATTGAGCATTAGTCTTGCTGCTGCTGCTACTGGAGGTGGATATTCAACCCAGAAGTAGACCAAGAAGAAGATAACTAGTAGTTTAAAACAATTGACTGTTAAACAATCCTTTGCAAGAGGAAGCAAGTATGAAATCTGTCACCCAGTCGCAAAGCGCACCACAGACGCCATGCCGACTATGCTAGTATTAGATCTTCGTCCAATATATACAACTAATGCAGCTGGTTTTAGAAAGTTAACTGAGTTCCTGTATCCTCGTTTTCAAACTCCATAAGGATACAATTTTACTAGAAAAGCAATTCCTCTCCTTTCCCAGAAGGTTCCATATAATGTAATTTTTGGGCTACAAAATGCCATTCTACCCACTGTACACTTAACCACATATATGTGCACAAGCGAAACTGGGCAAGATTATATGACTGTGACAGCCCACCGCTTGGTGAATTGCCTTCAGCAGCAGGAATAGCAGCAGCATGTACCCAACAACGCCAGATTATTCCGAGGCAGGCTACTCTGTGTATCAGCAGCTTCACTAAGAGGCATACAGATGACAATCTTTTTGAAAAGCTAAGGGATGTCAATGCAACATGGCTTATCCTGTTTGGCCTCTACTGAGGATATGTCATGTATGCTAACACCACCAATATTGCAAGAGCATTTCAGCTGGGTGAAATCAATCATATTCCCTGTTTTGTTCACACAATCTACTTGGTGGTACAGAGCTTTCTGAAAAATGACATGGCTTGTAGGAGATGTTGTCTGTGGCCCAAAAAAATTCAGGACCTTTTTGGCATTCTGCAACAGTTTGTAGGAAATTGCAGCAGCTGCAAGAACAATTTATTTTGCCCTGCCCGCAACTGAAGCAAGAGGTGGTAACAAGGTTGAATTCCACACTTTATATGCTTGTGAGGATGGAGGAACAGCGAAAATCCATCCACGTTTACTCAACAAGCCATGACAGTGGGAAAGGAGGGGGAATGTGTTTTAGTCCAGCACAGTGGAGAATACTTCCCGTGTTGAGCAAGGTGCTGAAACGATTCAAAGTGGTCACCTGTGAACTAAGTTCAGACACTGATAGCTTGAGCAAAGTGATTCCCTTTATTAGACTTTTGGAAAAGCACCTTGAAAAATTGAAGGAGGAGATGAAACAAAGAAATTACACTAAGTAAGTTGGACTTTTAGATGTAGTACTTTTATTGCTCCGCCAGGATCGAAGAGTTATCAACTTCTGGAAATCGTATCTCTACATCTTGGCGACGATGCTTGATCCTAGGTTTAAGAGCTATGTCTTTTTTTTATTTCCCACTGTCCCTGATCCCAAGAGATGCAATTAGCTCCCGATGAGCAAATTGACAGCTGAAGCGGTACCAGACACTACGACGTCACATCCTTCAGTTTCTCAGGCTACTGCTGCTATGAAAAAACAAAGCTTTTCTAAGAGACCCAGGGATGATGCAGATGATTCAGCAGAACATTTTGACATTTATTCTGGTCTAAAAGAATTGTCCAAAAATCGTGACAGCTCTGTCTTAAAATATAACTACAAATTCCACGAGGAAGGCCTTTACTGGCATTTAGATCAAAGTACAGAGACTTCTGTAATGGTGGATTCCAGCAGGGATAAATTAGTATTGTGCGATAATGATGTAGACACTGATGAGGATGAGGATGATGACCATGTAGATTGCAGGTTTTGGGATCTAACTGGGAGAAGGAGTTAGCTGATGCTGGAATGCTTATTAATATTTGGGTAAAATGACATGTTGGCAATTCTATTTTTTTCAACAGTAAAGTTTTACCTTTATTACAGATGTGTTTTTTTCTTTAAAAAGTTAAAAGCATTTTTTTTACATTTTTGTTTTTGACATTTATGTTACAGAGACTTCTGTAAGGGTGGTTTCCTGCAGGGTTGAATTATTATTGTTTTAGAAAGATGTACACACTGATGAGGGTGGGGATGAGGCTGAAGATGATGGCAACTACATCTTGACACTGTAGAGTTCATTGACAGGACTGTACCTTAGCTGCCTTAAGCCAATTGTTACCTTGTTTTGTGGGGGGCCCAAACAAACTAAGCCCTGCAGCCACAAAAGTGGCACTCCTTGTCGCTGAAGTGCTTGGTTTGTTAAACTGTACATGTCCTTTTCAATATCCATTATAAGGGTGAGTGGGAGTGTCCCAAGGACAATTAAATCTTGCACTAATCTTCCTTTCAGCTACCGCTGTGTGCCAATGTTACCTACATGTGCTATAAGTGCTGAAGTTTGTTTTCAAACATCTTTTCAATTGCTTCTTTCTCGTACTGTGACCACATACTTTGTTTATCACTGGGTTCACCATCTCCAACTGTGTTATAGGAGTACTCTGGGTGACTGCGATCTCCTCGTCTTCATCTTCCAAATCTTTGTCTGCAGGGGCCAGTGACACACCCATTTGTTTTCTCAGGTCTCTTAGCTGTTTTTTAAACTGGACATATTTATCATCCTGTCTCGGGACCTCCTCTGTATTATTCTTCTGAGGCGCAGTGTATCTCTCGTCCGTAAGCTCTCTTAAATCTTGGATCTCATCCAGCAGGTCACATTTTAATTTAAGTATGGTCTCCTCAACTGCATCTATATATTGGTTTAAATCTCTGTTCAATACAGCGTATTCCAACAAGACGAATTCCATGCTGCCCACATGCTCCGTGTCACGGTCTATTTGTAGCAGATGTAATGCCACTCCAGTTGTAATATCCATTCCTGTGTCTATATAAGTTTAGCAGTTCTTTAGGGATGAGAGGGAGGTATCCACAGAGCACAAGGAGATTAAAGATGCAGCACGAGCAGACATGGTTTTATGATGTAGAGTTTATTGACAGCACTGTTGGGCTTAAGGCAGCTAAGCTATTAGTAGCTTTTTTTGTGGGGGCCCAAACAAACAAAGCACTTCAACCACAAAAGTGGCACTCCTTGTCGCTGGGGTGCTTGCTTTGTTAAAATGTACAAGTCCTTTTCAATATCTTACATACGGGTGGGTGGGAGGGCCTAAGCACAATTCCATCACCACTTTTCTTTTCTTCTGCCACTGCTGTCGGGCAATGTTTCCTAGATGTGCTATGACCTGCCGTGTGTTTTTGTCGTTGCTCTGTCGCTTAGCATTCAGCCAGGTCGCTGCAGACTTGGGGTCTTCTCCTTTTCTCCTCTTTTCTCCTTTTCTCCTTTTCTACATAGAAAACCAGCATAGCCTTCTACCTGAATTGTGTTCAGACCATAAATGCCATTGCTTTCTTTTTGCAGCCATGATCAGTAAATAATATACCGTATATACTCGTGTATAAGCCGAGTTTTCCAGCATATTTTTCTATGCTGAAAAAGCCCCCCTCGGCTTATACACGGGTGAACTTACCTGGTCTCCGGTCCCTTGGCTCTTAACTTCCGCAGTGGAACGCATGTGCGTTCCAAATGCCGAACTTCCTGTCACTGACAGGAAGTTCGGCATTTGGAACGCACATGCGTTCCACTGCGGGTGCAAGTGACCTAGTTAGGTGGTGTGGAGCATGTTTTCTGGACGATACCTGGATGTAATTGGGGGGACAGTGCTGTTATAACAAAATCTCTCCTGTTTCATCAAGCGCTTTCCCTCGTCACACACAGCGTTGCCTCTTAGAGCCCATGCATGTTGAATCGGGCCTGCATGAGTCTTCATCACTGGTATGTTGTATGTTGTCCGTTTACAGCTACTGTTGTCTTATCTGACCTCTGCTACTGTGCTTCATGGGATTACAGAGATTTTACCCTGAGACTGCTGTTCTCTAGCAGATGCTGTTTTCCCTTTAGCAGATTGTTTATTTGCATTTAATGTAGTGATGCTAATGTCAGTGTATTATTTGTAAGTAATTAGGAAACAGCTTTAGAGGTTTTTTTTTATTATGTCCTATTCCAGAGTTTTTTGTGTTGATCAGTGGTTAGAATCCCCCAATACATCAGTTTTGATGTCTTGATGTAAGAAAATTAAAAGGTAAAAAAAAGCCAAAGGGGGAATACTCTTAAAAGCCTCATACACAAACCAATTAATTTAAACAGAGGAAATTAAAATATTTGACACTTAAAATAAATGAAACCTTGGTGTTCATCAATGTCAGCAGTTCTATAGAATATAAGCGAGGATGAAACCAAAGGAATGTTTAAAGTGGACGAGGTTTGACCATGCCCAGTGGTGATGATATCACTTGTGAAAGTCACGCACATTATTGCAAATGTGGGGCTAGACCATGATCTTTGAACAACAAATAGCTGGAAGTAACTGCACCTGCATCTTTTTCTAGCTAGACCCTGGTTACTGACAGAAGATAACCACATTGGGTGGCAGTAAATCATTCTGTAAGTGTCTCCCGGCCTTTGTTACTTCTGTCACCTGGATTACAGATGCTGACCTTAGGCTGTGCATTTACCAGTAGCTGCTGCATTTCCCATCCTAGGCTTATACTCGAGTCAATAAGTTTTCCCAGTTTTTTGTGGTATAATTAGGTGCCTCGGCTTATATTCGGGTCGACTTATACTCGAGTATATACGGTAAGTAATATATTCTCACAACCTTTTGTAATATAAGAGTACAAGGAGTCAGAATTTTACATAAATTTAATTTGATTGTAACAGAAAATAAAAGGGAATGTAAGTGCAATATTCTGTATATTACTGCATGCACTCAGAAAACTACAGTTCCCTAGAGTGTCTCTGGGAAGTTCAGTGCAAATTGTGTCAGCCATTTTGGGGTGGACAAACTACAAACAGTCCCAGGCTGCTCACTAGAGCAACATACTGTACTAGAAGCATGCAGAGAGAGTTAGACACTGCAACAAGTTGCAAAAGCCCACAAGAAAACAGGCATTTTGGTGCCAAAATGTACTTGAAAGCTTCAGGAGTTTCTTGGGGGAAAGGGGAGGAGCCAACAATGGACTGGCTAGTGTGAATTTGGATGTATGACTGCTGACTGGGCTAGAGGATCTTCCCACAAAGAGCCACTGAATGCTATTGCTGAACTACTGCCTGAGGGATGTTTGCATTAAAAATATGTGAAAGTCAGCCCAGAAGGAAGCATCTTTAGAGTGCAGGAAAAGACCAAGCATGCTAGTGCCCATGAGATGTCAGCAGGACTCATATGAAGACAGATAAGTTTATTTTGATTTGATATATTCAAGTTATTTAAGTGAGAAATCAAACTGTTTTGTTAAAACTTTTGAACGGGATTGTTATATCACTATTGAGATGTTATGCTGTTGTCTGAATGAAGAGTTTTTCAGTTAGACGGATTACTAAGTGGAGATTGAGTTCTTGTACAAGTAAATAAGCTTCTTGTGCCAACTGAAACTTCACTTAAACCTGTGGATTACAATTTACTCCCTTGGGTTCTGTCTATAGTAAAGTGACCCTAGTCTACAGTAATTTCTTCTAAAGTATCTAACCTGAACAAGCTGGATCCATCCTTGTTGCATATCTTCTGGTTTTTGTGTGATAAGTAAAATGGTATAATTGCACTAAAAGTATTGTGATTGATTTGTCTAGATCAGGGGTGTCCAACCTTTTAGCTTCCCTGGGCCACATTGGCAGACGACGAGTTGGTTTGGGCCGCACATAAGATACACTAACAATAACGATAGCTGATCATCCAAAAAACCATAGAGAACATAGTTAACATATATGTATATATATATTAGAACAAATGGCGATATATATATATATATATATATAGATAGATAGATATCACTTTTTTTTCAAATCCCCCTATACTTACCTTTCATCGCCCTGTTCAAAAAATCCTCTCTAGTTATTATACTAATCACTTTTTGTATTGTTTCGATGCAATATCATTTAAGCCAGGCATTGTATATCAGGGTGCCCTGACCAGGCCTGCGGTACCTGACATATACACCACTGTGACCCCAAATTGTGACCTGTTTTGATAATTACACCACTATGTTAGTTAAGGGATAACAACTTATAATGGGCCAAAGAGAATAATATATAATGCCCCATTAGTAATACAAGTAGAAGTATGTAGCAGGGAGATAAGGTCCATGATGCTCCAGGACCAGGTGACTTTTATTCACTTGTCAGCGTCCCTTGAAATAATAAAAAAAATCCCCCTTAACTTATCTTTTAATCGGCTTGTTCTCCTGTCCTCTTCTCTTCTTTTCTCCAATTCTGTGCTGCTGATTGTTCTTCTCGCGCGGGTGTCTCCTCTGTGCTGCGCTCCGCAATGGATGTTGGGCGTGATGACATCACGCCCGACATTCACTGCGAGCGCCGCACGGAGGAGGAGACAAGGGAGGGAGCCGGAGTACCAGCTGACGTGACCGCGTGACCGCAAGGTAAGTAGTTTCTTTTCTTTTTTTTTGCAGGATTTTTTTTCCATTAAGAGCGCTGCCCCCTTGCCACAACCAAAACTCCTTCTGGGCCACATTTACAGGCGTGCTGGACAACCCTGGTCTAGATAAACTGCTGCTGCAGCATTTATTGTAATTTTCTAATTAACCCATTTGCAACCGGTTGTGTCTCAAAAGTATTTATCCAGTTAAACTCATTTCACTAAAGCACAGTGCTTAACTTCAAAATGAGATATATTTATGCAGTGACCTATGTGTTGTGTTGATTTATGTTTGCATATTGCTGATAGTGTTGAACCCAAATTCCTAAAATGTTATTTGGGAACATATGGAATAACATTGCATATTGATGGTACCGTGGTATTACTTCCCTACACTACCACTACTTATCTGCCGCTGTGGTAAAACCTTATGCCACAAGCGAAGAGAATAAATCCACTAGTTTAGGCAGGTTTAGCCCTGTGTTTCACTACTGTTTGCCTCTCTACCATACCACCAGGACTGTGGAATCCCTCTTTACACCACTTCTGGGGTGCCAACCATCCGCCCCATTACATAAGATCCCTACCAATGAGAAAATTGCCATTGCAGGGCATGTGCTGTAGGATTTCTCTACACATAAGTCAGCCCCTGTGCATGCTCAGAAGAGCAGGGTGGGGGCCTGAGGAGAGTGGACGGGCAACACCGACCTTCCCCCAAATTAAGCTATGGGGCCCAGCTGTGTTCTGCTCTTGAGCCCTACCTTAAGATCTTTTCATAGGATTCACAACGTAGACATTTGTAAACTAGGACTCTGCAAAAATGCATTAATATTTTAATAAGTACAAATATTTTAACATGTTTAACTAGAAAGTATGATTTCAGACCTGGATGATTTGACCTGATCGATCAAAATAGGTTTAATTGCAGTATAATACTACTCAAGGAAAGCCCCTAACTAAGGGATTATTCCAATAAATGTAGTAAAAAACAAACAAAAAAATATATATACGAAACTACAAAACTAGGTAATATTGAAACACAGATCGAGAAAATAAATTGCTAATGTACTAAGGAGCCCGAAGCTGGTTGATTGTGTACATGAGAGGGAAAATGATGCCGGTGGGCTGTGCAGGAATGTATGGAATGCGCCAGAAGAGATGAAGTAGATTAAGATGACCCTTTTGGAAGAAAGTTCCTCTGGGGTACATTGCAGATTCTGTTGAAGTTATTCTCTAGAGCACATTTTTTTTTAACTATAGAGATAAAGAAGAGTCAACTTAGTTAAGAGATTGTCCAAATAAAGGGCTGACTCATTCTACCAAAAGCTTGGCATCACTACGCTATCAGAAATTGTCATCTGAATATATCCAACAGTTATCTTGAGGGGTTAAGAATGCTCTAAGAATTCCAATACCTAAAACAATGCTTGCACATATTTTTTCTTGTTTTACTCGGATGGATAAGCATGTGGCATGAAACCTGCTGTTTTTGGAACTATTCCTATATAAACAGACATGCTTAAAAGTAAGGTGTTTTTTTGTCTGGGATTGTACAATTGTATATATTTCTGCTATGCATACTGATGTGTTAAAAAACATCTACTGGTCAATTCCATATTTAGAGAAGAATAACAGGAACTGTTGTCTCATCACAGCACTGGGGCCACTCAGTTGTGAATGATTTCTGGCACATGTATGTCGATCTTGTGTTCTGTGTGGAATTATGCCCATGTCATCTCGGTTTATATCCTGACTATCTGGTTCCTGTAGTTGGAGAATTCTATTGAGTCTTGTTGAATAACTGCTATGGTCTTTGACCTCTTTTACGAGTAGAGGCAAGCTGATAGTCTTTTAAGTTATTAGATAGCCATGGTCTAAAATATAATTTTGGAAGACAAGTTCAACACTTTTATATTGATACCAGTTTGATTGTTGTTGTTGTTGTTATTATTATTATTATTATTATTATTATTATTATTATAATACAGCTGGAATGTTTTAGTTACAGGTTCATGCCACATGTAAATTTCTAATTTGATGGACAAATTATATGTGACATGGGTCACATATAATTACCTATATTGTGTTTACTTCATATAAGCTGTTCCTGAGCAATTTTAATAGCACCAACCTATTCCTAAATAGGGAACCTAAATCACCGGGAGAAGAGCCAAGGGCTTGGACAGTCTCAGTGTCTTTCTGTAGTTATCCTCCCTAACACTTTCCTAACCTTGGCAGACATACTTAATGGGGTCTTATGCAAAATTAGGAACAAATTAGCCTCTGTAGGGATCAAACTGTAGTTTACGATGGAGCATTTTGTTATTTTGAAGAAACTTATGAATAAATCTTTTTTGGGTTAGTACAGTGTATTCTCTTGCATTTGGCTTTCAATCTTATTAAAATCTTATTAGATTTAGCATCCCTTAAAAGGAGGATGATTTGATGTGTTTTGTTATCCACAATTAGTGTTCTCTGGTGTAGACAAAATATTGTATATTTTATCTTAGCTTTAAAGATCTGCTAAACCTAAACATAAAATGCAAGCTCTATAAATAGCTAATAGCTAATAATGTTTACAATTTGATATAGAAACATAGAAACATAGAATTTGGTGTGGACAAGAACCACTTGGCCCATATAGTCTGCCCAGTTATTAACCCATGGTAACCTCAAAACCATATTTGATCCTTTATTCTTGGTAAGAATATGTTTATGTCTATCCCAAGCATGTTTAACTGCTTTACTGTATTAGCCTCAACCACCTCTAAAGGGAGGTTATTCCACTTATCTACTACCCTTTCTGTGAATCAGTTTTTCCTCAAATTTCCTCTGAGCCTACTTCCCTACAGTTTCAGTGCATGTCCACGTGTTCTAATATTTCGCTTCCTTTGAAGAATGTTTCCCTGCTGTATCTTGTTAAAACTCTTGATATATTTCAAAGTTTCTTTCATGTCTCCCCGTTCCCTTTTTTGCATCATACTATACATATTAAGATATTTTTGTCTTTCTGGGTAAGTTTTGTGCATGTAGGCCTCCAGAATTGAACACAGTATTCTAGATGAGGCCGTACCAATGACCTATACAGTGGCATTATTACTTATTTTCTTCCTCTCCCTATGCAACCAAGTTTCTGACTTGCTTAACTCATTGCTTTGTTACATTGCTTACCTGCCTTTAAGGCACCAAAAATAGTGACTCCTAGATCGTTTTCCTCCTCAGTAGTTTCCAATATAGTGCCATTAATACTATATTTAGCCTTTGTATTTTTGGGATCCAAGTACATGATTTTGCATTTATTGGCAGTAAACTGTAGATACCATTCTTTACACCTGCATAAAAATATCTCACTTTGAATGTAAGCACTGTGCTTTAGTGAAATGGGTTTCACTGGATAAAGACTTTTGAGAGATAACAGGTTGCTAACAGGTTAATTCGAAAATTACACTAAATGCTGCAGCAGCAGATTTTCTAGTGAAATCAATCACAATACTTTAAGTCCAATTATATTTATCACACAAAAATAAGTAGAGATGCAACAAGGATTAAGAAGAAATGACTGTAGACTAGGGTCAATTTACGATAGACAGAACCGAAGGGAGCAAATTGTAATCCACAGATTGTCTTACAGCAAAGTCTAAGGGTCTCTTCTCTAGGTTCATTCCCCTGGGCCTCTCTACTGCTTACAACACTGTTGATCACTTTCTTCTCCTGTACCCTTTACTCCATTGACCTTTGTGACAAAGTTCTTTCCTGGTTCACTTCTTATCTATCAAACTACATGTTTAGAGTCTCTACTGATTGCACATTCTCCTCTCTACTTCCACCATCTGTTTGGGGTCCCATAAAGCTCTATTCTTGGACCTCTGCTTTTCTCACTGCACACCTCTTCTCTTGGGGAGGTAATTCTCTCATTTGGTATACTAGGATTATACTGCACTCTAAGTACGTCCTATGAGGTGTCTTGCAGATTTGTGTGTACTATAGGAAACTGCTGATATTAGAGTGTCCAAACTCTGATACGTCAATATAACAACATGTCGAACCAATTCTGTATTGAAATACAATGTCAAATCTGTATTGTGTTATGATCAATATGAGATGGTCAGATATTACATTAAAATAAATAATTTATTGACACATAAATCAAGATATATGCTGGTTCAGACCAGAATTCAATTTGCTTTCTGGTTAAAATGATTTATATGCATGAATCATGTCACCACTTCACCCATCAATACAATTCGCTAAACATGATATGCAAACAGTCTCAATTCTGAAGTTGCTGTTCAGCTGACTGAATTGACCAATGCTCCTTAATCCTTCTTATCCCACAGCAAACAGATTGCAATGACCTTGTGTAATGAGCCCTGTTTTGAAAATTCAAATTCTCTGTTATCTTCCCTTCTCCCAGAGTCATACCTCCCCTCAAATCTTCCTCATTGTCAATAGCACCACAATTTCCACTGTCTCCCAAACCCACTGCCTTTGTATGACACTTGGCCTCACCTGCTTAATTTCTCACATCTAGTTTCTCTCTCAGTTCTGTTACCTCTTCCTTACAAATATTGCCAAACCCCTGATCTGGGCGACCAGCAGGCAAGGATAATTAGTTAATTAGTATGGTTTCAGTGATGACAGTATCTGAGTAGTTCTAAATAAAAGCAATATAAGATCATGCAGGCAAAGGTCATGAAGATGTAGTTAAAGTCCAAATCATGGAAACAGTGGGATTAATAGTGTATCTTATTCTCTGAGATAAAACCTTCCCAACTCAATGAGAATTCACGCTTGGCTTTGGATTACCATTCTAATCTTGATTGTATGAATACATGTAAAAAAATAAAGAGTCCTTACTTTAGAGATCTTAATTAATAGTCCGTAATGTTTTATACTCCCTCTGTTTGTGTGATGATCCTATTGTTGTAAGTCCTTTTGTTTTCATTGATTTTCATAGTTCAATGTGAATAGTGGAAGTGTAGAATGGATTCTGGGCTGTTGATTATGTTATGATCTTAAGGCATTGGTCTCCTTCAGACATAAAAATATAATAATATATGTTATATCTTAATTAACATTTCTGCTGGATGTGTATGGATTAGTACTTACATTCATATTTTAGTTGTTTAGTATTGGTGGTACCTATAATTTCCACAAACGTCTCATCCACATTGTTGTTGTAGAAATATTTTGGTGTAAAAGACCACAAAAATCTTGTATCGCAGGAAATTAGTGTTCACCAGATTGTCTAAAATAAAGTATGTATTAACAAGGGAATAGGTTTTCCGGACCAAAGTCTTGAAGTAGCTTACAATGTTCAATAACTGTATGTCTATACCTAAGTGGTCCAAAGTACTACAGCCACTAACAAGCAATCTTCAGTTTAATGAACCAGTCAAACAATTACCAACTCATAAGTATAAAACAGAAACTAATTATTCTATAAAGTCCAAATACCAATACAAAAATGTAACCAAAAAAAAAATTAAATTAGAGTAAAATATTCAAAACATGCATGACTACATATAAAACGCTCTATATCATATTATAAATTCTGATCACAAGGTGCTCTCAAAAGAGTGTAGATATACAGATTGCAAGACAATCTACAGACAACGCACCTGAGAACACGAGCAAATATCTTAATTAAAATTGATCAATCACTATTCCTCTAAGTTAAAAATCTAAATGTTAACATAACACAATGTAAAGGACATTAACATTCACATATCCTCCAGTAAAGGTGCTCTAAAATGGGAGATTGGAATGTCAACAATGTCAATCTAGATGTGCATTCCACCTTGGAGCACATCTACTTCCATGTATGGAAGTCTACGGAAGCCCAATGAGTGCAAAAAGAATGTTACAATGCATTTTGTCTATCACACTTTTTCATGGGTTAGTGGGCATGATGTTATCCTCATTGTATATATTCGGTAAGTGACCAGTGGGATGTGCCACGTCAATTACTTAATGGGAATAGGTTTATGATGAAGAGATCCGCCGATTCAGACCTCTTTAGTTAAACATGGTGAAATGGAGTATTAATAAGCATGTTTTTCATTGATGTGTTGAATTGTTAATATAATGTAAAGTGTAAACCATTAATCATGCAGCACATTGGTCTAAATCACAGTCAAAATCTAGATATCTAAATTATGAAAGCATCTTAATATCTCTCTTATAGATGTCAGCCTGTTTGGGACTTAGATGGCCTTAGGAAAATAGAGAGATTGATAGGCATAGTATTACTCTCATAGTGTATGTGGCAAGTGTCCAATGGGATGTGACATACTAATTGATTAATGGAAATAGGTTTATGGGAAAGAAGTTAACACATTCATACCTCTTTACTTGACTGGAGTGGAGTAGATTTGTTAGTAAACCTGAGTTACACTGTTTTTTTAAATAATTGTTATGATATGAAGTGTATCCTATTATATGATGTATTATTGTGATATAAAGCGTATCCCATTATATGATGTATTATTAATGACACAACACCTATTACTAAAACTTTGTAATGCACACAGTAACATTTTCTCTGAACATTTTGTCTGTCTCTTACAGATAGCACGATTGATTTATAAGGTCTACATTAGAGACCGTTGTATTTATTTTTAGTTTTCGTCAGTTTTATTCTTTTCTTCGAATAAGTCAAAGTTAGCGTTTAAACATCTACATTATAATAACATTTTAATCACTCTCTTATAGACATTAGCACATATAGTGCCTATGCATTGTAGAGAAATTCACCAAACATCATCTAGGGGGCTCTGTTTTTCTCATTATTGATGATCGCACAGAGAAATTCCCTTGGTTCCTCAATCGGTCTTGATTGGACTATAAAAGATTGGATTATAACAGATGAGGGTTTAATAGCATGATTTAACAAATGGAGGTTTAAAAGGAGTAGATAAGAACGACATTTGTGTCCTTTGATCAATGCTCAGACAAGCAGAGATCAGTACGGATGGCAGACAGGATAAATGATGACAAGGTGAGGTTAGTCTGGGCAGCAGACAGGAAATTGATAGCAAGCAATGGTCAGGCAGGCAGCAGTAGTGTGGTCAAAAACAAGCAGGGTCGGGCTTAATCGTGCCATTAAGCCCGACCCCATTATTCAATACCTTTCATTTTCTGACTTTTATGGTAGGGGCAGGGCTATAGTGACGTACCCCGCCCTCCTACCCTCTGTTACATGACCTGTACTCCGATCTCCCGGAGTACAGATTTAAAAAGTAGGCAAGTATGGAATATAAGCTTTCTTGTGCGCAGGCCTCACACTACCCTTTGGCTTCATGTCTGCATTTATTTTGTCTACCTTGTATACGCCTGTTTTTACTATGTCCTGTTTTCATAATTGTCTGCCACTGCGGAGCTCTGTGGTGCTTTACAAATCAATGATAATAATATCAAGTGTACAGGGGGAAAATTCTCATCATAATCACAACTTAGCTCAAATAATTTCACTTCTGATACTGATCCTGAAGCTTTTCAAAATATGATTGTGAACGTTGTTTTCAGCTCTTTTATATAAGACAACTGTTTAATTATTTGACCAGTATGTTGAAACATTGCACAGGGAAAGCCCCCTGGTGATAGGAATAGAAGGAAAATAAGTAGAACGCATGTATAATTTAGAGATGGTCACTGACCCCCGTGTTTTGGTTTTGGATTCGGTTTTGGATCTGGATTACCGTCGTGTTTTGGTTTTGGTTTTGGTTTTACAAAACCGCCATTGCGTGCTTTGGTTTTGGTTTTGGTTTTGTTTGGTTTTGTTTTGCAATTTGTTACAAAAATTACATTTATTGGTGCTAAAATAACATAATTTAGGTATTATTTTGTAGCTACATTATTATTAACCTCAGTAACACTAATTTCCAGTCAATTTTTATTCAATTTTGAACACCTCCTATGTCATAATATGATTTTCATACACTTGAAAAGAAAAATTGTTGCAGTTCTTGCCAGTGATAACAAAAAGGCCATTGTCATACCTGGGCATAAAACCAAAAATCCACCTCTTAAGTGTGGAATTATTTTTACATGAATCCTGGCAAGAGTTGTCTATCCATTTGTAGCATTTTTAAAGCCACACTCAGTAGAGGTAGGGACCTTAACCATCTGGGATCCTCATCCATGTTTCGTCATTTTTCAGCGAGTTATTGGAAAACTGTTGGGAAAATCAGAAACTTCGGTTAAAAAAAATAACAACAAGCATTCCAGCATAATCTACCTCCCTTCTCTCATCTACATCCCAGCACCTGCAATCTTCCCCCCCAACAATTGGCAGTTAAACAATCCTCTGCAAGAGGAAGCAAGAATGAAACCTGTCACCCAGTCGCAAAGCGGATCACAGACGCCCTGGGTACTATGCTAGTGTTAGATCTGCGTCCAATGTCCACTATTGATACAGTTGGTTTAAGACATTTAATTGAGGTGTTATGTCCCTGTTAGCAAATGTCATCACTATACCATTTTACTAGAAAAGCTAATTCTCTCCTGTACCGGAAAGTTCCTAAAAATTTCATTATTGGGTGACAAAATGGTATTCTACCCACTGTATACTTAACCACAGATATGTGTACAAGCGTAACTGGGCAAACAAAAGATTATATGACTGTGAAAGCCCACTGGGTTGGTCATTCGCCTTCCCCAGCATGGACAGCAGCAGCATGTACCCAGATACATCACATTTTTGAGAAGTAGGCTACTCTGTGTATCAGCAGCTTCACTAAGAGGCATACAACTGACAAACTGTTCCAAAAACTAAGGGATGTCATTGAAAGATGGCTAATCCTGCTTGGAGTCTCCTGAGGATATGTCATTTCTGATTACGACCCCAATATTGGTCAAGCATTACAGCGGGGTTGAATTCCATCACATTTCCTGTTTTGCACACACTATCAACTTGGTGTTACAGAACTTTTCAAAAATGTGTCCATAAACATTTAGGGTCAATTTCTGGTTTCTGCAACAGCATGTAGGAGAATGCAGCAGCTGCAAGAAGACTAGCATTTGAGGGGAATATACTTTATCCAGCGAAGTAGTTACCTGTGAAGAAAGTGCAGACACGGTTAGCTTGAGTCAAGTGATTGCCTTAATAATAGATTTTGAAAAGGTGCTACATAAAATTATAGTGTGCAATAAAACAAAGTAAATGTGCTAACTATATTTTAATTGTAGATTAAATACTTAATTTTCTTTGCAAGGATCCCAGACTTATCAACATCTTGTTTGGACGTCTTCTCCTTCAGTTTCTCTGGCAACTGCTTGTTGTAAAAGAAATTGCTTTCCCAAGACACCCAGTGGTGATGCAGATGAGTCCGCTAAACATTTTGATATTTGCTGTGCTGTAAAAGAATTGCCCAAAAATCGTGACAGCTCTGCCCTAAAATCAACTAGTCATTCCCTTTGGAAGGCCATTATCAGCAATTACATCATACTACACAGACTTCTATGATATTGGGATGAATTAGTATTGTTTGAGGAAGATTATCACTAAACCCTGCCACCTCTCCAGTTTCGCAGTGAGCTATGGTACAATAAAATGTAACTGCAGATTTAGACCAAGACTGTCAGCCCTATTATTTCTATTTCAGCCATTACAATTAGCAATGGAGCAATGGAGCTCTTCTCTTTGGGTGTTACCTATATAACGGAGCACAATTTGCCTGCAAATTCTACAGACAAGCCTGCTTGTCTTCCTCTCCATCAATGACTCTTAGCAATTGAGCACTCGTCTTTGGGTGTATATTACACCCAAACATTATTAGTGAAAATTATGCAAAATACAGTTTAATCCCTGATTGGCCCTCCACCATCCTTTGCATGTTAATAGTAGGATTGGTTGGAATTATGGTCAAGGTCACAAATTTTTTTGACAAATCCTTCAAACCATCCCAGATGTCAAACTGTTGTGGTCTGCCACCTGCGTCATCCCTGCTTGTGTTTGGAAAGTGCATATTGGTGCCAGAACCTCACATGCCAGAACTGCTCCCACTGGTGCCACACTGCTGCAGGACTTACACAATCAACCGCATCCTCATCGTCGGATACCCAAATCTCCCCCACATCCTCTTCTAAAGACAAAGTGTCATCCTCACTTGGTGTATCACCGGCTACACTCGGGCTATTAAGGCACACATCAGCAGAATGCTCACGATTAGACATCCCACTGTTGGATGGACTCTCCACAGGGATTGTTGTCATTTGTGAATCAGAGCAAATATTCTCCTGTAATGCCTCACTGTTATCTTGCAGCTCGGCTTTGACGCGTAACAGTAGTTGTGCACCAATTGTAGGCTGGGTAACTTTTTGGGATCTGCCACTAATAGCCAAAGGTGAAGGCCTCATTCTCACTTTGTCACTGCGTGTGTAGAATGGCATGTTTGCGATTTTTTTTGTATCGTCACTTAACTTTTGCTCAGTTACACTTCTTTTTCGCTTCAATACAGTAATAAAAAAATTATTTTTGTTTTTTGCACTAATTTGGAAACACTCTGTTGTTTGACATCACCTGGGCCAGATGACGTACTGGGAACACTAACATCAGGACTGGTGACAGAACCTGGTTTCTCATTCTGATCATATGTGGACTGCTTTGAATCCATTCTGAGCACAAAGCACTGGGGAGTGCTAAAAATTATTTGGTAGATACTGCTGACAGATATGACTTTTGACAGCCAGAAATATTTATGCACAATTAGGGAGGACACCCCAAAAGCACTGGGGAGTGCTAAAAATTATTTGGTAGATACTGCTGACAGATATGATTTTTGACAGACAGAAATATTTATGCACAATTAGGGAGGACACCCCAAAAGCACTGGGGAGTGCTAAAAATTAATTGGTAGATACTGCTGACAGATATGACTTTGACAGCCAGAAATATTTATGCACAATTAGGGAGGACACCCCAAAAGCACTGGGGAGTGCTAAAAATTAATTTGTAGATACTGCTGACAGATATGACTTTTGGCAGCCAGAAATATTTATGCACAATTATGGGGGACACCCCAAAAGCACTGAGGAGTGCTAAAAATTATTTGGTAGATACTGCTAACAAATATGACTTTTGACAGCCAGAAATATTTATGCAGTTATGGGGGACACCCCAAAAGCAATGGGGAGTGCCAAATATTACAAAAATAAAATAAACCTCTATCCTCCTCTCTTCGCTAGCGATTTTTGTTACAGCAATTGGAATAAGAATATTGTATTCTCTGTCCCTGCTCTAATCAGCCTGTGACTACACCCTGCTCTCTCCCTCTGTCAAATGGCGATGGATTGCTGTGGAGGCGTGTATTTATAATGTTGAAGTATCGCGAAAACCGAGCCACGAGATCCGACGACGTCACGATGACGTTCGGCCTCGATTTGGATTCGGAACGGGTGGGAGAGTACCGAGCTGCTCAGCTCTGTACTCGGATACCCAAAGTTCGGGTGGGTTCGGTTCTCGGGGAACCGGACCCGCCCATCTCTAGTATAATTACATAAACAATAGGAAACATCATACAGATGATGCAAAAAAAATAACCTTGTCTAAAGTGTACTTAGACATGGAAATGGGAGTAACAGTGGCATTGATGTGTTTGTACTTTGTTCTTCCATTTGTCTTAAACATTGTGCTCCGTCTGTACATTATGCAACATTTACAAAAGCATGTACACTATATTTCCATTAACATTTCTGTGTAAACATTAGTTGTGATTATTTATGCTCTGCCAGTTACACAATATTTTTTTAATTACAGATGAACCAAGCAGGTGCTATTTTCATGATGGTGACGGGGTCTGTGAGGAGTTTGAGAGGATGACGAGTATTAAAGACTGTGGGGTGTACACTCCAAACGGATTTCTGGACCAGTGGGCATCAAATGTTTCGGTCTCACATCATAATGATCAAGACTGCCCAGGTTGGGTAGTAATTGGCCAGCCTACAGCTAATCAGGTAGTAACTTCAAAGAATGATACTGCAAGATTGTCTTATTTTGTTATTATTGAAGCCATTCCTGTCATACAGTCTTAGGCAACTACAAACTAGGCTTAGTCATTTTAAATGCCCTCTTCAAAACATTTGCTAATTGTTAGACATTTGCTTATCATTATCTCAACAATTCTGTATTGTGCACAGTAGCATACAGTGGAAATGTTTTAAAGATGTGGAAAAATAAACTATAATGTACTCTTACTAAAGTATTGGTTAATTCTGCTATTGCAACTCGACTCTAATCAATGCTCATTGAAGCTTGTCCCAGGTGTAGCCACATTCATACTTAAAATAAATGTAAATGACCACTTTTCAGAGGTTAACGGGTTAATACCAAACAGTGATATATTGCTACTGCTATGGAAAGCAAGAGCAGACTCACTGACTTACCTAAATATGCATATTGCTCACGGAAGCTTCATAGCACTTAGTAGTAACATATATATATATATATATATATATATATATATATATATATATATATATATATATATTAACCCATTACCTTATGAAGTAGATTGCAGTGGAGGGTTATACCCAGTTATCCCCTGAAGTTTGATATTCCCCTTTAGGGAGTTTTTCCTGGCTCCAGCTCAAGTGGTGTTCAGTATCAACTCACCCCTTCAGGGTAAATTGGTGATAGGGGGAAATTAATTGTCCTCAGTTTAGAGTGTTGAGACCTCTCTCACACTTCCCATGATCCTGGGTAGTACAGTCAACCAGTTTTATGCTGCGTTATTTAAACTGAAACCTGATTTTTTTTTTTCACTTTATTCAAACCTTTACTAATTTATTTTCATTTTTGATAGGCAATTGCAAATGCAGTTTTATACCTTGCAGTTTTTGGTCATTTAAGGAAGCTCTGCGTGTACAATGTAGAATGGTTTTTAGAAAACAATGTACATATGGCGCTTCCTTAAATGACCACCTTAATAGCAACAATATCAGTGTTGCAGTTTAACGGGACGTAATTTTTCCCGGGCGGCATGTTGATTCGCCGCAATTGTTCCAAGTATGTATTGCAAGCGGTCGATATGAAACCAATGTAGGAAACATCACAATCGACGTTATACTCTCGGGTAAATTGGTGTCTGGTTTTGGGTAGTCGCTGAAGTGACTACCACCGGATAATTTATATAGTAACACCGTATTACACAGCACTGTACAGAGAATATTTAATTATTCATATAAGTCCCTGTCCTATTGGAGCTTATGGTATAAATTCTCAACCACAGAAATCACATGGAATTGAACCATGGCCACAGCGCTGTGAGACAGCAATGCTAGCCACTCTGTAACCATGCCGTCTTTCCCCATCTAGGTAGAGAGAGATTCAAGCAAATCTTAAAAGTTAAAATTGATACTTAATACAGAGGTTCAGGTTAATTTCAATGGAAGCACAAGCCAAATACAATAATCCTTTCAGGAGTCATACCTCTTGTGGGTGCTAGGGGTTTATTACAATAATATGAAATTATGGCGATGAATCAGCAGTGCTAAATATTTGCCTTTGATTTGGCTGCTTGCATATTGACCCCTCCAGCTAATACTACTGAAATCATATTGCAGGAAAACAACAGATGTTCTCTTTAATTTATTTTTATTTGTATTTGTATGTTGTATTTCTGTTTGTATTTATTTTCATTTTACATTGAAAATATGACTTTCAAATTTATTAATAACTCAAGACTCTAGTGGATATTCTCTCTTTTGTATCTGATACTTCATGACATTATTTTATTGTGTACAAATAGGTCAATGCCACTTAAGCATTTACTACTAACACTGTCACATCTCTACACTAAGGCTGGGTACACACTACAGATTCGTCAGCCGACTGTTGGATCAATCGAGCGAGGAACAACCATTCAGGCCAATATATATATATATATATATATATATATATATATATATATATATATATATATCTAATATATAAATGCTTAGTGGCATCTGTCTGTCTGTGTGTGTGTGTGTGTGTGTGGAAAAAGTTGAAGCGCCACCTGCTGGGCCGAGTTATACACTGACCTACTAAATTCTTAGTGTGTGTGGGAAAAAAAATTCAAAAAGGGCTGAAATTTGGTAGGGCTCAAACTCATTTTCGTGAGGTAATTTTACCTCATGGACACACATGTGTAGAGGCGTGCGTTAGTGTGTGGGTGTGTGTGTGTGTAAAAAACTATTTTCTCAGAAAGGGCTCATCCAATTGACCTGAAATTTGGTATACTGACATTATTTGACAAAAAAATTAGAATAGTCAAGTCAGTTAACTTCCATCATCCCCCCTTCCCCCCGTGGGAGGGGTAGTAAAGGCTAAATTTACGAGTTGAGGGGTCAAACTCATTTTCGTGAGGTAATTTTACCTCATGAACACACATTAAAAAGGCCGCTTGCGTCGGGAACTAACGCTCTTCCCCTGAGAAGGCCTGGGCTAGGTCCAAATGCATGACAAAGAACCTTTTTAAGACCTTAAGTAGCTTGATTTGACTAGAATGCATGAGTATCATGCACGGGTTAACTTGTATATATATAAGTGTGTCTATTAAACGATGAGCGACAGTCATTTTCAGAGTACCGATCGTCATTTCATTTGATTGTTCAGCAGAACTACTAATCTCATTCCGAACGTCCTTCCAATCCTGCAGTGTGTACAAAATCACGACCAATTGCTCAACCGACTGCTGATAGTTCCTCAAACAGTGACTCCTTTCTGGGCGAGTGTATTTAAATTTATGTAATTGTGTCTACCTCTCCCACGGAGTGCGGTGTCAAAACATCAATTAAATGGGAATAATGTGCTTTTAATGGAGAAGCAATAATAATAACAATCCTGTTTTACATGCTCCATATGTCATTTATCTGTTCCTGTATGCAAGTGTGTACAACATGTATTCTTATCACATGTGAAAATGCATACGCTCAGTAAAGTATAATTTATTTCCTGATGTGACATGTGTCCATCTATTTGATTTTGTATTATTAAATTTAATTATTTTTTCAAAACATTGATTGCACATATTATGGCATTAATACCTCTATGTGTATTGAACTTTCTTAAAATAACGAGTAGGAATAAATTTATATAGATGTATATTGATATGTCACCTTGCATAATTTTATACACCTGTGTCCACCCTGTCTGTTCCAAAGACCATAAATGTGTATTGACAGGATGGTTAGTTGTGGAAAAATAGTTTAAAACTTGTATAGTGTGTATGCATGAATCGACTGACTAATCAGAACTTCAGTTGTAAGTGCAATCGTTGTAGAAAACACATTGGTCAGAAAATTCTGTAGTGTGTACCCAGCCTCTAGCAGTTTGTCTGGAAAAGCCTAATGTTTTTCCACTAGACACATCTTGAGAAATCCAACTGAAGATAAATATGAAAATTGGCTTCTTTTTGTGTGGATCTCTTCCTATATGCGTTGGGGTCATAACACTTCTAAATGAGCCCCAGAGATATGATGGCATCTCTTCCCCCACCACGATATCATTTTGAAAATGACAGCTTGGATTCACAAAGGCTATTAAAAAAAATAACAGTACAAATGAAAAAACATAATAAAACTCATAATAAACAAAAACACAGACTCACATTCACTTTATTACAGATATTTGTTTTAAAGATCTTCATCATTACCATTTATTTATATAGCGCCACTAATTCCTCAGCGCTGTACAAATAACACACTCAGTCCCTGCCACATTGGGGCTTACAGTCTAACTTCCCTAACACGCAAACACACACACACAGACAGACCCACAGACTAGGGTCAATTTGTTAGCAGCCATTTAACATACCAGTATGTTTTTGGAGTGTGGGAGGAAACCGGAACACTGAACAGATCAGTGGAAACCGGAGGAAACCCACACAAACACGGGGAGAACATACAAACTCCTCACAGATAAGGCCATGGTCGGGAATTGAACTCAACACCCAAGTGCTGTAATGAAGTTATCCTTTAAATATTACACCTGAAATCATAATATTTAGACTATTTAACTAGGTGTAGTTTTATGTGTAAATCATGATTAAAATATCTAGTTGTGTGGAACCCTTCTCATAATATTTTAGCTTTGTAGGCATTTTCAATTGTTACATGATTATTGGTGCAGCCATATGATCATTGAGTCATTTTTGCAACACACTAACTGTAAAAAATATTACTGTCATATTATGCTGTTAAACTAAACTATATTTTAACCACTGATGTGTTCAGTGTATAATCGTAATTCCACCTGCATCCTTGAGAGAGCCATGCTGTCCTGATGCATGGACAATTCCCTAAGCTTAGTGTCACGAACACGCTCCCAGCTGCCGTGACTTTGGGGTTTTTGCTGTATGAGGTCACACATGATTTCAGCCCGCAGTCTCTCTCACCTATCACACAGGTTCTAGACCTACGGAGTCGCCCCCAAACACAGCGCTCTCACAGCCCCGGACACTTCAGGTTCTGCCACCACCTATTGAGTACGGGCAATAGGACCCCAATATACTGTCCCCCACTGGCACACAGACTTCTAGTTATCCACAAACTAATAAGACCCACACCAGCACACACAGGGTTAACTCTTCACACCTCCAGACTGTTACACAAATGTAAATACAAGCACACACAGCTTGTTAATCAAATGTATCAACAAATCACACACGGGCATTCCAAGGGTTAACCTGGACGAGCAATCTCTTCTAAACAGGCTAATGAATCCGTTAGAGTATCAAGGACGCAACTTATTAAATTTTAGATTTAATATCCGGAAATACAGGGCATTCAGATATAAAGAAAAATAATGAATAAACAATAAATATATTGACATAACAAGCAAAAACAGTTCAAAATAAAAAGGATTACATTCAGATTTGCACTTACATCAATTCCATTCTGGCCAATGGGAATTGGCTAGGGAGATGGACAGCTTATCAATGTAACTTGATTTCCCCAAAAGTCTGACAATTTTTCCTTTCCACACACAGGTTTTTAAGCCAAATGAAATGGGATGGTCTTCACAGGGGCAGTGTTTAATGCTAATAGGGGGTAGGGATGTCCCCTGGGTGTCACTTTACTTTGCTCACAAATATTCCCAGAGTCTTGACCTGTTTGTAATTCTTCACAGATATTTCTCAGAGAAATAACACCCCCCTCAATAAACCGGTCATAATCTCCCGTACCTTTAAATACCAAACATAATGGAATTATGACAATGTGAGATACCTCTTCAAAAGATATGTGACTATGGCTGTTCCCTGTGTAGTTGGTATCTATGTTTTAAAACCCTGGTGTGGTTTTTGTCCCTTAGTACAGAGTGGCAGAGGGATTTTCCAAAATATGAAAAATGAAGGCATTTCCTTTCAAGTTCATATTTCTATATACCTGCATAAAGACCATGCAGATTTTTATAGGAGAGTCTCCAAGTTTCGCACCTAGGCATATGGCTCTCCAATTTACACCCAGGGGTTAGTTTGTGTTTACAATACCTATTGAAAGGAAGTCAATTAGCTAGGGCAATACATGATCAAATACAATGAATGTCTGTGATCTGCATATCTTAAGCTGGTCTCTGCACAAAGGGTTTCCCTAACTCAATTACCTCCTACTGGGCTCATTTGGTCACACATTTTAATTCAGGTTAATTTATGTATCCATGCAAAGTTTTGATTTTGAGCCCTGACATTCAATATTCTATTTCAGCATATCAGATGTATGCTCACATCCTGACACTTAGCATTAGTAAATCCTCTGGGGCTCAGGGGCAAGCAGTGTACATAACTGCAGAATGTTGATCTAAAAGTTCATATATACGGAAGACCTGGCCAACTTTGTATTATCACAGAACACATCCTTTATAATGTCAACTTCATGTCACCAATTGCAGTTTTATACCAGACTGCCCACGACATCTCAGGAAATTAGGTGCAATGTATTGCTATACTGATTAATATGCCTCTGTCCTCAGTGGTACCAGCCTTTGATTTGATATAATGTGCTAGATTTTCCTGTGTCGAATATTAAAGATTCATGTTCGTGTTCTCTTTTCCATATCACTTCTGCAGAGATTCACCTTCTGTAATATTCAAAACTTCCCCTCACCCCACCCCCAGATTAATCTCTGAACCATATTTATGCGTTACATGACTATGTTTACTGTTCTCTCAGCAATCTCATTGTTGTCATGAAATAAACACCTTCAAGGCCAGATGGTTCTGTTGTTCATTTCTGTCCACTGGTGACCTCACAAGCAGTAGAGAGTGCTACAAAATGGTTGAAAACAATATAATTGACATCTGTAGTCCAGCTGTGCATTTGTGTCTCTCCAATATGGACATGTGTTTTTGCGTTTTCTTGTGTAGAACAAACAAGGTGTTTTGCCATAACAATAACTTTGTGTTTACATTGGTTAAATATTATGAAGATGAAAACAATCCCAAAAAATTATTTTTGAAAGGTTGCAGATGAGAACTTTTTTAAAAAATAATTGGTATTATACATGTCACATAATTATGTTGTTGTTTCCTATTTGGTCTTATTGTTTCCAGATCAAAACAATTATCCATAAATTATCTAGCTTTATAACTAATAACTGTCTATCCTTCTCTGTAGGAAGGTTTTGTACTGTGTTTATGACCCAAAATAATAAGTTATTTAGACATAAGCTGTTAACAGGTCAAAAATATGTTGGGCTTGATTCATTAAGGAAAGTAAGGCAGAAAATAACTTTGTACCTTGTCAAAACCATGTTGTGTTGGAGGGGGGGGGGGTAAGGCAAGTTCTAGATCAACTTTAAATTTCAATGTAAAAATAAATCTATGAAGTATTTGTGTGCTACATGAAAACAGCCAGTATTTATCTTATGTGCAAAATACTAAACTCATTTGCACCCCTTGCATTGTAACATGGTTTTGTACATACTTTCCTTAATGAATCAGGCCCATTAAATTTAAAACAAGCAAATAAATAAAATAAAATAAAAAATATTGTGTCTTAAGCATACTTGTTCTTAAATGAACAGTTAATATATAAAAAATATTTTGCCTGTGTACTATTGATTCAGTGCTATGGAAATATTTGTATTTATCATAATCCTTCCATAGACACACCTGTAATTTTATTTGTTGTGCCTTTCAAAATATATTTTATAGGGTTTTTTTTGGGGGGGGGGTTAGGCTTTGATTTTTAAAAATGTGAAAAATGTGCTTTTAGTGAAAAAAAAAATATATTTTTTTTTAAAAATCCTTTATTCATTTTTTATAAAAAGAAAAGAAAATGACAACAGTAGAAACATTGGACATGAAAAGTATCTAGTATGTTTGGAAGTTATGTAATACATATATAATGTTAATTACATTTATAAAACATTTAAAGCTATTTTCCCTTGCTTTTTATATTATTTTGTAATAATCTTTTAATCATAAAATTGAAGACAATATTTTAAAAAAATCTGAACAAAGTAATGTAATTGTTCTTATTTGCATAATAGTAACAATAATAATGATTAAACTAACATTTAATACAAGCATTTCAAGACATCTCCCATAATAATGATTTGCTATTTATTGTTAGATCATAAAAACAAGTGATAAAATATGTAAAATACCTCCCCTCTTCACTTTACTTGCTGAATATAATCTCTATATTGGTGATTTTGAGACAAAATCAGCATTTTCATTTTTGTAAGACAATCAAGTGTTTTGAGATGAAGCAGAAGTGTCCTAAGATAACCCGGGATGAAGACAATGCATACCATAAGTTTTTCCCATGTAATTAAAAAAACGATGCTGTTTCCCACTGAGAAGACAGGAATCATTCTCATTGTTTAAATTATGGCTCTATACAATTGCACTACTTATTTTATCATGTTTATTTGATCCTGTTTAATTTAACTCCATGGAATGCATAACTTTATCAATCACTGCTTGTTAGTGTGATTCGGCTTCTCCATTATAATAAATAAACCTTCACTGAGATAGTCTACCTAAATGCGGTTATTTTTTAAACTTCCCATCAGTTTTCATGCAAAACAATTTACACACAACTAACTTTGGAATCTAGGCAGTATGGTCAACTGCCGACTGACCGTTGTGTTTGTGTTGTAGCAACAACCTTTTTAAATGAAGTGAGATTGAGAAGAGAAATCTTTACGTCACGTGTGCCGAGCCACCATACAGACACAAGGGCAAAGCTCTCCTATTCTGAGTTGTGTATAGCGACAAAATGTTAGGGAAAGCTGGAACACAGCACGTCAGACTTTCATTCAATCTTGTAAAGTTCTTCAATAATCCTCACTTGGGACAAATATTAAAGAGTTGATTCCAACAAAAGCAAAGTAGTGAAAATGTAATACTAGCAAGGGAGCATGTTAGAGATGATCGTTGCCAAAGAAAGTTTGGTTCTTGCTATGTATTTAAAAGAAAGCAATAGTGAAACACACAACGCAAATTACATTTTTATTGTAGTCCACGTGGGGTGTGTGGCTCAGTGATAATGATTGGTAGATTGTTTTACAACCTTTGGGGTGAAATGTTTCCTACATACGTTCCTTCAATATGATACAAAGCAACAGCCCCTTTATTTATATAACTGGAACTCTTCCTCCCATGCAACCTGAAATAGCTCCATTTACAAATGCTAGATATGCATTGTCAAGCAGTTTTAAGAGTAATAGCAAAATCTATATATGACAGTTTTTACTGTACCTTACAGCAGTTATTCCACTAGCCCACAGGCATTAAGACCACCCCTTGTTTGATTTCTCCTAAAATAGTGGTCCAGCCTCATGCAAGTCTTAAATGAAGCATGATAGTGATGGGATGTTTGAACTTTTTACATTTTGTGTGCTTGAGTGTTTTTTTATTACAATGGTCATAATATATCTATTAATGCACTTTTCCTTACAAAGTGCTTCTAGATGGTGCAAAAGGTGTCCCATTGGTAAAGGACAGGTCCCATTTATTCTCAACTTCTATGTACCATAAAGTTCTAGTGCCCTCCACCCACTAAACATTGAACTCCCCCCTAAACCGAGTTTTCTCTCCTGACAACTTTTAATCATGTCCTGTAAAAAGAAATCATGTTTTAGCATGAGGGGGCATAGTACATACCAATGTGCATTCATGCACCTACCCAGCATTTAGCAATGAGCACCCATGGTTCAATCAGGTCCTCCCATCAGACGATGAAACATTTTACACTTTGCAGATGTTGAAATCTTGGCCCACTATTTCATGTGCAACTCCCATAAAAATGGGTGCAATTGCGAAAATATTTTGCAGATGGCATAAATACTGTTGAAAATGCATGTGTTGCATTACTATAAATTATCTGAATTGTGTTTATTATCGGAGTGAACACAGTTTACACACTTTTCACCACAATTTTCTGCACCAACACTATGTTCCAATGTACCAAGGAAGGAGGCAATAAGGTCATGTAACTTCCCTTATAACTTTGGCCGGTAGCTTATGTGCTGCCGGCAGTGGTTAAGTGATATTGATCGACAGGGATTTCTTCCATCTGCCCAGTGGAGAACCAAATCACAGGCATCATTGCCAGGGTGGGATGCACTATGGTGAGTTTCTGGAACATATCAGAAATACCTCTTCTACCGACCGGCAGTTCATAATCCATATAGGTTACCTGCAGTAGATTTTTAGCCTTAAAAGAGAAAATGGGAGAGCACCTACTGTGCTTGTATCCTGATATAGACATACCCTTGTGTACTATTCCTAGACATGCTAGAATAAGAAGTAGTATTATCCTGGATAGTCCAAATATAATACCTCTAAAACATTCTGTTTGGTGGATCATTTGTTTAATATAATCTCATGAGATTCCCTGATCTATAGCTGAGACCTGATGACATGTTTGAAAAGCTGCATTTGAAAACCTATTTATCATAAATACTACAGTAAATGAACTTTTAATATGGAAGGTAGCAGGTACCATCATGAACCATTTCCTATAGTAAATTGGTGGCAGGTTGTCAAATCGCACAAGTACAGTATGTTAAGTTTAATAGTGTGCTATGAATTACACATGGATTTCAAATCCTTTTCATAAATTAACAGTACATAAGTAACTTAATGTTGCATCATTTACTCTTTGGTGTTTTAATAGGTTTGCCAGACGAAAGTTATGAAATTGAATGATGTGGTGTCCCAGTATGCTTGGTATCCATGTAAAGCCAGATCAGATGTAATGCATTTCTGGTTAAAGGTAAGTGACATTAATCAAACATCTCATATTTGATTATATATTTAAAGTTATCATTTCTTGAGAAATTCATTTATAGTATAAATTAATAGATCAAGAGAACTAACTGTAAAAGAGGATCTGTTAACAACATGCTATCTACTGTGTCAATGGCTACAAAGAAACCTTTTTTATGCCAACTGTATAGTGGACAAGGAACTATGTAGTAAAGAAAGAAAATGTTTGTAAGGTTCCCTACTGTGCTCCTCTATACTGTGCTCCTCTATACTGTGCTCCTCTATATTGCTCCAGGGCAAGCTCCCCAGTACTAGACCTCTCCTGTCCAGCCTTAAATTTCTAAGACGATCAAACATACAGTATAAAAGGACAAAAAGCTAGTTTTAAAAAGCAATCTTTATTTATAAAAAAGAAGCATCATCTGACTTACTTTGTGATAAAATGCAGTTAGCTGGCAGAGATCACAAAAGGTCACCCTGCTATAGACGTCAATGTGGTGGTCAAGGTGTTATTACCAATATTAATATCAAGATGCAAAAAAGGTCTCACCTGTTTTTTGATAATTCTATGTACATTTTAATATAGTGTGTATATATATATATATATATATACATATATATATATATATATATTTATTTCCAAAGCAGAACACATTTTAAAGATGTAAATTCATATTTAAATCCATCAAGTTGTCATCAAAACAAGTGGACATTCCTTGTAACCAGTTGTTACACATTAGGTAGAAATTTCTACCTTTCCTTTTTAGTAAAGGAATATCCTGAAAAATAATTTCTGTAGCCATTGAAAAAGCTTAACTGACTCAGATAAATAGGGGGTTTTGGGAATTAATTCAGCGCCACCAATTCCTCATAGATAAAAACAGAAAAAACTATAATACTTAACACAGCTCAGTAGAACGGAGACCAGGTCATCATACAGCAAATCTCCTCTACAAAATTGATATCCAGGAAAGAGTAATCCGTCAACCCCAAGCACCCTTTCCGACATGTTTCGACTCTACGAGCGAGTCTTTTTCAAGGTAGTATACCGAAGACCCAAGTGTTCCCTTTATAGTTCTTAATACCAGTCCCATTACTCTCCAAATTGACATACATAAAAATAAACAGCATAAAAATTCAACTTAAAACACTTTCTTATAAAACTTGAATACATGCAGAACAGGATATGCGGCAGTTTTCTAATAAAATGAAAAAAGTAAAAAGTGAAAATAATAATACAAATAATCCAAACCATCTCCAAATAATATACCATCTCATAAACATATCAGTGGTCTGTAGTACAAAGTGCAGTAACTCAGTGTAACTGTCTAAACGAGAATCCCCATTATGAATATCATACAGTCTATAACAGTGGTATAATCCGATTGGTATCCGGATCCGCAATCCAAACCTCACTTTAAACAAATTTCTACGCGCATGTGTATGAAATCTACTACGACACTTCACAATCTGGATTCTCGTTATACATACTTTAATTGTATGATTAATCAGCATTCAATCATTTTATATTTCTACACAAATAAACATTGCTGAAATACAGAGAACATTTAAATAGATAGTCGTTCATATAAATATACAATGTGCAGTTGATTTTCACACAAAAGTAATCACATCATGCAAGTAATGTTTATATACACCCTCACTTACATCAATACAAGTAGGTGAGATGACTGGTATTAATGTACATATCAACAGTATTCTTATAATACAAATGTTATTTTAATGCATCATTGACATATATTGATACAAATGTGAATTGTTTCAATTCTTCCCGTCTTCTTATCAGCAGTAGGTATCTCAAAACATAGAAAAGAAGACAGAGTCAAAAGTATAAGAAAATATTATCATTCTAAAAAGCATTTCAGTTCAAACTCTTTATTCAGACCTTCAGGTAACAAACAATTCAGCCTGAAAATCCATGACATTTCAATCTTGGACAAATCTCTATTTTTCTATTTTTAGTTTTTTTGGACAAGATCTATCCCTAAAAAGTCCTTAATGCCTTTTGCAGAGCAATCATGATGTTGCTTAAAATGTTGTGAAACAGAATGCAATACATACCCTGCTTTAATATTGCGGATATGTTCACATAAAGGTTTCTTTAGTGGGCGCGATGTCTTCCCTACATATATCTTTTCGCAATTACATTCAATCAAATATATAACATTGCAGGAATTGCAGGTAATAAAATGTTTAATTTTGTAAATCTGATCCTGGACGACAAATTCTTGAACGCTATTCGCACTGCTTTTTATATTTTTACAGGTGATACAATTCCCACATCTGAAAAACCCTTTACACAAAATGTTACCAATATTCAAATGCTCAGTTATGGCACCTCTCACCAACTTATCTTTAAGGTTGGCTGCACGTTTATAAATAAAATGTGGTTTAGAGGGAAGAATTTTTGACAAATAAAGACCTTTATTGAAAATATGCCAATGTGTGCCTATTATATTCTCAATTTGTTTGGATGAATTGTTGTATTGAGTGATAAAAGCCATTTTGGGGCAAATCTCTGTCTATCTTAGTCTTAGGGAACAAAATGTCCTGTCTTTCTACTTTTCTAGCTTTTTCCTTAGCTTTTTCTAATATTCGGTCAGTATATCCCTTGTCCTTAAAATTCCTATACAAAATGTCCATTTGTGTTTCCAAAAAGTAATGCTAAAAAAGGTAGCGGAAACAATCAAAATTTTGTTTTTGTTATACAATTCAACCCTCAACCTAAAATGATAGAAAAGCATCTTGAAAAACATTGGGAAATTTTTGGCATGGTTCCTTTACTTGCATCTATTCTACCGAATTGACCAAAAATTGTTTACACTATTGCCCCAGACACTAAAAAATATTATGTTCTAGTCTGTTACCCACAATTAAAGCAATAATAGTAGTATAGGTTGTTTTAAATACACTCACTGTAACGCCTGTCCATTTCTTATGAATACTAAAATCATTTCCTGTCATATCACAAAAGCTGAATACAAAATAGGGATTATACCATAATTAATAAATAATAAAAAATATGATAATAAATAAGTCATCAGCATTATAATTTATTTATATAGTACACTAATTCCGCAGTGCTGTACAGAGAATATTTGTCATTCACATCAGTCCCTGCCCCATTGGAGATTACAGTCTAAATTCCCTAACACACACACACACACACACACACACACGGACTAGCTTTAAGTTTGTCGGCAGCCAATTTACCTACTAGTATGTTTTTGGAGTGAGGGAGGAAACCAGAGCATACGGAGGAAACCCACGCACACACAGGGAGAACATACAAATGCTACACAGATAAGGCCCTAGACGGGAATCGAACTCACAACTTCACCACAGTGAGACAGAAATAATTAAGAAATGTATTTTGTAGAGCACTTTGGCTTTCTAGATTGGTAGGACCTTTAGTGATTTGAAAAGTTTAGCTGATCTCATATATTTGGCTAATATATTCATTGTAGTTATCAATCTCATTGTTCATTTTTATATTTTGCTATAAATGTACTTGTTAAAAAAATAGTGGGATAAATACATTTTTTATATCTCTACAGAATAATTATGTAAGACATGTAATGGCAAACTTGGGCTGCATAAAATGTATTCATATTAAGGATATTTGGTATACCAACCATGAACTATGCATGCATCTTACTCATGCATCTTCCTTACCTCAAACTGACATTAACATTGCTAAGAACCTAAGTCTACTTTTTCTTATAGGGGTCATCGGACATTTTCCAACACTTACTCAACTGTTAGTAACTATATAACTGATATAATATGATCAGCCTATTGGTCTAATCAGCTACTCCCCTTGACTGCTAGCCAATCACAAGCATTTTTCCACCCTGATTAGCTGCCAATTTGCACTAACACTAATCAAGCAAAAAGTAGAAATAAAATATTTTATTTTCCATTTGGACTTTGACATATAAATAAGAAAGAAAACTATTTTTTTTATATTTAATAAAGCACTCATAGGGAGATTATTTTAGTCAACTACACTGTAGTTTAAAATTGTATGTGTGTTTATTTTCTTTTGGTGTAATGCACAGGCGCCTTAGGGACGGACCCCTGTAGATTATACTGAGACTTATGCTGACCTGCAAAGAGCTAGTTTTCACTATAACAATGGGACTCCACACTTGTGGTCTACATTTTATAATGGAAACCAGTTCAAGCTATTTAGTTCTGGGGCAGGTTTTTACAATAGGAGCAGACCCTGCGCTCAAGGTCTTTTCGAGTGTAACCTAGCCTAGTTGTGTAGCATTAGGGCTGGTTGAGGATTTGGTGGGATAGGGGCTGTCCATTTGTATTTATTTATCTTTACTGCACGGTGCAGCATCTATGCTCTGAGCGAACGTAATTGTCAATTACCTCTGCTTAGACCACAGATGCTGCTGTTTAAATAATTTAAGCTAGGAGCAGAGTAGATTTGATTTTTCAATGGCCGTCCAAATGTGCTAGTAGGGCAAGTTTTTTGAGATTCACAAATAAGCCTTTCTGTTACTAATTAAACTAAACACCTGTTAGTAAATAATAATTACAGAGTTTTATTAAATTTTGTCCCTAATATTTTACAGGCTCATTTTTCTCAACATGTGGTTGTTGCTGCCGTGGTTGTCCACTTGTTGACAGATGGAACATCTTACAGTTATCAGAAGCCAGAGACCATCAGTGTTCAATTGATTGATGTCAAGGAACAAACGCACGCTCTTGGTAAAATCATCAATATTACAATTACTTGCTGCTTTTAACAGCCTTTAAATAAACAATAGATTAATTGGTGTTTATGCTATTAAGGGTCAAATAAATTGTGACAGCTGCAAGTATCTCAATGTTAAAAACTCACCTCACTACCAAACATGGAGGCATATCATATCATATCAGGAAAGCAGCTACTTGTCAGATAGAGGGACTCTCTGTGTTCACCATCCTGATTAACATAAGATCAGTCATAGATAAGGATAAACCGTACAGAATTTTGGGTGAAAACTGAAAAGTTTATTTTATTAACAGGAGTTGTACTACAGTAAAAGGAAGTTGGGCTTTGACGTGAAATGAACTATTACTTTGAATTTTCCACTTCTCCGTACATCCAAGCACACTGCTAAATTGTATAGTGGGGAGAGACTGTGCACCTTCATGTGTACTGGGCGGACCATCCAGGTGCTCCAGTGCAAAACTGTGGTACACATCAGTTATACTTCATAACAGTATTTATGAAGCACTTATTTCATGGTGTTTTTTCCCAAAACATGTTAGTTTTGTTTTAAACCATACTTGCAGTCTTGGAATGTCCGGGAAGGTGGCAATAGTAATACCGAGCAACTAACCCCGACACTAATTACCCCTGCAGTGGAAGAGCGAAAGTGACATTCCCGACTTCAACTTCATTCCGAAGATGTCATTTCTCGATAAACTGTTTCTTGTGACTGTTTACAAAAGTGACGTATAACTATTGCGGCGGTTTAAGATCCCGGCAGCCGCATTCATTTTGGTCTTAAAGGGGCAATGCAAGCACAAACAGGCTCTACAATGTACAAGGCTTAGTGAAAAGCCTTGTACAGCCTGGGCCTGCTTGCATTGCCCCCTTAAGAACATAATTAATAGTCCTGCTCTTAAAAGTGATGTCCATGTGGCTGCCGGGATCTTAAACTGCCACAATATTTATAAATCACTTTTGTAAACAGTCGCAATAAACAGTTTATCGGGAAATGCGGAACGAAGATAAAGTCGGGAATGTCACTTTCGCTCTTCCACTCACGGGTTAAGTAGTGTCAGGGTTTAGTTGCTCAGTATCATGTACCTAACCCGTCCGGGAGACTGCTGAGTGTCGGAGAGGTTCCCGGACTCCTGGAAGATCAGGCCTCTTTCCTGGATTTTACACACTGCACTATCGAAATGGGCAGAGATGGGCCTTGATGACACCATTGCATCATCATGGCCCACCACCCATAGTGCGAATTAGGTCATTTCAATACAGGGGGCAAAGCCACGGTGACTTGCCCTCTTACCACTTTTAGTTGATTTCCCTTCCAGGAGGTTTGAAATGTTCTAAACTTCAGTAAGGCCTGGGGATGATATTTAAGAGACCCACTTCTTATTTCTTAATTTTTCAGCAATTGAAGTTAAAAGGCAGCTATGACACTGTGCTGTATACAAAATATGATGTGTTTGGTTATTAAAGCTCTCTATGGATTGAAAATATTTTCAGCCAGAATTAGCTGTTTTTAAAATAACAGCTGAATGACAGTAGCAATTAAATTGTGATAAGTTCTTTAAAAAGAGAAATCAAGCTCCAAAATGAAGATTTGCAAATGCAACTAGTGGGATTTTGTTAAATTACATTATATTTGAAAATAAATTGTACTAAGAGGCTTTGACAGATTCATTGTTGATGGTGGACATAAAATCAAGCACAGAAGGTAGCCACTTAGAAGTCTATGGGTCTGAGTCATTAAGGCAAAAAAGGAGTAAATGTTCTCTGGGACAAACCATGCTACAGTTCAAAGGGTGCAAATTAGTTTAATATTTTGCACATAAGTTAAATAATGGCAGTTTTTTCATCTAGCACACAAATACTTGCTAGCTTTATAATTACTCTGAAATTTAAAGTTGATCTAGGACATGTCCTACCCCAACTATAAATATGTCCCCAAATTTTAAATTTACCTCCCCCTCCAATGCAACATGATTTTGCCCAGTTGCAAATGTTACTCCTTTTTTATGCATTGCTCTCCTTAATGACTCAGGCCCTATGTATCAAGGCAAGTATTGAGGAAAGAGCGGCCCATTTAAACATTTGGTTTGGGAGACTGTTTGTAGGGGGTATGGCTAGAAGAAGATTCAGGGTGGAGCAAGGAGTTAAATGCATTGTAATGAAATTAATCATTTCTATAGGCAATTCATTCTCTGCTTCCATTAAAATACACTAGCAATTCAAATAAATTGTAAAACGTAGATTCTGTTCAGACCATCCAAGATCTCTTGATTTTAAAATAAACCATTTTTAGTAGAGAGTTTGGAGAATGAATTAATGATGAAATCACCCATTAATACGTTTTCCTTCTAATGTAGTAAGTTGTCTTACCAGTGTTCTGACTGCTGCCAATTTGTTTGACATGTTATAACATTTATAAATTAATTGTACAATGAAAAATTCAAATTTTTCAATATACCTCCTGAACATTTACTTATTTTCATGTAAAAATTACATTAATTACTGGATAATATTAATTATTATAGAAGAAAGCTACTATTTGATTTGATCCGTTTAGATGGTTGTTTTTTGCATTAACTGGAAATGTAGCCAAGTTATTCTTTTGCTCATATTTTTCTCACGGCAGGTGTTCACATTCTTAGCTGCAGAAACAATCCTTTAGTCATTCCTGTGATGCATGACCTCAGTCGGCCTTTTTATCACAGCAAAGCTGTCCTCATTAGCTTCACTTCTAATTTGGTGGCCATCTCTGGGGTGGCTCTGAGGTCTTTTCATGATTTTGACCCTATCAAAATCAGCAGCTGTCAAAGAGGAGAGATTTACAGCGCAGCTAAACAGAGGTGAGTAGGCTACCCATTTACATGTTTTATCTTTAAGAACTTGCAGACTTCTCTAGTTTGAAAGGTACAGAAAGGGCAAGAACTAGTGTTATGCATTATGTCCTGGCTATGTAATAGGTAAATGATATTTTTTTTAAAAAAAATATATATATATATGTTGTTTTCTGAGAATCATTGACAAAAATATTTTAGGCAATGATGTATCTGTTTAAAAGACTCCTTTGCTCTATGATGTTTAGGTCACTTGATGAAATTGGGTGACCTGAGTGCAGGGCCGAGTGTTCACTCGCGAGATCTCCTCAGTAAGCAGATTACTGAGCGCCGGGGACGGAGGACTGCACTGACAGTGCTCAGCAGCATTGATCGGGCTGGGGGCGCCCCTGCCCCCACCACCGGATCGATCAATAATGCTGCTGAGGACTTTGAAGGGCCCCCTGGATGCCCGAGGCCCCTGGGCTATAGCCCAGTTAGACCTCGGGTTAATCCGGCCCTGCCTGAGTGTCTCGCAGAGCAACACAGCGTTATGAGTGGCCTCCCTCTGCCACATCATCTCTCCACTCCAACCTGCATATATAATTATGCTTCATAGTCCCAGTGCCAACAGTTACTGCCCTGAGACTTTGAAACCATACTTACATCAGCAAGTTATGGTGGTGGAATAAAGCAGCATATATGTCTGACATAAGGCTCAAATGAAGGCTGCTCAGCAACATGGGAAGTCCTTAGTGGAGGACTAGTTTACTCTGGGCACCCTAACAGCACAGAGGAAGGAGTCCCTGGGGAGGGGGCCTACAAATCAGGTAAGTGGAGTGGGAGAAAAAGTTTACAATTATTAAAAGGAGAAATTTGTCTTTAACCCTTTCAAGTCCAAAGATGGTCCTTTGTTGCTGTGTTACTTTTTTTTAACTTTCAATTCTACCCAAGTAAATTTGTATAATGTTTTCTCAGACATGTATAGGTTTCTCTTGTTGTCAAGTTAAAAATAGATACATTTTTTTATTCTCCATCCTTTAGCTAAAGAAAAGCAGAAAAATATACTTTTTCCAAAATTTTTAAAAGGAATCACAGGAAATTAGTCTGAAATGTATTTGTCTAGCTGTCCCAAATATAGGGATCCCACATATATTTACCTTTACTCAATGTATTTGCAATTTATAAAGGCAAGACAACGAATATGTTTTTTTCTTGTGTTTTTGAATTTTTTTTTTATTTTTTTACTTTATTTCACTTTTTTAAGCAGATGTCTTTAGAAGTCAGTCAAATAGATATTACTTATTGTTGTTACTAATACCATAGCAGTTACTATTACATGGGTGGTAGAGTGGAAATAATGCCTTGCATGGGATAGCTTATTTATTGATCCCTCGAGACATAGCTGACCTAGCTGACCTCCTTTTATTAGGGCGTAAATCACATGGCTATGACACAAAACACAATATGGAAGCACAAATGTTTCCTGATCCATGTCACTAAACCCTGGGTGCTGTCAGTGACAGTTGCGGTCATGAGATGACAGGTCATACAGGAGCACAATCCTCCCATCTCCCTGATGACAGTAAATCTGTGATTTACAGAACTACAAAATGTTCGACAGCTTCTGAATTCTTTACATCTACTGAGTGGACCAGTCAATGTGCTTGTATGTTACTGTACGGGCTATAACGTTTAAATATATTTTCGTAAGTTAATTGTATTTTGCCATATATTTAAAATTAATTTAACCATATATGTTAGTTGTCAGTGAGTCTGTACTTTCAAATAAAACCAATGAATATTCCTTATTAATACCAATTTATATTCATTACGAGGCTTCAGCATCACTCAATGCACTGAATCCATCACTGTTTTACTCTCCTCCTCTAGCTTTACTTCCACTTGTTTCCATGTTTATTGCACAGGTCTCCTTGCTCCTTGAAGGTGACTTTGATAGTTGGGTGTCTAGGCAGAGCATGATGCTGTTTGTGCTAGTGCTCTCCTGGGGGTAAATGTATCAAGCTGAGAGTTTTCCGGCGGGTTTGAAAAATGGAGAAGTTGCCTATAGCAAACAATCAGAGTCTAGCTGTCATTTTGTAGACTGTGCTAAATAAATGATAGCTAGAATCTGATTGGTTTTTCAAACCCGCCGGAAAACTATCAGCTTGATACATTTACCCCCTGTTGTTCTTCTGTTGACTGCCTGTGCCTGCATTGTGCTTATCAAACTTTTCTGCAACATCATAATCTGGATGCTGCAGATCAGATCTTTCAGAAATCCCCAGGGAGACACACCAGACTGCCTCAATGATAATTTCCTGGATACACACTGCTATATGCTGATCAAGTTAAAATCTTTTTTTGGATCCCAGCCAAGATCAACACACCTTAATTGTCATACTGCATTTACTGAGACTTTATATCTAGAAAACTTTGGACTAACTACAAACTTGTATTGATCATGGATGGAATTATTTTTCATTTCAATGGAGAGGCTTTGTTTTATATTCTATGACAGCTTTAGTTTAGATTAGCATTATCAAAATTATAATGCTACAATAACACAAATACTAAAAAAATGTAGTTCATGTTTTAGAAATGCAAATATTTTCAAAAATATTGTGCATAGGTTTATACTGTGCAAAATATATGAGGATTTGCTCAGATTAGGGTAAATTAGAGATTAGCCCTCAACTGAATATTATCTACCTTAACAAATTTCACTGTGGCCATTTTACATACTGGTATAACCTGTTTAACATAAAACACTCCACTGTGTTCAAATGTAAATTGAAATGTGTATTTTCTGTTTTCTTGACCTTAGGGAGGTAAGTTATCAGCCCCTCGATTCCATAAATGCTCAACATCATAGCACCAATATTAATGGCACAACATCAAGTTTTTGATAGAATATGGCTACATATTTTTATTAATATTCCATCATAATCTTAAGGAGCAAACAAGCACCACCAAAGGCCATGAAAACCATGCCAATAGCCAAACCAATGGTCACATATGTCATGTCCATCCAACCAGCCCACAGACTTTCCTTCCTGGTGTGAAGCCTAACTGGTGTGTAATAACCCATTATGTTGGATGGGGAACCCGTCAGGACTGCCGCCCATCCAGTTCCCAATTCCCACCTAGGCATAACCATACAGTCCTGCCTTTTCTGAGGAACAACCAACAAGCCTTCTCCTTTTAACCACCACATAAAGGCAAATTATCCCATGTAACTTCACACACACATTTCTAATTATCACATCTGGGTATTGCACTCCATTGTGGTTTCTTGCAACTTACAGGATCACCAATGTCCACTACATGCCTCTCAATCCGAAACCATTGTAACACCACTTGGTCGGTACCATTTCCCAGATTCTGCCCCAAAGGCACCCTCATTTCTTTCCCGATTATGTACGAGTCCTCACATATTCACATTTTAAAGGGGCAGTAACCTAAACATTCAACAATAAACAAGGTAACACCACCAAGCAATGCCCACACCGGTTTCCTCCTGTTGTTCATCATGGTCTTCTATCACCCTTTGTTTCTTTTTGGTTTTTTTATTAATTTATCCAATTACACCCAGTCAGTAGGCCGTATATATAGTCGGTGCCTGTTTGACCTTCATTGTCCTATGCCCTTAATGGCTGTACCGTCCATGCCCACTCGAGTTGTGGCCTCTCCTATGCAGAAGGAATGTATGCCAAAGTGTGTTGCTTCCACTCCTGCATTATGCAGGCTAGCTGTTACCATGCTGGAAAACTGATAACTCATATAAATAGTGGGCCAGGAAGCTGTGGGCTTATGCAAGAAAACTCATTTACCCTATCTACAGGACATATAAAAGAGATGCTACACATCTACAACTCTCAAACAATTTATCCTGATGAGAAAATCTTCCCACCTCTCAACTTAAGGTCGGCTACGCTGAGCCCCACAGTTTTCTTTTTTTTTGTAATGGCCAGTTTACATTAAGGAAATCCCAATATCATATTGCTACCCCACATTTACCATAGGTACAGTACTGCCACTTATTGTTTCAACATAACTGCTAATTACGTTGGTATTATGACCCTAGGGGAAATCCCAAGGACTTCCCCCAAATAGCTTAGATCCCTGCCCTCTCACAAGCACCAACACCACTGCAATTAGAAGTGACAATTAAACACTAAGATCCCATAACTTGAATAGCATATTTTGATGTCACTGTATGGATTAAGGACTACAGTACATAATACACATATTAAGTGAATTGCTGAAAGCACTGTCCTGTAATAGTTGCAGATTATTTTTGAGGAGGGTGGGCACCAAAGCTCTTTTTCACCCTGGATTTCACTGAGTTTAGAACAGGCTCTGTTACTTACTTTGGTGGATAAGGCAAAATATTTGGACCAACACTTTTTTAATATTGGTGGCAATAATGGATAGACATCTTAAAATTACAACCCTCTCATACCAACTGTTACTTGTAAACCAACCAAGATTATAATTTTCACAATATATTATATGGCTTTTAATTCTAGTATTCACAGAACCACATCAATTAAGCAGTATGTTGATGATTTTTATGATAATTTCCCAAATCTGGACGTTGTGTAATAATTGTGAAAGCAGGAATTTGAAGCTTGCAGTTGTGTTTTGTTTTTTTGGTTTCCTTTTTTTTTTATAAGAAATCTACATGTGGCCTGTCCTCAGAAAAACAATTTCCTCAATGAAAATTCATACAAATCCTTGGCTGCTTTTCAGCGAGAAAGCTAAAATCATTTAAAACAACTCGCTCTTATTCTAGAGGAATATATATATTATAAGGACAACAATATGCTCAACACTTAACACATGTTGCTTCAGTTAATATATCAATGGGTGAAAAAAAGATTAAAATAACAGTTTAAAATAAAATATACTTATTTTATCAACAGTTTGTGTAAAAAAGGGGCTAATAGCAAGGCAAATACTTTATAACCATTTAATAACTAATCTTATTAATTAACCACTCTCAAATGCAGTTTCCAGTTTATCCAAGAAATACTTTTCTGCTCTGAGTTAAATCTCTGTTAAACGTATGTACCACTATATATTATTCACATACCATAGCATAACAGAGATCCTAGACATTGGACTTACAATCATATACATGCAATTTCACCGTGACAATGAGACTTATATCTGGAAAGATTTCATGAGATGCAGAGCTTCAGTTAAGATATTATATATTCTCATTAACATAACAATATTATACATAATATAAAACAATTTAGCATAGATGGTTCAATACATCATAAAGTTTCCTTTTACAGTGGATTCTTTTCCTGTTTTATGTATGTGTATAAGTACTTTAATACATAATTGCCAACTCCCGGAGGGGGCGTGACTGGAGGGCGGGAGGGGGCGGGGCGAGGTCAATTGCATCATTTTGCCTCCCCCACCCCCCCTACCACCGTCGCGGGTGGCGGGGCCAAAATGACGCGATTGGCCTCACCCCACCCCCTCCAGCCCTCCAAAATGGCGTGAATCACTGAGAATCGCGTCAAATGACGCGATTCTCTGTGAAATCCAGGATGCGGGAGAAATGCCAGCTCGTCTGGGAGCCCGGGAGACTGACCAGAATTTCGGGAGTCTCCTGGACTTTCTCGGGAGAGTTGGCAAGTATGCTTTAATGGTGTGTGCGTATGTGTATGTGTGTATACAGTAGGTACACAAAATGAGAAATCTTTAGAAGTGAAAACAAGGTGCTGCTTAATTACACTCAGTGTGCCAACTTCACTCACATGAATTCCTGGAAAAAAACATAGAAGTTTAAAGACAAAGCGCTCCCCTTGGAACAAAAACACAGCACTAAACTAATACAGCATGAAGGTAACAATAGATGTCCTCAGTGAATATCAAAGAAGGAAAGAGTCCACTTCTAATTTCCAGAACAGAGGAAAATGTCCCTTATCCATAAGCCATGCCAGAATATATGTAAAAGTAGAAACAAAAAAACCAATAGTGTTATACTGCCGTTTTGTGTGATGGAAAACATCTAGTGCTAATAAGATGAAGTAAAAAGTTTTAGAAATTGCACCCCACACGTTTGATCACCAACACACACCCCTCTGTGGTTGCACAAACTGTGTTTAAATTTTAAAGCGCCTCTGCATATTCAACTGTTGGCTTACTAACATTAGTGACCTCCGAAGTCATTTCTATAATTCATATCCGAGATATTTCATAGAAAGTAAAGCATTTAGCATAACATCTTCCAACATTTTTATTTAAACAAACTTTATCAATTTATAAAACATTAGAATTTTAAAAGTATCTGGTGTTAGGCGGTTCTCCCTACTAAATGTAGTGTCCTTTAATAGCAATGAACAGAGTCTAGTAGATAATACCCAGGTTTACATGTTCAGCAGTTCTTCAGTGAAGTTCCCCATATATAAATGACAGAACCACCAATTCCCTAGTCATGTACCACTCTGACGCGTTTCAACCTAAAGAGGTCTTTGTAAGGTAGTAAAGAGATTGGGGGTAGGTTCTGGTATTGATTGGTGTAAACCCTGTATTACCTTCGAATTTCACAATTAAAAGTATCCAATTAAAAAACACATATGCTGTTTATTTTAAAACACCTCAAACAGTACTTTTCCTAAAAATACACCATATTCAGTATTCACAAAATGGAAGTGATGTTCCGTTAAACAGAACAATAAACATACAATTTCAAAACTGTGATCATATCACAGACACGCGGATGTATACAGCACATCATGGTGCACACGACAGCCTGCAACATACAGCGCAGTGCCGTTATCATATAGAGCCGCCCATCACTGTAATGACTTCATCACAAGATGAGCGGGGGAGAAAAGAGGTGCAGGTGCAGTCACTACTTTACTGTTTGATTGCACTTTTATTTATTTAGTAAAATATTTAAATGGAAGATAGTCTACACATAAAACCCTATTTCTCTGTACCATTGAATGACTGTCAAAGTGAAATTAAATATCACACACAGAACAGTGCTACCCAATGCCAAGTTAGCGTAAACAAGATCAAATATTTGCTTCTAATGAACAGTCAATCTTCTGAGTGTCACTGGCTGACAGAGAGGTTGTTGGTTGGTAGTGAACAGTCTGTGCCACTAGCAGTTGTCATTGGATATTGTTAGTATTTATTTAATTTTGTACTTATGTTATTTTGACATTTTATTGTATGTTCTAACCCGCTATGCAGGGCGCTGCGGAACGATTGTGGCACCTCATAAATAAAAGATAGTAATAATTGAATGAGAAGGTGTTCTATGTCATTGAATAGCTTCAGCATTAAGCAGGATAAACTAAGTAAATGGAAAGACTTCATTAAAAGTTACAATTTCAAAACCATCAGCTTTTTAAAAAAAATGAAATTCAAAATACTCTGACACATGAGCTAAACTAATTCTACTTCATTCTCTCAAATTATTTTTATGTCTGGAAAATATTCTGGCTGTGCCTGGTAAATTGTGTGTCCCCCTATAAATCTTGTGTTGGCTGGGTGACAGGTATAGGAGGACCTCCTTTGATTCTGCCTTTAGGTTGGAGCCTGGTAGTCAGAGTAGCCAGGCATTTGTGCCTCCCATCCTGTACAGTGAAGCTTCCCACTGATGGAGGAAGTAGGACAGGTAACGGAAGGCACAGACACTTGATTACACTTTTACAACTGTAAATTTCCTGCTGGTGCCATGTAGTCTCTTTCCCCTTTGTATTATTTGTAAAGTAGCACAGTTCTTTAACATATTTAAAGAAATGTTACCCTAGTTGTTTAAACAGGGGCTCCAGCACGGTCATTTCAAGACACTATCAATCTTCTCTTATTTTTACATGTACACTGCATCCCCTGTCAAGTCAGTTTAACAACAAAGAGGAAGGGTCTCGCTGCCTGCGTCTCCTCACCAATGGATACATTCACTATTATTCTGGTGCATGCAGTAGCTTGTTACTACACACATTGAAAACTAACCCTCACACCTGCATCATTGTTAGAATTTAATTTGCCTAAATGGCGCCTGACAATTATTTCTAGCAGTGGGCACATGGCACTGATGCAGGGGGTGGGAGCTTCAAATTGTCTCTCTCTTTTTAAGTCTGACTGAGCACTGTACAGAGCAGAGTATCAGGTTCCTTACCTATATCTACTGTTCCTGTTGTTTGAGTTCCTTACTATTTCTAACTATCTTTGTGAACTTTTGGTTTGTTCTCATCTTGGTATTTGACTTTCCTATTCGTTCTGATTGCTATCTCGCAGTCCGCTTTTGTACCAGATGCCAGCTAGTCAGACTCCTCTACTTCCTTTCACTTTGCACTTCGTTTGTTCATGTTATAATCAGCCCACTACACCAGAGGGCAGTGCAGAGGTTTCCTTGGAGTGAAGCCCCAACCTCATTGCAGGGGTCCCTGGTACAAACCTGTGGGCTCTCTAGACTCTGCACCCTCTTCTGCTAGTGTCAGATTTGACTGGTGAAAGGAATCCACTTTCTCTAAATTGTAATTATGGACATTCTAAAAACAGTTGCTACAGTAGCTGCATTTAACCATTTGTCACAAATGTCATGGCTCGGTTATGCAACTTATGTTCAGTGGTGAGCGGGATTAGAAAGTAGTTGCCTTAGATCTTTACTAGCACTTTAGTAAACTTCACACCATCCAAAGCTTTGTTGTGGGGGGGCAGACACCTTAGGCATGTGCCCATATATTTAATTTTACTGTAGCTGAAAATTCTTCATTCACTCAACTATGCCCAGAATATTTTGGCTTTGTTGCCATTTGTATTGACAATGACACCAGCACTATTCATGTTGTAAGTTATTAAAATTGAAACAACTATGTGCAATATTAATGTTATTAATTACCACGGTATTCATTCAAATATTGATGGCGTAGCATTATTTGCTTTTTAAGTTTTAATTTTAAATAATTGTGTTTATGTGAAACGTGTGTGTTTGCAAATGAGCATAATGTGGTTCATGTGAAGCATTGGTTCTTGGTCATTGAGTGTAGGGTACCCAGCAAAAAGACTTTGAATACCATTAATGCCTATATTTAACATTTTAACTTCATAACATCCCTGGCACCCAGGTGTATTGTTGCTAATGTTACCCTGGAAAGTCTTGACATTCAGGTGTTATTTTGTAATAACTCTCATATTTTCAGACTAAGTTCTGGTTAATAATTTATAATTCTTTGCCTTTCGGTAACTAAATCTTAATTGTAAGGTGCACCATTGTTATGTTCACAATATGATCCAAGTTTGGAATGCGCACCATACATTCACATATACATCTATGCCCTGTGCACCATCATTCATTCTTCTGCACCACCTCTAGCAAATACCATCTTGGCCTTTGTATCACCTAGGCCCCTACACCATTTTGGCCCTATCTAGGCCTCTGCACCATTCTGCCCATAATACAGAGCTCTGGAGCATAGTGGACCCCACCAAGCCTATTGTCCCATTTGCTCTTATTGTCTCGTATTTTCCCTCCTTTTAGAATATAAGCTCTCACGGGCAGGGTCCTATGTCTCATGCCTGTACAATATCCACCTTCCTTGCTTGTCCCTTTCCCCATGCCATATGCTGACTTATTTCTGAACACTATGCAATTTGTTGTGTCAATTGCATCTATACATTTATTATTCTGCTTATCTGTGCACTTGCATGCTTACTGTATCCATTATGTCCTTTCTTACATGATTTATCATGTACCCTTAATTCATACTTGCCTACTTTCAGGCAGTGCAGTCCAGGAGAGAGGCATGACAGGAGGGCAGGAGGGGGCAGGGCGCAGTCCCCTACGTCGAAAATGCAGTTTTTTGCAGGGGAGGGGCCAAAATCACACAATTGACCGCAAATCGCATTATTTTGGCCAGGGAATTGCGGGATGTGGGAGACTTGCCTGCTCTCCCGGAAGTCCGGGAAAACGACCCGGATTTCGGGAGTCTCCTGGACATTCCGGGAGATTTGGCAAGTATGCCTCAATTCATAGCTATTTGTTCCTTGTACAACTATGTATCATGTATTCATTGTTTCATTTTGTAGGTGCCCTATTAGTAAAATATAATGATAATTAACAATAGCAGCAAAATTATTAGACTGTTTATTTGTATATAGTGTCATAGTGAGATAACGAAACAATCCCAGTCATGTCAAGTTATGAGTGTAATCCATGAATTTTGATTTGAAATACTTCTATTTAATAATTTTAACTTATAAAGCCCATAGAGTAACAATGGATGGTAAAAAGGGATTTTTATTGTGCATTTGACCAATATTTTAAAATAGGAAAAGTACCAGGGATAAAATTTCCAAGGACAACTCTTTAAAAATATCCCTGGAAATTAGGGACAGTTGGCAACTATGAAAGAGCAATTCAGTTATTATAAACTCTTCTTTGCTTTCAGCATTTTCCGGTTTCTGACTTTATACTGGTCAGGAGTCCAGTGAAATGTTGTTCTTGTTGTAAAAGGTGGTTGCCACCTATGTGGGAAGGAACTGGGGCCAGGGAACCATGGTAGGTAAGCCACTGTGTAGATGGCTCTAGCATAGAGCTGTAAAATATTTTTTTAACTGTTTGGGTTAAGTGATGAACTGGAATCTTTCTATTTTTAATAAAATGTTTTACAAGTACTTGATCTAAATATTGCAAAAACTATTATAGATAGCGGGAAATCGCATGAGTTCCACCATTGCCTTTTTGAAAAAATTTCTACACCTATATGCTGATGCGTCCAATAAATCTTGAAAGTCCCAATTTCAAGATATATTAACTTCTGAATTCTAGATAATAGGAATAGACAATAAAAACAGGGAGAATGGGGGCAATTTTGTTGTGCAGTAGGTTATACTGAAAAACTGACATTTCCCAATTATGGACAATTGGCAACTATGTACACATGCTTCACAATGTAAACCAATTTCTCTATATATCAAACAATACACAAATGTGGCTTTTTATTTTGCTGCCTGATACCCCTTTGTGCCTTTATTAAATAAGCCCTGGTTTTATTAACTTGTGATCTTTGCAGTTGTGTATAATAAGCAGGTTTTTATTATGTGTATTTTCTACCTAAAAAGTAATCTGAGGTAAATGACATCTATGAGAGTCTGAAAAAGTCAGTCATTTTTATTTTAAAAATATATGTTCCTCTTTAGTTAAGTGAAAGAGGTATATGTAAAGAAGTATGTACATCATTGTTCACTTCAACTGTCCCTGTCAGAGGAGCCTTGTCTTTAATTTCCCATGGAGAAAAAAGTAGTAGAGATAGTGGATCAGGCATTATAACTGAGGTATGAATTAAGTCAGAGGGAAATTAAAAGCTGAGGTGTGTTTGAAACTTAATTTGTCCCCTCATCATCATCATCATCACCATTTATTTATATAGCGCCACTAATTCCACAGCACTGTACAGAGAACTCATTCACACAGTCCCTGCCCCATGGGAGCTTACAGTCTAATTTCTCTAACACACACACACACACACACACACACACACACAAACACACACACACACACACACACAAACACACACACACACACACACACACACACACACACACACACAGAGACTAGGGTCTATTTGAATTGATAGCAGCCAATTAACCTCACTAAAGGGGTTAAAGTGGGCAGGCAGAGAGAGCCTTGTGTACGTCCATGTTGTGTCACTGTGGGAGGTGACTTATGCCACATTATAAATTTCCGTGGCTGATTGTATTCTGTCTCTCAGTCTGCAGGACAAGTTGTCCGCCTTCCCTCCCTGATTTTGGAGCTGCTTTGCAGATTCTTTAAGTGCCAACACCTGCTCGAGGTATGTGTTTTGGTGCCCCTGGTGGGGTGGTTTTGGATTTGGCTTCCACTACCCTTCAGCTTAACTCCATGGTGGTATGTGCACTCCCGGTAGGATTTTTGGCTGGTGCTTTAGGTGCCAACACCAGCTGATTTGATGATTGTTTGTTTTTTGGTTTTTTTGCTGGAAAACAATGAGCAGTCCACGGCCTATGCTCATTAGCTTAATTTATGTAGTATTTGAACGCTCCTCCCTTCCCCTTGTTGATTGGGTTCCATAAGACCAGAAGGGACGCAGGTTCTCAGATGCTTGGGATAAGGGATACCCAAGTTTAAAGATAAAGGTGCGTCTGGGTGAAATTGTTCCCCATGTATTGATACCGAGAGGGTAAGTCACCCTTACTGTGATATAAGGTTCTAGCTGAACTGATTATTGTTTTCTCCTCCGCCATGCAATGTTTGTATTTTAATAAATTCCTTTATCTGCCACCTCTGCATGTGTATCCTTTATTATTAGTAGATTGATAAGAAGTGGTGTAAAAGAGGGGTCTTATTGTTATGTGAGAACATCAACTGTTTTATAGGTTATCCTGAAGTTTTATTATTTTGATGGCAGCAGAATTACTTTTGCTTTTTTAGGTAAATTGAGACCATAATTTGCAATCTTATAGCAATGCGAAACATATTTTCTACACAAAATAAACATTTCCTTATGTAAATATATTGTCAGTTTTGCTTTCATATACTATAACTTTCTTGAATGTTTATTTAATCTTTTGAAACTTTAAAAGGCAGCCTTTACATTTTCTGACAACCAAAAAGACTTTAGTCCTTTTCCTTTAAAATACGTCTGAAGGGCAGATGCCTTCCACTAAAGTCTTCACATGAAGCTGGCAAAGTTTTCACTCCCTCGTTCGTTCAGCTGCTACAGCCAGGCTTTTTTTTAATACTATTTATTTGGCTGCTCTCTGCAAATGCTGTGTTTTTCCTACAATGTTATTATTGTTGGAAATTATTCTTTCATACATCAATAAATAAAGACAGGAATGGCTTGAGTTTGGATTCAGAGAGCACATGAATGTGTGTATATTAAACATGCATGTCTGGATCTTGTTTTGTAAGTGAGGTGCTATATGTTTCTTTACAGATTTTAAAGGTCCACAAATATACAAACTGCTTTATATAAAAGAGTTATAGTCAAAGTAGCCTTTAATGTGCATTAATTATAGCTTGCAACCAACTACAAAAAATTTGAGTTGGCAGTACCACCTTATTTGTGTTACAAGCGTATAATTGCTAGCTAACGCATTTCAAGTTGCAGGCCTGCTTCCGGTCTTTAGGAAGACCTCATAAAATTAACTTGCATCTACATTGGCAGGTTTTTCTCTGGAAAATGCTTAAGATGGAAACACTAAAAAAAAAAATCACTGCTACTAGTTTAGGACCACGCTCTTCAATAATTTAAACTTTTAAGCTTTTCGCCTAAAATACTGCTTGGTTTAGCCTCAGTTATGTCTTAAATTCATGAGAGCAATCAAGAATTTGTGAAAGTCCACATAGGTACACGCCATTTGTGATTGGCTATCCTTGGCATCATTGTTTTTAAACCAAATGTCAGCCATGAAACCTGACAGCTATTCATTTAATATCATGTCATGTTCACCCGTGAACTTGACTGCTGCTATCTATTATTGTATACTGAACTTCTGCTACAGTTTGCTCACCGTTTATTCCACCTTCATAGACCAGACTCTGGAATATAACTGCTGCCATTCATTATCTGAGTGCCAGTCTTGAGCTGAAAGTTTATTCACTGTTGTCAGGTTCCTGTAAATTTAGTCCTGTAGTGCCTGTTGCTGCATTATTATTTGATACATTGGATCCAGATGCTAATCTTCTTTCTGTTGCTTCACTATGTGAATATGAATCTATGTACTGTGTTCTAGCATTACTCAACAGGTTACACCATTGTCCACTATCCATTGTCTGCTGCAGACTGCTGGACTGTAGAAGTGATCCAGGAGTACAGGTCTGCTTTTACTATTTGTTTGCTAAATCTTATCACTACCAATAGTGGGCGAGTCCTCATACTAGCTCTGTATATTATAGCAGAGGCCACCAATCACCAGCGTCTATACTTTTGGGCAAGCACTATGAGTGCTGCAATTTGTTACAGAACAATCAGACCACACTTAATGGATCACAATGGGGTTCCTGTTACTACTAAATAGTGTTCTTAGGTACACACCTTTAAATACTTCACACTCATGTGTCCATTGTGCAAAACCCTTTGGAAGAACTACAAGCAATATTTACTCAATTGCAACCAGCAACAGTAATTAATAACCCAGATATTGAACCTAGAATTAAACTCCCTGAAAATTTTGGGAGAGACCAAGCTCAATTAAAGAGTTTTGGTCCAAACAGTTATAAATGCAGGAAATTATAGAAAATGTGCCCACTGACATGTAGTACTGACCCTTTGAAAGAAAGCATGATTTTGACTGTATTTAAAGGAGAGGCGTTATATGGGCCACACATTTCTGGAGAAGTAAGATCCTCTACTCAATTCACTGCTGGTTATTTTACTGATTTTTGGAAAGCGGTTTGATGAACGGGCAACAACTGGTGAAACTATTTTAGCTAACCTGCTTCAAGGATCACATCAGGTTCTAGAGTATGTGGTGGGAATTCTGCAGGGGATAGATGACACGGACTACAGTATGGCATCTGGAGCATGGCAGCTAAGGGAGATTAGTTGGCTCACATAGACCCTTCAGTGGATGTGGAGAGTTTTATGGACCATTGTCTTATCATAGATCCCATAACAAAGATACCAGCTTAATTGAACGTTCTTGAGAGAAATGCAAATAGGAAAAAAATTATGCCAGGTCCTATGTTTCTAGTTCCAGGCCTATGTCTCATTAAAATTGAACTTTGACATTGTATAAAAGAAGAAGAAAAAGTAAGAAGAAGAGAACTTAATTTGTGTTATTATTGTGCTAGTTCTGCACATTTTCTGCCCTCTACAGAAAAAAATGAAAACCCATTGGAAAATGAACCCAGATACAGTGATGGAGGGACCTGGGTCATCCTAAAAATTCCCATCTTGGATTTATCAACTTAGTCCTACTGTAAACATACCAGATGTTATATTGCTATTCCACCATTCTTGAGAATGAAAAGTGTATCAACTACTAGTTATACTTTATTCCTAGTCCATAGGAAAGTTTATGGATATCAGATTTGCCATCTGACATAATATTCCTCTTGTGCAGAAACTTACTATCATTCCACTGGAAACCATTAATGGGTCTCCCATTGTGTGTGCTCCAGTTAATAAAGAGTCTATTCCATGTACCTCTGAGAATCATGTTGAAAATATAACTTTGATGTGATGTAATTTTTAAATTCCCCATAGTTTTGGGGATGCCTTGGCTTTTGTTGCATACATTTTTTATAGACTGGCTGATCAATAACCTCTCATTTACATCACAGTTTTGTCATCAGCACTGTTTTGCATCTGTGAGCAATTTGTCTAGTTTAGATACTGTCTCTCCAACGTCACAAAATTTGCCCCTTCCATATCAAGGATTTAGGCATGTATTTGATAAAAAAAAATAGGCCAAGATTTTCTTTGTGAAAAATCTATTCCTTTTCTGAGCCTGAACTTAGTCTTGAATGGATATATAGAACACAACTTTAAAAAAGAGTAATTTGTCCTCCCAGTTTTTGGATTGAAAAAAGATGGCAGTCTATGACTGTGTGTGGAATGTTATGCAATAATGCTCTAAATATACGGAATCTATACCCTTTACATCTTGTTCCAGAAATGCTTTTACAATCTGCAAACATTTTACACAACTTGATCTTTGAGGAGCTTTTTACTTGGTCTGTGTTAGACCTAAAACATGAATGGAAAACAGCTCTTTGTACAGTTTATGGGAAAAATGAATATACTGTAATGCTCTTTAGAATTTCTAGTGCACAGTACTTTGTAAATGATGTATTAAGGGATGTACTGGACCAGTATGTTGTAATTTACCTAGATGATATTCTTATCCATTGTCAAACATTGTCTGAACATCGTTGCCATGTTTGAGGAGTTTTAGGATGTCTTAGGACCCACAGAATGCATGCAAATCTAGAGAGATGCATATCTGAGTCCATAATCATAGCATTTCTAGGTCATATGCTCTCCAGAGACGGAATTGAAATTGATCCAATTAAAGACTCAGGCCATTGAAAATTGGCCAGTGCCGAAGTATGTCAATGCTGTTCAATGATTTCAAGGTTTTTCTAACTATTGCAGAAATGTATTAAGAATGTTTCCTGTTTCGCAGCTAACTTATAAAGAAGCTTCTTTTTAGCGGTCCCTTGTAACACAATATGCCTTGAAAAGGAGGCACCAGAAAGCACCAATCCTTGTTTATTCAAATCTGTCATTGTGGAGGTAGATTCTCTATCATCAGTACTTGGAGCTGTATTATCACCAAAAACATGGAGAAAAACAAATTCTTCATCCTTCTGCATACTTTTAAAAAAATACTTACACCAGCAGAACAGAATTACTCAGTTGGAAATGGACATATTTTCATTACCATTTATGATGTTCATAAAATTTGGGAATGTTTAAAAGCACCCAAAACACACAATGCTCAGTGGAGCTCTTGCAGCCATCACCAACTCCTCAAGGACCCTGGAGTGAAACCTCAATAGATTTTATTGTGCAACTACCTACGCCACAAAGGTTAGTGGCTTATCGTTTTTGGAATGTGGCACATTTCATTCCACTAAAAAAACTGCCCTCAGCTCCACAGACTGCCCAGTTGTTCTTAAAACATATCTTTTGCTTAAAAGGGTGCGCAAGATCTATTGTCTCAGACAGAGGAAATAGGTTCACAACACATTTTCTGGAGAGCATTCTATAAAGTATTATAGTTTCAAGTAGACTTTTCATCAGCAAACTATCCACAGCCTAATGGCTAGATAGAATGAGTCAATCAGTGTTTAGAACAGTATTTGACAGTCTATGTTAATTTTCAACAAGATAATTGTCAGAATTACTTAATACGGCAAAGTCTGCTTAGAAAAATGCTGCTCATGAATGTACAAAATAAAATCCACTCTTTTTAAATTATGGATATCATTCCTGATTATTCCCTTCTATGGTTTCAGAATTGCTGGTATCAGATGCCTGAGTTCTCCATAGGAAGTTACATAATAGCTGGAGAAATCTAATAATCAAATTAGAAGAAGTTAAAAGAACACTCAAACAACAAGATGATAAACACAATGAACCAGTTAAGAAATATTCTATCGATGATTTATGTCTGGTTACCTACAAGGAATTTGAGTTCCGCAAGATGGCAGATAAAATAGGTCCAGTTAAAATCCTAGTCATACCAACATCTTTGGTTGTAACGCTCTGTTTGCCCATGCTTTACGTTGGATACATCCTGTATTCCACGTATTTTAGGTAAAGCCTGCTATGACTCTTTCAACATATAATCCTACCCTTTCATCCATTAAAGCTCAGGGACACACAGAGTTTATCATCAAGAAAATTGTAGCTTTCGCATATGGTATGGGAAGCTGCATTATCTCATAAAATGGAAGGGTTATACATCATCAGCAACAGCAGCTATCTATGTACGCCAGATAAGAGTTCATGGGAACCAGTGGATAATGTACCTACTCCCAGATTGATTCAGGCCTTTCATAACAATCATCTCAGGGAACATGGCCTGGTAGTCACTTTTAGAGGAGGGGGTACTGTCACAAATCCATGGCACTAGCAGCTCCTTTACATGTAAAACAACATAGGGCTACTAAAAGAAGTCGCTAAAAAAAAAAGTCCAGAAGGTATAAGTCATTGAACTTTGCTACACTAGCTTCCAGGTTTGGAAAGATTAACAGTGAATTCCCTGATGAGAAGTGATGTCATCACAGGTGCTGGACATTAACCTGTGTCTATAAGTATCTGGTAACTGCAAGCATAAATTGCCAGATTATTGACTTTCTTGGATGAGTGTCTAGTATTTCCAGTTATTCTGCATTTGTGTACCAGGCCTTAGCTGTGAACTCAACTTTGGCTTTTTCATTTCCTGTGTACCAGACCCTAGCATTTAACCTTCTAACCACTGCTTGCTATTACCTGTGATTCCAATCTTGGCTGTGAATATAACCACTGATTATTTGCATCTGTGAATCTGATATTTTCCGGGTTTTTGACCATTGACAGTAGTTTAGTGGTGGACTTTGCTCATACTTGCCAATTCTCCCGGAATGTCCGGGAGACTCCCGAAATTCGGGTCAATCTCCCGGGCTCCCGGGAGAGCTGGCAAATCTCCCGCATCCCGCTGCAGCCACCGCTAAATTACACGATTCAACCAGAATCGCAGCATTTTGGCCCCGCCCCCCGCAACAAAACGTAATTTTTGTTGCGGGGGGCGGGGCTAAATATACGCAATTTGTCTTTCTCTGCCACGCCCCGCCCCCTCCCGCCCTCCAGTCCCGCCCATCTCCCGGAATCAGAATACAGAAAGTAGGTAAGTATGACTTTGCTGTGTCTTCTGTCTCTCAGACACTGGCTGCAAATCTTAAATGTTGCTCATTTATTATTTGCAAACCGGATGTCAGCCGTGAATCCTGACTGCTACTCATTTAATATTTGTAACCTGGACATCAGCCTTGTATCCTGGATGCTATTCATTTAATATTTGTAAACCGGACTTCAGCCATGTACATGACTACAGCTATCTTTTACGGTATACCAGAATACTGCTGCAGCTTGCTCACTGTTTATATTTCCTTTTGCCAGTCATTATCTGAGTGTTGGACTTGAGCTGAATGTTTATTCACTGTTGCTGTGTTATTATATAACACCTTGGCTCCCAGATGCTAATATCCCCTCTGTTGCTTCATTAAGTGCATATCAGGCTTTGGCCTATGTTCTAATATTGCTCAATAGGTTGCACAAGTCCCACTATTCATTGTCCAAAATATTATGTAATATTTCTACCTGCATGATCTGCATTGCTGCAGACTGCTAGACTGCAGAATTGATCCGGGTGTTCATACCTGCTTTTACTATTTATTTGTTACATGACTGCCTCTAGTGGGCACATCCTCTTGTTATTGTAGCAGAGGCCATACACTGAGGTTGTGAGGGATCCAGGTCAGCACTATAGTACTGCTGTTTGGATGTCCTGTCTGATAGTACCTGGAATACCTCTGTATGACGTTCATTGTGCGAGAAAAAAATGCTAAGTTTAGACAGGGGGGAATTTCTCCCCAACACATCAAGACTGGTCCTGTTTTGATTGTAGCCTTGTAAGTTGTGAACACATCACCTTAACTTTACAGTGCTTCCACAAGAACACACAACCTCAAAGACTACTATACCTGCTTCATGTTGCTGCCCTAACATAACTGCCTTTGTGGCCCCACGTTGTGAAATTGGTTATCGCCGCATCTAGTAACACACCCTTAACGCTTCGGCAAATAATTGTTTGAGTTGCCAGTTTCTCTCCACAGGTTATATATATTGTTTTTTTCAGTACCAAGGTTGTGATCAGGATAATGATTTCCTTGTTTTTTTTTCATCATGTCTGTGATCCAGGTGGCGTCAATGACAAAATTTGTCTTACTGTAGTTTGAGACATCTGTGTATACTTTGCATGAATCTGAGGACAGCACAAATTGTCTCCTTATGTAGTCTTTTTTTTCCCACAGTACTCGGGTTCTATTCATGATCATGATTACCTTGTCTTGTCTCATTCAGAGATTATTCAGTTGTTAAATCATATTCAAACTTTTCCTCATGCCACTTTCCACATGGAACGACAACATACTTCCTAGTCTTTTCTCTTAAAGCAAAGACAGAGTTGGTTGTGGAGATCATTTTTATAATAACACTCGAGAAACCATACCTAATATGTTAATAATGCAGAGCATTCATTACATAATCATTTTCACAATCATTTATTTCACTTAAAAAAAATAACAAACCATAAAAAACACAGAACAGCTGCACATCGGCATTACCACAGTTAATCATTTACATATTAAATTGTGTTGTTGTTCTACTGAAGCACAGCATGTACTGCATCCATCATGAGTCCACTATTTGACCACCTACTAACACAGCCAATCTATTACATGCAGCTAATAACCATAGAGATTTACCTAACCAGGGCAGCAGTTCAACGCCTGGTCACCGTCAAATAACTAAAATAAAGTCTTGACTGATCAACTTCACCATCCAAATCATCATTTACTCATTTCATCTGCAGCTTATTCTCTGCAGCAGTAGGATGGGAATGATAGCACCATCTTTTAATGAGAGACAGAATTATTTTCTTCTAAAGAATACACACTGATCAGCCAAAACATTAAAACCACCTGCCTAATATTGTGTAGGTCCCCCTCGTGCTGGCAAAAGAGCTATGACCCATTGACGCATGGACCCCAGAAGACCTCTGAAGGTGTCCTATGGTTCCTGGTACCAAGATGTTAGCAGCTGATAATTTAAGTCCTGTAAGTTGCGACGTTGAGCCTCCATGGTTCGGATTGGTTTTTCCCACAGATGCTCGGCCAGCTTGAGATCTGGGGAATTTGGAAGCCAAGTTAACACCTTGAACTCTTTGTCATATTCCTCAAACAATTCCTGAACAATTTTTGCGGTGTGGCCGGGTGCATTATCCTGCTGAAAGAGGTCACTGCCATCAGGGAATACTGGTGCCATGAAGGGATGTACTTGGTCTGCAACAATGTTTAGGTAGGTGGTTTGTATCAAAGTAACATCCACATGAATGCCAGGACCCAAGGTTTCCCAGCAGAACATTGCCCAGAGCATCACACTGCCTCCACTGCTTTGCCTTTTTCCTGTAGTGCATCCTGCTGCCATCTCTTCCCTAGATAAACAACACACATGCACCCACCCGTACACATGATGTAAAAGAAATGTGATTCATCAGACCAAGCAACCTTCTTCCATTGCTCCATGGCCCATTTCTGGCGCTCACGTGCCCATTGTAGGCGCTTTTGGCGGTGGACTGGGGTCAATCTGGGCACTCTAATCAGCAAGCTGCGATGCACTCTGGGTTCTGACACTATTCTATCATAGCCAGCAATAATTTTTTCAAAAACTTTTACTACAGTTTCTCTTCCGTGGGATTGGACCAGATGGCTAGCCTTCACTCCCCACACGCATCAATGAGCTTTGGGCGCTTATGAACCTGTTGCTGTTTCATCTGATGTACTTCCTTGGACCACTTTTGATAGCTATTAAACACTACACACTGGAAACATTTGTTTTGGATATGTTCTGCCCCAGTCATCTATCCATCACAATTTAGCTCTTGTCAAAGTCATTCAGACCCTTACTCTTGCCCACTTTTCCTGCTTCCAACAAATCAACTTCAAAAACTTACTGTTCACTTGCTGCAAAATATATCCCACTCTTTGACAGGTGTCATTGTAATGGGATAATCAATGTTATTCACTTCAGTTGTTAGTGGTTTTAATGTTGTGGCTGATTGGTATATTCTCTACAATTGTTCAGTGAATAATTCTAATCTATAATAAGATGCTAGTGAGTGCTTTTACTATACAATCAACATAAGAATCAACAGTCAACATTATATTACTTCTTCTTACATAATTGTATAACATAGGTGAATGTAAGCTGCCAAGTTCCATCCTAAAACATGGACTGCAATGCTTATAGTTACACAGCAGAGGAACATTATATTGATGCTTTTAGGCACTGTACAGTAGGGTTCCTGTGCCTATTGTAATAGGACCAGATAATTGATGTTAGTATGTCTTAAATTTTTCATATATTTTTTATCAGCAATTAAAGAACAATTATTAACAATTATTATTATTTATTATCATTGTCTAATTATATAGCACCATATTACATAGCGATAACAGAGCAAATATTTGTCATTCATGTTAGTTGTTGTAACGTCCGTAACTATCGTCACCAATAAAAATTGTCTGATGCGATCAATGTGGTTCCAACGCACAAAGATTTAATAGCAAAATATAAGAAAGTATAACTGATAAATACGACAGTAATGATGTCACAATATACACAAAAAAAACAATAATATCATTCTTTATTGATTCGGGGTTCAAGATAGTCCAGTACAATGCAGGTCAAATGTCAGTTCAAACGATGCTTCTCCAAAGGTGGGGGCAATTTACTTCAACAGCTGTGTACATGTCTTGCCTCAGGGAACCTCCAAAATCCAGTTTGAACTAATCCATTAACATATTTAGTATAGAGCATTTGAGAATTAATCTCATAACCAGAGATTCCGGGGGACAGAGGGGTAGGTGAGGGCGTTCACCATAGCCCCAGCCCCACACTAAAATGCAGAAATTCACGACATTGAATAGCGGGGGTGGGGCTTAATGACACAATTAAGCCCTGCCATGCAATGCCGTGAATTTTGGCGAATCCGGGAGGTTTGCCTACTCTTCCGGGAGTTCCTGGAGCCTGGAGAGTAGGTTACTATGACTTACCTCTTTCTGTGTACTGCCTCTAGCTTCCTTTGTGGCTCGGGCAGTGTGAGCAGGGGGAGCGTCTGTGCTCCGATTGGCTGAGTGACTGTGTGATGTCCTTTAGCCAATCAGCGCACAGCAGAGACTGCTGAGGCGTTCCTGTCTGAGCAGGGAATGCTTCGGTACAGCGCAGTGCACCACTGGTATTATGTGGGGGTCCCTGGGGCGACCGCATGCTGACCATAAGTGCACGATTTGGCCTCTATGGAAAAGGGGGACAGTGGGGCCCACCAGGGATTACCCCCGATGGGCCAGACTGACCCTGTTTTGTACTTTTATTAAATAACGTAGCAGTAAAAGTGTGTGCCACTTTTTAATTACATTAAAACATTATTATTGAAATGTTTACTATGCTTTTGTTATATAATTAAATTACTGTCATGTTTATTTTACAAATACAAAAGGGGGGCTGCTTTCTTTCTCTGTGTCTGGTGAACCTTTTTTATAACCCCTTAGTAAACTGCTACGAAAAAATGTGCTAGAGCTGTTTCGGTGGTTAAGGATCTAAGTGTATATATCCATTACTTTCTCCATACTTGTGTCTATTAAACAAAGGTACAAGTTTTCATGCAAAGTTCCTATTTTGAACAGTTTAGAACAGATGTGAACATTAAGCAAATTCATTACATTCTGTGCAAGAACAAGCTGAGATCCCATGAAGCATGATAACTGCAAGCACCTTCCTGCTCATTTAACTTCTATGCTCTTTCCAACAATGTCTGTGAGCCAGAATCAACACAATTTTGCTTTTTTCCCCTGCTTTGTATGAACTGTTCTTGTTAGTGCAATATGGATTTGTTTAACTAAATCTGTCCAGCATGCTATCTGTTCTTTCATTTAGAGTAAGCAGACATTTATTTGAAAAAAATTACATACGAGGGAGGTGATTTTTTTATATTTTAAAGACAAAGCTCCTGTGGTTGGTTTGCAGTCGCAAATATCATCTGTACCGTCTTCCTTTTTGTGGATAAAATACACACGGGCATTGCAAATGGGTCTCATTTACAAAGCCCAAAATGGCCAGTTTACAAAATCCTTTTTGAAATTGCAAGCTCACCAAGATTACCACCAAAGTACATAGGTTTACAGAGCAAGACAGCAGCCGCTTTAAATTTTAGCTGTAAAGTCGCCGATTTTCGGCGAGTTAAAAAAAAAACCGGACTTTCATACATTTACCCCCGGGTCTTGTTCTTTAATAAGGCATTTTGCTTTCTCCAGTTACACTTTTGGTGGATAAATCATTTCCAGGTGCACTTTGTCCAATGTAAAGCAAATCTTCAAACACAGAAAAGTGTCACATTGTTATGAGCCGCCCTGGAGGCGGCTCGTCTGTCTCCATTGAAGCACGTCCCGGCTGTCTCTAGGGCAACAGCCAAGACGCTCTGTAGCTCTCTACTGTGCTTGGCAAATCTGAGAGCCGGGCGCGTGCACACTGGAATCGTTTAGCAATTACAGCCTCCTGTGGCTGATTAGGTGGGCTGGTGCCTTTCATTGCTCATTGGCTCTACACAGTATTTAAGGCAGGGAGGGCTTAGGCTCCCTACTGGTTATAGTGTACGTGCGCTGCACATTTGCTGACCAGCTTTGTCCTGCTTTGTCCTGTGGATACCTGCATTTGACTTGATTCCTGTTGTGACCTTTGCTTGACTTTGACCCTGCTTGAACGCTGATTGCCCCTGACCTCTGCCTGTCTATTGGATTACCGGTGTTTCAAACCTCTCCTGAGCTCTGGCCAGTTTCCCAGTTAACCTGCTCACTACTGACCCACGACCTTTGGACTGTCTTTGGTACCTGCTTCCTGTATTCCGGTCACCCTCCATCCTGTGCTACGGTTACCCTTGATAAACATTTACTACTTTACAGTGAAGTTCTATGGGAAAGGAGGCTGCTAAAGGTGAAGGCTTCTAACCAAATCTGTTCTAAAAGTTTATATAGGTAGCCGCTAGCCCTAACACACATGTAGTAAAGGCAGCCCCCAATCTCTCTTTTATGTCTCTAATCTCTATGATTAGTTTAAGTCATAAATTCGTATAAACCAATCAGTATTTCAGAAATAAAAAAGGAAAAGTTTTATTTTATGAAAAGGGTGGTTGTAAAATGGTAGGAAATTGGACTTTTGATGTAATGTTTATGCTTTTGCAAAGTGTATTTTGCAGGAGGGCCATAACTAGGGCTATGCTAGAGTAGAGACCACCCAGGGCTCAACACTAAAGGGGGGCACAGTTCATGAATATCTTAGGTTAATTTGGTTAAAATTAAGTTCTAGTGAGGCAGCAGTTTTTCTTCTTTCCCCAAGCGCTAACATTTTAAGTTATTGCTCTGCTTTGCAGGGCAATAAGTAAAGGTTCAGACTGCCCTAGGCTAATATGTTTGTAGTTCCCCTTACCTTCCACACCGCTTATCGCAGTGATAGAAAATCAGTTACCACCGCAATTTATTAAAAAGTTATTGCAGGGCAGCTCGGTTATACATTATTTTAACTTCTTTGGTGTCAAACTTTACCAAGCCTTGTCATACCAGCAGAAATGCTAACTTAATTTTCAACAATTTTCCACCTCTCTGCAACACCTTCTCTCCCCAATTTCTACATTCTCCTCTCCTGATCTGGCAGTAATAACCACTTTAACATCAACCAAACCCTGGAATCAGCCCTTGATCAAGTGACCCTAGCTACTCTTCACATTCCATGCCAACTAAGATGTCAGCCATTGCACACTAAAGAAACACAACATCTTCAAAAACTTTCTCGCAAAGTAGAATGTCATTGGTGTAATGTGTGTTTAGCAGTGCGAGAGCATTTAGATACGATTGATAGATAGCAGTATACGTGAGGAAATCATTAGAGGCACGAGATGTAGCTCTAATGATTTCCTCACGTATACTGCTATCTATCACTCGTATCTAAATGCTCTCGCACTGCCAAACACACATACTTCCAGTCGTTCATCTCTGCTCAGGTTTCAAACCCCAAACATATTTTTAATACATTTAAATCTCTTCTCACCACTCCCTCCCCAAACCCTTCAACTACTATCAGAGCCAAAGATCTTGCTTCCTACTTCAAGGACAAGATTGAATAGATTCAAAATGAAATTGTATCCTCTTCCTCGACAAACATCATGTATCAAACCCCTATTGTCCTAAAGATTGTAAACTTGTGAACATGGCCCTCTTACCTTTCCTTCTGTCTTTATTGTTTTATTACTGTGTTGCTCCCAATTGTAAAGCGCTATGGAATATGTTGGTGCTATACAAACACATGCTAATAATAATATGTAACAAGGAATGTGGATATGGCTCACACTAATTATATGCTTGATTCTTTTTGCTGGTCATATAAGTCCCTTATTTAAAATTGGTGACGCCATTATTTGGACCCTGTTTGGCTCCATATTACAAGTACTGTGATGGACATAGCTTCTTAATCGGTAAGGATTGATGTTTTAGTGATATTAATTCCTTAAATAGTCCAACTTTCTGGTCTCAAAAAATACTTAAAAAAGGAAGCATCTTAAAATTAGTTTATTCTTGGATCATTGTTGTCAATATATTTTAATACACCGTTTTAATAAATTTGATTGGAAAACCTTGGGAACGTTTGATTTAATTAATGTGTGTGTCCTGGATAAACTTTTGTAAGGTTTTTTGTTATACACTATGCACTCCCTGCTCTTTTCTTGTGGACTGGTATATATAAATTTTTTCCAGGGCCGTTAAATTACAGGTCTAGTGCACCTGTAATTTCTTGTTCTTCTCAATTCCTAAAAGCTTGCAGATGAGGTCAAGAGGTTCAATTGTTCAGACCAATTAGCAGAGAAGGGAAAGAAAGTGATCTAGGTGACTTTGAACGTGGAGTGATTGGTGGTGTTAAAAGGGATGGTTTGAGTATCTCAGAAACTGCTGATCTCCTGGGATTTTTATGTACAACAGTTTAGTATTTACAAAGAATTGTGCACAAAAGTAAAAAAAATACATCCAGTGAGTGGCAGTTCAGTGGGCAAAAACACCTTGTTAATGGGAGAGGTCTGATGAGAATCGTCAGATTGGTTCAAGCTGACTGGAGGGCAACAAGGCAACAGTAAAATAACCATGCATTACAACAGTGGCATGCAGAAGAGGATCACCGAATGCACAACACATCAAACTTTGATGTGGATGGGCTGCAGCAGCAGATGGCCACACTGGGTTCCACTCCTGTCAGCTACGAATAGGATACTGAGTTTACGATGTGCACAGACTCAACAAAACTGGACAGTTGAAGATTGGAAAAACGTTGCCAGGTCTAACAAATCTCAGTTTTTTCCTGGACATGCAGATGTTGGGGTTAGAATTTGGTGTAAACATGAATAAATGGATACATCCTGGGATGTGACGGAACAGGAGATTCACATAATAAATGTACAGCCGACAACTCTCCTTAAACTGTGTGATGCTATCATAGCAACATAGACCAGAATCTCTAACGAACATTTCTAGCACCTTGTTGAGTCTATGACACAAAGGGGAAAATTCAATTGGCTGCGATGTTTCTCAGAACATCGCGGCCGAACATTTTTACCGTTAATACAAAACAAAGTAAAGCTTCTTTTTGAGCACACTCTGTGGGGCATGAGCAAATGAGCGTTACTTCTGTAATAAAAAAAATCGGGCGAGGTGTCTCACGGCTGTTTCCGGAGGCACCTCACACAGATGTTTTTACAATTGAATTCACCCCTAAGAGTTCAGACTGTTCTAGGGGCAAAGTGGTGTACCTAATAAAGTGGCCACTGAGGGTAGATAGATAGATAGATAGATAGATAGATAGATAGATAGATAAATAGGTATGTATGTAGATAGATAGATAGATAGATAGATAGATAGATAGATAGATAGATAGATAGATAGATAGATAGATAGATGTATAGATAACCTTCCATCCATTCAGTGGTTAGAAAAATAAACAAAACAAACTTATAATTATAATATAGTGTTGCAGCAGTACAGAATTGTGGGTGCAGGATATCTAAACCTGTCAGTAAAACTGTGAGAACTACTGTTATCATATAAAAATATCCTTGCAGAATAACATACCTGGCAGACATCTCTGGCTAATTCTCATTGTTATTTTTTCAGTCTTCAACTTCCACCTGTACTACATTCTCTTATGAGGAGGACTGTCAGTTGGGAATACAGTGATATCAGAAAAAACAACCACTACTTTAAGTTGAATTTGGTTCCTTACTTCGGCCAGAAATATTTTCCTTTATTAGATAGTGTTCTTTTTATTCCTTATGGATGTGCTCTGACCCAGCTAGTATTTAAGCTTAATCAGCACTAGCATTCATACAGCTGACATTCCAGATGTAGAAACAGTTCCAGGATATCTGAAAAATACAAAAGTAATAACTAAAAAAATGCATTGTCCACAAATGACAAATATTATAGTATGTTGCACTCGGGAGAATCTTTGATTCAGTTGCACTAAGCATAAATCAAATAGGATTCCTTATACAAAGGCAAAACATGTGCTGCACACCAACTGCAGTATATGAAAAAGTTGGTTAGCTCTACCCTTTTTACAGATTTAAAAAATGTTTTTTTGTAGCATGTTCATGTTAAAAAGTAACATAAAATATAATTTCACTGGATTGCCTTAAATATAATCAATATGTATCTCCTTTATTTCAATAGAATACACACACATGTTATTTTGATTTTATTTGTTTTATAAGAATTATCTTAAAGGCTATAAGAAGTTGAACTGTATTTAAAATAATTTTATAAATGTTTCTGTAACTTTAGAATAATAAATTAGCAGTATTGGCATTTTAATTTTAATCTGCAGCACAAGCCATATACCACACGTATAATCTAAAAAACTTCTAAAAGTCATAATTTAAAATGAAATTTGTAAAATGCACAAATCAATATGGGAAAATTTCTATATCTAGCATATGTTTCTACATTTAACATATGTATTATGTGGAGCTAAGCACAAGCTTGTGTTCTATGCTATCAACCAATTTGGACACAAGGGGCCTGAGTCATTAAGGAGAGCAAAGCAAATAAAAGGAGTAACTTTGCACCTGGGGAAAACCATGTTGCATTGGAGGGGGGGTAAAGTTAAATTGTAAGGACAGATTTATAGTTGGGGTAGGGCATGTCCTAGATCAACTTTAAGTTACAGTGTAAAAATAAATCTATCAAGTATTTGTGGGCTAGATGAAAAAACAGCCAGTAATTTCCTTACATGTAAAATAATAAACTAATTTGCACCCCTTGATATGTAACATGGTTTGTCCAGTAGATAATTTACTTGATAACTTTATTTTTACACTGAAAATTAAAGTTGATCTAGGACATGTCCTACCCCAAATATAAATCTGTCCCCACATTTTAAATTTACCTCCTCCTCCAATACAACATGGTTTTGCCAAGGTGCATAGTTACTAATTTTTTTTGCTTTCAAAATCAGGCCCAAGGATAGAAGTCTCATGTGCATAAGAAAAAGTTTTATCCCACAGTCACAACTTAATCTTGAATCTATTCAATTCTAAATTATACATAAAGTAGCTTGTATATTAGGTTTAGTGGTTCTTTGATGCATTTCATCTATACAGAAGTATGTATCTGCACGTTCCATAAATCACTGAGGGACGTTACTTGGGAATCACTTCAAAAATGATAATTCTCTATATATTAAAAAAAAATCCCAATGAATTCTAAGATTTTTTTTATTTCTTTCATAAATAGGTAACACATACTCTTCCTTCAATTTCCAGAACTATTCTTTTATGCAGTTGTTTGTGCGTATATACAGTTAAGCCATGGTTGTCTGAACAATAAAGCTGTGGGTTTTGGGTGCATGAAATAATTATCTGTTTCCTCTCCCTGGCAGCTGTGTTCATTACTCCTGTGAGGATAGCGACTGTCAGGAGTTAAAGGTTGAAAATGCTGCTCTGAACTGTACAAATGGACACTACAATGGGGCCCAGTGTGAAGTGACATGTCACACTGGTTATAGTCTACAAATACATAGGAACAATGACATCCTGAAAATCAAGGTTTGTAAACAGCTAATATATGACACTTAATATGTTTATTATCATGCTGGCAACATTAAAGGGACTCTAACTCTATATTTTGTTTGTATTTATCTACTGTAAATATTAAGATATGAATGTATTTAAATATTCTTGTTATATGACTTTTTTTTTTGACAGTAATTGAAAGGTTGCTTTTGGTGCTAACTATTCAGTAAAGTTACCATTGTTTGAGTACTCTTCTTCATATTCTGTCTGTCTCATCCTAGAGCTCAGTCTTACTGTAGTAGGATCATTCTCACTTACTATAATAGTTTAGGAGCATAGCCTAGTAGCAAAGCATATGTCTGCAGTGGTGGCGGGGTATGACATCAATGGAGTGTGACCTAAAATATAATAGAGAGCAGGCAAATAGGCACCAGGCACAACCCCCTGAGTTTACGTCTTATAGAGAAGCTTTTGCTGGAAAGAGCAGTTGAATCTCTTTACTGGTGGAGGGCAATAAGCGAGCAAGTTTACATTTGAAGCTCCGGAATGTAGGATTGTGCACAGTATTATTGGTGTCAGTTAGCCAAAAGACTAGTGAGAATCTTTCCATAAACCCTTTCAATTCATTTTTTTTTATCATAGACTTTTAAAAAAAAAATACATTAATACATAATGCACTTAAATTTACACCCATACTTGCCGACTTTCTTAAGTCAGCATCCGGGAGCTGCTTGGGGGAGGTGGGAGTTTTAGGGGCGGGCCTATGCTCACACATTTTGGCCCCACCCACGTGGCGTAATGATGCAAACGCGTCATTTTACAGCGGGGGCGGGGCAAAATGCCATGATTTCTTGAGAATTGCGGCATTTTGGATCTAATTCTGCCCACTTCACTAGGAAGTGGGCAGATGTGTGAGGCTACCTTACTACCTTACTCTCACGGGAGTCCGGGAGACCTACAGTCTCCCGGACATTCCAGGAGAGTTGGCAAGTATGAACACACCTGATCAAATTTTAAAAGCATGCCACTGATCACAGCTGATTGCTTAAACAATTCTTATTAGTATAATTCTCAAGGTCAGCTAAAAGATGCGCTAGTGATTATAGGGCGGTATGATGGCTTAGTGGTTAATACTTCTGCCTTACAGCACTAGGGTCATGAGTTCAAATCCCAACCATGGCCTTATCTGTGTGGAAATTATATGTTCTCCCTGTGTTTGCGTGGGTTGCCTCTGGATGCTTTGGTTTCCTCCCATACTTCAAAAAACATACCAGTCGGTCAATTGGCTGCTGTTAAATTGACCATAGTCTGTGTGTGTGTGTTAGGGTTTTAGACTGTAAGCTCCAATGGAGCAGGGACTGATGTAAGTGAGTTCTCTCTACAGTTCTGCAGAATTAGTGGTGTTGTATAAATAGATGATGATGATGATGATGATTGTTCTTATTGCTCTTTAGTAAAAGGACAACTTTCTATTTTATGACACCGGTCTTTTCTTTACAATGCAAAGATCTTTTGGACAAGTCTATACATCTTTTCAGGCAGCAGCGGCAACATTGATAGTTACAGGATTTTAAATACAGATTACCCAAAATATTAATATGAAGACGTGTTTGGACAAAAACTTAAACATATTAAAATGATATGTTTATTTTTCCAAGTTCAGTTATACTTCAATGCAACATATTTAAATGTTATCCATTTTTATGATCGTTTCCTCTTAATTTAACAATACTTGAAAACAATTTTTATAAAATTAAAATATTATTTTTGAAAATGCTAAGTATTTGACAAAGATTGTCTGGAACTATCATAAAAAATCCAATAAGCCTCATGCTGTGTGATGCATATAAGTGTAAATGTGTCATCCATTTTAAAGATACAAATATAACATTTGACATAAAATAATACTGCTTTTCCTTTATGTAATCCAAACAGAAATATGTATAAACTCTATTAATGTGCTAATATGGCAACTGAGCTGTTTACTTGTCTTATCCCCAATAGCTGAAAATAAATGTATTTGTTTTTTTCGCTTCTACTATAACAGCATGTGTTGAGCTATAATATGTGATTGGATGTTCTTTATCACATGCAACATATTTTATTTAAAAAAATAATGGTAATATTATGTATTCAGGCATTTACAAATAGCTGTTTTTACAGTCCATTTGAGTCAGAGTAAACACATTGATTTGCAGAAAAAAATAACAATTTTTAAAGCTTGATCCAATTATTAATGCATCAATATTTCAAGGCCTTTTTTTATTTGTGTAATACAATCGCGTGAAGCTTGGTAATTTATTAAAGAATGTATTGTTAAATTCCACTGAAATAAAAATGTTAGAAAATTATGCGTTGCATATATGTCTTATGATGCGTGGGGTAGGAGTATCAACTCATGAGTTTAGTATAAGGCAAGTCTGACAAATCTTCCCTTAAGAAGCATTGTAAATACTCTTCCTCTGTATCTGTAATCCGCCTTCCCTGCGAGGATTAGGTGACTCATGTTTATGCAGGGCATTCGTGGAATGCTGTTTGGATTGGTGGAATTCTTCTCGTTCAGCCATAATTGCCTTTAAACACAATGTGACTTTTGACTGCTTTTGTTTGGAAATGTTGTGGGTGACACAGCCTGTAATAAGCGGCAACTGTCCCTTTCACCCTCTGCCTGGTATGTCTGTATTTTTAAAATGGTTAGTGTGAAAACTCTCTTCGTGGCTTGGAATGTTGGTTAAGAATGATACAAATTGAAATGAAAATAAAATCGGCGTGTGCCTGTCTGTGTGTGGGTTTACCAGCAACCATCTTCAGGGATTTTAAACAAATGTGGGAGGTCAGAGGAGTTTCCCTGAAGTTGAAAGTTATTTTACTGTATACTTTACAGGCATAAAAAATTATCTCAATTCCATTCTATTGTCCATTGAAATCTAAAGCATTAATAAGGAGAGAAATGAATACACAATTAATAAAAATAGGCACATGTGAAGTACTTTGCTTAAGAAACTATTAGACTCTCCTATCCAGGAGAACAATCAGTGCTTAACCCATTGGGTTTTCAAAATTCTGGCTAGTGCTGAGATAGAATTTCCACCTACAGACAGATACTCCAACTCCTCACCCAGCTCCAAAGCTGAATGCACAAGGCTGAGAGCAACAAAGTACCGACACTTCTACAGCACAGGGAAGGTGTTGATGGGGCTTGATTATTCATATAGAGGTAGCAGGTTGCACCACCACAGAAGGGTTTTTATGGGACTGCTTCTCAGTTTCCGCAAGTGCTCTTTGATATCCACCAAAAGCACATAGTTTAGCAGAGAAAGATAGCAGCATTTGCAAATGAGCAGAAGTGTGTACAGGTCAAGAAGGGGAGTTCATTGCAAAGTGTGGAATAGACACTTGCTTTTGTTAAGCATTTAAAAAATGACAACATGATTATTGAAATGAGACAATGGATGGAGTGGTCATTTAGGAAAGTTTACTTCAATTAGAGAGTTAGTTCTAATCTGGAATGTGGTTGAACTTTGATGTGACGGTTAGACTTTTACAAAGTGTGCCTCTTCAATTCTTTCCTCTGCCGCACACCAAGTTACACGTCTGGATTGGAGAGGAGTCTCCCGCGAGCAAGCAGTAAGAGTGCACATTTGTTTTGAAGGACATACTGAAACGTATCAGGTGAAGGAGCTATGATCAACTCAGCAAACAATAGATTAGATAAGTGGATGTTTTGTTGAGGAGCGAAGAAACAGTAGAGCATAACTCTAATGTAATGTCCCAAACCCCTGTTCAATAGGTAAAAAGGTACCAGAAAAAAAATTCAGAGCCAAACACATTTATGTTCTTAATGCTCTATTAGATGATTGACCACATTTTGCAAGATGAAGGATTTACCCATAATTTACCCACATTTAGCATAGAATTGTAGATGTTATCGTTAGTGCTTTTACATAAAGCAACTTGATGTCAAAGCAAAATCATCATCATAAAAATAACATAAAGGGTTTGATACATCTTGGAACGCAATGTGAATCCAACTTGCGTTTACAAGAATCATAACTTGCACGCACGTCTGTCCGTAATCAAGTACAAGCAGATCTGAAATACTGTTCCATTGGAATATGGGTATAGGTACACGCTTCTTATGGTCAGTCATTACTGTCACAGGATGTTGAACCCCCTCCCATAGTTCTGCTCACAGGAAGAAAATTTCTTAGAGGGAAAACCACAGGGTTCAAAGGATCCGGAAGAGGTCTTTTGAGATAATACAGCTCCAATCCCAACAGAAGAGGCGTCTACCTGCAGAAAGAAAGGTCTCTCCTGGTCAGATTGCTTAAGTACAGGTGCCAAAATAAAGGCCTCCTTAAGAGATTTAAAGGCTTCCTGAGGCCTAATCTTACAGCAGGCTCCTTTGCGGGTCAATGCAGTAATAGAAAACCCAATGGACCGCTGGGTAGCTTTAAGACCGCAAGGTTGTGGCCAGTTGAGAATGGATTCTACCTTTACCGGATCCATTTGAAGACCTGTTCCAGAAACGAGGTAGCCAAGGAAAGGGACTTGTGAACATTCGAAAAGGCATTTCTCCAACTTGCAAAATAGAAAATGAACCTGGAGGTGGGAGAGAACCACTTTAACTTGATTGCGGTGAGAAGACAGATCGGGAGAAAACACCAGAATGGCGTCAAGGTAGACAGTGACTGATTGGTAGAGAAGGTCTCTGAAAATCTCATTAACGAACTCTTGAAACACTGCGGGGGCATTGCAGAGCCCGAATAGCATTACAAGGTACTCATATTGCCCATCCTGGGTGTTAGATGCCATTTTCCACTCATCCCCTTTGCGAATGCGTACTAAATTGCAGGCCCCTCTAAGGTCCAACTTGGTGAAGACTCGAGCACCGCGGATAGCGATTCTTTTTGGTTATGGCTTTCAGGCCGCGGTAGTCAATACAAGGTCTCAAAGAACCGTCCTTTCTTTGGACAAAGACAAACCCAGCCCCTGCTGGAGAGGAAGATTTACAAATAAAACCCTGCTGGAGGATCTCGGAAATGTATTGGGACATGGCGTTAGTCTCTGGTATTGATAAGGGGTATATCCTATCCTTATGAATAGTTTTACCAGAAACAAACTCAATGGGACAGTCCCAATGACGGTGTAGAGGAAGTTTCTCAGAAGCAGATTTACTGAAGACATCAAGGAAGTCCACGTAAGATTCAGGAAGCATCACTTGAGAGGAAAGTGAAAAACAGTACAATTGTCTCACAGGACGAGGAATCTTAGAAAGGCATCTCTGGAGACAGAAGGACCCCCAAGAAGTAACTTGAGTGCGGTGCCAATTAAATTGAGGAGAGTGCGTCCTCAGCCAGGTTAAACCCAGAATGATGGAATTAGCAGAATGCAGAATAATCAGGAACTTGATCCACTCGGAACTCCTACCCGAAACTGAACTGGACTGGTGATACAGGGGATAGAACCGTTGCTGACGCAATTACCAACCACTGCAGTCAGAACCAAAAGTTGCGGCAAAGAATGAAATTGAATATGGAGTCCTGACAGGAGATTAGCAGAAATGAAGTTCCCTGCGGATCCAAAATCCACAAATGGTACATACAAGAGATTCGGAAGAAGTCCTTAGGGTAACTGGCATCAATAAGTTGGCATTTCTGTCGGAGCAGGGAGTGTGAGAACTGGATCCTAGGACGACCTTCCTCTTCTCGCCTGGATGCAGCATGGTGGCTAAGTGGTTAGCACTTCTGCCTCATAGCACTGTGGTCATGAGTTCAATTCCCGAACATGGCCTTATCTGTGTGGAGTTTGTATGTTCTCCCCGTGCTTGCGTGTGTTTCCTCCAGGTGCTTTGGTTTCATCCCACACTCCAAAATCATACTAGTAGATTAATTGGCTGCTAACAAATTGACCCTAGTCTCTCTCAGTCTGTGTGTGTATGTTAGGGAATGTAGACTGTAAGCTCCAATGGGGCAGGGACTGATGTGAATGATTTCTCTGTACAGCGCTGTGGAATTAGTGGCACTATATAAATAAATGGTGAGGTTGATGATGATGAGGTGGCGTTTCCTGGTCTCTTAGTACAGGCAGATAGTAAATGACCGGCCTCTCCACAATAAATATGGTGGTTCTTAATGCAGTGCTCTCATTCGTCCCGGGAAAGACAAGAGCGTCCGATCTGCATGGGCTCCTCCTCCGCAGAAACGGGAGACTGAAAACGGGGAGCCAATCGAGAGGATAGACGATGACTTTGATCCCTCTCCAGGGAGCGTTCCTGCTGACAAATGTCCACCTTGATATTGATTGAAATGGGATCATCCAGATTAGAAGGAAGATCCCAGGATGCTAATATGTCCTTGATTTGGTCAGAAAGTCAATGGTAGCCACCAAAGCCTCATTATTCCATTTTAGTTCAGATGCTAAGGTCCGCAATTGAACAGCATACTGTCCGGCTGAAAGGGACCCCTGTCGTAGCGCCAGAAGGCTAGAGGCAGCAGAAGATACACGTCCAAGTTCATCGAATACCTGATGAAAATTCTCAATAAAGACAGAGTAGTTGTGAAGAGAAACATCATCCCGTTCCCATAGGGGAGAAGCCCAGGCCAAAGCTTGTCCTGAAAAGAGAGAAATGATGTAGGCCACCTTAGTTCTTTCAGAAGAAAAGTTCTCCGGGCAAGTTCAAACTGGATCGAACACTGGTTAAAAAACCCTTGACAACCTTTGGGGTTGCCGTCCTACTTCTCAGGGGTAGGAATGCGCATATTTCTGGTGGTGGTAGCACTCATGCTAACAGTGACAGGAGGAACCACTGTAGGTGGTGGCTGTGCTGGATTCAAGAATCCCTGAAAAGAATCTAGTCTGGATACTACTCCCTGGATGCACTGGAGAAGTTGAGCCTAGTTAGTCTCCTGTTGTTCTACACATTGAGCCAGATGTAGAAGGAGGTCATGAGCAGAAGGTTCACCGTTGCCGTCTAACATGGCCAGAGTATACTGTCAGGCTGAGAAAGCCGCTGAATGCACAGAGAACACCAACTTGTATTTGCGCCACTGAACTAGGAGGTGCGGAGTCTAACGTACCCCTGGTTTTCACCTGGGACCCCCGCAAGGAGGTATCGGCTTAGCTGCAAGGGGTATGCAGATCGTGCCCACCTAGACAGTTACCAACGTGGTGAAGAAGGGTCAAGACGGTCCGGGTCATACCAATGGATACAGGCAATACAACGGAGAGATCCAAAGCGAAGTCAAACAGGCCAAGGTCAAGGGTTACGAGAATCCAGAGAATAGTCAGTAAGGCGAGGTCAATAACCAGAATGCAGGAACCAGGAGATTCGTCAGGGAAGCCGGGTCAAAACCAATGGTAGACAGAAACAAAGAACGCTGGAGAAACAGGGAGACCAAATGGAGACCTGATACTCTGGCACCTTAATGGTGCCAGAGTGAGGTTTAAATAAAGGCTGTGATCAGCTGATAGAACGGAAGCCTGGGGGTCAGGATCGTACATAGCGTGGTACGCATGCGCCCGACTGCAGGAAGCCCATAATCGTGGGATTGGACTTCAAATTTGTTTGCGCTCAGTGGATATTTTTTTTCTCTTGTGTTTGGGAACGGTAGTGGACAAGAGGGCAAACCCATCACAATATTTTACTGACAATATATAACAAAGTATGTTATCATAAAGCATTTTTAAATCATAGTACACTTTAAGTGTGGGTGATGAAATTGTCTAAAAAAATTTTTAGGGGACACCAGAGAAAAAATGAGATTTCCAGAATCTTACTCAGGCTAAGTCACTGGTACGCTGCATCATCTTATTTAGTGTTTAGGAGTGTGAGTAGTATGTCTTTTAGTGATTATTATGCTCTAACTTCCCTTAAAGAAGTGTATCAGTGTGGTTCTTTAGCAATTTATTTTATAAATTGGCTATATTTTTTAAACAGATGACCTTAGTACTAGGAATTTCACCACATGCATTCACAGAACTAATCCAGAATGGGGAGCCACACAAACATTCCAGAATATCTCATTGTAACTGTGGCTAGGGGATGGACCTATTATGTTACAGTATTGTAAAAGAATTTAAACATACTTGGAATAAACATATCTACCCTGAAAATAAAGCTGCCACATGAATTGGCAGAATGCAGACTACATGGATTGATTTATGTTGTATCAACATTCTACTGTATTAAATAAAATACAATAAAAAAGTATATGTGTATAATCTTATAGTAGTAGCTCCTCTTTTAGAAAAACCCTATTTTGACAAAACCAAATGGGATGGATTTACTAAAGTGCAGTTACTATGCGATTTTCAAAACGGACATACTTTAGATTTGGTTTTCAGATCAGAGGTTAAAATCTCAAACTGCATATGAGCATAACTGCCAATTTTTTTTGGTGTCCTTCTGGGAGTTTTCGGAGGGGTATGGATGGAGAGGTCGGGCCTTAGAAAATTGTGCCATCTTAGCCACTCCCCAGTGATGTAATGCCACAAACACGTCATTTTACAGCCGTTTCACATCCAGTTTTACATTGCGTATTAGTTATGTCTAGTGCCTGGTGAGATCGCAGTCTGCCCAGCTTTTTTTTTTTTTTTTTAACGTATATTTTAGAGAGTCAAAGTAATACAAACATCTAGACCACAAGGGTCAAAAATAACAGTGTAATAAAACTTATTAGCAACATCAAATAAATCGTGCTTCCAACAAAAGCAAAAAGAGATAATAACAACGATATGTTAGTATCATGTGACTTCGAATTCTGTATAAGAGGTAAGGAAAAGGGTAGGGAGGGGAAGGGGGAGAGAGCCGGCGTGGCTAGAGCCGTAAGACGGAAGCAGGCGGGAAAAGAACAAAAGGAGGAAGGAAAGTGACCGGAAAGACCGCAATTAGTGAAAGATTAGACAGAGGAGTCGAGTAGATTGGTACCTTCTAAAAGGGAGAGCAAAAGTTGAAAAAGGATAACCATGGAGACCAGGTTTTATTAATGGATTTGGAGGAATTATTGAGAATGCTGGTCATAAATTCCATACGTTGTATGTGCCATACTCAATTAATGATAGCCTGGGTAGAGGGAGGATTTTGTTGCTTCCAATCGGCTGCCAGTTGGCATTTGGCCGCTGTTAAGATGTGATGAATTAGTTTATTTTGATGGCGAGTAGCCCCAGGAATCCCTAGCGGAAGGAGGAGAAATTTAGGCTCTTTAGGGATCAACACCTGAACTATTGCAGTTATCAAATTTTTCATATCCATCCAGAAGTTAGCCAGCTTTGGACAATTCCACCAAATGTGAATGAATGTCCCTTCCATGGAGCAATTTCTCCAGCAGCGATCAGATGTATCAGGTAATATTTTATTAAGACGAGTTGGCACATAGTACCAACAGTACAAAACTTTATAGACATTTTCTTTGATTTTTACACATATGGAGCTAGAGGCAGCATTCTCATGAATTTCCCTCCAATCCTCAGGGTCAAGGGGTTCCCCAATGTCCTTTTCCCAAGCCAATTCATGCGGATCCCTCTGGTCTGATATGTCCAGTCTTCCTAGCTTTACAGGCCACTCTGGTGCAATTTCATCCGGCAAACCTGTATTGTAAAAAGAAATAGTCAAACTAATGTTGCACTACATGCTATGACAGCTCAAGTCTATTATTGTATTCTGGTGCTTGTAGAACTACAAATGACAGAATGTACCATACTTGCCAACCTTTGGCAAGCTTATTCCGGAAGATCCCAAGGCAGGGGGGCATGGTTGGAGGGCGGGAGGGGCAAGGCGCGGTAATTCGCAATATTTTGGCTCCGTCCCCACAACAAAATGCTGTTTTTCTGTGGGGGGCGGGTCCAAAATGACACAATTCACCGCTAATCGCGTCATTTTGTGGACCATGTTGCCATATGCGGGATTTCCTGGACATTCCGGGAGAGTTGGCAGGTATGGAATGTACTTGAGCAACAGTGCATGGTTGCACTTGTAATGCCACAATAGGGTTAACAAAATGCTCATTATAAAAAAAAAATCTAAAACAATCTAATATATACTAAAATTCATATCTTCTAATACTCTTTGTCCACTGTAGTCCCAATGAAATAATTATAACCATAGACAAGCTAACACACTGGAAATGGCAAGGATCTACAGCAATGTAGGGATTACATTAGCAAAGTAGACCCTTTCAGCCTAACTTAGATTCACGTGTAAGTACACTTGTGCAACATAAAGATGCATCATTGCAAGATTCACACACTGAGCATGTGCACAACTGGTGTTGCACTTGAACTGTGAGTTACCCAATAGGGTACAGTAACATTGCGAAGACACAAATTAAGCACGCCCTTATGAGATGCCTCTTACTTTGAGCTTTAATAGATCTTGAAACACATTAGTTATGAGGCATAGACTGGGTGCAAGTTTTGAATTGATGATTGTTACACCTTTGCTCCAGGCGTATTTATACACTAGATTTTAGGTTGCACGCACTTTCCATGTGCATTTGACATATGAAAATGCATATTTATGCTTTGCAAATGCAAATTTAATAAAAACATTCAAATATATAAATGTGACCTGCTTCTCCCGGTGCAAGTTCCATGCTAATCATGATGTTCATCAGCATTGACCTTCCATGTTCTGTTTTATCTAAAAAATACATTAAAAAAGAGTTTGACTTCGCACCCCCACCCCCCAAAAAAACAAAATTAAACCAACCCTAGTGCTGTCACCCTATATTGTTATTGGCAAAATTGGAGGACCAAAAAGTGTGGGGTCCCTGAGAAATGTAAAAAATCAGCACTAGGCTATGCCAGCCATTACAGCAGGGAAAGCCACAGCATGAGGTCTCCCTGTCATAGTACCAAACCAGCCCTAGGCCAGTGAGTAGGGTCCTCACACCCTTGTATTAACCAGCCTGTACTGATAGCACTTGTGCTATTCCCCCACCCCTGGTACAACAGGTCCCAGCATGCCCAGGGCAACATTATGTATCTGTACTACGGAAGATCGGAGTACAGATCAAGTGACAGAGGGTAGGAGTGGAAGTGATTACGTCATTACGTCACTACAGCCCCACCCCTACCATAAAATAAAAAAAATAACGGTATTGAATAGCGGGTGCGGGGCTTAATGACGTGATTAAGAGTGCCCCGACCCCCCACTATTCAATACCGTGAATTTCGGCATTTTACAGGGTCCGGGATGTTTGCCTACTCTTCCGGGAGTCCAGGAGAGCCTCCCGGAAATTCCGGGAGAGTAGGCAAGTATGCACTTAAGTGTATCTGTCAGAGCGGCCCTGTAAAGCAGATAAGTTAGCAAATAAATGAATGTAAAAAAAAGAAAAGTGTTCCTGCCCCCTAACCAGCAATAGGGTTGGTTAAGCTGTTTGGGAGGGGGTATACACCTTGTTTTTTAATTGTAAATATTTTTTAACACAACAAAGTCTGTTGCACCAGGACAAAGCACCCACAAAAGATCCGTCTCCTAGAGACCTATCTGTGGCTGCTTTCAACTCGGCATAGCATGTAAGGCTCGCACACTACCTTCCCTCTAAGCGCAGAGGTACAAGAGGGAGAAACGTCTCAGTCTGAATGCACACTGAGAAGAATCCTTGGCTAAAAGTGCAATTTGCACTGTTCAGTTGGGCTAGCGTCCAACTGAATTTGAATACGAAACATTCAAATTCTCACGTGCAATGTTACAGTGAAAATGCAAACATTGAGCATATAATGAGTGTACGTGTACTTCCCAGTTTTTTCAAGACAATTCTGATTTTTGTCACTTGATATATCTGTTTGTTTTTTTGTGGCATCTACAGCTATGGCCAAAAGTTTTGAGAATGACACAAATATTATTTTTGACAAAGTCTGCTGCTTTTTATGATAACAATTTGCATATACTCCAGAATGTCATTAAGAGTGATCAGATGAATTGCAATTAATTTCAAAGACCCTTTTTGCCATGACAATGAACATTATCCCAAAAACAATATTTTCACTGCATTTAAGCCCAGCCACAAAAGGACCAGTTGACATCAGGTCAGTGATTCTCTCATTAACACAGGTAAAAGTGTGACGAGGATAAGGCTGGAGATCACTCTTTCTTGCTGATTGATTTTGAATAACAGACTGGAAGCTTTAAAAGGAGGGTGGTGCTTGAAATCAATATATTTCCTCTGTTGACCATGGTTACCTGCAACAAGGGCTTCACAACAAGGGCTTCACATGCAAGGATATCGCTGCTTGTAAGATTGCACCTAAATCAATCATTTATCGGATCATCAAGAAGTTCAAGAAGAGAGGTTCAATAGTTGTGAAGAACGCTTCAGGATGCCGAAGATCGTCCAGCAAGCGCCAGGACCATCTCCTAAAGTTGATTCAGCTGTGGGATCGGGGCACCACCAGTGCAGAGCGTGCTCAGGAATGTTAGCTGGCAGGTGTAAGTGCATCTGAACGCACAGTGAGGCGAAGACTTTTGGAGGATGGCCTGGTGTTAAGAAGGCCAGCAAAAAAGCCACTTCACTCCAGGAAAAACATCAGGAACAGACCGATATCCTGCAAAAGGTACAGGGATTGGACTGCTGAAGACTGGGGCAAAGTCATTTTCTCTGATGAATCCCCTTTCAGATTATTTAGGGATAAACACGTGGCCGGAGAAGGAAAGGTGAGCGCTACCATCAGTCCTGTGTCATGCCAACAGTAAAGCATCCTGAGACCATTCATGTGTGGGGTTGCTTTTCAGCCAAAGAAGTGGGCTCACTCACCATTTTGCCTAAGAACCCAGCCATTAATAAAGAATGGTACCAAAACATTCTCCAAGAGCAACTTGTCCCACCAACCATCAAATAACAGTTTGGTGACGAACAATACCTTTTCCAGCATGATGGAGCTCGGGGATCAAAACATCGACATTTTGGGTCCATGGCCAGGAAACTCCCCAGACCTTAATCCCATTGAGAACTTGTTGTCAATCCTCAAGAGGAGGGTGGACAAACAAAAACCCACAAATTCTGACAAACTCCAAGCATTGATTAGGTAAGAATGGGCGGCCATCAGTCAGTATGTGGCCCAGAAGTTGATTGACGGCATGCCAGTGTGAATTGCAGAGGTCTTCAAAAAGAAGGGTCAACACTGCAACACTGCAAATATTGACTCTTTGCATAAACTTAATTTAATTGTCAATAAAAGTCTTTGACACTTATGAAATGCTATTAATTTTGCTTCACTATACTATACCATAGCAAAATCTGACAAAAAGGTCTAAAAATACTGAAGCAGCAATCTTTGTGAAAGCCAATACTTGTTATTCTCAAAACTTTTGGCCATGACTGTAGACTACTGATGTACCTAGATTTATTTAAAATTGATTACTTAACACCCACGTATAACAAAGAGAGGCACTTATAGATTCACAGCAATTTTTATTAAATAGGAATTTCCTAACCACTCTCAGATATGAAGGACAGACAATGCATAGGTGACTTGATCTAATAGACATAGCCAGTAATTCGCCCACAATATTATACAGGGACATTCTTGAAATGTTGGGATACTTGAAGAGGTTTCAGAAACTGTACTCAACTTCTCTCTTGTCTGGTTCATTTATAGAAAAAATAAAGTAGCAAAGCTGTTATGGTGAATCAACCATTATAACACTTTAAGGCTGAGTACCCACTGGCATATGAACATTGCAAGTTCAAATGAAAGTAAAAGCATATGTCAAACGAATTTCACATATAGTGGTTTTATTCCAGTTCAGGAACGGAGGTCACTCCATTGACCTGAAGGCGTTTACCTAGAAAAATCTTAACTTGTCACAAATGAGAATTATTTTCCAGACCTGTTTTCATGTTTTGTACTAGTGATAAAACTGTAGTACAATGCTCAAATTTGACAACAATGGGTATGAAGCCTAAAATGTCTATATTGCTTATGAAAATATTTGAGATGAAATGGAAGATGTAGTATAATATGGTTCCCAATGTAAAACAAAGTGAGCATTCAGCTTTTTTTCTATAGATATAACAGTTGTTCTCTTCTGGGGACTGTTAATCACATAGACACTGCGTGTTAGAGAACTTGAAGTTACTGGCACACAATACAATACTAAAAATCCAAGAACAAGCATGCATAAGTAACTCAGCTGCACAAACATAAAACTAACACACAACATCAGTCTATGGTGAATAAACTCTTCAAAGGAAAGAAATCAAACAGACTCTTAAAGTGAAAGATAAGAGTAATGATAATATACAATGACCGGCCAAAACATTAAAACCACATGGCCAATATTGTGTAGGTCCCAAAACATACCGCTAAAACTGCTCTGACCTCTCGAGGCATGGACTCCAGAAGACCTCTGAAGGTATCCTGTGGTATCTTATACCAAGATGTTAGCAGCAGATCCTTTAAGCCCTGTAAGTTGTGATGTGGGGCCTCCATGGCTCGGACTTGTTTTTCCAGCACATCCCACAGAGACCAAGTCAAAACCTTAAACTCTTTGTCATGTTCCTCAAACCATTGCTGAACAATTGTAGCAGTGTGGCAGGGTGCATTATCTTGCTGAAAGAGGCCACTGCCATCAGGGAATACCATTGCCATTAATTATTTGTACTGGTCTGCAACAATGTTTAGGTAGGTAGTGCATGTCAAAGTAACATCCACATGAACGCCAGCACCCACATTTTCCCAGCAGAACATTGCCCAGCGCATCATACTGCCTCCATCAGCTTACCTTCTTGCCATAGTGCATCTTGATGCATTCTCTTCCTCAGGTAAACGATGCACACGCACCTGTAAATGATGAAATGGTCACTGTAAAATATGTAGGTACTATATAAATAACTTAATAAATAATAGTCAATTATAAAGTAATCTTGAGATTAAAAGCACGGTATTAGTTTTTTAACCAATTCAATTCAATGCACACTCTAAGATAACCCCTGGTTTTCTACATCTTCTGATCATTTAAAGCCTAATAATGTACTTTTGAGCTTCAGGATTTGTAATGTACATCTCACCAGTGTACAGATCTGGTCTGTCAATTAAAGTAAGCAGAGTTTGCATGCCTGGTACAGAAAAAGACTGGTTAGCACAAAGACAATCATGTGCATGTTATAGGAATCACTTCAATTTTAACAATATAAAACGTGAAGCAAAAACAGCAGCACAGGCAAATTTTCATTCAGGATCCACATTAGGTCTATCAAGTTTTTGTTTTTGTTATTTTGTGCTACAGCGTTTTTTTAAAATGTATCTTGTTTGGATTTCAGTGGTTCCTTTAACAAGTGCTTTAACTGTCAACAAGTAGTAAACATTGGTCTATTTAAAATATGTTGCTGCACACTACCTAAGAACAATAGTGTAGTAGCAAATTGTAGTACCACAGACCAAATTGGTATGAGCACAAACAATGATCGCTATACTTGCAGAATTTGGAGTCAAGATGTGTGTCCAGTTGGAGAAAACAATGGAGCATAATGAAAGTTATATGGGACTTAAATACCTATATGAATAAGGTCTCACCTTGAACAGCTTTGGTCCCATTTGATGGCTCCCATGTCCCACTGATTTATAGTCTTCCTCACCACTGTATATCCTGCTATAGCCTTCACTTTCCATTATGCTCCCGTTCTATCCCCTTCCTGTTTAGCAATACCTCAAGTATTCTCTGAATCATTTACTGTCCAACATCCCTGTACAATTCCCCTGCATCTTACTTTCACAATAATGATCCCTTTCTTCTAGACAAGTACTTTGGGGGAAACTGGTTGTCGATCTTCTAAAACACAATTTGGTACATAGAAATGATATAATAATATACCGGTCCTGAATCATTAAAGCAGGTAAATGCCGATAAGCGCCGTATTTTGCATAAAACACTCAACGCTCATGCCCAGAAATGAATAATCAATACACCAGAGAACGCAACCTACGATTTTATGGGCGGAATGGGGACGAGAATGGGGGTATGCACGTAGCTCATGTACTAAGCTCGAGGGCATGCAGTAGCGTCTGATTCAAGCTTTGGGCATCTCTAAGGCACCGTAATTTTCAGTCGTATCACTTGTATCAGCTGCAGGTCTGTTGTAAGTGTTGAGTGATAGTGGTGACGGCTGTGTGTTCATGCTAGAACATGTGTTTGTAATCATCATCATCATCTATTTATCTAGCACAACTAATTCCGCAATGCTGGACAGAGAACTCACTCACGTCAGTCCCTGCCCTCTTACAGTCTAAATTCCCTAGCACACACACACACACACACACACACACAGAGACAGATTAGGGTCAATTTTTATAAGAGACAATTAACTAGTATGTTTTTGGAGTGTGGGAGGAAACCGGAGCAAATCCACGCAAACACGGGGAGAACATACAAACTCCACACAGATAAGGCCATGGTCGGGAATTTAATTCATGACCCCAGCGCTGTGAGGCAGAAGTATCTTCAGATCCGTTCCTTGTTGAATATGGCCGTGCGTATACCTGATGTAAGCGCATTCATTGCATTCATTTTGCGTTTCTTGATGACTGAGGCCCATTATGTGTATCTTTCAGCATGGCTAAAACCATTTTTTTTCATATTTGTCTATAGCTCTGTTGAAAACATAGTGCCATGGGAAGTAGGAGAACATTTTATTTACATGTGTTCTTATTATTCTACACTCTTTTATTCTTCAGATGGAAACAGTTACTGTTAGTATATCAGTGGCATTTCTCTAATGTCAAATGTCTAATTTTGAGCAATTTGATACAATAATTGGAGCTGCATCTGTACCATGTAAAGTAATGTAGTCGCCACCCTCTTTCATTCTTTTTTTTTTTTTTCTAAGCACCATCTCAATACTGCCATCTGGTGTATTTTGTTGTTGCTGCAAGTGCATTTAAATAACGTGCTTTGGAGGATGGGCATCAGTAATTTCTTGTGTGCTGGCAGGTTATCTAGCTTTCTAAGTTACTGAGCTGATCTACATAGTGTAAAACTGGGGTAAGCAAGGCATATCAGTGCATCATGTTATGAGGTATAACTGTAGACTTAAAGGTATATATTTTATGTAGCATATACAGTTTAACTAAACAATAATCTACAATATGAAAAAGGTTTGATGATTTTGAGATATCAGAAATTTAGTAACTGACCCATCTTTTCATATATGGTTCATGTGTACATAAGGTATGGTCTTGTTAATATCATCTTAATATTTTACTATAACCACACATATAAATAATAATGTATTATGTACAAATGGCTTTCAAATATTGAAACTGAATCAAACTTATTGTGATTTCTGCTTTATCAACAACTAAAGTGTAATACTCACTAACAAACAGTGGAGGTATCCATTTTGTGGGCCAAACCAATATCCACTCTATGAATTTCTAGACAAATAAATAAGACATACTTGCCAACTCTCCCGGAAAGTCCGGAAGAGACTCCCGAAATTCGGGTCAGTCTCCTGGGCTCCCGGGCAAGCTGGCATTTCTCCCGCATCCTGGATTTCACAGAGAATCGCGTCACTGGAGTTCCAGGAAGGGAACATCAAAAAGTCGGTAAATATATATATGCATAAAGTATCGTCTGAACCAAAAAATATGAGAGTGTCTCCTGTCTTATTTCATACTTGCCAACTCGGGAGAGGGGGCGTGACTGGTGGGCGGAAGGGGGTGGGGCGAGGCCAATTGCAGCATTTTGGCCCTGACCCCCGCGAAGGAAATGACGGTTTCACGGGGGTGGGGCCAAAATGATGCGATTGGCCTCTCCCCGCCCCCTCACGCCCTTCAGTCACGCCCCCTCTCCCGGAAACTTGTTGGCAAGTATGAAATAAGACAGGAGACACTCTCATATTTTTTGGTTCAGACGACACTTTATGCACATATATATTTACCAACTTTTTGATGTTCCCTTCCGGGAGGGGAGGTCTGGAGTGATGATGGAGTGGGCTTGGCAAATCGCATAATTTTTGGCCCCTCCCCATGACGAAATGTTTCCCTGATAGTCGCGTCATGGTGGCTCTAATCCTGCTCACTTCACTAGGAAGTGGGCAGATTTGGGAGGATGCCCTACTCTCCCGGGAGTCCAGGAGACCAAACCAGAATTCGGGAGTCTCCTGGACATTCCGGGAGATTTGACAAGTATGGTTACGGTTCATCCCGCAGCGCCAGTTCTGCTTACCAAAAGTGGCCCACTGTCTTGTACACATGTACAGTTGTGTTACATTAAGTCATTTTCATTTTTTAAATGTCTACTAATAGTATTGACATCTATCTAAAGATCTATTTGAATAACCCACTACTTTGTATGTACTTTAAATGTCCCAATTCTACTTTCTTAAAAATTGACATAATTATGCTCAGCAGCACAATACAGCAATAGCTATTTTAACAATTGCGCTACTTCTGAAAGTCCAGCAGTGTAAAAGAAAGCCAAGTGATAGAGAATGGGGTTAAATCCTGGTCGGATTTACTTGAGGATCAGAAGCTTTTGTCATTTACACAAATACGGGATAAATTTCGCCTCCCCACCCAGGAATTTTATAAATACTTGCAGATTAGACACTGGTTCTCCACCCTCCCTGGACGGGGATTGGAAATGTCCCGTGCCCCAGCCCAAATATATATGTGATTGACAAAGGGATCTAACAGGGCAGGTATTACCTTTTGGTATAAATCTCTCTTACCTCCCCCTTTGGATACTAAGTCCAGATCCCAACTACAATGGGAAGCAGATCTCAATATCACGCTCACCACTGAACAATGGAAGAAGTTATTCGTTAACTCTTTCCAAATGTCCAAATGTGTGAATCATTCGGAAATGATGGTGAAATTAATTAATAGACTATACATTACTCCGACTCGTTTACACAAAATGTGGCCCACCCAATCCAAATTCTGTTGGAGACAATGTGGTTCACCAGGGGATATAATGCACATATTCTGGGATTGTACTCTCATCCGTTCATTTTGGGAGCAGGTGTTTGAGCTAGCCAATAAGGTCACTTCTCAAAGATAAGACCCTACTCCGGAAGTGGCTTTACTACAACACTTTCCTCCACAATTTCCTCTTCACGCTAAATATGTGTTTTGTCATATTTTGATAGCTGCTAGAGCAACATTGGCTCAGAACTGGAAATCCTCGAACCTGCCTGTGCTAAATAAAGTGATTGCTAAAGTACAGTTTAGCTTCGAGATGGAGACAAGGGGGATGCCTTATTCCTTTTCCCCTTCATCACCCCTAATAAAGTGCTTTTCCTGGCATGTGTATACTACAGACGGTGAGGGGCAACCGGAGCTCAAGCTGATTCGTTGCTTCCTCTTTCACAGTTCTCCTTTAATGAACCCTTGCCAGGATCCACATAGTTTCCAGAATGGGATAATCTAATAGGAGTTTGACCTCCTTGCTTGTGCTTTTGTTTGCTTTCTTGCTAAATAACTGACCTACAGACCTGATAGCCTCTATTGTACTAAATACTGTAAATTTTAACGCAGTGTAATGTGTTTACCCTACTATGTACCCCCCCTTCCCTTCTCTTTTTTCTGGCCTTCCCTTCCCCTTCCCTTTTACATTTTTTTTTTCCCTGTATCCTTGAAATCTGGAAAAAAATAAAATACTATTGAAGTTAAAAGAAAGCCAAGTGCTGTATGCTTGTTCCAGAAACACGTTTGATTACATGTGTGAATGATCAACATATTCTGTTGGTGTGTGGCACATCTTGCTGCCAAGGCTTGCTGTTCTTCTTTCTAAAATAATCCTATATCAAAGACAGACAGGTCAAAACTTCTGTGGAACCCATTTAGGTGTTTTGGAAGTGAAGCTTTCCAAGTCCTTTGATGTGTGCTGAAAGCTACGCTCTGACATTTTGAAAACACATATGGTGAAACATGGAAATATGTTGTCACATTGTCAGTGGTTTATAACACTCCTCACGACATTGTGCTTCATAAATGAACACTCATTTTTAGCCTGCAATTATTACACCTACTAAGTAATAAAAATAAAATGCACGTGCATTTCCTGTGTTGACTATTCGATCCTTGTGATTGTGTGTTTTTTTGCAGCTATTTTGCATCTCATCATAAAGTTGTGTCAGATGGGCGCTTTGAACGCTAGTGATTCACCAGCTAATGGTTATAGTCCCTCAGTTGCTTCTGTTTAGGCAAATTGAAGTGACTAGGAAATGCCCATACCCTGTCACATAGGAATCATTTACCTCTGAAAGAGCTGCATGCAACGCTTTGTGAGTGGAATCACACTTGTATAACGACAGAAACAGCCCCCACTCAATTCATTGTGTCAGCATAGAAGCGATTGAGGGCAATGAACATTAGCACTTTTCCAGCTGGACGTTCTAGCACACCAATCTTATAGTGTCCACAGATACTTTTATTATCTTTTTTTAAAATAATTATCCATCAAGTCATATGGTCATTGTTTTACAAAGGACATGCTTTTGTTTTCTCAAACAAAAAAATCCATATGCCTTAGATATGTTCTCCATGTCTAATGAACCTTGTCGTCTTACATAGGCATTCACTTACTCACACCTAAGCCACTCCTCAAGAATAGACCTCTGGGCATTGTCATTTTTACATGGCAGCCCCTTGACCATTACACAGGTTTGTGCTAACACAAAGCATCCATCTGAAGATAACCAGTTCTGGTCTTGTTTGGCCTCATCATGTAATGTAATGTAATTTGTTGGTATGTATGTAAAGGTCTATAGGCATAGTTTTAATTAAAAATCAAGAGAGATTTCCAAGCTGCACACCATAAAAATATGTAAATAAGCCATTCAAAAGGAGAGGCTTATTTATGAAAGTATTATTAACCAGGAATTTTCTTTCCTTTTAAAGTAATTATTTACATATTGTTACTAGTGAGTGTAACTTGGAAACACCCTAAGTTTTTTCATTATTTAACAGACACTTACTTACTTTCTTAACTTGACAATCCACAGTTCTAAAAAAATGTCTTATCTTAGAGCGTCTCTGATATATTTTTTCGCCTAAACAACCATTTCTGTATGACAATCATTTTTCTATGATCACAAAGGGCTCCTATACAGATACTATATTTATGTTCCATTAAAAATTGCAAAAACATTTTATAATACTCTACCATACTGTAAGAACCCAACCAAAATTATAACTGACTTTCCTTTTCTTTCCTGGATTTGATAAATATTCTATGTGTGTTTTTCCCTAGCTTGACTCCCAAGTCATCATAACATGCAGAGATGGGAAGTGGAACAAACCGGTGACTTGTGCACCAGTAGATTGTGGCCCGCCTGATAAGCACCATATCTACCATGCCTCATTTCACTGTCCGCAAGGAACCACCTACAGCAAGCAATGCACTTTCCAGTGTCACCATCCTGCACACCTGAGAGGTAGTATGCAATCTCATATATTTGTGTTGCATTAAATTAGTCCTTTTGAATGTTGTTTTGTATATCCTACGGTAAAGATGTAATTATTGCTGCGTGCAGTGCCATTTCTAGTGACTGCCACTGGTAAATTGGCCATGCATTTACAATAAGCAGTTGCAACTCAGTTAGATATTTATTATAGTAGATACCATTTTGTCATACTATCATTTTGCTATAATGCCAACTAATTGGAGTCCTTTGTTGGTGATTCAAGAAACTTTCAAGGTCTATTTCAGAAGAGTGCTTGGTTAGATTTTGCTCAAGGCTTATTCAGGATGGAACGTGACACCAGCAAACCACACTGACAATCATGCAGGCATCATGATCAGTGATATAAGCAGGGCAGGTTGGGCTAGGGGGCAGGAGGACATCTTCCCCTGGCTGGTGCCATAGTGGGCTGCTTTGCGCTAGGTCACTGGACCACCAGCATTTGTTTCCTTTAAAATGTTTCCAATGGGCTGCTGAGTTGAGTCTTGCCCCTCGGGCTAAAATTTGCCAGCCCTCCCCTGATATAAGTGCCTGTTTGCCTCTGCAGTTCAGACCAGCAACAGTGGCCCTGATTCCTGTACAATGTTGATTGCAGTATGCTTGCATTGCACTCCAGCCTCGAATTCTAACAAAACGTCCATATAAAACAGGCCTAAGTTGGTGAGGTAAAGTAATAAATGCCAAACGAATGATAATCTATCTCTGTACATTCACCTTCCAACCCTTAGGAAAAAGCTAATTACGTAAATACCTGAAATAAGACGTAAATTTCAATTTTGGCACAACAACGTCTCAGTTTTAATTGTATAATTGATGGTGGCAACTAAAGCAAATGCAAGGTCAGCTAACCAGCCAGTATTAATTAAGCAAACATAGGGATGGCCAACCAGCCCAGAATCGCAGGCAATACTTTAACTGCATCAGGGAGACTACACCCCTTCTGGCCTTAAAGGGCGCGCTCGCAGAAACAACACCCAGGGCATTCAAAGACATAACCCTAACAGAGACATAGATTGAAGAGGGAAGAATCCCACGGCCAAATATAACTCTTGCACCATGTATTAGCTGCTGACTGCACTGCTTTCCCCCTGGCTGTGCTTCGCCTGAATGAGGAAAAAGAAAGAATGAAAAACTATTCAAATCACAGACAATATAGGGCGGGATAGAGGGATGTCCTGCAGCCAAAGAGAGGGAACTTCCTGTTACTGGATAATATAAAGGCTTGTATGCCACTCCCAATAGCAGGCTATTGGATATAATTTCAGAACATGCCAGGGAATAGTTTAACCTCTGAAGGTAAGTGCAATGTACTCTTACACAACTGGCGTTCAAGTGCATTAATCCTTATGCAGGTCTTTATTTATTATATTGTGTGCATGTCTTGGAGTCATCATATTCACATTACAACCTCAAGGCATTTAGAACCTGATTTAATATAAAAATGTCTCACAGCAATAATGTTTCCTTGTAGTAGCTTGTATTATGTTTTTAAAATTGTTGATTTTAGAATTTATGTTCAAAGACCATGTGACCAAGCAACAGTTTTACTGTAGCCCTATCGTCAGGTCAATTTGTTGGCTGTGTGTACTATGACTCTATCTGTGTGGTAAACTGAAGCTAAGAAATGTCACTTAATTTTGGGGAAAAGGTTGTGTAGTAATGTAGCAGTAGTGCTTTCTCTCAGAATATTTTTGCATCTTAAAAGAATGTTTATTTAAAAAATGATGTAACTTTCTTCAGTCTAATAGACACAAGATATAATAGCCTATGGGCCTGTTGCTAAGTAGAACATACGTTCATTTGCACATTGTAAAATCTGCCAATTTTTTCTGCGTATGCCCAGAAAACAAGCTGCACACATAGAATACAGTATACAGAGTTGTCAGAATTTACACTTGAACACTCCCTTGAATGCAGAGGAAAGGGGCCGTCTATCGTAGGCAGTAAGAACATGTACATGCAGATGCAGCTGAGGCAGACAGCACGGAGACATGTATGCCTTTCAGGAGCCGTATCCATACTTGCCTACTCCCGGAAACTTGTAGGGCGTGACTGGAGGGCGGGAGGGGGCAGGGCGAGGCCAATCGCGGGCCAAAATGACGCAATTAGCCTCACCCCGCCCCCTCCCGCCCTCCAAAATGGCGTCAAATGGCGCAATTCTCTGTGAATTCCGGGATGCGGGAGCCCGGGAGACTGACCCGAATTTTGGGAGTCTCCCAGACTGGTGAAGGAGAAAGAACATGACATTGACTGACAGATTATGACAATTTTTCCTGTTCTTTATCATGTTTTATCTCTATCATTCATTAGGTTGGATAGTCTATTCAGCATACAGTTAAACAGACACATTTGACTTTCCCATAATATAATTAAATCAGAGCTCACATTTATTAGACATGCCCAATGTGAATTTGTTCTTATAGATAACAGGCAGTGTACACATATGCTCACAATGACTTTCACAAATTATAGTCATGGTTCTAAAACCTGTCCTCCAGTACGCCCAATGAGCCTCATTTTGCGTTTTTCTTGTGTAAGAACATAAAATTGTTTGTCATTGACTTGATTAATTTAATTTCAACAAGTTTTCAACTCATTTAATTCTCAGTTTGCTGTTGGAGGTACCTAGATTACTTGAACAAGTACAATGGATGCAGTTGCAAAACATGCACATTTGTTGTGTGTGGCAATGTATGTGCATTGGATGGGGTTTTATTATTATCTAAGATTAGACTGGATTCACCATGTAGCAAACTTCTGTACTATATTATATAGCCTCAGTAACACCAATACATTAATTATATCTCAGTTTCTAATTATTTCCCCTTTACCAGGACAGCAAAGAATTTGGAAACCTCAAGAAAAAACTTTGGAGGAGTAGGAAATAACTAGTGGGTTAATGAGCATACACTGACTTGATTTCTCACATCACTGTCAACTAATATTTGTAGCAATCAAGTACAATGCAAAATGAGCCGTAAGCAATATCACCTTGTGTAAGTCATTGAAGGAGAGCAGGAGAGCAGGGAATAACTCTTAGCAGAAATATCATCATTATCAACATTTATTTATATAGCACCAGCAAATACAGTAGTGCTTTACACAGTAATAAAATACTGGGTAATACATACAAATAGAGAGGTAAGAAGACCCTGTTTGCAAGATTACAACCTTTGGGACAATAGGAACTTGATACATGAGGTTAAGTGCTGCATACTGCATTTTGGTCCAGCCAGATTGCAAAGGTAAAATGTGCTTAGTGGGCTATATAATCCAGTCACACAGCAATATTGGTCAAAGGGTTGTTGTCTTGCGTGAACTGTGTAAAGGAAGGTTAACAGGGTGGTTAAGGAATTTTATAAACTTGCCTGAAGAGGTGGGTTTTCAGAGAATGCTTGAAGATTAGAGGAAAGTCTTATTGAGCGAGGGAGTGAATTCCACAAAGTGGATGCAGCACAAAAAAGTCCTGTAACCGGGAATGGGAACAAGTAATGAGTGTGGATGAGAGACTCAGATCTTGTCCTCATTGGATGTGTTGAGCTGGGAGATATTTTGAGACAAGTGAGGAGATGTATGTTGGTATAATTTTGTTAAAAGCCTTGTATGTACATAGCTCCCCTGTTCCAGCACCTTGTCAGACAGGGATCCCAAAGCAGCTGCACATGCCATATGTCCACACCTGATTTAATTTTGTCTTGATATAAAGACAATTTGTCGTCTTTGATTAGTTAATATATGTTTATTTTCTTTCTAGGTAGCAATAATGTGTTAACCTGCTTGGAGGATGGCCTATGGTCATTTCCTGAAGCCATCTGTGAACTTAGGTGCATGGCACCGTCTCCATTGCCTAATGCTGCTCTGCAGACTTCCCGCTGCCGTTCTAATGGTCATAAGGTGGGCTCTTTCTGCAAGTATAAGTGTAAGGTGGGATATCATGTACCTGATGCATCTAAGAAGATAAGGAAGTAAGTAAGACTGAGACTTAAGAAATGTGCATGTTTGGGGGAACAAATAAGTGTTGTATGTTAACCCTGGATTAACATTTACTTTTTTTTTGTTTATTTTTCCTTTGGGGAAGGAAGGCATTCAAAATTCAGTGCACTAAGGATGGGTCCTGGCAATATGGTGAATGTGTCCCTGTTATGTGCGAACCTCCTCACATTAAGTTCATAGGGCTCTATCAGTGCACCGATGGATTCCAGTACAACAGTGAATGTAGACTCCCTTGCGAAGACAGCAATAATCAGTCAGTAAGTTTTTAATGGGTTGTATAACCGAGTCTGTCATACATCTTGCTTTATTGAATTTGTCATCAGATCACCTGGGATTTTATTGTATTGTTATCACTGAGAATAAGGTAGATGTTGATAAAGCCTCTTAACTGATCAACTATGAAAATTAGGGGGCCTGATTATAGTCAATTTGCCAATCCCGACAATAAGTATGGTTTTTTTTATTTTCGAACTAAAAGTCACTTACTGACTGCATTTATGAAAAAAATAGCAGCAAAGCAGTTGAGCGTTTCATAGCTGGGCAGGAGGGGTATGAGGTAACAGTGAGCCAGCGGGTTATCGCTGCCGCTAAATCCTTTGATGCATAGGGGAGTAAACACAAGCCCTATTGCTGGCCCTTTGAGCCTTTTCATAAATAGACCAATGGGTTATTATTAGTGTAACTCTTTTAGCCATATATATTTGTTTACCATCCTGGCCATGTCTCACTAACAGGGGTTGGCTGGGCTAAGGGGAGGGGGGGGCATCTGCTCCCTGAGGCCAGTCCCATAGTGGGCTACTTTGGGCTGGGTCACTGGGCCACTTGCAATTGTTTCCTTTAAGATGTTCCTAATAGGCTGCCGAGTCGAGTCTTGCCCCCCAGGTTAATATTTGACAGCCCTCCCCTACTCACTAAGCATGTGTACTGTAGTATTCTAGAAAATACCCATAATGATGTGAATGAGTTCTCTGTACAGCGCTGCGGAATTTGTGGCCCTATATAAATAGATCATGATAATGGAATGAATGGGGGCATATCAGTTTATAATGTTTCTATTTTCCTACTGTATATCATGCTGTAAAGTAAATGTATCATATTTTGATATAAATTCAGCAAACATTTACTAGTAAAATAAATATACCTGTTCTTTGTTGCTCCTTTTTGAAGGTGAAGTAAAAAGGTTCTAGGTTCACCTGTTACTGAAAGAACACCACCATGTAAGAGATACCCACCAACAGTCCATTCTCCAGTCACAGCAAGAAACATGTACTGCAGTGCTCCATGGTCACAAGCTCTACCATACCCCATACATACTAAGAATCAAATAAATTCCATCAGTTGTTAAAATGAACATAGATTGTTGTTTGGCTCCAGATGTTTTTGCCCCATAAATATTTTCTCCAAGTGCAGATGCATATAAAATAAGAGAGAAAATGGAAAGATAATTTGCATTGTAAGCTACCAGAGGAAACTTATGGTGCATCCACTGCAATCCTACTGCCCTATGGATCATCATCATCATCATCATCAATTTATTTATATAGTGTCACTAATTCTGCAGCGCTGTACAGAGAAGTCATTCACATCAGTCCCTGCTCCATTGGAGCTTACAATCTAAATCCTCTAACATACACACACACAGACCGAGAGAGACTAAGGGCAATTTAAAAGCAGCAAATTAACCTACAAATATGGGTTTGGAGCGTGGGAGGAAACTGGAGCAAACCCACGCAAACCCAGGGAGAACATACAAACTCCACACAGATAAGGCCATGGTCAGGAATCAAACTCATGACCCCTGTGCTGTGAGGCAGAAGTGCTAACCACTAAGCCACCGTACTGCCCATATAAGCCTGTTTTGCCTTTTCACAAATCGAAACCTGATAGCAGCACTACTGACATCAGTATTCTAAATGTATTGAATTGGAAGGCTGCATTGGATATCGTCCAGTGCCTAGAAAATTAGTTGATAGACAAATAATGTAAGAAACCAGCCAATATTAAAGTAATGAAAAGGTGTCTGAAATATAAAAATGGTGGTGAGCCACTAGGATTGAGGGGCAAATAAAGACAGTGGTAAAATGCATAAGTATTTTGATACAAACAAATAATATGACAAAAGTGTGTATATATATATATATATATATATATATATATATATATATAATATATTTATATATATATATATATATATATATATATATATATATCTCAATTCAAATTATTTTTACTGATTTTGTAAAGAATTAATAAATTGTCCCTATTTTATTGCTCTATTAAGTAGTATGAATATGTATAAAGAAAGGTATCTGTTATTTGCAGAGCACAAAAGGGGAATTGAAAATATGATTCCATGTTATTCAGTCAGTGCATGTCAGTGTCACCAGTATGCCATCAGTCTAACGAGCTAGAGGTTGCATCTAAGCAAGGAGGATTCTACTCATGTAAAATGAATGTGTGATTAGTAGCTGAGGGGATTTATTTTCTGGTAAATATGCGGTTTTGGAGACTGAAATTAATTTTGGCCAACAAGTCCCTGTTTAGAGAATATAAAGAGAGTAACATGTCAGGAGAACCTACAGTACTATATTTTTTTTACTTCCCACCTGGAGCTAAACTCCTAACTTGGCACAGTTTTATGGAATTACAGAATGCTGAAAGTTACTGAAAAGGTAATGGTTGAGTTACATCTATCATAAACATGTAATTAATGTAATTAGTGATGCAACCATGAACTGTCTCACACAATTTAAAACAAGAAAAAGAAAGAGATACAAAAACATTGGATATATAAAGAGCCTGAGTCATTAAGGAAAGCAAAGCAAAAAAAAGGAGTAAGTTTTCTCCTGGACAAACCATGTTACAATGCAAGGGGTGCAAATTAGTTTAGACTGCTTTTTCATGTAGCACACAAATACTTACACAAATACTTACACTTACACAACTATAAATCTCTCCACATTATAAATTTACCTCCCTCTCCACTGCAACAAGGTTTTGCCAAGGTGCAAAATTACTCCTTTACTTTGCTTTGCTCTCCTTAATGACTCACGCCCAGAGTGTCTAGATTGCCTCTATTCCCGTCTCCTTCCTCCTCACATCATGATGCTGTCACTGTCATATGCAGCCCTTCCCTCACTTAGGGGACACACTGGCTATTTGTCAGCAACAATTATGTCATTAAAAGTCACAGCTGAAGTATATTCCCATAGATATCCATTAAATTTTATTGGAGGATGTCACACCAGCAAGTTTCCTCTAGCAATCCACTGGCAGTTGCTGACGGTTAGCCCAACAGATAAACTGCTACTGAAAAATGCAGCTCTGTTGAAGTTAATGGTAACTGACAACTACCTGGAACACAGTATATTCACTGTTGTTAAGCCTCAAAATCACCAGAATACACTCAATATTTCGTATAGCGATTTTCAGCAGCGAACTTCAGCATTGGGAAAATTGCTCAAGAAAAAGTACTTAGCAATTGTCCGCTGCAGTGATTTAAGTGGTGATTTTCAGCACTGGAAAATTTATTAAAAAAATCGCCCATAAAAATATTTTCAGGGTTTTTTTTGCATCTGAAAATTGACTATCAGTTATATTCACCCAAATAATGTTATCTCCTAATTAAAACTAGTAACAGCACCATTTTTTGGAAGAAAGGATTTAAATACTTTTTTTAAAATTTCACAGCCTGACCCCCCTAACCATAAAAGACTCCTTTCAATGCTGATGGTGGAACTGACTTTCCACTAGTCACAGTAGATATCCCATGGTCAGCTGCATAACCAATCAGCTGCTATAGGAATACTTCCCAACATTCAAGTTTTTTGGATCTGGATATGGCCATAGTCGCATCATAATAGACGTGATCATGTCACCCAGGGGCATGTCTAGCGCATCTGAAGAACTAGGCTGCCCACAAAAGCCCTCCCCTCCCTTGAAGACATCTCTCGTTTGCTGCCTCCTAATATTCAGAGCAGTCGGGACAAACATCCTGGCTACCAGGATGGCAATACAGTCCACCAGAATTGGTTTTGTGCTGTAAGTAATCATCCGTCGCAGAAGCTTGCCTACTGCTTGGAGAATAGAGGGTTTACAGTGGAAAACGTTCATATTTTTGTGATGAGTAGAGTTTCCCTTTAATTTCAACTTTTATTTTTTAACGCCAGTTAACCACTACAGTCTAGCTCACTACAGTTACAAAATAAATGTTAAAAGACAAAACACACTGTGGAAATGAATGACATGTATGTTATATAGTTCAGAACAATGCGTGTAAGTACAAAGCATACATCTAATGACACATTTAAGTGCTAGATAGAAATATGTAACATACTCCTAGGGGCATATTCAATTGTTGGCGAAAATGCCAAAAATCTTGCGGCGCGCGCACTATTACCATTGTTTCGGTAATAGTGTGCGTAAATACCGTTATTACAGTAGTTTTCTCGCTGGATTTCAGCTCGCAGCTCCTTGAGCCGCGAGCTGAAATCCAGCTTGCTATTACCGTAATAACAGTAATTAGCATGGGCCAACTCGCCCATATTAAGCAGGTTTTGGTTCACAATTACTCCAGCGCTGTTCCTTCCTGTGACCTCCTTGTTTGTGGCCTTGCATTTTGTCTCCCTGGTTCCAAACTTGGCTTTTTCCTGACTTTTCTCCCTGGACTACGATTTGGTTCAGTATTTGGTTTCCTGGTTTGACCTCTGGCTCCTTTGCCTATTCTTCTGGATCACATTTCTGTACCTCGAATCCCAGATGGTATTCATCCTGGACCGTCTGACACCTCTCCTTCACTTACTACTTCACTGGTAACTGTCCTGGAGAACTGCGACCCGCATGTCCTTGCAGCAAAGGCCATACTTCCTTGTGAGGGTTCCTGGCGAAAACTAAGGGCGCTTTAGACTCCATGCCTCCTTTTTCAGTAGTGCGAATACCAGCAGGTAGCCTCCATCCAGTACCAGATTCATAACACCAGCACTAGGTTGTGACACTCATACTGTACAGTATAAATCAAATAATCCTTCCAATCATTGTTTTATGTTAAATCATATATTTTTCAGGAAGAATATCTGTCACTTATATATTACAGCATATATTTATTTGAAATGTCCTTGTGAAGCATTGTTCCAGGGGCGAAACATGTTGTCTGTTTCACTTCTGACTAAGATGTCATTGTTCCTGCTTTTTTATTCATGTCCAAGGACCTTAATTAAGGTGTATGTTTGTATCCACCTGGAAGCCATGTTATTTGGCTATAGAAGACTATGGGGTGTTTATGTCTGCAGCTGCCTTTTTTTGTTTGACACGTTGAATACACCCCTCTCGCCCTAATTGTTCAGACTCTTTCATCCTGCTCCTGTGAAATGTTGCAAATGGACAGCTTGTATCACCTTACCAAAGTACTTTTCTTTGCTAAATAAATTGTTATACTGGTGGAGGTTGTTACTACATTCTACTGTAACTCAGTATATCTGTTTAATCTGGTCCAGGGGTATCTTGTATCCCTATTGCCATAGAAATCTCTGCTCAGCATTCCACTACAAAGCCCACTGTGGTGAAAGCTACCTGAGTTAAGTTATCACTACTCAAGATTAAGTCCTGGAGACAACCAAGTACTGGAGTACATATTTGGTTTCATGCGAACGGGGGTTGCTAATGGTGTAGCTCTCGTCTACAACAGTTCTGATAACTTAACTGGTAGGGTGATTTGTGATATTATAACTGGTGCACATACTTGGGGTTTACTCTCATGGCTACTACTCCTCTATCCCCAGCACAAGTGCTGGAGAATCAACTGCAAGCTCACTATCAGATAGTTCAAGACATTTCTATCAGATTGTCTGTTCATGTGCAAGCTTCCAGGAGTACCTCTTCTCAGGAAATTGATGTTTAAGAACCCAAGCTTCATCTTTTAGACATATTATCTGTCAACCGATGAGATTTCTAAAACTTTAAAGAAAGTTGGAACTATAATTCAGGCTATGCCCTCAGTCTTTCGGATCTGAAGAGCGGCAAGTGGGTATTGTAATTTGGCTTATACCCCGACTGTGACGAGACCAGGCACCATCGGGGAAATATCGTGCCAACCCAGTCTGTTAGCCAGTGGACCAATTGTGCTACATCGGCCCACCATGTTTAGTAAATGCCGCCCGGTAGCTGGATCCAGAATTATTTTGGTGACCAAAGAGAGAGAGGGAGGCAGCCCACACGAAGTATGGAACAGCTAGGGACCCTGTGACATCACAAAGGAGTGGAAAGGGTTAAGATCTGGAGGGTCAGGACTATATCTAAGATCAGGAGGTAAATATATCAAGCTGAGAGTTTCCAATGGGTTTGAATAGTGGAGATGTTGCCTATAGCAACCAATCAGATTCTAGCTATCACTTCTTCAGTACATTCTACAGAATGAAAGTTAGAATCTGATTGATTGCTATAGGCAACATTTCCACTTATCAAACCCGCCGGAACTCTCAGGTTGATACATTAACCCCCAGGAGTGGGATCTGACTATTTACTGACCATTGTCCCAGCATGTCCCAAATGAGACTTGAGAGCAGGGGAACAGCAGGGGGTTGCTGTTGAGGTCATGTTCTGCCCCCCCTGTTACCACCTAGATTCCTCCCACCACCAATGAAAATGGATCATGGCCTGGGGGTTGCCCAGGAAGGGAGCAAGTATTGGGGGATTTTGGGGATGGACAAAAAAAGTCAGAAGGGAGAGTTGGTTGTTGTTTGGAAATTTTGGAGAGTGAGGACTTGGACTGATGACTGATTCTCTATCATGGCCAGAGGAGATTGTTTAAACCAGGAACCTGCTCAGCTAGATCGGGCACTGAACCTCTAGGACTGACTTGTCATTACTTCATCGGGAGACACTCGCAGATTCTGGGGAATTGGTGTGCCTACATCGGTAAGGAGACTGATACCCAGAGTTTAACCAAGCTGGTGGAGAGCTGACCGAGCGGCCGTTATCAGCATGACATACAGACCCACCTCATGGATCAATATCCCTGGCCCACCTGGATTGCCAACTGTGGACTTTGTTGCTGGGAGTTTGTGCCTCTTAGGACTCTGAACTGGGAGATAACCTACTGGGGACTTTGCTGGGGTTATTTACTGACACTGGTAAATTTACTGCCACTTGGTTACAGTTGGTGAGGGGAACACATTTGTCCTTGGGGAGCACTGTTACATTTACTTTTTGTGTACACTTTGTTTAAATAAAGAGGTTATTATCACTGTTACTTTCACAATGTTCTCAGTCTGACCTCTTCAGCACTATCTCTCTCTCTCTCTCTTTATCAATGTCCTCCTATTCTCCACTCTCCTTAGTCATACCTCCCAACATTTAGAATCCCGAAAGTGGAACAAAATAACTCCACCCACAAATGACCATATTTGGGTAAAACCTTGTTGACTTTCATGTTAAGCCTCACCCATTTTGCAGCCCGCAAATCTGGATGTCCTGCCTAAACAGGTACAGTTGTGCTGTACCTTATTTAATCATCAGTCACCAGTGCAGCTTATAGTCTAAATTCTCTACCACACAAATACACACACTAACATTAACCTACCTGTATGTTTCTGGATTGTGGGAAGAGCACCTGAAGAAAACCCAGGCAAAACATAAAGGGAAAACATACAAGCTCTGAGGCATCATTGTTATCCATTGTCCCTTTTATAATATAGAATTTAGACTGTGATATATTTCTTTTACAAAGCACCATTTGGCTTTTGTTCAAAGTTGATACGGTAGGCGTCTTTTACTTTTGCCTTTGGGCAAATTATTTTGGAGCTGGTGATGCTGCTCCTTTTAATAATAACCATCACCTTCATTTACTATCAATGGGCCTGATTCATTAAGTAACTTAGGCAATAAATGTCTTACTTAAGTCTCCTAGACAAAACCAGAATAGCATTTTGGCAACTTACCATGTAACAGCATTGTTTTGGTGTATGTTATGTTAAACTATTGTACCTATTGTACTCATTCTTCAAATTATGTTACACCCATACATGCAGTAGATGAAACGGAAGGGACTAAAGTAACCTGTAGATAATCAAAGCGTTAGAGTGTTTACAGCAACATCAAATAAGTATTTCATAAGAGAGGTGTGCTGATCATGTGGAAGTCATTGACTTATTCACTCATATGATTGACACGACTTTGTACAGTCATGGCCAAAAGTTTTGAGAATGACACAAATATTATTTTTCACAAAGTATGCTGCCTCAGGTTTTATGATGGCAATTTGCATATACTCCATAATGTCATGAAGGGTGATCAGATAAATTGCAATTAATTTCAAAATCCCTCTTTGCCATGACAATGAACTTTATCCCAAAAACAACATTTCCACTGCATTTCAGCCCTGCCACAAAAGGACCAGCTGGTCAGTGGTTCTCTCATTAACACCGGTGAGTGTGTTGATGAGGAAAAGGCTGGAGACCACTCTGTCATGCTGATTGAGTTAGAATAACAGACTGGAAGCTTCAAAAGGAGGGTGATGCTTGAAATCATTGTTCTTCCTCTGTTAACCATGGTTATCTGTAAGAAAACAAGTGCAGTCATCATTGCTTTATACAAAAAGGGCTTCACAGGCAAGGATATTGCTGTTAGTAAGATTGCACCCAAATAAACCATTTATCAGATCATCAAGAACTTCAAGGAGAGAGGTTTAATAGTTGTGAAGAAGGCTTTAGGGCGCCCAAGAAAGTCCAACAAGTGCCAGGACCGTCTCCTAAAGTTGATTCAGCTGTGTCATGCCAACAGTAAAGCACCCTGAAACCATTCATGTGTGGGGTTGCTTCTCAAAGGAGTGAGCTCACTCATAATTTTGCCTAAGAACACAGTCATGAATAAAGAATGTTACAAAAACATCCTCCAAGAGCAACTTCTCCCAACCATCTAAGAACAGTTTGGTGATGAACAATGCCTTTTCCAGCATGATGGGGCACCTTGCCATAAGGCAAAAGTGATAACTAAGTGGCTCGGGGATCAAAACATTGAAATTTTGGATCTATGGCCAGAAAACTCCCCAGACCTTAATCCCATTGAGAACTTGTGGTCAATTCTCAAGAGGCGGGTAGACAAACAAAAACTCACAATTTCTGACAAACTACAAGCATTGATTAGGCAAGAATGGGCAGCCATCGATCAGTATGTGGCCCAGAAGTTGATTGACAGCATGCCAGGGCAAATCGCAGAGATTTTCAAAAAGAAGGGTCAGCACTGCAAATATTAACTCTTTGCATAAAATTTATGTAATTGTCAATAAAAGCATTTGACACTTATGAAATGCGTGTGATTTTACTTCAGTATACCATAGCAACATCTGACAAAAATGATTCAAAACACTGAAGCAGCAAACCATGTGAAAACCAATACTTTTGTCATTCTCAAAACTTTTGGCCATGACTGTATATTTACAGGGGCATTGTCATAATATAAGAAGTGGACAAGCAGGCATTAGATAATGGAAGAACTTGGGTCCTCCAGGAACTGACAGCTTGCAGGCTTTATATCTTGCAGCACAGATGCTATTATTGATCCAGGGGAATAATACAATTGCCATGGATGGGTTTGGTAGCATTTTGTGTTTTTAGTATTTATATTATAAATATTTTATTTTTCTAAGGAACCTTGATTAGTTCTTGAAAATACGATTGCAGTCTAGTTTATTAGTTGGCTGTACACATTCATTTTATAAAAATAAGATGATGTTGACTCATCATAAAATGCATGGGTTACCATATTTCCCAAATCATTGGTTAAGAGAACAGCCTTTATATTGTATATTATCAACATATTCTGTTTAGTATGATTTTCATATATTTTAAGGTTGCCATGATTATTAGTATTTTTATATATTTTTTTCTTTTATCAAAGTTAAATTGATGCTATGTTGTTAGCACCCGTATTACTTAGAGATCTGTATTCCTCTCATTACAGGACTTGGGGCATAACATTATCCGGTGTCAAGAGGATGGAACTTGGAATGACAGTTTTCATCTATGTGAGTCCATGAAGGGTCCCTGTGAACCTCCCCATCTTTCTGTCATTGACTCCCTGGTAGTTGACTGCGCACAAGGATATGAAATAGGTATTTCCCAATGCAAATTTTCACCTGTTGTGCTACAGTTTCTTAACAAAAGAAAGGTCTGCTTTTCCAAACAATAAGATTTACAACAGTGGCTACACAGAGGTCCACTAAACCTAAACCCAAATTTCAAAGCGTAATAAAGTTCTTAAATATATATGTCAAAAAAATGAATTATATTAAATTGTGATTGTGATTGGAATTTAAACATCGTTAGGTTGTGTCAATAGAAATTTTACATATATCTTTAAGTATGTTATCAGTAGCTCTATCCATTCCTCTATCATATAAGGCAACTTATTTAAGATTAATTTGTCCTTTTACCAATGTTGTACATCAATTGAACAGGATAAAACCTATATGCCACTCCTGCTAGCATTTACAAATTGGAAAATCAAAACAACATTTAGTAATTCAGCAGCAACATTTTCTTTTTTTATATTGTTGCTAAATGGCCTGCACCACTCAACGACCCATTTGCCCAGTCAAAAATGTAGGGGCAGAGTGGCATGAAAATGGTAAGCTTGGTAAATGAGGGTGTTTTTATTTAAAGGACAAGTCCACCTTCAAACAAATAGCATCCATTAAATTTAGAATCCCCCCCAAAAAAAGTACGCCAATACAGCCTGGTACCTCTGAGAATTAGGGCCTCATTCACCTTCGAATGCAATGTGAACTCACATACGCCTGTATTCAAATGCAAGCGGATCTCATATGTTTCCATTAGAATCTGGGTTCGCTATACTTTACTTGCCATATGTAGAGCACAGTGTATGATACAAGCATGCAACATACAGTCCCATCAGAACCTATGCAAAGAAAATATTTTATAAAATATTTTTACCATTCTTAATACTATAATCATTTATAAAAAGGTTTCTTTTTTTTTTTAAGGAAAATGTTTTTTTATTTTTCCACATGAAATACATAAATCGGGATATTTTAATGCTTACTGTACATAAAATGCATTTTTATAGCTTCTCTTACATACACATGTTCTGGCACACTTACTTGTAGTCAGAGCCGTAACTTAGAATTCTAGTGCCTGGGGCGAGAAAGACAAAATGCCGCCCCCCTAGCCCTCAATTTTAACTAAATGAACCTAAAATATCCTAAATTGCGCCTCCCTTTAGCGTTGCGCCCTAGGCGGTTGCTCCTGTCGCACAGCCCTAGTTACGGCCCTGCTTGTAGTCATCAAAATCAGTTGTCACTTACACCTGAACTGTAGCATGTACTTCAGAAATGCCCTGAACTTGAATCATCTGCATCTGTGTAGCCATCTGTGTAGTCATGCTGTCTGCAAGTCGTTACTCTCCAATTCCTACTGCCAAACACCCCTTCCCACCCCCATTCCACCATTCAAGTCGTACGCAGTTGTGTTCGGACACAAGTTGGTTGCTTTAGACTACAACACTATGAGGAAGGATTTAAACAGTATTTAGTCCACCCACCCATGATACAAACAGCTTGGCGATGGTGTGACAGGGAAGATGCAGGTACTACTTACATTGCATTATCTTAGCAGTATTTTCCGATGTCACGGTAGGCTGCACGTCCCACATCAAGACTGTGTTTTGAAAAGATACAAAGTTGTTGCTTTCATTTACCAATTTATTTAAAGATAAAATAAGTTTTATTTTAGATTAGAAATGAAACAGTGATGAAATGCTGTAGCAGCATGTGAAATGTTTATGCTGCTTACATGTTCATTGTACGCCATATTTCTAAGGATTTTTGTCTCACACTTTCTGTAATTGACTTGTTGCGTACAAACTGTACACTGTTGCATTAATAGTCATTTATTTTATAGCAGACTTTCTTACATCTTGACCTGTTCGTTTTGCACATTTACAAAACATACAAGACATATACAAACCTTATTTTAAAATGTATGTAAACCAGTACATGTTGTTAACTATTTAAACATTCAGTTAGGTATTGTAGTAGTAAGAGACAGGACAAACCATGGCAGGGCTCTACAGGGGACACAGCAGCCAGACTCCTTTAGCCACCTTTGAAAACGAAAATGGCTGATAACAGAAAAAAATCAAATATAAGTGCAATGTAGGTTTGTTTCAAGGTAGTTTTTACATAAATCTTTATGTATGTTATTAGTAGCTCTATTAATTGCTCTTTATATAAGGTACTCCACGGGGAACCCTGCTTAACTCTTCTAGGCCTCTCAGGGGCTGGAACATGCATGATGAAGTCCAATTAAGGACTCAACTGCACATGCTACAACCCTGAGCCTGCTCATAAGATAGGAGCAGGGACTTCAAGAGGGTGACCCTGCATTACTGTGCCCTCCACACATCCGGACACTGCAGGGACCAAACCCTCTGGAATACCAGCAGTTCAGCCACTGGCAGCAGTACCAAAAGATGGTGTTAGATTGTGTCTGTAGCATGCCAAGCTGTAGGGGTGTTTGATAGCATGGCAGCAAAAGTTGGTGTGTAGCACCGATATGTGATGGAATTGCTGTGTAGCAGCCTGTGTAGGTGATGGTTTCTGTGGCAGCAGAATTTGGTGGTGGTGTGTGTGGTAGAAGCCTGTGGTGGTTTTGCTTTCTGTGATGTTTGGCTGCAGAATGTTGTGGTGTTGATTAGCAGCAATAGTTGGAGTTGCTGTGTGGTAATAGTCTGTTGTGCTAGTAATATTTATTGCAGCACCCACCCTTTGGGGATGATGTCGATTTTTGGCAGCAGCGTGTATTTGGTACTGTTGCATGTGACATGGAACATGTGTACTGTGGGAAACTCCAGAATTATTACCTTTCTGCAATAACTCACTTCAGTTTAGTCCTTACACTTTACACTTTTGATTTCCTTTTATGCTCACTTGATGCAGATCTAATAAATGTTCTGCTTTGTCTATAGCAAATGTGACCATGAAAGAAAAATGTTAATGGTTGTTCTAAGTATTATTTTTGACAGATATAATTCAACTTTTGCTGCAAATATTTCCACTTTTGCTAGAAAATATTTAATATCAAGTCCTGTGTAAATGAAAGAAAGCACAGATATTTATCATCCTAACCATTATTATTTTTTAGCTCTAAATCCATGCCTCGGAAATCCAATACCATGGCTCTCTAGAGGGTAGTAGTTGGAACCTAGATGATCTCAGTATGTAGTAATAATGTGATGAGTCACATCATGGAGCCCTCCTTCCATTTATGCAGCATCTATTGTTAACACTGAATTGTTTATTTTTCATAATAACACAGTTATTGCAATTATCATATATCAGGGGTTCTTAGCATTTCGGTTGTGTCCCAAAAATGTGTCTCTAGGACATTTCTGTTGTATCTTAATGATCTCCTTTTGCAAAACCACTGTTCACTACCCAATGAAAAACTAATTATTATTGCTATTTACATATTATTTATTATGCATTTTTAATAGACATAATATACACAACTCGTAGCCAATCAAAACATCACTCACAGAGAACTGAGCCATGAGTCTTGTAGCAGATTTAATCTGGGTCAGAGGCCAAAAATGGTTATGAAAACATCTTATCGCAATTTTATGAAAACACTATATAAAGTATCAAAATTATCCTCTTAAACCCAAGAAGCATGAAAAATACAAAATGTAATATATATTAGCAAAGATTGACAGTTACATGTTTTGCATAACATTCTTTTGTATTTATATTTAAAAAGGAGCTGAATGCAACGTCACTTGTCTGGATGATGAAAGAAAGGAAGTGGTCATAATGCCCTTAAATGTGACAGAAAGAAATCTTCAGCACTGGATGAATCCACTCAGAGTCCAGGTTAGTCATTAACCACTAGAGCGCTAAATTGTGGGAGATGCCTCAGTAGGAAATGAATGAATTACAAAGTACTTTTTGGCATAATTATAAAGCCTGAAGAGGGGGCAACCAAGAGATATATATTTAAGAAGAAGAAAGTGAAGGAAAGGAAGGGAGATTGGCGTGATGAACAAGGGAATAGGGTGATGAAACACCCTATTCCCTTGTTCAAGGGATGAAATGGGATAAGTTTGGGAAGTAAGTGACTGAGGGTCAAAGTGATTTTTTACTTATTGTAAGGCAAAAATAACAATAGTGATTAAGTATAGGAGAAGGAATGCCTGTCTGGTTTGGCAAATAAACAGACAGTAAAATTGATGAAAAATTAATTTTACTTTGATGTGAAGGGGTAAGAAATGTAAGGAGGTACTATGTTCCCTTGGCATTGAGAATGGGATGAATAAAACCCCTGGCATGCAGCGAAAATCTCTCTCCTGATTGTTTTGGAATGGGAGGAAAATTCAAAACCCAAAACTAGCCTCAAACTGTTTTTTTAAATCCTTCAAAATGCATTATCCAAGAATTATTATCACTGATTTCATAGTATCATGAGGATTTAAGTGAAAGGTAACCTGGTTAATGTGAACATAAATTTGAAATGGCCTTAGTGGGGTCAACTCTACAATACTTATCAGCAGCTTGCTTAAAATGTACCTGGGCTTAATACAAACTATCAATTAATTTCTTCCAAATCTTGTCTAAAGCAGTTATTCTTTATTTTACTACTGGAAAAGGAGATTTATTTTGAACATGAAAAATAAAAACAGTGTTGGCATAAAAAAGACTTTGACCTGTAAAATCTCTCCCCATTTTGCATTTGTCCACCCCGATCTGGGAAACCTGCAAATCCCACCTATTAGCACAAACTTTATTTCTTGCTATGCTGCCATCATGTGACAACCCAGACACAACCCCCAGCCCTATCACGCACCTACTCTCAAACCTAGCTCAGATTTGGAATACGATTTGTTACTGGCTCCTTGGGCAGGGTCTCCTTCCTTTCCTTCAAAGCTCTACAAACTAAATTTTCAAAACTTAATCAAAATGTTTTTGAGCATTTACAGGTGAGACATTTCATAGGAATAATACTGTTGGACGCGGTCCTCAGTGGGCTGACCTCTTTGGATGCATTTCCTTCCCCTAATGAAAATGTATGATTTCATCCCTATATGGAACCTTAGTAGATTTTGACCTGGGATATAGGGTAAACATGTTAGAGAGAATGAGAGAGGGACTTCACTCTTTTCACTTTCCCCTCCCCCGAAGGAGAACTATTGGGAGATATTCAGAGAAAAAAAATGCCACCAGCTCAATTTCCACCTAAATGTAAAACAAAAAAACTATCGGATTGAATTTTAGCTGTGACAAGCTTGCTATAATGTACAACTCCTTCACATATGGCTCCTGGAGGTAGTTTGGACAAACTGGAATGTTCCTGCATATCTGGTGGCCTTGACCTAAGATTTCCTCTTTCTGAGACAAGGTGGTCCAGGACCTCCTCTCCTTGCCCCTTCTCTGTCCTGTCCAACAGAACCCTGGTCCTTCTTCCTCTGTTACCCCTACAGCATGCAGATAAACACTCTACATAATTAGCATCCCACATCCTAGTTGCCACCAAATGCCTCATTGCTAAGACATGGAATCACCCCTTGTTTCTTTTCGGAAGTCATATATCTGGTTCTTAAATCGTATAGAGAAAGTCCACCAGGTTTGGGTTCCATGGCTCTTTCAAAAAAGATAACACCTAGAAAGCCTCCACCTTACATCACTATTACAAAAGCCCCACCTGTGGTTGATGTCTCTTGTACTATACAAAACATCTATACATCATTTCTGGATACCATGGTGATGATCAGACATCCCCCTCCCCATTCCCCAGACATGATAACAACACAAGACTTGATGTTTATATTATGATTTTTTCGTTTTTTGTGTAAATCATTATTATTCTTAGATGCATGCATTCTTTCAACTGTTTTCATATATTTTCGTAAATTTTCAGATTCTCTACGCATGTACTCTAATGACCTTGTTTTCTATGTGTGGATGTTTGTATCTGAAATTAGATAATTGAAATTAAAATAAAAAAGATTTGAGAGAACTACATTATTATATGCAAGAGTCTTATTAGTAGTTATTTCCATTTGTTTGAGGATGAAAAGCAAAAAAAAATTTAAATTAATGCACAACAGAAACTTTATTAAAAGGTAGAGATAACTGTTCCCTCTAATTTGAAACCACATTGGCAGGGATACCACGTAATCTCAGTTTTTTTCTGGAATTGTCCTTTCAGCAATTAGTTCCATAGTGGGTACCCCTTTTGTTCGAATAATCTAAGACAATTTTGTGAGATGGTCAGCTAGGATGTAGTCAGTGATTTGGAGAGAGACAAAGCAACCAAAGTCCATAGTCCATAGACTTCTGCCTCACAGCACTGGGGTCATGAGTTCAATTCCCGACCATGGCCTTATCTGTGAGGAGTTTGTATGTTCTGCCCGTTTTTGCGTGGGTTTCCTCCCACACTCCAAAATCATACTGGTAGGTTAATTGGCTGCTAACAAATTGACCCTAGTCTGTGTCTGTCTGTGTCTGTCCAATGGGGCAGGGACTGATGTGAGCGAGTTCTCTGTACGGCGCTGCGGAATTAGTGGCGCTATATAAATAAATGATGATGATAATGATGATGATATATAGTAAACCACCAGGGATGAGTTGGTATGAGGAGGAACAGAGTGCAAGCAAACCCAGAGAAGAGGATCATGTCATCTTATTTTAGGCACATGTAAAATATAAGGGAATATATTTCTGAACATCTTGTTTAAAATTTGACCACAGAAAGAGATGGGAGTTATTGCATCTTCTGAATCTCTAAATACCCAGCAAGTCTGAAGTCATTCCAACTTCATGTTGGACACTAAAGTCAATGACAATTGTGGACAGAAGCCATATACGAAAACTAGATGAATATCTTGGGGAGTGATTGGAAAATGAATCAATCTTGTTTCCATATTTAATTAAAAAATTAGACATTCCTTTTATCAAGGAGCCCCTATAGAGTTCCTTTCAGGTAGAATGATACATTTAGAATTATCCTCCAGGGGGAGCTCAGAAAATGTCCTGGAAGATGCAAGACTATACAATTTCTTAATCCAGTTAATCCAGGTGGATTTATGATTACGGATGTAAATTGAGAAAAAATAGTCCACCTGGATTGAAATGGGGATAACACTTTGGCAGCAGAGAGGATAAATAGCTTCTTCTAAGAAATGTCTCCACTCTATAAAGGCACGCTTAAGGGCTTATTTTTTTTCTGAAGAAGACATTAGACAAATAAAGTAAGGTAACAAAATAAGTGTGCAGCTTAGTTCTTCTTGGCAGATTATGTATCCAAGGAACCAAATTTCTGTCTGCTCAAAATCAGGTTTCCACAATTTAATGTGTAATTGATGATTTCAAAGTAGTTCAAGGACTGCGCAGATCTGTTGGCATAGTTCCCTAGGACTATCTGATTAGATAGTAATTAGCATCCAGATAAGCAATAAGATATTGGACCCTAAAGTCTCTAAAGTGGCGTCTCTATTTAAAAAAAAAAAAAAAGGGTTCACCTGTAGATGTGGGATGTATGAAATGCTGAATGAGAATAAATGAGAATAATTTCTCATCCGCTATTCTCCAGAAGGAAAATAGATTTGACCAAAGGAAATTGTTGTTCTAGTTAGCAGTTGTATTGGCTGATGAACAGTTGTATGGGATGAGAAAGCAATGTATCTGTTTTCTTGTCACTACAAACATCCTAGAATTCTCTGTACTGTGGAGACAATTTAACAATATTTTTTGGCAGACAGTCCAGAAACCTGTATATTCTCAGATAGTGGAGAATTTCACTGAAAATACATTGTGTGCCACTCTGGAGGATAATATGTTGAACTCTTTGGGAGAGGAAGTCAGGTTAAAAATTCATTGTGATCTGTTTAATAACTAATTCTTGTTGTACAGCATTCATGAGGAACGTGTCCTGAGGACAAATATGACCTATCAACTGTTTCCATATCAACAGGTGTTGACTTAGTTCTGCATTTAATGTTAATATCAGGTGCAAACACTATATATCCATTAAATGATATAAAAGAACCTGGTGAAGCCTAATCTAAAATGTATTGGAATGCTAAAAATGAGATTCAGTAGGTAATATCTTTTTACACTAAACCAGGTGAGTGATGGAAAGAATTAATCTGTTCCTTATTATGAGACGAGGCTATAATTCTGCAGACTTTATTTGCACAGTTAACAGTATAATGCCCCAAATCTCCACAAAAAAGGCAAAGAATATCAGCACAGCATATCATCATAAGCTGGCGAATAGCTTCAATTTGCATTTGCTCTGGAAAATTTGTTTTGAAATATTCTATGCAGAATGATAGTAACATATGCACATGCCATCACTTGTTACCAGAGATCTCATCTTTATTCTTTTTGGTCAGTAAGCCTTTGTTTACATGGTTGGAGAACTGTTTAAATATATTTTGTAGTTTCTATTGTAGTAAGTTCATCTCTAGCTTGTTCAGAAAGGCCCAGATGAAATGGACCTTCCGAAGCCTCTAGATTCAATGTGGCAGCAGAAATCCACCAACAGAATTCAGCTGTATTTTCTGGAACTGAACTATTTTATTGGAGTTTAATAGCATCAGGTGGTCAAAACTTGATCCATAAGTGGTAAAATGAACTTGATATTTCGTCATTTCCATTATTGATACATAATTCTTCCACCTACATTTGTCATTCTTAAATATCTTTTTGATAGGTTAAATAAATTATGTAGCTCACAATACTCAGTACCACAAAATGTTGCAATTGAGCCATTTTCTGTCTTATCATAGCTAGTGGATTTGTTCTAGCGAACGTTGAAGTTGCTGGCTAGTTTATTCTGTCTTGATCTGGGATCAGGAGTCCTGTGGCTGGGATAGATGGTAGAGTTTAGGAAAGCAGAACAGTAGTTAGTAAGGAGAGCAGATTCAGTACACGGGTCAGCAACAAGTATGACAGGAGAGAGGCAAAAGCATAGTTGGAAATAGACCAAGTTCAGTACACAAATAAGGAAACAGTATTGGAAAGTCAGACAAATAAATAACAGGAGTGTCAAGACTCCAAATTGTTGTGTGTGTGTATATGTATGTGTGTATATATATATATAACTATACACATGATTTGTTCAAACAACAGTCCAGGGTGGGCTGACAACGTACAACATAGATCTAAACTATGTCTAGTTTATTATGATTAACTTAGCAATGGTACATATAGGGGCTGATGTATGTGCATGGCTACAAAGTGTGCTGCTTATGCAATCTTGCGTGATTCTGGCTCTTATGCCAAACTGAGCCTAGTGAGTGGGATGGGAGAGGGAAGGGGCATCCAAACATTGACCAAGTATAGTAAAGTTAACCTGGTGAGATATTATTCTGAGATCGAATACACACATCCGAACGCCGACGTGCTTTTCACTGTGATTGCTTTATCCAGGTGCGCGTCGGCAGGTAGATAGTAAATCATCCCCTCCAACTCATTACTATAGGGAGTCATAAGCAGAGAATCGGCTGCTGTCCCTAACAATTATTGGAGCGATTATAAATAGCTAATACCTATTGCTAAAGATCAGACTAGGGATAATATATCCTAAAAATGGGTTTTATTGTAAGGGAAAATTATACAAATATATTCTATTTATACTATAAAAACTACAATAGACACACAAACAGATATTTTCTGGTACATATGAGCATCTAGGTATAACAATAAAGAGAAGCTCTATTCATATAATAAGAGGTCTTAGAATACACACAGTATTTTTAATCACACTTCACTTTATTTTATATTTTGCTGTTTTTAAACAACACAATTTTTATTATAAGTGTCAATAAAAGTTACATTTTATTTAGAATCTTGAGTTATAAAATACTCTACAATTGATTGAGTGTGGGACTGCAGTGCACCACATTGGAAGCCAGTTTTCTTTTTTCTTCTGTTTGCCGTTGTGACATTTTCTCTAACTGGTTGATCCAAGCATTTTTTCATTTGAAATGACAAATTATATCTATGGAAACAAATGAATGACTATTCAACATAGCTAATAACACATCTGTGAGTAGCAGTCTGCTTGGACAGACACTAGTGCGACATTAATATCTAAAAAGTATAATGTCACACGGCTCCAGCTTCTTCAGCACAGGGCTGAATTAGCTAGGGAATTTGAGCCACGAAAACAATCACCACCCATGCCCAAGTCACAAATGTAAGATGCGTCTGAATCTCCATATGGATGTAGACATATGCAATTTTTGTGCACATGTGCAGTATGGAAAAGCATATCTTATGCTAAACAAATTGTTGTAGATCCAACTCTTCATTAGCCCCTGTGTGGGGAGTCCAGTATCAAGCATAGCAGTGTTTTTGGGCCCAAGTGTAATTTGGTTTTGGAGATATAGGAGACAAAGCATGCCTTAGTACTAATTACTTGGGCTGTACTGGCTGTGGGACAACTTCATTCCCATTTCTACCATATAACGTCAAATGTTCATTACATATAGTACTAATGCCCAGCATATGCAGTTCCCAAGCAAAACAGCCTCATGCTCAGCATAATCACATGGGGGCAGATTCAATGCCCTGTGTTGTTCTTTAGAACAACGCGGGCCGCGCACTTTTACCGTTACTGCGGTAATTTTGATGTGGATAAATACACTTACACTAGATATACACTTCAATGCCCGTTATAACAGACTCATACTCATCACAATTGCAGTTTACAGACATACCCATACACAGCACAACTGCATCATATACAGCCCCATGCAAGAAATGTACACATAGAGCAACAGTTCTTTGAAAAACAACATAATTCAGTGAGGATAGTGCTCTGGATTGCACTGTTAAAACTTCACCCACTTCATCATATTATTGTGAGTGCAGCAGGGTTAAAGGTGAGCGAGGTAAAAGGCGCATTGAGTGACAGGAAATTGATATTGCTCTTTGTCAAGGTTAGTGTTGCTCCATTAGTATATGTTTGATTCAGGTTATGGTTGCATGGATCATGGTCTAGTTAGCTTAGTGGGGGTGGCCTTGTGTCCCCATTTTTCAGTTTGGAATGTTGGATGGTAACCTGTAGTTAACAATCACATATAACATATGATCAATCTAGGGTGGCCCAATAAAAGCAAGCACTTCCATATACAGTAAATGTTGTATATACCATAAACTTCAAAACTTGTTCAAGTGTCAACAAATGTGCACAGGAATACAAGAAAGATTGAATGTAAAGCTGTGAGTATTACAATAGTATCTTCAACTTCTAATTCCTCATATGATGTTAGTTCTTTTACTGGTTTGGCCTAAAAGGATGTTTTTGCGGCTTGCGCATTAAAGGAAAACAAAAATTACAGTATTAAACCAACCATTAGCATAGAAATTTTCTTTCTGTACAATATGGTCAGAGAAAACGTTGTGACATATTCAGGAAATAGAGAATTGTTGCAAGTGGCCCTGGCACCTGGCATATTTCACTAAATCTAATGATGGAATCAGATTGTTTTACAATGCTGATGTCATCCTATTACTGGGCTTGATGTCTATTACTTCCAGACATAGGACAGTTTGAGTGGCTGCATGAAAATAAATTAGGTGCAACTTACTGAGCTGATGAGGGAATTTTAATGCATCATGAGTCATCTGGAGTCACCCCCTTCTCTGACCTTAGTTGTTCTCATTTATTCTCTTCATTTTCAAAGAAATAGTCATGTGGTGGTGTAGCTGACTCACAAAGGACAAATCAATTTAAGTATTAAATGCCAACTATCATATATAGCAGTACCTACAGCAAGCTGTAAGATCTAGCAACGTTAACACATATTAGTGCAAACCAGGGCTTGTACAAGTTGGAAACACTGTCCTGTTCGACAGCCATTTGATAACAAGTAATTGTAAAATAAAGACAAACTCTTGTGTATTGGCCTTTATGTGCTTTCATTACTATCTTGCACAGAGATCGTAATTTGTTAATATTTCTTAAGGGTATAAATTACACTAAAACAATATAGTATCCAATTATAAATTTGGATTAATTGTCTATCTTGCACTAAACAAATAAAAGCTACCTGCTAATTGGTTACTATGGTTTTAGTGCAGAATTACACCTTTGAGCAATGTTAATAAATAACCCTCAATTTTTTATAAATATGCCTATGATATTGGATAAAACCAGTATACTTAAGAGCTAATTAGATTATCATAACAAATTTGATAACCTTATAGGATAAAACATATTAAAAATTACATATAACCTGTGCAATAGTGGCAAAGGATATTTGTACAGTGTGTTTACAGATATCATTTCCAGGGTTTTGTATTAGCAGTAACACAAAAACAAGCTATTTTGCAGAAAATGCGTGTGTGGGTTCTGTATTTGTGTTTCAGTTTGTATTAATTTGAAGGACATAGCTCTTAGATTAGGTCTTTCATTCAGAGAAGCAGATAAATGAATGTTTAAAGAAAAGTTGTAAAAATGTTAAAAGTAGTTACCTGTTCTTTTATGAGTTTTATGTACATTTTTTTATTGGAGAGCTTTGTGCTTCATGGGTTCAAAGTTTGTGCTTGTTTTCAACAGAAATGGAGCCATTTCCTTTTGAAACAGGAAGTGTTCAGTGAAGACTGCAAAAAGAATAAGATGTTTTATCCTCTTTTCTTTTTTTGTCATTCTACTTTTTTTTCAATATTAAACCATATTTTTTGTCATATCATGGAGAGGTACATCATATGGAGGAAACAGAGTTGAACACATGTGGGGCGTAATTTGCTCCAAAAACAAAACACCCATAAAAATAGCATATATATATATATATGTACCCTATGCTGAGTCCCAGGCATCTCAAGAAGCATCCACTTCTGTACTTATAGCACCAGGCTTATGTCAGACATACATTCACCCACATACGCATATACACAACCAGTTTATAAGCACTAGAAATGTTTGTTATCATCATACTTCCCCACTCTCCCAGAATTTCCTTGAGACTCCCAAATTCTGGGTAGGTGTCCCAGGAGAATAAACCAGTCTCCCGCATCTTTCACACTTCTTAGTAAAGTGGACAGGATGAGTTTCTCCATGACGCAATTAATTGTGAAACGCGTTAATTTGTACCCGTCACCCCACTCAAAATGGCACAATCCCCCCTTAGTCTTCACACCCCAAATCAACTCTGAGAAAAAAAGTAGTTTAAAAAACACACGCACACAAAATCCTGTAATATATACATGATGAACACAGAAAGCAACTAATGACATCGGTGCCTATCTGCCTCTCCAGTCATAAGGAGGCGAAAATGTCAGATGCGCGCATATACATGTTCTCTCTTTGTGGTGATGCTCAGTGCACATTTTTGGGAATCCTATTTTAGCAGGATTACAACACTTTTTTCCATTAGATTACATTTCTAGAATGAGTGTAGTGTTTAATGTAATTTTGGCCATATTAAGCAGTCTACATAGTACGTTATACCTTTTATTGAAAAATTAAGAAAAAGCTTGTATTTTTTTTGATGTCCACACATATGATAAATAATTTATTTATTGAAAGAGAAATATTTCTTTATATTCCTTTCTCACACATTGTTTTATATATAGACAGTCAAACTGTTTCTGCAGTGGTCACTTAAGTGTAGAAATTGTTCCATTTAATTGAATTCTTGCAAAAGAACCCACTAAGAAAGCCACAAACTGGTGGTGAAATGCGTTGTAAACAATCTCTACATTAAAGTATTTTATATCATGCAAGATTAAATGTTATCTTTAAAGAAATAAACCAATGCCTAATTTTTCTATTATGCTAAATGTATCCAGATTTGTACTTGTAAGTGTAAGTGCTGACTAATGTTATTTTTGCATTCATGTAGTGCATTTATGTTACCACGCAGCTAGTCCCCATAAGAGTACAGATGAGGCTGAATGCGGGTCTGTTATATATAGCTTTTATTCTGAGCTCTACTTGTTGAAGCTTTAATTCAATAAGAAAGCAGTGAAAAATTCTAAAGTGTATGCAAAATTCTTATATGTATACTGAATAATTAACTGAGCTGCCGAGGACATTTTTTTCTTATAATATACTTTTGTAGATTTTTAAAAACAAGAGAGAGTGAAAACAATGAGTTAAACACATAGCGGTCTACCATATCTATGAACAATCACCAAGTGTTCATGTTAGTTTTCATTTCAAATCACAATGATAAGAAATGAATTAACATAGCAATTTATTAAAACTGATTATCTGGAACAGCGGCTCCAACAGGATTCTGTCCTTGCGAAAAATCTATAGTAACTAACATGTTCTTAAAAGCATGGCTGAATTTGCGATGGGGCAAGCACGACGCCAGTATGGGAGGGATCCAAAGATTACTTTTCCGCGATGCTCTCCCCATAGGTTATAACGGCGGCTACCAGGTTTAAGCTCCAAATTTTGGAGCTTGATAAATAGGGCAACTGGATTTGTACTTGAAGAGGTTTTGACCGCAATAGATATCTCCGATATCTGCTGCATTCCTCTATTTATAAATAGCCTTGAAACTTGCAAATGCAACAATTTAAACCTCTTTGGAGGTTTATAAATAGGCCCCATATAGGTATTAGAGCAAAGTAACTAATTAAGAGTAATATGTACACAGTAGGAATTAATATGTAAGACAGAAGTATACAAGCCTTAAGGTTGACAGGGTGCAATGACATCAATAAAAGTTAGCAAGAGATAATACAGAAAGACTATAGTCATGGCATTAAAGCATGTAGTGAACATATTTGGGTTCTGATTGGTAAGGACTCCCAGAGAATGTGGAATTTACCACATACTTACCATTCATCACACCAGTGCAATATGAAGCTTAACTGTCTTTTCAGCTATCTCCACATGGATGTCCCAACACTACCTAAAAGCTCAACATATCCAAAGCAGAGCTTATTATCTTCCCTCCTTTCAGAATCACCACCTCGCCTCAAATCTCCCTCACTGTTAATAATACCACTATTTCCTTAGTCTCCCAAACACACGGCTTTGGTGTCACACTTGACTCCGCCCATTGCTTTGTTTCCCACATCCAGACTCTTTCCCAGTCCTGTCAATTCCACCTTAAAAACATTGCAGAATACACCCTTTTTTTACTCAACATGCAACCAAAACTCTTATCCATTCTCTCATCATCTCCTGTCTTGAATACTGCAAACTCCAGCTATCTGGCATTCCCAACACACATATATCCACACTTAAATCCATCCTAAATGCTGCTGCATGACTGATCTTCCTATCATCTCTCCACATCTGCTGCACCACTTTGCAAATCACTACACTGGCTCCCTGTGTTCTCTACGGTCCAATTAAAATTACTCACCCTTACCTACACAGCCCTCAAGACACTACCCTTGCATACATCTCGAATCTCATATAAAAAATACTCTCCCTCCCGCCCTCTTAGATCTACCTTTGATCTGCGCCTTGTCTCATCTCTGGTAACCACCTCTCACTCGCGCCTACAAGACTACTCCCATGCTGCTCCCTACTTATAGAATTCCCTTCCACGCCCAATCAGACTTTCCCACAACCTTCAAATCTTTAGACATTCTCTAAAACCCATCTATTTTTTAAAGCTTACCTAATCCATGATGATACTGTTCACACTAATACACCGTCACAGCTGTCCCAATCTCCACTCTAAGCCACACTCCCTCTTCTTGTTTCAGCTGTGTCCTCTTCCACTTAGAATGTAAGCTCTCTAATGAGCAGGGTCCTCCATACCCTTTGTTTCCATGTCTGCATTCATTTTGTCTGCCTTTTATGTCCTTGTTTTATGTATGTCCTGTTTTCCCTACTGTATGGCGCTATGAAGCACTGTGGTGCCTTACAGATCTACAATAATAATAATAATACCCACATATATGCACTGCAACAAAACATAATCTTGAAACATGGAGACCCAAAAGACAACATACCCCATTTAGAGTTGGGCAGACATAGACTTTTTAAAATACACATGTCCATACTGCGTGTATATGCATCCGTATCTAGATTTCTGCACATCTCAGACTTGTGGCCCTAGTAGTATCAAAGTGTTTCATAGTATGTTGAACCCAAGTATCTGGTAGCTGGGAGATGGCCAACTATTCACTGTTCACAGTTCTGGTGACAGATTACCCTATCTATCTTACTAATAATTGAATACCCTAGCACCAGTACCTGTCTGGCTTTCTCTATACTTCTTTTCCTACGAGAGATCCTGCTTTCCCATGCCTTTATCACCTTCATCACTGGTCCCAACCGCTGCCTGCTCAAACAACATCAAAGTCTTCTTCATTTTATCAATCTTATCAATGTTTTCAGTTGTTAAAATAGATCCAGAAGCCTGGATTGCAAATTAGCAACTTCCCAGGATTACATATATAGCACATGATGCATTGCCAGTCATGGAATACACACTGATTGTAAATTACCTAAGTTATTTTTACTTACTCTAGCATCTCAGCACTGAGTTTTAGATAATTAGTACTACATTACAGCCAAAGACATAACTACCATAGTAGTAGGGATGCAGTTGCTCTGGGTCCCGCAACTGGTGGAAGCCCCTTCTCCCCTCTCAAAGCTCCATTTGTATATGTATTTTTTCACCCTTGGGCAGTTGCTATGGAGCCAACAAATGACTAGTTATGTCCCTAACTACAGCATATTAATATAGTAATGTCCGACTACTTACAGCTACAAAGTAAAATTTGGAAATAGATTAGAAAAAAATAAATAAATAAATTACAATTTTTTTAAGGACAGTAAAAAAAGATATATCTTGTTTTTCTACTTTCTTTGAATTTTGCCCTTGAATTAAACCTGTGCATACATACGGCAATTGGCAGGAATATAAAAATTCACACAGTTCAGAAACCTCAGTTTTGCACTTAAGATGTAGTTTTATTTAGAATGAGCAAACATATTATTAAATTAAATTTTTTAAAGACAAATCTGCAAAGAAAATCATTAGTCTGTCATGATCGGTGCCTATGTTATTATAGATAGGGTAGGTTAGTGTTCTCTAATCAGTTTTACAAAAACACAAAATATATTTTCCTGTCTCTATTATTTATTTGAGTTACAACCTTATCAGTGCCCAACACTGGCCCAGGGCACACTAAGGACAGCAGTCACTTGTTTTAGTATTGACACTTCTACTGCCTTAATAGGAAGCCAATTGGTCAAATCATCTATGGAACACATTCTATCAATGAACCAGTATTTGTTTTGTAATTTGTGTAAAATGTTATCTATAGAAATAGATAACATCTATTTCTTACTTTAATTTATGTAAATTCTGAGAATGTAAAATGGGGGTTCCACTATATTGTATTCAATATAGAATTTAATTTCACCATCTTTTTTGGTTTTATAGAAAATTATCTGCACAGGAAGACGGAAATGGTATCCTCTCCCAGAAGCACTTTGCTGTATCAAAAGGTGTGAGGTAGGTCTCTGAGCTAATATGAACCAACTAAAAAGTGAGTCTTGACTAAATGACTGTACAAGAAGAGGAAAGAAAAGAAGATTGCAAGTGGTGCTTACAGGGTGTAAAGGTATTAAGAAAGATTTATTAATAAAAATAACAAAAAGCGGCACAACGTAGTAAGAAGACCGATGGCGTCTATATGTGGCACATTTCATAAAATGCAAATAGAGCTACCGTCTCTCAGAGATTTCCATTATGGCCTGTCCTATAGGTTTGATGCAAGCAGGACTAAACCCTCAGACTGCACCAGATAACAGGATTATCTTATCCACTGATTTAGAGTTATGGGGAATTCGCAATCTGGTGTCAGCATGAAGCAGCAGAAGAGAAGTGGTGGGATGTGTGGAACATCAGCATTCATGACTGACTGAAGGAAGGATAGTTTTGCCAGAACAGAATTGATAGGAGTGTGGGTCAGCTTGGTGGTTTCTACCTACATTAACTGAAAATATGGGATAAAGGAAAGTGCCAAATTGCCTGAAAAATATCATGGTACAGTAGGTTAATTGGCTTTGGACAAAATTGACCTGTTTGTGTGTGTGTGTGTGTGGTAAAGAATTTAGGTTGTAGTCTGTACTGCCTTAGATTAACCCTATTCTGTAAAGCACTGCATACATATGTTGGTGCTATATAAATAAAGTGGGATAACAGTGGTGAAATTTGGACAGCTCCCAGGTTACGGTTGGAATAAATGGGGGTGTAGTATAATTTTTTGTCTATTTTATAAATACCATGATATTGATATATGCATGAGCAAATGGCTTCCATGAGGAAATGGCTGAGAAACAGATGGAAATATTGGCTAATACAGGGAGTCAGTTTGGGGAGAAGAGATACTTGTGCATATTGAGTTCAGAGTGGAAGTCAACTTGAAGAGATTAAAGAAATTTAAGGCTATGAAAAGGCAATCAAAAATATATGTATGTAGGTAGAACAGGAGTGAATTTAATGGTAAAATACACATTGAGTAGTAAATATTAAACATTTTAATTCAGTGGGCTATTTCATTCAAGGCTAGGACCAATGTGAACTAGTGTGTTGTTGTTAGAAGGGACTGGGTCAAACAAGCAGTTGTGAGTTTAAGAAATGCAATGTGTAAATGCTCTATGGGGGGTATTCAATTGTCGACGGAAACGCCGAAAATCCCGCGGTCCGCGCACTATTACCGTTATTACGGTAATAGTGCGCGGAAAAAACGTTACTACGGTAATTTTCTCGCTGGATTTCAGCTCGCAGCTCCCTGAGCCTCGAGCTGAAATCCAGCTAACTACTACCGTAATAACGCTAGTAGTTTTTACGCAGCGGGATTTCATAACAATTGAATACCCCCCTATGAATTTTATATTTATATATTTCTAAATTCATTATAGAGGGAACGTTTAATATTTTATAATTTGGTGTCTTTTGTGAGTGATACTTGGGTGTAATAATTATAAGGCATCAACATGTCTGTGTTACTAAATGTTAGTGAACCTGGATAAATTAACGTGATGACAACATTTTTAAACAAAAGGTGAAGTGAGATTATTTGATTTATTTTGGCTATCTTGTTTGGTTAAGAAGGGAAAGGTAGACATTAACAATTATAAAATAGTGGGGAAACAAGAAAAAGGACAGTTTGGAAAAAGACAGACCACGTCTGTGTATGTGCCTAATAATTATTGCAATATTTTCTATAATATAATTTTTATACGCGTTTCTATGTTTTTTTTTATTACTTTACCTAGCTAAGAGAGTAATAGTCTTAAACGATGAATAAGGTGACTCCATCTTTAGTTAAAAAGATTAGAGATAGGATAGTTGTGTATATAATATACTTAGGGGGGAATTCAATTGGCCGCGTTACTTTTTCAAGTAACGCATCCTGCGCACTATTACCATTATTACGGTAATAGTACACGTAATTACCGTTATTACCGTTTTAATAACGGTAATATGTTTAATAAGGCGGTACTTCGGGGGGAATTGAATTCCCCTCTTAGAGTAGCTTTTAACTATTTTCTTTTATATTTTGAGTTTAAATAATAATAATAGAGTAACAGTTTGTAGTTCAAATATGTTTTTCCTCCTGTTTCTTACAGCCATTCATTGCAGACAATTATTGTGACGGTGGGAACAACTGGGCTTTCTGTGACTATGATGGGGGAGATTGCTGTGCCTCCACTGTTAAGACAAAGATGGTAAGATCATACATTTATATATCTGAAATCTGTTTTTGCAAATAGGTGTAAATTGATATTGAAGCACTGTGTACCTGTGTTCTTAAACTTAACTTCCTCACTAAAACAAATTTCCACGGAGTACAGTAATTTGGATGTTTGTTTCATCCTCATATTCATTCTCCATCTGGGCGTAATGAGCCACTCTGTTTGTGCTCTTTAATAGGTTTAAACTAATATTCAAATAAAATGCATAGCTCAACTGCCCCTTTGCTCATTTTCTAAAACTGGCTCCCCATTACCTGACGCTGAGAGGCAAATTGTGCCATGACAGCTTAATGCTCATAGCCATATTTTAGAGTTTCTCTTTCATTTTTAGTTTTTTCTCAGTCTCAAACTTTAACATGATTGGTTCTTGGTATTGGTTCTATATTTCGAGAATATGGGAAGGTCAAGTGTTAATGTTTGACATCCCTCCACACTTCCAGGATGCTTTTGATGTGCAACCTTCTTCCTCTGTAGAACTCTGTGGCCCAACATCATCCAAGTCCCATGTGTATAAAAGAAAGACATGTATCACACCAGTAATTTAATAAGAACATAGAGTTATTTTGCTGGCAAACATAGTACAGCAAAACAACCATCTGATCATGTCTAGTAGACACAATTCTGCAACCCTAGCCCTGTCACTGTATAGTTTAGACAAATCCAGGCCTGCTATGGGTCCAACAAAGAGACTTTTCTCCAGAGTTAAAAAAAATGAACAAAAGATTGTTATTGTAAAATCATTCAACACCTTAAGGATTATTGCGCCTTATGGGTGGGAAATGTTATAAGTAGCCAACACCCCCTTGCTCCCCCTTATCTGAACCACGAACTGAGTCCCCCTCCTATACTCTTGGAGGTGCTTGAAGAGCTCAGACCCCAACCCAAATAAACAGCCTGTAGTAACAGACCTCATGTTGCTTCAGGCTGTTTATTAGCAATTATTGGTGTACCATTGCACGGGAAGACTGAAGCAGCAGTTTGAAGGGGCAGACAGTAGAGATCTGCAGCAGCAGATTTGTACCCTACTTTGTAGGGGCCTGATTTATTCAGGAACCCTAAAAGTACAGATTGGTGTCCCAGAGGAGGGGACCCACAGGTTATGTAAGGGGCAGTAAAGAATTTTTTTACCAAAAAGGTGAATTATCCTTTAAAATTAAATGTCCTTTTGTATCTCCTGTTTTCACAAATATTGCACTGTATAATTTCTGACAGTTTACTAAAGCAGTATTAAAATTAAAGATTGAATACATAGATTCATTGAATACATCCATACATTTAACAGTATTAGGAATTGCTTCACTTCCTAAATATTTTTTTTTTTCGTGCTGCTCGGACATGGGAGTGGAGCTATCCCTAACTCTGTGGAATAATAGATTACAAGGAAAGAGAGTATTCTAAGCGCACTTGGAACGTCGATGTTGTGTGATATGGGACGAGTTGAGCTTAATTAGTAACTTTTCATCTGGGCAAAACTATGTTGTATTGGAGGGGAAGATAAGTTTAAAATGTGGGGACAGGTTTATAATTGGGGTAGGACATGTCCTAGATCAACTTCAAATGTCAGTGTAAAAATAAAACTATCAAGTATTTGTGTGCTACATGAAAAAATAGCTGGTATTTAACTTATGTGCAATATAATAAACTAATTTGCACCCGTTGCATTGTAACATGGTTTTCTCTAGGAGAAAACTTCCTAATTTTTTTGCCTTACTTTCCTTAATGAATCAAGCCCGATGTGTTACAAAAACAAAAACAAAAGACAACCAAAGTAAGGTGATCATAGAAAGTGTATTGGCAAAAATAGTGTGCCAAAAATCATTATCAATAAGGTGCAAGCAATGTCCCAAGCAATCGGTATGGTGTACAAAGTCAGTGTGCTGAGTGGGACAAAGTGTTACAATGTCCAAACAGAACAGATGGATAACTCTGCTACTGGCACAGCGAGTCAGTTTTCGTTAGCATGGGACAATTTGTTTTATTATTTTTCAAAACTGCATGATCAGTACACTTGAAGCTGCATTATATTCACTGACTGTAGTGTAAAATCAGGTAAAACTGATTAAGAACAAAGAATGATATAGGGATTAGTGTTAGAAATAGGAGTAATTTATTCTGTGTTTGGAAACCCAAAAAACGAAAACTGCTGACTTGTGCAATTTACATCGCTAACAAATATTATTGATGCTGTTGATTGTAGAATTTTAGAAGTCAGAATTTTGCCCTTACTAGTTGTGAACCACGTGCTTTTCAATTATGTTATTACATTGGAGTTTAGTTTTTTTATGTCATTGATCAAAGCAGTCAATAAAATTTGTGCCAGTTAGCAAAATTTTAAATCACCTGCATCTGTAAGTATCCTCTCAGCTTCCAAGCATGTCAAAACGGCTTCTTTCGCTGGGAGAGACAGATTAAAGCATGATCATTTTCACAGGGACCAAATATCAGCTTTTACTACCAGCATTGGATTTGTTTTTATTAAACATCTTTCTGTGAGGGTGTATATGCTGGAGTTGGTTTGCAAAGGGATTCCGCATAGACAATGATAAATGAGAAACAGAATACATTCTTCAGTTCCAGAAATCTCCATTCTTCAGGACCACACAGTAATCTACAGATGTGGCAGAATAATGCAAGTGAAGAGACTTTCTGGTCTGAATATACCTTGCTTCTTATCTCAGTCTTTCTGTTTGCATTTGAAGTGAAAGTTAACCATACTTGCCAACTGTCCTGGAATATCTAGCAGACTTTCGGATTCCGGTTAGGTCTCCTGGACTCCTGGGAGAGCTGGTAATTCTCCCACATCAGTGGGCAGATTTTCATCATCATCATCATCATCATCAACATTTATTTATATAGCCAACAGATTCCGTAGCGCTTTACAATTGGAAACTTACATTAATAAGACAATACTGGGTAATACATACAGACAGAGAGGTAAGAGAACCCTGCTCGCAAGCTTACAATCTATAAGACAATGGAAGTTTGAAACACAAGGGCATGTGCTACATCATATTGCTCAATGGACCAGCTAGAATGCAAAGGTAAAAGTAGTGAGTGGGCTGTGTGTGTGGCAATGTTGGTCAGAGGGTTGTTGTCTTGCGTTAGCTGTGTAGAGGATGGTAATAGGGTAATCTAGGGAATTAAGATGGTGGTTTAGGAATATCAGAACCTTGTCTGTAGAGGTGGGTTTTTAGTGAACACTTGAAGCTTTGAAGACTAGAGGAAAGTCTTATTGTGCGAGGGAGGGAATTCCACAAATTGGATGCAGCATGGAAATAATCCTGTAACCGAGAATGGGAGGATGTGATGAGAGTGGAAGAGAGACGTAGATCTTGTGCAGAATGGAGGTGTCGAGTAGGGAGATATTTTGAGACAAGTGAGGATGATCCTCCATTATGCAATTCTCTGGGAATTGCATCATTTTGGTCCATCCTCCATGATAAAATGACACGTTTGTATCATTATGTCACAGGGCAGGGCCAAAATGACGAAATTCACTGATCCCCACCCCCTTACATCTGCCTCTCCCCGAGACTCCAGGAGGCCAACTTGGAAAGGTTGGCAAATATGATGTTGACATCTTGGTATCCAGGAGATAAGAAATTAATTCATAAATATGTTTGTTTTATGTACTACATATTTATTTCAAGGTGACATGCTGCTGAGAGAATAGTTGTATTTAAGATTCTGGGGCCCTGGTGCAAAATTTCCTGAAGTGCAGCCTCCGATGATGATTTTGTTGTCAGACGTATTTAGTCTGCTAGTAACATAGTTGTTGCATAAATGTATTGTCATTTCCATTCTATATTTTTTAATGTCTTTCTCCTTAACTAGCAACATGCTCAGTGTTGCCACTCTGAGCCTTTTCAAGATGCAGCTTGTCTGGGGAATTCAAAAAGTTATTGAATTGGATGGCAGTGAACATATACTGCCATTCAATAATATAGCTCTGGCGATCACATAGAAAATTGTCAGTGTGGCACATGAATATAATTATCTGGCAATCAGTTTTCATGGAGCCACCCTGCAGTCCAGTCATTAACCAGGATCACCTTGTGTATGCAGCACAGTATTGAGGGACTACAACTTCTGAAGGATGGGGGTATTAAGGTTGGGGATTTTACCATTCTTTTAGCCTAGAGAAGACACATTCTTAGTCACATTGCACTGTGACAACTCACATAGTTATCTTTCTGCGGGTGAGGGCACCACAAATTACAGAATAATACTTGCAATGGACATAATTGTTTTGTTCAATCACCATCACTTCAGTGGTTCTCTGGCTCTTGTACTGCGAAGAGGACAATACATAGGTAATAATCTTTTCTTTACTTTTACTGTCGGTCAAACAAGCTGTGGAGTATTGGGAGAGGAGGAAGTCATTCTCTAATGGATTTGGTGGGGAAGGAGAAAACTGTGTATGTTTTAGGGATGTGATGATGTGGGGGGAAGGCTGTTTACATGTTTACAGTAAAATTGTGTTTTTTTTTAAAATAAACTATGTGACCCATATATTGCTAAAAAAGTAAATAAATAGTAAAAAGCAAAATAAAAATAAACTACAGTAGCATGACAGGTTACCAAGGGCATAGATTATCATCATCATCATCATCTATTTATAAAGCGCCACTAATTCCGTATGCTTTTGGAGTGTGGGAGGAAACCGGAGGACCCGGAGGAAACCCACGCAAACACAGGGAGGACATACAAACTCCTTACAGATAAGGCCATGGTCGGGAATTGAACTCATGACCCCAGTGCTGTAAGGCAGAAGTGCTAACCATTACGCCACCGTGCTGCCCAGATTATCTGCAGGGGTCACAAGGCCAACGGCTGAGGTGCACAGCAGATAGTAGGAGCAGAGGACACAACACATGGAATCCAGTTATACACAAATAGATGTATTTTTGTTATGAAGTCAATATAATTGGTAAACAATAATTAAAAACTCTAGATTAACTACCACTCCAAAACAGTGCTTAAACCAAAGGGGAGGAATCTGGCATCATGTTACAGGAATGAATATGCAACCTAGGGCCATCAGTGTTATTCCTATGTCACCCACGTTGGGGGTCTGATCCTGCCAACTGGTCACATGGGGAAGCCCAAGATGAACTTAGTGAAAGGTTGACCTCTAGGATTCTGCTATCACATGAGACATGCCCCATTGTGAGAGTGATAAGAAAATAAAACATTATGAGGGTAATTTAAAAATGTACCTTCCATGGTAAGAAGAATAAAAAGATAAAACCTAAAAGCAAGTCTTTAAAAATCTCTCTCTCTCACATACACACACACTAAAATAGGGATACATTTTAATTATGGCCTGCAGAGGTACACAAAACTAATAAAGTTGGCATATTCAGCATTCCTATACTACAAATGTAAAAAGTCACAGAATAAATCTTGAGTTGTACATCTAGGATAACACTAGTTGTGTCAAAAAATAATTTAAATTATAAGCTCCACAATGACAATATTATCTGATCGTATTGTACTGAAGAATATGTAATAATAATAATCCCCACTTTCAAGGAAGTAGAGCATAATGCTTAGCAAAAATATTTTAACAATATACTGGATATATTTTAAAATGACAAATATGGAATACAGGTGGCTACATTAGAGTGTCTATATAGCTACATGTCCTGCTACAATGTTTATATTTTAACAGGAAAATGCACTATTGAGTTTTTCAATCATAAATCATAAATTGAACCAAATGATTGTTTTTCTCTTGTGTTCTCTGCAGGTGATTCCATTTCCTGCAGGATGTGATGTACAAGAGAAGTGTGCATGCTTGGACCCCAATGCAAAGGAGAACATTCCGAATACTCAAAGCCCCAGCCTTGGATAGCATTGTGTATGACTGGCAAAACCACAATCAAAGGCAGACTGGAGAACACACTTCATTCCCTCTGTTTCTTTTACATTAGCTGCTGAACTGGATAGTGTTTCTCTACCAGGAATCATTATATATGAACCAGTCTGAACTTTTTTTTTTTTTAATAAATGAAGAACTGGGAATTCTGAATCAAGATTTTATTGCCATAGAGAACAAACACAGAAATCAGATATGCGTTGAGTTGTGGTATGGCCAGAAGAAGACAAAATACAAGCCATAAACAAGTTTTTTGTCCAGCTAGCTAGACTGGATAGTCCAGTCCTCCTTTTCCCTCACAGATGGTTAGAGCTAATTTGTTGAAGACTTCAAATGGAGTGACTGGTGAATCTTCAATATGATGTCTAGCTTTGCTGTCAATGCAAGCTTTAGTGTTTCTTTATCCATCAAAACCTCGAGCTGTGCACTTTTCCTGTTGGAAGGTCTGTTAGGATGACATCTACCTGCCTTATAACAGACATTTATGATTTGTCCCATTGCCACCAAAACCCAACTCTAGTTGTTTGAGCGTAACTGTTGCTGCTATTCCTGCTGCTATATCCCATACAGCCATTTTTCCTTACTGTGTCAGGTCAAGTTGAAATCAACCCAAACAACCAGTCTGCCTTAAATCTTGTCTTCAGCCTGCTATTACACCCTCAGGCTTCGTCCTTATAAACAAATCACAGGGACCAAACTAGAACCTATCATGAGATAGGTTTATACCTCGTGGTAAAGTCTAGCATAGGACTCGGATATCTGAGATTATTCATTTTGCAAAAAGTACACAGATCAGAATAGACTGCATTCAAAGGAGACTTCTGCCAACATCTAGTCATTAATGTACTTGTCTTTTAAATAATCTATAGGATTTAACAGGTTTTGTCAGTATTATATTTTACGATCAATCCATAGAAAAAAAATCTTTCCCTGAATGTTAATGCCATTCATGGATGGGTATTCCTGCTCATTCTTGGAAACACACTGCCCTTTTTTAATTTCCATTATCAAGATTTCTTTTTTTTCCCCTTTTTAACCATTATAGAAGAATTGTATAGTTCATGTTTGTCATATGTGTTTGTGGGTGCTGTGTTCTAGCTATTTTCATATAAATTAATTACACTTATGTGAAATATAATATATATACATTGGAGATTCAGAATTCTCAAGCAGACCAGTAGATGATAAGGCTACAATGAAAAAAACATGTTCAATAAGTAGCTTATACGTTTGGTCTCCTTTTGTTTTGTGATAGCCTGAACAGCACACCGAGAAATATTCTTGGCGGGCCAGTCTTGCATAGCAATGCTTATTGTATATACTGCTGAACAGTCTCAATTGGGGTTCATATGCAAAATCACATTTTATGCAGGATAGATCATATTTTTGTGCTGCTGCTAAAAGAAAGAGTGTTCATTTTTTAAAGCACTATGCTGGCGCAAAAAATGGGTCTGAAGATGTCTAAGGAACAGAGATCTTTTGGAAAAGAGATGGGATTGTCCTGTGTTTAAGATCCCTGAAGGATTAGGGCATTCCCTGAGGGTGTTTTTTTAGAGCAGGTTTCAGCTACCTCCCTTCTGGTTTCAATTTCACTGGCTTGAAACTGTCAGTTTTGTTTTAGTTCGTTTTCCTGTGTTTTTTTTAAAAAACAAAAACAAGTTACAAAAATCATTTGTTTGTGGCTGATAATGAGTGATCATTTTTATTTAAACTGCACGGTCCAAAATGAGATGCAAAATATATGGTTTAAAGGGACGTAATGTAACTAGTTGCAAAGCAGAGAGCTACAACCACACTGCCCAGGTGGCGTTGGCTTACACTATGATTATTAGTCTTGTGTATTAACATCTTTCCCAGTGCGTGAGATTTATTATTAAGTGTGTGATTGTGCTTATCTTAGAAAAAAATGGACACAAATAGTTGTTTGTTACCAGTATTTCATTAAACACTAGTTACTGCATTTAGAATCTTACTATAGCCATATCCATTGATTCTCCAGAACGCTGCTAGTAGCTTACAAAAGAAAGCCGATTACTCAAAACCCACCTATTTACTGCAATGCCATTTTGCCATAGGCACAAACCAACTACTGCACTCAACTGATCTGTCTTTCAATATTTACTCATTAAATAGGCTCTACGCACTTGTCTTGTATCTGATTAAAATGCTTCAGAATGCAAAACTTAAATATTTAAAGAACAAAAATGTTGGGGGTGGTAGGAAAATAAGTGTTATTCTAAAACAAGAATACAATTAGACAGTAGAGGTGAGCACACAGACCATTTAAGTACCTGAATAAGTGTTGGAAGTGAATACATCAAACTATGTATTTATAATATGCAAAACTGCACAATTGCTCTTTTGCTGAGCATTCCACTAATTTATGTTTTACTAATTTGCAAATTATTTGCAAAAATCCATTGACAAACAAATGCAGTACCTGACAAAGGGATTCAATCCCCTTGTTTCAAATGTTGCTGGATTAGATTATTGTCAGCAGATCATTGAAAAAAACAAAAAAAACTGACCCATGCGTATTAATATTCGGCAGCGGTGCTTATTGCTACAGTACCAGTATTAGAACATTTGGGGTTTTTTCACCCATTCCTCTTGACATATTTAATCCAGTTTATTTATATTTATTGGAAAGTGCAAGTCGATCACAATTTTCTAATTCTGCCACAGAATATCGATAGAGTGGAGATTGGTACTTTGAGTGGGCCACAAGGACATTTAGCTTTTATCCTTGAATGGCCACAATGTAGATTTGGCCCTGTACTTGGAATCATTCTCATGGTGAATTTTATTCTAATCTTAAATTTCTTAACAGACTGAAACAAATTACCTAGCTATGTTTCTATGTACCGTTCTGCATCGATTTATCCCTTAGTTCTAACAAGTTTTCCTGTCCATGCTGATGTAAAGGATCCCCACAGCGGGTTGCTGCAGATACCTTAAACCAGTGTAGATTATGTTTCTTGGCAAATTTGTAGTGCTAGATCAGCGATAGGCAAACTACGGCCCGCAGGCCAGATCCGGCCCACTTAGAGGTTCTATCTGGCCCGCCAATATTTTAAAAAATGTCATTAAAATATGCATAAAATTATTAGGGCCGACCCTGTGTGTCAGAACCTTAGTTTTTATGCCTTCCCAGCTATTTCCTTCATTACACTTCATCCTCCTTCCTAAAAGGACACTTCGTATGTCACTCACTGAAACACCTGCCCGCCCCCTAATGGCTGAAAGTCATGTGAGAAGAGATGGGCTGGGCCATATACTAAGGCGTATTTTGATTGGCTGCTGTGTTGTCAGTTAGTGGCTCACCAGAAAGACGGATCTGCAACAACCTGCTGAAATAAGTGCTGTGTCTGTACGATCGCTGCACTTATAGAGGTAACACTGCGATATAACACCCTCCCGTCCTATTCAAAACATTTGTATTATATATTTCGATATTTGAGTTTTTTAATAAATTATATTGGCCCGCCTAAAGTTTTTCTTTTTTATTTGGCCCGCTCCTGAAAAAGTTTGCCCATCACTGTGCTAGATTATCACCACATATAACATTTTACATATAAAAACTGTCTGGATTTCATCTGACCTCAAACTCTTTCCTCAGATCTTAGCTAGATCAATCTTATGTTGTATAACAAGCTTCAGACAGGCGTTGAGAATTGGCTTCTCTTTACACCCTCTCGTATAGGCCAGTTTTATGCAGAACACTTCAAATAATTGACTGTAATAAACTTTCAGCCCTGAACTCTGTAGGTCTGTCAAAGTGATTGTTGCCTTCTCAATGGCTCTCCATACAAGTCTTCTCTTGTTCATATGTTGAAGTATGAGAGACGTGTCTTTTCTAGGCAGTAAGGGTCATTTGTGAAGTGCCAAAGTGTAAACACGCAGATAAAATGCTTTTTTTGGGACATCTTTTGCATGTATTTACACTAGTGTGACTAGTTTTATGGAAGAGCACATGGTTTTCTGCTTGAAATTGGTGGCATTTGTGAAGGGCGGAAAGGTTTGTACTGGCCGATGGGGGAAGTTGGGAGGAATAAGGGCTTTTCATTCTAAGTGTGCATTAAGCGCATACGTGTACCTACATTTGCACTGATGTGTAAGAACAACATTTCGTTTTTTGGGATGGAAATATTTAAATGAAATAAAGGGGAGGAGAGGGGGTATAACCTCTTTCTTTCCACAAAAAGACTTGAATTTTCAAAATGACCTCAGTAATGGGGATACTTATAATGGGTTGTCTTTTTCCCCTTGCTTTTACATTTGTAATAAAACTTCAAACACAAAAAACACATGTAATGAAAACAGTTTACATGTCATCACTGTTGTTATTAATTTAAGACAAAATCAGGCTAAACCAGACAGTATTTTAGGGGAAAACTTAAAATTTAATTGAAATAAGGGGGTGGTCCTAAACTGGTAATAAGTTGGACTTTGATGTGGCATTTTTAATTCATTCATGTTCTGCAGCATCGACCGATCTGCAAAACTAGGCACTGATTGCTTTTATGGGGTGTTTCCAAAAGCAGTGATACAGGCCTGCAAATTAAAATATGCTTGAAGGACAAGTAGCGTAAGTGCTTCGTCACATAAAGCAACATTGAAAGACCACATGATTTGTGGTTTGCAAATGACCGCTAGTGCCTGTACTGAAGCTTAAACTTCTTTATTATTGGATCACCAGGGTAGCCAATCACTTGGGGCTGAGAGTTGGCCGCATTTGTGCCACAAAATATGTTCACTAAAAAAGCTGCAATTGCTGGTATATACAAAGCTGCAAGATATTGAACCAGTAGCATAAGTGCTCGGTTTACACCAGGCTCACTTAACAAACACTTACATACATGTTTATAACCATTTGTTTTGTGTGCAAAATATATATTCTTTATAAAGCTACAAAAAAACTTCAATATCATCTCTAATTCAAGAGAAACACTTTTAAAAGCATTATATATTTTATATATATATATATATATATATATATATATATACATACACGCACACAAATATATCTATATATGTGTGCTCAACAAAGCGCCTATCAGCGTCAGTGGTGCATTTGCAAACAGCCACAAGTGGTTCGCTATTGCTATATCCTGCCCATGATTTGCAAATAATACAGATTTGACAGGTGCACATATGTCTGTGTCCCGTTCTGCATCTGTTGACAATCATGTGAACATGCCCTTACTGTACTTGGCCTACGCTAGAACACCCATTCTCTATCCTGTCGCGCCTCTCCAGGAGTAAGTGCCAGAAACACAGAAATCAGCAGAGGTACATATGTGTGAGGCCACTTTTCAGGGCTTAAGTAGCAAGATTTCATGCAAGATCTGCTACACAAACTGTAGTAGGACTCACTCTGCATTGGGTCCTATAACTCTAACTTCTGTAGAACGCTCTACATTCTTTATTCATGTACCTATGCTTCAGATTCACTGCCTGATCAATGATACTTAAAAAGAATGGGGTTTTTATCTGTATAATCTTTTGAGATACTGTATTAACTATAAATTGCAGAAGATCTGAAAAAAACAAGAATAAGCCAAATATTATTTATTTCAACCCTTACTCTTAGAACATCTGCAGTTCTTAGAGGAGAGTCTGGTTAAGACCCCATGGGGCCTTAGACAAGACACTGCTCCTGCTCCTTTTGTCCAAAAAATCCACATAAAACCAGTTTAGGGTAATCAGAGCACCTAAGTGCCCACTGACCCCTAGAATAGAGTCTTTGTCACATAATGGATGGTCTGGCTCTTTTTTAAAGAATTAATTTACTGCAAATTAAAAAATTAAAGATCTTACGGAAACATATGTTTTCGCCTTCTTTTCCCCATTGATTGTACATGGCTGCTGAAAATCATGTATATATCAGCAAAGCATAATTTAATAAAGTGTCAATTTGAGGATGTTAACAGCAATTTGCCTCTTTATATTTGCAGTGGTTAGTTTTAATATATGTGTGCTGTGGATAATAAATGGAAAAGAGTAGGGTGAAGTATTTAGCAAAGAAGTGACGTGCAGTTTTATCTCAAACCAGGTCTGAGTGCTCTACCCCAGTTTACACCAGCAGTTAATTGGAACTAATATTCGCTGCATTGTGACAAATATGAAATTATCTGCCTGTGTTAAGGTTAATATAGTGTTTGTGTGTCTGTGTGTGTGTGTAGCCAGACGCACTGTTGATTGCTTATCTGTATATTTTACATGCTAAGTCTCCATATAAAAACTGTGATCTCCTCAAAAGAAATGTAATGTACCTATATTATGGAAATTGCTCTTCCTTATTTATGTATTGTAATGGAACTTTTATTTGTAATATTATGAAATCTGTTACTTTTTTTGATCAAGAAAAACTGAAAATATTGACGTATCTTAAGAACATGTTACCTACTGTAATTTTAATGTCAATTTCTCCTCTTCCTCATCCTCCCCCTTCCACACCTCATGTGTGTATTTGTGCTGCTCTGTTGTTGTATTTAGAGATTTTTTTTGTTTGAGAAAAAAATATAATTGAAAACCTCCAAGCAATATATAAAGATGTAAATAGTAGAGCTTATTTATTAAGAATGTCATACATTTAATTTATATCTACACAATGTTATTTTTAAATTATTTTACTTTCATCCAATACAGTTTTTAACTATTATTTTGTCATTATTTCATTGGGGTTTTTTATGTTAATCACATACGGTACACAGGTCAAGTTTAATTCTGAAAATGGTTGAAATCTTATTTTATTTTTTGTTTGCATACCTTGTATGGTAATGTATATTGTTACGTGACACTTATGTATTCATACTTTTTAAATATTTAGATTACCTTTTTGTTCTGGCAGTTAAAGGTTTTGTAGGAGGGTCCAAGTCTTTTCATCTATCAAGATGAGACATTACAGATTTACAACTTGAAGACAATCTCTTATAATAGCTTTCTGACTAGTATCTCTAAATATGCAATGCAACATTGCATGATAAAATCACCATTGTAAATCAGCCATTAAAGTATAATACTTAATTTTCATGCAATGCTGATATGTTCTTAAAGGGACACTACCACCAAAAATAATATAAATAAAGTTATGTTTAATAATTTTATGTCTATCAATTTAGTGAATGTATTTACTTTGTGTGAAGGTGTTTTTCGCTTTACATAATTCACAGTGACTTTTAAGGAACTTTAAAATGAAACAAACAAATAGAGCATATATGAAACAGCAAACATGAAGTGCTTGATTACATTGTTCTGTTTAACATAGCTCTTGAACTAGGAAAAATGTAATTACATTTTCCAGATTGTTTCCTACCCCTGAAATGTACAACTGACCCGAAATCAATCTGTATATCTATAAAACTATCTATCTATTATTATTATCATTTATTTATAAGGTGCTGCAGATTCTGTAGCATCAGATACAGAAGTATGTAACAATTAGTTAAGGTAATACACATAAGTATGAGTGTAAGTAATGCTATGGGGACTCACACAGAGTGCAGCAAAAGACATGACAGGATGTAGCGAGGGAGTCAGATAGTAGACAAATATGAGACAATAGGTGCTGAGGAACCTGCCCACGAGAGCTTACATTCTAGAGGGATGGGTGGTGAGAGATAGATAGATAGATAGATACTATCTATCTATCTATCTAGTCATCATTTTTCAAATCCCCTGCACCAAGCTGAGGAGATAGATAGTTACCTCCTCACTCCCACCAACAACACCAGTGTAGATGTGGTCTTTCTAGCCTCAAATGGTGCTGTGTGAGAAGAGAAAAATGCCTACCCCCGGACCTTTGGTGGGATGCAAGTTAATTGTCATGGCCCACAAGCTAGTGTTGAAGGTCCTACCCATCATTCTAATGTTGGATGGAAACAGGGCAGTGAGATAGTGCTTAGTCTAGTTCTTGAAGTTCAACACTACCCCTTGGAGCCAGGTGGGGAAAGTTGTCTACTTGATGATTTCTCCAACCCCTAGGGTGTGCTGTATGGTATCTACAATATGGCACGGCCTGGTGATGGAGATGGGAAGAGATGGGGCAAAGCACCATCCCCAAGGCAACTGTTTCAGACCTTAACTACCCTCCCTTTAATGGAGGAAAAGACTTGATAAAGCTAACCTCCCCTACCCCAAAAAAATCATACCTTGTTTTTTAGATTTTTTTGTAGTCTAAAAAATAAGCAACAAAGAAAAAAGGTACATAGAAATCAAAGCAAAGTAAAAAAAATGTGTCCCAGTGGTAACAACTTTTCAAACTGATTAAAGCTTTTCCAAGGAGAAACAATGGACTCCAGATATGGATCCCATTGTTAAGCTGGAGGCCATCCCAGGGAGTAAGTGTAGGCTTTGGCTGGGGGAATATATTTTAATAAATAGATACAACAATATTCAGCATATTTAAATAGGGATTTTATAAATATATGTATGTGCTTATTATTTTCTTGTTTGCTTTACATTTCTAGCCCTTACCTCATAGAAAGGCTGGGTAAAATCACGTGGCTACCTAAAAAGTAACAAATTTCATGAAGCGAGTTTGGGATGCAGTATCCCAGTAATAGACCCTATCACTCACTGGTCACAGAAGATTAGCATTGGGGTTAAAGAGCAGTGCCGTAAAACGATAAGCAGCAATAACTTTTTTTTTTTTTAGCGGAATCTAAAACTGACAAATGGCACCAAATCAGGAATTAATAATGAGAATTATATGCAATGCATGAACACCCAAATCCTTCTGAAGTGCTATCACTCTTTATTTTATTGTATTCACAGAAGGAAAGAAAAAGTAATTTAAACTGAGATTTATTTAAGTGGTACTGCACAGTTTTTAAGCAGTTTGTGTATATATTTAGTGGGTCAGGTGTTTTACCAGGTAAATACATTTTCTGTACATAAGACGAGGCAAAAAATAGTGGCTTTGTAAGTCTTGTGTTTAAAGAGCATAAAAAGAGTTCACCAGGCAAATTTGGAGCGATGGCTTTTGTATTGGCCTGGAGAGGATCTTAATTTCGTAAGAGTGTAAACAGGTTGTATTTCTACTCCTATTAAAATTACATGCAAAGTTATTTATTCAATGTGACAAAAGATTCATGCAAATCTGCTCATGGGAAAGAAATGTGAAAGCAGAAATAAAAGGCCACACAATATCATTCAGCCCCTTAGTCCTCACACATCTCTGAGCTAGTTAATCACAATTATAATCAAATAGGCAATTACAAGAATTTGACAAATGGGATGTGGCATAGAAAATTAGATTCATTGACTGCATTTATGTATGGAAAAAAATATCCAGGACCCACACCAGTTACCCATGAAAAGGAAATTGAGTCAGTTGAAGACTGGAAAAATGTTATCTGGTCTGATAAATCTCAATTTCTGCAGAATAACACACCGTTTTAGCATGGACCAGAATCACTAAGGAATGTTTCCAGTGCCTTTTTGAATCCATCTTACTAACAATTCAGACTGTTCTGGGGGTAAATTAGGGGTCCTACCCAGTATTATAAAAAAACGACTTGGAAACACAAAATGCGCTTTTACTACACCTGGATTCTCTGCCATAGTGTCACCAGCCCTGGCTGGTATAGCCTAGGGCTGGTATTGGCATTTACAGAGGGACCCAACACTTTTGTCCCTCCGATTTTGCCAGTACCAGGAGCATAACATAGAATACGCTTGAAGGGTGCCTTATTAAAATGAACGCATTTTGCATACTCTTCAGAGTCACACATATCTTAAAAAAACATGCAGATCTGAATACAGAGTAAACTAGTTGACACTAATATGCTTACTCTTTAAGCGTAAATTGCTTCCAACTACAGATAAGGCCCTGAGTATATACACAGATCAGCCACAATATTAAAACGACTGACATGTGAAGTGAATAACATTGATTATTTAATTACAATGGCACCTGTCAATAGTTGGACTATATTAGACAGCAAGTGAACAGTCAGTTCTTGAAGTTGATGTGTTGGAAGCTGGAACAATGGGCAAGCGTAAGGATCTGAGAGTCTTTGACAAGGGTCAAATTTTAATAGCTAGTCAACTGGGACAAAGCATCTCCAAAACGGCAAGGCTTGTGGGGGTTACCATTATGCAGTCATTAGTGCCTAGTGGTCCAAGGAAGGACAATCAGGGAACCGCTGACACTGCCATGAGCGCCCAGGGATCAATGATGCGCTAGGGGAACAAGGCTAGCTCATCTTGTCCAAACCCACAGAAGAGCTACTGAAGCACAAAAGCTAATGCTGGCTATGATAGAAAGGAGTCAGAACACAGATGTGTAGCTGCAGACCAGTCATATTGTAAATGCTGACCACTGTCCACTACCGACAGTGGTCAGCACCTACAATGGACGCTTGAGTGGCAAACTGGAACATGGAGCAATGGACCATGGAACAATGGACCATGGAGCAATGGAAGAAAGAGGTATGCCTGGATGAATCACATTTTCCATTATATCATTTAGATGGCCGGGTGCATGTGCGTCATTTACTTGGGGAAGACATGGCACCAAATTCCCCAGATCTTAATCCGATAGAGCATCTGTGGAATGTGCTGGAAAAACAAGTCTGGGCCATGGAGGCCCCACCTTGCAATCTACAGGACTTAAAGAATCTGCTGCTAGTATCAAAGTGCCAGAAACCACAGGTCACCTTCAGAGGTCTTGTGGAGTCCATACATAAACAGGTCAGAGCTGTTTTGGCGGCATGAGGATGACCTACACAATATTAGTCAAGTGGTTTTAATGTTGTGGCGCATTGTTTGGCATGTTGTCTGCACAAGAAACAATATAACAAGAGAGTAAAATGTCCATAAATAAAGGTTTTTTTTAAGTGCACTCCCTTTTATAAAGTTGGCAGCTCTTTTTGAAATATCCCTGTTTGTTCCACCAGGAATGGAATCTAAAATCTAAAAGAGAAAAGAAAAAAAGGCACTTCCTAGTGGAGTGTTGCTATCTTTTATGATTTCATCTCTAAAAAGAATCACTTGCCATAAAAAAGTGAAATTATGCTGTTCCATATAGTATAATGAGTCACTGTTTCTTCAATTCCTCAATTCCTCATAGCAGAGGATGGTAGCATAGTAATAAAAAAAGCAAAAACACAATGGTGAATATTTTTTTTTACTTCAAGAAAACCCCCGTGCACAAAGCATAACCGAGATAAATCCGTTATAACAATACCTTTGGTATATTTTCATGCGCTTTTGGAATGTTATTCATCCAAATCTTCAGATGGCTGCATCTATAGTCAAGAAATTTATTGCAATCCACCTTTTTATAAAAAGTTTCAAGTCTCAATTCCTTTATCACTAGCCCACAGAGCTATATCAAGAAACCGAATATGTGAAGGGTGACATGTGCTTATATCAAGAAACCGAATATGTGAAGGGTGACATGTGCTTGTGAATTTTAAATTATATTTGTTATTATTCAAATGATTAACAAACTTATTAATAGATGAAACATCCCCTTCCCAAATAAAAGCAAATCATCAATATGTCTGCCATAGAGTCCTGATTTTCACCAAACCCACCACCCCAAATTGTACTCCAGCTCAAACAAGCCCATATACAGGTTATCAAAACATGGAGCAAATATGGTCCCGATGGCAGTACCCAGTGTCTGAAGGTAAAACTGTGAATCAAGCAAAAATAGTTGTGGGTAAGAATAAATCTAATGTATTCCAATACACACTCATGTCATGCATCTCGTAACTTCTCATTACCTAATAAAAACGGCCTGACCATCGTAATAACTGCCTCATATGGGGTACTGCTGAAAAGTTATTCTATAACAAGTCAGGAAAAAATTATTGAAATTCTGAGAAATCCCTATACTCGTTTTAATAGCATACTGCATGTAGGCATATCTACAGGCCCGGCGCTCCCATTAGGCAAGGTTAGGCAGTTGCCTAGGGCGCCGGGCTCTGGAGGGTGGCACTGAAGTGGGGGACCCAGTGATAATTTAGAAGTAAATGCTGGCGGTGCGATCGCCTAGGACAGATCGCCCGCCCGCCTGCAATAATGCGGCGCTGCACTGTAGCATTTGAAAATTTACCCAGCGCCTGGTTCCCGGCTTCTGGCACCGGGTAGTGACGTCACGACGCTGCCGCCTGCCGCTGCGAGTGTAGAGGAGCAGAGGACAGAGAAAGAAGAAAGAAGCGAAAAAGGAAAGAAAATGAAGAAACGGTGAGTACAGGAAAGAGGAGGCTACAGAAAACAGGAAGGGATGGGTGACAGATGCTATAAATATGGGGGAGAGAACGGAGGCTACAAAAGGGGGGAATGGAGGCTATACAAGGAGGGAAAATGGAGGCTATACAAGGGGAGGAATGGAGGCTATACAAGGAAGGGGAAATGGAGGCTATACAATGAGGGGAAATGGAAGCTATACAAGGAGGGGAAATAGAGGCTATAAAAGGAGGGGAAATGGAGGCTATTGGAGGCTATACAAGGAGGGGGAATGGAGGCTATACAAGGAGAGGGAATGGAGGCTATACAAAGGGTGAGAGAGAATGGAGGCTACAGAAAGGGGCAGAGAACAGAGGCTACAGAAAGGGGAGAGAATGGAGGCTATACAAAGGGGGGAGAATTGAGGATACAGAAAGGGGGGGAATGGATGCTACAGAAAGAGGGGAATGGATGCTACAGAAAATGTGTGTGGGGGAGAATGAATGCTACAGAATATTGGGGAGGGGGAGGAGGCTGGAGAAAATAGGGAATTGGGGGATTACAATTAGAAATGTCCTTGAGTTAGAGACTATGGGGTCTTGTACTAAAATAGTGTCATGACAAAATGCAGCGATGCATAATGAAGCACAGCTTTAATTCACCTTGCTGGGGCTACTCTAGGATAGTTAAGGAACTATTTATGTTTTTTAGTATTTGCCCTCTATTTGGCTCTGCTTTGTTGTCCTCTATTAGTATAATTAATTTTACATCTGCAGAATACATTAACAAATGCAAATAAAATAGAACGGTCTAGATTATCTGTCATTTAGTTTACCTTTCTCTATTTATTTGCATGTGTTAGTATATTTAATATATCATCTACAGAATACATTAATAGACAGCAACAGAGGAATTAATGGGCAGGGGGGCATGTGAGTGAAGCTGGTGTTATGTGGCTAGCATATGTGACACAAGCTGATAGGCAAGGGGTGACATATGTGAAAATAGCTAGTGGGCAGATGGGCATGTGTGAGTGAAGTTGGTGGGCAGCGGGGTACATGTCAGTGTGTAACCGGTGAGTGATGTCAAGTTTTCTTTTCTTTTCTTTGTTTTGTTCTGAAGTCTAGCATTTGGAGCCTCCCTTCTAGATATCCTGTGTTTGCTCCTGGGCAGAAGTGAAGCCTGGACAACATTCTGCATCAGACATCAGTGCTGCGTCAGACATTTGGGCTGCATCCTAGCCAACCAAGAGGAGGTAAGAGTTATTATTTTTAAGTGTGTTAGGGGCTGGGAAAATAGATTTTTTTTTTTTTTTTTTTGGGGGGGGGCGCCAAGCTTAAGCTTTGCCTAGGGTGCCGGGCAACCTTGCACCAGCCCTGCATATCTAAAGCATAACAGTGCACAGTATAACTTAAAAGTATATGACATCAAAATACAAGTCCCTTATTGGATCCATCGGTGCCTTTACTAATAAAACTGGTCATTCCCTGCCTGATATTTAATCAATTCAGACTGACACTGCTGAGATAATTTGAAAGTTGGATTAGTAGTTTGTCCTTTCAAATGAAGTATTGTTAAAATCTCTATTTTGATTGTGATGATGCATAATATGTAAGGAAGAATATATAATACCACATCACTTTCGGGAACTTATGTTTTAAAATATTTTAAATGTTTTTAGAACTTATATTTGTTACCAACCTTGGGAACATAGTTACATTTTGGATGTATTGTGACCTAAATAGGTTTCATTTACTTATATATATATATATATATATATATATATATATATATATATATATATATATATATATATATTCTGCACTTCTTTCTCCTCTCTCTTTTTTGCATACTACTACTCTGTGCGGATTGGCAATTGCACATACTGGAAGCAGGTTTATATATATATATATATATATATATATATATATATATTCAAGGGCTGCTGCGTTTGGATGCAGCAATAACCACAGAGAAAAGACAGGTCAGACATTCGCATCTTCTGAATACCACCAATCCCCAAAGTTCAGCAGCTAGATAACTGGACACAGTTAGTTCTAGTAGAAATCGCACCGCACTAAGTGAATCACTATCCCCTTATTCATTAGCTAATTGTAAAATGATGTTTCTTGGAAAAGTTCTTGTTCAAATGATCTGAAGTTTTATTCAACAAAATACAAATCCCTTATATGAGACACAGCTCAGGGATGGAAGCGCACAACTCAAATGCCATACCTAAAATCCCTCAACTTATACTTTTTCCCTAAACAGGATATACTTGCGTCACACTAAATATAAGCTCAGTATACATTTTCTTACTATGATGTCTTTTTGGAAAAAACAAGTCCATATAAGGTATAAGATGAACTTGGTCTGTAGCTGTGATGTTACCCGTCTTGTTGCGTACACATTTTTTCCTGTTGCTGTGTCACATACACATTTTCAAATAATAGCTGTCATATATATATATATATATATATATATATATATATATCAGCATTGAAATTCTTTGTCATGATTCATACACAATTTGTTAAATTTGGCTTCTTCATTAAAGTTACTTTTAGATAATATTGACTATTTTTTATTCCAAATGCAGCAACATGTATCCAGCAACTTTGCGGACGATAATATCTGTTTATTTTATACAAATCTTATTAGTTATTGTCTGCAATTTACTATATTATACACAGATAGATACACCTCTTTCATCCATGTGTATGATATAGGGATATTGATTATTCCTTTTGAATTATATCACTATTAGATATCCACTGGTTTTAGACCTAAGCTATATCAGACTTTTGATTTGGCAATTGAAAAACTCAGAAAATAGTGAGTATACTCACTGACCAGATGCTCTAATGGATTAATGAACATCTTTTTAAAATATGATAGTTCCTTATAGGATCAATATGCACAAGGTATAGCTCAACGTAGAGAGAAGTTGAAGGAATTCAAAGGTATAGATCATTTTCAGAAATCTTATGAGAAATCTAAAAGTGATTTGGACACAACTAAGAAACCAAAAATAGAAAGGAAGGGAAATAAATTCACACGTGACAGAAATGATTATATTCAGAACAGAAAATGTAAATGGGACACACGCAAATATAGGAAATCCACTGTAACATATAGCACTTTGGAAGTTGAAACCTCAGAAGGTGAGATCTCTGACACCTCACCCAGAAATAAGGATTTACCCTACCCAAGCAGGGATTTTTTGGGAATGGGCTTAAAAAATCTAGATAAAGTAGTTGGAATAAATACAAACCGATATGAAGGGAGTGGGAGGGGGGGGGGTCAGAAGAAGTCTAACAGAATGAAAAAGGAGGGACAAGGTGCCCCACAATTCTTTTGGGGGAACAACAGACGATTGAGACACTGGAAGACACATTGAGAGTGATTAATTTATCTGACAAAATTCTTAACTCCCAACACATTGATCTTTTAAGTAGAAACGTAACCTTCTCTCCAACTCAGCCCTTTAACAGACTTGAATGGGAGATAGACCTGACTTTATTTTCCAGGAAACTTATAATAAAGAGAACATATTACAAGTACTGATGCTAAAATTGACAAAATGAGAAAAATGGCTTTTGAAACAGATGATAAAATGCATACCTTTAGAATATTAGAAGAACTAGAGGGACTGATTAAGAGACTATTGCAGATATCAATACAGTTATAGCTGTAACATAGTTACAGAAAAAAATCAACATTCTCCCCTGATATATCTATATGTCCTTAAGTGCAATTTTATAGGGTTCTGGTATCTAAACATTTGGACAGATTATTGTTGAAGTCCAAATATCAATTTAAAATCCATAAGAATTTGAGCAACAATAAGCCCTTCAAGAAATTGAAAGTTGGGATGACATTGTGAAAATGCCCTCTGATAAGGGAGATAATATCGTCCTATGGCCTCACTCGAAATATAAGGCAAAAGCTTATCGCCAATTGAATCATACAGATTGCTACAAACATCTCTTATTCAACCCTACAGCTAATTTTCTGACTTTATACACTGATTCATAAATAGCATACAATGAAGGTAACATTTTTAAAACTGATTATGAGTTTTTCCTAGTTGAAAATCCCAAGATACCAACATTGTACATATTACCTAAAATTCATAAACATGAAGAAAATCCACATGGTACACCTACCATCTCAGGGGGAGGGGGGTTAATGGAGAATAGTAGGTTTGTTGACTTACATCTCCATCAATATTTAATCAGTTTACAATAATACTTGAGAGATACACTTGATATGTTGTCCAAGTTACATGGTGTTTCAGTGAATCATGAAACTAAACTGGCATTGAATGACATTATTTCCATGTATACCAAAATTGCACATGAACGTTGTATGTTGTACAATGTAATATATTAATATTAAACATTGTACTTCAAAAGTCCCTTACTTTTTGAGCATGGAAATTAAAAGTGATCTGAGTGACTTTATTTCACACTGTAAAAGTTTGTATTAACTAAGATCTATTTCATCTTTGATGAGGGATTCTACTTGCAGATCAGATGTATAGGGACATCTTGTGCCCCTACATATACAAGCCTCTTTCTAGGTTGGTGGGAAAAAGAGAAGGTGTTTAATGAGGAGAGTGAGAAATATATCAGCCATATAAATCTATGACTTAGATATATAGATGATATATTGATTCTATGGAAAGGTGATGAAATTATTTTTCATGAATTTACCGAGGTATTGATTATCATTGAATTAAATCTCAGGTTAAGTAAAGATATTGATGCTACTACAATTTTCTTGACTTAACAATTTACAAAACTATTGAAAGTAAATTAAGCACTGCTATCAGTTTGTTGCACTTTTGAAGAGCACACTTCCCTTCTGTAATCAAAAGAGTTCCGAAAGGAACTGTTCAGATGAACAGACATTTACTAGGAGATCTGAAGATTAAAAATCAGATTAAACCGTAGGGGATACAGTCAGGGCCGCTGAGAAGGGGGGGGGCGGGTACTAATTACTCGGGCCTGGGCATGTCAGGGGGCCCGACGTTTTTTGTTTTTTTAAAAAAAAAATACATTTTTTTCTTCTTCTTTTTTTTGTGGCGGGGGGAGGGGGGGCTTGGTCATTGGTGGGGGTAGCAGGGTAGTTAAAAAAAACCAAAACCATACTCACGTGATCGCGGCACCGCCGTCCCTCCTCCCTGCTGCTCTGTGCTCCATTCAGACTGTCTGAATACCGGGTGTGACATCATCATGTCATGCCCAGCATTCAGTCAGTCTGGAGCAATGGAGCACAGAGCAGAAGAGAAGACCAAGAAAGAAGAGAGAAGAAAAGGTAAGTGAAGGGAGGAAAGCAGGGGGGGGACAGAGGGGTTCAAAAATGAGGGGGGGGCTTAGAGGGGTTAAAAAACGGGGTTGCAGGATGACACAGAGGGGTTAAAGAAAAGAGGGACAAGCAGCATGGCACAGAGGGGTTAAAGAAAGGAGGGACAAGAGCAGTATGGCACAGGAGGTTAAAGAAAAGAGGGACGAAAGCAGCATGGCACAGGGGGTTAAAGAAAGGAGGGACAAAAGCAGCATGGTACAGGGGGTTAAAGAAAGGAGGGACAAAAGCAGCATGGCACAGGGGGTTAAAGAAAGGAGGGACAAAAGCAGCATGGTACAGGGGGTTAACGAAAAGAGGGACAAAAGCAGCATGGCACAGGGGGTTAAAGAAAAGAGGGCCAAAGGCAGCATGGCACAGGGGGTTAAAGAAAGGAAGGAGAAACGCAGAAAAGCACAGGGGGTTAAAGAAAGGGGGATGAAGGCAGCATGGCACAGGGTTAAAGAAAAGAGGGACAAAGGCAGCATGGCACAGGGGGTTAAAGAAAGGAAGGAGAAACGCAGAGAGGCACAGGTGGTTAAAGAAAGGAGGGACAAAAGCAGCATGGCACAGGGGTTAAAGAAAGGAGGGACAAAAGCAGCATGGCACAGGGGGTTAAAGAAAAGAGGGCCAAAAGCAGCATGGCACAGGGGGTTAAAGAAAAGAGGGACAAAGACAGCATGGCACAGGGGGATGATGAAAGGAGGGGGCAAAGGCAGCATGGCACAGGGGGATGAAGAAAGGGGCAAAGGCAGCATGGAGGGTGCAGTGTGATCATAAGGGGGCATAGCATGGTGATGATAAAGGGGCACAGTAATGTGTGTGTGATGGCACGGAGCTTTTGGCAATGTAGTGTGTGTGAGGTAGATGGTGGCTAATTAATGGTTGCTATTTTGTTTGCGGGGTAATGGGAATACTATTTTAATGTTGGGGCTGGAGGAAGGCCTAATTATTAATCATGGATGCTATTGATTTAACAGTGGGGCTGGCTGTAATTTTCTAAATGTAGCCATTTTTTTTTCCAAATAGGTCCTCCAACATAACAGGTTTGCGGCGCTGCGGAAACCTTGTGGCGCTCAACAAATAAATGATAATAATAATAATAATTCCAGGATCCGGACAAGCCGCAACTAAAGAAACCAGCAGCCACATGTGGTAAAAGTGAGAAGAACAGGTAGGACAGAGCAGCATAGTGTGTGAAATGTTGTGATTCTAGTAGGGACAATGCCAATGTTTGGTGAGTGTTTGGTGAGCCCAGTGGGCGCAGGCCAAGACTGAACTCTTTGTGTACACAATGCATTCTTCCTATACTACACAAGGGTGGTAGATGTCCTGAAAGTCAGGAGTGCTTGTACAAATGTGACGGTCCAGTGAATTCAGGACCTAGTGATTTTGATGTGCTAGCCACGCCCCAATGGTGCATAGCCACACCCCCAATCGTGTGACCACACCCCTGAATTTTTTTTTGCTTACTCAACTATAAGGGGGGCCCCATGAATTTGTTGTACCAGGGCCCTGAATTCCTCTTGGCAGCCCTAGAAACAGTAATAGGAACATCAAAAGGGATGTACATTCAGTGAGTATTAGCGATAGATAGTCATTGATCCATTTACCATCTAAAGCTAAGATTAAAGACTCTAAATTGCGAATGATAGAACTTTCTGTTCGGAGTGGAAGGAAAGCATCAATGTTTTCCAGAAACACTGGAATATTCTCCTTCTGATTGATGACCTAAGGGAAAAATTGGAGAACAGAATCTCTATTACTTGAAGGAGATCAAGAAACTTAAAAGATCAATTAGTCCATAAAAAACTTCTAATAGACCATTTTTAATAGACCAATATTTATAGATGTGACATCTGTAAAGTGCGCCAGTTCAAACGAAAGAATATACTAGGGATGCCCAGGCTCGGTTTTCCAAAAACTGAGCCTACTCAAACATTCCAAATCCGAGTACCGAGCAGAGCCGGCTCGGTTTTTTCCCACATCCTCGGAACTGAAATCGAGGCAAAACGTCTTTGTCGCATTGTCAGATCTTGCAGGTTTTGGACTCCATAAGTACCTCCCTACCTAAAGATTCAGCGCCATTTCTCAGACAGACACATGAGGGGGAGCAGCATTCTTAGCAGTTTCCAGTGCCATTGCTCACACAGAAACAGGAGGGGTGGCATGGTTCTTGTTATTCTCCAGTACAATATTTTATAATAATATATTTTTATAAAAGCATAAGCCGCCTAGATGAGGCCTGGTATCTTTTGTTTTTTGTTTCCATGTATTTCTGAGTGAATTTTACTTGGAGGAGGAACGAAAAAGATCATGCAATAGAGTTGACTACAATCTTCTTGGGTATAAGCATAGTACCATAGAATGAAAAAGATCATGCAATAGAGTTGACTACAATCTTCTTGGGTATAATCATAGTACCATTTGGGACCAAAGAGATTAATCACTTTGTCACTGATATTTGGTGTATATGCTGTGAAGGGGGACACCCATGAGGTGTCAAGCTTTTTTATAGATGTATGTGTGATATTTTAGTCTTTTTTTATGTGGAGCCACTGTTCTTATACTTGGAGTGGTGTATATAGAGGTGTATATAGAGGAGGAAAGAAGATTACACCTTAGATTTGGACTGCGCTGTGGAGGTCACACAATATTGTGTTGTATTACTCTGTTTGCCTCAATCTAGTGTGTCATGAAGCCAGTTTGGAATAGACCTCAAAGCCCCGCTCTATATAGACTTACCCCCAGAGAGGTGCAGAGTCAGTAGAGAGGTATTCAACAGCGATCCCCGCAAGGGAATATGAACTTAGCTGCTCTGTAGCCGCAGGTCGCGGTCCTCTAAGAGGGATTAGAGAAGGGTGAGATGGAACCGTGGTATGGAGCAAAACTGCTGGACGATAAATGCAGAGGTTCAGGTGAACCGCAGTGAACCGAAGTGTTCAGGTCTTTAGAAAGCGAATAGCTGAGAACAAGACTGATTATGAGGCACAAGGTTCCTGCAATAATACCACAGTTCTTGATCTTGCAACAGGAACACAGGATGCCAACTGAGAGGTGGTGAACTGCAGAGAATTGATGAACTGAGATCCCTGGAAAGCGAATAGCTTGAGAACGGGACAGATGATGAGGCACGAGGTTCTTGCAATAATACCACAGGTCTTGAACATGGAACAGGTAACACAGGATACCGATGAGCAGACAGGAGACAGAGAGAACAGCATCCTAACAGGTAAGGAGACCTGAAGATCTGGCAACTTAGAGAAGCAGGGGCTTTAAGTAGACAGAGCTGACAGGCAATTAGCCAATCAAGAGAATGAAGGAAGTTTTGAAAAGACCAGGGGGTAAATGTATCAAGCTGAGTGTTTTCCAGCGGGTTTAAAAAGTGAAGATGTTACCTATAGCAACCAATCAGATTCTAGCTGTTATTTTGTATAATGTACTAAATAAATGATAGCTAGAATCTGATTGGTTTTTCAAACCCGCCGGAAAACTCTCAGCTTGATACATTTACCCCCAGGTGTGCGCATGCTCAGTTCAGACCAGCAAGTGAATGTAGGAAGTGATAACCAAGGGAAACAGGTACGAACAGTACGACACAGAAAAGGGTGCTAGGATAAGACCTGCTGTGTGTAAAACAGCTGCCCCCAAAAAACTAGGATACAAGCCTAGACCAAAAACAGAATAGTAATAGAAAATGAGGAGCGCTTGTAATAACACTTTACATCAGATTTATTAAAATACATAAAATATGCAACATTTATAATAATGACCTTCAACACCACGGAGAATGTAGTGTACTAAACAAGGGATAGAATATGACAATTAAGTCTATAATCCTATAGTACATAATACTCTTAGAAAATCATCTTCATATAATATTCACATTCCATTTCAAGTAAAGCAAAGCTGGTAACCAAACTTGCAGATTTGAAGCAGTTCGCAGAAGCGGAGATTATATTAGCAGAGCTTGGTGCATTTCTGTTAACGTATGTTTCTCTTGGCAGAGTAGAAATTCAAAAGTGAGACATAATTATTCAAACATATCCAGCCTGTGGATTAACGAAAACACTGAAACGAGTGTTCCCTTGTGGGAATATATTCAAAAAGTCTCAATATTAATGCCCATATAGCGATGGTAGCTTCATATAGAGTCACACCGATAATTTGTGTAAACAGCAAATTCCCGTTTTGCATATATACAATCAACAGGTCCAATAGAATGAATCGTAATTCAAACCAGCACTGTCCAGCAAACTGCATATAGTTCAAAGGTCTCACCTATGGACCACAGCCTATTTGGAGCTCATCGTGCGTATGGGAGAGAGATCGTCTATTCCTTTGTACGGCTTCACAAGCCCTCCTCTATGGAACCGTCTCTTTCGTATACTGTATGTAGTGAAGCACGTATCGGACCTAGTGTACACTGTTAAAAAACCCCGGGGTCACTTCTCCACTAGTGAAAGCCTATTTTAGGCAAGCTTGACGCGTTTCTCGGCTATAGCCGTTTCCTCAGAAGCTGAACAGTGTCCAAAATGCAGGTTAGCTGGTGCAATGTGTGACATAGGCCAACGCAATCTCTCTTTTTTATTAATTGCTCTGTGCCATTGCTCACATAGAAATTGGAGGGGTGGCAGTGTTCTTTTCAGTCTCTAGTGACATTGCTCTATGCCATTGCTCACATAGAAACAGGAGCAGTGGCAGTGTTCTTGTTTGTCTCCGGTGATATTTCTCTGTGCCATTGTTCACACAGAAACAGGACGGGTGGCAGTGTTCTTGTCCCACTCCAGTGTCATTGCTTTGTGCCATCGTTCCTTTACAAACGGGAGGGGTGGCAGTGTTCTTTTCAGTCTCCAGTCTTCAGTGCCATTGCTCTGTGCCATTGCTCAAACAGAAACAGAAGGGGTAGCAGTTTTCTTCTCGCTCTCCAGTCTCCAGTGCCATTTCTCACACAGAAACAGAAGGGGTAGCATTGTTCTTGCCAATCTTTAGTCTCCAGTGCCATTGCTCTGTGCCATTGCTCACATAGAAACAGAAGGGGTAGGAGTGTTCTTGTTAATCTTTAGTTTCCAGTGCCATTGCTCACACAGAAACAGAAGGGGTAGCAGCTTTCTTGTCACTCTCCAGTCTCCAGTGTCATTGCACAGTGCCATTGCTTACACAGAAATATTTCCTTTGTAAAAGCCGATCTGGAAAAAAACAGTAAGGCAGTAGAAGAAACTCTATTTTCGTAAATGACACAAATCCCTGAGAAGAGTCTAACCATGTTAGACTTATGTCTAAGCCTGACCTTTCTGATACTGTACTCATAAAGAAGCCTCCTTTCACCATATCTGCAAATGTGTGGATGAGCAGCCCAAATGTAGCTGGTGATATAGAAACTGATTATGCCACTTTGGATTTGCAACAGGATGAGGGGGATATTTGTGTAGCTGTCGATGGCGCCTATGAGGATGTTGATGATGATGTTGTTTGTGTAAGTCTTGCATCAGTGGAAGCAGTTCTTGCCAGTGATAAGAAAAAGACCATTGCCATGCCTGGACATAAGACCAAAAAATTCACCTCTTATGCGTGGAATTATTTTCACCCAAATCCTGCCAAAAGTTGTCTAGCCATTTGTAGTGTAGTGTTTGCAAAGCCACAGTCAATAGAGGTAGGGACCTTAACCATCTAGAAACCTCATCCATGTTATGCCATTTAAAGAGAGTTCATGGAAGCTTTTGAGAAAATCAGAAACTCATGCTAAAAAAATAACAACAAGCAGTCCAGCATCAGCTAGCTTCCTTCTCTCCGCTAGATCCCAGCACCTGCAATCTACACCGACAACACCTTCCTCTTCAATATCCTCTATCACTAGTGATCGGTGTTTGTCCTGCATGCAAGTTGCTAAGGCTAGATGACTCCTCCCCTATCCAGGATTCCTCTGAAGAATTCTTCAGGGTTAGGCCCACCTGCTGCTGCTGCTGCTGGGGATGGATCATCCCAGAAGCAGACCAAGAAGAAGACTACTAGTAGTTTACAACAATTAAAAAAGGACTGTTAAACAATTCTTTGCAAGAGGAAGAAAGAACGATAGCTTTCACCCAGTCTCACAGTGGATCACAGACGCCATGGCGACTATCCTAGTATTAGATCTGCATCCAATATCCTCAATTAATGCAGCTGGTTTTAGACAGTTAATTAAGGTCCTGTGTCCCCGTTACCAAATTCTATCTTAACACCATTTTAGAAAAGTAATTTCTCACCTGTACCAGAAGATTTACTAAAAATTTAATTATTAGGGTACAAAATGCCATTCTACCCACTGTACACTTAACCACAGATATGTTGACAAGTGGAAGTGGACAAGCTAAAGATTAAATATAACTGAGACAGCCCATTAAGTGGGTGAATCGCCTTCAGCAGCAGGAACAGCAGTGACATCTACCAAACAACACCAGATATTTCAGAGGCAGGCTACTCTGTGTATCACTGGTTTCACTAATAGGCATACCTCTAACAACCTGTTAGAAAAACTAAGGGATGCCATTGCAACATGGCTTATCCCGTTTTGATTCTCCTCAGGATATGTGATTTCTGATAATGCCACCAATATTATGAGAGCATTTCAGCTGGGTGAATTCCATCACATTTCCTGTTTTGCTCACACAATCTACTTGGTGGTACCAATCACTTCAGCCACAGAAGTTAATAGGTTGCTAAGTTAAACATCACAGTAGGGGTGTGTTTCAGATTATAAAAGACCAACCGTAGGGCTCCTTCAGTTTGCCTTGAGAAAGCAAATGTAGCGAAATGCACTTCGATGTCAGCCACGCTATTTGTTTGCTCCTGACGATTATTATTATAATAGACTAATAAATAATAGTTAGCATGACTATGTATTAAGAAATTGAATCCAGATACATTAGATATGTTTGATATGGTACCTTTAGAGAGATATTGCTTGATAGATTTCAATCTTCCAGAACCAGTAACTGAACAACTGCATATGGATCCGAGAATGATATAATTTAATAGGGAAAAATCAATAACCCTATATCATACATAAGGACAATAGAGGTTCCATTTAAATCACTAAAGGAGATTAATTACCCCTATTTGTGTATAATATGGTCAACGCAGCAAGAACTAATAAGAATTTGTATGAAATAAACAGATATTATTGTCTGCAAAGTTGCTGGTTACATATTGTCATTTGGAGTTGTCACACGCCGCTCATCCGCGGCTGTCACCTGGTAATCGGCGCGCCTACCTGTTTCCCGCTTTCTCCCCCGGCTGTCATGTCAGCAGCGGCGCTGCGCATGCGCGAATGTCCATCTCACCTTTTTCTTAACTACTCCACTCTTCCATTGGTTGCCTCACATTGGCACCCCTTTATAAGGCTCCTGCTCTAACCTCTCAGTGCTGGTTCTTCTGGTCAGTCTCATGTACCTTCGTCTGGATCTCATCTCTCCAAGTGTACTGCCGCAGATCATCACTTACCTGCTCCATTCATTAGTGGTAATCACTGCATATCACCGTTCTCATCTCTCCAAGTGTACTGCTGCAGATCATCGTTTACCTGCTCCACTCATTAGTGTTAAGGGCTGCATAACAACACTCTCATCTCTCCAAGGGGCACATTTATCATTCATCGGCAAAAATGAGAAATAGTTATCAATCCTTATCGCATGGATAAGGATTGAACTATTTCTCAAATTTATTAAAAAGCAGAGCATCGCTCACCTTTTCCACTACTTAGTAGCTATCAAATGACTACCTACTCCTTGTGTGCTCAGCTCTCTATCACTGCTCACTGGGAACTTCCCTAGAGGGCCGCGACCTGCAGGGTGGAAGCTGCAAAGCCCAAATTCCCTTGCAGGGATCCCTGGTGAAAACATTCCACCTTGTTAGACTCTGGGTGGAGTACCACCAATCCCAGCTGACAGGGAGGGATCATGTGATCCCTCCACACACGCGCTGTCCAGCTCTGCTCTTCGGAGCAGAGCTGACAGCATTGGATTTTTTCAATTTTGATAATGTACGCCAGCTTCAGCCAGAGCAGTCACTATACTGTTAAATGGTGACTGCTCGCAAAAACGATGATGTGTGCAAAGCAGCAGGTATCCATGATATCTGCTGCGATGCACCTTTAATAAGTTTGCACATCGGAACCTGATATCCACGGTAAGTGCACGATAGTGCACTACCGTGATTTCTTCAATATGCCCCCAAGTGTACTGCCGCAGAAAATCGATTACCTGCTTCACTCATTAATGGTAACTACCGCAGATCATCGTTCTCAGCTCTCCAAGTGGCACCTGCCACAGATCATTACTCTCTTATGGATAAGGATTGAACTATTTCTCAAATTTATTAAAAAGCAGAGCATCGCTCACCTTTTCCACTACTTAGTAGCTATCAAATGACTACCTACTCCTTGTGTGCTCAGCTCTCTATCACTGCTCACTGGGAACTTCCCTAGAGGGCCGCGACCTGCAGGGTGGAAGCTACAAAGTCCAAATTCCCTTGCAGGGATCCCTGGTGAAAACCTTCCACCTTGTTAGACTCTGGGTGGAGTACCACCAATCCCAGCTGATACCAGAAGGATCCCAGTTATCCTAGTGAACCCTGACAGGAGTAACTGGAGATAAATAATAGAAATTGAATAAAAACAGGAGAATTAATTATTGGGATATCATTATATATAGTATATAGATACAGTAGCATGGTTTAGCAGTTGAATACTGATATTTTAATAATACTTTATTAAACAATTAAATCAATTCGCAAATATCGTTTTTAATATTCCGCTGCTCGTCATGATTCAATAACAGATGAAATTGATTTCTTTCTTTTTAATGCATACCCATAAAAGTTGTGATTTTATATTAGTTTTAATCATAAAGTGCCTCAATTGAACACATTTTCTTATATACTTTTTTTTGCTTCAAGATAGTACAGCGAGATAGATAGGAATAAGTGGTACTGGACACAGTCAATGCAGTGTTAGGTAGCATCTTGTAGAACCAGACATAGCCAATTCAGGAATGGAGCACAACAGTCATTTAGTACTAGATAGAAGTAGGTGGATCCAGACACAGTCAATGCAGAAACAGAGGACAGTAATAGTTCAGTTCTAGGTAGCAGTAGATGGAGCCAGTCATAACACAGTAATAGATAAGAAAGTTAGGTGATTCAAGTCAACATAGAAGCAGAAGATCAAACAACTGGGAATTTATTCTAAATATGTTAAAAATATCCAGAGTAACTGATGATCAGATACAGAGGATACATGGCTTGCAACTGACTAATAAGCAAAGAACAAAGTCTCTAATAATGGTAGTCTCAGACAGCTGTAGTCTTCAGATCTTCCGAGACACTGGCAGTCTGTAATACTTCAAACTGCATAATAACAGTTCTGATAGTAGACAATAGTACTCACAGATCTCATCTTGGTATTAGAGGATCTCCAATATTCCTGATCACCTTGAATGCATCAAAAGTCCAATTGAACTGAGATAAGCCCAGAGCCCCTCAGTGCAGGCAAAGTGATGTAATAAGATTTATTTTCTAGCCAGCAGACAATTGTTTCTTATCAGCAGTTCTATGTTCAAGCTGCAGTGTTCACAATAAAATTAAAAGTAAGCTGGATGCCAAACAGCTGATTTGGAGTAGTAAAGCTGTTTTCCAAGGTAATAATTAGAGGAGAATAAGAAACTGGTAAGTGAAGAATCTCAGAGAGCAGGCTCTTCCGTTGTCCAGAGACCAGAGTAACTTCTTTTACTAACAAAGACTTTATAGAACACAAGTGGATTATAAACTTCAAGGTCAAATCGGGTCAGGAGAGAATTACACACTAATTTATTAAGACAGACGTGCAATGAATCATGCTCAGCACAGCTGAAGAAGTAATGGCAACATACACAGTCAATGATTCATGCTCACTAGAGTTAAAGAGGCAATCCCAATATCCCAATATTCTAACACAATAAGTATAGACATCAGCCTTCGGTAGTACACAGAGGTAAAAAAAAATTACACAGCTGTGTGTAGTAGCAAGATGTCCAAGTGGACAGATTAAAGGCACAGAAATAAATAAAAGACAAATAATGCATAGTCAAAATGACAGGCAGATAGCAACCATAGTCAGTACAGCGCAGGACCAAGGTACAGATAACAGGATTGCTGGACACTGGTCTCAGATATTCAATCATCTGCCAAGGGATCCTTGCACTGACTGGATCTTACCTGCACAACATCAATAAATACATCAGAATAGTGCTTCCTGTGTCTCTTTAGGTCCAAATAAGCTACCACAGCTATTTAAATCATAATTCATAGATAGTCTCTAGTATTGCACTTTCTTCATAGCAAGCATTACTGGGCTTCAGATGACATCAATGCTGAAAGAGTTTGTGTCAGGAAGTCACAAACATTTTTTTCTCTGGGTTCATACATCCAAGGTTGCTTCTATTGAAGCTTATTTTAATATTCTATGCATGTTTACTCATAATTAGAGATGGGCTGGCTCGGTTCCCCGAGAAACGAACCCGCCCGAACTTTGCCTATCCGAGTACCGAGCCGAGCAGGCTCGGTACTCTCCCGCCTGCTCAGATTCCAAATCGAGGCCAAATGTCATTGTGACGTCGTCGGATCTCGGGGCTCGGTTCTCGCGATAATTGTAAATTTTAAATACCTGCCTCCACAGCAATCCATCGCCATTTGACAGAGGGACAGAGCAGATTGTAGTCTCAGGCTGATTAGTGCAGGGACAGAGAATATACCTTATTCTTCATCCAATTCTGATAACAATTCTGATAACAATTCTGATTACAATTCTGATAACAATTGATAGAGAAGAGAAGAGAGGAGGATAGAGGAGTCTTTTGTTCAATATTTGGCACTACAAGTGCTTTGGGGTGTCCCATATTCCCCAGTGTAAAACAACAATTTTTGTGGTGCTGAAAGTCTTATCTAACAGCACTATCTGGTTAATTGTCTGCACTCCAAGTGCTTTTGGGGTGTCCCCCATTCTTTTGCATTAATATTTCTGGCTGTCAAAAGTCCTATTTGTCAGCAGTCTAAAAAAATAATATTTAGCACTCCCAAGTGCTTTTGGGGTGTCCCCCATTCGTTTGCATTAATATTTCTGGCTGTCAAAAGTCCTATTTGTCAGCAGTCTAAATAAATAATATTTAGCACTACCAAGTGCTTTCGAGGTGTCCCCCATTCTTTTGCATTAATTTTTCTGGTGGTTAAAAGTCATATTTTTCAGCAGTATCTAAAACAATTTGTAGCACTACAATTGCTTTGGGCTCATAATGGATTCAAAGCAGTCCACATATGAGCAGATTCAGCAACCAGGTTCTGTCACCAGTCCTAATGGTAGTGTTTCCAGTACATCATCTGGAAAAGGCGATGTCAAACTACACAGTCTTTTGAAATCAGTCAAAAAAACACACACCAAAAATATTTTTACCGCGTTGAAGCGAAAAAGAAGTGTAACTGAGGAAAAGTTAAGTGCCGATAAAAAAAAAATTGCCAACATGCCATTCTATACACTAAGTGGCAAAGAGAGAATGAGTCCTACACCTTTGTCTGTTAGTGGCAGATCAAAAAATGTTACCGAGCCTACAAGTGGTGCACAACTACTTTACACGTCAAAGCTGACCTGCAAGATAACAGTAAGGCATTAGAGGATAATGTTTGCTCTGAAACAGAAATGACACCAATCCCTGTGGAAAGTCAATCCAACAGTGGGATGTCTAATCGTGAGCATTCTGTTAGTGTACCCATAAAGAGGGACCCTTTCAGCAGTTCTGCTGATGTGTGCCTGAACAGCCCGAGTGTAGCCGGTGATACACTAAGTGAGGATGAAACTTTGGCATTAGAAGAGGATGATGGGGAGATTTGGGTAGCCGACGAGGGCGCTGATGAGGATGCGGTTGATTGTGTAAGTCCTGCGCCAGTGGCAGCAGGGTGGCACCAGTGGCAGCAGTTCTGGCATGTGAGGTTCTCTAACCAATTTGCACTTTCCAAACACAAGCAGAGATGACGCAGGTGGCAGACCACAAGAGTTTGACATCTGGGCTGGTTTGAATTTTTTGGTATTTTATACAAGTGGAGGGGGGCCTAGAGAGACAGAAACCAAACTGGCTTTCTCCATTTTAATTAATATTGTATAGTCTATAACGACTGAATTTTTTTGTATTTTCTACAATTGGAGGGGGGCCTAGAGAGACAGAAACCAAACTGTTCTTTGTCCATTTCTTTACATGTTTAAGTACAAGTGTAGGGTGTAATATACATCCAAAGACGATGGCTGCATTGCCAATATTCATAGATGGAGAGGAAGACAATCTGGTTTGTGTGTTGAATTAATGAACGCCTACCAGGAATTAAACTGTTTTTTGGATAATTTATTAGCTTTACAACTACATTACTTATCCAAGAAACAGGTGGAGCACTAAATTTGGCTATTTTAGGCCCAAAAACAATGATTTTTAATCAAAATAGCAAAACAAAACCAACCAAAACCAAAACCAAAACACGCAATGACGGTTTGGCAAAACCAAAACCAAAACACGACGGTAATCCAGATCCAAAACCAAAACCAAAACACGGGGGTCAGTGAGCATCTCTACTTATAATTGCTATTTGGTGTAATGGACAGTTGTCTTAGGGAACTGCATCTTTTATCTGGGGACCACTGGGATGGCAAAGTTGATATTCTCCACAGCCTAGGGTGTTTGGGAAGAACCACTGTGCAGTTCTTTGCACGGTTGGTAGTCTCCGGAAAAGGGGATATGTTGGTTTTTTTACACCCCCACTGAGGCACTAGCCTTTTGTTCGTACAATGGCAGGTGGACCTCATACCTATAACCTCCAAGCTATAGTGGAAACTAGTCCAGGCTGTCTAACGCTCAATCTGGCTGAGGAACTGGGGGGCACACTATTCATCTTTTTTTGCTGGACCTGTGAGATGAACATAGATTTTCCAATTTGTGTACATTAGTGTCAATGGGGTTTCTAAATGTAGCATGATGTACAATATAGCAATCATATAAGTCCCTGCCCATTGGAGCTTACAGTCTAAATTCTCTAACATACACACAGACAGAGAGAGAGAGACTAGGGTCAATTTGAAAGCAGGCAATTAACCTACTAATATATCTAGATCCTTTGTGGCTTTTAATTTCTGGCCTCTATATTTCAATTATATAGATAGACCATATAGAGCGCTGTATTTTTCTTGTGAGTAATTATTCTGTTTTAATGGAGTGATATTGGCAATCTCCTTTTTTACAGCAACCTTGGTCTATTTCTTAATTTCTAAATTCCATTATTTAATATTATTTTGTTGATTTTTTATACTTGATTTATGTTAAGTTTGTTAAAAAATTGGTTCTTTCTACGCCTAATTAAATTTGTTTTGATTTCTTGACCTATTTACATAGAAACCATCAGCCAAATTAAAACCCATGAACGGAAGTGACTCGGGGTGCAGTGGAGGGAGGAAAAAGTGGATTCGACATCCACCTTCACTATCAATGCTCTCTTACTAAAACTAGAGATGCACAGGCCCGAAAAGAACCCACCCAAACTTGTCCGATTTGATTACTAAGCCGAGCCGGCTTGGTACTTTTGCGTGCCCTCAGAAGTGAAAAAGAGACAAAACATTATTGCTGCGTCAAATTAACAGTCTAATAGAGAAGAGAGAAAATGTGTTTAGAGGGGCACTCATAGGTTTTGTTTAATATTTTTCATAAAACACCATATTTGCTTTATTAATATACATTAAGATCATATCCTTTAAGTAAGTAAGTGAAAAAGAGACAAAACGTTATTGCTGCGTCAAATTAACAGTCTAATAGAGAAGAGAGAAAATGTGTTTAGAGGGGCACTCATAGGTTTTGTTTAATATTTTTCATAAAACATCATATTTGCTTTATTAATATACATTAAGATCATATCCTTTAAGTAAATTGTACTATTCAAACACTGTTAGCGAAATAATAAAAAAAGAAGAAATGAATGTAAATGAATAACAAGGACTAATTCACAGTTAAAATAGCAGCAAATAGCTGCTAACGCAAGCCACCTCAACTCCTGTATTCAAAATATTAAGGTTGACCAAATTAATGATATTTATATTCACAGAGTGCACCTTATAATGTTATTTCCTGTGAATAAGAATTAATTGAAATTGTTCAGCCAAATTGCCTCGATGCTGATACTGCTGTATTTACTTCACAAAAATCGACATAGGGAATTTTATATTAGTATTACTGTATTAGGTTGTGTTTGTCTCATATACAGCCAAAATATATGCTAATAAAATGTTTGCAAAAATATTAGTACTGAGATGTTTATTGAGCAGATATCTGCATAAGATAAACCTTATAAGAGTCACCACAGTGGTTTCTAGTTGTCTCACGGACATTCAATTTAAATGTTTCATATAGGCGTCCATGTGACACTCATCAGCGTCCTCTAGCATAGGTATAGTTGAGGTAGTATACACTAACTGTGTGCTGGTAAATACAATTGACTAATGATATCCCCTATAAGCCAGTTAATATGCCGACTAGTCTGCAGAGACATTCACGCCGCAATAACTAGGTGTTGTCTTATAGACGCCAATATGATAGTTTCCTGCATCCTGTCACTGATACAATGCCAATCATTTCAATTTGTATTCAAATAGAATCACCATACGGACATATGTTCTTAATCTACTAAAGCTGTTTAATGAGGATATCAATACCAAAGTGTTTGTTTCCCAGACATATACACTGTGTGCTTTCATAGATATCGCTATATGAAACTTTTTCTGCCAAGCATATTACTGGCGTCTTATGCCACCTCAGATCAATAGTCAGACGTAATAATCATATAATTTCTTTAAATGGTCAATACTGATCTAATAATATAAAGTAGAGTAAGTGGCGAGCGTGCCACGCCGACGCGCATTTCGCTAAATTCTTTTTCAAGTAAAAAAAACACTTTGCCTTAAAAAATACTTTAGCGAAACGCGCTGGAGGCAGCCCGGGAAAAGTCATGGAGACAGGAGTGAGAAGAGGTGATCAGTGAAGCAGTGAGGCGGCGGCCAGAGGCAAAGCGGAGGGGGCGGCTAGGAGTGTAGGTAGAGATGAGATTGGAGATGTAGGGAGGGGAGGATTGATTATGAGCTTTAAAGTTGAGGGTGAGAAGTTTAAATTTAATTCTGTAGGCCATGGGGAGCCAATGTAGTGACTGTTGGAGGGAGACAGCAGAGATAGAGCGGTGGGAGAGAAAAATGAGGAGGGCAGCATTGAGGATAGACTTAAGAGGATCAAGACGAGAATCAGGTAGGCCACAGAGAAGGAGGTTACAGTAGTCAAGGCGAGAGATTACAAGCGAGTGAACGAGGGTTTTTGTAGCTTCTGTGGTGAGAAAGGGGCAAATTTTGGATATATTCTGAAAGGAAAAGCTACTTCTGTGGAAGTAGCAGGATTTTGAGAGGGACATAATGTGAGGCTTGAAGGAGAGGGAGGAATCAAGGATGACCCCAAGGCATCGGACTTGAAAGACACAAACGAGGGTAGTGTAATTAACAGAAATAGAAAGGGGGGGGGAGGTGGGAGAGTCCTGGCAGGGGAGAAGACGATAAGTTCAGTATTGGAGATATAGTTTAAGGAAGCATTGGGACATCCATGATGAGATGGCTGAGAGACAGCAGGAGACATGAGACAGAAGAGAAGGGTAGAGGTCAGGGGATGAAAGATAGATTTGGGTATCATCAGCATATTGGGGGTACGGGAGACAAAAGGAGCAGATGAGGACACCTAGGGAGGAGTTGTAGAGGGAGAAAGCAAGGGGCCAAGAACGGAACCTTGAGGAACATCAACAGGTAAGGGAAGGGGGGGTGTGGAGTCATGTGTAGAGACTGAGAAGGAGCGATTGGTGAGGTAAGAGGAAAACCAGGAGAGGACAGTTGTACAGAGGCCTATAGAATTAAGAGTTTTCAAAAGGAGTGTGTGGTCAACGATATCGAAGGCAGCAGAGAGGTCAAGAAGGATAGGAAGGGAGTAGTGTCTATTGTGTTTAGTAAGGAGGAGGTCATTAGTAACCATAGTGAGGGCAGTTTCAGTGGAGTGGAGGGGACAAAAACCGGATTCGAACGGGTCAAGGAGTGAGTGAATGAGAAGAGAGAAAGGAGGTGAGACGGTTGTAGACAACGAGTTCAAGGAGTTTGGAGGCAAAAGGAAGAAGTGAAATAGGGTGGTAATTAGAGAGAAAGGCGGGATCAAGGGATGGTTTCTTGAGTATGGGGAAGACAAGAGCATGTTTAAATGAGGAGGGGAAGATTCCAGAGGAGAGGGATAGGTTGAGGAGGTGGGCAAGGTGGGAACAGGCTTCAAGAGAGAGGTAGTGGAGGAGGTGGGAGGGGATTGGGTCCTGTGGGCAAACAGAGGGGGGAGAGGAGGAGAGAAGGATATGCACTTCATCTGCAGATACCAGAGTGAAAGAAGAGAAGGAGGGTGAGCTAGCAAGAGGGAAGGGGAGAAAGGAGATAGCAGTTGCATAGGAGGGTGGGAAGGGGGACAGAGTGGGCAGGGAGGGGTGAGAGGGTGGGGTAAGAAGGGACTGCTGAGAGATGTCATGACATATAGACTCAATCTTGGAGGGTAAGTGGGTAGTGTGAGAGTATAAAACAATTAATAGTTATTAAGATGTACAAATATATGTGTGAAATACCTTAAAACTATACTTCAGATGCAGGACTACGCCTTGAAGAAAAACAAGTGTTTCCTATAGAACAGACAATAGCAGGATGCCAGACTGAAGGAAACGGCCGGGAGGAAAACCACGTAGTACTGAACAAAGGATGTTGCCTTATATGTATTGTTGTTGCAAAGAAATATTTGCTGAGCTAACGAGATTTCCTTAAATGTACTTGTTAACCAGTTAATGCTGAACCCTAGGTATGAATAAAGGGCCAGCCTGGAAAGACCCTCAGAGCTGATATTGAAACTGCAACACCTTGTTTGTGTTTCACTTCTTCACTCTCCTGTCGACAGTATTATACCAAATAGGAAATCTGGTTATCAGAGATTGATAGTAGGGACACCAAGACTCGGTACCCCGACATTTACTGGGTACTTTGTCTGGGATACTCTACATACCAGGACTGACCAGAGACCTCCTCAATCTTCTGGAACAGCAGACAAATCCGTGCGGTGAGTAGTTGAAGTTTTGTGTATTTGCACCTCTCTACTCTATCTGCTCTTCCTGTAAGATATAGGGTGGGGTTCAGTAGGGGATGGTATAACGGGTATTTGAACAATTACTGAATAACCTGTTTTCCTGACATATTTGTTTTTTGTGAAAAATAGATAAGTGAATGTATGTGTTTGTGTCGATACAGGATGTATATAAAAGGATGCAAATACATAACTTATTAATTGACCTCGATAATCAAAGACATTCCTCTATACTTGTTGCTGAGACCTCGCCTTGTTCTGTGTAGATGATTGTCCTTGGGTTTGAGAGGTCATTATAAGAATCTTTCGCTCCTGTAAAGATTGAGTGATATTGTACTGATAAGAGATGTATACGGGGACAACATAACCTTGAAAAGACTAATCTGATCAAAGACTGTACCTTGCAGATGTGACAGAGGCTTGACCTTGTTTTGTGTAACGTGCGATCACTGGGCCAGCTGTCAGTCTACAAGGGTTCTCAGCTCTCTTAGAGGTTGAAAGAAGCAACCACTGAGTAACATGGTAAAAGTGCAGAAAGGTTCCTCACTGATTCTGGAAAGGGTCCTTCGCATTTCCTTGTAGGTACCTCTGTGGAGGGGCGCCTGAGGTCGGAGGATAGGTCTGTCTACTTTTCACTGTCTACTGTCTATTGTCTACTGTTCACTGTCTATCGTCTTAAGAAAGATTAGCTGACACCTTCAGAAGAAGTAGCTGAGTGTATTGGTGGAATTATTTTAATAGTAATAATTGTGCTAATAATAATATATTGTTTCATAAAAACATCAAGGGGAACGGAGGGAATCAGAGACATGCTGTAGGGAGTATAAATGTCAGAAAATAATCTTAGTTGTCCAGACTGTAAATGTGTTGTTATAATTCAAAAGGTATTGACGATACAAACTAGTAAATTGATAGCGGTGATAGGAACTGACACCAATTGTTCAGTAACATATGGTAAACATAAGGAGGGAATTTTTAATCCAATGATATATACAGCAATAGTTGGAAACTATTCAAAAAGAACATAGTATATGGATTACTAGGAATACGAAAGAACACCAAGTATCAGCATGGGTAAGGGCATGTAGAGAAATAGAACAAGAACAAATGGTAAAGGAGGAGATCTTAGAAGACATCCAGGGTCATACAATTGTAAGCACCCCTTCTACTCCGCCACCCCGAAGTGCACCATCAGACCCACATAATCACACATTAGAAGGGATGTCAGGATAATTGTTCCACAATAATTAGTTTGTAACACCAGTAAAATACCCCAGTCTTAGAACATGGGGTGTGAAAGGGGATAAAAAGTGTCCATCTTGTGGATTTTGTATCCCCAAACTGTGATAATCAGGTATCAGTTAAAGGAGAACCATGTGACTCCCTCCTAGAAAACTTAAATAGAAAACCTCCTCTGTGGTCACCCTCATCACATTGGACTAGGAGTAAGGTTAATATCTGCAATTGTGGTCAGGTTGACTCCAAGGGTACCAAATGTAATTGTGGGAGGATTACAATGTATCCACTGGAAGTAGGGCCACCCCCATATCTTCATAGTACTGTCTCCAGTTACCCAATTACTATACAGACAGTGCACAAACCAAATCCAGAATTTGATCAATTAAACCACCCCGATGCACCTAGATTAAGAGTTACTCGAAGACAGGAACAATATAGACCTTGGGCACCGGCGGAATTAACTGATATAGTAAGGAAAGCCCCAGATTACAGGAAAAATCCCCTAGCCTTACATAGATATATAGAAAAACTGGTGACAATTTGTAAAATGATAGTTGGAATGGGTAGTGTAAATGATATACTTGCAATACCTGTTGGGGATGGAATAGTGGCAGCCCCAATAGGAATAGAACAGAGAACAGAAGAGTCTGGTAATCTATTCCTAATCAGGTTGAGATGCTGGTGTGAGGCGCAACAGCAGAGAATGTCAGCTGTTCCAGAGGGTAGACAGAGGAGGGACCAGTCAGTGAAAGATTATTATGATCAAGTTCATCAGGCACATCTGGATAGGGGATTCCAGGAAGATAACCTTATACATCAGTGGCTACTGCGTACCGCTTTCCTACAGGGACTCGAAGAATCCCTAAGGAGTGAGTTAATGGCCAAAAGGCCAGAGGCTAGTACAATGACAGTAGCTTCCCTGTTAGAAGTATTAAAGGCTATAGAGGATCAGAGAGAAGAGAAAAAGAGAAAGAGCCAAGAAAAGTCCTCTCATGTTACTGTCCATGTGGTTCAGGAGACTCCCAGACCAAAAGGCTTTAACCAGAAAAAGAGAGTCACTGGGGAAGAGGCAAAAAGAAAGGGATTATGTTTCTTTTGTAACCAACCAGGTCATATGAAAAGGGATTGTCAGAAATATAAAGTCTGGCAGCAGAAAAATACCCACCAAAACCCAGAAGCCTCAGCATTTATTACCTCCACACCCAATCCACACCCATAGGAAATAGGCTACCCAGTGTCAACCCCCCCAGCAACCCACTATTAAAACCCCAGGGCCCACAGGAAAAATTCAGTTGGAATTACCCCAAGGGGAAATTATTGATTGCATAGTGGACACTGGAGCAAGCTGCACTGTATTGATGGCCTCAGAGATACCATAATAATACATGAGTAAAGTAAAAATCACTGGCACAGGTTTATCAGGGGATGGAGTTCAGCTTAAACATAGCGAACCAGTATTTGTTAAATTACAGGATAAGACTTTAACGGTACCTGTACAATTTCTAACTTCAACTACCTGTCCAGTCAATCTATTAGGGGCTGATATACTGTCAGCAATACAGGCCAAAATAACATACAAGGATGAGAGGGTTCAGATTACTTCCCTGTCAGAAGATCATAGTTGTCAGCTGCACACTGCCATATATTTGGTTCAAAGTATTCCCCAAGAAAAACCAAGCTCAATACCCCTGTGGCTCAGTGAAAAAGTGCCACAGGAAGTGTGGTCATGGGGAAAGACAGATGTGGTATTAGTTAAATGTACAGCCTGTACATTTAAAAATGAAACCAAATACTGGCCCCATTAAGATTAGGCAATACCCCCTGTCTCAACAACAAGCAATAACCAAACAGGTAGTGGCATACCAACAGGCTAAAGTTCTCAGGGAATGCAGGTCTACCTGGAATAGTCTCCTTTTCCCAGTAAAGAAGTTAGAACCTGGAAAACCACAGGAATATAGAATGGTTCATGATCTTAGAGAAATTAACAAAAAGATGGTGATTGATGCACCTATTGTACCCAACCCGCATACCCTCCTCAATCAGATCCCTGTATAAGCAGAGTATTTTACTGTTATAGATCTTGCAAATGCATTTTTCTCTGTCCCTCTTTCAGAGGACAGCCAGCTTTGCTTAGCATTTACACATCAGGGAAAACAATACTGTTGGACTCGATTTCCACAGGGAGAGCCACCTCACCATCAGCATTTTCAGAAGCAATGGACCTCATATTACAGGATGGAGACCACAATATTCATCCACACAACTGATCCAATATGTAGATGAATTAATTCTGTGTTGCCAAATGATTGAGGGGTGTCAGGAAAAGACTATATCCTTAATTAACTTCTTAGGGCAGCAACATTGCAAGGTATCACCAATAAAAATACAAGCAGCGCAGATTAAGGTAATATTTTTAGGACATTGCATCTCACAAGGTACCAGACACCTCACACAGGACAGGATAACTGCAATCCAGCAGGTAGAGCCACCACAGAACACCAAGGAATTAAGGGCATTCCTAGGTTTGGTAGGGTACTGCAGGGAATGGATTGCCGGAGCACCCCTCCTAATGCAACCCCTCTATGATGCTCTTAGTGAGGTAAAATGGTCCAGGATATATTTAACTGAATCACAACCAACATTGTTTGAAACATTAAAACAAGCCATTGTGCAGGCACCAGCGTTAGGATTACCACATTATGATAAGCCATTTACCTTGTTCTGCAATGAATCTAAGGGACATGCACAAGGAGTCCTTTCACAGGTACACTCACATAAACAGAGACCGCTGGCTTACTATTCATTACATCTAGACAGTATCACAAGAGAAGCCCCTTCCTGCATAAGGGCGGTGGCAGCCGCAGCCTTGCTAAAAGATAAAGTGGCAGACATAGTACTAGACCACCCCTTAACTATACAGGCCTCACATGCAGTTACAGAAATACTAAACCAAGCAAGAACAAAGCATCTGTCCACAGCAAGGCTCACTAAGTATGAGGTGTCATTATTAAGTCATGCACATGTAACAATTAAAAGGTGCACAGTTTTGAATCCTGCTACACTGTTTCCAGTTGAAGCAGATTCAACAGAGGGGAGAGAGGTGGGTGGGGACCTACCCACCCTTGATAAATCAGAAAGGGGGGAATGTATCAGTACCAGACAAAATACACACAAAATTTTTCCCTTTTCTGAGTCACATGACTGTACTGAACTAATGAAACTAGAAATGAAGGAGTTAGAAAATGTGACAGATGTCCCTATACCTAATGCAGATTGGAACTTATTTGTTGACGGTTCCAGGTATTATTATGAAGGGTCACCACACATAGGGTATGCTGTGACCACCCTGGAAGAGACTTTGATACAACAACCACTCCCAGCTTTCTGCTCAGCGCAGGAGGCGGAGTTGCATGCACTCACTGAGGCATGTATAATATCAAAAAACCAAACAGCTAACATATACACAGACTCCAGGTACGCAAATGGCGTGGCCCATGACTTTGGGCCAATATGGAAGAGCAGGGATTTTGTGGGGTCAGCAGGAAAACCTATCAAGCATGCAGAACAGATAAGGGCTCTGTTTAGAGCTCTGCAGCTACCCAGAAAGGTAGCTATATTGAAAGTCCAGTATTGGAAATGCCAAGGCAGATGCTGTTGCTAAACAGGCAGCCCTTATGCCCAGGGTGCAGGTCTGTCATGTGACACAGGGTGAAAACCCTGTAGAGCCTGTAACCCTTGACATACTGCAGAAGTTCCAGGAACAAGTCTCCTCAATAGACAAAAAAGCCTGGGAAAAGGAATGTGCTACATGTCAGGGAGGGCTCTGGAGAACAGATAATAAGTATTGTCTGCCCGGAAGCCTATACCCTATGATGACTCAATTGGCACATGGGCTGGTCCACAATTCTAAAGAAGCTATGACCAATATTGTCTTAGGACATTGGATAGCACCAGGATTCAATGCAGCTGCTACGGCATATGCAGCAGCCTGTGTGATATGCAGAAAATACACTCCAGGTCAAGTAGTGAAAACACCACAGAAGAACACACCAAAGCCATTGTACCCATACCCATTTCAGAGATTGCAGATTGACTATATACAGCTACCTATGGTAGGAACATATGAGTATGTCCTTGTGTGTACAGATCTATTCTCAAATTGGCCAGAGGCCTGGACAGTGGCGAAGGCAACAGCTATTATTATTATTATCATTTATTTGTTAGGCACCACAAGGTAACCACAGCGCCGCACACAGTACTAACAGTAGACTATACAGGGTGAAACCATACAGAACAATGAACAAAAAGAACCAATACTTCAGAAACTCCGGCCAGTCATATGCAGTAAAGACGGAGCGGAAGAACAGGTATGGAGACAGGAGGGGAGGGGGCCCTGCTCATACGATCTTACATCCTAAGGGAGGGTAAACAGACCAGGCAGAAGAACAGCTAAAAACACTGCCAAGAAACTGATAAGTGAAGTAATTTGCAGGTATGGAATGCCTGAAACAATAGAATCAGACCGAGGATCGCATTTTACGGGGGAAGTAATGCAAAATATAATGAAAGATATGGGGATACAGCAAGCCTTTCATACCCCGTATAGGCCTCAGGCAAGTGGAAAAGTTAAATGGCACATTAAAGTTAAAAATTCAGAAAATGATTGCAGAAACAGGAACAAACCTGGGTAGATTGTCTACCTTTAGCTCTATATTCAGTTAGAACTAAGGGGGTTTTGGGTTTTGGGTTTTGATTAGCTTGAGGTTTTGGGTTCTGATTTGTTTTGCCAAAACACCTGACGAAAGGTTTTGGTTCTGATTTCGGGTTTTGGGTTCTGATTTATTTTTTAAAAAGCATAAAAAGCGCTAAAATCCAGTTTTTTGGTTATTTTCCACTCCTACGCTATTATTAACCTCAAACCCATTCAATAACAATCATTTCCACTAATTTTCAGTCTATTTTGAACACCTCACACCTCACAATATTGTTTTTAGTCCAAAAACGTTGCACCAAGGTAGCTTTCTGGACTGCGTAGTGGAGTGGCCCCGGTACCCAATTTGGTACCGAGGCCACAATACCTCCTCCAACCATGGTACAGAGCATTCATCATTGAGATCCCATCAAGTATGTCAAAGACAGACAGGGTCGAAGTGTTATTTGTTGACTTTGGGAACAAAAAAGCTGTCCCTGTTGCAAATCTTCGTGCAATGAAGTGTGACTTTTTCATTTAAAGGCTCAAGCTTTCAAGTGTAGCGTTTATAAGTTATATTATACTTTTGGTTTAATTTGTTGAATTTGTTTTAATTTTGTTTTACTTTGTGCTCATGGCAAACGATTGTTGAACGGTCACATAATGCCAAAAAAAGAGTTGCAAGATGGAATTGTCCTTGGGCCCACCCACCCACCCTGATGTTGTTGAAATAGGACATGCACACTTTAACAAACCAATCATTTCAGCGACAGGGCCTACCAAACTACTGTAGCTAAAATGATTGGTTTGTTTGGGCCCCCACACAAAAAAAGCTATTCATCTCTCCCTGTACAAACTAAACTGGCTCTACTGAGGCAAGATGTCGTCCTCATCCTCATCCTCTGATTCCTGGCCCCCTTCAGTGTGTACTTCCTCATCCTCACACATTATCAATTCGTCCCCGCTGGACTCCACAACCACAGGTCCCTCTGTATTAACTGGAGTGCAGTGCTGTACTTGATTGAGGAATTGATAATTCATTTTTATGAACATCATTTTTTCAACGTTCTGAGGAAGCAACCTCCTTCGCCGCTCACTGACCAGGTTACCCACTGCACTAAAAACTCTTTTTGAGTACACACTGGACGGGGGACAACTCAGGTAAAATAGAGCCAGTTTGTACAGGGGCTTCCAAACAGCCTTTTTTCCTGCCAATAACAATATGGACTGTCTGACATGTCTATTTGGATGGTGTCAGCAAAATAATCCTCCACCATTTTTTCAATTGTGACAGCATCCAATGCAGCGACAGTAGACATGTCTGCAATGGTTGGCAGGTCCTTCAGTCCGGACCAGATGTTGTCTGCATCCCCGCTAGCGGGTCTTTTAGGAAAACTGAGTTTTTTTCTCGCAGCCACAGGTGTGGAAGAATATTAAGGTGGAGCTGTTGGTATGTCACGGTCCTCTTCAGAGAACAATTTCCTGACCAGCAGGTCTTTGCACCTCTGTAGACTTGTGTCCACCGGAAACAGAGACACAACATACGCTTTAAACCGAGGATCAAGCACGGTGGCCAGAATGTATTCCTCTGACTTTAAAAGAGTGACCACCCTCGGATCCTGGCAAAGCGTACGGAGGGCTTCATCCACAAGAGCTACATGCTTGGTGGAATCGCAATGGTTTACCAGCTCCTCCCTCACTTTCTCCAGCTGCTTCTGCAACAGCCTGATCAGGGGAATGACCTGACTCAAGCTGACAGTGTCGGAACTGACTTCTCGTGTGGCAAGTTCAAACGGCTGCAGAACCTTGCACAACACGGAAATCAGTTTCCACTGCGCTTGACTCAGGCGCATCCCCACTCCTTTTCCTATGTCGTAGGTGACTGTGTAGGCTTGAATGGCGTTTTGCTGCTCCTCCATCCTCTGCAGCATATAGAGGGTGGAGTTCCAGCGCGTCACAACCTCTTGTTTGAGGTGATGGCAGGGCAGGTTCAGACTTTTTTGATGTTGCTCGAGTCTGCGGTAGGCACTGGCAGAATGCCGAAAGTGTCCAGCAATTTTGCGGGCCACCGCAAGCATCTCCTGCACACCCCTGTTACTCTTGAGGTAATGCTGCACCACCAAATTAACGGTGTGGGCAAAACATGGGACGTGCTGGAAATTGCCCATATGTAATGCCCGCACAATGTTACTGGCATTGTCTGACACCACAAATCCCCTGGAGAGTCTAAGTGGAGTAAGCCACTTCGAGATTATTTCCCTCAGTTTTTCTAAGAGGTTGTCAGCATTGTGCCTCTTACTAAAACCTGTGATACACAACGTTGCCTGCCTTGGCATGAGCAGCCGTTGTGGAGATGCTGCTACTGATGCAGCTGCTGCTGTTGCTGCGGAAGGCGATGCATCTACCCAGTGGGCTGTCACAGTCATATAGTCCTTAGTTTGCCCTGAACCACTTGTCCACATGTCCGTGGTTAAGTGGACAGTGGGTACAACCGCATTTTTCAGAGCACTGAGGACACTTGTTCTTACTTCTCTGTACATCTTTGGTATCGCCTGCCTAGTGAAGTGGAATCTCGACGGGATTTGGTACCGGGGACACAATACCTCCATCAACAGTCTAAATCCCACTCCACTGATGGCGGACACCGAACGCACATCTAACACCAACATTGCTGTTATTGACGCAGTTATCTGCTTTGCCATAGGATGTCTAGTGTCGTACTTGGTGCTCATGGCAAACGACTGTTGGACGATCCATTGTTTGGTGAAAGACGTAGCGGTCTTACGACTTCCCCTCTGGAAAGATGACCGACTATCAGCAGCAACAGCAGCAGTGGCAGTAATAGGCGTACCGCTGCAGGATTCCTCGGATAATTCCCGTATTGAAGAGGACTCAGTCTGGCTGGTGACATGGCCTGCAGGACTAAATCTGATGGAGATCGTGGAGGAAGTTGACGAGGAGGGTGTTGGTGGTATGTATCCAACAGGACCAAGGGATTTAGGTGTCCCTGGACTGCTGACGGTCCTAGCCACAGGTCCTGAACTAAACACTGAATTATGAAGGTTCTTCAGGTGACGTATAAGTGAGGATGTCCCTAGGTGGCCAAGATCCTTACCCCTGCTTATTTGAGCTTTATATAAGCTACATATGGCAATACATTTGTTGTCCGGATTCGGATAAAAATAACTCCAGACAGAAGAGGTGAATTTTTTGGTCTTCTGACCAGGCATGACGATGGGCTTTTTCATCCCATGGACAACAACTGTTTCCCCCCCTGGTGGCTCATTTATGATAACCACATCAGCATCCTCCTCGTCAAGTTCCTCCACAATGCCAGCTAAATCAATAGCCTCCTTGACACCTTGATTATCCAAATCTGGATCTACACTGTGGGTCATCCTTCCAGCATATGCAGAGGGTGGGCTGCAAATTGGGGATGGAGTCACCTCTTCCCGTACAGTGATGGGAAAGTCAGGCTTCGCAACCACCAACACCCTTGGACTCGCCTTGGGGATATGTGATGTCATCTGTTTAGAAGGCAGAGTTGTTTGCTGTGTTGTTGCTGACAGCATAACTCTTTCAAAAAAAATTTGGGGGGGAGGAGGTCTTAGATCCTTGGGTGAAGCTGAACCACTAGTCCTGAACACGGGCCAGAGCCTAAGCCGTTCCTTGCCACTCCGTGTCGTAAATGGCATATTGGCAAGTTTACGTTTCTCCTCAGATGTTTTTAATATTCTTTTTTTGCTAATTTTAGAGAACTTTGGTTTTTGGGATTTTACATGCCCTCTAGGAGATTGGACATCGCCCTTGCCAGATGACGTTGATGGCATTTCATCATCTATGTCATGACTAGTGGCAGCAGCTTCAGCATTAGGAGGAGGAAGTGGGTGTTGATCTTTCCCTACTTTATCCTCCAAATTTTTGTACTCCATTATATGCAGCACAAGAGAGTGTACCCCTAAACCACACACACTCGGCAAAGCCTTTACAAATTATCTGCGGCACAGGAGAGTACCACTGTACTGGAGTTATACAGCAGTACCTAGTATTTTAAAAATAATTTTTTTATATTTTTTTACAACTATTTTTGTATAATTTTTTTATAATTTTTTAATTTATTTTCTTTTTTTTTTTTTATAATTTTTGTATAACTTTTTAATTTAGTTTTTAGCAGAACAGAGCACAGGACACAGGCAGCACCACTGGACTCAGCAGGACAGAGCACAGGACACAGGCAGCACCACTGGACTCAGCAGGACAGAGCACAGGACACAGCCCCACTGGACTCAGCAGGACAGAGCACTGGACAAAGCACAAAAGTACCACTAAGATTAAAACAAGGACAGGAGCTCCCTAACTGCAACCTCTCTCACGAGTGATCGCAGCCAGAATGAAGATGGCGGCCGCTAGCGCTGAATTTATGACATCCGAGTCTCGCGAGATCCGACGCGAGACTTGGATGTCATAGCCTCGGTTTGGCTCCGTTTGGCGCCCAGAAGTTCCCGAACAGTGCTCAGATACTGTCGGATCCGCACTGTTCGGGTGGGCTCGGTTTTTGGAAATCCGAGCCTGCTCATCCCTAGTTAGAACAACACCAGGAAAGAAGCATAAGTTGTCCCCTTATGAAATATTGTTTGGGGGAGTCCCCAAGACAGGGTGTTATTTTCCTCAGCAATTGCAACATAATCATGCAGATCTAACTGATTATTTAATACAGCTTACAAAGATAATGACTAATGTGCGCTCTCAAGTTTTCTCCTCCATTCCAGATCCAAATAACCATATAGGAGCCACATGCCTTGCAACCATGAGATTAGGTCTACCTAAAAAGGCACATGAGGAAAACTTTGGAACCCAGATTTGATGGTCCATATCAAGTGGTCTTGACCACTCCCACTTCTGTTAAGTTAGGAGGAAGAGACACCTGGGTCCACACGTCTCACTGCAAAAAACTGACGGTGAAAATTGAAGCACCATGAATCCTTTCTGTGTGATAATGTGCATAGCACTAGTTACAGTACAGATAATATATATACAGATGTATACGCCAGGAAATAAAGTTCAGAAGGTAGACTTAACCAAATGTGCAGGTATGATATGGAATAAATCAAGTAATCAAGAAGAATGTGTAGGGATAGGTAGAAGCAGGATAAAGATTCCATATCCCTGTTGTAGGTTAAACTTTACATTTACTGGTGGCGATGGGTTTGTAGAAACAGCAGGAAGGAATGAACCCCATTATTTTTGGGCACCAGGAGAAAATGATACTATGATCATGACTAATAGTACTCCCATCATATGCTGCACTGAACCATTTATCAAATTAAAAGGGTATAACCAAGCCTGGATAGAAGCCCTCAAGTGTGTAAATGGCTCCAATAATAATACAGTACCAATAGGAAGGGCGTGGAAGGGAATAGGGGATTTGATGATGATGTGTACCAACAGTACTGAGATACCAGGGGAGTATGTACTCATGGAAAAACTATACATATTAGACCCCAAGCCAAGAGTCATTAATGATACTCTAATCAAGGTGCCTTCTACTTGCAGAAATATAGGTACTAGGAAATATGCAACCCAGCACACTTCCAATATCACATTCCCTCTTGATCCCAAGTGCCAAAATAGGAAGAAAAGGGAGTGGTATGATACATTATTGGGGGTAACAGGTACTGGAATGGGGGTGCTTAACAGTATAGACATAGAAACATTGAGTAATAACATGAGTGCAGCAGGAGAAGATATAAACAAGGTAATCACCATGCAGACACAGTGGATGCCTACAGTTTTCATGCCTTTGCAGAAACTAGTATTATGGGACAAAGAATATTTACAGATATTTAATGCAACATTTTTCAATTCCTTAGGAATTTTATTTTTTTTATTCATTTTTATTTATAAGGCGCCACAAGGCATCCGCAGCGCCGTACAGAGACAAACAAATTACAATACAATGGGAGACAGCACAGTACAGTAAACAGTAAGCACAGTAACTCAGTAAGCTTAATGCACAGCTAGAGAGGGCGGGGAAGGGGGAGGTAGAATCCGCAAATGACGGGGCCCAAGAAGGAGGGCGCGGAAGACAGGGAGACCCCCAGGGGGGAGGAAGAAGCGAGAGTGGACGTGGAGTAGAGCCTTGAGGAGGAAGGCTAAGTAGCTGGAGAGCAGAGTTAGAAGTGGTGGAAACAGGAGGAGAGATAGCCCTGCTCAGAGGAGAGTACAATCTAAGGGGAGGGGTGGACAGACAGAGAGACGCAGGGGAGAGAGGGAGAGTAGGGGGATGGAGGCAGAAGATAAGGCAGGAAGTTAAGTGGGAGACAGAAAGGCTTTAAGAAAAAGGTGGGTTTTTAGGGCCCGTTTGAAACTGGACAGGTTAGGGGAAGTTCTGATGGAGGGAGGGAGCTTGTTTCAGTGGAGGGGGGCAGCGCGGGCGAAGTCTTGGATACGCGCGTGGGAGGAGGTTATAAGGGGGGAAGAGAGGCGACGGTCAGAGGCAGAACGGAGAGGGTGGGGTGGAGCATGAATAGAGAGGAAGGTGGAGATGTAGGGCGCAGTGGAGTTGGCGAGGCCCTTGTAGGTGAGTGTAAGGAGCTTAAAGAGGATTCTGAAGGGGAATGGGAGCCAGTGAAGGGCTAGGTAGAGGGGGGAGACAGAAGAGGAGCGGCGAGAAAGGAAAATAAGCCTAGCGGCAGTGTTAAGAACAGATCGAAGGGGATCGAGATGAGAGTGGGGGAGGCCAGTGAGGAGGAGGTTGCAGTAGTCCAGGCGGGAGATGATCAGAGAGTGGATAAGGCATTTGTTGGCATCTTGGGAGAGGAAGGGCCGGATGCGAGCGATGTTACGCAGCTGGAAGCGGCAGGATTTAGCAAGAGAGAGGATGGGGGGGCCAAAGGAGAGAGAGAAGTCAAGGATGACACCAAGGCAGCGAATTTGGGGGACATGGGAGATAGAGGTGTTGTCGACAGTGATGGAGAGGTCAGAAGGGGATGAGGTAGGAATAGATGTAAATATCTCCTTGATGTTTAACTGGACTGAATGCTCAATTAAGACACTGTATCAGAGAATACAAAAGAGTAACGCTCAAACTCAACTAATGCCTAACAATGAACTGGTATATAGTGTTATGCCTTCAGCAGTTATGTATTTATATATGTATGTATTCTGTGTAAACTCCATCTAGTGGTCAGCTTGGTATTAACTTAAATTGAACTCTCAGAGCCTCTGTAGCTTATTCACCAAAGCGCCATGGGTAGCTACGGCATCCGTTTTAGATATTACATGCTAGAAGCAAGAGGAGCAGTATATCTCTCCCCTTAGCACAGCATCAATGGTAAGATTGCTCCCTAGTTATGCACTTTTGTCATGTGTTTTCATGTTTGCATTACAATACATTTGTTCATGTTGTAAATGTATTTCCTTGTTTCTGTATTACAGTTTTACCACTTGAATTATAACATTCTTAACTACTTGAATAAACAACATTGAAGTAGGAGTGGTTATGCTGTCTGTCTGATTATATTCAGGCTAAAGAGAAGATTATAGTGAAGACAGAACAGTAAAACATTGGCTGTCAGCAAGTGAAACACATATATTCAGATTAACAGACCTGCTACACTGCCAGCTCAGTTATCTGCATATGACAAACTCAGCAGTTGTCTACACAGTCTGCAACACAGTGGCCACTCAGCAAGAGGAGTGCAGCCACTTGACTTCACAGAAACCTACAGATTGTCAGTGCAGCCATCCTGATTCAGCAATAAAGCAGTTCCTGCATAGTCAAACACCTCCTTAAAGGAGCCAACACTCTGACTTCTCAGAAACTGGCACTCAGTATATGCAGTTACCTGTATACTGCAATATAGTGATCTCTATACAGTCAAACACCTACCTCTTAACATCATGTCACAGAAAACGACACCTTCATACAAAACAAGGTCTCAAACCTGTGGTTCCTCAAAATCTTCATCTGTCACCAACGCAGCCATCATTGCCCGCGCAAAAGCTGTAGCCGCGAAAGTACGCTCCAACTTTGCAGAGCAAGAAATGCAATTGAAAATAGAGAAATCACGCTTGGAGGCAGAGAAATCACGTCAGGAGGCAGAAATGACAATAGAGAAATCACGCTTGGAGGCAGAGAAATCACGTCAGGAGGCAGAAATGACAGTAGAGAAATTACGCTTAGAGGCAATTATGGGAAAGCTTGCTGCAGAAAAGGAAGCCGCAGCTGCCATTGCTGAAGCAGACTGCAGATCGCCCTGCTATAAAAGGCACCATCAATGTACTTGACTCAGAGCTAGGATCCCAAGATCCACTGCAACGCACATCGGAATATGTCCATCAAGTCTCCAAAATGAGTAGCAACCCTCCAGAAGCACAAGGTATGCAAACAGACTTTATCAGTGAAAAAAGTCTAAAACGCTGTGCAGGTCAACCACATGTGAACAACAAACCGCAAATTTACAAGCAAGAGAAATCTACACAAGGTGAAACCACGAGGGACATCCCTCCCCCACTCCAAGAGTTTGAGTCTGTAAACTACAACAAAAGGCAGCGCCTCCTGCAGACAAAAGTGGTATGGCACAAGCCGGCTGGAAACAGACAATCCTAGCAGGTATGATCACACACCACTTGCTCACTATGTTCATACACCGACAGCACATCCTAGAGCCAACCAGGACACACTAGACTTTGCCAAGTTTCTTGCACGACGAGAGCTAGTAACACAAGGACTTTCAAAGTTTAATGATCGACCTGAGAGCTTCAGAGCTTGGCAATGCAATCAGAGGCTTAGACCTTTCATATAGCGAGGAGATAGACCTCTTAATTAAATGGCTTGGAAATGAGTCTGTTGAACTTGCTAAAAGGATCAGAGCAATTAATATAAACTTCCCAGAGTCTGGCCTTAAAATGATCTGGGATAGACTTGATGAATGTTATGGCTCACCAGAAGCAATAGAAGCTGCACTATTCAAAAGAATTGATGATTTCCCTAGATTACCTAACAAGGGTTACCAGAGACTTAGAGAACTGAGTGACTTATTAATGGAGCTTCAAGTAGCAAAGTCTGAAGGAGACTTACCGGGACTCACCTACCTTGATACAGCAAGAGGCATTAACCCCATAGTTCAAAAGCTACCTTACAGGGGTCGTGGCTAAGACGCCATCTCAGACAGACACGTTTTTGGGCTCTCCCTGTCAACGAGCTCTTAAACCAGACAATATTTGGGCTTGAATACTGCCAGAGTTGCCCAGACGGCGTGTGACGCTAGCTGAGACCTCCGGGGATGTTTGCCTACTTTCTGGGGCTCTGGAAGATCGCTTGCAGCCGGCTGAATATCTCGCGCTGAGTGCCCTCTCATAGGCTGGGCTTGCTGGCATCCCACTGGTTGCTTAGCTCCTGCCTGAGTAGCCCCTCCGACCCCACTGACTCCTTTCCGGGCTTCCAGCCGTTCGGAGCGCATACGGCGGGATAAGGGGCCTATTTCCGGCAGAGTACCTGGGCTGAAGTTGAGAGCTGCCCGGCGGACCCTCCACTTCCGTTTTCGCTGCGGGACTTCCGGTTTCGCCGCGGGACTTCCGGTCGGACGGAATTGAGCTGAGTCGGCATCCCTGCATTGGGACTTACACTAAAATAATAAAGCGCCCACCTTCTCAAGGCTACCATCGCCTTGTTGCGGGGTCCTTCCGCTGATAGAAGCAAAGTGCAGCCCTCTGACCACTCAATCAAGAGAGACACACAGCCAATTGCAAATCTTCCCTTATGTACAAAAATGGAATAAACATTCCTGAACTGCTGTAGTAGGAGTCCCCCAAACACTGGTGGTCTCAGCCGTACCCACCTCTTGTTGGGTTTCTAAGTCAGGTGTGGAACACCATAAAGGAGTCTCTGATCCCTCTCAACTGCTGTATACTGCAAGTCACCACATAGAAGACCATCGCACTCCAGCCTCACAGTAAAATTGTTGGTAGGCTCTCCTGGAGTCATATTAGAGTCACCAGACCATCCAGAGAGAAAACTAACAGCGGGACACTAGGGTACATACTACCCCTCTACTTAACTGTCCCACAACTTACTATGTCCACTTAACCCACATGGGTTTGTTCCCCGCCCGTCTGCCTCATACTCAACATTTGCAAACGGTTTCCCAGAGATTCTGAACTTAACATGAATAAATCTACGGGTAAAGGCCGCAAAGGCGCACCAGTTGAGATAACTCAGCACTTCTGCCGTCAGGACAAAGCACATACTTCATCTTCTCCTAACTCACCCTCGGAGTCCCAGAGCGACCAAGACCCTCCTACCACTGCTTCTCCCTCAACCAAGGAGGACTTTGCTGAATTACGAAATTTAATCGTGGAGCGCACTAACGCCTTTTCCGTTGATCTTCAGAAGGCTATAGACGATCTCAAAACAGAAATGGTCGCAATCTCCAAAAGAACCTCGGTTCTGGAAAACAAGATGGAGTCGTCACTTACATTCCAAAATGTAGCCTCAAAAGATATAGACTTCCTGCTAAAGGACAACGATTTCATGAGGGACAAGCTTGAAGATGTTGAGAACAGGGAACGACGCAATAACCTCAGATTACGCAACATCCCCGAATCAGTGGAACCTACGGATCTGGAGGACTATGTGAGTAGGTTCTTCTCTTCTCTGGACTCTGCCTTATCCAATCACCCTATGCAGATCGAACGGGTTCATAGGGCCTTGAGACAACGCCCGAAAGATTCCGAACCCCCTTGTGATGTGATATTGAGACTACTATCCTTTAAGACCAAGGAACTTATTACCAAAGCGGTTCGGAATTCTTCATATACTCTTTACGAAGGGTCCCGTATCCAAGTTTTTCAAGATCTTGCCCCTTCAACGATAGCCAAGAGACGCGACCTCAGGGAGGTTACCAGCATCCTTAGAGAAAATGGATACAAATACCGCTGGGGTTTCCCTTTTCGTTTGATTATTGAAGTCGAGACCCGTCAAGAGTCAATCCGAACACCGAACGAAGGAAAAGACTTACTCCGCAAGCTCCATCTCTTCCGTCTTGACAGGATCGTGGGTGGCGATGCCCAGAGCTCCTCGCAACAACCTCCTTGATTTGTAAATCTATGTCTCTGTTAGAGGAGACGTGAAGTAATATTGTGCCTTAACTTGCTCTGTTTGTATCTGCTTTTATTCTTCTAACAAATGTCAATATTTTCATGTTGCTCTCATAATTACCGTAGATATTGTTGTCTCTGGTTACAAGTTTAGCTTCGGTTTAACCTTATTATGTTATTTATGTACGGGCGGGGGACGTGTCCTGTCCTCCTAGCCACGCACCCACATACCTTGGGATTTTCTTAGCAGTCTATCTGATAGTTTATATTTTACACGCACTCCCGTACTCTGTGCCTTGGTTCTGATAATTGAATAGGCAAACTTTGCCTTGTTTTTTAAGTTAATATAGCTTTTTTAGGCACTGTCCTAGTAGGTCTCTCCTCTGCTATTGAGGTCTGAACCTACACCCTTGCCTTTCTTCTTTCATAACTCCTCCTTCCTTTACTCTTCTTTCCCTTCCCTTCCCACTCCCTGCTCCCCTCCCCCCAACCCCTCTCCCCTGGTACTCCAGTTCGAGGGATAACATCTTTATTCTTTGTGTTTCTCCTAAGAATACCGATCATGACTCTTACAACACTCTCCCTCAATGTTAAAGGGTTAAACACACCTCAAAAGCGCTCTATGCTATTCCATACATTACGAAAACTTAATTGTGATATAATTTTTTTGTAGGAGACTCATTTCAAAGCGGGTGGCCATCCTTCCCTGTCCTCAAGAGGATATCCTGATGCCTACTATTCCTCTCATTCTACAAAGAGGAATGGTGTTGCCATTCTTCTCCGCAGTTCAGTTCCATTTGTCGTGTCAGCAGTTAAGGACGACCCTGAAGGCCGGTTTCTCTTCCTGACGGGAAAAATTGGTCATCTAGATATAACCTTTGCCAACATTTACGCGCCAAATACAGGTCAGACAGCTTTTTTCACACACTTTTTCTCGGAACTACACCATTTCCGTAAGGGTTTGCTTTTACTCGGGGGTGACTTTAACACTGTTATGTCCCCCCTCCTAGACAGATCCGCTTCTAGGCACACCTCCCCCCATCTTCACATACAAAACATCTGCAGAAACAAGTGACTGAGGCCGGCCTATTTGATATCTGGCGAGCGTTATATCCCTCTTCAAGGGACTACACATTCTACTCCTTTCCCCACCAAACCTACTCCCGGATTGACATGTTTATGGGCTGCTCAAACATCTTCCAACATATAACTAGGGCTGATATAGTTCCCAATACGTGGTCCGACCACTCTATATTATCATTAACGGTTGACCTTTTTCAGAACCCTCGGGGCAGAACCTCCTGGAAATTGAACGAGACTCTTCTTAAACTCCCCGGGTTTAAAGATCTCATATCTGATTCTATCACAAAATACTTTGAGATCAATTCAGACCCAGAGATTCAGATCTCCACTATATGGGAAGCCCACAAGGCAGTCATTCGGGGGGACATCATTCAGTTTGCCTCCCGCAGGAAAAAAGAACGTAACGCAACGCTTGATAAACTTACTCTTCAACTTAAAAATTTAGAAACAACACATAAGGAGTCTAACTCCCATTCAGTTTTGAAAGAAATCCAAAAGACTAGGGACGAAATTCAGTCAATTCTCGCAGAGAGAACAGAACGCCAGCTTAGATGGCTTAATCAAACATTTTTTGAAAAAGGCAACAAGGCCGATTCTCTTTTGGCCAGGAGACTGAGAGCCAAACGGGGCTCCCAAATAATCAATTCTATCAGAAACAAAAAAGGGGACCTATCTTACGATCCAAGGACCATAAATGAAACATTCCACAAATATTATGAAAATCTGTATAACATTCATAAGGACCAAACCTCATTTAAAGCCCCCCCTCAAGCCATCAATACCTACTTAAATAATTGTTCTCTTCCTTCCCTATCCTCCCGCCAGGCTTCTACTCTTAACGAGGCTATCTCCAATGAAGAAGTAATCCTTGCACTAAAGTCACAGAAGAACTCCAAAGCCCCCGGTCCTGATGGCTTTATGATGCTTTATTATAAAACATTCTCCAAAGAACTAGTCCCTCATTTGACGCATTTGTTTAATTCCATTATGACGGGGGGTAAATTCCATACGGAATCCACGCGCTCCACTATAGTGGTGATTCCTAAACCTAACAAGGACCCGACCTGTTGCCCCAGCTACCGTCCCATTTCACTAATCAACTCTGACGTTAAACTTTTTGCCAAAATTCTGGAAAATCGTTTAAATGCCTATTTACCAACACTGGTCTTCCCAGACCAAGTAGGTTTTGTCCCCAACAGGCAGGCTTTAGACAACACTAAGCGTACTATAGACATCATCGCCCATATTAACCAGAATAAGATCCCGTCAGTTGTTTTGGCATTAGACGCCGAAAAGGCCTTTGACAGACTCTCGTGGCCTTTCATGTTCAGCACGTTAAGTCATTTCGGTTTAAACGGGGCCTTTCTTTCGGCCATCCAGGCCCTATATCATCGCCCCACCTCATCGGTATTGACCAATGGGCTCCTATCCCAGGCTTTTTCACTAGGTAATGGCACTAGACAGGGGTGTCCCTTGTCCCCCCTCTTATACGCTTTATGCATAGAACCTTTAGCTGCCGCCATTAGAAGAAACCCGGACATATCAGGGATTCAAATTGGTCCTCGTCATTTCAAAATCTCCCTATTCACTGATGACGTACTATTAACACTCGCAAACCCCCTCATTTCACTCCCAAATCTTCTTAAAGAACTTAAAGAATATGGATCCTTATCAAACTATAAAATAAATAATTCTAAATCGGAAGCCCTTTTACTCCAAGTCCCTATCGTCACCAAAAATATTCTCGAATCTTCGTTCGATTTTTAATGGCGCCCAAAGGTGCTACGATATTTAGGGGTTCAGATCACGAAAGAATACAAACAGCTATTCCACGCCAACTACACCCCCTTATTTGACTCAATAAAAAGAGACCTGGCCAGATGGGACTCGCTTTTTGTCTCCTGGTTTGGTAGGATTAGTGTGATAAAAATGAACGTCTTATATCTTTTTCAGACCTTACCAATCCCTATCCCGGGTACCTTTCTAACGAATCTGCAATCTTCATGCGGTACATTTATCTGGCAAGGGAAAAAATCAAGACTCAAAAGGTCCTGCCTAGCTAAGCCCACCCAGTCAGGGGGATATGGACTTCCGCTCTTTGAGTGCTACTATCATGCAGTTAACCTCAGTCATATCATTTCCTGGCAGTCTGCTCTGGGGATCAAGAGATGGGTCGATCTAGAGAACGCACATACACCAGATCACAATCTGAATTCGCTCCCCTGGCTCCCTAGAGCTCAAAGGCCGGCCTCAGTGTACTCGCACCCCTCCATACAGTTCACACTCAACCTATGGGACAAGCTCCATAGAAAGTGGGAGCTCACCTCATTTCCTTCTCCTCTTACTCCACTGTGGCATCACCCGGATTTTCCAGCAGGAAATATGCGGTCATTCTTGCGCCCCTGGCAAAAGGCTGGTATCACTCAGTTTACTCACATTATGGGATATTTTGCTCCCCGCACTTTCCCGGATCTAAGAGAAAAAAAGGGCCTTCCTTCATCCTTACATTTTGCTTACACTCAAATCCGAAGCTTTATTCAATCACTCCGTAGATCTTCCAAGCTACGTACCCTCACTCCTTTTGAGAGGAGCTGTGTGTATAGACCAGGAGATTCAGGACTAATATCTCTGATATATCATAATTTCCTGGAACCAAAAACTGACACTGCGGAATCGTTTGAGGTGGCATGGCTTCGGGACACTGGTAGAGCTCTGGATCAGAAGGGATGGTCCCGGCTACGGGTGAGAATCTCCAAAATCTCCATTAATACCTCAATACGAGAAAACACATTTAAAGTATATACAAGATGGTATCTAGTGCCTTCAAAGCTCCACATAATATATCCAGGCACTTCTGACTCATGCTGGAGAGGGTGTGGGGAGGTGGGCTCATTCTACCACATCTGGTGGACATGCCCTAGAGTTTCAAATTTGTGGTCCCAGGTGGCTGACCTAATGACAAGAATTCTAGAGGTTGAGGTTTCACCTGACCCAATGGTTATGCTGTTATGCTCCCGGGTCGAAGGCCTAACTAAACAGGCAGATAGACTTGTTCAACACATTTGTGCGCGTAAACGTTGGCCTACAGATAGCGAAGGAATGGAAGTCCCTTCATCCACCCAGCCTCCAAAGTGTAGTTTCTCGTGTGTGGTACATGGCCTCTATGGAATACATCACCAGCCTTCTCCACGACAAAATTATAAATTTCAAAAAGGTATGGAATTTCTGGTATTCTTTCCATCAAGCAAATATGCCCGCTACTTAAAAGGCTGTTTCTTCAGAAGCTCTTACCAGGTCCTTGCATAAATAAAGAGTTTAAATAATAAAAAAAAAAAGCTACCTTACAATCTGCAGGAACAATGGGTCACCCATGGCTCCAAATACAAACAGCGGAACAATGTGCTATTTCCCCCATTCTCTGTTTTCGTGGACATTGTACACCAGCTAGCTAAGATCAGAAATGATCCTAGTTTTGTCTTTACCCTATCAGGTGCTACCCCAATACTACCTAGCCCACGCAAAACATCAGTTGCAGTTCACAAGACTAATGTGTATCCTCCAGATTCCTTCCACAAGTCTTCCAGATATATCAGTAAAGAGTCTAAAGACAAGGATCCTAGCAAACAGTGTACTCTACATCGGAGACCACATCCTCTCCTGAAATGCAGAACCTTCAGAGAGAAGTCCCTGGAGAACCGCAAAGCCTTCCTTCGAGAAAACGACATCTGCTACAAGTGCTGCTCTTCAACATCCCACTTCGCCAAGGACTGTAAGGTCAGTGTCAACTGCACAGAGTGCAACAGCACAGATCACAACACAGCTCTACACCCTGGGCCTCCCCCATGGACTTTATTACACAGTTAAAGTGACACCGAGCATGGCGGGGAGCACAGTGGAGAGGGAAGGAACACTACTACAGTCACACCAGAGATCACTTCACAATGTACTGAAGTCTGTAAAGAAGCCATAAGCGGCAGATCTTGTTCCAAAATCTGTTTAGTAAGAGTCTACCCAAAGTGCCAGCCAGACAAAGCTGTCAAACTCTATGCAATCCTAGACGATCAAAGTAACAAGTCTCAAAGTATTAAAAGTATCAAAGTAGCCATATCAACCTTCTTTGAAATCTTTAGTATCAAAGGCCCCAACACTCCTTACTCCTTAAAGACTTGTGCAGGGATTTTTGAGACAACAGGGAGGAGAGCTACTGGCTATCAAGTCGAGTCCATGGACGGAAAGACTTGTCTTCCCTTACCAACTATCACTGAGTGCAACCAGATCCCAGATAACAGGTCTGAAATATCTACACCAGATGCAGCTATTCATCATGCACACTTGAAACGTATAGCACACCTGTTACCAGAACTAGACCCTCAAGCCCAGATAGTTCTACTCATAGGAAGAGATTTCTTAGGGGTCCACAAAGTCAGAAGCCAGATCAACGGTCCATACAATGCACCTTATGCTCAACGACTAGATCTGGGATGGGTCATAATAGGAGATGTATGTCTGGGAAACGTACACAGACCATCTTCTGTTAACAGCATGCTTACCCATACCTTGGAAAATGGACATCCTTCTATTTTCCAACCATGTCACAATCGCTTTCTCATAAAAGAATTGCCACACTTTCCTGTCATAGACTCCTCTAGTGACAATCACGTCTGTGACAACTACCAAGATCATCTAGGGTGCACAGTCTTCCAAAGAACACAGAAGGATGATCAGGTGGCAATGTCAATTGAGGACAAACAATTCTTAGAAATAATGCAGAATGAACTAGTCAAAGATGAGGCAAACAGCTGGGTTGCACCTCTACCCTTTAGAAACCACAGACCTCGCCTACCTAACAACAGAGAACAAGTACTTAAACGCTTCTCTTCACTTAAACGTAACGTTCACAGGAAACCAGAGATGAGAGATCACTTCTTCTCTTTCGTGGACAAAATATTTGAGAATGGCCATGCTGAGATAGCTCCCATCCTCAAAGATACAGAGGTACAGAACCAGAGACTCTGTGTATTCTCTGATGCTTCAGTTAAAGCAGTAGCAGCTGTTGAATATCTTAAAACTGTGGACATAAAAGGACAATGTCATATCGGGTTTGTTATGGGCAAAGCAAAGTTAGCACCACAACCAGAGCACACCGTACCCAGACTGGAACTTTGTGCTGCAGTACTAGCTGTTGAGTTAGCTGAACTCTTTGCATTTGAGTTGCCTATTGAGCTTGCAGAAGCAGAATTCTACACAGACAGTAAAGTAGTGTTAGGCTACATTAACAATGAGATCAGACGATTTCATGTTTATGTCAGCAATCGAGTGCTACGGATAAGGAGATCTACCAATCCAAAACAGTGGCACTATGTATCTACTGTTCACAATGTTGCAGACCACGCTACAAGAGCTGTCAGAGCCAATCTCCTTAAAGACACTTCATGGCTCACAGGACCTGAATTCCTGTACAAAGCAGATTGGAACAATCCAGAAAGTTACACATTTGAGTTAGTAGACGCAGGCTCAGATGCTGAAATCTGTACACAAGTGACTACAATCCATACCACAATTTCAGATTGTCAATTGGAGCCTCACAGATTTCAAAGGTTCTCAACTTGGGAAGCACTTGCCAGAGCTTTTATTTGCCTAACCCACATAGCTCGGTCATTTAAAAATGCCACACCTGTAAATGCAAATGGATGTAAGGGTCAAAATACTTACATAGTAACAGAGACACAACAAACCAAGAACCTCATTATCCGTGTTGTGCAACATCAAGCCTATACTAGAGAGATTGACTGTATTACCAGTGGAAAACCTATTCTTAGAGACAGCGTCCTGAAGAAGCTAGACCCATTCCTCGACAAGCATAATTTGCTAAGAGTAGGAGGTGGCCTTGAAGAAGCAAACTTAGGTTTCAATGAGAAACATCCATTAATCATTCCTGGAAGTCACCACGTTACTTCTTTAATTGTGCAACACTATCACAATGAAGTCAAACATCAGGGACGATTATTTACCGAAGAGGCTCTACGATCAGCTGGGTTCTGGATTATTGGAGCAAAACGACGTGTAAGTAACATAATCTTCAAATGTATCACTTGTCGCAGACTTCGTGGTACTTCCCACACTCAGAAAATGGCCAATCTTCCAGCAGACAGGCTTAGTACAGAACCTCCCTTTTCTAATGTTGGTCTTGATGTATTTGGTCCCTGGACTGTCATCACCCGACATACAAGAGGTGCGAATGCAAGCAGTAAGCGCTGGGCAGTTGTATTCACCTGTATGGCTATCAGAGCTGTTCATATTGAAGTCATAGAATCAATGGACACTTCAAGCTTCATTAATGCTCTTAAGACGTTTCATTGCCATCCGTGGTCCTATAAAACACATCCGCTCCGACAGAGGCACTAACTTCGTTGGAACAGCCAAAGAACTACAAATTTGCTCGAACATCGAAACGAAAGGTGTGCAGAGATACCTTAGTGAACAGGGTTGTGCATGGACCTTCAACCCACCTCATTCTTCTCATATGGGAGGGACCTGGGAAAGAATGATCAGCATAATTCGCAGAATCCTTGATTCCATCTTCTTACAAGTAGGAACTGCAAGACTCACTCACGAGTGTTTAACAACCTTCATGGCTGAAGTCTCAGCTATTGTCAATGCTAGACCTCTGATTTCAGTTTCTAATGACCCAGAAGACCCATTCCTGCTTACTCCTGCTACTCTTCTTACCCAGAAAACTGGGACTATCCATGCTCCTCCTGGAGAGTTCAACACCAAAGACTTATATAAACGTCAATGGAGGCAAGTACAAAGTCTTGCAAACACCTTCTGGGACAGGTGGAAGAGACAGTAGATCTCTACGCTGCAATCAAGGGACAAGTGGCAAGATTCCAAACCTAACTTAAAACCTGGTGACGTTGTGCTCGCCAGAGATTGTCAATCACAGCGTAATGAGTGGCCTTTAAGTCTTGTCACCAAAACATTCCCAAGCAAAGATGGGAAGGTCCGTAAGGTCGAGGTCAAGATTTGCAAGCACGGAGAGACTAAGTTATTTCTTAGACCAGTATCTGAGCTAATCTTGTTGTTACCTTTGGAGGACTTAAGTGGTGGCATCAATTGATACCAGGCGGGGAGTGTTATGCCTTCAGCAGTTATGTATTTATATATGTATGTATTCTGTGTGAACTCCATCTAGTGGTCAGCTTGGTATTAACTTAAATTGAACTCTCAGAGTCTCTGTAGTTTATTCACCAAAGCGCCATGGGTAGCTACGGCCTCCATTTTAGATATTACATGCTAGAAGCAAGAGGTGCAGTATATCTCTCTCCTTAGCACAGCATCAATGGTAAGATTGCTCCCTAGTTATGCACTTTTGTCATGTTTTCATGTTTGCATTACAATACATTTGTAAATGTATTTCCTTATTTCTGTATTACAGTTTTACCACTTGAATTATAACATTCTTAACTACTTGAATAAACAACATTGAAGTAGGAATGGTTATGCTGTCTGTCTGATTATATTCAGGCTAAAGAGAAGATTATAGTGAAGACAGAACATATAGAAATATGTTTAATGTAGCTACGCAGCTATGGATTCAAACCGATGGAATGGGTGTGAAGTGTACAGAAAACTGGTGCATAGGAAGTTTTCAGACATACAGTATACTGAGGACTGAGATAATGTATAAATTCCTCATATTACCTGTCCCACTTTATGCCCAGGTTGGTGGAACACAATTATGGACCCCGCAGATAAAAGGGGAGTATATAGATGATAAAAACAACACACATAACTTAGGATTGTGTTCAAATACAGACAATGGAATAGTGTGTTCTCAAAACACTAAAGTTTATGAACCTTGTAAGCTAGAACATCCAACTAGTGTCTGTAATTCTCCATGACTGGAGAAATGATATCTTTATAGAAGTAGCACCACAAATAGTGTGCTTAGTAACCCATGATAAACAAACTATAGAAATGTATAACTTGACTAATCCATTTTCAGGATGTTTTCAAAATGTTACTCATCTAATATGGAGAAATGAAACATATATTCTATAAGGACAGGAAAGACAATATATATCAGCAATTTATCCCAATTAAACTACCCTCCTATAACTTGACTATTAATCTTCAGGGGATAATCAATGCTATAAACAGCACCCAGCACCTGGCAGAGCATTTGGCACAGGTAAACTATTCAGCTAATCATGCACAAATGCAGACAATAATAGAACACAGGAATAAAAATATGTAGCTCATCAATTAAAAGATAGTCTGCAACACCATTGGTGGGATGTGTTCACAGGTAATTCCCCCACTGCAACAGGTATTTTTAAGGTAATGCTCCATCCAATACTGGTAATAATAGTGGTTTTGATCCTGTTGATTGTGTGGAATTGTTATTTGTCCTGTAAGTTTAGAAAAATGGTTAATCAGGCCATGACATGGTACCAACATATTTTAGTCAAACTCATAAAGTATGTACCTCATGTAAATAGAATAACCCCTATCAAGCAAAAATTACATGTGTATACTGCAGTGAAATACTGCTAGGGAAAGAATACATGATGCAAGGATACTTTCTCTTGTGAATGATTAATTCTCTATCCACATGGAGACTTTAGGTCAAAATCAGGGTAAATGTAGCTTGAGGACCAAGTAGCCCTGTATCATGACATGATAGGAAGGGTCAGGAAACACATGTATATTTGTTTAATTTAATAAAAAGAGGGGATTGTGAGAGTATAAAACAATTAATAGTTATTAAGATGTACAAATATATGTGTGAAATACCTTAAAACTATACTTCAGATGCAGGACTACGCCTTGAAGAAAAACAAGTGTTTCCTATAGAACAGACAATAGCAGGATGCCAGACTGAAGGAAACGGCCGGGAGGAAAACCACGTAGTACTGAACAAAGGATGTTGCCTTATATGTATTGTTGTTGCAAAAAAATATTTGCTGAGCTAAAGAGATTTCCTTATATGTACTTGTTAACCAGTTAATGCTGGACCCTAGGTATAAATAAAGGGCCAGCCTGGAAAGACCCTCAGAGCTGATATTGAAACTGCAACACCTTGTTTGTGTTTCACTTCTTCACTCTCCTGTTGACAGTATTATACCAAATAGAAAATCAGTTTATCAGAGATCGATAGTAGGGGCACCAAGCCTCGATACCCCGACAGTAGCAAAGTCGACAGCAGAGAGCATGAGGGAGGGTGGGAAAGGGGGAGGGGAGAGGAGGGAGTTGAAGGTGGCAAAAAGCCGATAGGGGTTGGAGGATTGGGAAGAATTGAGAGCTTTAAAGAAGGATTGTTTAGAGAGTGATAGGGCCGTACTGTAAGAGGCAAGTATGAATTTGAAGTGGAGGAAGTCAGCATGAGTGCGTGACTTTCTCCAGAGCCGTTCTGCACTGCGAGAGAATTTTTGAAGATAGCGGGTAAGTTTAGAGTGCCACGGTTGTGGTGGGGACCAATGAAGCTTGATGGTGACAGCTGGGGCGACAGAGTCAAGTGCAGTGGTAAGAGTGCAAGAAAGAGTGGTGATGGGGGAGAGGAGCGAGCTAAGGGAGGAAAAAGTGGTAGGATCAACTGTGTCAAGATTACGCCTGATGAGAGTAACCTTGGGGGATGGGGATGGTGAAAGGGGAGGAGAGATGCTAAAAGAGAGGAGATGGTGGTCAGAGAGAGGAAAAGGTGAATTAATGAGGTCAGAGACAGTACCAAGGTGTGAGAAAAACAGATCTAGGGAGTGGCCATTGCATTGGCGGGAGAGGAGGTCCATTGAGAGAGACCAAGGGAGGAGGAGAGAGAGAGAAGTTTGGAGGCAGCAGGGTCTGAGGGATTGTCTATAGAGATATTATGAGGGAGTAAAGTGATCAAGGAATTGGGAGACAGGACCGGGAGGACGGTAGATAACAGCAACACGGATGTGGACTGGGTGGAATAGGCAGATAGAGTGAACCTCAAAGGAGGAAAATGAGTGGGAGGGTTCAGGAGGAAGAACCCGAAAAGAGCAGCAGGAGGAGAGAAGTATGCCAACGCTGCCACCTTGCTTGCGGTGTGAATGTCTCTGCAAACTAGTCGGCATATATACTGGGTTATAGGGGATATCATTAGATAGTCAATTGTATTTACCAGCACACAGTTAGTGTATACTACCCCAACTATACCTGTGTTAGAGGACGCTTATGAGTGTCACATGGGCGCCTATATGAAACATTTAAATTGAATGTCCGTGAGACAACTAGAAACCACTGTGGTGACTCTTATAAGGTTTTTCTTATGCAGATATCTGCTCAATAAACATCTCAGTGCTAATATTTTTGCAAACTTTTTATTAACATGTATTTTGGCTGTATGTGAGACAAACACAACCTAATACAGCAATACCAATATAAAATTCCCTATGTGGATTTCTGTGAAGTAAATACAGCAGTATCAGCATCGAGGCAATTTGGCTGAACAATTTCAATTAATTCTTAATCACAGGAAATAACATAAGGTGCACTCTGTGAATATAAATATCATTAATTTGGTCAACCTTAATATTTTGAATACAGGAGTTGAGGTGGCTTGCGTTAGCAGCTATTTGCTGCTATTTTAACTGTGAATTAGTCCTTGTTATTCATTTACATTCATTTCTTCTTTTTTTTATTATTTCACTAACAGTGTTTGATTAGCACAATTTACTTAAAGGATATGATCTTAATGTATATTAATAAAGCAATATGATTTTATATGCAAAATATTAAATTAAACCTATGAGTGCCCCTCTAGACATATTTTCTCTGTTCTCTATTAGACTGTTAATATGACTTTCATGTGCGGGTGCACCTCTTCTGCGGCTTTATAGGTATAATCATATAGGAATTTAATAAAATTAACTAGCATATAGACCCTCTGTTGAAAAAAGGTTTTCCTGGTGCAATATACACACAACTTTAGGAAGTTATTGTTGCGTCGTTGGATCTCGCAAGTTTTGGATTCTATAAGTATCGCCCTCCATGGAGATCCAGCGCCATTTCACAGAGGGCCACAGAAGGGGTAGCAGGGTTGGTGGCAGTCTCCAGTGCAGTTGGGCAGCGTTAATACTTAAAAAAATAAAAGGAGGGGTGGCAGTGTTCTTCAAAGTATTCAGTGACATTGGATAGAGTTCTAGCTCACACAGAAACAGTAAAGGGGGCAGTTTTCAGTGCTGAAAGACACATAATAGAGTTGGCAGTGTTCTTCAAAGGCTTCAGTGACATTCTACAGAGATATAGTTCACTCATAAATAAGAGAGGTGGCAGTGGTAAGTGCTGAAACATAAATTCATATAATAGGGATAGCAGTGTTATTAAAAGACTACCGTTACATTTTACTGTGCCATAGCTCACCCAGATATAGGAGAGTTGGCATTGTTCAGTTGTCACGGGCACTAGGAGTCTTTACCCAGGGATCACCAGGTGATGGACTTACCAGAGCAATATAGGTGGTAATATGGTACTCTGGTAGCGGGGTGATCACGGAACAGGAGACAGCAGATGGTAGAGAATGCTCGTGGAAAGTCTATGACTAGCAGCACTGGTAATATATAAGTAATAGTACACGAGGAACTGAATGGACAAAGGAAACGTGAGAGTAGTCAGTGGTCTGCGGATAGCAAGTTGTACCACTGCTATAGTGAGGAGGAATGTCCAGAAGTAACGAGGAGGTGATGAGAGTCAGCGGTCTGCGTTAAGCAAGTTGTACCGCTGTCTAGGTGAAGGAATGGAATCCAGGTGGAGGTATCCGGAGAGTCAGTGGTCTGCGTTAGCAAGTTGTACCACTGCTATGTGGAAGGATACTGGAAACAGGTGACACAGGGAACAGGAATCAGTGGTCTGCCTCTAGCAAGTTGTACCACTGAAATATATATGTGAGGAGGAGCACGGGGAGATAAATGTAATGCAGAGTATACACGGGCACACTGAACTTGATCCCACGATGATATGCACAAAGTATAAATAACTGAGCAGCACTGCACAAATATACAAAGTCACAGGAACTATCCAGACTACAAGGTAACACAGTCAAATGATGGCAATAGTCTCAGTGGATAGGCAACTCCAGAGAAGAATAACTCAGTCCAGCAAGGTATGCAATACACGAGCACAGTCAATGATAAGTATGCATACTGTGGTTCAGAAGAGCAGGCTGTCAGACAGGAGTGCAGAGATACCTGAGCGGCAGGAGGCCGGCAGGATGCGAAGTCCCAGGGAAATGGAAGCGGAATCCAAGTAGGTGCAGCGCACAAGGTAGGTAGACCAGCAACGATGGAAACAATACTCAGGAAGCAGTAGTATATAGGACTGGTCGCCTGGAGATCACTGAAGAGTAGAAGTGGTAAGGCAGAGAAGACAGCAGCGGAGCGTTGATCCAATGCAGACAGGCGAGTTGACACAGGCAGGAACACTGTAGAAGCACGGAGAGCGGATCAGCTGGCTGCAGACACGAGGAGTACTGGAGAGTAGCGATAAGGAGGACACTGCAGATACACGGAGGTAGCGGATAGGAATCAGCAGGTGCAGTCACGATGAAACACGAGAGAGTTGAGGTAAGCTGGAACTGTTGAACACGGAGACAGCGGATAGGAATCATCTGGTGCAGTCTCGATGAAACATGGGAGAGTTGAAGTGAGCTGATAACTGTAGTGCACGGAGGCAGCGGATAGGAATCAGCTGGAGTAGTCACGATGAAACACGGGAGAGTTGAAGTGAGCTGATAACTGTAGTGCACGGAGGCAGCAGATAGGAATCAGCTGGAGTAGTCGCGATGAAACACAGGAGAGTTGAAGTGGTCTGGAAACCACAGGAGAGTTGAAGTGGTCTGGAAACCACAAGGGAGTTGAAGTGGTCTGGAAACCACAGGTATCAGCTGGGCTGAATACACGAGGAAACACAGGAACACCTTCAGAGGCTCATGGGGAATGAGACTCCAAGATCAGGCAACGAGGTATAGACAGCAGGTGCTTTAAATAGGGAGTGTTGCCTGATCAGCCAATTAACTAAAAGGAACAGAAACTGAAGGTTTGAAAGGGCTGCACATGCGCAGACCCTCAGGATGGTGGACGGCCACGGTTCCTAAACATACGGGAAGAAGCACTCACAGTCTGGTGAGTGACATCAGTGCTGAAACAGAAATTCAAATAATAGGGCTGGCAGTGTTATTAAAAGTCTCCAGTGACATTCTACTGTACCATAGCTCATACAGAAACAGGAGGGGTGGCAGTGTTCTTCAAGGTCTCCAGTAACATTTTATATAGTTATAGCTTACACAGAAACAGAAGAGGTGGCAGTTTTCAGTGCTGAAAGACAAATTAGAGGGTTGGCAGAGTTCTTCAAAGACTCCAGTGACATTCTACAGATATATAGTGCACCCAGAAATAGGAGAGGTGGCAGTGTTTAGTGCTGAAACTGAAATTCAAATAATAGGGCTGGCAGTGTTATTAAAAGTCTACCGTTACATTTTACTGTACCATAGCTCTCAGTAATATGAGAGGTGGCATTGTTCAGTGCTGAAACAGAAATTCAAATAAAAGGGCTTGGAGCTTTATTAAAAGTCTCCAGTCACATTTTACTTTGCCATAGCTCATCCAGAAACAGGAGAGGTGGCAGTGTCCTTGTCACTCTCCAGTCTCCAGTCACATTGTTTTTGCCACTCTCCAGTCTTCAGTCACATTGTTGTTGTTGTCATTCTCCAGCCTCAGTGTCATTGGTAACACAGAAACACGGGTAGCAGTCAGTGTTCTTGTCAATCTCCAGTCTCAGTCATGTTGATACTAATCCCTCTACATCATGTGCTGTAGCTTATGTTCAAGTGCATAGTGGTTTTATGTCAAGGAAACAAAAATGTAAAAAAAGCTTGTACCTTTTTAAAGAAAAAAACACCTCTCTAATAAAGGTGAAGGTTTACTGAAGAAACAAATAAAATTGCAACATGCCATTCTACCCAAAATGTTACAATGGGCTTAAGGCAGCTAAGGTAACAGTGCTGTCAATTAACTCTACAGTGGAAAGATGTTGTTGTCATCATCTACAGTTTCATCCTAACACAATATTAATTCATCACGGCAGGAAACCACCATTACGGAAGTCTCTGTAACATAAATGTCAAAAACAAAAATGTAAAAAAAAAAGATTTTACCTTTTTATAGAAAAAAAAACATCTTTAATAAAGGTGAAGCTTTACTGTAGAAAAACATAAAATTGCCAACATGCCATTTTACCCAAATATTAATAAGCATACCAGCATCTCAGTAAGATCCCAGCACCTGCAATCTACTGTGTCATCATCAGTGTGTACATCATCCTCACACAATACTAATTCTTCATCTCAGCTGGCATCCACCATTACAGAAGTCTCTGTACTTTGATGCAATTGCCAGTAACAGTCTTCCCCGAGGAATTTGTGTGATGTTATTGCATTAGATATGCTTAATGTTTGTAGACACTCCCTTATATGTTTAAGCTTGAATATTTAGTGATGGTCCCTAAGACCATGGGGAATGCTGGGAAGTGGGTGTGGGCAGTGTGCAATGTACCCGGAGTCTGCAAATGGCTGAATAAAGAGCTCAGCAGTGCCCACCCATGCTTCAGTGTCCTGATGAACTGATTTACAAGTATATTAACAAAACATGGTGTCAGAAGAAGTTTTAACTGGACTGCTAGAGCTCAGAGTGTGAAAGGATCCTGCAGAAGTCTGTAAAGCTGTGACACGCAGTGTCTGAATATCTGCCTTGTGCTCTGGTCACATCAAACAGTGAGTAACTATGGATAGGCTGTCTCTATTAACAAAACAATTTGTAGTTCATTTTACGACAGAGCTGTAATGATTTTTGGCCAATTCTTTTACACCAGACCAAGGGGTATAACTACTAAACTGAGGGTTTGAAAAGTGGAGATGTTGCCTAGAGCAACCAATCAGAGTCTAGCTGTCATTTTGTAGAATGTGATTGGTTGCTTAAGGTAACATCTCCACTTTTTGAAACCCGCAGTGACTCATCTACATTACCACTGGGTGTCTTGGGAATGCTGAGTTTTTCCTAGCAGTAGCCAGAGAAACTGAGGGATGGATGAGTCGTTGTCATGTACCACTTAAGCTGTCAGGTTGCTGACCAGGAGCTCATTGCATTTCTTGAGATCTGGTTCAGGTGGAAAGAAAGAGAAGACATAGGGCCTGATTCATTAGTGATCTTATCTTGCGCAAAAGTTAAGATGCTTATTTTTAAGAAGAAACGGGGAAATAAGAGTGAAGTTAATATGGATTTTCATCTTAATTTATGAAATTCTTCACTTGCGCAGTGGATTTTGCTTCTTATCTCCCTTTTCTGAGCATGCACAGAGTGGATTTGCTTAAGATAAGCAAGAAAGACAGATAAGATCGCTAATGAATCAGGCCCAATAGCTCTTAAACCTAGGATCATGCACAGTTGCCAAAATGTTGTGATGCGATTTCAAGATGTTGATAACTCTGGGATCCTGGCGAAGCGAATACAGCACTTGATCTACAAGTCCTACATAGTTAGCAGAATTGCTTAGTTTCATCTCCTCCTTCAATTTCTCTAGCTGCTTTTCCAAAAGTCTAATTAGGGGAATCACTTGACTCAAGCTAACAGTGTCTGAACACACGTCACAGGTGACTACTTAGAATGGTTTCAGCACCTTGCACAATATGGAAAGTATTCTCCACTGCCCTGGATGAAAAGTACATTCCCCCCCTAAAATTTGATTCTTTTTGCAACAGCTGAAATCTCCTACATGCTGTTGCAGAATGCTGAAAACTACCAAAATTATTTCGGGACATACATCATCTTGCATGTCACTGTCATTTTTTAAAAAGCTCGGTACCACCAAACTGATTGTGTGAACAAAACAGGGAATGTGATGGAATACTCCCGCTGTAATGCTCTCACAATATTGGTGGCGTTATCAAAAATGACATGTCCTCAGGACAGTCCAAGCAGGATAATGCACGTTGCAAAGACATCCCTTATTTTTCCAAGCAGGTTGTCATTGGTATGCCTCTTAGTGTAGCTGGTGATACATAAATGTAGGATACCACTTTGTATTTGCAACAGGATGAGGGGGATATTTGTGTAGCCGACGACAGCGCTAATGAGGATGTTGATGAGGATGATGTTGTTTGTGTAAGTCCTGCACCAGTGGAAGCAGTTCTTGCCAGTGATAAGAAGAAGGCCATTGTCATGCCTGGGAATAAGACCAAAAAATCCACCTCTTTTATGTGGAATTATTTTTATCCAATCCTGACAACAGTTGTCTAGCCATTTGAAGCGTTTGTAAAGCCACACCGACAACACCTTCCTCATCAATATTTTTATTAGTGATCAGAGTTAGTCCTGCATCCAAGTTGCTAAGTCTAGATGACTTCTCCCCTATCCAGGATTACTCTGAAGAATTCTTGAGCGTTAGTCCTGCTGCTGCTGCTGCTGCTCCTGCTGCTGAAGGTGCATCTTCAACCCAGAAGTAGACAAAGAAGAATAATACTAGTAGTCTACAACAATGGACTGTTAAACAATCCTTCACAAGAGGAAGCAGGTATGAAAGCTGTCACCCAGTTGCAAAGCAGATCATGACAACTATGCTAGTATTAGATCTGTGTCCAATATCTACCATTAATGAAGCTGAGTTTAGACAGTTAATTGAGGTCCTGTGTTCACGTTACCAAATTCCATCACAACACCTTTTTACTAGAAGAGCAAGGTTCCATAAAATGTAACTATTGGGCTACAAAATGCCATTCTACCCACTGGAAACTTAAAAAAACAGTTATGTGGACAAGCGGAAGTGGGCAAACTAAAGATTATATGACTGTGACAGAACACTGGGTTGATGAATTGCCTTCAGCAGCAGCATGTGCCCAACAACGCCATATTACTCTGAGGCAGGCTACTCTGTGTATCAGCGACTTCACTAAGAGGCATGCCGATGACAACCTGTTTGAAAAACTAAGGGATGTCATTGCAACATGGCTTATTCCGTTTGGACTCTCTTGAGGATATGTCATTTATGATAATGACAAAAATATTGTGAGAGCATTACAGCTGGGTGAAATTCAACACATTCCCTGTTTTGTTCACACAATCTACTTGGTGGTACAGTGCTTTTTGAAAAATGACAGGGATGTGTAGGAAATGCTGTCTGTGGCCCGAAAAATGTCAGGATATTTTCTTCATTCTGCAACAGTATGTAAGAAATTGTAGCAGCTGCAAAAACAATTTATTTTGCTCTGCCACCAACTGAAGCAAGAGGTGGTAACAAGGTGGAATTCCACACTTTATATGCTTGTGAGGATGGAGGAACAGCGAAAAGCCATCAATGTTTAATCCACAAGCAATGACATTGGGACAGAGAAGTAATGTATTTTAGTCCAGCGCAGTGGAGAATACTATCCGTGTATTCTCCACTGCAAGATGCTGAAATGATTCAAAGTAGTCATCTGTGAAGTGGTTAAGACACTGCTAGCTTGAGCAAAGAGATTCCCTTATCTAGACTTTTTGAAAAGCACCTTGAAAAATTGAAGGAGGAGATGAAACCAAAAATTACACTAAGTATGTCAAACTTGTAGAGGAAGTACTTCAATCGCTTTGCCAGGATCGAAGAGTTATCAACTTCTGGAAATCGGATCACTACATTTTGGCAAATACGCTTGATCCTAGGTTTAAGAGCTCTGTCTTCTCTTTATTTCCAACTGTCCCAGATCACAAGAGATGCAATAATCTCCTGGTTAGCAAGCTGACAGTTGAAGTAGTACCTGACACAATGGCATCCCCTCCTTCAGTTTCTCAGGCTACTGCTGCTAGAAAAAAACTAAGCTTTTCAAAGAGACCAAAGGATAATGCAGATGATTTAGTAGAACATTTAGACATCTGGTCTGGCCTAAAAAAATTGCCCTAAAATCATGGCACCTCTGACATAACTCCAGCTTTTCCTACTATCAATATCCAAAGATTGATGGAGGATTATTTTAACGACAGAAAATAAATAGACACGTCGGACAGTCCCTTTACATACTGGGAGATAAAAAGGCGATTTGGAGACCCATGTACAAACTCACTTTGCTATATCTAAGCTACCCACCCTCCAGTGTATATATTTGGAAAGTGTTTACAGCAAAGCCGATAACCTTGTCGGGGATTGGCGTAGGAGGTTACTTCCTAAAAATGAGAAAAAGATGTTCATCAAAATGAACTACAAATTCCGCAAGGAAGGCCTTTACTGGCATTTAAATCAAAGTACAGAGACTTCTGCAAGTCTGTGTGAGGATGATGTACACACGAAAGAGGGTGAAGAGGATGACAATGTAGATTGCAGATGCTGGAATCTAGCTGAGAGAAGAAAGCTAGCTGATGCTGGAATGCTTATTAATATTTGGGTAAAATGGCATGTTGGCAATTTTATGTTTTTTTACAGTAAAGCTTCACCTTTATTAAATATGTGTTTTTTTCTTTAAAAACGTAAAAGCTTTTTTTTTTACATTTTTGTTTTTGACATTTATGTTACAGAGACTTCTATAATGGTGGTTTCCTGCCGTGATGAATTAATATTGTGTTAGGATGAGGCTGTAGATGATGACAACAACATCTTGCCACTGTAGATTTCATTGACAGCACTGTTACCTTAGCTACCTTAAGCCTATTGTTAGCTTGTGTTGTGGGGGGCCCAAACAAACCAAGCACTTCATCCACAAAAGTGGCACTGCTTGTCGCTGAAGTGCTTGGTTTGTTAAAGTTGCATGTCCTTTTTAAGATCCATTATAAGTGTGGGTGGAAGAACCCAAAGACAATTGCATCTTACACCACACCACTTTTCCTTTCGGCTACCGCTGTGTGTCAATATTACTTACATGTCCTATTTACTATTTTGTGGTTTGCAAAACTCAAAGATACCCATTGATGATGCAGATGATTTAGCACAATATTTTGACATCTTGTCCTGTCTACTCTGAATTGCTCAAACTTAGTGACACCTCTGCCATAACTATTCCTAATCCTACTATCAACATCCAAAGAACAGTGGAGGATTATTATTATTTTTTTAACGGTATAAAGACAATAGTTTTATTAAAAAAGAAAAAAGTTGTTTGCAGAGATAATGCAAGCATGGATGTTTAAATAGACGTGTATATGTATTTCTCAAACCTTACACCTTGCTGCTGTCTCATCAGTATTGCACAAAGTGTTTGTAATCTGCACTGTACATCAAAGGTACCTAGCTATATTTTAATTTTTTTTGGGATTCAGGCTGATTCAAAGCTCAGTGATGACCTTGCTTTTCGCTGTGAATTTAAATGACTCTTTATAGTGCATTGTCTGGAAAAAGATCCAATATACTCGTGTCATGGCGATCACAGCCAATTTTTTGACACCCGGCGGATTTACTCTTCAGAAGTTTATTGTCAATCATTCTTATAATTGCTTCTCTCTCGTACGTGTGACCACATACTTTGTTGTTCACCATCTCCAACTGTGTTATAGGAGTGCTCTGTGTGACAGTGATCTCCTCGTCTTCATCTTCCAAATCTTCATCTGCAGGGGCTGTTGACACACCCATTTGTTTTCTGAGGTCTCTTACCTGTTCTTTATACTGGACATATTTATCATCCTTCCTCAGGGCCTCCTCTGTATTATTCTTCTGAAGCACAGTGTATCTCTCGTGTGCAAGCTCTCTTAAATTTGGGATCTCATCCGGTGGATCACATTTTTTGTATGGTCTCCTCAACTGCATCTATATATCGGTTTAAATCGCTGTTAAATGCAGCCTATTCCAACATGACGGATTCCATGCTGCCCACATGTTCCTTGTCCTTGTTCCATGCCACTCCAGTTGTAATATCCATTCCTGTGTCATCATAAGTTTGTCAGTTCTTCAGGGGTTGAGAGGGAGGTATCCAGAGAGGAGAAGGAGATTAAAGCTGCAGCACGAGCAGACATGGTTTAATAATGTAGAGTTCACTGACAGCACTGTTGGGCTTAAGGCAGCTAAGCTATGGATAGCTTGTTTTGTGGGGCCAAACATGTTTATGTTTTTCTACAGTAAAGTTTCACCTTTATTAAATATGTGTTATTTTCTTTAAAAAGGTAAAAGCTTTTATTTGTTTACATTTTTGCTTTTGACATTTATGATACAGAGACTTCTATAAGGGTGGTTTCATGCAGGGATCAATTAATATTGTGTTAGAATGATGTAAACACTGATGAGGGTGAGGATGAAACTGAAGATGATGACAACAACAACATCTTGCCACTGTAGAGTTCATTGACAACAATGTTATCTTAGCTGCCTTTAGCCATTCTCAGCTTGTTTTGTGGGGGGTCACAAGTACTTCAGCCACAAAAGTGGCACTCCTTGTCACTGGAGTGCTTGCTTTGTTAAACTGTACATGTCCTTTTCAATATGGTACATAAGGGTAGGTGTGGCAATGTTTCCTAGATTTGCTATGAACTGCCATGTGTTTGTGTCGTTGCTCTCTCGCTTAGTATCCAGCCAGCTCGCTGTAGTCTATGTGCGAAAGTGGATAAGTGTCACGGTCACTAGGATACTCAACTCAGAATTCTGCCAATTGTTGTCTACTTCACCAAAGGCGCGGAGTCTAACGCAGTGGCTGGTCTTCACCAGGGACCCCCAGAAAAGGGTATGGGTTTAGCAGCTTCCACTGCGCAGGTCGCGGCCCTCAGGAGAGTGTGGCAGGGTCAACGGACATAGAGCTATATAGAGAGAAGGTTGAGGATAAGGCAAACTAGATATTAGGAGGAGATGAGGTGCTCTGCAGATTGCAGGTAGTAACACTGGAGTAGAGGAGATGATCTGCAGCTGGCAATAGAGGTAATAGAAGGAATAGGGATACTCTGCGGGTTGCAGGTAATAACGCTGGAGTAGAGGAGATGATCTGAAGACTTGCGGATTGTAGATTTCCACAGACATGGAGATGAGGTTAGCCGGCCAGCAGGTGAGAAGATAGGAGACACTGCTATGAACAGAGGATGACAGGTATTACCACAGATGTGGAGATGAGGTTATCTGGCCAGCAGGTAAGAAGATAAGAGACGCTGCTATGAACAGCGGATGGCAGGTATTATCACAGACATGGAGATGAGGTATCCGGTCAGTCAGTAAGGTGATCCAGAGACGCTGAGACGTTGAGTAGGTCAGGAACCAGGAGGTGAGTAAACCACAGCTACCTCAGCAGAGTGAGGACCAAGAACAAACATTGAGAGAAGGTCAAAGGTGCCTTAAATAGGGGAAGGCTGCCAGAGGGCCAATACGGAGTGAGGAAAGTTTTTTAGAGTTCGTTCTGGTCTGCACTAGTAACTGGCAAAGCCCAAAAAGAGCTTGATCGCATTGAGACATGTAGGCAAGGGCCAAGGCAAGACTGCATTCCCTTTTTCAGGGTCCATCTCCAGGCCCACCCCGGACACTAGGTAGCCCAAGAAGGGAATCTGAGATAGTTCAAAGGAGCACTTCTCCAATGTACAGAACAACTGATTTCAGAGACTGACGACAGAGTCTTGAGAGGACTTCTGCAGCATGTTGTCGATGTAAAGAGAGGTCTTGGGAGAAAATCAGGATATCATCCATGTAGCAACCACACAAACATAGAGCAGGTCCCGGAAGATTTCATTCACAAACCCTTGGAAGACAGCTGGGGCATTACACAAACCAAATGGCATGACAAGATATTCATAGTGTCTGTCCTGGGTGTTGAAAGCTGTCTTCCACTCATCTCCAGCCTTAATCCTGACAAGGTTATATGCACAGCGGAGGTCAAGTTTGTTGAATATCCGGGTGCCCCTGATGCGGTCAAAAAGTTCTATAATCAAAGGAATTGGGTAACGTTTTGTTACAGTTATGGCGTTAAGGCCTCAATAATCTATACAGGGTCTTAACATGCCGTCCTTCTTCTTAACGAAGAAGAAGCCTGCTCCGTTAGGAGAAGTGGAAGGTCAGATAAATCCTTGCTGGAGGTTCTCCTTGATGTAATTTGACATTGCCTGAGTCTCAGGTAGAGAAAGGGGGTACACCCAACCTCTAGGTGGAATTTTACCAAGTTGTAGATCCACGGGACAGTCCCAGGATCGATGAAGAGGAAGCCGTTTAGAACGTTTCTTATCAAATACATCAGCAAAAGGGGCGTACTGAGAAGGAAGACCAGACGGAAGAGAGCTTAGAGATGAATTAGATACTTTGACTGAGAAAATCCAGGATAGACATCTGTGAAGACAGGCTGGGCCCCATGATAAAACTTGAGGTGAGATCCAGTCTACTTGCGGTGAATGGAGCTGAAGCCAAGGGAGTCCCAGAACGAGAGGGTTAGTAGTAGCGGGAAGGACCAACAGAGAGATTTGTTCTCGATGGAGAGCAGCTACTTGGAGAGAGAGAGGAGTGGTACGTTCAGTGATGACTCCGTTGGGGATTCGTGAACCATCAATGGCCGTGATGACGATGGTTTTTTGTAATGGAATGACTGATAGGGACCACTGGGTCACTAAGGAATGGCAGAAAAAATTACCAGCTGCTCTGGAATCCAAGAGTGCCTGAGATGTAAAAGAACCGGTAGGAGTGATGGAAACAGGGAAGGAGCAAGTCTTAGAGCAAGAACAGATTGGAGAGGGTTCCAGAGACTCTAGCCTGACCTCTCCGGAACAGGTTAGGGCTTTGCCTGGGACAGGAATTTAGCACATGACTTGGATCAGCACAATAGATGCATAGTTTTGTAACGATACTGGTGGTATTAACTGAAGCCCAATAGCCAAGTAGATATTCAGAGAGTAGTCAGTTGTTTGCCGGGTTGGTACAAAAGCGGGTGGTCAGACGTTTGCCCGGTCGGTACACAAGAGGGTAGTCAGACGTTTGCTGGGTCGGTACACAAGCAGGTAGTCAGACGTTTGCCGGGTCGGTAGACAAACAGGTAGTCACAGATGCAAGGTAGAGTAGCAGGTAGCAGGAGCTGAGCAAGCAGAATACTCAAGCATATGTCTGAACCAGGAAGTGCCATTTATAGGCCCAAACAGGAAACATCATCCAAGATGGTTTCTCTTTGATTCCAAACTGGCCATCTTGGATAAGGGCAAATCTAAGGGCAAGTTTGCAAATGCAGAGACCTCTAGTGGTTGGAGGTGCAAATGTCAAAGTAATTCCTTACAAGTTTATTCCTCAAGCGTCATTCCCGCTCCTCTCGTGTTAGTGTAGAACACCCCAACTCCATGGGTTCCCCCGGTGGAGAGGGATGTCGAAATCGGGGTGCTAACCAGCCAGGTGTACGTAGAGAAGATTCCTTTTCAGAGGTTCTCTCCTGAAAGCTCATATCCACACGGTTACATAAAGATATTAAGGCATCCAGAGAAGTGGGTAATTCCTGAGAAGCCAGTACATCTTTGATTTTATCTGAAAGGCCTTGCCAGAAGGCAGCCACTAGTGCCTCGTTATTCAACTGGAGTTCTGAAGAAAATGTGCGAAATTGAATCACGTATTGTGCTACTGAACGATGTCCTTGTCGTAACCGAAGGATACTGGAGGCAGCTAAAGTGACCCGTCCGGGTACATCAAAGATTCTCCAAAAGGTGGCTAAGAAAGCAGTACTATCACTTAAAAGGGGGTCATCTTTTTCCCAAAGAGGGGAGGCCCATGCCAGAGCCTGCCCAGAGAATAGAGAGATGATATATGCCACCTTAGAACGCTGGGTAGGAAAATTTTGTGGCTGGAGTTTAAAGTGAATGGAGCACTGATTGAGAAATCCCCTATAGGATTTTGGGTCTCCATCAAAGTTGGAGGGAGTAGGCAGATGTAGCAAAGAAGGTGTATGCACCAGGGGTCGCTCAGCAGGCTGAAGAGCCACAGGAGGATTCTGAGCGGGAGGCAGGGAAGAAACTTGCTGGAAGTCCACCCGAGACACTAGAGATTGGAAGCACTGTAGTAACTGTCGCTGAACAGCATCTTGTGCTCCCACCGAGCCACCAGGTGTTGCATCAAATCCTTAGCTGAAGATTCCGTGCCTGAGTCTCTCATGGTCTGTTCTTACTGTCATGGTCACTGGGATTCTCGACCCAGAATTTTGCCAATAGTTGTCTACTTCACCAGAGGCGCGGAGTCTAACACAGTGGATGGTCTTCTCCAGGGACCCCCGGAAGAGGGTATGGGTTTAGCGGCTTCCACTGCGCAGGTCGCAGCCCTCAGGAGAGTGTGGCAGGGTCAACAGACATACAGCTATATAGAGAGAAGGTACAGGATAAGGCAAACTAGATAATAGGAGGAGATGAGTTGCTCTTCGGATTGCAGGTAGTAACACTGGACTAGAGGAGATGATCTGCAGATGGCAATAGAGGTAATAGGAGGAATAGGGATACTCTGCGGGTTGCAGGTAGTAACGATGGAGTAGAGGAGATGATCTGATGACCTGCCGATTGTAGATTACCACAGACGTGGAGATGAGGTAATCCGACCAGTAGGTGAGATGATAGGAGACCCTGCGAAGAGCAGCAGATGGCAGGAATTACCACAGACGTGGAGATGAAGCTCCGGCCAGCAGGTTAGATGATAGGAGATGCTGCTATGAACAGCGGATGGCAGGTATTATCACAGACGTGGAGATGAGGTATCCGGTTATTCAGTAAGGTGATCCAGAGACGCTGAGACGCTGAGTAGGTCAGGAACCAGGAGGTTAGTTAACCACAGCTACCTCAGCAGAGTGAGGACCAAGAACAGACATTGAGAGAAGGTCAAAGGTGCCTTAAATAGGGGAAGGCTGCCAGAGGGCCAATACGGAGTGAGGAAAGTTTTTTAGAGTTCGTTCCGGTCTGCACATGCGCAGAACCATTCCTAAGATGGCGGAAGGCCTGGCGCTGCAAGGATGCCAGCAGAGAGGTGAGTGACCTGGATCTAGGTTTAGAGGAACCAGAGACCCGGCGAGTGACAATAAGAAAAATATTGTAACATGTGAGGTGGTCAAAATTGACTAGATATGACTGTAAATTAGTGTTATTGAGGTTAATAATAATGTAGGAACAAAAAAAGAGCAAAATTATGTAATTTTAGCATATTTTTGCTATTTTTCTAAAAAACACAGATCCAAAACCAAAACACGCGAGGGGGTTTTTGAAAAAAACAAAACAGGAACTTAATCCAGATCCAAAACCAAAACCAAAACATGAAGATCAGTGAACATCTCTATCTAAATCCCTTAACCATCTCCAAGGCAGACTTAAATGATTTAGAAAGCACACTACAGAAATTTTTCTGGGATAGTGTCAATAACCGACCCATCCGGCAGAAACAACATATACTCGATCCACTAGAACTTCCCTGCAATTTAATCACAAAATGTGGAGCAAAGAAAGTGCCATAAATACGTTCCCCACACAGTGACAGGGAGTTCAAGTCCCTGACCCGACATGCCTGGGAAACCTTCAACCAGACCTCGATATCTTCGAAACCAAGAGGAAGACTTAGGTGTCCCTCATACTTGGCCCAGAATTCTTCTACCTAATCCTGTCATAGAGACATGTGGATATATTTAAACACATCCATGTATTCATGAGCTTTTGTTTCTAAGTAGCAGGTTGCGAAATGTACACACCCCTCAACCAGTTATGATAAGTTTTGTAACTGGTTTAACCACTGTAATGGCGAACATGTCTACATGACAACCCTACTAGATCTGTCAAATGCACCCTGCTAAAAATGGCTGGACTGGCACAGTGCACAATTTCGCGCCCAGTAGTCCCAAGGTCCCTGATGACCGACCAGGTTCCTCCTCCACACACCCGAGTCATCTTTGTGTCAAAATGCTTGTGCAAACTCCTAACAAGCTTGTTGGTGCAGACTCCAGACCCTGACAAATCTGCACTAGAACTGCGACAATTGACGAATGCAGGTAACATATTATCAACAGAAAGTAAATCACCCTTGCCCATCTGTGAGAGTCAACCTCAGAGCTGAAAGCAGATGCCAGGCCCTGGTCACTAGATAAAAAAACAAGTTCGGTCCTTTTGGTCAATGAACACATCAGCCCTGATCGCGCACCTTGGAGACTCCTGTTGGGAGTGGAGAGTTATCACCAACATCAGGGGATACAAGAACAGCTTTCATCAAAGGGGAAGGGGCCAGAGCCAGAAGCGGGGTGCTCAAGCATGAAAGGCCCACCAATCTCGCGATTCAGAAGCACATCTAAAAACTAGCATTCCTTTATGCCGTGCATCGAACCACCGCTTCATACATTGCAATGTTTGTATGGTACTGCAATTTGCCAGTTAGAGAAAAAAAATGTTGCTTGATGGGCTGATATTACTTTGATAAATCATACAGTTTAAAAAACCAAATAAAAACAAAGGGGAAAATAGACGCAATTGAATTGCAGTGTGGAAAACCACAACCCTAGAGCTGCTAGGTCCTGGTAGTCAATACTCAAGGATTATAAATGGAAAAAGACAGAGCGGGGATAATAGAGACGCTTAATCCTAATCAAACTCTAATGGGAGTCTCAAAATATTGTGATAGGTTTCAATATATTGAAATGTCAGTTTTGTTCAAGGAAATTGTGACTCAGATGTCACAAGTCTGCAACTAAGAATTTCCACTCCGCATGGAGAATGGAGATATGTGAAAAGGCAATCAAAGATCTCAGAGATATAACAATGCATAGGACGTCACAGTAAATACAGACTAGCTGTGAATAGCAGTGGACACTGCAGAAGAGATGTAGGCAATCTGAGCTGAAGAGATGCAGGCAATTGCGCTGCGACACACCAGTGTGCATCGCAGCACAATATGCGTACTGCCTGAAAGGGTAACCTTCCACCCCCAGACCGCGCCGTTGGCCGGAAGATGCGGCCACTCAACCAGCGAGGAGCCAAGTGGCAGCAATGAGGGCTGGAGAGAAAGAAAGGAAAAGTCTGTAGAAGAGCCACTAGGGCTCTCTATGGGACCAATTTGGACACTAGGTAATCGAGATAGAAAAATGGAAAACAGAGGAGCTGCTTCTGATTCCAAGTGAGCAGAAGAAACTGAATGGGGCAGGGGGTGATGAGCAGAAGCAAGCAGGATAAAAGGAGAGAAAAAGGCCACAGTGCGCAGAGGACAGACTGAGGGAGGAAAGCAGGAGAAATAAAAAAGGAGAGGGCAGAAAAGAAAGACCAAGAAAGGGAAACAACAAACACAGGCAGGTAGAAGAGAAGAGGTACAACTTATCATCATCATCATTTATTTATATAGCACCAGCAAATTCCGTAGCGCTTTACAATTATTCTCCCAACTTGTTTATAATGTGGCATAAGAGACTTCTCACAGTGACAAAGGAAATGGGCTTATCTGAGACACAATTTGGCTGCTCACTTTACCCCTTAGAGACGGACAAATAAATTTACAAGCACGATCAGCTTTTCATTTCTCTATGACTTAATTCAACCCTTAGTTATAATTGCAATAATCTAAAACATACTTGCCAACTTTTCCTCATTGGCTTCAGGGAGATCCCGGGGGAGGTTGGCATGTGGGGGCGGGGCTTGACAAATTGCATCATTTTGGCCCCGCCCCCTAAACAATTGTCACAATTTTGGCCACTTACAGCAGGAGGCGGGACTAAGATGATGCAATATTTGCATCATTAAGAACTCCCCCGCCACTTATCTACTGCAGGGCGAGAGCCGGGAGGTTGACCTGCTCTCCCGAGAGTCCGGGAGGTCTCCTAGAAATGCGGGAGTCTACCGGACATACCGGGAGAGTAGGCAACTATGCGTTAAAGAAAAGCAGCTAATGAGACTCTAGAGACTCAAGTGTCTTTCACATTTCTGTCTCCATTACTAAAGTTATATTGTCTTACCTATCAGTCTTTGATTAAATCTTGGTCTCCATGAAAATGGCCACCTCCGTAGGCATCAATACATGGACATAGGACACAATTTCAGAACTGTGTCATCATGCCACAGATGAAGAAGCCAACCACATCTTGTACTGGCTCAGCATCAGGGAGAATGCCAGACTCTTCAGGGAGTGAGGAAGATCACCCCTATTTCAGGGAGTCTCCCTGACATTCAGGGAGAGTTGTCAAGTATGATTTAAATTACAAATACAGTCACAAGTGGTTATGGAGGAGTTCCACGTCACTCTCAATCTCTAACAGCTATGCAATTTCTGCTGCTCATTCTGAATACCGAAACTGAAAAATAAAACATATAAATCAAAAACATATAAATAGAAGTCTAGAAGGCAGAATAACATATACGAATATTGTTTACACAGAATAAATGATTGTGTGCACCTAGTGCCTGAAGTAGAAGAGTGAGACCAGGCAAATATCTCATGGAAACTAATGAGAAAGTAAGGAACTTATGTAAATGCACCAGTCTTGACTCAGGAGAGATAATACACTCCAAAAATCCTTAAGGTGCATCATGAGTCCCAGAACAATAGAATAAAATTCTAAGCACTTTGAAACAGCAGCTAGGTCTAGTGAGATGCAGTGCCAAAATGTTCCTTATTAATAGAGAGCTCTCAGGTATTGCTGCAGTTATTATGCTGATCATCTGCAATCTTGAATCAAGGATTTTTTTTACTCACTGATACATAAGCCAGTATCTTAGCATTTTAAGGGAAACCCAACATGCATACAGGCAATAGAATGTATTGTAACAACGATATTCCTGCTGTCATTTTGCTGATGACAGAAATCAGATATACACTTACTGCAAGAACTGGGTACACTACTTACCTGATTGTCTTCTTACAAATTACGGTTATTGGTACTACAACTTTCATCCTCATTATCTTCTTTAGAGTGAGAGTTGTCTTCATCAATAATTTTCTACTTGTTATCTTCTTCATTATTAAAGGTTGCAATTATACATTTTGCTACCTTATTTATTTTAGATTCAGAGCCCTAGTTATGGTCCAGAATGAGCATCAAGCAAGATTTAACTTCTCCTATTTAATCTATGTCTCTTGTATTCCAATTCTTGTATCAGGGTGTGTGCCTGTAGGAATCAGTATAAGTAGCATTTTTTTTAAAACTACTCCAAACGTAAGGGACCTATGATCACGCTGCCCAGAGTCGTTTGCGTGCCCGCCTACTTGGGGACCTAAGACCGGCTCTGATTTTAAAGGTGGTTGGAGGCGACTTCTGACTCGTTTGTAGCCCCTGACGACGGAAGTACTGGTGCAGGAATGATTGTGTTGCTGGATACCTTGTCAGGGACAGGATTAAAAAAGCGATATTCATCAATATGTTCACGATCACAGATATGAGCAAAAAGAATTTGGCTGAAGCTAAGGATAAGAATGGTATAGGAGAAGATGCATACAAGTCCTTCGAAAACTGGTCAAGTGGTTACTGCATTTTTGCCGCCATATACATTAAATATATAGACCAGATGAAAAAAACGGACGTCTGGCGGTATTTACACATGATTAAAGATATGTATCAGATGGATGACCGATTAATATGGCGCTTCTATGATGACATGTTTAGAAAGAAAAAGAGTGGACTAGCATTCCTTTAGGTAGTAAGGACATTGACACCTGGCTTGACTTGATGTGTCCTAGCAAAACAGGCGTCAAACATCTTGGGTCATAAGTGATTCCATTCAGCGGGGAAGGGGACAGCAACCCTCCCTCCCAAAAATAAATACTTTCCATTCAACGCTGGATTCTGTTCCCGCGGCACTGTGTACAAATACCACCACGTGTGCTCAAATTGCAGAGGATCACATCCCGCCATGGAATGTACTAGGCGCATATCCACCGCTGGCTGGGGACGAGGAGCTCAGGCGGCAGCTACGCATTAAAGCCCCTTAGCCAATTGACCTGTTAGCTCTAGAAAGATGGCTTAGCCTGTACCCGATAAAGAGAATGCTTTCTTTTTACAGCATGGTTTTAGTTTTGGTTTTAGACTCCCAATCCAAGGTAGTCTATGTCCTTCCATTCCCTGGAATTTAAAATCTGCATGAAGTTTTCCCGTATTACTGTCGGAAAAAATAGCAAAAGAAGTTAGCTTGGGCAGTATGCTGGGCCCATTTACAACCCCCACCCTATACCCGATTTGATAGTGTCTCCAGTTGGGGTAGTTCCAAAGAAATCCCCCGGAAAAATTAGGCTCATCCAACACCTGTCTTACCCTTTTGGCAACTCAGTAAAGGATGCCATAGACCCAGCCCACAGTACAGTTAATTATCATTCATTTAAATCAGTTTTAACGTTAGTGCAGGAATTTCGCCATGGTCCATTACTAGCCAAACTAGATATAGAATCAGCACTTAGATTATTAATGCCACATCCAGAATCATTTAGATTCATGGGTTTTAGATACGTAGATGGATTTTATATTGATCGCTGTCTACCCATGGGGTGCTCCATTTCATGCGCTTACTTTGAGAGCTTCAGCACTTTTCTTCACTGGGACTTGCAAGCGGGAATGGGTCAACATAGAATAGCACATTACCTGGACGATTTCTTCAAAATCAGTCCCTCGGGTTCCCCTCAGTGTGGCAACATATTGCATGCAGCCCAAGCCTTGTTCATGGTGCTGGGAGTACCCATTGCTCATGACAAAACAGAGTGCCCAGTCTCCCGCCTGTCCTTCTTAGGAATAGAAATTGATAAAGCAGCAGGTTGCTGTCATCTACCACAAGACAAAATTCAGAGAATGATCCAAGCCATTGGAGACATTCAAAGCTCACAATCCAGCCAGCTAAAACAAGTTCAATCCCTTTTAGACCTTTTTAATTTTGCATGCAGGGTCATCCCCATGGGCTGGGTTTTCTGTAGGAGGCTCCAAAGAGCTATAAAGGGGATGTCCAGACCTCATTACCTGATTTGCTTGTCAGCAGAGATTAGAGAAAATCTGAAAGTATGGGTTAGATTTCTTCAGAATTTTAACGGCACCTGGATCTGGCCCACTGCACCCGGTTTCCAACAAGCAACTTGACCTGTATATGGATGCATCAGGATCCCTGGGTTTTGACATTTACCTGAATGGAGATTGGTGTGCAGCATGCTGGTCAGAAGCTTGGCATCAGAGTGGCATCGCCTCCAACCTTTTAGGAACGATTATTGTAGCAGTAGAACTCTGGGCCCCTATCCTGCGTGAAAAACACATAGGGCTAGATTTACTAAACTGCAGGTTTGAAAAAGTGGAGATGTTGCCTAGAGCAACCAATCAGATTCTAGCTGTCATTTTGCAGAATGTACTAAATAAATGATAGTTTAGTAACTATACCCCATAGTCTTTTGGTGTGATAATCTGGGAGTTGTATAGGCGGTAAACAAGCAGAGTGCTTCATCCGTACATGCCACTAGACTCCTCCGACATCTCATTCTCCACTGTCTGGAATGCGACATTTCATTTACATCACAACATGTTCCAGGCTTAAAAAACAGTATTACTGACTCCCTATCGCATTTCCAATGGCGGCGTTTTAGGGCATTAGCACCGCACGCTAATCTTATGGGAACAACGTGTCCCTCTTATGTTTGGCAGATTATCAGGCTGGCATAACAGGACTAGTGAAGAGAGCCCTGGCACCTTCCATGAGACTAGCATACCAGGCGGCGTGGTGTCAGTGGTCCAATTTCCTGAACTCGAGGGAGATCCAGGAGTCAGGTCATACAGATTCCATTATGGCTTTTATGTGGGAACGATATAGTGCAGGCGCGTCCAAGGCAGCTATGGCGGCTAACTTATCGGGTATATCATTAATGTCCTGTCTTTATAATGTCCCGGACGAGACAAAAAGTTTCATAGTGGTAAAAGCCCCAAAAGTTTGGGCTTGAGAGAGACCAGTTCCGGAAGACCTGAGGGGACCAGTCGACCTCCAGCTGTTGCGACAACTAATGCTTGTTTTTCCAGACAGCCTTTGCACTGGTGTTTTTTTTGGCGCATTTAGAATTTCAGAGCTAATAGTGCAGTCCAAGCTTCACTCCCTCTCAGGCCTATAGACCCAACATGTAGTCATTCAAGATGCTAAAGTATTATGTAAGATAATAAGGTCCAAAACAGACCAGGCTGGTAAAGGCTCATGGATGCACATATACCTACACGCTTACACGGAGATTTGTTCAGTGAAGTTGACTAAACAATGTTCTAATAATAGACCTGCCCATTCCCCCATTTTCCTAATGCATTTAGATAACACCCCACTCACGAGGTTTAATTTCAGGCAATCTTTAATAGAGCCCTAAGTTTTAGGAGTTTGGACCCAGCACAGTATGGCACCCATTCCTTTTGGATTAGGGAAGCCACGTCAGCAGCCTTAAGTGGTGCATCGGTAGTGGCCATTAAAACATTGGGGAGATGTTGGCTGACACAACACATAAAACAACGTGGCCCGCCTGATATCCTAGTACTACATTTAGGATCCAAGGACCTTGTTAAAGGGAATTCAATTGACCTGATTCTCAGATTACTCAAGGACCTGACATACATCAAAACCAAAGGGCCGACCATCAGTTTGATATGGTAGTGGAGGTCCGATATCCCCTTGAAGGTAATGTAAAAGGCAGTCAAAAAATTTAACCGGGAAGTAAGCTTACACGTTAAACAATTGGGTGGCTCCATAATTGAACACCCCTTGTTAGCTACAGGACAAACACAGCTGTTTTGCAGGGATGGGGTTCACCTCACAGACGAGGGTTTAGTTATAATCATTCAGCGGATCTATAGTCACTTAGGAGTTTTTTGTGTTGGTTAGGCAGTGGCGGGCTGTCAGTCCCCTAAGGACGTCCAGCGTAGAAGGAAGTCACTGTGGGCAGCGGCTGATTGTTACAGCATTATCACTGATTTACTGCAGGTGCTACCTCCTTCAAGGAAAGTGACTCATGGTCATTTTTGGTGAGGATCCCTTGGCCCACTTTTGAGGGGGGCCATTGTGTAGTCGGGAGGGGGTGCAGTTATTACTCTGACGTCAGATTTAGCGCTGGCCAGGCAGTTAAGAATTTATCCCGTTAAGTGGAGTAGGCCGCTAGCCATCCATGCTTGGTTCCAAATATCAGTATGATTTAGCTGCTTCACAGTGCACTTTCACTGCCACTTATTCATTTAATTAATTAATTAATTAATTCTTTAGCCACTTTCATAAGTCTCAGTGTTGTTAATCTTTATATAAGTTAAGTGAGTGGTATATGTTTTAGGAGGTTATGGTTAAGAGAGTGAAACACATCCAGGTAATGCAGTTTATAAATCTATCCACACATTTTAAATTTACCTCCCCTTCCTCCAATGCAACATGGTTTTGCCCAGGTGCAAAGTTACTCTTTTTTTTTTTGCTTTGCTCTCCATAATGACTCAGGCCCAAAGACTATTCAGATTGGTTTGACATGACCAGTTCCTCATAAAATCATGCTGCCTCTTTATTACCAGCTGTCTCTATCTGTATTGTATTTTAGAATATTATCTCTTGAAATAATTACTTACAACTGATGCCAGACTCACTTGTTTATGATTTTCTAGTTTAAATTTTAAGCCGTTTTTAAATATTGGTAGCACTCTTGCTTTCTGTCTTGTGGTGCTGTTTCAATTATGATGGAGACCACAAATGAAATAGCAATATATCTATTCAGTGGCGCACGCAGGGGGGGTTTCTGAGTCTCTAGAAACCCCCCCTGCGCTAACTAAGTGGCCACTGTCCTATACAGCAGCCGCGGCGCTGTCAAAGAAGCGTTCGCGGCGGTGCTATATTGTATACAGCACCGCCACAGACGCTTCTTAGACAGTGCTGCGGCTGCTGTATAGGACAGCGCTGGCGAAACCCCACCCCCCCCCGACAATCCTCCGTGCGCCCCTGCTATTATCAAACTTAACCCCCTTTGCACATATTGCTGAATGTCATCTGTTTCAGTCTTCTGCCATTATGATTAATTGCATTTGTTATTTCACTTATGTTTATTTCATGTATTTGTATAGCGTGCTATGGAGTCAGTGGTGTTTTAGAAATAATGAATTATGAATTCTTTTTGTGTTATTGTTACCTTCCTTAGCAATCACTTTCTACCTTTGCTATCTTGATTTCTATCTTACAAAATCTGATAGTTTTCTTATAATTATCTAACGACTGATGCGTTATAATGCATTATATTCTCTGTTACTTTACATGAACAGCTCTATGAGTGTTAGGACAGACAGTTAACACAACATTTGTACTGTAGGAAGATGTTTAATGCACACAGGTTGTAGAACTATACACACAGAATTGAGCAGGTTAAGTGAACTACAAAAGCAAGAAAAATTATAAAATTCCCTGCATCATTTCCACATCAACTGGAAAAATCAAAAGGAATAATGAAAAGATTAGATCGGGCACAACTCAATCCAAGGAGTAAGTTGTATAGCAGTGCCTTGCTGGTACTCTTCTGGGCGTTTTACTAAAATATGTATTAAAAGAAAAAAATGTCTCTGTCCAGTAAGGTTCTTAAAAATGGGTATGTGTCTCCATAGCACCTTATCTGTCCTTAGCTTATAAAAGTTGCTATGACCATTTTCTTGGCTGTTTTTGACATAACCCTGGCATGACCATCAATGCTCTTGCCAGTCCATCCAGAGCAGGGTGGGGTTTCTTGGCCACACTCACCGGCCTTTTGAGTCTCCATACGTATTACGAGGCATGGATACCATTTTTTCTTCACATGTAAATTTGCTGTCCCTCAAAATGCTGTACAAAACAAAACCTGATGTTCGGAGGTCTTCACTGTGACAGATTAGGTAAGGAATATTATCTATCCGTCTTTGGATATGTGCACTTCGCAGAAGTCCGGAACAATGGCTGCTTACTTTTTCTAGTCTTCTGAGAACCAGGTGGGCTTTCCTGAAAAGAGTGAAAACACATAAAATGTAATGTATATCGGAAGTCACTGAAATATCACAAAATTGAAAATGTGAGACACTTTATATCAAAGAGCTGCTAAAAGCATTACCTATAAAAGGTAAATGTTAAAGAAATGTGTTAGAACAAAAAAAAAATCACTGTTTTGAATGATAATTCTCCTATTAGTGGATTCATCTTGATTATATATGTCGCCTAGGACCCATCCAGTATCTGCTGATGCTAGAGGACTCAGTCCATCTGTAGCTGTTTAATAGAGTTTTTTTGAAGTGTTTCGCATGGCTTTGCAGTGCATTCATTTTCCCTGCAAAGCATAATTAAGTGTGAGCTGGCTGTCAGCTTCATTTAATGTGGAGGTTTTCTGGGGTGGAACCACCCCTATTTGCTATACATGGGGGATTTGATTAAGTAGGGGTCAACTTAAAGGAACATTACCTTTTTCTTTGTTTTTATAGAAATAAGGTTCCTATGAGCATAATATACAATAGGTTATTATAAGCCTGTTTCTGTCTCTTGTGTATGAACTGCTCTATATACATGCATGATATAAGTATTCTATAAAAATACATTATCTCCAGGCCAAGATTTTAACTTGCTGCCACACTAGGCCATTCTGCTGCCTACTTTCCCTACTACTGTCCATTGTTACACAACTCCATGGACCGAACCTCAACCATGTCTTATCTGAGAAACATGTATTTTTACTAGTAAGTGAAAAATGATAACTGTTTGCTTAAACTGACATGCAAGTAAAAATATGGTAAGATAATTAAACAAGACTCAGCTGACTGCCTTTGCAATTCGGGCTCCCTAGGCCTGTTCACAATTTGGAGACTATTTATCTGTATATACATAATTGCCAACATATTCATTCTGCTTTCAGGTCAGAAAAATGGGTGTGTGTCTCCATGGCATCAAACTTGGCCCGTAGGGGGCCAAGTGGGAGGGGGGGGCGTGGCCACGTGAATCACATCATTAAACCCCGACCCTGCTGCTTGATGCTGCGATTCTCAATATAATACAGTGAGGAGCGGGGCAAGTATGACACGATTCCCTGTAATATATGTCATTCCCATCTCCACCCACTTCACCAGGGAAGTGGATAGGATGCAGCAGTTTGCACTGCTCACCCGGGTGCCCGGGAAACCTCCTAGAAATCTGTGAGTCTCCTGGATATCCCGGGAGAGTTGGCAACTAAGCTATACATGTATATACTGAAAAGAGTACACAAAAAAAATTGTTGACTATGCATACAATAAATAAGAACATAGCAGGGAAACATTATTAAATACTATTGCTGTGCATGTAACTACCAAAGCAAAGAAACAGGCATTAGGTCCTGATGCTGACACATGTAGGTTACACTCAAAAAAGACACCTGTAAAAATAGCGTATTTATGCTCATATGCTGAGTGTTAAGCATCTCAAGATGAAACTAGCTCTGCACCTGCAGCATATATGTCAGGTTTACGACAGACTTACATCAGGCATACATACACCCACAAAAGCATACGCACAACCAAGTCATAAGCACAAACATTTGTTTTTATAGCAAAAGACACATTCACTATTAGGAGTCACATTTGTCAGATGATCGCAACTCTGCTCACATACACGTGCACTCTCTTCGTGAGAATATGCAGTGCAAATTGTTGCAATTTATGCTATGCAAACGGACCTTTGTTTAACTCAGCACCTAGCCCTTAGTTTCTTAATTAGAAATGCTCGGGCTCGGTTTTCGGAGAACCGAGCCCACCTGAACATAGCCGGTCCGAGTTAAAACGTCATCGTCGCATTGTGGGATCTCGCGAGTTTTGGGTTCTATAAATACCGCCCTCCACGGAGATCCGGCGCCATTTCACAGAGAGACACAGAAGAGATAGCAGGATTGTTGGCAGTCTCCAGTGTAGTTGGGCAGCATCATAGCTAAAACAGAAAATGGAGGGGTGGCAGTGTTCTTCAAAGTCTCCAGTGACATTCTACAGAGATATAGCTCACACAGAAACAGGAGAGGTGGCAGTGTTCAGTGCTGAAAGTCAAATAATATGGCTGACAGTGTTCTTAAAAGTCTCCAGTCACATTCTAAGAAGCGGGGATGAGCTAATTTTGTGTGAGGATGATGTACACACTGATGAGGGTGACGATGAGGCTGAAGATGATTACAACAACATCTTGCCACAGTAGAGTTCATTAACAGCACTGTTAGCTTAGGTGCCTTAAGCCCATTGTTAGCTTGTTTTGTGGGGGCCCAAACAAACCAAGCACTTCACCCACAAAAGTGGCAGTCCTTATCGCTAAAGTGCTTGGTTTGTGAAAGTGTGCATACCCTTTTAAGATCCAACATAAGAATGGTGTGAGAGCCAAAGGACAATTCCATCATGCAGCACTTTTCCTTTTGACTATCGCTGTGTGCCAGTGGTACCTACATGTGCTATTTACTATTGTGTTTTGCAAAACTCAAAGACACCCATTGATGATGCAGATGACTCAGCACAACATTTTGACATCTTGTCTGGTCTACTGCGAGTTGACCAAAAGTAGTAGTGACACCTCTGCCGTAACTTCACCTGATCCTACTATCAACTATCAACATCCAAAGAACAGTGGAGGATTATTATTTTTTTTTTAGCAGCATAAAGACAACAGTTTTATTAACAAAGAACAACGTTGCTTGCAGAAGTAATGTAAGTATGGATCTCTAAATAGATGTGTATATGTATTACTCAAACCTTACACTTCGCTGTTTCATAAGTTTTGCACAAAGTGTTTGTAATCTGCACTTTACGTCAAAGGTACCTAGCTATATTTTAATTCTTTGGGATTCGGGCTGATTCGAAGCTCAGTGATGTCCTTGTTTTTTGATGTGAATTTCAATGGCTCTTTTTAGAGCATTGTCTGGAGCAAGATCCAATATACTCATGTCACTGTGATCAGAGCCAAGTTTTTGACACCTGGTTGATTTATTCTTCTGAAGTTTGTTTTCAATCAGCCTTTCAATTGCTTCTCTCTCGTACGTGTGACCACATACTTTGTATTTCCTTGGATTCACCATCTCCAATTGTGTTATAGGAGTGCTCTGGGGGACTGCAATCTCCTTGTCTTTATCTTCCAAATCTTCATCTGCTGGTGACACATCCATTTGTTTTCTCTGATCTCTTAGCTGTTCTTTAAACTGGACATATTTATCATCCTGCCTCAGGGCCTCCTCTGCATTATTCTTCTGAAGCGCAGTGTATCTCTCGTGTACAAGCTCTCTTAAATCTGGGATCTCATCCGGTGGGTTATGTTTTAACTTAAGTACGGTCTCCTCAACTGCATCTATATATTGGTTTAAATCTCTGTTCAATGCAGCATATTCCAACATGACAGATTCCATGCTGCCCATATGTTCTCTGTTACAGTCTGTCTGAAGCAGATCTAATGCCACTCCAGTTGGCATTAGATCTCCATTGCATTCCACAGCAATATCCATTCCTGTGTCTACACAAGTTTGCAAGCTCTTCAGGGATAAAATAGAGGTATCCACAGAGGAGAAGGAGATTAAAGATGCAGCACGAGCAGATATGCTTTAATAATGTTCATTGACAGAACTGTTGGGCTTAAAGCAGGTAAGCTATTGGTAGCTTGTTTTGTGGGGGTCCAAACAAACCAAGCACTTCAGCCACAAAGGTGGCATTCCTTGTCACTGGAGCTCTTGGTTTGTTAAAATGTACATGTCCTTTTCCATATCGTACACAAGGGTGGGTGGGAGGACCCAAGAAAAATTCCATCTTGCACCACTTTTCTTTTCTACCACTGCTGTGTGGCAATGTTTCCTAGATGTGCTATGAACTGCCATGTGTTTGTGCCATTGCTCTGTCACGTAGCATCCAGCCAGCTCGCTGCAGTCTTTGTTTGAAAGTGTATAAAAATAATATTGTGACCTGTGAGGTGGTCAAAATTAGCTGGAAATGACTGAAAATTAGTGTTATTGAGTTTAATAATAATGTAGGAACAAAAAAAGAGCAAAATTATGTGATTTTAGCATATTTTAGCATTTTTTCTTAAAAAATTCAGATCCAAAACCAAAACACAAACTTAATCCAGATCCAAAACCAAAAACAAAAAACACAGGGGTCAGGGAACATCTCTACTCTTAATAGGGCATTGGGCTACCAAAAAACTGCCTTAATGCTTCTTAGCAGAGGAAGTACCTGCCATGAACCAGGCATTATAGGTGGTGCACTCCTCATATTTTTTCTGAAGTCTAAAATCTGGCCGTTTCTACAATGAGGGAGAGTGAGGTATTTGTCTCAAGTTGCTGTCCTCTAACCCTAATCCCTTCAGCTTGAGCCAGAGAAATATTTGTACAAAATATATAAATATATATCTTGTAGTAGGTGATAACCATATGAAATGTAGGATGATATATAGGAGGTTAATATGTATAGAAGAGTATTTCCACCTGCATACAAATACACATCCCTTTGTGAATACTCTATATAGCTGGGAAAGAGCATTTATTCACACAATTATTGTTATAATCATTGTAATTGTTTTTTATGATTGATTATAGTTGAGCGCCTGTCAATGCAAATTCTTATTTATTTTATAATTTTTTGTCTTTGGGCTTAGTGGAAGCCCTTTATTTGCGTTCTGGGCAGTCACTTATCTTTGGAGCGCTATGAATATTTTGTTTTCCTAAGTCACTACTAAGTTACTACAACCTCTAAGAATGTAATTGATAAATAATTTGCAGATGTATAATATCACACATGCAAACTTTTGTTATTACTTTTTTCATTTTTAGATTTAAGATTTGTGTTAAGTTGCATAATTATTGTTATTTTATGATAATTAGGTTAAACTAAACTGAAAGTTTATAGTTCTATACTTTTTTATTGTTTTAGGTGTGTACATATCCTTCAGCCTGATAAATCTGTCAGTATACTCTAGATTTAGACAGTTAATACTCCTATAAAAGCACAAACAGAGAAAACATTGCTAATCCAGAATTCAAAGTGATCCACAGGACTAGCCAAGAAAGGAATCCACTCCATCAACGGACTATGAAGAAAATCAGTAGAACGTTTACTCCTAACAAAGAATTATGTTTTGCCTGAAAACTGTAGGGTCCTTCCACTAACCCTGATGTGAACACCACCTCCCACCATAAGCCCCAAGTGACACCACATCACATTGCCTTAGAATGTCGCACTAAATGAGATCCCTGCTAAGAGATTAATACCACACCTGTTGTAATGATACTTAGGGCACTGACGATAATGGGCCTGATTCATGTCCGAACCTAAGTCCATTTGTGTGCCATATCTTGCGTGAATTTGGTCTGTGCATGCTCCAGAAAAGAACTTACACCATTTAGAGCAATTTCATGTCAAATGCAAATGACACATATGACTGCCTACAACTTGAAGGGCAGAATAGAAGTAGAAAGGGGCGGACAAACGTTGCAATGTACAGTAAAGGGCATGTATAGGCAATTCCCATGCAGATGCAACCGATTCAAGTCCTGGGCATCGCTCAAGTATGTTTGCTTAAGCCGTATCCTTTACACCATCTACAGACAGGTGTAAGTGCCCACTGATAGTGATGACAGACGCGGCATCATCTTTGTATTAAACACTACACATATGCATGCCACTATATAGCACAGAACATATGTTTGTAAGAAAGACTTTAAAATCGCATTGTGTATGTACAGTACACATTAAGAACATTCTAATTTATGTATATTTATTAAAGATTACAGTAATTAGATTCAAAATGAAACGCATCTCAAGATCTGCACAGATTTAAATATAGGCAGAATTATGCTCAAGTTACATGCTCTTCTTCTTAATAGCAAGTTCTGTGCAAGTTGCATTCGGATATGAAACAGGCCCAATGTGTTTATTCCTTAATTCTTGCAAGTTTTAATTTTTGGTTACAAAACACAAAATAGAGATAGTATTATACTACCGTGTGGCCCATTTATATACATTATAGCTATCTACAGGAATCCATCATAAATAAACAAATGAAAAAGAAAAACGCATCTTACAGTAAGGAAAAAGTAGTATATAATTGGATTGCAACCCCTGAAAATCTGAAGATGATAGTGGGCCCTCTGCAGTGGTAGAACTACATTGGGTGCAGCTGCTAAGGGTCCACACATGTTCAGAACAGGTCCCCACTCTGCTCTTTTAAAGAGAGATGGTTTACAAACATTTTTATATAGGCCCCAGCAATGCGCTCCTCCATCCATGACCCTCTATATTCTAGTGAGATGCAGACAGCAGGCACACCCTTTTATTTGGGCCTCACAACTGCAGCCTGCTAGTCAGGCTGTTCTCTCTCTCTTTCCTCTATTTACTCCAGGGACTCTTAAACCAGCTCTTACATGAGTCAGACCTATTAGAAAGCTGTCTTTCCAGCACTCTCAGCATTCAATCTTCTCAACAATGTCCTCCGGATGGTGCTGTGTTTCTCTGGCTATCTGTAATGGAATTCAAACAACAATTGAAGAGCAAAGCCATTCTGGTTCTCAAAAATTGTCTTGTGGACCTTACTCCTGCCATTTTATTAAATATTGAAGTTTGTTTCAAAAAAAGTGTGCATCCAGAATTCTTTCTACAATAGACTCTTCATGTCCATCCACTTGAACAGGATCTGGAACAGGCAAGATGAAAACAGAAAATGGATTAAAAATAACTGGTTTCAGTAAAAAGATACAATAAATCAGATGAACCTTCGTGGAATCTGAAAGTCCAAGCCTATAGGCAGCTGGACTGACCTTGGCTAAGAAATTAAAGCGGCCTATGACTTTGGGGCCTACTTTAGTTGTAGGCATGCTTACTTTTAGATTTCAGGTAGAAAGCGAAACATTGTCATCATTTTTTTAGACTGGTGCAGCTTTATGGCGCCTATCAGCAAATCTTTTGCAAATGTCCTGGGCATGATGCAATGCTTTATTTTAATTAAGGGTATTTTGTACATTCTCTTTTCTAGAAGTAACAACAAGAATGGAAGAATCTTAGGGATCATGTTTCGCTGGTTCCCCTTATTAGCATAAAATAGGACTTTTATTAGTGGATGGGTGTTGGGAGTTGTATGAACTCTCAGCCAACAGAAGAACATTAATTCCGTCATATTGCAGATGGCAAATATAGCATTGTAGATATTGTTCCAACGTCTGCTTGTGCGTTCTGTCTAAACATTGGATTGAGGATATAAGGTAGTTGATAATTTAATATTAATGTCAAGAGTAGAACAAAATTGCTTTAAGAAACATTAAGTAATTTTCACTTCCCAATATGATATGATATCATCCGCTACTCCATGTAACTAAAACCCTGATTAGGAACTCAGCTGTTTCATTCACGGCAGGAAGTCCTTGACAGGGGACAAAGTGTGACATTTTTATGAGTTAATCAACAACCACTAGAATTGTAGTCATTCCTTTAGATCCACAATGAAATCCATAAAGAGTAAATCCCATGGATGAGATGAAACAGGCAAAATTTATGAAAGTCCAAGAGGGGAAGTATGAAGAGCCATAAACCTTGCAGAAATACTGTATGATGATGCAAACTTTTTACCAGCCTCCTTGTATCCTGGGCCACTAGAAATACTGAGAAAATAATTGATGGGTCTTATGGCCTGGCAGTTTAGAGTCATGCAAAAATTCAGTACTTTTAATCGTGCTGCTTCTGGTAAATATAAACGATGTTCATACTTCCATATTTTATTTTAGGTTAAGTGTAAGTCTAATGGGGGAAATAAAAAGTCCGGATTCATTTTAAGAACCTTCTTTGATGTCAGATAATCATCATCATCATCAATTTATATAGAGCCACTAATTCCGCAGCGCTCTACAGAGAACTCATTCACATCAATCCCTGCCCCATTGGAGCTTACAGTCTAAATTTCCTAACACATACACTGACAGGCATAGAGAGAGACTAGGGTCAATTTGATAGCAGCCGATTAACCTACTAGAATGTTTTTGGAGTGTGGGAGGAAACCGGAGCACCCGGAGGAAACCCACGCAAACACGGGGAGAACATACAAATTCCGCACAGATAAGGCCATGGCCGGGAATTGAACTCATGACCCCAGTGCTCTGAGGGAGAAGTGCTAACCACTTAGCCACCGTGCTGCCCATATAATAGCTCACCAGCGCCAATAGCATCCAGGAAATTTGATAAGGAGAGACCTGTCTCTTCTGTCTTAACCAGGGGTGAGTTATAAATAAATTCTCTACATATGGTATCAGCTTTCCCATTACAAAATCCAGGTCTGTAAAGAATGACAAAGTCAAAGCGATTTTGGAATAAACTCCATCTGGTTTATCATGGTGAAACTTTCTTTGGAGACACAAACTTTAAATTCCATTGGTCTGTGAGCACAATTATTTGATATGTAATGCCTTCTAGCAGATGTCTCCATTCAGTAAATGCAGCCACAATATTGAACAGTTCTTTATTCTCCACATCATAATTCTTTTCTGAGGCAATAATTTGACGGAAGAAAAAAGCACATGGCTGCAACAGCATCTTCTCTCCTACTCTCTAAGACAATATTGCCATGACTGCAGAATCCCAAGCATATGCCTCAAAGATAAAAGAAAGTTCTAACTTGGGATATATTTATATGTGATCATGTGATCTGTAGTAAAATTTGTCTTTAGCAATAGAGAGCCTTTTCAGCTTCTGGAGACAAATAGAAGGATACTCCCTCATTGCTTAGTTGAGTGACTGATGCCACACATCATATGAACCTTTGCACCACCTTAACAGTTCTTGGACTAGGCCAAACTATTATGGCATGAACTGTGCTTGGATCCATTCTCAAATCTTGGTGCAAGATGACATAGGCCAATAACTAAACCTGTTTTGATGTAACTCACACTTTTCCAGTTTAATGTCTAAATTATGTTTGTGTAGATGCTCTGGCACAATTTGAACTTGTTGTTGATGTTCTTCTTTGGAAGTCTGATAAAAAATAGTAAGTCTATAACAAATTGGTCAATTTAAATCCCTGAAAACTCTGCCTCTGATATTGAAATGTTGCAGAAGCATTGCACAATCCAAATGACATCACAAAATATTTGTAAGCATCCTCCTTCGAGAATCTGAATTATATTTTGCTACTGAGCATGTCCCCTGACGTACTTCCAATCATGCTATTTTCAGCAGTATGCTTTCAATTTAGATCATTAGATCATCAAAAGTTTGTGTTATTGCTTTAATAAATTGATCAACTTTCTCCAGCATTGGACAATAGATTTTGATATAAGAAGAAGCCTATGCCAAAGTAGAATCTTTAAGCAGTAAAGGGACACTCTGTAACTTTTCAGACTTAAAATGGAAATTGTGCAGTTCAAAGTGCATCTTACACTGATTAATAAACTCACAGAACTTTTGAGGGTCCCCTCTGAATAGGGCTGGAGAAAAAGTAGCAGAACATGATGAAACTGCAGACAATTGTGGTGATTGAGTCTTCAACTCAGTATGATTTCCATGTTGGGGCTTTCTAAATATAAATTTGTGAAAACCATTATGTGCACCCAGGGCTTTTTGTGAAGTAACTTGAACTTCCTACTGTAAACTGTAAATCGAGAGTTACAAAGCTTTCTTTCAGGAAATTAATCCTGCCAAACCATCAATTAACACAGTGGCTAAAATTGTCACACGCTGCTTAACAGATATATTTAAATCTGACTCCATTGCAAGACTTGAGTATCCTATCACAGTACTGGTATGTTAGCTGAAGTCCAATGGTTGAAAGTAGATATACAAATGTAAGCCCGATTGATGAACAAGCAGCTAATCCCATTATGCCAGAGTCAGTACATGAGCAGTTAGTCAGACGTATGCCAGGTTCAGTACACAAGCAAGAAGCTAATATGTCACAAGACACATGAGCAGGTAGCAAGGTTTCAATCAGGAAGTGCCTTCTAATAGGCACAAACAGGAAAGAGACTCCAAGGTGGATTTCTCAGAGACAGTACTGACCATCTTGGCTAAGGGCAAGTTCAATAATAATAGTGACCTCTGGTGGCTGGAGGTGAAATTATCTACGAGGCTCGATGATGCAGAGCTCTGCCTCTGATAGTAAAAATGACCATTGTAGCCTCATATAACCCTATTTTAGTGATCTGTAAACCTCTTCAGATTGATTTAACCTATGCATATGCCATTGATTAGGCACACACAAAATTACAGAAATGATCCCGTTTTAAAAAGTACATTTTTCCTTCTTTCAGGGTATCAGTTCTGCCAAAACCCTATAAGACGGTTAACAAGAACTGGTTCATAACTGGCTACTCTGATACTTGCTAATAATATTTTAGCTGTTAATGCAATCAGTAAATATATGCTGGCTTTGGGCTTCTCTACCATTTATGTAAAAAATGGAACATAAACAGTGGCCAGAAAAGCCTCATATTGTTTAAAGATGAATGCGGGATAGTAAAATTGTATCTTTCCTTTTTTCAGATATTTTTTAGCAATGCTTACCAAAAACTTGATATGCATTGATTCAACTATATGATGATCATAGAAGTGTTTTTGCGACTGAGACGTGGTAACTTATTAATACAATTTTCAAAGTTTTTGTAGTCTAAAACAAATGGATATCGGATTATAAAATAAACCAAGACAAAAGGAAAGCTTTGTCCATATCTCAGAGCACCAAATTACATTAATACAGCTTAATTTTCCTTCCAAATTGAAACTTCTCTCCATTACATGTTAAGATGTTCAACTTACCCCAACGTAAAAAATTTTACACCAACTATGACCCCATGCTATTGTGAACAGCCTCTCTAGAAGGAGAATCTACTCAAAATCATAAATAGTTTGTTTAAATTAATGCCTTGCTCTGTGTTTATTTCAGACCTCAACAATAGAAGCTCCCTTATATACTCTGAAAAAAAATGCAATTAGATATATTTTATTTTTTTAGGACTATAACAGGCCCCAAAGAAAAAGGTCAATATACCTAATCGGGATGGTGATGCCCAAAATTTCCTATACTATTATTATGTGACACACCTCAGACAAGTGATTTCTTGAATGCCCCTAGTAGCTAACTCAAGGTGAGCCTACATTGAATAATCAACCTTTAGTTCATGTCAAAAATTTATGTCCATATGGGACAAGCCTCTAAGGCATTAAATCAAAGTCGGTCTCTAATGCTTCATTTGAACATGTGTGTGTAAAGTCATGGGGTTTAAAGAATCATTCCAATGTGTATGTCTTCTTGTCCTCTCTACCCACAGAGAATTTCCCTATACATATATGAAAACACTCAATATCCACTTGGAAACCATCTGTCTCTCAAACTCTTCTGTACACTGGTCAGGCAGTGCTAACTGTGGAACAATATACTATATTTTCAGCTAGCTGACATTTTACTATCCATCTTATGGTTCCACGTACCATTAGATCTATTTTATATTTACTAGCATAACTAATCCCCAAAATTAATCATGTTTTGACAAATGTCTGTTGTCTCATATGTATCAGTAAGATGTAAAATTCCCTTCTCGGAGGGTAACCCTAAAACACATTTGAGTAAACTATATAGAATTGCTGACTGCTAGGGTTCAATAATGTAATCCTCTTTTTGAGAATCTTTGGAATTTTTGTAACTTAACCAATATTGCATACATTTAAAGCACTGTGGATATGGCACTGTACCCACTTATTATTTTGACACTGCCAACCACCCCTTTCTATGAATTTGTCCTTTGTTACTGTTCTGAATTTTTTCTTTTGTGTTAACGTGACTGTGCATGCTTTGATTCAGATTAATGAGGTATAAAAAACAAATTTGATTAAAAAAAATCTATGCACTCAAACTGACATAATTATTAGTTCAAAGTAAAATTAACAGCAAGATATAACTTTCAAAAATCTTCAACATGTAATATAAGTGGTCTGTGCAAAGTATAGAATTAGCGCAAGTACTTTGTCATTATACTAGACATGTTGTTACATGAATGTGTATTTTGGTTAGTCTGCTTTTTTGCTTTTTAAACTATAAACTTTTATACATTTGAACATTGAATTACCTTTTATTTTATGTATCATTTTATAAATTTGCATTCTGATGATAATTCTCTGGCATGTGGACAAATCAATTAATTTCTATTAATCTATTTTAGCTTTAATTTTAATTTAAGCAGTTCTAAGAATGCGATCTGAAGCGCTGAGATTCTGTGCAATGAATACAGTATTTTATGAAGTATATTATGAATACCAGAAATGAGTCAGATGTACAGAAAAGAAAAGGTGTGACCTGAATGTAAAAAAAAATGACCTATGAAATCATAGTATTGACTGCAAGTCAAATCATGGATGAGATGGTTATGGCAGGACAGAGAAATTAGGGTGTTTGGGAAGAGGAGATTTGCTGGTTTGTAACTCTTTCCAGCACACTATTGCGATAGGAAAAGGAGGGCCACATGGAAAGGAAAGAAAAGTCCATTCAAGCCCAAACATCTGGAAACAATTTTATTCTTTGAGAATAACATGTAAGCCGTCATTTAGTAGATTTCCCAGACCCCAGTGCTTGTATTTAGCTATAGGGAAGATCAGGAGGATTCAGTGACAGGCGTACAAGGCAGATCTCTAGCACTTGTTCTCTACACTTGAAATAACAAAAAAATAACTTTTGATGAAATAAAGCTTTCAGCAATTCAATGATAAACACTAATACAAAAGTTTTAAAAATGTCAAGGTTAACAATATAAAGAAAATGTGACACAAGGTTCTACAGGAAGGAAGACTCATTAGATTCTTATGTTAACATCTATATTATGCAGGGTTGGTGCTGAGATCTCTGGCGCCATCCCCATGCCTGGAGTTGGCCCATGCTCCATGAAGCCCCTTTGGCACACTACAGAGCATGGAAAATGGGTGGCTTCACTGCACATGCACTGCTCCCCATACTCCCACACTTGTTTCGATACCCCCACGCTTGTCCAAATATCTGCTCTGTTATCTGCAGAGTGGGGACTTGGAAATTTAGGTTGCACTTTGTGATGAAAAAAAATCAACAATTCTGAGCAGGTGGGCTTGTGGGGTACCCCCAGTAAGCCCTCAAAAGGCCCAAAATTTGGGGAGAGTTGGAGACCTTGAATGATCACCAGAAACTCTAACAAGCCTATTTTCAGCACTCATAGGGGTAGATTCAATTCCCAGCAGTGTTCGTGCATTATTACCGTTACTATGGTGATATAAACGCAGATTTTTGCTCACGGTTAACAGATCTGAAATCAAAAATCAGTTGAGAAATGACCGTAGTAACGGTAATAATGTGCAGCTATTACCGTAGTAACAGTAATAGTGTGTGCGTCACGTTACTTTCACGAGTAACGCTCCCAATTGAATTCCCCCCATAGAGTGGGTACGTTAGTAACTAATATTGCAGTTAATATTACATTAATCTCAGAATAAATATACAATATTATTAGTTCCTTACATAACATGACACAGTTACTTTCAAAATGTTCAGCTTTACATGTGGTTTGCAAGAATCAATTAAATGATTGAACTAAGTAAAATGTTTCATAGCCCCGTCACTAACCTTCCCACCCCCAATCAAGACTGCTTTTTACACCTTTATCATGGCTAAACTTCATTGCAAAGATTGATGTTTCTAAATATCAATTTGCAGAAGGGGCTAGAGAAAAAGTAAAACTCATCATGTGTGTTTTCTTTAATAATTTGCTTAAAAAACTTTAAAAAGGGTACTTTTGTCCTTACTTGAATGCATAATGGAGTACAGAAAAACAATGAAATATGTACACTGAATTTACAAAATGTAATTAAATGTGTTTAAATAATTACACAGATTGTAGAAAGATGAGAAAGACCAGAAATGTACCCCTATATGTACATGCTCAAGCATTACATGTGCAGTAATATAACAAAATTGCAGTTCAATACAACTTCTACATATATATTGAGAGCAAGAAAAAGTTTTCCTCAATACAAAATCATGTTACAATGCCAGGGGTGCAAATGAGTTTATTATTTTGCACATAAGATAAATACTGGCCATTTTTTCATATAGCACACAAATACTTCATAGCTTATTTATACACTGAAATTTAACGTTGATCTAGAACATGCCTTACCCCAACAATACATCTGCCATCACATTTTAAATTTATCTCCCCCTCCAATGTCAATGGTTTTGCCCAGGTGCAAAGTTGCTCCTTTTTTATGCTTTGCTGTCCTTTAAGAATCAGGCCCACCATGTTGACTGAAAAGCTTTGCTATAATAAAGGAACAGTTTAAAACTCAGCCTTCTCTGTAGCGTGACAAATATTTGATTCATATTCTGTTCCAACTATTTCTAGAGTTCTTTACTCACTGAATCTGAATCTTCATCTATAATATCATTCACTTATCTTTCAAGCTCTCTGGAATTCATTTTATACCATAAAGAGCAGGGTTTTCACTACCGTTTGAGCAGTTTGTAAATGTACATGTATGCCACGAACTGGCAATTTTCCAATTATATACTATACTATGGAATATGCTTATATAAATAAGGCACAGTTATATTTTTAATAATAATAAAAATAACTTGATGTATATTAATTAATGTCAAATATTCTACAACTTCATGATTAGAATAAAGTTGATGTCAGTGTGCAGTGACTGTAATTATTATTATACTTTATTCAGCGCCAACATATAAGGCAAGAATACTTATTACTCACATAAGTCCCCAGTGGAGCTTACAGTCTAAACTCTCTACCACTCAATAGATGGTAGATTTTTATCCTTTTTCTTAACAGTGGAGTGCAGTAAGCTGAAGGATGACTGTTTGTGTGTTACAAAGTGGAGTTTTCCTTACCGGGGTCCCAGTTCATCTTCACTGCGCCACACAAAGTCTCCAAATTTCTCATAGAGGGCATTGTAATGATGCTGGACTCGGAGAAGCATTGAAGCAGAAACCTCCATCAAGGTGTTGTATGCTATCTGCTGCTCTTTCCCGCTGGTATATCCGTTGTACAAAGTATAAATTCTATCAGCGATTTCTGTAATGGAAATGTTTCATTAAAGTACAAGTTGTCCAGAAAGCAGAAGTTGGAATGCAAAGCATTATGCGAATGTATCAATATACCTCACCACTGTGAACAGTATTAATAAGTACTAGTCATGTATTAGTAATGTACACATTAAAAGTGAACACCAGGAGTGGTAGGGGATGCTGATTTTCTATGTACTACAAAGTATATATGGCTGTTACACCTGCCCCTTTCTATTCGTGCAGCAAACTTCTCTTTCAAGGCTGGCCCCAAGACTGATATAAATATGTGCATGCTTACTGTGGGAGTCCAACCCAAGTGTGGTGTGGGTTGGGATGTGGAAGGGGCCACTGAACATGGGAGCACAGTGCAGTTTCCCCCTGCTTGGAAGCCCATTACAAAGAGGAAATATTATTTTCCACTGGAATTTGACTTAAAATAAATAAGTACAACAGCAGTGGATTGTTTAGACACCACACGAATACACAGGCTTATCAAATCAAGGTAGAACAAAGAAGCTGTTATTTTGCAATTGTATATACATATAGTGGATATGTAACATGCACACACCTTTATTGCAATTGCAGGTGTTTGTTATATAAAGCCTGTAATCAAGATAAGTCATACAAGACCTTTCTCTACCTTTAATGTGAACTTGCAACCAACAAAACTCAAGTGAAAAACAAATATTAGGAAAAAGGAGTGAAAATAAAAAAGTTATAATACACGCTCATGATTACTTTAAGCCATAAATGAGAATAAACTAAACAGTATTTTAGGGAAAAGACTATAAAAATGTATTAAATGAAAGGTGTGGTTCTAAAGTTCTAGGAGGTTGGACTTTCACAGGAATTTTATACTTTTGCACAGTGTGTCTTTGGAGATTTGTCTGCCTTCCTACAACATAGGCATACATCTTTAAAATGTTATTTTTACATTAAACAGATAAATGCATACACATGTTCTGTGCTATCTAGTGGCACTCAAAGTAAAGTTGCTTTTTATAATTACAAATATATGTAATGTACAGGCTGAGAATTGTAGACAGCAATGTCTACCATCTATGAGTTTCAAGATGGTGGCCTCTTTGGGTGATGCAAACATTTGCATCTTCTGATTGGATGAGCTGGGTGGCTTTGAGCATTTCTAGCTAAATGAGAGATATTGTGCCTCATATACATGCTGAAAATAGATTTAGTTCTGCAGATTTAAGGGAAGGAGTGAGTGTATTTATGAGGGTGACCCCTCAATCCCTTTTTCCCCCAACAAATTGTTTTCAATGTTATACATCCTTGAAGGTGGTGGTAATAAGGACTCAGTCTCTCTCTTTTTATGGAACACCTTTGAACCTTATAAGTGTACTTTACACAGAAAAGTGCATTTCTAGGCATATATTTTAAAAAATGTAATATGAATATTCAAATATATATAATTGTAAAATATGTAATAAAGACAGATTTGATGCCCCCTCCCACACATGACAAATTTAAGAACTAAGGGCCTGATTCATTAAGGATCTTAACTTAAGAAACTTCTTATTTCAGTCTCCTGGACAAAACCATGTTACAATGCAAGGGGTGCAAATTAGCATTCTGTTTTGCACATAAGTTAAATACTGGCTGTTTTTTCATGTAGCACACAAATACTTAATAGCTTATTTGTACATTGAAATTTAAAGTTGATATTTGTGTGCTACATGAAAAAAACAGTCAGTATTTAACTTATATGCAAAACAAAATGCTAATTTGCACCCCTTGCATTGTAACATGGTTTTGTCTAGGAGACTGAAATAAGAAGTTTCTCAAGCTAAGATCCTTAATGAATCAGGCCCTAAATGAGGCTTGACCAAGCAGTATTTTACAAGAAAAAAGTAAAACTTCTAATTAATAATGACATACAATCCTACAATCCTGCAAAAGTCAGTACAGAGTTTACAGGGCAGATGTCAAATTCAGGATGTGGACTTCAATGTTTGTAAACGCTAGGACGACAAGGAAGCACATTTGCTCAATTTGAAATCTAATGCATACATTTCAGAGTATGTAAATGACCCGCACTGAGATTTGATTTCTCCTCTCATAAAACGAAGTTGAATATAATGTGACATTTTATTTTTATAGACTTATGCTCGTGTGATGACAGTGATATTGTTGCACTGTGATTGGCTCTTTTTATTTGCTTACCAGATTCTACTAGGGGTATTTTTATTCATCATATCTCAACTGAGGTCGATTAGAACATTTATTTGTTGGACCAAAATTTAAGATATTTGTACCGATTTCAATTTTGGATGGAGTTTGCACACAATACTCAAGGCTGACTGTAACTTTTCAAAACAGCCACATTAGTGTAATACACAGAGACTATAAACTCCTAAGTGCACTCATTTGAATCCTAGTACATTTCTCACTGGCAGTCCTCATTTGTTAAAAAAAAAAAAGAAGGTGACCACCTGAAACATTAAATACAGAAATATATGAAAATGCAACAGGTCAGTATGCATATTTATAATTTGCATCAATAGCATTGAATAAATGCGTTTCTTCAAATATTGTGCAAACGATGCTTTAAAATGTCTTGTATAACATACCTTCAGCTTTACTGTCATCCACCAAAGAGCAAGCTGTGCGCAGCGTAACCAAACTTTGTGCCGAGTGCCGCCCATGGCTATCAACAGCAAACAGACTAAACCTGTGGGGTAGCATAAATGAGAGTATGATGTCAATCATCCATTGTAAACATTATGAGCTACAGTGAGATGATGGGGTTGAGATGATAAAAAGTTAAATATTTTAAAATGATAATTTTTTAGAAGAAAACATTATAAACCCTTTACAAAACTCACATAGAGTAGTAGTGGATTTCTGTGTACTTTAATTAAATTGTACAAAAAATATTTCTGTGTTTATCCTTTTTACAGCCTTTAAATCAAGTTTTTTCTAATAGCAAATGATTGAGTGCTGGAGGAATATTTGTGTTCATTTGTAATGTGTGGCCTCACACACATACACTTTGCCACGGGCTTGGCATATTTTTTTGTATATGAAAAATAGACATAAAGAGCGGTAGTAGCAAAATATTTTTTCTCCCAAAGTGGTTTAAAGCATTTCCAACATGCTTTATTCGGATCAAGTTTTCAACCATTCACAGCTCAGAGTAGAGTCCATATAATAGACTATCTTCGGAGACTTTCTCAGAGTGCTCCAATACGATGCTGAAGGAAGAAGCAAGAGCAGTATGGCTAGTTGTGTATTGGGCAGGTGTCACAAAGGCTAGCTCTAAGTTTGGCTGCTTTAATTAACACAGGTGCACAATGGATGTTGTATAATTGCCAGTTTTTATTTTTCACTACACACACACACACACACACATGTAATAGTGTCAATATTTATTTGATAATAAATGTATAATATTTCTTTTAAATGAAGCTTTAACTGCATTTGAATTTGATTCTTCTACATAGCATATCCCATCAGGAAGTTTGCATCATTATAAAGCAGCAACTCAGATACATGTCTACAGTTGCCACCAGAAGGTGAGAACATTTCTTGTTTTTATATAGTATTCTGCACTTATATCTACTGCATTATTGGAAGGAAATTGGGAACTTAAAATGGTCCTGGAAAAATACTGAAAGTGGCCTCATGTAGGTGGGAAAAAATAAACTGTAGGCAGGGCCAACAAAAAAAGTAGGTGGAGGTAGCACACCAGTTCTAGACACAACAATGGTAAACGAGGCCAATGCAACAGGCAATGATAGGTAGAGTCACAGCAATGACATATGGATTCTGTGGAAGTAGACAAAGCATTGGAAAGGTACATGGACCAAACACAAGTAGGCAGCGTCATCACACCAATGGGTGAAGTACATGCATCGGCTACATGAGTGGTGTAGCTTAATCCAGCAGCCGGTTTAAAGGGCGGGGCACAGGGGACACACGCCCTGGGTCCTCCATCCTCAGGGGACCCCCTGGTGCCTAGCACCAGGTACAGTTCCTTATTTCATGCATTTGTAGACAAGTTACAGTCCCTGGATAAAAACATTAATTAAATAACACCTGATAAGTCTATGGCTACTCCGCGCCGGACTATCGGGGCACCTTTCTCCTCCCCCTTTTTAATCTCTCTTATTACAACCTTTATAAAGAAGAGAGGAGGGTGGGTAATACATTTTTGCACCACCCTCCTCTAGAAGTGATCAGTATCACATATACTAGCACTTGGATTGGCTACAATAATTAACACAGAGGCACTGTGGAAGTTGATGAATTGCCAGTATGGTACCTCATTAATTAACTTCGGCAAAATAGCCCCTATATATTTTCTTGCATTATTAGTTTTTCATTAGGATATAAGGAAAACCTGTTCTTTTGTAACAAGTCCTGTTTGCTAAAAGCATATATTAAAGGTAACCTGGATTTGGTTAGCATGATTAATGGTGAGTCTATATGGCAGGCCTCCAAGAAATCATTCTAAGCAGCCCAGACTAGCTACCTTTAGTTTAAAGCATATGAGGAAAGGGCAAACGTTTTGCTTTGCATGTGATGTGCTGGGCAAGCATAATTTTGACTCCATTAACCACTACACAGGAATGTGCAGGAATGGGAGACGGAATAACATTTCTAAGCCTTCTAGTGAAGGGACAAATTATTTATCTTAAGTGTTGTTTAAATGTGAAAAGTTGAATGTAAATAATGCTGTTATAGTTTTTAAGATTTTTAATTTGAGATAAAGCAGGAGAGTTATGTCTGTGTTCAAAGCTAAAACACAGAAAATTGGGCTGTTAAAGTTGTATGCAACCTTAACAGACTTCATTACTAAGTATTTTCATATGTTTTCCATAAAATATAACATATACATCATTATACATCAGTAATGATGTCAGCGATTACATCATATTGAACATATAGATCATTTAAAAAACAAGATTAACTTTCTGATGCCACACAACATTGCTTATGACATCAACGATTACATAAGCAAACACCTCACCAAACAAATTGTTTATGTTAGTAAATAACACTCAGGGTGTTTCAGGTGAAGAGTAGTGCACCAGCTGGAGGTATACTAACCTTTACTGCATAGTTATTTTATTAGTTTGACCAACTAATAAAATAACTATGCAGTAAAGGGTAGTATACCTCCAGCTGGTGCACTACTCTTCACCTGAAACACCCTGAGTGTTATTTACTAACATAAACAATTTGTTTTTATATCACTAGTGCATGTTAGATAATAACAGTACATGTCTATTGGTTTCTATAATTTAGGGCAGATATGCAACTTGTGTTAGTAAATAACTCATTGTACTAAAAACAAATTTGTATAATTATTTATTAGCACAAACGTGCATAGGAACTACTAGCTATATACAAAATTCAAAAACATATTCCGCCGACTGTATACTGATATCATTTCCTGTCTTCCCCCAGACTAAGGGCTCTATTTATTAAAGGGTGAAAAGTTCTATCTCCAGCAACAACGGATAGTCTCCACTGGCAAAAAGATTTGATGAGCTTTGCCGATGACAGCTTCCCCATTAAAAGTAGAATGATAAGCAGTGATAGAAAATCAACCTTATCACCGCAGATTGATAAATAGGCCCCTAAGTTTGTTAAAAGAAATTTTATTCATAGACACTAAATACGAATTGATCTTGTTAATATAGATTGTATATAGATTATTGTAAGGCGGCACTTCAGACAACACTTATTTTAACTTAAAAACACCAGCTAATAGCATGGCAAGGAAAGGGTGCTGTTTATTTAGGCTGCAGCTAAGGACATGTGAATACAGAGATTGAGAAAGAAAACAGTTTTAAGTGGCCCATTTTCATTACTTATTTTGGTTGGCTGGACACAATGGGGTGCATTTAGAAGTGGGTGCATTTGCACTTTGAATGTATATAGGAAAAGATGCACAAAAAGAGTTTTTTAATGTATAGGCTCAGTAAGACGCCAAGATGCGTCAAGCTCCAAATCCACAATAGCGTAGAGATGCGGCTTGACAGTGTTAGTAATTAATACTAAAGTCACATTACCCTATTTGTATACAATATAATAATGTAATGAGGTATTATATACACAAAACAGAATATTAACTGGACAGTTATTAATAAATGTGAAAGTCACATCTTCAATATAAGATTTAATTAAATACAAACACAAATTAAATTAAATTATGTTAAATACAAATATATGTTGTTTTCCCCTTTATGAAATGAATTGGGAACCTTGTTTTCTGTAATAGTCCAAATGGAACTCTCAATTAAATAGATGGCAGCGACTTCATATAATATAGCTGAGATTTACGATTGGTTGATTGCCAGAGAGTTTAAAATGCAATCAGCCAATTGAAAGCTGCTAGATAGTGCTACTAATCATCATCAATGTGTGGAAGTTGAATAACAATCTGGATATACAATGGAGTTTAAAAGTCATGTTGTACATACTGTAGATCTGTTTTTTTTATGAACTTTGTTTTGTACAGAGATGAATATGTTTATGCAAAATGTTTTCCTTGCTTCTAGGAACATGACTTTTTCAGTACGCATTAATTAGCACCAGTAATTATCTAAACATTGATAAGATAAATAATGTTTCCTAAACCAGAGATAAAGCCTTTTCTTGTTATGTTTAAGACAGGCACATTCTGTGGGTGAAGATGCATGTAATTATTATTTAGCCAAGGTTAAACGCCTCTCTGCGATAGATGCCAAAATTATTGCTTATAAAACTTATGTGAAAATGTATAATCTTTGCCTTCTGATCTGATTAAGACTTGGTGGTACATGTGTATGAAAATAAAGATGGTATGAGTCACAATATGACCAACTGATCAGTCTTATCAGTGGCGAAGCTACCATTGGTGCAGCAGGTGCAGTGCACCAAGACCCATGGAGATAATGGGGCCCGCTGCACGGGGAACTAGTGAGCTGTGGGCACAGATTATCTCCTCCCTGTTTCCCTGCATCGGGGCCCACAGCTCTCTAGTTCTGCCTCTGAGTCCTATGTTATAGAAGAAAATATTTACAAAGAACATAACCAAATTGCATGTTTCACTGAATCTTTGAATAAAATAAAATAACACAACTTGTGCCGGGAACAAACATGACACATGCCTACACATTTAATTGCTATTCATTTTCTGAATTGAAAAGACTGAAAAAATAAATAAAAAGAATTTGGCATATGAAAAAGATTAGGTACACCTTCAGTTGATTTAGTAGCACTTCAAAACGTGATTGACGTATTAAGCAAATTAGGTCAGGTGAATATAGTTCCAGAGTTTAATTAACATCTCAGGATATTCTGTTTACTAGCAAAAGCTATGGGCCCTTCGATGCAGCTGAGTGAGGACTTGAAAATAATAATAATTGACAGGGCCAGGGGAATATGGCAGGAGGGAGCCACTCTTCCAAAGCGCCGCACTACCTTGTCTCTGGTGAAAACAATATTTACACTTGTCTTACCCTAACTTACCACGGTACTTCTGAAAAAAAGAACACAGTCATCTACAACATGAGAGGGAATATTAAGGCTGCCATGGAGTATCTTGAGAAAAAAAAGTATCACTGAGTATAGTTTACTTATTTCCTCTTCCTACTCTATGGCAGTCCTTACCAATAGGATGTATCCAATAAATACACTGGGGTGGACTAAACAGGAATCATTAGTCTCAACAATAGAGATCTTGCATTTAAAAGTATTTATTATTCAACAGCCTGGAGAACCATTCTTCCAAACCATTCTTCTGTTGCTATATTCTGTCTAGAAAACATATATAGTAAAGCCAGGTCTGCAGATCTACATAAGGCATTTGCTTAAGCTTGAGCTCCATGTCCGCATAAAGTTGCCAGTGACCTTGTTGAATGTGTCAAGGCACCTCCTGCTTGTTCTTCTTAAAGGTTGTTCTTCTGTACTATCCCTTGCAGGATAAATCTTGCTAATACCACGTACACACTGCCGCCCCAGCAATATCCCGGGTATATGAACTGGGTGACAGAGCCTCCCACCCTGGCAAATTCCCGGGTCGACCGGGTTCACACTGAGCCCGGGTCTGCCCGGGTCTCCCTGTTAACATCACAAGAGGAGCTTTGACTTTGGCTCCTCTTGAGATGTTGATTGTTATTATTTATTTACCTTTCAATAGTTTTCGGTGAGAACCAGGTCTCATCATTCAGACTGGCACCTACCCGGGTCGGACCTGGGAATAACCCTTCAAAAGACCCAGGTTCAATTCCAGGGTCATACGACCCGGGTAGATGCAGGGGACCCCCCCATTCACACTCAGCCTCGACCCCCAGCAATAACCCGGGTTTTTGGCAGTGTGAACAAGGTATAATATATCTTTTGATTTCCTTAGTGTGGATCTTCCAGGATTGCAAATAGATGATTTCCTATATTTCTCTGTCCTTTAAATATACCATGAGATTGCTCTCACCTTTCCCTTTCATCAGTAGATTCTGGGAGGTATGATTTTCTGGTTTATATGGAAATTTGAACCTACTTTAGGTAGAAAGTCCAAGTTCGTTCTAATTATCACATTGTCACTGTATATACAAAGACAGACAAAAAAAGGACATGTGTACATTGGGGCACTCGGAGGACCAAATATTAAAATATATTTCAAACGTTATTGATATGTATTAAAATGTTTCTGAGATAAATGTTCTGTGTGATTCTTAAAAACAATACAATTAGCGAAATAATAAAACATGAAAATTTAAATTAGAGACCAGAAAAATTACTGTTAAGACTAGCACTGCTATGTTGCGCCACAAGCTTCTATAATATAGTGATATATACTGCCATTGGTGTGGGTTATACAAGATGAACAATAAACTTGAAATCACTGCTGCCTAAATAATAACAGCAGGATCTTGATATTGTTCCCATCAGAGAGATTCTATGCCTATGTGTGAGTGGGGTATTCTAGTATAATAACCTTCCCCTTCCGTCACACTGCAAATGAACACTGTTATAAATTTCTCTAGCAGGTATATCTATGCCATTACAAGTATGTGTAGCCAGTTAGGGGACTCCATAAGAACTCACCCCAAGTTATGATATGTAAATCGTGAGTCCTTGGTATAATATCTTAATCCTCCTCCTGTAACGCTAAATGAACTCCTATGACGGCAGTCGGGGTTAATGAAACTATCCTAGTCGGATTCAATACATCTTCCCCTAATTATTATACCCCACAGAAAAATTATGGCTAGCAAGTATCTATTGTTATAATATATCTAAATAGAGGCATAGTTTATAGAGAGACGGGGGTGCGTGTATAGCCAATGCGCATTTCGCTAATGATAGCTTTATAAAGACAACCCGACTAAGCCTTTTTATTGGATATTTATAGTAGAGGGACTTTCCATCCGTGATGTCATGCTTAGCAACATTGTTAGTAACTAGAACAAACGCTCATTAGCTGACGTTGCTGCTGACCAAAGAAACAAGAGAGGACATCCACCGTCCAGTGATTCTGATTCGATGGCAGGAAAATGTGCATACAGTATAATACGAACTGAGACCCTAGTTTTATAACAGAATAGTTATCTCAGTCTTTGTTTAAGATGTATATGCCAGTCTTGGTAAGTGGATTCAGAAACCCATATTATTTATGAAGATCGGATGTACAGATTACCAGTCAGATAGAGCAGAGAGGAAGAACAACTCCATTATATTCATATTAAAATGTCCATAGAACTTATCAATATATAATGGTCATTAGAAGGACTTATATTTAATACAGAAAAGATTACCATATATGTAATAAGCATAACACAACCACCCTGTTAGTATGCCATAAAAATAAGAAAAGGTGAGTTTTGTGCCATAAATGGTTAGTGTACCAAATAAACACATATACACATACGATGAAATAGAAAAAATAAGTGAAATATCAAAGTAGGAATCCATTACCAAGGATGGTGATTGTCAGAGTACTATAAATGATCGTAGTGAGCCATATGAGATTAAAAAGCAGTACTGGACAGAATAGTAGCTCAAAAAGATTTATAAAATAAGAATGTAACAATATTCTTTATTCCAAAAGGGATATTCCATGCAGCCACCCTAAGTGATGCCTGTTAAATCCAAAGTCATCTTGAAGAGTACAAGTCTAAAAACTAAAATGTCATAGTAATGTGTTACAATCAGCAGGGTTGGACAGATTAGAATCTTAATATTAGACTGTGAGTCTCTATGTACATTCATGCCTACATAGTTGTATCAGTAAGTATATAGTCCAAGATCATAAATAAATCATAAAATTATTGTGGTCATTAAGACCATGTGGGCCAAACTGTCCATAAGGAAAATTCTCTTTCATTCCCTCCTTAGAACTTCCTGATCGAGGTCTCTCCCTCTCAGACCCAACTTGATCTGCTCCATGGCGTAGGCCTGGAGTCCATGTGGGCTACCGTCATGGCATTTCATAAAATACCTCGCAACCGTTGTCAATTATTTGAAATTATCCACATCCATTTATCTCGTTTGATATTGCCCACATGTTCCAGAATTCTTTTTTTGAAAGGTCTGCTTGTCATGCCCACATAGTGTAGATTACAGGGACAGGTCAAGAAGTAGATTACATTAGGAGAATTGCAATTCAAAAATCCTTTAATCTTCCACGTTTTTAAATAGTGGTTCCTATATTCTTTAGTTTGGACCATGAATTGACATGCCCGACAGGTACCACATTTATAGAAACCCATGGGTTTATTGGAGGTTCCAGTTTTAGAAGGTAAGGTACCGTGCACAATACAGTCCCTCAGATTCCTAGACCTACGCCTATCTCCCAAAAGCTTCCCAAGATCATCATTAGACTTAAGAACACACCAGTGTTTTTGAAAAATGTTGGCTATTTGCTGCCACTCAGAGCAGAACGCGCCAATCATACGGATCTTTGCATCAGTGTTCTTAGTTTTGGGAGGTGGATAAATGAGGGTCTCTCTACTCCTTTTGTATACAGATATCTTGGCCTTCCGGATAATCCGTTTGCTATATCCTCTACACTCCAACCTGGTTTTAAGCTCATCTGCTCTGTGGACATAAACATGTTCATCCGAGCAATTGCGTTTCATCTGAAGCAATTCAGCTTTAGGTATGCCCCAGATTACTGCTGAAAAATGTGAATTGGTGGAGTGCAGTAAGCTGTTAGTGGGCATTTTTTTTACGATATATGTCGGTACTTAGTTGGCCCTCTGACGTTTTCGAAATCACGTCCGTATCCTTCCTTTTTCTTAATCTTGCACCCCGTCCTCACACCTCTTCGTATCGGTTTGGGTTTAGTCCCCCTCCACCTTCTCTGCATCGCAGCCTGGGGCCTAAAAAATCCCGCACTGATGTTCATTCCTCTCTGGATTTTAGAGAATGATCAGAGGTTTCTTTTTCAGACAATTCTACTTCTGAAGTACTGTAGCCCGATACAGATCTTTTAGCTTTCTGAGCGTCTCATTTAAATACCTTGTTGTTAGAATAATCATTCTGATCTCTTGAAACTTTATTTTGTCTTTTGTCAATGATTATCCTTTCAAATTGATCTAGTTCTTTTCTGAAATTGTCATATTACTTCTGGAACTGATCTAAGTTCTCATATTGTTTAAGTTTTACTCCTAATACCGTAATCTCCGGAGAGTATGTATTCAATAGCTAACTATCATGTTCTACCAGAATATTCATCAGCTCATTTGAACACTTAGTTAAAGCTACCTCCCATTTCTTTTTAAGATCTTCATTGGCCAATTCAAACACTGGATAGAATTTAGGCCTTAGACCTCTTGGGATCATTTGGTGTTTCAAATAATTATTGAACATAGTTTTGTTCCAAAATACCTTGGTTTACATAAATATGAGGTTTTCAACTCATATAATAATTGGGACCACCCTTTAATTGAGCTGTTGGAAATAAATAGTGACAAATCAGAATTCAGCATCAACATCTCCCTGCCATTTCTCTTGTCTTTTGATAAGATCGCCACTTATACTGAAGGCTGCCATGGGTCTAGTTGTTTGTATTACTATTTCATAAATACAAATTTTTCACTTATATAATCAAGTCACTAAAAAGAGAAAATGTACTACAAGAGGAATATATCACACCAGGTGGACCTGACTCCTCCTAGATGGTTGATTTGAATCAAATGTCACAAGGCTTTATATCAACCAACATATTGCCAACAATCACAGGAGTGGTTGCACCCATATCGATCAGTAACCATAAAGACAGACAAAGAAAGGAAATGTGTACATTGAGGCACTCTGAGGACAAAATAATAAAATATATTTCAAACTTTATTGATATGCATTAAAATGTTTCTGAGATAAATCTTCTGTGTGATTCTTAAAACAATACAATTAGCAAAATATTAAAACATGAATATTGAAATTAGAGACCAGAAAAATTACTGTTAAGGCTAGCAGATAAACACTGCCATGTCGAGCCACAAGCTCCTATAATATAGTGGTATATAATGCTATTGGTGTGGGTTATACAAGATGAACAATAAACTAGGAATCACTGCTGGCTAATTAATAACAGCAAGATATTTGTATTGTCCCCATAAGAGAGATTCTATGCCTATGTGTGAGTAGGGTATCCTAGTATAATAACCTTCCCCTTCCGTCACACTGCAAATGCACACTGTTATAAATTACCATAGCAGGTATATCTATGCCATTACAAGTAAGTGTAGCCAGTTAGGGGAGTTCATAGGTAAATAATCCCACCCCAAGTTATATTTAAATGGGGTGTCCTTGGTATAATATCCTTATCCTCCTCTTGTAACGCTAAATGAACTCCTATGATGGCATAAAACTATCTTAGTCAGGCTTCAATAAATCTTCCCCTAGTTATTATACCCGCAGCAAAATGATGTCTAGTAAGTATCTATTATTATAATATATCTAAATAGAGAGGCATAGTTTATAGAGAGCCGGCGGCGCATGTATAGCCAATGCGCATTTCATTAATGATAGCTTAATCAAGGCAACCCGACTAAGCCTTCCTATTGGATATTTATAATAGAGGGACCTCCCATCCGTGATGTCATGCTTAGCAACGTTGTTAGTAACTAGAACAAACGCTCATTAACTGATATCAAGGCTGACCAAAGAAACAAGAACTATTCAATTATTTTTTAACGCGGCGCGGTGAACTGTCAAATCTGCAGTTTTATCTCGCCCCTCTCATGGCTGTGCAAAAAATTAAAAACATAAGAAATCTTTTGAAATCATGTAATAATGTAAAAAAAAAAAAAAAATTATGTTTCTCAGCAATGTATAACATAAGAAAGGTGAATTTTTTTTACAAAAAGCATGTAATTTTTTTTTTTATAAAATTAATAAACACAATAATCAATAATTAATATATGTATGTGTGTACTAATACGTATGTACTAATGTGTTTAATGATGCTATAGACAATTGTTTAGTAATAAAAATAAAAGTATGGTAAAAAAAAAAGGGCTGTATGTAGATATTGTAAAATAGAAGGTAGTGTAATATAATACAAATGTTTGCCCATGCATTTTTTTTATTCTAGATGGCCGTTTCTAACCCCTCTGTGCCATGCTGACCCCTGTTTTTTAACCCCTCTGTGCCATGCTGACCCCTGTTTTTTAACCCCTCTGTACCATGCTGACCCTTGTTTTTTAACCCCTCTGTACTCCCCCGTTTTCCTCCCTTCACTTACCTTTTCTTCTCTCTTCTCTCTTGGTCCTCTCTGCTGCTCTGTGCTCCATTGCTACAGACTGACTGAATGCTGGGCTTCAAATGATGACGTCACACCCGGCATTCAGACAGTCTGAATGGAGCACAGAGCAGCAGAGAGGAGGGACGCCGGCGCCGCGATCAGGTGAGTATGGTTTTTTGTTTTTTTTTAAACTAGCCTGCTCCCCCACCAACGACCGACCCCCCCCCCTCCCCCGCAAAAAAAAAAAAAATGAAAAAAATCTAGTTTTGAAAAAAAAAAAAAAAATCATCGGCGCAAGGGCCCGGGCCAGGCCCCCTGATATGCCCGGGCCCGGGTAAATAGTACCCGCCCCCCTCTCGGCGGCCCCGGGCGGCAAGGCCAGTAAGGATGCATTGCTATCAGTTACACTCCTTCTTTCTCTATTTTCCTCAATGTGTAACTTTGAGGTATACTGAAGGGAATACAAAACTCACATTGTAATTTCAAGATTTTGTCTGTGTTTTTTCCATTGCCTTGGGATCCTTGTGACAAGAGAAAAATTGTAGTGCTCTGGGATTTCAATTTGCTTTTGCCATTAGGTCTAATTGAGGTAACCCAAATATTTTTGTTACGTGTAAAACACTTCTTGGTTTCGGTGCCTGCTAAAGTAGTCTGCCAGTATGTTGGCTATGCTGCTATGTGCAGGGATGCTAGGGATTGTCAGTTGCTTTTCTTCCACATGTAAGGACTGGGGTTACATCTGCTGTCATAGCCATCCTCTTAGTGCCACCTCATCCACCGCTGTGCAATTGTCCGAGAATATCTTTAAATGTTTGTTCAGCAATTGTGGCTGAAATTGTTACATTGCTCACCATACTGCCCTTGCTTCAAATATGTGTCATCACTATCCATTCGAGTGGTGATAGTGCAATCTATTTGTTTTTCAGGGCTGGACTTAAGCACCAAAAGAGATACTTCCTGGTCTGGTATTCTGATCAGTTGATCTAGGGACTGGAATTGCAATCACAATTCTTATAGCACTTCTTGTTGTCTAAGGCAAATTCTTATTGATGACTGTTGTTGTTGTTGATGAACTTGGAAGGCCATCTGCTATCAATTCTAGAGTCTGTCCTCTGACATAGAGACTTTGTTCTTTCTGGTATAAATTAGGTTGCATATATAACATGACTTATCTGATATTTCAATCTATTAATATAAGTAGCAACTGATATAAAACTTTTTCAGACAAGGTAAAATTGTCCATATATTCTAAGATAGCTGTAACATTAGTGTTCAAAGCAAAAACAAAGTAACATATACTGTGTAAACTTCACTACACATATATTTTGTTGCTGTGTCTCTTATTTTATTATTGATAATGGTACAGCTTAATGGGGTTAGAAGCTGTGTAAACACAATATATTCTCAACTGTATTTAACAGAGGCAATAAGGGAATGATCATTTATTTAAATAACAAGTATCATGTTAGCAAATTATTTTTATTTTATAGTTTTAAGAACATCCTTATAAATGTATTTTCTGTTTAAGAAAATATATTGTTATGAGCGTTTTGTCGCTATCCAATAACGATTGTTGAATCTTGGTTTGTGTTTCCAACGCACAAATATTTATTCTCAAAAAGTAGCAGAATAATTCAAGCGAAATAATAGTAAGTACAGCTGTTACTTATCGCAGGCGCTCTGGATTCAGTGAACAGTCATTCAGTCCTGAAGTCTGTGGTCTAGGTGTGACTGAACTCTGGATGAGGAGCTGCTGCTTATATGCAAACAGAGATACAGTAAAACAATGCAAAGGTGTGGCTGGCTTCTATTGGTCCAGGCATCAGGAGGGTGCAGGGGGTTGCAGATCATAGGCTAGTTTAAGCTCAGGAATCCAAAGGAGGGGGTCATCTCTCCAGGGGATGGGTTCTGATCTTCCCGCCAAGATTTCTCATCATAATAGTCCATATTTCCTTAACATCAGTAACTTGCGTATGCACTCTGCGATCCCTTTGCAGAGTGAACCGGACAGTGGGAAATGCGAAGGGGATTAGTATGATACCACACATGACTTGATTCCTTCAACGTGTACCATATGTTTTACTGATATGCATATAACTTATACTATTACACATAAATACTACTATATTTCGACATAAATGACTATGTGTTGCAACTACCATTAATGTGTACTATTTTACAAGTGTGCGTGTTTGTGCGAATGTGTGTAAAAGACTAAATACTGTTGTTGCCACGTGTTGGAGCTGCGTACGCCCTTCCATGCAGTAGCGTGCCCTTTCATGCCGTAGCGTACCGTACGCATCTTTTCAAACAAAGACAACCAAGTTTGCTCGATTTTAATTGAAATGACTTTATCCAATTTGCTGACTTCGACAATATATATATTTTTTCAAATGTATTTTCGTTAATGATTATAATATTAACAGTTATTAGTGTCTTTGTTTTTTTCTATGCGTTCTGATGAGACTTTATATTGCACATATGTATTGTGTGTATCATACAATACACCAGAGCTCACTTATACCCGTATTCAAATAAGACGTTTTTTGAGGTCCGCTTGTACTTGAATACGGATGTATGTGTGTGCAATTTCCATCCGTTTAAAAAAAAAATTTACTTTGCCTTTCTTAATGAATAAGACCCATAAACTGCAAGTACCAATGTAAAACTGTTCATACACTGGCTGATCCCACCTTCAGGCACCTGCATTTCTGTCAGATTATGTACATGGAAGTGGATGCAACTATAAAATATGGACGTTCTACACTCGACACTTTTAGCGAGGTTGAATAATGATGAATACACAGTTAGAAGCCGTCTTTGGCTGATCTCTGTCAGATGTAGATCTAAATATGTGGTCTTTGTGCCCATACATGTTGTGATTTAGGTCTAAAATAGTCTAATTGCAGAATTTCAGCAGATATTTCTGATTTGTTTACAGATGATAAGGATAAGAACTTATATTTCTTTATTATTATTATTATTATTCTTTATTATTACTTTCATATTTTACCTTCTTGCTGCCTGGACTGTGTTTGCACTTCAACTTGCTGTTATTAAGCAGCAAGAGAGTTTGACTCTTCCCCACCCACTGAGGAAGCTTCTAGTTGTGGAGGCAAGCACAGTAAATCCAGTGAAAAGAGAGGGATCTCTAGAAAAATGATGAGATATGTGCTTAAGTTACCTAGAAACACAAGGTGACATAAGCACATACACTTATAACTAAAGGAGCTAAGAACTAAATGTTTGTAAATATATATTTATAGGACAATGATGCTATTCCTTCCTATCCAAATGCCTTTGAGTTTGAACATTCAGACTGACTCAGAATAGTGTCAGCATGACTCAAATTTATAATAGCTTCCACACCATATAGCTTTAGTGTATTTGATGCCTGTAACTGTTTCTGGTAAACTATGTGTTTGTCATTTTTGACATAACCATTTCTTTAACCATTTCAGATACTAGGATATATACACACTGGCTGCAGGGTGTTTACCCCGTTTGTGTGCCTAAAGTTGAGTTGGACACCGATGTATAAAAATGTATGCTCAAATAAAGCTGCATATTAAAATACCATATTTACACCCATATTGTCAAGGCTTAGTAGAGTTGGATCCTTGGTCTGCCCAGTTTAGCACTACTTCCAGCAAGGCACGGAATCTAACGGGCAGATGTTTTTCACCAGGGACCGCCGCAAGGTGGTTTGGTCTTAGCTGTGTCTACTCCGCAGGTCACAGCCCTCACTGGAAGTATCAGGCGAGACCTTTGAGGTAAGTCCTAATTATAAAATCAATTAAAATGCCATTGACCGGCACTGGTTGAACCAGATATCCCACTGATGCTGAACTATATTTATGAACAAACTTTGATGACACTTACCACCGCTAGAAACTAACATCTCAACACATTCAATTGTCAGAAAATATAAATTAAAGGTGGTTCTCAATGAGGTATGTGTGATGGATGGGGTTGTGTATGTGCAAATAGATAAAACCAAAAGAACAGCACAGCACCTATATGTAGACACATATTATGGTACACAAATGTTGCATGATGTGTGCTGCATGCAGAATGGCTAATTATAGGATATCTGTTTAGCTTGTGCAGTGAGAAGCTATCAGCATGATAATATAACTAGGCACCAATTTTTCAAATCTTCTCAATTAATATGTAGCAATACACTTTGAAGTTAATATAAATGATGGGAAGACTTTAATCAAACCATACTAGCATAAGAACAATATTTAATTTATGTGTTAGTCCATTTAGAAAAATTCATATTATATAAGCTTTATTACATATTTTTCTTCCAAGCCTGAGGGGTCTGATACATTATAATTGTTATTTTTTAATGAATACAAATAAAATTAATATTTTTAATATTTCAACTTGGTGGATTAGGAGTGTCTCTATTAAACACATTCTAATCTTCAAGTCTAAGAATTAGCCTTGAGGTAATGTCAAGAGAGCACCCACATTATAATAATTCATATGATCACACTAGGAGGTAAATGTATTAAGTAACGGATTCTGTAAATCACCGATATTCGGCGAATTTGCAGAGGAAATTTAAAACGGCAAGGGCTTTCAAGGCAAGTACCCCGGACCCACCTCCATTACTCTTTTAATGTCGGCATAGTGATTAGCGACATTATTAATGTTGCAAATCACACTAGCGGTAATGGGAACCTGTCAGTACAGTGGAATAGTAGGAATTTAGCCTGCCGACATTTTCATGTAGGGAGGTTAAATGCCGAGATTTCATGTGCCAGAATCCTGACCGCCACTGTGGCAAAGCAGTAAATTTAGAACAAGGGGCTCTTGGTCATGTGACCTACAGTTCAGGAAAGTCATCTGCATCCATATTTTTTAATCCTGGTTTAAATTACATATGTTTCTTATGTGTTTATATATTTAACTGGACACACATATTTAGCTATTGCATAAATAAATGTGAAAAGAACAAACTAAAACATCCACAAATGGGGTCCACATAATAAGTTCTGTTATACCTTTTCAGAACCGAATTAGCTGTAACTGCATCCTGGGAATTGGATGTCTAACATCACCACACAGTCTCTCTTAGTCTTTGCCTGAGGAATAGGTTACTGTATATTGTTCATGATCTTGACCTTTGGTTTTGTCCAACTGTGAACTCTGAACTCTGGACCAGCTTTGTTCCTGATCATACATTTGCTACAAGACCTGACCTTGGCATGTCTCATTTCTGAACCTATTCTGGCACCCCTTACCCTTGGTCTGTTCTAAATCTTGCTTTTTCATGTTCTGTGTCTATACCTTATCACTCCCTACGCAACTATACTTATTGAGTGGCCATGATTACTGACAATTTGAAAAATATGAAGTCAAAATCAAGAACCAAGGTTTAACTAAACTCTTCCTGACCTTCACTTCTAAGTTATGATGTCGAACACAATGGTGCATAGGGTTACTTGCTTATACAACTTTATGAATACCGTTAAAGAAACTCAATATTGTTACCTCCTTGTTAAGTCTTTTGAATGCCCATCTGAGTAAAGAATGTCTGATAAAGAACTCTATGGACATTCTTTTATTAACCCAGCAAGCACAGCGTGTACTGAACCCTCCCTCATGATGGTATCCAGCGCCCCTTGTGTCTTTACAAGTGTGGTAGTTGGTAATTGAGGGCTTTTGGGAAGTGTCTACAAGCTTCAGCTACATAATCTAAAAAAATAATAATCTGTAAACATTTTATTTATTTAGGTTAAACATGGATTATAACTTCCTCGGATAGTTACACTTGAAGCTCTCAGAAAGACAAAATATTACTGCTATTAAATAATTGACATGAACAAATAGCAATGTGTGCACAAACTGTGAACAAGAAAACTACATAGGGTAAAAGCAAGAAAAAAAATAATATCTTAGTCACTACAAGTAGAAACAAAAGTGCAATTACTACACAACCTGAAATGGACATGCATGCAGTTATATATGTACAGTACCACTAGATGGTGATAAAGAATACTTGTTACTCTTACAGGAAGTAAGAACACACATGACAATTAACCTAGTTTAACTAATAAACAGCAGGCTTCTCTGCCTGTTTTTTGTGAATGCACCCTCACCTCTCTCTACTATTATCTGATTACCAAGTGAAGTAGTAATGCTTTTGAAGTCTATGAAGAAAGAAAGTGTCACTGTGACCATTATTCAAACTCAATGATTTAATGTGCCAGAATGATAGCACTTCTTTGCCTTTCTGTTTATGGGTGAAGAGGTTTGATAGCATGAGCTGCATTATTTAAGCAAAAGTATTTGAAAAAAAGGTATTTTATGTATGTTAATATTTAATTATGTAATTATTGCTAATTATAGTAGTAGAACAGGCCAATTTTAGGAAAGAATAAATAATTGGATTTAACCTGCCATCATTGAGGTTGGGTCATAATGACCTGGGACATTTTAAATTATGAATATCTTTTTACTTAGTTATGCGATGTTGCCAAACCTCTCAGTAGCTGAAGTTAGGGCCCAGGATCTTGCTTCCTATTTCAAGGACAAGATTGGTAAAATCAGACTTGAAATGGTATAATCTCCCTCAACTACCAATCAGTTCAATTCCTTTCCAGCATTCACTGACACCCTCTCTTTATTTAATCCCACAAATGAAGAAACAGTTTCTACTCTCTTCTTATCTTCCTACTCTACCTCCTGTCCTCTTCATCCCATACCCTCACAAATTGTAGAACCCTGTTTCATGTGCTCATTCCACCTCTAACTAAAATCTGTAATATCTCTCTCTCTACTGGTATCTTTCCATCACTATTCAAGCAACCAGTGATTACTCTTTTTCTAAAAAAAAACAAAACTCTCTCAAATTACCGCACAATCTCTCAGCTCTCATGCCCTTCCAAACTTCTCGAGCGAATTGGCTACACTCGCATCATACTTTTCCTTTGTGCAAACAACCTATTGGATCCTCTTCAATCAGGCTTTCGCTCTCAACACTCCACAGAGGCTGTGCTGACCAAGGTTGTCAATGATCTGATCACAGCTTAAACTAAAAGTGATTACTCTCTTCTAATTCTCCTGGATCTCTCTGCTGCATTCGACACTGTTGACCACTCTCTCCTCAAATAGACGCTACAAACCCTAGGTCTTCAAGACACTGTCCTATCCTGGTTCTCATCCTAGTTTTCTAATCGCTCTTTCAGTGTTAATTTCTCTGGAACAACCTCCACTCCGCTTTCTTTATCAGTTGGAGTAGCACAAGACTCAGTCCTAGGTCCTCAGCTATTTTCTATCTACACCACTTCTCTAGGAAAACTAATAAGCTCCTTTAGATTTCAGTATCATCTCTATGCGGATGATACACAAATTTATCTATCCTCTCCTGATCTCTCACCATCAGTGTTGTCTCACGCTACTGACTGTCTTTCTGCCATTTCATCTTGGATGTCCTCTTGCCAACTCAAACTCAATCTTTCAAAAACAGAATTAATAATATTCCCACCCAACAATAGAAGCTTCCTGTCTGACATTTCTATTTCTGTTGACAACATGACCATAAATCCCACTCCGCAAGCTCGCTGCCTAACTGTAATCTTTGATTCGCAACTATCCCTTGTTCCACACATCAACTCTATATTTACATCATACTGCATACATCTAAAAAACATTTCCAGATGTACATATCTCACACAAGACATTGCAAACACTTTAATTCATGCACTCATCATCTCTCGCATTGACTATTGTAATTCCCTCCTTACTGGTCTTCCCAAAATCAGACTCGAGCCCCTACAATCTATTTTGCACTCAGCGGCAACATTGATTTTCCTTGCAAATTGTTTTACATCTGCTTAGTTACTCTGTCAGTCTCTACATTGGTTGCCTGTTTTTCAAAGAATCCAATATAAAATTCTTCTACTAACATACAAGTCCATCAACAAAAATGCACCAGCATACATCTCCTCAATTGTCTCAAAATATCTCCCAACTCGACACCTCCATTCTGCACAAGATCTGCATCTCTCTTCCACTCTTATCACTTCCTCACATTCTTCATTACAGGACTTTTTTCAGGCAGCACCCACTTTATGGAATTCACTCCCTTGCACCACAAGTGTTCTCTGAAAACACACCTCTTCAGACAAGCTTATAATATTCCTCTACCACCCTCTTAATTTCCCTAGGTTACCCTATTACCACCCTCTACACAGCTAACACAAGGCAACAACCCTCTGACCAACATAGTTGTGTGACTGAGCATACAGCCCACTAAATACTTTGTAACCTGTGCATTCTAGCTGGACAAATATTTAATATGATGTAGCACTTACCCTTCTGTTTTAAACCATTGTCCCATAGATTGTAAGCTTGCGAGCAGGGTCTTATTACCTCTACGTATGCATGTATTACCCAGTATTGTTTTATTGCTGTTTGTTCCCAATTGTAAAGCACTACGGAATCTGCTGGCTCTATATAAATAAATGTTGATGATGATGATGAAGATGCCTCCAAACCTGTTTCCCACTAGCAGTCAGTCAGCTGATGACAGCGCAGAGAACTAGACGGGCACAAACTCCAAAAATGTTATTATGAACCAACCTCTATGTGGGTGTAACAATTTTGTGCCAATTTAGTATGTGATGTTTTACATAAAAATAAAAGACAAATTCTTCCAGAGTTTACTAAAACATGTGGTAGAGATGGTTATTCATCTATATTTGGCTTTCAAAAAGATGTTATGATTGTGTCCCATATTCCTAAGAAAAATAATATGTCAACTTTACACCATGATGAACAAACTGATGAGTTAACTGGAGAAAAGAAGGAACCAGAAACAAACACATTTTATAACTTAACAAAAGGTGGAGTAGAGGTACAATTCGAGAATGGCCCCTGACTATTTTTTATACCATGCTAAATATGGCTGGAATCAATACAATCACAATATATTGGTGTAATAATAATGGTGTGAAGCAAAATCAACATAAATTCATCAAAACCTTGGGTCTTGCTCTCCTAAATGAACATTCGAGCATCTGCAAAGATGTATTTCATTTACCAAGAGAATGCAGCAAAAGAATTAGCGATTTCACTGGAGAATCTTCAGAGGAGCCACCAGCAAAAGTACCAGGAGTTCGAAAAAGACGTCAAGTGTGCACCGCTAAATAAGATTGTAAAACCTCTTATACAAATTTATATGCCCAGAAAACCATAATTCATGTTGCAGTGATTGTAGTGATAAGCTGGGTGAAACTGATTAGTTGTAAGACTGATTTTGTTTTTGTATTGTTTTAATTTTCAAAGATATGCTTAAGTCAACGAAAATGTCAGATGCCGTCCCTGCATCCCCTCACTCACACAGGAACAGTCGTCTGCTGCTTACTTCAGGGCCGCATCTGGTTTCTTAGCAACCAGGCGCACTAGTTCCGGCCATCGGTCCACTCCTTGTGAGCATGCGCATCCCGTTGCTAGGCAATAGGACTTTATTCTGAGACCCAGCAGTGCTTTCTTACGTCACAGCCGCTGGTATTATTCGTAGACATTCTTCCCTATATAAATGAGACTTTGGCACCACTAGGGTGCCAGAGTATCAGGTCACCCTATGCTCCAGCGCTCCAGGTTCTGCGTCCTACTTTTGGTTGACCTCCCGGCTTCTGACTCAGCTGCTCCTGACCCTGATTTTGGATATTCCATTGGGCCCTGTTTGCTTATCCTGGTATTTGACTTCTGGCTTCCATACTACCCTTTTGGTTTAATCCCTTGTACCTTGCATCCCGCATGGCTTGACTTTGGACTGTTTAAACTACGCTTATTCACTTGCTACTTCATTTGTAGCTGGCTTGGAGAACCACGACCTGCACATCATCATTATCATTTATTTATATTATTATTATTATTATTATTATTATCTCCAACATATTCCGTAGCACTTTACAATTGGGAACAAACACAGTAAACTAATAAACAAACTGGGTAAAACAGACAAAGAGATGAAAAGGCCATGCTTGCAAGCTTACAATCTATGGGAAAATGGGAGTTTGAAACATGAGGTTAAGTCTAAATTTTGTATTTCAGTCCAGCCAGACTGCAAAGGAAAAAGTGACTCATAAGCTAAATGATCCTGTCACACAACAATGTTGGTCAGGGGGTAGTTGTCTTGTGTGAAATTGTGTAACGGGTAGAAATAGGGTATTGTAGTGAGGTTAAGAGGGTGGTTGAGGAATATTATAAGCTTGGCTGAAGAGGTGGGTTTTCAGAGAAGGCTTGAAAGTTTGTAGACCAGAGAGTCTTATTGTGTGAGGGAGAGAATTTCATAGAGTGGGTGCAGCCCGAAAAAAGTCCTGTAATCGGGAATGGGAGGATGTAATGAGGATGGATGAGAGACGCAGATCTTGTGCAGAACGGAGTTGCCGAGTTGGGAGATATTTTGAGACAAGAGTGGAGATGTATGTTGGTGCAGCTTTGTTGATGGCCTTGTAGATTAGTAAAAGTATCTGTATGTTTCAACCAGTGTAGAGACATACCGAGTGATTCAGCAGAGGAATAACGATTTGCAGGGAAAATCAATCTTGCAGCTGCGTGCAAAATAGATTGTAGGCATTTCCTGCAAGAAAACTCATACCCTCCTTACAGGGGTCCCTGGTAAAGACCAGGGGATAAATGTACCAAGGTCCGATTTTGCAAATCCAGCAATTTTATCGTGAGAGTTGAAACTCACAGATGTATGAAGCTGAGATTTCATGCAAAATCGCCAGAGTTGTGCTTCTGTCAAAATCATTATTTGCAAAATCGCCAGAGATCAAACTCCCGACTGTTTGCCACTGCAGCTATACAAGTCTCCAATGTATGAAGCTGCGAGTAAGCAAACTCAGGAGAGTTTGCTTTCAAACACGCCAGATACAACACGCTGCATGCTAGCAGCGTGTTGTATAAACACATCACTGTTACACTGCCCTGGCAGCTGTAAAAATGGTGAAGAGTAGAAGAAAGTTAAAAAAAAAAAAAAAACGTGGGGTCCCCCCGCTATTCCTGCTTAACCCTAGTGCTGCCTGACTACTACTGGTTCCGTGAAAATAGGGGAAACATTTTGCGTGGGGTCCCCCCGATTTTCACTTAACCAGCACTAAGCAAACCAGCCTGGGGTGGCGGCACTATAGCAGTGGGACACGCAGCAGGGGTCCCCCTGCCATAATGACTAACCAACCCTAGACTGTTCAGCCCTGATAGAGTTAAAATAACAAACGGACGCCATTTTGTTTTGTGGAACTACAGGTCCCAGCCAGCCATGGATGTCAGGGCATGTTGGCATTTGTGGTTCTCCAAGTGCCAACATGCCCTGGCTGCCGTGGGTATGCTGGTGCTTGTAGTTATACAAGCAGCAGCATGGCCACACTATTTTGGGCAACCTGGCTGGCTGGGACTTGTAGTTCCAGAAAACAAAATGGCGTCTGTTTGTTATTTTAACTCTTTATCACCATTATTACCCTACTACCCACAGCCCAGGGGTAGTAGGAAGAGCCCTAGTGCTATCAGCACTGGGCTAGGGGTCTCTAGGGGGGGCCCGCTCATTTTTTTTGGCGGACCCCACTCCCTAGGGAATCCAGTCCAGGGCTGAACAGTCTAGGGTTAGTTAGTCATTATGGAACTTTCATCTATTCTTTACAGTTTTTACAGCTGCCCTCCTGCAGCTGTATGAAAGCCAGTGTAACAGTGATGTGTTTACAACTCGCTGCTACAACACAGGAGAGTTAGCTAAACTCGGGAGTGTTTACATCGCAGTAAATCGCCAGAGATGACCAGCGATTTTGAAGATCAGTGTCAAAATCGCAGCTTGATACATTTCAGGTTTTTTTTACTAATATCGCGGTTTCACACCCGCGATTTGCTGAGATTTTAACACGCTGTCAAAATCGGACCTTGATACATTTACCCCCAGGAGGCGTGTTAGTCTCCGTGCCTCCAAGTTTAACTGTGTCAATACTGTCAAGTGGCCATCAATCACCAAGCCCATGACAGAAAAAGTTTAATTTTAGATGAAAAGTTTATTTTTAGTTAAGATATTTGCAATAACACAAACGTTGTCCATTTCATTGATTTTTTTTAAGACAACGTAGAAATAAAAATAAGTTCCTTCTCTATTCTCTATGACTTTTTTTATGAAAATATCTCATTCAATAGTTCATTATTCCAAATATACAGTCAAGGCCAAACGTTTTGAGAATGATACAAATATTATTTTTCACAAAGTCTGCTGAAGAGTGGTCTCATGAAGAGTGGTCAGATGAATTGCAATTAATTTCAAAGTCCCTCTTTGCCATGACAATGAACTTTATTCCAAAAATATTTCCACTGCATTTCAGCCCCACCACAAAAGGACCAGCTGACAGCAAGTCAGTGATTCTTCTGTTAACACAGGTGAGAGTGTTAACGAGGACAAAGCTGGACATCACTCTGTCATGCTGATTGCATTAGAATAACAGACTGGAAGATCTAAAAAAAAACATGGTAATCTGCAAGGAAACACGTGCAGTCATCATGATTCTTAAAATTTCAAAATCAGGCATAAAATATACCCGGGTCATAATGACCCACCTCAACATCCATGTTACAAGTTTCCACCACAATGACGTTGGGTTAATTTAACATTCTATACTTATTTTGCTAGCTTTCCTGTACCAACACCCACTTATTCATTTGAAACCATAGAAGTGAGATGATGAACAGAAGAATTTGAAAATGGAAATGGATTGCCCAATTTAAAACCAGTTTTTGGAGCATGGTATTCACAAAATACCCTTAAATTCAGTGCACACACAGTAAATTCAGATTTAATTACATCCAAACTGTATTTGAGAGCCATTGTTGTAGACGCAAAAGATCTCATAAACTGGCCACACTCTGAGATCCTGGTGTTCAGATCTAAAGTCGATTACACAAGCTGATGGTCACTTTTAGAGTCAATGGGGACTGTTACAGTGGTTGAAAAATGACTGCTCGCATAGGCCAACAGTGGTTATTTAGTAACATTTCCGATAATGATTTAATCGCTTTAATATGATCATCTTTGGACAAGGCAATAGTTTTGGAGCCACATATATCGAAGTGTGTGGTCAATATTAGATTTCTACTTTTTGTTCTTATTCTCACCAGCTACACTGAAGAAGGGATAAATGTGATAAAGATACCCATAGCAGCAATGCTTAATACATGTCCTCTCATCTTTTTACATTTCTTTATTTCTTACATCATGGAATCAAAATTGACTTATTCTGTAATTGCTGTCAATGATAAATTAAAACAAATATTGATCAAGACCCATCAGGTTAACTAGGGACTGTTGGTAACCAACAATTTTTAAATCATTCCACATATTCTCTTTGGTATTAAAGTCTATACTTTGACTGGGCAAGGCCAAGACCAAGACTGGACCAAGACATTGAATCAGCATCTAGAATGTGTGGGATATAAATATTCAGTCTTTTTTCCAAGATTTATTTCCAGCCATTTTCCAGGCTATTTTGACAAGTTTTTCAGTCCCTAAAGTAGAAAAGCATCTTCATTGCATTATGCATTCACCACCGTGCTTCCTGGTAGGGATACTTTTCTTAGGATGATATGTGGTGTTAGTCATGTGCAAAACAAAGTGCCTACCATTGAGATCAAAAAGTTTACTCCTGGTCTCATCTAAGCATAGAATGTTCTTTCACTTGTATCAGGGTCTCTCACATGCATTCTGGCAAACTCTAGGCAAGATTTTAAGTGAGTTCTTCTTTTTTGCCCCCCTCCTGTGTGGTGTATATTGGTGAACTGCCTGGACTTCTATGTTGTCAAAGGGACAGTTTCTCCCTTCTCTCCAAGGAAGACTGTAATTCTCTGAGAGTTATCATAGGTGTTTTGGTGGTATTAATGAACTGATGAACAGGTATTTTTCAGTTGTATCACTTTAATTATATAGGGATTGGACTGTAATCAATTTATTATGTGATCTCTGAAGACAACTTATTGTAAAAGGGTGACTGTTTATGCAATCAATCAGTGTCTTAGTTTTATTTCTTAGTTGCTGACTAAAAAAAAGTTCAGTTGTTTTTGTATTTGATATTACATATTTTGTGTTGATCAGTGGTAAGAATTCCAGAAAGAATAAATGATTATTTCATGATAGAAATGTGGTCCTCTGTAGAGAGGGCGCTGATGGTGGCCTTTCCGTCTTCAGATAAGATGCAGCCAACCCGAAGGCAGAGATAGACAAGTCACCCAATAAAGTCAAGACCCAGGCAATGATGACGTTGTTAAAGGGAGAAGTAGGATGAGGGAAAAAGGTAGATTGAGTTTTTTGGTGTGATCAATTATTGACATTATGCGGTAAAATTTGAGCTAAGGTTATCAATTCTCCTAAACAATAATACTATTCTATTACTAAACAAATTGTATACCTGGATTTATACATCCCAATCTTGTTTTGTTTACGATGGTATCATTTCCTAATACAGTATGACATAAAAAAATTAGTTTGCAAGAAAACCTTTTAAAATCACTAAGATGCAACAAATCTATTGCAATAGTGCCAATTGTGTTTGAATGATTAAAAAATATTCTACAGTACTGAATAGTGCATATTTTTCTTATTTCAATAATAAAAGCCAAGAGTCTTAACAACTTGTGGGATCCAATGAACTACTGAGTAAGGCACAAGTCTTTGATTATATTTTGTGTTACATATTATATTAGATTGTATGTGTTTACATAGCTTTCCCTTCGCATATTGTCTTACTTTGCTGAAACATTTGGTAGTGTTCACTCTATCACTATTTTCCATGCATAACAATATTCACTTTCTCAACAGGCCAAAGCTGTAATGTCAGCACTTAACTTATCCAGCAGTGAATGAGTGATGATTGTGCCTGTCTAGGGATGCCTTTCAGGTTGACTAGTGACTCCACAAGGCATTGTTCTTGAAGCGCTGATTCTGAGTGCAGCCTCTGCGGTTTGGCTCAGGAGTATTGGCCTTATATGATAGTCTTTGTCTTTTGTTGCTCTATTCATCATTAACTCACTCTATTCTCACTGTCCTCTAGTCCTTTACACCAGCAGCAGACCCAAATGGGTCCAGGAGGTGCAGCACATTCTGGGGGTCCCAGGAAGCTAAGTCCCTAGCTGTAGCTCAAAGTGCTTCAGCTAGCGACAGGCAGGGGCTGCTGTCCCGGGACCTGGTCTCTCCCTCTCTGGTACTATTTTTGGCCAGAAGGGAGACACAGCCCAGTCCATGGAAGTAACTTTGAGATTTATCTTTTAAATCTCCTGCCCCAGACAGACAGGCACCAGGAGAGGAGAGTGGGCTGAACTCTCCTTTCACTGGCAGCTCCTGGACAGGGGGAAAGCATACTCCTCCCTGCCACTAGCAGCAATGTTAAAAGGTGTTCAACTCTCTGGGTTGATTCACATGCAGGCTGCATGAATCAACCCAGATTGGTTAAAGGGACAGGAGAATGGATTACCTCCTGCTAAGACTAGTTCCAAATGTGTATAATAACGGCTCTGTTTTGTATTAAAAATCTTTCTTGTTTCTTCTGACCTCTTGATCACTGGTAGCTTAAACCAGTGTGAAAGCAAATAAACATCTCTTGCTTCAAAGAGCTGCTTGAAAATTTCTCCATGCTGAAATTCCTGTGACCTACAGAATAGACCCAACTCTAATCCGTTCCTGGTTGTACTGATGTTTGGACCCAGCCTTCTAGAACCACCGCTCTGCCCGTTATCCAGCAGCTCTGGCCAGTGTGATAGGCCATCCGCAGCAACCCTGATCTATAGGTAGAGGTCAGGGGTACCAGTCCAGGTGCACCAGCAAGGGGGTAAAGTAGTAACGACAGTTACCCAGAAGGAACCCGGTTCTGGATGCCGGAAAAGGAGTCCAGTGGTGGCAGGAACATAAGCCCCTCCTACTGCGGTTAGAGGGCGCATTTGGGATAAAGGGAGGGAACGTTGGCAAAGTAAACCTAGCAGGTTTCCAGCAACAACTGACAGGGTGGCATTGGCGGTCCATCCTGTCACAGCAATCATCCAATCAGAAGCAGATAGCTATAGCAGGTGATCGCTTTCATCAGCAGTAGAGCTATGCAAATGGGTGTATGTTCAACTCTGCATGAGGCCATAATCCCTACATACTTCTGTACTCTATCCTATATATACTCTATCCAATATTTTTCAAAAAAAGTAAGACAAGTATATGTTTTCTTAAATTACCTTATATTTCTCAATAAGGTATACAACTATATGTTTCTAAAAATTATCCAGCATTTCTCAATAAGATATAACAACTATGGCGTAGATTCAATTGCTAGCGATGTCTGTCTGCGCACATTGCCAGCCATTATGGTAGGAATATCCGCTCATTTTTCTCTATGGGCTGTGAGGAAAAATGAGTGGAGATTCCTGCCGTAACATCGCATGATGTGTCTCTGTGAACTCTCCGGAGACTGAATCCCCCTTATGTGTTTTAGAAATGATATTTAATTTCTCAAAAAGGATACAAGTATTTTCTAAACTATTGTATATTTCTCAATAAAGACAAAATAATTATGATGTCTATTTATCTGTCACTCTCTGTTTTGTCTTTACTGTCAACTTTTACCGCTACTCATGTCACATCTATGTTATTTTTCTTTTAAATCTGTTCCCTGTTATAATTTTCTGCCGTCGTCTCTTTTTATCTGTCTTTAACTGACTCCTGCTGCTTATTCAGTCTCTCTGAAAGCTTCATTGCTTTCTGTCACCTCTATGTTATTTTACTTTTAGATCTGTTCTATCTTTTTTGCTCTTTTATCCATTTCTTACAACCTATTTTTTATTCTAAGCTACCAGTTTTCTCTTCATCATTTTTTTTACCCATATCCTCTCTTTCTTTCAAACATATACTCTTTCGCCTAAGTTTTTGTGGCTCTTTATTTCCTCTCAGTCAGTGCCCCTTGTACACTATTTCACTTTTGTTTCCTCTATGAGTCGATGAGGTAACTGCCACAGCATGCCGATCTTATTGTCAGCAGCCGGCAAGAGTCCCTTCATCTCCAGCTAAGCAGGAAAGCAGCGAGAGATTTTTTCAAATGCAGGGTAGGGGATCAAGTGGAAGCAAAAATGTCGGTTGGTAGTTTCTATTGCAGCTTCTCCGTCACATCAACCCTTCTAAAACCAACCAGCTATCTCTCCCTCAAGTACTAAAAATGACGAAGCTGTCAAGAGTTTTAAGGGATAGTTCGTAATTTGAACGGCATTTCATAAGAAAATAAAAAAACAAAGGCATACCTCTCAACATTTACAATCACGAAATATGGACAAAATAACCCCTATCCCATTCCACCCAAAGTCCGCCCACAAATAAACACCTTTTTAAAAAACTTTGGTTCAGCAGCGCCTATTTTCCAGCCTTGCGAAAAGGGATGCCCTGTCAAAAACATACTTGCCAACTCTCCCGGAATGTCCGGGAGACTCCCGCATTTCGGGTGGGTCTCCTGGACTCCCGGGAGAGTGTGGCAATCTCCCCCATCTGCCCGAATTAGGGCCAAAATGCCGCAATGGCATTTGCCCCGCTGCCAAATGATGCGTTTTGCATCATTACATCACAGGGGCGGGGCCAAAATGATGCAATTTCGGAGCCCCGCCCCACGCACGCCCACCTTCCACCGAGAGGCTCCCGGACACCAACTGAAAAAAGTTGGTAAATATGGTCAAAACCAGTACACTAAGGTGGTATGCCAAAGGTGTAAATACTTTTTAAGCCTTGCGAAAAGGGATGCCCTGTCAAAATCATACTTGCCAACTCTCCCGGAATGTCCGGGAGACTCCCGCATTTCGGGTGGGTCTCCCGGACTCTGGCCTTTGGCCCACAGTACTTTAATTGCCTAGTCTACAATACTCTTGCCTGGCAGAGGAACATCTCCTTGATTGCAATCTGCATACCGAGAAAATAATACCACCCAATATTACTAAAATAAAGGACATAAAATGATACAAACAAAAAACAAAGCTTAACAAATGAAGGCTCTGAAAAAAAAGATTTGCCCTTTTGGTTATTTAATAGAACAATTGTGCTGCTGAAAGAAAAGAAACTCCGTCATGAGGATTAAGAATGTTTCTATTAGATATAGAGCACATGTAGGTCGCATGTCTGCTTGCTCCTAGCAATATCATAGTCACACAGGTGTTTATATGAGTAGGCTGGACTTCTGCAGTGCTCTCACACATATATGTGTGTAAGACAAGAGCCAGAACACACTGTTTATCTAGAAAGGCCCCCACTCTATCTGTAACAATATGATAAAATTCCCAATGCTCAGTAGGAAGAAAAACGCAACATTTTATTGTGTTTGCATGCAAACTAAATATTTTAAATCTTTGACTGTTTTGGACAAAAAGAAAATCATTTGTGCATAAATTCTATAAAGTAGCAAAGACATGAATGTTTATGGCATTATTTTCTATGGCAAAATATTGAAATAAACATTCACTTTCAAAAATATTCAGAAGAGTCTCCCAGTTCCCCAGCATTGCCGCTTTAAAACCACGAATAGAATAGATGCCCTTTTAAGTGATGTCAAAACGGTGTCTCAGCATTTCTTGTCTTCAGAATTTATCTGTCATTTTTAAGGTCAGTGTATATTTATTTCTGGTTAGCCATGTAACCATTTTAAAGTCGCTATAGTAAGTGTCAGGGTTATCATTATTTTCTTCTTTCTTTCCTCCAACCTCTAAAGTTTCCACTATTTGCTGTAAATAAAATTACCAGTAATACTGGCATATCACTATATTAGAATATACTCGCTGTCATTTTTTCCGTATCCGGGAGATCCCAGAGAGGAGGTCAGGTGGTGACATAATTGTGTCACAGTTGCACCGCCCTCTGGTATGTATTCATTGCTAAGTGTGGAGAAGGACCTGATGACATGAATCACGCCATAAAGTCCTGCCTCCACAAAAATAAGGAAGGATGTTAGAAAGGCTAACAAACCAAATGCTATGTGATTAGAGGAGACTAGAATGCATTTAAGAAGCTCTTGCTGTATATCAATAATTACAATATTTTCTTGAAACACAGAACATGAGATACAGACAAACACAGGGTGGTTTCCTAGTGCCTGGGGAACTGTATGATTGAGGTGGCTGGACCCTGCCCCCAGGACCAGCCACTTTGCAGATTGTGTGTAGATCGTTTCTGTCTACACTGTTATCAGCCATCTCTCCCCTGCTGTGTGTCCCCGCCCCTTTCTCTCCCACTGCCACCATGTCTGGTGTGTGCAGCAGGAGGACACAAGACACAGCACTAAATGAAAAGGGTAAGTACAGGGGCGGAACTTTCCCGGTAGGCCTATGACCTAATGTGGCCGCCTGTCTGGGGGTTTTTTTCCGTTGAATTTTTTATTTATTTTTTGTTTTGAACAAGGCCTTCAATTGGTCGAGGATCTCCTGTCCCTCCCCCCCTGTGAGCGGCCTATAGCCACAAGAACTGGATATCACATGGAACGCGCACCATGTGACAGGTGCCATCCCATGTGAGCAGAGAAGCACAAGGTAAGTGTGAGAGCAGCGGCGGGGGGGCTAATGGTACTGTTTATGTGTGCGCGGAGGGGGGGCTGATGGCAGTGTGTGTGAGTGGAAGGGGGGCTGATTCCAGTGTGTGTGTGTGTGAGCGGAGTGGGGGCTGATGGCAATGTGCGTGTGTGTGAAGGCAGCGGGTGGGGCTGATGGCAATGTGTGTGTGAAGGCAGCAGGCAGGGGTTGATTGCAATGGTGTGTGTTGGCAAAGGGGGCTTGTGGCAATGGTGTGTGTTGGCAAAGGGGGCTTGTGGCAATGTAGTGTTTGTGTTGGCAAAAGGGGCTTGTGACATTGTAATATGGGTGTGAGGTAGGTGGTGCCCAATTAATGGGTGCGGTTTTGTTTGTGGAGTGATGGTGGGGCTATTTAAGATGGGGTAGTTTGGGGGCTATTAATTGAAAGTGGGGGTGAGTTTGGGAAGAATGAGGTCTATTTATTAAATGGAATTTTTAACTATTTAATGCCAGTGATGGTTGCGGTAAATAGGTATATTTATTAAACATAAATGCTATCAATTTATTGCTGGGGCTGTGGACGTTCTCTATTTTAATTTAGGTGGGAGGTAGGCTAGAAATTTAATGGTGGATTGCAGGTTGGAGCTAATTATTTAATGATGGGTGCTACTAATTTATTTGTGGGGTAACAGTGGTGCTATTTAATTTCCACCCCATCTGTAATTTAATGGTGGGGTGGTTTGGGTCTGTCAATTGAATGTGAGGCTGAGTTTGGGAAGAGGGCTATTTATTAAATATGAATATGAATTATTTAATGCCGGCATGGTCATGGGAAATGGTTATATTTATTAAATGTAAATGCTGTTAATTTATTTATTAAATGTGAATTCTAGCATTTTAATGTTGGGGCTGGAGGAAAGCCTATTTATTAAATGTGGGTGCTTTTGATTTAACACCGGAGCTTGTTAGAGTTTTCTAAATTTCATGTACTCATTTTTTTTTTTCAAATAGGGCCTCCAGCATTCCAGGATCCAGACTAGCGGCAACTGATCAAAAGACACCAGCAACCACAGGTAGGGAGAGCAACAAGAACAGGTAGGAGAGAGCAGGACAGTCTGCCAACTGTATTTTTCTATATTGGCAGTTCCTCCGCAACATGTTATTAAATAAACATGAATATGTACATTGTGATGACATTTTCTTTTACTGGGTTGCTGCTGCTAAATTTAGTTGCTCATTTTGTCCTACTTTCTATGTATTAATGTACTCATCACTCGTACACAGAGGAGGCAGCCATTACGTGGGTGAACCAATAAATATACCTCCCATCTGAGTCCCTATTTCAGCGGGACAGTCCTGATTTAGGGCTCTGTCCCATGAGTGGGAATGTTGGGACAACGTGGTATGTAATTGGCAGACTAGCAATATTCAGCCCTCCGATGACATAATCGACTTTGTATTAATCCTGCCTCTTTTTATGTTTGCCCTGCCTACACTTGATTTAGTCCCGCCCACATGAGGCCACTTCCAGATTTTTTTTCAGGGCCACTTTATTTTCCAAATCCACCTATGGGTAAGTGTGTGAATGTGTATGTGTGTGTGAGAGTGAGTGTGCGTTTGTGTGTGGGGGGGGGATTTAATGTGCTTTTAATGTAAGTGGGGGGATTTCAAGTATAAGTACAATAGTACATTTGCAAACATAGGCTTGGAGAGGCTTCTAATATAAGTGTGGGGGAAGGGGGAATAGGGATTTTAAAGTAAATGTAAGGGGGGTACTTTATGTGATGTGAATGGTGTGTGAAATATTAATTTCATAGTAAGTTGAGAGTTGAAGCTTTTAATTTATTGGTGGGGTGAAGGTTGGGGATATTTAATTTAATAGTGGCATTATGGCAGCCCTATTTTGAGTGGGATTTTGGGACTATTCATTTAATGCTGGGGTGGTTTAGGTGCTATTAATTGAATGTGTGGCTGAGTTTGGGGAGGAGGAAAGCTATTTCTTAAAAGTGAATTCTAATTATGTTTAGAAGGAAATAGGTTTATTTATTAAATGTAAATACTATTAATTTAATGTTGGGATTGTTTGGGTGGAAATTGAACTTTTTATTAAAGGTGAATGACATTAATTTACTGTCCTGGTTGGTTGCTGGGAGACCTAATTATTAAACGTGGGTGCTTTTGATTTAATATCGGGCTGCTTTGGGGAAGGGAGGCCCACTGTGTTCACTTATTGCTAGGATTTATATATCATGTACCTGTCCTCTCTCCAAACAGTGACCCAACATTCCAGGAACCAGACAAGCAGCAACTGAGCTTAGGACACGAACACCAGCAACAAGTATTGAAAGCAACTAGAGCAGATAGGATAGAGCAGGACAGTCTGACAACAGGACTTGACTGTTGGGACAGTTGGGTGGTATGTCCCGCTTCACACGGCTCTGCTCGAAAAGGGAGAGCTGGGTGCAGTAGTGCACGTAGCTTTGCCCGTGTATATGATGGGGACAGGAAGAGTTGAAGAGCAATAGAGCAGGAGAAAAAAATCACTGCACCAGGTATAAATATTTGACCCTTCCCCTTAATATATCATACATTTTGATTGTTTAGTATCCTAAAGGGTGCACCCAGCACATATCAAAGTATCAAAGATAAAAAAAAAGGGTGAGAAAAGAATGTGTATTTGAGGGGCACACAAGGGTGAACATATGTTAAAATATTAATTTTATTAGATATACATTAAAATTAAGAATTGGTTGAGAAAGAACGAAACAACTAAAATCATTGATTAAAATGAAAAAAGTTTTTGTGGTGAATTTAAAAATGCAAAATCAATTGCATATCCTCAGCTACTACCAATATAACATTATAACATTAGGCACATGAATATAGGTGCAATTCACTTATAAGATGGTCTCCAAATAATTTATTACTCACTTATAGATCTTAGATCAATTCTACAAGGGGTGGGAATTGCAATTACTATCTATGAATTCCACTGTATCTGTCCTAAAGAGTCATAGTTATTTCGCTCTTTCTCAACCAATTCCTAGTTTTAATGTATATCTTATAAAATTTATATTTTAACATTTGACCACCCTGGAGTGCCCCTCAAATACACATTTTTTTCTCCCCCTTTTTTTTCTTTGATAGATTTGAAGAGCAGCCAAGCACTATCTAAAATTATAGCTACGCCCCCATGCATGCTGGCTACGCCCACTGGTGGCGTGGTGTGGAAACCCCTCTCTACAATTCCTGCATTTGCCCTTATAAGCTGGATAGTGGGAATGACAAGTGGAAGGAAGGAATAAGAGAGAGTGGTTAGGGAAAGAGTAGGAAAGAGTAATGATTGCAATTAGCACATTAGTGAACACATTTACATGAGAGATTTCCTTTCATATTCCTCATTCAACTTACATGGTGAAGTTACACCCCAACTACCACACCTTTGTTACACACTTACAGTAGAAGAGGAGCACTTAAAAGTGTATAAAAAACTGGCCTACATGTATATGTAACGTCGGATTTCTAATAATAATAATATAATTTATTGTGTGCAACCCAATTTGCAATATATATTATTATATATATTATTGTTATTATAAAATATTGTTTATTTGCAAATTGCTAAAAAAAAATACTATAGAAATGATATGGGCTATTGAACCTTTAAAAAGGCTGGTGGACATGTTAGGAAAGAAGATCTGTGAAGTTTATGCTGATTCATTGCAAACTGTTTTGTAACTGATCATGTGACCTCAGATGACATCATTTTGTAAGACACACCCACCATTGTCAACAGTTTATAAATGAGTACGTAGCCCATTCATGAGTCTCTCTCTCCTAGAAATCATGAAAGACCAGGTTGTATGCAATCTATATGCTATGAGCTTTATAACTCTGTAACTGTACATTTGTTTTGAAAATTAATTCAACAGAGGCATCATTGCAGACCCTGGCTGCACACAAAGCATGTTTGCAGGCAGAGTTTACCGTAAAAGCAAAACACAAATACAAACTTATCTTGGGAATAACCAGGGCCGGATTAAGGGAATGGAGGCCCCTGGGCTAAGGGGGCCTCCATTCCCCCGTGAGGCCCCCCCCCCCGTGATCCGAGCTACCCGCTCTCCCCCCCAGTGATCCGAGCCGCCCCCCCCCCCCAGCACTTACCTCCTTCTCCGGCGCGCTGTACGCTCTTTACTGAGGAGATCTCGTGAGAGTGAGACTCACGAGATCTCCTCAGTAAGGAGACTACAGCGCGCCGGAGAAGGACCGCAGTGAAAGTGCTCAGCAGCACTGATCGCGCCGGGGGCACCCCCGGCCGATCAATACTGCTGCTGAGCACTTTCAAGGGCCCCCTGGATGCCATAGGCCCCTGGGCTGTAGCCCAGTTAGCCCTATGGTTAATCCGGCCCTGGGAATAACTGGTTAATAAGTTCAGTAATGTATCACTCACAAAATCACATGCCAGTTAAAAATATCAATAGAGTAACGAATTTTAGCAATATCTATGCAGTTTTTCCCATGCATATTAAGATAAATAAAGCTCCAGGTCCAGATGGCATACACCCAAGGGTCCTTATGGAGTTAAACTTGGAAATAGCCACACCGCTATTCTTAATTTTCAGAGATTCAATCTCATCAGGCTCAGTACCAAGGGATTGGCGAATAGCAGATGTGGTGCCGTTGTTTAAAAAGGGGACGAGATCACAACCAGAGAATTATAGACCTGTAAGCCTGACATCAATAGTGGGGAAACTACTGGAAGGTATTTTAAGGGACAGTATTCAGGATTACTTGGTACGCAATAAAATTATTAGTGGGAATCAACATGGATTTGTGAGGGATAGGTCATGTCAAACTAATCTAATTAGTTTCTACGAGGAAGTTAGTGGGAACTTAGACCAGGGCAGGACAGTAGATGTGGTCTACTTAGATTTTGCAAAGGCCTTTGATACAGTGCCACACAAGAGGTTGGTTTACAAAATAAGGGAACTGGGTCTAGGAATCAAAATTTGTACTTGGATCGAAAACTGGTTAGAGAATAGGGAACAGAGAGTTTTGATAAATGGAACATTTTCTAATTGGTCAAAAGTCTTAAGTGGAGTACCTCAAGGTTCCGTGCTGGGACCACTCCTTTTTAATATATTTATTAATGACCTTGGTGATGGTTTAGAGAGTAAAGTTTCTATTTTTGCAGATGACACTAAACTCTGTAAGGTAATAAAATCAGAGCAAGATGTAGCTTCTCTACAGAGGGACTTAAAAAAACTGGAGGATTGGGCGGCCAAATGGAATATGAGGTTTAACACAGATAAATGTAAGGTTATGCATTCAGGGATCAAAAACAAGAACGCAATCTATAAATTAAATGGAATTAATTTAGGAGAATCTATAATGGAAAGGATTTGGGAGTGCTCGTAGACAGTAGACTTAGCAATAGTGCTCAATGTCAAGCAGCAGCTGCAAGGGCAAACAAAGTATTGGCATGCATAAAAAGGGGCATAGATGCAAGGGAAGACAGTGTAATTTTGCCACTGTATAAATCGTTGGTAAGACCTCATCTTGAATATGCAGTACAGTTGTGGGCACCACTCTATAAAAAAGAGAATTTGGAACTAGAAAGGGTTCAGAGAAGGGCGACAAAATTGATAAAGGGTATGGAGTCATTAAGTTATGAGGAAAGGTTAGCCAGTTTAGGCATGTTTACTTTAGAAAAGAGGCGTCTAAGGGGAGATATGATTACTATGTACAAATATATTAGGGGTCAATACGGAGAGCTTTCATAGGAACTTTTTACCCCAAGGACCATACACAGGACACGTGGTCATCCCCTAAGGTTAGAGGAGAGGAAATTTCACAACCAGCAAAGGAAGGGGTTCTTTACAGTAAGGGCAGTCAAGATATGGAATTCATTGCCAGGGAAGGTTGTGATGGCAGATTCAATAGATATGTTGAAGAAAGGGTTAGACAAATTTTTAGCAGAAAGGTGTATCCAGGGATACGACCATTAATTTAAAATAAAGGATAGTAGTGGATATAGAGTAAAAATTGGATTGCAATATTGAGTCTGGGGGGATTTTCAAAATTGAAACAGATTGGCGGTTGCTTACTCTGGATTAATTTCAAATATAAGTGCAGGATCGCAGGAGATCCAAAATAGGTTGAACTTGATGGACTGGTGTATTTTTTCAACCTCATCAACTATGTTACTATGTTACATATATTTGCTTGATTTGTGTGTGTTTAAATTAATCAATAGTCCAAAGAAAGCAATAAAAATGACCATAAATAGACATCTACCACAGTGCTTATGTTTTCAGTTACTTTACTCAATAGACATTCTCACATATATATTATCATATTTGTTTATATACTATATGGACTTGTTTTTTATCTTACTTGTAAATACTATCAGCTTCCAAGCACTTGAAGATGACGGAATAAAGGTTGTTGTCTGCAGTCCCACCGTGACTCCGCCCAGCTGCAATGCAGGCGGTACCCAAACCAGACAATAAATCATCAGTGAGGCTCAGGGACTCTCCTGGTAATATACAAGAGGAGCAAAGGGATATAAAATTAGATGCATGAGGTGATCATAATAACACAAAGGAAGAAAACAATAAACTAACGTGATATTAAACATAAATATATTTTGAAGCAGCTAAGTTTTAAGGACATGGGTGCTTTAAATCAACATTTCCAACAGATAGCATAACAAATAAAACAAACTATATTAAATACTTGGCCCATATCTACCATATCATATATTTGCCCTCTGTAACAGGTTATTTCAGTGACACAATGTCATAAAAATAGAGAAGCATTTTTTTTTTTTACTATACTATAGAGTAAATAGGCAAATTCTATGCTGACCTTCATTGTAGTAAACATAGAGAAACTATAGGGGCATAAACCAAATGCAACATTGTGACATCTTCACTGCTTAAAAGAGATCTGAAGCCAGCAAAGTTGTGAATAAACTGCATAAATTCCTTATTTTCTACAAATATTGAAGTTAACGAGGCTTCAGAAAAAGAAATTTGGTGCATATTTCACATACATTAAACTACATGGCTGAATAATATCTTATAGAACAGGAAACGATTCGTGAAATGTGTTAATAGCATAAGCAATTCAGAAAAATAGAAATAATGTTGTTCAGGAGTTCATAGTTGCCTACTCTCCTGGAATGACCGGGAGATTCCCGAATTTTTGGGATTCCTCCCGGACTCCATGGAGAGCAGAGCAAACTCCCGGATCCTGGGCAGTTCAGTTAGTTCAGTGGAGGGGCGAGGCTTAGCTACGCGATTCACATGTCGTCACGGCCCCGCCTCCTGCTATGATAGGCTCAGCGGTCCACGGCCCCAGAATCACTTGTGAGCTCTCTCTTCCCTGAAGACAGAGGTCACAAGTTGGCAAGTATGCAGTAGTTTCCAGCCTCTTTAACTATTATTCTTACTGCTAAAATTAGAGTATGTGCAGAATACCAGAGAATGTGCTTTAACATAATTATTTCTATTGTTTTTAAAGGACAGATTAGCCATAGAAGTAATTGAAATGCATTGACAAGTCCTGAAATATAAGAAACTGAGATCTAATACAAAGATGTTCTTTTTTTTCCTTTGCTGGATTTGTAAGGTAAACAATACAGGTATTCAAACTATTATTATTATTCTTTATATATATGGTGCCGCAAGGTATAAGCAGCGCCGGAAAAAATACAAAAATACAATACAGACAGTATATCAGGGTACAACAGGACAGAGTAAAACGAGTATAACCAAGACTTCAATATCTCCAGGCATAGCAAGTACAGTGGTGTAGGAGTAGAAGAAATGGAACTGAGACAGAAGGGAAGAAGGCCCTGCTCATAAGAGCTTACATACGAAAGGGAGGGAAAACAGACAGCAGCAGGAGAGGAATCCGTAGAGGGGATCAAGCAAAGGAGGAGTGTCAGGCGCCGTCTCCGCATTGACACTTGGTGCAGGAAACGAACGCCTGCACTTTTATCGTCAGCCGCATCCCTATCCCCGCTCAACTGTCAGCGTGTCTGACCGCCAAATCTCCATCACCCAATCAGGATGCACCTTATGGTATATAGAGTACCCTCTTACACATGTTGGGTGCCAGAGTATTGGTTCACTCCTGCTCCAGCGTTTCCTGAACTTCTGATCTAGTGTTCTTCGGTTCTGACTCAGATTCCTGTTACTATTCTCCTGTGTTTCGTTTTGGTATCTCGCTGCCTGGCTGGTTTGACTATTTGGCTTGACCTTACTTCTCTCTGGACCCTCCCTGTGTAGGGAGGTTTGGCTCTGACCTGGACTACCTGACTACGCCTGTCTACTACTGTCGCTACACCGGTGACTGTCTTGGAGAACCGCGATCTGCGTACCCTCTGCAGCTAAGCCCAAACTCCCTTGTGGGGGTCCCTGGTGAATACCAGGGGTACGTTAGACTCCGCGCCTCCCTGTTAAGTCGCGCTAATACCGGTTAGCGGCCCTCTCTGAAATTCCGTGACAAGGAGACAGGGAGGTGAGGAGAACAAAGAAGGAGGAGATTAAGTGGAAGGCTATTTGGCCTTGAGAAACAGATGGGTTTTGAAAGACCGATTGAGGGAGCTAAGATTATGGGACAGACGGATGGAGGGAGGTTGTTCCAATGGTGAGGGGCGGAAAGGGAGGTCTTGAATTCTAGCATGGGATGAGGTGATCAGTGCAGAGGAAAGCTGACGGTGACTGGCCGAGTGCATGGAATGTGCGGAAGTATGGATAGAGACGAGGTTAGAGATATAAGGGGCAGTGCAATGTGAGAGGGCCTTGTAAGTGACTGTGAGGAGTTTAAAGAGGATTCTGTAGGGGAAAGGGAGATAAGGCAGAAAGGGGAGGCAGAGGAATAGTGGCGTGAAAGAAAGATACGTCTTGTAGCCGCATTAAGAATAGAGCGAAGAGGGGCGATATGGTAGTGGGGGAGGCCAGTGAGGAGAAGGTTACAGTAATCGAGACAGGAAATGATGAGAGCATGGATGATGGTTTTGGCGGCATCCTGAGAAAGGAAGGGCTGGATGCGGGCAATATTCTGTAGTTGGAAGTGAAAGGATTGGGCAAGAGATTGAATGTGGTGGGCAAAGGAGAGAGAGGAGTCAAGGGTGACTCCAAGGCATCGGAGTTGGGGATCAGCAGAGATGGTAGTGTTATTAACGGTGGTGGATAGTTTACAGCAGGGTTAAGATTTAGAAGGATGGAAAACAATGAGTTCAGTTTTTGCAATGTTGATTTTGAGAAAACATGAAGATATCCAGGAGGAAATGGCAGAGAGGCAGTCAGAAAATGAGATAGGAGGGGGAGGGAAAGGTCAGGAAATAAGGTAAAGGTGAATGTCATCGACATAGAGATGGTACTGGAGGCCAAAGAAATAGATGAGATCGCCCAGGGAGGTAGTATACAGTTAGAAAAGAAGAGGGTTGAGAACAGAGCCCTGAGGCACTTCAATGGGGAGGGTGGAAGGGGATGACAGAGAAGGAGCGGTTGGCAAGATAAGAGGTGAACCAAGTGAGGGCAGTGCCATATAGGCCAAGAGAGAGAAGGGTCTTGAAGGAGGGGTTGGTCCCAGTATTAAAGGTGACAGATAGATCCAAGAGAATGAGCAGGGAGAAATCGCCCCTGGATTTGGCCAATAGGAGATAATTTGTAACGTTGGCCAGGGCGGTTGCAGACAATCCGTTTGAGTAGTTTGGAGGCAAAGGGGAGAAGTGATATTGAGCGGTAGTTAGCTAGAGAAGTTGGGACCAGGTTAGGTTTCTTAAGAATGGGGGAGATAAGGGAGTGTTTGAAGGAGGAGCAGACAATGCCAGTAGAGAGCGACAGATTGAAGAGGTGTGCAAGGTGGAAACAGGCGGTGGGGGAGAGAGAGCGAAGGATGTGGGATGGGATGGGATGGGATCCTGTTGGCAGGTAAATGGGGGAGAAAACAGAATTAGAGAGTAGACTTCATCACCCCATGTGGGGTGGAAGGAGCACCATAGTTGGTTATTGGAGGAATATGAAGCGATGGAAGTGGCCGGAGTGAGAGACGAGGAGATGTCCAGTCTGATAGACTCAATTTTAAAGGACAAAAAGGAGATGAATTCGGTGGCAGAGAGGGAGAGCGGGATGAGGGGGGGAGGAGAGAGTTAAACATAGCAAAGAGGCAGCGGGGATTGGAGGACTGAGAAGATACATAATGAAGGATTGTTTGGCAAGGGTGAGGGCGGAATTTAAGGAGGAGAGGATAAACTTAAGAAAATTGGGCAGGGAGCGAGTTTTCCTGAAGAGGCGTTCAGCAGTGAGAGTGCACTTCTGAAGGAAGCGGGTAAATTAAGTGTGCCAGTGTCGGGGTAGTCGATGGCGGCGGTTATCAGAAGGGGCTGGGGCAAGGGCATCCAGAGCAGTAGTGAGGGGGAGGTTGTAGAGAGAGTTTGTAGAGAGAGTCGCCTGGTCAGGTCAGACAGGATAGGAAGAGGGGAGAGAGGCGTGTCAAGAGAGGAGGAGAAACAGGAAGGGTCCAGAGCATCAAGGTTGCGCTTGGTGAGGGTAGATTTAGGCAGGGGGGTACAGGGGAGGACGACAGAGTAAAGGAGAGAAAGCGGTGGTCAGAGAGAGGAAAGGGGGAATTAGAGAATTCCCATATTAAATATTATACCAGCTGCTTGGCAATAAGCCCGCGCTTGGTATATACCGAGTGCGGGCTTGTTTTTTCTCTGGTTTTGCTTCACAATATTGCCTTATAATCATAGCAGCTGTCCATCAAGCCTATTTTAGGCACATTTGGGTGTGGCTCACAATCCAGCCCTTGCTAGATGTAAATAGCTGGGAGGTGAGTGCATCTGATTTTAACTGCATTTTAATGGTGTTTAAAGCATATAGGTCAGTGTAGGACCTGCATATAATGAGGTGCCCTTGATGCTAGAATGCAGGCTTAAATGTTTTGATCAAATGAATATGAACTAATACCTCATGTTTTCATTTTGCTAGATACACACAGATATGCAGTGTAAAGGATAAGCGCTGACAACTGTCTTCTTGTAGGAGAAAGGAGAAGGCTCACGCCGCCTATTGGATGATCATCCGGTCTGGTGGAGTGGGTGAAGGAGAGGCTTCCATGGGAAAGAGTGGTGGGGGAAACAGTGTCAGTGCCAGGCGAGGGAGACAGTGTCAAAATAAACAAACTGGTTCTAGTTTAGATCAATTACAACAATGACACAGCCTTTATCACACATTATCAATATTATATAATGGTACAAAATCAGTGGACTGAGAGGGCAGAACAATATATAATAAGATAGATGAATACTGAGGTGAATGCACTAACAAGTACTTTTATAAGTAGTTCTGTATTTTCAGAGCATATGATGCCAATCATTGGGGGTGACAAAACACAGTTCAAACCCATCTGTTAACTGAGGATAATTATAAAAAGTGCACTCAGCTGCTGGTAGCCATGTTACACATGCATAAAAAAACAAAATATCTCAATATTAAAACAAATACAGTCAGTAAAATGTATTCAGTATGGTGGACACAATGATCCTTATTTAGAGTTAGATAAGAGTGCAAATTTGCCCCTTGAGAAACCAGGTTGTGATGCAAGAAGTGCAAATACTATGTTTTTGCATGCAGGAAAAATACTGCCTGCTTTTGCATACACTGTAGTGCACAAATACTGTACAGCTTTATTTTTACACTGTGATTTAAAGTTCAACAAGGCTGTGCTCTGCTCCCGACTCTTTCTGCCCATGCACAGCTTGATTTTGTCAAGTTGCAAATAGATTAACGTACGACTGTAAAGGAGGCTCAATGTGTCAAAAAGTAGCCATAGTTATGCCCTTTGACATATGGTAACATCATTGTAGTTGGCACTGTTGTGATCCACTCTGAAAAAAATTCAATAGGTTATAAACTGATAACCAATAGAGCTATATTTATAATGCTAATCAATAAAAAAAATACAAAATATTTCACAAACTAAACTTAAAAAAAACAAAGCAAATGTTGCTTATGAACCAAAAACTATGAGTATACTATATTTAGAAAAGCTGTGTGTTGCGTAGGCGGACACATTGATAACAAGTGTGGATGATATAAGAGACAATGATTGAAGCAGCTGTAGTTAAGCATGTAGGAGTTAGGTTACACTTCTCTGAACCACAACTATGCAGCACTCCATCAAAATGTTAAAAAAAAATAGCATACAGGAAAGGAGCAAGAATTAGGCAATATAAAATATTCCACTCAAATTGTGCATCCAGCAAGCAGGAATAACAGGTCTGGCCAGGTGTAAAAAAGACTCTCTCACCCCCTATAAATACCAGTAGCAGGATAAGTATATATAGCGTTGTAAGTTAAGGTAACCCAAGAGCATATCGTACGTCCAAAATAATCCATTACAGAAAAGCCTTTTAGGTAGTAGAGAAAGTAGTTTGGTCAGGATATGGCTTGTATGGGTTTGTCTACTACATAGGACTAAAGCACAAACATGCGAGATGTCACTGTGACATCATAAGGCATATGAGAAGGTAGATCTTAAATGCCAAAATACAGCTTTCTGACAACTTGTGCATGAAGTATGCATAGCTCCCTGTTGACACTGACTGGCAGCAGTAAGCAGAGGCTTACCTCTTTACTGGCTAGTTTAGGTCCCTTCTGTGCATGCCTGATCCAGCATAGCCAGGTCACACATGCGCACTGCACTGGATGCCAGGTCTTAGGCTTCAAGTAGCAGATTGAAAGAAAATGAAAAAATAGACTATAAAAGAAAAAATATAGTTACAAAATAGAAAAAATATAGTTATAAAAACAGGGAAAAAAGTAACAATTTTGCAATAATTTTAAATGGAAAAAATGCTTTGATTAAATATAACATTTCTTCCTCTATCGCTGCTGTAGTAATCATCTTAAGATAACAATCGCAATCAGTGGATCGGAAAAACCCCTTTTCACTGGCTTTAGGGCCTTTCTACTTAAGATAAATAGATCCCTTTTTCTGCAACGCTCTACAGGAAAGAAAAAAATGCTGAAAGTACAAACTTCTTTCACATAGAGCTGTGTTTGACGCAACCATCTTCTTTTATCAGTTTGATAGGGCAGCACGGTAGCTTAGTGGTTAGCACTTCTCCCTCACAGCATGACTCCGCTTTCCTGCCACACTCCAAAAACATACTGGTAGGTGAATTGGCTGATGACAAAATTACCATGTGTGCGTATTAGGGATTTTAGACTGTAAGTTCCAATGGGACAGGGACTAATGAGAATGACAAATATTCTCTGTACAGCACTGCGGATTTGGTGGTTCTCACCCCTTTTCTGGGCTATTGAGGGCCCTAATCTCTGCATCAACTCTCAGTCTGCAACTTCCTGCTTGCCTTCATTCCACTCCACACATCGTAACACTCACCCTAACAAACGCAGTCTTGTATGGTGAACCTCAAATGTGATGTTCGAGCACAGTAGTGTTTGCAGCTCAAATTAAAAAAAATATATAAAATACTCTCATTATCATAAAATATTATTTAAATAGTGTTTAAAAATAATAATATTTAAAAACACCAACTTAAATGTCAAACCTCGAACTGGAGAGGCGAACCCTAACTGCTAAAAGCAAATTTCAAACTACAAATTAAAATCAGAGTCAATTAGAAATTGTACTGTGCACATGCTCATGGCCATTGAACTTCTGCTGCTCAGAGAAATCTGATTGGCTACAGGTTCTTCTATCCTTGCCCATTTCCATAAAGAGGACATCCTGGATGAGCATGAAACTAAATACAATAGGATACTCAGAAATTAGTCAAACTGTTATGGCAAAATCCGTTAAGCTAATGAGACCTCTTGAACCGCTTTTTCACTAATAGCAGCCCCCTTTCTTGTTGAGCATGATTTCCTTGCTAATACTCGGTTGCCCCAGGTCTTGTTTATTAGTAGTAGGGGTATTTCTCTGGGTATTGCATATTCTCTGGGTATAGGCTTATTCACTTATATATTTTAGTGACTCATCATCACCTTCAACTACTCACTCAGTAATTCGTCAAAATAAAATGAATATCTTTCTCAGATTTACAAAGGTTCAATAATCACTTTATATAAATTTTCTTAATTTTTTACAGTTACATTCACTAATTTATTTTGGATATTTATCATTTTTCATCACTTTTACCTTGAATCATTCACACATTTTTAATTTTCATATCACAATAAGGGCACAGCCTTTTCCCCTCTCTTCAGTATAAATATGCAATTTTTTGTTCGATTTATTACATTCCTCCTATAATGCCAGGCTATTGTTAAAACCTGTCCCTATGTTACAATATACTTACCTAATTATGTCTGTATCATCACTGTTGATTACCTACCTTCAGAAATCCCATGAGGCAGAGAAGATAATAAAATATTTCCTTCTCATATTATTTTTACGTTATAGGATCATTTCTTATGTTTATAAATAAGGGTTATATGGACATACTCACCCAGCTATTCATCTATTATTCATTATTTTTAAAGTAATGAAAATTCCCATATGAGGAATCCTTATGTATGCACATATGCTGGATTGTAAGCAAAATGATAATAAATTATAGCATGTAAAGATTTCTGACATTTGAGAACGATGTAATTGAATCTCTCAACATTGTTATAAAACATCTATTACAAGGATATTCATGATTTCAGATCTCTACTAGACGGACAATCGTACCAATCACAAATGATTACAAATGCATTGCTAACAACGTCACTACGATTGACGTCACCCCTGTAGGAGGGTCTTTCACTATAGAGAGCCAATCAATGCCGTTCATTGGCTTGCCTAGTTAAACCCTCTAGCCAAACGCACGTCGGCGGACGCCGCATTTGCTGCACCTTACTCTATATGTCTCTAACCTCTAGAATAACTCATTTAGATTATCAAAAGACCAATAATATGGTTCAGTTCAGACTTTCAAATGGTCACATGGGCATGCCCTTTATATAATCTGCTGTCTTGAAGTATTGAGTTTACCGAACAGTAGTTCCATTGCCCACAGCTTAAACAGGAACAAGCAATCTTGCATATATTTCCACAGTATAAGTCTCTTTTATATTAAATTTAATCCTTATGATCTGATGGATAGTATATTCCGAAATATGTTGGCTTTCATCCATTGAATTAAGGAAAGTCAAACTACATCTTTGACATACACATACGATTAGGACCCACTGTTGTAGGCAGATTGAAAACAAGAGTAGACAGTAAGGGTTAACTGGAACAGTATGCAGAGTTCTACGATAGATGAGGCTAGTGTCACCAGAGTGATACCCGATGAAAGAGAGGATTTGCAGCGGTCAAGAGCAAAGTCCAATTGGCAGGTCGAGGTCAGGGGCAGGCAGCAGTCAAAAGCGAAATCCAAATAACATGCCGAGGTCAGGGGCATGAGAGAGAGTCATGTCATAACAGAGAAGCACACACAGCGCAGGGTTCAGCACATTGGTTCAGAACAAACAACCACCAGCATAGGTGTACAGGAGAGGAAGCCTAATCCTGGAGGGTCAATAACAGGAGGTCTGGAGGACAATCCCCTGGATATCTGACATCAACTATCATTACTTAGTGACCAGCACTGAAAGGCAGAAGAGTGGCAGTGTCTGACTGTGAAACACTGACTGTCATTACTAGGTAATGGCTGTGAGCGCAGCGAAGCTGCTGATCATAACACAAGCACAGCATAAAAATTAAACTGTTCCTTACATTTAAGACTGTCTGGGTAATGCAGCGTTGTGTCTTCATACCTCCTTTGTCAGCAAGGACTTAGCATATATTTAGGACTCAAGTGTGTTGCAAACACAGTTGGTTAATAATTTACCTTTGAAGAAGTTGTAAGACTAAGAAATTAAATATGCAAGGAATGGTGTTTTATGCTGAAAGATTCTTTCATTTTGGATGAGGATATGTGGAACTGGATTTGTGGGCTCGTAAAAATGTTTTATTTTGCTGCAAGGTGTATAAATTGTCCTAGGAGATCATATTACAGAAAAAGCTCACTGAACATTCCAATTATTATATATTACATTTATCACCAGATTATTTTGGATCCTGTTGCATAAGAGATGTGAGGTATGGATTCCTAATTAACAGTTTAGGCATTGTCTTTTTTGCTACTAGTTCTCAATGCTGATGTGAATATTTGTTAACACTGTATGAAACTATATTTATGCGATTTTCTATTGTCGGTTGTATATTTTAGTGCACAGTAGAACTAGTATATGTTATATTTTATATGGGTTGCGTTTAAATATTATTGATTTTATTGATTCACAGGTTTGGAATTATTATTTCATATTTACCTTTATAGTTATGTAGTATTTTTTCTGTCTTAAGAGCTAAAGTGGTTTGAATTCTCAGATACTTTAGCAATATTTCTTTTGTATTTTTGTCACTGTGTATCAGATACAGGTGCTATATCTGAGTTGAGATAAATTAAATTTTCTGCCATTTGGGGGGAAAATGTTGTGCTCTTTTGTTAATAGTTAGTTAACATTTGGCCTATATACTGTATATACTGCCTGTAATGCTCTGAAGTACAGGGTGGAAAATACAGAAGATGCAGCTACTATGGTCCGGGAGGTGAAGGGGACCTTTCCTCTCTGAAGCCCTCACAGCACCCTGCTTTGATCTTCTGACAGCACAGGCCTAGGGGTGGAGTGAGGGCCTCCAAGGGGAAACTGGCATTGCTGCTCCGATCTCTGCTCCAGGCCAGAACAGCCGCACTCTCTGTAGTTCCACCTTTGATCTTCAGAGCATTACTCACCACTTGTGTTCACTGGTTACATTAAACTTTTTTTTTTTTAAACCACTGACCGCCTGGCCGCAGTAGAATTACTATGGGGGAATGGCCCTACAAATCTGAGGTGACTTTTTAACCTTGCTGGTTATGGAGGCCCCATGTGTGCCACCATCGTTGAAACTGGACTCTCACTGTAAGTCAACTGACAAGGTAGGGGAGGTCTAGATAGGATATTCCCTGCTACTAAAACTATTAGAACCAGTATTATCTGTATCTAATAGCAGCTTGGATGCAAATTGATACTAAGGTTAAGATAGCAACAGCTCCTAATAATTTTAAATTTTCTAACAATGGGGCATTTATCAGATTCTCTGCACACTATATGGGGTCTAAGTATGAAACATCTTCAAAATGAATAAAAAAACAAAAATACATAAATAAAAAGCTGAAAACATTTTTTAAAAAAGACCCTTTATCCCTCCTTAACCCATTCTAAGCATGACCCATCTCAAGAGTAAGCAATTTGTATTGCTAACCCTATTTCTAACCCTATTCCTAATACTCTTTTTCCAAGTTTAGAAAATATGCCTGGACCCTTGTGCAAATGTAGCATATTATAAGTATAATACTATTTAATCTGTTGTGTGATGGTCTAATATAGCTTTACATTTTAACTTAAATTTTTTGAACACAATACAAATACGTTTTGTACATTGATTATATGACACCTGTTAAATTGATTCATTTGTTAAAGGTTACTTTAATCTGCAAATACGACAGAACCACTAACAAAAAATGGATATTTCATCAGGTTTATTGTCTTTGATTAATAAGTGTGTTTGTGCTTTTTCTAATGACAGGAAGGAAACCAGTGAAAATGATCAAAACATATGCAGATATAATGCTGTTTGCATGGCCTAATGAGCAGTAAATGTCGCTACAGCATATTAACATCATGCCATCAGTACATGCAATCATGGAAACAAAAAACAGAGATCATTCTGTTTGTGGAGTTTCTTGTGCCATGACATCATTGTCTTGTAAAGGCTTTGGTTACAGCAATATTGACAGGAGAGGTTGGATAGGATCCTAGCCGTCTTGTCCCGAACAGACTATCAAGTGCCGTCTCTCAGCAACGACGTCTTAGTGAGAAACACAACTGGTGGAGAGAGTAATCCACCCAATTTTATATCATGTATATTTTTATAAACCTATATAGGTCTGCGAAATGAAAACAGGGAAAAGTGTCTTATTTACAAAGGAAATAAACCTGTTTATTAAAAGTGGTATCAAGCCTGTGAAAGCATTAGCTTATGCTAGTTTACATCAGTCCTACAATCTGTGTTTGCGAACAGGAGACACTTATTAAGTTATCTTTATGACTTCACAGTGAAAATGATCTGCACTGATCTTATATTGTGTATAAGCAAATTAAATGTAGATAGGTGAAAAGCAGGCAAAACAAATGTATACTGTAACATATATTGTTCTTAATAGGACAGTTTGGGTTTTGCTTTCACAAAATATTGTGCAGTTGTTTTCAAAAAGCAGCATATAAACGATTTTCTATGTACAAAGATGGTCTTACATCCAAAATGATTTTGTTATTGTTATTATTATTATTATTACTATTATCATTTATTTATATTGTGCCAGCATATTCTGTGGCGCTTTACAATTGGGAACAAACACAGTAATATACCAATATTAGAGGTATTTAGCTTATAAGTATAATAAACAGTTGATTATTGCAATTTTCTAAGTCTAAGCAAGTTTACATATTTATAAAAGGAACGTTTGTATTTATATGTGTTAACACGTAACATGTGGGCCTCCTGTTTGGGTTTATTCAGTCACATCATGAATTGGCAACTCTCAAGTTATGTAAATTGGTATAAAGATGCATAATAAGGGAAAACTGACACCTAACATTGCTGTTTCATAATTGACACAATTACTGTTAATAATATTATTGCAAAGTTTAAATGTATGCAGACTAGCAGATTTCTTCAAAGTGTCTGACACTTCAATTAAGGAAGTAAAAGAAAATTGTATGGTGGTTGAAGAAATGATGGTCATATTGCTTAAACAACTTTCTAAAGCCTCAATAGTATTTGGATGTGTGGTTTTATAAAATATATAGTTTAGTGTTAAAAGAAAAAAGTTCCAATAGTGCTGTCAAGTTTGCTGAAATCAGCAAGAATTGACAGCAAAAAAAATAAAAAAAATTCTGCTTTCCAAAGTGTTATTAGCCGCCCGCAAACTCACAACAACTCACTGGTTGCTAAGGAGCTGGGGATGCTACTCCCTGCTTGCAAGCACTGATTGCTCTGCCCCTTATTTCCTCGGCTGGATGCTAAGCAGCTGGGACACTGCTTCTGAATTAAGCGATCACATAATTGCATTCACCGTATTAAGTTGCTGGGGAGCTTGCTCTTAGGGGGCATTCTGATTGGCTCTCATTACTTATAACATTTGTGCCTGCACTTTGTGAAGCCTGCTGTTTGCTGAGACATACCTATTAATTACCTTTTGCCTGACCTTGGATATGCTCTATCTGCTGCCTGTCTTCACCCTTGGCTTATTTTTGGGCCATGCTTGCTCGCTGCTTGTCCATACCTTTTGGCTTGTCTCTGGTTATTCCTGTTCGCTGCCTGCCCTCCACTATTTGCTTCTCCCCTGGTATGTCTTCTGTATACCACCTGGTGTACTACTACTAATTACAGTTTTAATACCTCATCACTACCTGATACCTATGATTAAACTCTTTCTACTGTGAGTATAAGTCCTGGGAGAGTACCTGGGAGAATATCCTTCTATGGGAAAGGTGGTTTGCTATAGATGTTCTAAGAATTTATTTGGTTTCCAATGGGAGTCATCACACAAAGAACCAAAGTTCAAACTACTTGAAACATGGTGAGCTTATAGTCAGTTTGCTTTTACGAACTTGTGTCTTTTTCAACAAATGTTAATTCAGAGGGAGGACAAACAGCCCCTACCCCTCAATAAGGCAGCAATCAATTTAACCTACCAGGTGTAAAATGGCCTCCCTGGCTTTAAAATAATATTCTAACTACATCATAAATGCTGATTACCAATTTTAGCTTCATATACAATTTTTTGTAAAAGGCAACCAAACCATTATCTTCCCAATAAGTGATTCTGTCACAACCATCTTGGTAGTGAATTTCCCAGGGTGACAATCTTTATAGAGAAGTAACACTTTATATGCTGGTGTTGTAACCGTTTTTGTGGAAATATGAGAAGATACAAACACACCCACATCTGTTCTGCCTCTCCTGGTGTAAAATACCTTTTAAATCTAAAAACAGATACATTTTGAAATGCATGCACAGTACAGAAGTGTATATGTTTATACCACAATAATTAATGTATGCCCAACTCTTAATGAAGCTCACTGCTTTTATTACGCATATTTTTTACCTTATTTCCTTTCTACATATTTTGTTGCATACATTGTATTTAGTTAATTACGTATTGCCCCCTTCAAGTTTTGGTCATTTAAATATTGTTTTATGTACCTGCATCTCTACTTTTGCAAAACATTTCTTTAAACTGCTCACTGTGCTTTTATTTAAGGAGATATTATCCCAGTCTGTGAGCGCTAAACCTTTTTCTTAGCTGATTAAATGTAATCATTGAAAATGAGTGTTTGCTGTAGCTCCAAACTTGCATATTCTATTTGAGATATAAAACCCCCAAAGAGTCAGCTGAAAGGGCCATAACTGCAACAAGCAACCTGCCATGGTCCCGCGATTTGGCCAGGTCAAAAGCGGGAAGGGAGGAGTTTTAGCAGCTCATGACCGCAAGGGGCAGGAAGATAGTTGAAAGCAATTAGTGAACTCACTACCTCATCTTCACACAGTAAGCAATGCTACCCAGCCCACCCTGGATAAGATAGTTGAGGTGAGGGGGTGGGCTGTTGTAAGGTAGTTTCAGGTGCAAAATTGTAAAAAAAGAATTGACAAATAATTTTACTCTACAAATAATTGGAAATTTGTTAATATGATGTGTGTAACAGCCTATGTTGTGGTTAAGGGTAGGAGGCTTATTGGTTGTCAACAGTAGGGGTGGGGTTGTATGGGGAAATAAACTGTTTATTTGGATGTTAGGGGAGATCCTGGGATTGGCCAGGATGGCAGTCCTGGAGGGGTTCTTGGGCCACGGTTTTGGTTATTATACCCCAGTTTGGATTTGTCACCAGGATAGCAGGTGTCAGATGGCAGGTTGATGGGCAATGTTAACATTACTTTTGGATTGTGGATTATCCAGCGCGGTGTACATGGCATGGTGGGCAATAAGTTTCCCTGGTATGCCCTTCCACTTAAATAGCCTTTTTAAAAAAAGGATGTGGCCATTTTTTTTCAACTTCTATCTACTGTAGTATTGTATGAATGATGGTTGTCTGTTTACGGGACAGAGAAGCAGATAGCATCCCTGTCTAAGGTGATGTGCCTATTTTTGCACAGATGCAGTTATTTTTAGGTGTGTCAAGAAGGCAACGTCTACTGCCAGGCAATTGCAAAAGTTTACATCTTCAGATGGGAAGTGCTGGGCACATCAGGAAAATTATAGCTGTAAAGCCTCTTTCCTTGGCAAAAGCAAGTAGTACACTTATTAAGCCATAAACAAAAAAGTAGAAATAAATGAAGGGGGGTAAGAATAAAATGTTAGTAAGCTGGAGATGGATTTGGTTTCCCAAAAGTGGAATGAAGCCATGGTTTACGTGTGCACTAGCCAGTCACAGAAGTGCATTTGCCAAAAACGTAACATGCTCAGTGTCCACATAGTTTACTGTTAGTAAACTACCCTTGCCGATTGTATTTTATTTATGAGTGTGATTATAACTTAAGATTAGAACAAGCATATTGTGGCCCAAAATGTTTGAACTGCACTATATATAGTGGTCAAATTGAAAATTTTGAAATTGTAGTAAGGAAAGTTAGGGGTAAATGTATCATAGTACGGTTTTTTCAACTCGCAGGAAATCGGCGAGTTGACAGCTAAAATTTAAAGTGGCGCTAACTTGTAAAGGCAAACTTGCCTTTAAAAGCCAGCGCCGCTTCAAATTTTAGCTGTCAACTCGCCGATTTCCGGCGAGTTGAAAAAAACGGACTATGATACATTTACCCCTTAGTGTTATGGAAAATGTAAGTGAACAGAATTTGATAGCTTTACAATGAAGGCAGTAGGATAAGTATACCAGTCCACTTCTTTCACTGACTATATACAAATGTTTGGTATGTAAAAAAAACTTTGCATGAAAGAGAGCAATGGTAATGCCACCACAGGCTTTTGAGACTAGCAATGGCTCTTCTAGTTATATAACATTTTATAGCATATGACAAAAGATACAAATCAAATGGTCTTGGTAAGACTATTTGTCTACAAAGTCCTTTTGTCTACAAGACATTTTTCTCCTACATCACTTTTTTTTTTTTTACAAGGCTTTTCGCATCTGTATTCTCAGCCCCAGTGGGGTTTTTGCCCAAATACAATTCAACATTTGTTTGGTGACCTAATAACCTTTGAGGATGACCTTGTCATAATAAAACTACCATAAAACTAGGTAAATAAGAAAAATGTAGAGGGACTCTGGGGACCACACACAAAAAGTTAAAATTATGCTCAATCCAGTTATTATTAATCTTCATGTTTCACTTTATGCTTCATATAGCCAGAATTGTGCAATGATTCATCATAATGAACATTTAGGCATAATGTGCCTGTAGATCTAATTGTTCAGCCTTTTTAGTTTTTATTTAAACAATAAATATAGATATAATTTTAAAATGCATTTTAAAAGTGTAAGTGTTTTTTAATGTTTTTGTTTTATAATTTGTTGATATTGTTTCTGTAGTTTGTTTTATTTGTTCCTGTCAAATAAAATCATATGAGTAGGTTTATTCCATTTGATTCTGCAAATTAATCCAAAGTCTTTGAAATGTATACAATCCAAGAAATTAGGAAAATAAAATAATTGGTTCTCTCAACTATCTATGTAGTTAGGATTTTCAAAAAGTTAAAATTAAAAGTAGTCACTGATCCTAAATTAAGCAAGGTTCAACCCCCTCCCAATACTTGCAATATCAAATATCTATTGTTGACTGGTGACATCTGGTGGACTGCTGGATACTTAAATATGATTTGTTTGGATATATCGCAGCAAGCTTACAGTAGTTGACTTGAATTGTTTTCCCGTTCCTTTGTGTAAATTGCCCTGGATAAGCACCTTCTTGTCCACTGTCTAAGGTTGAATACGCATTAAGGCAGGGGTCAGGGAACTTTTTTACCTTTTACCCACAAATATATTTAGATATGCCAGCTTTACTCCTTTGATTTGAAAGGAAGGAAATCATATATTATTAATTATTGGAATTGAAAATGTTATTGAATCTATTCAAAATTTCTTTGAAAGCTTCAACTTCAAAACTTCAGGTTTTGGAGAAATGATATTGCTTCATTTTTGATACGAGAGCATCAATATTGGGGCATTTTGATGTCAAAGCAATTTGGATACAGTCTTCAGCGTCCAATTCTCTGCTTTGTTTTTATGTTCGTTAGAGTGGAAAATACTTGTTCGCAAAGGTAGGTTGTTTCAAAAGGCAACAACTTTTTGACTGCCTCCTCATGTGCAAGTTTGAATGCCTTTGCAGTTGTTGACATCCAAAAATATGACAGATCTGCTTTGTTTTCAAATGCAATACATGCTACATTATTGCATCAAAGTTAAAGAAGTGCCTCTGCCAACCCTTGAGGCTCTTCTGGTACAACAGCAATTTCACATTTAAATGGGTCTACAATCCAACTGACAGCATGTGAATCAGCAGCATTACCCCCAGGAATTTAATTTTTACCCCATTTGGGGTAATTTACCCCTGTTTCCTAACCACTGCACTAAGGGGTTTTCAGATGATTATCAGGCAAATCACACAATAAACAGCCCAATATTGCATTAGTGTGTACACTCCAACGATGAGCGATTATTGTTCGAAAGTATATTGCATCGTTTAATTTGATTTATGATCAGCAGTGTCCATAGATCTCTATGGAGTGTGCAGCCACGATCATTCAGCCGGTGGTTATGACAGATGAAGAGCACAGATCTGAAGGTAAATCATGTAAAATGTGTTTAATGTGTACACTTGAACTGCCGTGCTGATTGGGACTTTTTTATTTAATCATTGGTAAAATCATTAAGGTTATCGCATCAGGACAAATTTTCTGTAGTGTGTACCCAGCCTAATATTATTTGGCTTTCACTATTTGTGATGGAGAGGACATGAAATACCCCAGTACATATTATATTAAAAAAAAATATGCAGTGGAAAGTCAGGACAATGTAAAAAAAATGCAATTTAGCTTTATACTGTACATATACTACATATTAAAATTTGGGTGTTTAATCCCCTGCAAAAATCTATCAACTGGTATCACTTGAATCCAGATAAAATACAAAAGAGACTTTGGGCTAGATTTACTAAACTGCGGGTTTGGAAAAGTGGAGATGTTACCTATAGCAACCAGTCATATCGTAGCTTTAATTTATTTAGTGCATTCTACAAAATGACAGCTAGAATCTGATTGGTTGCTATAGGCAACATCTCCATTTTTTCAAACCAGCAGTTTAGTAAATATACCCCTAAATGCTGTCCTTGGATTGTTGATTTCCAGGACTAGGTGAGGATCTAAATGAGAGCCACAGATAATGTCTTCCAGGGTCAGGTCATTAGCAAATTAACATAGGCCACTCTCACAAGCACACAGCCCTGGCATTGAGCCACTTGTAATCTTAATTAGGAGAAATTCTAACAGGACAGAAAGTAGAAAACTAGTCTTTTTGCTGATGACTCGCTCTTAAGTTAAACATTTTAGGTAAAACAAACAAACGTGTTCATTTGATGTACAGAAAAAATTGCAAACTGCAGTATAAAACTGATCTGGACAGTTGGGGACGCCTAAAACCCTACTGCTTAAATTCCTCTTCCTATACCAGTGCCTGTTTCTGTTTGGTCAGACTGCAATCACAAATCTTCACCCTCATTTGTAACAAAGAACTTGCCCAATTTCCACAAAGTACCATGTATTTCCTTAGTAGAATGGGGTGAGGGGCTGTTGGTTCCCTCACTCCTTGGTATCCTGCAGTGAGTTTAAAGCCTAACAATGTGTAGCCTTAAGCTACTTTGTATTGCAAAGTATACCAAAGAATGGATCAGATTTATGTTGGAATGTTGACTTATAGGGGTTATAAGCATCACCTACACCATAATTGTTTGGGGACATATGGCAGCATAATGCAGTTTAATGAACTAAGTACTGTTATTATTGAACTATGTACAATGATGATACTCACAGTATGATCCGAATGGTTTTTAGGTCATACATGGCAGCTAATTATAAGCTGTATATGAACACCAGGCAATCAAAATCAAATGCAGAATAGCACAAGAGAGAGCAGGGTAGTGGTGGCACAATAAGCTGAGTTTGCATGGAGAAAAGCATTAACAAACATCAATACTCACTATAACTACACTGAAACTGGGTGAAAAAGAAGTCTGAGGAGAGAAAGAGAGAAAGAGAGCTGCCAATTGTTTCCACATTCACTGGTTAAGTAATACTGGGAGACCTGGAATTACCTCCCTTTAGGGGAGTCTTTTAGCATCCCAGGGAAGGTCCACACCAAATTTGTTGATCAATGTTAGGTGTTGCAAACTATTAGATCCAGGCAATACTAGATTGCATAGTGTTGGTGGGCAGGAAAAATCAGGCCTTTCTTTTACTCGGATGGGTTTTCTAAGGATAATAAATTCATAAGTACATAAAAAAAAGAAATAAAAGCAGTAAGAAAGAAATAAGACATATAAAAAACAAAGAAAAGTTGAAAAAGCACAAAAAATTCCTTGTTCTTTCTAAGACATAAAATGAGACAATATTTGTTCTTCCCCAACCAGCCCTTCCCACGCTTTCTTAAACACTAAGAAACTGTACACACATCTACATTGTGCAAAATTAGACAAAATAAATATAATATTGTTCCTGGATCCCATAACTTTGTCAGACTTTGTAAAAAGTACATATTAATACACATTGTGGCTCATGAAAAGCTGGATGCATTTGCACTCTGAGCATATACAGGAAAAGATGCAAGCATGAAAAACCACATATGTATGGCAATGAAATGGCAACAGTCTTTAAAAGGCAATGTTCTCTTTAGCAGGTGAGTAACAATAAACCAGCATGTAGCAACTCAAAGTCCAAACATAGCACGATGACAGTCTCAGTACAGTAACAAGCTAGCTAAACTTCACAGCTTTAGATCACCACTGTTCCAAGATGTTAGGATTACTCAGACCAGATTATTACCTCTTCAATCTAACTCTCCAAACTAGCACACCACTCTGTTTGTGGGTTTTGGAGACAAAACCTCAGCTCCCAGTCTCACCACCAGATAACACCAACTGAAACCCCTCATGCACTGGCATGTACTGGCGTGCACATTTTTATAGGGACAAAAATGGCCTTCTTCCATCTGAGTAATAGAACACACCTTTGCAATCAAGACCTATTTTTACTATCAAAATGTGCATTTGGATTAAAGGATTAAAGTCAATTTTACCCTGTCAAGGACAAACACTTTGATTTAACCTATTCAATTAGTAAAGTTCTGCTAGATATGCTTACATTAAAGTCATGCAAAATAAAATATTTTCTATACACAGCATAATACAATACCCTCTTGGCTTTCAATACAGTTTGTTATTAATTACACTGAGGAAGATAGTTTGCTATTTACTGTGCAACAATATCCAAGCTGCTGACTTCTACAATAGAATGTTGATCAAGGCCTGGCTGAATAATTGGATTAAGACACAAGGTTTAGAATATTAACCTAATTGTAAAAGTATGCATACCCTATCTAGTAACTATGCACATTTTACCATCTACATTATGACATTACTCAAATAATAACTATGCTCAAAGTCTGCCATTTATCTTACATAGAATAGTTATTGAAAACACACTGCTAATTTGTTACCTGTCACCCACCTGGTGTAATTTAAACAATACGTCCAAAAGTACCAAATTTACAGATAACATAAATTCATATGAACCATGACAGACACGAAATGATGATGATGATGAAAGTGTGGAGATATTGCAGAAATGTGGCTTCAGTGTGTTAGTGGTAAATATGAAAGTCACATTACCCTATTTGCACATAATATAAAAATATAATGAAGTTTCATATAAGAGAAAACAGCTTCTTGACACAGCTATTGAGACACATTTACCACATAAAATATAACTAAATACAAGACAAAATACAAACTAAATAAAATAAAATAATACATCTGTTGGTTTGACATTAAGGAGGAGATTCAATTCTAAGCAATGTGTCTCCAGAACAGTCCACGGAGACACATCAATATGATGCCAGGCTGAAATCTCTGCTCTTTTTTTCTCCCCCGTTCCCATAGAGGTGAATAGAAAAATGAATGGAGATTCCTTACTGTAAAGGTGGCAATGTGCACAGTTGAATATTTAAATGTCCGGCGGCACATCGCTTTGAATTAAATCTCCTACTAAAAATCAAATGGGAAACGTTTTCCTACCACTATTCAAATGCAAATATCAACATATATATAAATTTTAGCTATAGGGGTCAATCTGCATTTAGCCAATCAGAAGTGGGTAGGTAGCGCTGCTGATTTTAAATCATCATTAAATCTCATTCACCATATCTCATAAAAGATCCGCCTCCTGACAGGTGTATATGAATATGCGTCTAAGTCTATTTGAGTCGCAATTACATGAACACACCCTTATAGTACTCTTACTACATGCCCTTCCTTCCCCTGTTCTGCCTCTCAAGTCGTAAGGAGTTGGAAGTGCAAGATGTGACAAAATCTGCATATGGATGTATAGGCATGCATGCACATTAAGATGATGTGTAATTTACTCAACACAAGCCCCATTAAGTATGTGGTACACTACTTGAGTGAAAATAATCATATCAAAATAATGTGTATTTATTGTTTTCCTAGTTTTCCCTGTATAATTTCCATGGCATAAATATAAATATGTTCTATTAAGCTACCAAAAGAATGCCCTATCTACCTTTACAAGCAAAACTGTCAGATCATCAAAATTGGTCTGCTCAAACATGGGCAAAAGAAAAAATATTGTGCAATGAAAGGGTTTAAAAACATTTAAAAGGTATACATTTTAAATCCATCTGCTTAACACCAAAATGTTTCTCTTACCTCTATTAGTAAATAGCAAGTTTTCCTTGATTGGCCCAGGGAATTAATCTAACTGTTATTAGGTGGTCAGTAAACCCACCACACTCACCCTATTTAACAGCTGCCTCATTGGTAGATTTGTTTTACTGTTGCCTGTTTCAACACAATTAGAAATCAGAAATGATTGATCTGAGACTTTTTTGTTTAAAACCTCAATAAATATGTTACTATGAGTGCAAAGGCAGCCCAATTTTATGGTGATATACAGTTTATGAAACCCACTCAAATATTTAATAAAACTATGTATTGTTTTGACAATTTGACATGCTTTAATTGTATAATAGATATTAAAACTGAAAGTAAGTACATTATTGAGACAGCAGTGATCTTTTGGTACTATGGTTAAAGCTTCGGATAAGTATATATATATTCTGGGCTTGGGTTATGTCTACTTTAAAAAATAGGCTTTTGTTAGATTTATAGGAGATATTGCTTCATCTACTGCTAAAACTAGAGCTATTGATAGCATTAGCTTAGGTTGTATCACAAAAAAGCTAATGTATTTATTGTCTTATTTAAAAATACTGCTATTGATTTTCACAAGAAGTAGAGTTCTCCTTTTTTAGTCATTACTTACAAGCAAACTTAACATTTCAAAAATGTACAATGTGTTGATCCAAAAAATACAATTTCCAGTGAAACAGTTGACAATATAGCCTCACAAATAAACTTGTGTTTTGAGGATGACTCTGGAAAACTTCTGTCCCTGGAGAAGTTCCCTGGGGCAAAGATGGCCTGATAAGATGTACGGCCTTAAGGAAGAGAAAATTTCTCCTGGATGAAATATAATGGTAAGTTGAGGCATTAAAAGATTTTTAATCTATGTTAATGCCATTGAATGATAAATAGAATGCTACGAATCTGGTAACCATAGTTTATATGCTTGGCTCTCATGATGTTTGTTAAGATTGTTCCTCTGCTCTATCCTTGGTGTAGTTGCATAAATGAGGAAGCAGAGGCGGAACTAGCTAGCTGTGGGCTCCGATGCAGGGAGGCAGGAACTGGGGCCTGCAGCTGACTAGTTCCCTGTGCAGCGGGCCCCTTTATGGGCCCTACATGGGCCCTGGTTCACCACACCTGCTGCCACTGTGAGGAAGACCACTCTGCTAGTAGGGGGTTTACCTCAAACACCATATACATGGGCACTTGTAGCATGTGTAAAACTGGACATATCCATGTCTGATCCTCACTCAACTAAAATAAATTAAAATTTTATGGATTATAATAAGGGATAATAAACGTTACAGCATAACTTTTCATAGGAGTAAAAAACAAATCAAAACAGCAACATATAAATAAACAATGACTTTCACTCAAATGGGTAAGTTTCAAATGGTTTTGCACAGTGCATTTTTCATATACATAAGTTTGAATTGTTTAATGTAAATGCGATTTAAAATAATGTTAATAGACACTTTGGGGTTATGCAGGTTGAGGCTGAGTGGAAGCATCCATACACATAATTAGCAGTGCTATTAAGAGGCGCTTGGTACACTACAATCCCTGTGCAACAGATGTTAGCTGGTAACTATTTATACAGAAACATGACTCATACTTGCCAACTCTTCCGGAATGTCCGAGAGACCACTGAAATCCAGGTAGGTCTTCCGGACTGTCGGGAGAGCAGGCAGTTCTCCAGCATCCTGCCTACTTCCTAGTGAAGTGGGCAAGATGGGAGCTTACATGAGGTGATTGTGTCATTTTGTCCCCACCTTCTGCGACAAAATGTCAATTCCGTTGCTGGGGTGGGGCAAAATCATGCAATTGACAATTCCTCACCCCCTTCTGTTCTCCAACCACGCCCCTTACCCGGCATCTCCCGGAGCTCCTTCTATCAAAGTTGGCAAGTATGAAAGTATGACATCACTTGACATTTGTGGTCATCAATATTTTGTAAGGGCCTTCATGTATCAACCAAGAATGGTAACTACCACTGTAGCAGCAGCACCTACTACTATGATAGATACATCTCTGAATGTGTGCCGAATCCCCGACCTTCTTGAATTTTGTTTGTATTTTCCTCTCTTTTGAATGTGTTACAATACATTTTATGGAGAGTACCTTCTGTGAAATAAGGGCCTTGTTATCTTTCTGTTAACTCACAGGAGTGAAAAAGAGCTCCTTGTTTAATGTCTTAATTAAAGCAACCCTAAACATATGCAGTACAAGGCTTCAGTTGCTAAGGTAATTAATGCTTTTCATTTCCATTCAGTTGAAGACACCAAACTGCATTATTATTTGATGTGAGTATCTAATTGAAGAAAGGGAGGATGTTGTGTTTCGCTTGCAGTCTATGAAATGAATCGGCTATATGCTTGATCATTTCATAGGTGTTCAAATCAAATGTAAAACAGAATAATGTATACATGATTCTGGTTGGATATAATCAATTTACATAGGTGATTAATAGCTATTACAAATTTGTGATCTTACTGGCCAAATTACACATTTTATCAAATCATTTCATTCATCAACATCTGCGAAAACCATTTTATAAAATGAGTTACTGACGTAGCAGCAGATGCAGATTTGGATCTCAAACTTGAAATGTTCTTTATTGAGCAGTCAAATATAGTAGCATAAATACAAGTTTATGGTATATTTTAACAAGTAGACAAAATGAATTTAATCTTGTACATTTCACGTAAAAAGAAAACTGCTCTTGCAGTTTGCCTTCATTAAGAGTGAGTATATGTGTTCAAATAAATAGATTTGTGCAGTCTACATACTGAATAGTACTAATTACAGTTCATAGAGGGCTGTATTTACACGCTGCATCAGACGTGTTTGTCCATTAATGAAGGACCCCTTCTGCTACTAATTCTCTTTGGCTCTGGTTTCACTCGGTGTCCTTAAGTGACTTTCTCCTTTAGTAAAACCCCCAGCGCTATGTTTGCTTTTTAAAACAGGGATGTAATGAGTCCCCTCAGACTGTGCCTGGCTTGCAAAGCAATGAAGGAGAGCTAGTCAGCAAATCTGTGTGTAACATGACCCCTCCCTCCCTCTCTATCTCACAGGGGAGGTCCTGGTCCTGCTGTTTACTAAGGTAATGTAAGAGGAAGAAAAAGGAGGGGGTGGGGGCAGGAATTGTGGAATTTCTATGATTCTCTGAATCAAGGTAAGTTTTTTGTTTTATAAGGATCCTGCAAAGTATGCAGGATGTAGTAATAACAACTATTCACAAACCTCTGTTTGAGACACCTCTTGACCATTGTGAAGTGCTTATTACAACAATTTATCCTGTAGAGAAACCCTCCATTTTATTTTTGTGCCTTATTCTTTACACCTTGCAGCTACGCATGCAGCCTTTCTACCCTTTCCAGGTGCCTCCTGTTCTCTCCATGGCTAATATGTCAGCTGCTCTGGAAACGCATGAACTGTTGAAGAGAGAGATCAGTTGGCAATGAATATACTGTTAGATTCCGTGAAGAATATCTAATGCAGGAGCCCCCTCTCTTGGCCAACAGTTTAAAGAACTGTGCTATAGAAGCACAACAGAACAGTCTAACCATAATTTATTCAAGTTCTACTTATTGACTTTTGGATGTTATAGCTATGCATTCATAATGTACTGTATGATCTTTAACAGTTCCAAAAGTGGTTAGACAAGAATGACAGATGTCAGACATAGGGCTCACAGGGTTCCACTTATCAAGACCCCGCAATATGGAAAATTTGCTCTCTGCTTATTATAGCGATAGAAAATCTTCTTTCACCCAATTTACGAAGTACATTTCGCCGGGGTAGCCGAACGATGTTTAGCTCCCTGGTATATTGGCTGGCAGTGGTAGGAGACTGTTTCCCCAGTCAGTGCAGGGTCCCTCTGCGCATTGCCGGTTCACACATGTGCATTGGAACTGGAACCACTTTCGAGACAAAAAAATAATAAAGTTCCAAAAACTATATATGTAAAAAATAGAAAATATTTTTTTTTAATATCTGTAACTTTTGTAAAAATGCTTTATGGAAATAATAAACATTATTATTTTTTTGCTTGTCCCCAGCTATATAGTGAGTGGAGTTTATCTGTGTACTACATGGATGAAAATATATGGCTGGCAATGGTTAGATTTATGTAGAGTAAGCTGGGGGAAAAAGATAGAGCCAAAACATAAAACCAGCTTTGGACCTGCCCCATGCCTCTTGTGCAGGTGCGACTAGATTTGCTTGGAAACCCATGGGTGTTGGGGGTGTAGCGGGTACGCGGGAACACTTTTTAGGAATTTCTTTGCTGTGCAGAGGGTGCACTACCATTTCCCTTTCTGCAAAAGGACATGAAATTTACACCAGCTCATAGCGGGTTGTCTTTGGGTCTCGTCCTATACTTTAAACAAGCCCAATTTTGTGACTACTACATGGCACTTTCAGGTACACCGAACAATGTAATATATGGAAATTTCCATCCTCTGTCACAGGAAAATATATTATGGCAAACAATCTGCAGTGACATTCTGCTATAATGTTCACTGAGACGGGTAGAGTTTTTGGAGAGTGCATATCTATTTGGAGTACCAGCTATAGTTGCATATAGCATAGTGAGAATAGCAGAGAGTGGCAGGGGCTACTTGTACTTGGTGTGAGGTGGCCATCAGAACGAGACAGGAAAGATAAGTGTTTTAGATTGTCATTGAAGCACTGCATATGAGCTAATTGATATAATTCCTTAACAGTTTGGCCAAATATTTATTGATTCAGTTAGTGGAGTCAGGTCCTCGCTTAGCCTGGGATGCCATGTTCTGGTGATCCATCACAGCCTTTTGCGTCTGCACTTCTCAGCAGGTCTAACCCTTCAGCATCCTGCCTACCTACCCATACTACCTTCCAATCACTACCCTTCAGTATCCTGCATAGCTACCTTCTAGCATTCTACCCCTCTTCCATTTACTGCCATAGGAGTTCTGTCCTCTCCTCTCCCTCCTTCTTCACTTCCAACAGACAGGATTAATTTGTGCCATCCACATATCTCATTTACCCTTCCCACCCACATTTCCTTCTCTCTTCGTCACCTCTAATAACTAAACCTGTTGACCCTTTAAACTATCTTCTTCCTCCCATTACCTGTGTTTACCCATCTACGATTCTCTCTCCACTGTTTATTTCACACAATCCTACCATATGTCTTGTCCTAACTGCTTCCCCCTTCCCCCCATGGCCTTCGCCTTCCCCCTTTCACTTTCCTCTACTTCCCCACTCCCATACTCCTTAACATCACCATTGCTTTCCATCTGATACTCGCCCTCCCCTCTTCCTCACTTCTACCCCTCCCTCCTGCAGTTCTAAGCCCTATGCTATTTCCACTATCTGCCCACTGTCCTCTTTCCACCATATTCCTCCCTCTCTGCTCCTCCAACCACTTCCCATTCTCTCTGCCCCTTTATCTGCGCAATTCATGACCTATGCCTCTTTCACACCTTCAGATTCCTTGCCCTCACTGACACCTGAATTCCAAACTCTGGCACTATCTCTGCTGCCGCCCTCTCCAATGGTGGACTATCCTTTACACCACAGTCCAGGCCCTGATGGCCACCATGATGGTAGCGTAGGTGTCTTACTACCTCCTGGCTACATATTCAGCATTGTGCCCCCTAAAACCTCACATCCTGGACCTCGTGTTCTCTCACCTCTTTGATATCTCCGATGTCTCCGAGTTCCACATTTCCCCACTCCCTCTCCCAGACCCAAATCTGTAAAGACACAATGCAACCACTCATGATCTCATCAAACCCTCCTGCCTTTCAGCCTCCCTTGAACTACACCTCATCCCTCTCCTCCCTGTCCAGCTCTAAATCAGCAAACTCCTTCTACTATTTCATTGTCTCTGCAGCCCTGAATGAAGCCAACCCTGCCACAATATTCACCTCTGATGTTCCAGAACCCAATCCTGGTGTCACGGGCACTAGGAGTCTTGCCCAGGAATTCACCAGATGACTGGGCTTACCAGAGTGAAGTTAACACAACGGTCCTCTGGTAGCAGGGTGACTAGCGGAACATATATCACAGCAGATGGAGAGAGAATGCCAATAAAGAATAGGAAAGTCAGTGACTTGCAGCTATCTTGGTCAATGAGTCAGCGACTAGCTGATATTGTGGAAAGGCAGATTTGAACACGGAGATCAGGATGGACGTGAGCAGATGCAGGGAGGTAGCAGGGAAGTCAGTGGTCTGCGTACAGCAAGTTGTACCACTGCTTATGGTGAGGAGACTTGTCCAGGTGCAGGTAGGTAGCGGGGAAGTCAGTGGTCTGCGTACAGCAAGTTGTACCACTGCTTATGGTGAGAAGACTTGTCCAGGTGCAGGTAGGTAGCGGGAAAGTCAGTGGTCTGCGTACAGCAAGTTGTACCACTGCTTAATAGGTGAGGATGTGTACAGGTGTCGATGAGTGGAAGCATACAAAGGATAATAGGATGCAGACACTGAGAGCACAGAGGAACTTGATCCCAACAGATATGCAGCGTATCCAGCAAAGTCTATAACGGTATGTGTGGCGCTGCTTGGTAGAGACTTGCTCAGCACAGATATGCAGGCCAATAACGGATAGTCAATCACAATTATGCATATAACGACTGAGTAGTACGGTTTGTTCCAAACAGATATGCAGCATAACAATAACAGTCTATAGCGGGTATGGATACAGCTGCTGAGAGGGGAAACTTGTCCTAGCGGATATGCAGAGTAAACGTAGAAAGTCAATAACAGATAGGCATACCGCTATTCAGTAGAACAGTCTGTCCACAGGAAGATGCAGGGACTGCAGAGACGCTGAACGGCAGAGACGAGTGTAGGAACCACAGGTGAGTAGAACCGGTAATCAGAGTCCAGCTGAGGACACAGGCAGGAAACAGGAGACTGTAGCAGGTATGGAAACCAGCGATGAGTAGCACAGGGAATCCACAGGAACTGAAGACACTAGTAGTACACAGGAGACAGTAGCGGGTATGGAGACCAGCGATGAGTAGAACAGGAATCAGCAGGAAACTGAAGACACTAGTAGAACACAGGAGACACCTTCAGAGACTCACAGGGAATGAGACTCAAGATCAGGCAATGAGGTAATGAGCACAGGTGCCTTAAATAGGGAGAGTTGCCTGATCAACCAATTAGATTAAAAGCAACAGTCACAAGATTTCTTGGGTGCTGCGCATGCGCAGTCCATCAGGATGGCGGACGGCCGCGGTTCAAGATAGGTGCCGGCAGGAAGGCTAGGGAGCCACGCACCAGCGTAGAGGCACTCACGGTCCGGTGAGTGACACCTGGTGCTCAAAGCTCCCTCTGTTGAGCATTTCTGGAGGAAATCTCGTTCTGATGCAGAAGTTATCGACTTCAAATTCATCCCGTCTTCATAGTACAAAGCCCTCTCGCTTGCTAAACTGACCTGCTTAAGAACCTGCATCTCCTCCCAGTCCAACAACACCAATCACCTCTTTGCCAACATCAACTCGTTATCTGCCCCCCATCTCCTTCCACCTTTACTATCCCTCATCAACCTCATACTTTAAGGGGAAAATCTACTCCATACATCACAACATCTCCCTACAGCTTTTCCTTTTATCATGCCCCCACCACAAATCCTCTGTCACTCTCTCCACCTTCCCTCCTGTCACTCCTCTCTTCCCCCTTGACATGTACCCTTGACCCATCTCCCACCTCCTTCAGTCTTTCTTGTCTGATGCTTGCCATGACCTAGCCCACCTCTTTAACATGTCCCACTCTACTGGCATCTTCCCTTCAAATATGCACTCATCACATCCATTGTCAAGAAACTATCTCTTGACCCTGTCTTTCTTCAGCTACTGCCCCATATCCCAGCTCCCCTTGCAATCTTCTTGAATGGCTAGTCTACAAACATTTAACAGATTTTCTCACTGTTCACTCTCTCCTTAACTCATTAAAATTAGGCTTTAGCCCTCTCCACAGAGGCTGGACTCATCTAGGTGACAATTGATAGTCATAAATAAGTGAAAGGGCCACATCTCTGTGCTCGTTGACAGCTTTGACATTTTTGGAACAGTTGGCCACCCTCTTCTCCTTGACACCCTTCACTGTATTAGCGTTCTCTGCCCTCTCCTAGCTTGCATCCTAACTCTCTGATTGCCCCATCAGCAGCATCTCCTCTTGGATGGCTGGTTTATCTCAAGCTTAACATTACCAAAACTGAGCCTGTCATCTTTCCATTTACCAATGTCACATCCCCTCTTCCAGATTCTCTCACACTTTATAACTTCACTCTCAACCCTGTTCCCCATGAACACTGCTTAGGGGGTCATCATTGGCTCCACAGTCAAGTTCTAGTCTCACATCCTCAAGCAATCCTCTTCCCTCCTTCACAACATTGCATGATTCGCCCTTTCCTCTCCCCTGGTTTCACCAAGACCATTGTCCATGCTTTTATCATCTCCCACATTGATTAGTGAAATATCATTCTCTCTGGCCTGCCTGTCACCTATCTGTCCCCCTGCTGTCTGTCTTGCAACATCACAACTAATCCTCCTCTCCCACCATTCCACTTCTTCTGTCTGTAGCTGCAAAGCCCGCCACTAGTTCCCCATTCCTTCCAGATTATAATTCAAACTGCTTACTCTCACCTATGAAGCCCTCTACAATGTCTCCCCTCTTACAACTCTGACCTTGTCAAGAAATACTCTCCTACTCATCAACTCCATTCTGCTCATGACATTCACCTCTCCTCCACTCCTACGACCACCTCACATTCCCTCTTCCTTTTCACCTTTGGAATTCCCTGTCCCGTCTGACCAGACTCTCCTCCAAACTCAATTTTTTCATGTGCTCCTTAAACCTCTTCATGTTTGCCTATCCTGCCCCATTCTAATTTAACTTCATCTTCATCCTCCACCTACCCCATCCATTTGTTTCCCACCACTTCTATTGTTTCTTTTTTCCCCTGCCCTCTAGTGTGTTTGCTCTCATGAGATACTAGATATCATCTCCGGTCCTCATCTCCTTGTCCTCATGGAAAGATTTCATTACGTTCTGCTCTGATGTCTAATGTAATTCCATTTTTCCCATATTTTATACTAATAAAATATTTTTTTTCTCTTCCTCCTATATGTATTTGTATGAACTAACCTGCATGCTTCCGTTTTATGTATTACTGATTGTTCAGTGCTGTCAAATAAATAAATATTGATGATGACTATCAGTGCTTACAAATGCATCTTTAATTATTTGAATAAATATTCGTAACAGCACTTAATTTATTTGTTCTATTCATTCAAATTAAAACTTCCTCCTACACTGTAGTGACATCACTAAGTCATTAATGGAGTTATTTTACAGCAGCTATTTAAAAAAAATCACCCATTTTAGCATTTTTTTTAATATGTTATGTTCTTACATCATGAAATCAGAGTGGATTTATTTGGGAATTCGTATCATTGATCAACACAAAATACTCTGAAATGTCAAATGAAAAAAACAAACACTAAAGCTTTTACTTAATTGCGAATAAAAAACAGATAATTGATTGCATATATATATTTAAAGAAATAGAGATTGGTGGTGCCCAACGGTGAAATGGATAAATAGATTAAAAGCTGCCAAAGCCCAGCTAGCAATAGGGTCTTGGAAGGCTGCCACCTTCTCCATTTTCTGTGGGAGTGAATAATATGGACATTTATTGCTTAATTGTCTTTTATGCTTTTACATTAGGTCTATTTCATTGATGTGTTTGTTACTGCTTAAGTGATTTACCACTTACTCCCTTGAGCAAAAATATAAAATATCCCCTACAGTGCATATACTGTACATATACTGTATGTATATATATATATATATATATATATATATATATATATATATATATATATATACACATATGTACGTATGGCAGGGCCACCCCTGCCTCCCTCTTTGCTATACATGCCCCGCCTCCCTCTTTGCCATACATGCCCCCTCTCTCTTCGCCGTATATACCGCCCCTCATTACAGTGTTCTTAAAAAATATAAATATTAAGGAAAATAAATATAAATATAGATGTACCATAAAAATGATATAATTTTTTTAAATAAAAATAAATAAAATTGATAATAAAGGTAAATTAGAACTAAAAATCAATATACATGTAAAATTAAATATAATAAACTAAATATAGGATATATTTGGGATTTAAAAAAAGAAAAAGAAAATCAATATAAAAATGTCTACAGAGGAAATATAAATATGTAAAATAATATGAAAAATAAAAATAAATATAGAATTCATTTCAATTATGAGGATAATTAAAATAAATATAAGGTAGAGAAGCTGATTAAATATGATGCTGAATTAGGCTACAGAAAATATGTAAAAAGGAAAAAAGGGAGAGAAAAGAGTTTTAAAGGCTTAACTTCAGGCTTAAGTGTTGGTCAGCGGTGTTTCTGTATGTAGCGGCGTCCGAGCGTCTTCCGGTTTTGGTGCATCTTCTGGTCTAGCTGAACTTCCTGTTTTCTGTCTGCGTTCCACTGTCTGCTTTTGCTGGGGGACCCGCGTGTTTCGTACTTCCAAAGAGGTCTTCATCTGAGAGGAGGGCTAAGGGGCCAGACAGTCCAGGGGGCCTGGACAGACCCCTCCATCTATCCGGCCCTCCTAGTCTGTCAGGGCCCCTTACAGCTGTACTGGCCACACACCCCTTGATGGCGGCCCTGTATATATATATATATATATATATATATATATATATATATATATATATAAATATATATATATATAATCTAACAAAATGCTACCAGTACAGCACATGCCAAAAACCTATTCAAAGGCACAGTGCAGAGCTCAATAGATAATTAAGTATAAAGAAAATCGGCCAATGCTAAAATATACCAGCATTGGTAAAGGCAACAAATAATTTATTGAATCTCATCGTCAAAACATTATTATATAGCAAGGACCTTTCTGAAGGATTATTACTAAAAGCATTATGTACCATTGGAACATAATTATAACCAATATTCCTCTGAGTAAAGGTATCAAAGGGCCTTCCTTATTCTTTTACAGGACGGGGAAAACCTTACATCTGAATTGGAGCAACATGATCTACCAGCCCCTACTGCTAAGATGTCCTAGCTGACCAGAAAACTACGGTAACCTGAATTGACTATTCAGATTTACAAAAGATTAGGCTGCAGCAGCAGATATGTGGTATATCTAATCTTCTGCTGTTGTGATATATTATATTCACAAAGAAAAAAAAATATTGAGTGTGTTTTTTCTGTTCTTTTTCCTTTTTTTTTTTTTATAAATCCATGGTGTGTTATGTGGTACACATCCTATTGTGTATTCTGAATAAATTGGAACAATATTGCTTTGTGATACAATCTAAACTGACATATTTATTGACATGTATAATGTGGCAGTACCTCTACGTGATAAATTATATGTAAGAAAGAACAGCAGAATGTTCAAAGAACAGATGGAATTACACAGATCCTCCCGGAAAAAAAAGCTAGATTCTGTACTATGGAAGATAGAACCTCTTTGCCACCTGCGATAAGGCATTTTTTGACAGAGTTATGTGACTTTAAATTCATCCCAATTGATCATATTCCCTCTCCCCCTTGAAACTTGAAGGGGATCAGGATAAGTTGTTGCACAGGAAGAGATACAATTGATTTACCATCTGGGAACATAATCACTGAGAGGACTAAATTAAGAATTTAAACTTGGGTCCTGATTCAAAGCCGAAAACAACTTGCGCATAAGCTGCGGTTCAAAAAAGAGCATGGAACATGTGTGTAGTTCAGACCATATTCAAATCCAAGCCTATCTCAAGATATGTTTGCCTTTGAATATGGGTGCAAGTATGTTCTGCCTACACTTTCAGTATGTAGACACACAGAACAGATTGCAGTATACACAGAAGTGTATGTACAATAAAAGGTCACATCAGATCACATGAAAATGATTTGATCATGAAATAAAATAAAAACTAATCAGCATAATCATTTTTAGAAATATTAAATTGCAAATAATATATTTTTTAACATTAATTACCTAAATAAAGATTCTTTCAATGCGTATTGTACATACAATGTGTTTTTACAATCTATTTTACTTGCATAAGATCTTCAGAGCAAGCTAGTGGCACACATATGTGTACTTTTTAAATCAAAGACTATGCTGTGACAGTCATCTCTATCAGTCGGCATTTACACCTGACCTGTAGTGGGTGCAAACGATACGGCTGAAATCATGCGTGCTTACAAGAAACCCAAGACTTGAATCGTCCACATCTGCGTTGGAACGCCCTTATTGTACATGGCCTATGTTAGTTTGTCGCTTCCCTTCCCCATTCTGCCTCTCAAGTCATAGGCAGTAGTAAGTGACATTTGCTTTCAGACATGAATTGCATGAAACTGCGCTCATTGGCATAAATCTGTTTCTGGGCATGAGCAGAGAGCTATTTTACACAACATACGCTATGCAAGTGGGCATATAATCAAACAAAAATCAGGCCCTTTATGTCTATATTTGATCCCTACATAGCTCTTTTGTTTCTTTGGATTTTACTTAGTCTCTATTTTTCTGTTTATTTTGCAGACCCTTAAGGAAAGTCTTTGCTACAGGACATACATATATAGAGATATATATAAAATTAAAAAAATTCATTGACTGAAGTCCACCTGTCTACAATTCTGGTGTTTCAATTGAATTACCCATCTGTGAAAGGTCCCACAGTTGGCTATTGGATTTCCAAATAAAAGCTTTATTGTGAATATCAGAGAACATTTAAAGCAAGTCCAAGAAGAGATATTGATAATAATAAATCAGAGAAAGAATATAAGATATTTCAAATACATTTAATATCACCCAGTTCACTTGCAAGTCCACAACAAAGAAACTGAAATGTGAATATGTTGAGAACAGTCTCTTCTCCAAAACTGAGAATCCATACAAGAAGGACACTTGTTAGTGATGCCACCAAGAGGCCTACAGCAAATCTAACAGGGCTAGAGTCTACCAGGGTAGAGATGGAAGAACTTGTCCATGTGATAAATATAACCCAGGCACTTCAGTAATCTGCACTTTATTTCATTTGAAAGAAAGTATACAGGAGGCCTAGAACCTAAGAGAAGATGTATATTCCAGCAGGACAAAAGTATACAAGCAGAGCCACTGGAGTGGTTTGAATACAAAGAAAACAAACAATGGCTTGGGGTGGCCCAGTAAAAGTCGGACCTTAAACCTATAATGAATATTCTGATGGGGCTTCAGCATATTGCATAGACATATTGGTAAAAATTGAAGTGTAGTGGAGGTGTAGCCTGACAGCCAAGATGGCAGGATGCAGTCTGTGACATACCCTGTCTATCCTGCCTCACATCTGTAGCATGAGCCCCAATTTTCCTCTATGGTACCTATCTGCAGCTTCAGGAGGCGGAAGGCCCACGTTTGGTGTTATCATCTGGCTGGATTGAGCCTCCTCCTGGGTCTCGGCCTACCTTCATCGCCAGAACACCTTAGTCACGCAAATCTCCTACCTAGGATCCAATCTTATTACCTGTCGGATAATAATTTTAATAATTTTTAATAGATGTAACATTAAAATTATTAGATAACAGGATAGTATCTGGATAGTATCTGAAAATTACTATACCAATAGGTCTTAACATCATTATTTTTTCTGAAAATACAATTTTGACAACACCGGTGTGTATGCTCACTTTCGCATATGCATAGTCATTATAGCCAGCCTGATCAACTGGCAGTTCATTATTATTATATTGAGTTGTATTTTATATTGATGTTCATTGGTTTTCAAACCCATTACTATTTAATTGGCACTTTGATGAATTTTGTGCCAATTATTTTGTTTCTGGTCCTTTTATGATACTCCATTGCGGTTTCAGTTTTTTATATTTCTACCTATAAGCTCTGTTAATCTATTAAATTATTAGATACCAAGCTTTGCGCTATTTCTGTATTTTATATTTGCTCTGTCGTGTTTTAGCAGGATCCAGAACCTGCACAGATCAGCTGCAGCTTGATATCAACAATTAAGGTTAACTAGCGCCCACTTACAATTTTTTGGTTGTTTGAATAATAATAACACTTGCCGGATGTGAAGCTTCAATGCCTGTGACAAGATATGCTCCTCCTTCAGGAACAACAGGAGGACCAAGAAAATTGGGTTCAACGCAATAGCCTGAGAATCCAGGGTGCCCACTTCTCTGGAATAATATCTGAAATGTCTGTTTGTTCGACCTATCTCCAGCGACCCCTGAGGACCACCTCCTATTGGATAGAGCACATAGGGTCCTTAAACTAAATTTGCAGGACTCCTCCCAGCCTCGAGATATTATTCTCTGGTGCCATTAATATACCACCCAGGAAGCAATCTTAAGGGAAACACGTAAATATGGCTGTCTCATTCGAGGGAACATTCCTTCCAAATTTTGCAGGACATTGCTAGGGTCACACTACTCAAGAGGCGTGAATTCAAACCCATTACAACCTACAAGACAACAATATAAGGTACGGATGGAGATTTCCCTTCCGTGTTCTACTTTGGCACCAAAATAAATTTCAATCTGCTAAAACTCTGAACTCTGGAAGATGTCCACCATCTCCACACTACTATGGAACTTCCCACTCTGGCCCCCCTCTCTGCCCCTTTGTGGTCGGGCTCTATCAACGGTACTTCTGATCTCTCCTCAAAACATCAGTGACTCCCTCAGAAAGATTGGTCAACATTGTCAAGAGCTGCCAAGTCTTCCGCCTCTAGATCCACAACTTGAAGTTTTGTTTTATATTAGGCAGATTGGGCCCAGTCTCTCTTCTTTCGGCTCCACCTGGAAAACTGTCATTCTCTCTTCTTTTCAAGTGGACCTGCGGTCATCATATCCATACTATGTTGATGGATCTTCTTGTCTCTCCTCTGTTCACCTCATACTTGTGTCTCTTTGCATTGATTTAGAATTATTTCTAGTTTCGTTGTAGCTTAGGATATTCCACCTCACCTCCCCCACTCACGTTCTCATTTAGGTACTACTTTATTATTATTATTAATATTTATTTATAAGGCGCCACAAGGCATCCGCAGCGCCGTACAGAGACAAACAAAATCACAATACAATGGGAGACAGCACAGTACAGTAAACACAGCAACTCAGTACGCTCAATGCACAGCTAGAGAGGGCAGGGAAGGGGGAGGGAGGATCTGCAAACGACGGGGCCCAAGAAGGAGGGCGCGGAAGACAGGGAGACCCCCAGGGGGGAGGAGGGAGCGAGAGTGGACGTGGGGTGGAGGACCCTCGAGGAGGAGGGCTAAGTAGCTGGAGAGCAGAGTTAGAAGTGGTGGAAACAGGAGGAGAGATGGCCCTGCTCAGAGGAGCGTACAATCTAAGGGGAGGGGTGGACAGACAGAGAGACGCAGGGGAGAGAGGGAGAGTAGGGGGACAGAGGCAGAAGATAAGGTAGCTGAAGCCGAAGGAGCTGATGAGTTCACCCAGGGAGGAGGTGTATAGAGAGAAGAGTAAGGGTCCCAGAACAGAGCCCTGAGGGACCCCGACTGGAAGGGTGGATGGGGGGGAGAGAGACCCAGAGGTGGTGACAGAGAAGGAACGGTGAGTAAGGTAAGAGGTGAACCAGGACAGGACTGGGCCGGAGAGGCCAAAAGACTGGAGGGTGTGAAGGAGGAGGGGGTGGTCAACGGTGTCAAAGGCTGCAGAGAGGTCAAGGAGGATGAGAAGGGAGAAGTGGCCCCTGGCTTTTGCAGAGAGGAGGTCATTGGTGACTTTAGCCAGGGCAGTTTCAGTGGAGTGGAGGGGGCGGAAACCAGACTGGAGAGGATCAAGGAGGGAGTATTCAGAAAGGTAGGAGGTGAGACGGCTGCAGACGAGCCTCTCGAGAATTTTGGAGGCAAAAGGGAGAAGAGATATGGGGCGATAGTTCGAGAGAGAAGTGGGGTCGAGATTAGGTTTCTTAAGAATGGGGGATACGAGAGCATGTTTGAAGGAGGAGGGGAAGATGCCAGTGGAGAGGGAGAGATTAAAGAGGTGAGCGAGGTGGGAGCAGGTGGTGGGGGAAAGGGAGCGAAGAAGGTGGGAGGGGATGGGATCCAGGGGGCAGGTAGTGGGGGGGGGAGGATAAAATGAGAGAGTGGACTTCCTCGCCGGTGGTGGGACGGAAGGAGTGGAGGGGAAGGTGGTTGGGGGGGAGGACAGAAGAGTGGGAGGGGTGGAAGAGAGAGTGGAGGAGGAGATTTCAAGTCGGATGGCCTCGATTTTAGAGGAGAAGAAGGAGGCGAAATCAGAGGCAGTCAGGGAGGAGGGGGTGGGGGAGGGGAGGGGGCCAAGAGAGTGCTGAAGGTGGCAAAGAGGCGGCGGGGGTTAGAGGACTGGGAAGAGATGAGGGATTTAAAGAAAGATTGTTTAGCGAGTGAGTAGGCAGAGCTGTAGGATGAAAGGATGAATTTAAAGTGGAGGAAGTCGGCCAGGGAGCGGGATTTTCTCCAGTGACGTTCAGCGGAACGGGAGCATTTTTGGAGGAAGCGGGTAAATTTGGAGTGCCAGGGTTGGGGTTTGGAGCAGCGGGGGTGGACGGAGTGGGCAGGTGCGACCGCGTCCAGAGCGGAGGTGAGGGTGTGATTGTAGAGGGAGACCGCCTGGTTGGGGCAGGCCTGGGAGGAAAGGGGAGAAAGGAGGGTATCGAGAGAGGAGGACAGAGAGGCAGGGTCAAGAGCATCGAGGTTGCGTATGGACAGAGTAGGTTTGGGCAGGGGGAGGGGAGCAGGAGAAGAGGAGAGAGAGAAGGAGAGAAGATGGTGGTCGGATAGAGGAAAGGGAGAGATGGAGAAGTCGGAGAGATTACATAGGTAGGAGAAGACAAGATCAAGGGAGTGACCAAGGCAGTGGGTAGAGGAGGAGGTCCATTGGGTGAGACCAAGGGAGGAAGAGAGGGTGAGCAGTTTGCTGGAAGCAGGGTAGGTGGGGTTGTCGATGGGGATATTAAAGTCACCGAGAATGATCGAGGGGAGATCGGAGGAGAGGTAGTGAGGAAGCCAGCTAGCAAAGTTGTCAAGGAAGAGGGAGGTGGGGCCAGGGGGGCGGTAGATGACAGTGACGCGGAGATGGATGGGGTAGAAGAGGCGGATGGAGTGAGCTTCAAAAGAGAAGGAGAGGGAGGGTTCAGGGGGAATGACACGAAAAGTACAGATGGAGGAGAGGAGGAGGCCAACTCCACCGCCAGGGCGGGCACCAGGCCTGGCGGAGTGGGTGAAGGAGAGGCCACCATAGGAGAGGGCAGCGGGGGAAGTAGTATCAGAATCGGAGAGCCAGGTTTCAGTAACGGCAAGAAGGTTAAAGGAGTTGGATAGAAAGAGGTCGTGGATAGCAGTCAGCTTGTTGCGGACGGATCTGGCATTCCAGAGGGCACAGAAGAAAGGGGGAGAGGAGAGGGGGGAAATGGGGATGAGGTTAGCAAGATGAGCAGCGCGCGGGGGATGGCGGGGAGGAACGGGAGAGGTAGGGTCGGGGGGAGAGTATGGGTATGGAGTGAGAGCGGGGAGGCATACTAGGGAGAGAGAGTAACAGAACAGTGAGATAGTGGGGACAGTGAAAAACAGGTAAGAACAAAGGCAGGAAGACAATGAAAAGGTGGAAGATAATAACGAATTAGGGCGTGGAGGGCATGGAACAACAGTACAGTGAGATAATAAGGACAATGAAGACAGGTAAGAATGATAGCAGAACAGTAAGATAGTAAGGACAGCGGATAACAGGTAAGAATAAGCAGGGAGACAATAGCAAGATGGAGGACAATAACCAATTAGGGCATGGAAGGCAAAGAATAATAGAAGGAGAGGTAATAAGGACAATGGAAATAGGCAAGAATAATAACAGGTAAAACTAGTTGCTGGTAAATATAAAATCAGGAAAAACAAGATAAAGGCATATAAATAGTAGAATAATAACAGGTAAAAAGTAGAAACTTGTAAATGTACAATCAGGAAAAACAAAATAATGCCATATAAAATAATATTTTAAATGCAGTCGATGCAGGTAAGCCAGGGATTCAGCAGGAGAAGGGTTAATTGACAAGCCGGGTCGGTACACAGTAGATCAGTTGATGCAGATAAGCCAGAGATTCAGCAGGAGAAGGGTTAATTGACAAGCCGGGTCGGTACACAGTAGATCAGTTGATGCAGATAAGCCAGGGATTCAGCAGGAGAAGGGTTAATTGACAAGCCGGGTCGGTACACAATAGATCAGTTGGTGCAGATAAGCCAGGGATTCAGCAGGAGAAGGGTTAATTGACAAGCCGGGTTGGTACACAGTAGATCAGTTGATACAGATAAGCCAGGGACTCAGCAGGAGAAGGGTTAATTGACAAGCCGGGTCGGTACACAGTAGATCAGTTGATGTAGATAAGCCAGGGATTCAGCAGGAGAAGGGTTAACTGACAACCTGGGTCGGTACACAATAGATAAGTTGGTGCAGATAAGCCAGGGATTCAGCAGGAGAAGGGTTAATTGACAAGCCGGGTCGGTACACAGTAGATCAGTTGATACAGATAAGCCAGGGACTCAGCAGGAGAAGGGTTAATTGACAAGCCGGGTCGGTACACAGTAGATCAGTTGTTGTAGATAAGCCAGGGATTCAGCAGGAGAAGGGTTAACTGAAAAGCCGGATCGGTACACAGTAGATCAGTTGATGCAGATAAGCCAGGGATTCAGCAGGAGAAGGGTTAACTGACAAGCCGGGTCGGTATACAGTAGATCAGTTGGTGCAGATAAGCCAGGGATTCAGCAGAAGGGTTAATTGACAAGCCGGGTCGGTACACAGTAGATCAGTTGATACAGATAAGCCAGGGACTCAGCAGGAGAAGGGTTAATTGACAAGCCGGGTCGGTACACAGTAGATCAGTTGATGTAGATAAGCCAGGAATTCAGCAGGAGAAGGGTTAACTGACAAGCCGGGTCGGTACACAATAGATCAGTTGGTGCAGATAAGCCAGGGATTCAGCAGGAGAAGGGTTAATTGACAAGCCGGGTCGGTACACAGTAGATCAGTTGATACAGATAAGCCAGGGACTCAGCAGGAGAAGGGTTAATTGACAAGCCGGGTCGGTACACAGTAGATCAGTTGATGTAGATAAGCCAGGGATTCAGCAGGAGAAGGGTTAACTGAAAAGCCGGGTCGGTACACAGTAGATCAGTTGATGCAGATAAGCCAGGGATTCAGCAGGAGAAGGGTTAACTGACAAGCTGGGTCGGTACACAGTAGATCAGTTGATGCAGATAAGCCAGTGATTCAGCAGGAGAAGGGTTAACTGACAAGCCGGGTCGGTACACAGTAGATCAGTTGATGCAGATAAGCCAGGGATTCAGCAGGAGAAGGGTTAATTGACAAGCCGGGTCGGTACACAGTAGATCACAGTAGATACTTGGTGTGCTTTGTTTCCTTACCACTGCTAATTCTGTTCTTTTTTATCCTCTTCTCTCCACTTGCTCTTTAGCTGGTGTGACTCTCGCTAAAGGTTCTGGAGCAGCTCTCAATACTGCCAAGAATGATCCTTAGTATATTCTCGCACAATGTCAAAGGTTTGAACAGCCCACACAGATGCCCAAAACATTTTCTCACACTTAAACAACACAGGGGTGATCTGATTTTCCTAGAAGAAACACATTTTACAAAGTGTATACCCCCCAATTGAGAACCCAACTTTATCCCTCTACTTATCATGCTTGAAATGCTAGACAAAAAAGAGGGGGATTGTAATCCTCATAGCATTGCATATTGTTTTCTAACAGCTTGATACTCATGCAGATCCAAAGGGCAGGGATCTGATCCTGGTGGGTAGAGTTAACAACACCCTATGTACTGTAGTGAATGTTTACTAATCAAAACCAGCGGCAATTTTTTGAGTAAGCTTGATTCCCTCCTTTTGCAAGTGCATAGAGCAGTGGTTCCCAAACTGTGCGCCGAATCAGGCCCTATATGTTTAATTCTGTGGTTCATAACACTTATTCATGGCTGAACATGATCTACCTCAGCCATGAACTGACACTCAATCTTCAATCTGCTCAAATACACCCTATGGTCTGGTCAGACCGTACTCCAATTTCTGCAATTTCCCAGGTATTGCATTTTGCCCTCGTCCCTCCACATGCAGGATTGATGAATCTCTCCTGCATTGTTAGGAGTCTGACTGTAACTCGTATCTGGCTGCAGTACCTCAATCCCACCAGAAGTGTTCCTGTTTTACCCTTGAACATTCCACCTCGCCTGCAGGAGTTAATCTCCTTCTCTGATTAGTGCCTGCACCTGTTCCTCTGCTTTATATACCTGCCTCAGTCATTGCTCCTTTCATTTCATAGTTTGTTCCTGGCTGCTGTTGTTTATCTGTTATTCTTGTGATGATCTGCTACATTTTGTTACTTCGGTTTGACTTCTGCCTATGACCTGATCATCCATAATTGTTGCCTGAATTGACCCTTTGGCTGTCCCCGAGTACACATATCGCTGCCTGGGCTGACCCTTTGTCTGGTATTTGACTCTGTCTTTCGTCTACAATTCCACTTCCCAGCCTCAGGTTTCTGATGTCTGTTGTCTGCTCCTTTGGATTTACCTCTGCTCACTGTGTTCAACCATCCATATTTGCAGCTTGATCTGGTCTCTACTTGTACTGTGTTTCTCTCCAACACCATCTCCATACAGGTCACTTCAGGTATTACACCCAACCTTGAATGTGTGTCGCTATAGACTGAGCTATAAATCATTTTCTGCATCTGTGGCTCAAACCTGGTTGACCTGCTACCTTGTATTATGGTTAACCCTTCATATCCTGGAACTGTTGTTGTATGGACTAACCATGTTATTTTCATATGTTTGAAACACACCAATGCTTGTCCAGAGTTGATGTTCATAGGTTCTCTGCACCAATTGGCTTTCCATGTGTATCTGCTTTAATAAACATACTTTATTTTATTCAAACACTTCTGTTTTCCCTAGAGTTCATATTAGGAATCATAACATGCACAACCCCTCTTATTTCCTTCAACTCTGCACCTTTTGACGGAATACTTCCAACATAACAACCTCCCCGTGGGAAGCCCATTAGGCGGTATTGAGGGGACACCTCCTCAATACCGCCTCCCAACATAAGAAACTCAGAACATCAAAACGCCAGTCCCTGGCCAGTAAGCTTCAAGATTTGGGAAGTCAACATAAACTCTCACTGAATCCGATACTGCTAGAAAAACTCACTAAAGTTAGATCTGACCTCTATCCCCTTCTTTCTGAACATACTGCTGCGACTCTGAAATGGTTGAAGCAGACCTATTATGAAAAGGGAGACAAGGCAGATAGGATTTTGGCCTCTAGGCTGCGGGCAAATAGCTCTTAAAACCTCCTCATGCAGCCCAGATCTGATCAGTAAAGAGTTTAACTCTTTTTACTCTCAACTATATAATCAGGACAGCCTGCATTCCCGTTCTAGCCCCTCAGAGGATGCCATCACTGAATTCCTGGCCTGTGCTAAGCTCCCTAAACTCTCCCGCCTGATGGCACTCCAACTGAATGAGAACACTTCCATGGAAGAGATCCCTGCTGTTTTAAGGCCCAAAAGTCCTCCAAAGCCCCTGGCCTGGATGGCTTTTCCGCAGCCTGTCACAAGATATTTTCCCACATCTTGGTCCCCCGCTTCCGCTCCCTGTTTGATGCTTCAACCCCCCAAAACAATGCTGTAAGCCCTTATTGTGGTGATTCATAAGGATGGAAAGGATCCCTGAGAATGTGCTAGCTATAGGCCTATATATCGCTCCTCAATTCTGATGTTAAGATCCATGCAAAAAAGATCTGATTCATTATAATCAAATGAAATTTATCCTGGGACGCCAGGACAGGGACAATACCAGGAGGGAAATTGATCTCATACAAATCATTAACCATCAGCGATCTCCAGCGATGCTTTTGTCCCTTGAAGCTGAGAAGGTGTTTAACTGGATCTCCCGGAACTTTATTTGTCATGCCTGAGTAAATATGGATTGCCAACTGAACAAATTTGGAGTGTCAAGATTTGGGTTTAGAGATGTAAAGGTGGGCAGCAGAGTTAAGAGCAGTGGTGAGGGTTTCAAGTGAATAGGTGAAAATAGCAGTATCAAGTGCATCAACAAAATTTCATCTAGAAAGGGTAGATTTGAGCTTGGGGAGGGGTGCAGGAGATGAGGAAGGAGTAAGGGAAACAAAATGGTGGTCGGAGAGTGGGAAGAACTGACTGACGTGCGTGTGACTGACTAACTGACATGCATGTAACTGACTGATTGATGTGCATGAGACTGACTGACATGTGTGTTACTGATTGACTGATGTGTGTGCAAATGACTGATGTGTGTGTAACTGAGTGATGTGCGAGAGACTGAATGACAGTATTTTGTATATCGTGATTATTTCTAAACCGTGTATGATATTGTAAGCCAATGTTTGTTTTAACTGTGATTATTATAGAGAAATTACATATTCTGTAGGTTGTTATGGGTCACTGCACCTTTTTATTCAGTTACCTGTGCACCAGTCTTCATAAACGTTTCCTGCAGTTTTAATTTAATAGCTTTTGTACAATTCTGTAATTTAAGACACTGCATTAATCAAAAGAGATGAGCAATTGTATTCCCTTATCCAGTAAAATGACATACAATGCTCTAATTCTAGTTTTGACTCAGATTTGCAGAAAATATTTTACAATCTATTTTGTCATAGTACATTTCAATATACAAACAATAAAATGTTTTCATTACAAGTATATACTACTGTTTATAGATATACTGCTATTTATACAAAATAGGGGCTCAGGGCTGAATTGCTTTCTCTTCCCAAATGCCAGTCTCATGCTAGATCTGCTGATCAGAATATAAATTCAGACTGAACGGGATGGAAGATCAATAAGAAGCGTGTTGGGTACAGCCCTTTACTGATACTTTACAGGACCCTAAAGTGGGAAGGGGACAGACAGAGGGAATTAAGGTGCCTGAAATTAAGAAAATAATAAAACTACTAAGATGATTCAACTATGGTATATACATACTTGCCAACTTTAAGTTTATCCCCTCTGGGAGATCCCAGAGTAGAGGTGAATTATTTTATCATGGGTGCAAAGCCAAAATGATGCAATCTGTGCACCTGCCCCCTCCTCTCTAGCATTTCACTTCCGAATCGCATATTCGAGGCCCCCGTCCTGCAGAATGTGGAAGAATGGACTGCTCTCCCAGGAATTCTCGAGACCTAGCAGGATTTCAGGAGTCTCCCAGACATTCTGAGAGTGTGGGCAAGTATGGGTTTATAACACTAGTCCAATTAGACAGTTCTTCTTCTCCCCTGGGCCTTAAGTAATGTGTGGAGTGATATACATTACATGGCCAAAAGTATGTGGACACGTCTTCTAGTTAGTGTGTTTGAGGCTGTTATACTAGCAAAGGGGTGACAAACTCTTTATTAATGCCCGTGGTTTTGGCCTAGATGTTCATCAAGCACCTATGGATGTGATGTTTGGGTATCCACATACTTTTGGCTATGTAGTGTATATGTGGTGGTCTTGATGGGGTTCCCAGATAAATTACATATGTTGAGACCTCCAGCTTTTGATTATGAATGTTTGAACTCTGCATTCACTGTTCACTTAAGATTTTTCTTATTTAAGAGTTTTCTTATAGTTTGAATCAGTGGAGCAGTCTGAATCAATAGTCAAAGTGGACATTTAGAAGTGGTGATATGAAAAAGGTAATACAAATGTAAGTCAATGGAATTTGATAGTTTTACAATGAAGACAGTAGAAGTGGTGGTATGGCATACCAGCATATACAACCCCACTTTGTCCACTGGTCTCAATACAAATAACTACAAAAGTAAATACATGAATGCTTCCGTTAATTGAAGTATACAAAGTGAATTCAGAGTAGTTGCTGTAATATAAGTGTGGTTGTGAGGTAGGGTTAGATATAAAAAAGCTAGGCAGGCTTGGTTGCCCAATGGTTTGGCAGTCATGCTAGGGGAAAAGAACTCAGTGACCTTGAGTGGAAGTTGATAATAGGGGTACATTTGGCTGGCTCTACAGTTATGAAAGGAGCAAATACAGAGAATAATCCCCAGCGCACAGCTGTTAGCCAGTAACAAAGCTGCTATTTCTACTCGTGCATAAAAATGCAGAATTCTTAGTTACACACATTTGCAAATGTATGCTAAGCCACCCGCCACTTCACGGCGCCCATCAGTACTGATACCAGAGCATGCCTATCAAGCAAACAAAACAGAAAGGAAAGTTGCTTCTCAAGTTCTGGTATCACTGATGAGGAGTACTGGTGCTGTATTGCCATTTGGAGGTTTTTGGGGTACCTCTGAGTAAGTTAGCTCTCAATTTAAAAACACATATATGTATGACCCAAAAATAGGGACTTTCATTGATTAGAATTAGGACCACCCTATTGGCAGGAGCGCCATGAAATTGCTGGTAGCTTAGCACACATTTGCAAATGTGTGTAATTAAGAATTCTGCATTTTTATGTACAAGTAGAAATAGCAGCTTTGTTACTGGTTAACAGTGGTGTGCTGGGGATTTTTCTCTGTATTTTCAGGATAACCCCACCATTTCAAGCACCTGCTGTTAAACCTATAAATTGATTGAACAACTTTCCTTTCTGTTTGTCTACAGTGATGAAGACTGCCCTAAATGCTACGTATTATAGAAATACTGGGAAAACTCATGCTCTAATGGCATTGTAGAGAAAAACATGACTTTGTGCAAGCATAGAATCAGTTCCAGTGCAAATATGAGTAGCCAGTATAACATACAGTTCCTCAAGAACTTCACAGAAAAGAATACTAAAGTCAGGTTATAATGCATACATTTAAAACACCTACATATGCATAGGTAGTAGTGAACAGTCATGAATGTATGTCATCCTGTCCTGAAAAAGCAGTGAAGGTTGGTAACAGTTCTGTTATATTGTGAAATTCATTCATTTGGAACGGGTTAGGTCCACACACAGATATAAAAGGTTAGTAAGGGCCCACAAGAGACACTCTGTAGGCTTGGAACATTCTGGCAGACAGTTTTTCCAACATAATCATTAACAACAAAACATCAACTAATGAGAACTATTGTTGATGAATTGTGTTGCATCTCTCCAACATACAGTAGTTTTTAACACTTGAAGAATCTATGTTAAAATAACTATAAGTATGTTTAAATGACAGTATTTACATTCAGGAATTGGATTTGAATTACATAATTATTTTTGTTTCTACTATTAACTATGTCCTTTGAACAAGCAGTGCCTAGCGTACCTGTGTACAGCTCTGTGTCTGTGTATTCATCTACTTTCTTGTGATGAAGGATGTAATCTGAAACTTTGGTCCCTATAGCAGCTTGAACATCCAGCCATTCGAGAGCTACAACAGTGCTTGAGGGCTCCATAATGGGAGAGAGACGAAACCTGCAAAGAGGCACCAAAAAGAGAAGGACTACAAATATAATGTGTTAACTTAAAAAGAGAACAAAGAGTGTGGGCATAAAATAAGTGGCATAGACCAAAACGTTAAAATTGTCTCTGTAATTTAACAACTCCACTTAAAAAACAAACAAAACAAAAATGAACAAAAATAATAATTAAAAGAAATCTGTATGCAAAGGGATGTATGCAGCTGTTTTTTTTTATTGGTTAGGTACATTTTCTGTTAGTCTGCATCGTCCCTCTGGGAAAACATTTAAACTGCAGGGGAATGTTTTTCCTTAAACATCATTTTACCACCATTGTTGTCTAAAACACTAAGGGGCTCATTTAGCGCTCCAAACATATGCGTAAAGATTCTGTTACGACAAAAAAATCTTATTTATGTGTGTATGTTCCGTCACAAATATCGCAATATAAGTCTAACTCAAAACGTAATATTTATCCAACCATCAAGGGTACAAATGTGTATATTTACGCTTGAAGTTAGTGATGCGGCTTGACAATATTAGTATTAAATGTGAAAATCGCATTGCCCTGTTTTTACACAATATAATAATGTAAAAAAGAGAGAATAGTGCCTTGACAGTGTACTTAGTAATTGTGAAAGTCGCATTTTCCATATAAAATGTTATAGAATTCTAATGCCCACATCCACTGTTTACCACTTTAAAGTGGTCCAAATGAAAATGACCAAAAAGAATTCTGAATAGACATCTGTGACTTGTATATAATAAGCCGCAACTCTAATAAATAAAGTACTGCCACTTCTAGCGTCAATATGTATACAGCCAATCAGAAGTGGCTATATAGTACTGCTGGTGCCATCACCATCATCACCACCACATATTTTTACACCAGGGGGTAAATGTATCAAGCTGCGAGTTTGCAACTCCAGCGATTTTCTCAGGAGAGTTGAAAATAGCCGATGTGTGAAGCTGAGTTTTCATACAAAATCGCCAGAGTTCTGCTTCTGTCAAAATCGCTACTTGCAAAATCGCCAGAGATCAAACTCACCACTGTTTGCCACTGCAGCTATACAAGTCTACAATGTATGAAGCTGCGAGTTAGCAAACTCAGGAGAGTTTGCTTCTAAACACGCCAGATACAACACGCTGCTTGATAGCAGCGTGTTGTATCAACACATCACTGTTACACTGCCCTGGCAGTGTTAAAAAGTTAAAGAACAGATAAAAGTTAAAAAAAAAAAAAAAGCGTGAGGTCCCCCCGCTATTTATGCTTAACCCTAGTGCTGCCTGACTAGTGCTGGTCCCGTGAAAATCGGGGAAAAATTTTGCGTGGGGTCCCCCCGATTTTCACTATACCAGCACTAGGCAAACCAGCCAGGGTTGGTGGCACTATAGCAGGGTGACGCGCGGCAGGGGTCCCCCTGCCATAATGACTAACCAACCCTAGACTGTTCAGCGCTGGGCTGGATTCCCTAGGGAGTGGGGTCCGCTGAAAAAAACGAGCGGGCCCCCCCTAGAAAGAACCAGCCCAGTGCTGATAGCACTAGGGCTCTTCCTACTACCCCTGGGCTGTGGGTAGTAGTGTAATACGGCGCTAAATGGTTAAAAAAAAAAAACTGACACCAATTTTGTTTGTGGAACTACAAGTCCCAGCCAGCCAGGTTGCCAAAAACAGTGTAGGAGTAGGAGGTCCGTTTCGCAATGCTCTTACGCTGTTTGCGTAAGAGCTAAGTACTGTATTGTGGTATTTTCCCACGCTATTGGGGAAATCACATATTACAGTATTAAGCGCTTATGCAATTAACGTAGCGCATTGCGCATGCGCTACGCTACTTGCGTAACCTGTATACAGCGATTTGCCGCGATTTCAACACGCTGGCAAACTCGCAGTTTGATACATTTACCCCCAGGCCTCCAATACTGGCAAAAGGTACACATTCTAAAAGGAGTATCTGGGAATGCGCCCAGGTCAAATTAGGGCGCATCTCCAGGGGTTGCAGTACACTAATGTGAACATGACCTTAATATACTTAACTTGCCCGTCCCCGTTCCTCCTCTACAGGAATAAGCAGATGCAAGTCTATGATAAGCACAAATCTAGATACACACCTTTTCTTTTTATTCATGTGCAGTATAGAAATATACACAGATTGACATACGCCCAACTTTAAGTCAAGTTTGGCTTTAGGTATAGAAAGTCATTGTTCACAGTGACGGCAGGTGAAGCAGGGAACGTGTCTTGTAGCCTACAATCCCATGTAGGGCAAATGGTTTCCCATGGAAATAATTATAAATAGTGATTGGAGAAGAGGTGTGTCTACAGTAGATAACAAAGCCAGGTCAGTAATTCTTTTACATAAATTACTATTTGTGTTTACAAAATAACTGGGTACTGAGTAGCTGTAGGTTGGGAATCAGTTTTTTTTCCATTTAAATTTTTCATTTGGGAGTTAAGGTCATGTTAGACACATACAATCTCGATATCGACTTACATAGGTGGGGGGAGGGGACTGCAGTTTGGTAATCCATTGTCGTCAAAGGCAGAAAGATCGCATCGACACCAGTCTTCAATGACTTCACCCTTCCCAGAACACCAGTATAAGCTCATGAATGCCTTTTTAAGCACCTGCAGAATGGAAAGCACTAATTAAAATGTGTTATTCTTATAGTCTCTACCCATTATGCCATAGCATTACCATACTGTTAGATATAATTTCATAATAATATGTATTTCATTTTTACATGCATTGAATGTGCTCAGAGTGAAATTCCAATGCTTTGAATCCCCCAACCCACAAAATAATGTTCAAATGATTCTAAATTGTAAAAATAATACGTACACAAGGTGACCAGACCAGCTCTAACCCATATACAGTATTTATTGCATAATGAAGCATCAAAACTCCTGGTGCCCAACTGACCATACCTTTTACTCCCTGTGTGGCAAAGGGTTTGTGGACTTTATTATGTTAGCCAAGAAGCAGAAACAGAAATCACCACCTGGATAGCTGTTTTATATTCTTTCACATTCTGATGGATGAAAGAGGTCAGGCTAATTGCCAAGAAAGAAGGAGTAATGGTGGTGAGAGCTGCTGCTCAGACTGCCATTGTGATGCTAAGTATTCATGTAATTTGGCATGACTCTATTGGTGTTTAAACGGTGGCATGGTGCGGAATTCTAAATATCCACAGATGGTAATCAATTCGAAGCCAGCAGCCTAACCTTCACATCATGTGAAGCCAGTGGCACTGGGGCAGCACTATTACTGAAGAGATCATCATCATCATCATCATCATTAATTTATATAGCGCCACTGATTCCGCAGCGCTGTACAGAGAACTCATTCTCATCAGCCCCTGCCCTATTGGAGCTTACAGTATAAATTCCCTGACATACACACACAGACAGACAGAAAGAGAGAGAGACTAGGGGCAATTTTGATAGCAGCCAATTAACCTACTAATATATTTTAAGAGTGTAGGAGGAAACTGGAGCACCCGGAGGAAACCCACGCAAACACAGGGAGAACATACAAACTCCACACAGATAAGGCCATGGTCAGGAATTGAACTCATGAACCCAGCGCTGTGAGGCAGAAGTGCAAACCACTTAGCCACCGTGCTGCCCAGAGATAATCTGTTGGAGGATGCAGTAACTGTACGTACATGAAGTCATATTATTGGCCACTTCTAAAACTGGTTATATCACTACTACTTCTAGTGACATTATCGGGTGGTATCATTGCTACATTATTACAGACAAATACTATTGGTGTCATTATTAGGGACTATTACTACAACTGGTGACAGTATTGGGAACTACTCCTATTGACAACATTAGGAATTTCTACAAGTAGCATCCGGCAATATTACTATTGGAGACATTATTGGGTATGTCTAATGCCATTATTGGATATGACCATTACTGGTATCATTATTGGGTATTAATTCGACATGGGACTTATCACTAGCCCCTAACGCTACTGCTGGCTAGAGGAAGGGGCTTCTATAAGTTAATGTGTAAGCAGCTGTGGCTGCTGTATTAAACTTTTGATATTGACCTGTGGCCCAGGTCTGTCTAGCAACATCATTGGTATAGGAACTGACACATCACAGGGAGTGTTATGTCATGTTTCCTGTACACACTACCTTACATTTCTGAAAGCAGAGTACACAGAGTAGATATTCTGCACCCAGAGCAAGTGTCCAAGTGAAGAACCTCAGTCCTGGGGGTAAATGTATTAAGCAGCGCTTTTTGCAAGTCGCCAATATTCGGCGACTTTGCGTGGCGACTATGCATGGCAAAAACTGCAAGTCTTGAAAGGCAAAATGTTTATATAGATACAGTATTGTAAACATATATATATATATATATATATATATATATATATATATATATATATATATATATATATATAAGTATGGCAGAAAAGTGAATCTCTCCTTCATTTGGCAGTTCATTTGGTCCACATTAGCATTGCTCATTGCGCTGACTATGGTAAAATAAAGGGTCGAGGTGATTATATAGTGACCGCATTTCACACAAACGGAGAATGCTTATTTATTCATACCCCCAGTAGAGTGTGCGCACACACACACTAAGGCCAGTCTATTGAGAAGTTAATTAACCTATCAGTATATTTTGGACTGTTGTAGTGAAAACAGGAGCATTCAGAGGAAACCCACAGAAGAACAGTGAGAGCATGCAAACTCCAGTCTAAGCCACCAGCCTCGAGAAGCTACATTGCTAACCACTGTGTTGCCCTTAACTATAAAATGTATATGTCTGAAAATGATAAACACAATGCAATACATAGGTGATTCATTTTACTCTTTCATGTTAGGGAACAAAAAAAAGCTTCTGATTGTAATTACCATGTTACAGACTGAGTGAGATCACTTCCCTTTTAAGCTTACCAAAAATTAGTTTTATTGACACCTCACAAGATTAAAGCTCATATCCTAAATCTCTTTCCTTGTGAGTCTATTCTAACTTGGTACAATTCCTCACACCATGTCCATTGATTTAAAAAAAAATAAAAATAATACCACAAGACCAACTACTTATAAATAGAGATGCTCACTGATCCCCGTGAAGTGGTTTTGGTTTTGGATCTGGATTAGCTTCGTGTTTATGTTTTGGTTTTGGATTGGTATTTTTTTAGACAAATTGCTAAAATATGCTAAAATCACATAATTTTGCTCTTTTTTTGATCCTACATTATTATTAACCTCACTAACACTAATTTAAAGTCATTTGCAGTCAATTTTGACCATCTCACAGCTCACAATAGTATTTTCATACACTTTTTGACAAATACTGCAGCGATCTGGCTGGATGGTAAGCGACAGAGCAATGACTCAAATACACGGCAGTTCCTACTACATCTAGGACACATTGGCACACAGCAGTGGAAGAAAAGAAAAGTGGTGCAAGATGGAATTGTCCTTGGATCATTAAACCAGTTATGGTTCTTTTGATTGCTCCACCTGTTTTTTGGATAAGTGAGGTAATTCTACAGCTAATACATGGCAATGAGCACTGACCTCCCGCGAGATGCGTGCTTTTATCAGACACACACCAATCCAGGGTGCCAGACAATGCACTAAAAAGAGCCATTGTAATTCCCAGCAAAAAGCCAGTTCATCAGTGATCTTCGAATCAGCCCCATTTCCACAAAATTATAATCTAGTTAGGTACCATTGATGTAAAGTGCAGATTACAAACACTTGATGAAACAGTAGCAAAGTGGAAGGTAATACCTATACACGTCTACTTAGACATCCATGCTTACATTACTTCTACAAGCAACGTTGCAATTTGTTAATAAAACTGTTGTCTTTATAGCGTTCAAAAAAATTTAAAATAGTCCTCCACCATTCTTTGGATGTTGATAGTTGATAGTAGGATCAGGTGGAGTTACAGCACAGGTCTCACTAATTCTGGTCAATACTTTTACAGTAGACAAGACCAGGGGGTAAATGTATCAAGCTGAGAGTTTTCCGGCGAGTTTGAAAAGTGGAGATGTTGCCTATAGCAACCAATCAGATTCTAGCTGTCATTTTGTAGAATGTACTAAATAAATGATAGCTAGAATCTGATTGGTTTTTCAAACCCGCCGGAAAACTCTCAGCTTGATACATTTACCCCCAGATGTCAAAATGTTGTGCTAAGTCATCTGTATCATCAATGTGTGTCTAAGATTTTTGCTAAGCACACAACAATATATAGCACATGTAGGTAACATTGGCACACAGCGGTAGCTGAAAGGTAAAATGGTGGAAGATGGAATTGTCCTTGGGTCCTCCCACCCACCCTTATGTATGATCTTAAAAAAGACATGCACAGTTTAACAAACCAAGCACTTCAGCCACAAAAGTGCCACTCCTTGTGGCTAAAGTGCTTGGTTTGTTTGGGCCCCCACAAAACAAGGTAACAATGGCTTTAAGCCACCTAAGGTAACAGTGGTGTTCATGAACTCTACTGTGGCAAGATGTTGTTGTCATCATCCTCAGCCTCATCCTCACCCTCATCAGTGTGTACATCATCCTCACACATTATTAATTCATCACCGCTGCAATCCACCGTTACAGAAGTCTCAGTATTTTGATGTATTTGGCGGGAAAGGCCTTCCTTGTGAAACTTGAAGTTCATTTTTATGAACATCATCTTTTCCACATTTTGAGGAAGTAGCCTCCTATGCCGATCACTGACAAGGTCCCGGCTGTGCTAAAAACTCTTTCCGAGTACACACTGGAGGGTGGGCAGCTTAGGCAGTGCAAAGCGAGTTGGTATATGGGTCTCCAAATTCCCTTTTTTTCTCCCAGTATGTAAAGGGACTGTCTGATGTGTCTATTTCTACGCTGTCATGAAAATAATCCTCCACCATCCTTTGGATGCTGATAGTAGGATCAGGTGGAGTTACGGCAGAGGTATCACGTTTTTTGGTCAATTCTTTTAGACCAGACCAGATGTCAAAATTTGGTGCAGAGTCATCTGCATCATTCCTGGGTCTCTGGGAGAAGCTAAGTTTTTTTCTAGCAGCAGTTAAGTGAGAAACTGAAGGAGGAGACGCCGTCCTGTCACATGACACTTGAGCTGTCATCTTGCTCACCAGGAGCTCCTTGCATCTCTTCAGATCTGGGTCAGTTGGAAACAAAGAGAAGACATAGGTCTTAACTTGAGGATGAAGCACAGACGCCAAAATGTAGTGATTCAATTTCAAGATTTTGATAACTCTTGGATCCTGGCAAAGCGAATCTACAAGTCCGACATACTTAGCGGAATTGCTTTATTTAATCTCCTCCTTCAGTTTCTCAAGCTGCTTTTCCAAAAGTCTAATTAAGGGAGTAACTTGACTCAAGCTCGCAGTGTCTGAACTCACTTCACAGGTGACTACTTCAAATGTTTTCAGCACCATGCACAACACAGAAAGTATTCTCCATTGCGCTTGACTAAAATACATCTCCCCTCCTATCCCAATGTCATGGCTTGTGGAGTAAGCGTGAATGGCTTTTCGCTGTTACTCCATCCGCAGAAGCATACACAGGGTGGAATTCCACCTTGTCACCACCTCTTGCTTCAGTTGGTGGCAAGGCAAATTAAATTGCTCTTGCAGCTGCTGCAATCTCCTACACACTGTTGCCGAATGCCAGAAATGTCCAGATATTTTACAGGCCACAGATAGCTTCTCCTGCAAGTCTCTGTCATTTTTTAAAAAGCTCTGCACCACCAAGTTTAGTGTGTGAGCAAAATAGGGAATGTGATTGAATTCACCCAGCTGTAATGCTCTCACAATATTGGTGGCGTTATCAGAAATGTCATATCCTGAGGAGAGTCCAAGAGGGATAAGCCATGTTGTAATGACATCCCATAGCTTTTGTAACAGATTGTCAGCTGTATGCCTCTTAGTGAAGCCGGTGATACACAGAGTAGCCTGCCTCTGACAAATGTGACATACCTGGGTACAGGCTGCTGCTGTTCCTGCTGATGAAGGCAATCACCAACCCAGTGGGCTGTCACAGTGATATAATCTTTAGTTTGCCCAGTTCCGCTTGTTCACATATCTGTGGTTAAGTGTACAGTGGGTAGAATGGCATTTTGCAGCCCAATAATAACATTTTTACGAACCTTCTGGTAGAGGTGAGGGATAGCTTTTCTACTGAAATGGTGAAGTGATGGAATTTGATAACGGGGACACAAGACCTCAAGTAACTGTCTAAAACCAGCTGCATTAATATTGGAAATTGGACGCAGATCTAATACGAGCATAATCGCCATGACGTCTGTGATCCGCTTTGCCACTGGGTGACAGCTTTCATACTTGCTTCCTCTTGCAAAGCATTATTTAACAGTCAATTGTTGTAAACTACTAGTAGTTTACAACAATTGGTCTGCTTGGTCTTGGTCTGCTTCTGGGATGAAGATTCACCCCCAGTAGCAGCAACAACAGCAGCAGTGAGACCAACTTACACAAACAACATCATCCTCATCAACATCCTCATTAGCGCCCTCGTCGGCTACACAAATATCCCCCTCATCCTGTTGCAATTCCAAAGTGGCATCCTCAATTGGTGTTTCACTGGCTACACTCGGGCTGTTCAGGCACACATCAGCAGAAATGCTTCTTTATGGATACGCTATCTGAATGGTCATGATTACACATAGCACTCGTGCATGGACTCTCCTCAGGGATTGGCGTCATTTCTGAATCAGAGCATACATTTTTGTCACTCACCGGACTGTTAGTGCCTCTAGTTTGGGACATGGGTCTCTCTCGCTCCTGCCGGCGCCTCTGCTGAGCCGCGGCCGTCCGCCATCTTGACTAAGATTGCGCATGTGCAGAAACCATGAACTGTTAAAACCTCGCTTCTAGTCTCATTGGTTAATTAATCACCTCTCATTACTTAAGGCACCTGTTGCCCTATTACCTTTGCCTGTTCTTGGTTCTCATTCCCTTGAGACTCTGAGGTGTTTCCTGTTTCTGCTCGTGTTATCCGTTTGCTGTGGACAAGTCTCCTCTTCACATCGGTAGTATAACTTACCCGCTGCAGACTACTCTCGCTACTCCGTTACATGCCTGCACCTGGACAAGTCTCCTCCTTACATCAGTGGTAAAACTTGCCAATTGCAGACCACTCACGCTACTCCGCTACATGCCTGCACCTGGACAAGCCCTCTCTTCACATCAGTGGTACAACTTGCCAATTGCAGACCACTCACGCTATCGCTAGGACAAGTCTTCTCTACACATCAGTGGTAAAACTTGCCAATCGCAGACCACTCACGCTACTCCATTATATGCCTGCACCTGGGCAAGTCGTCTCTTCTCATCAGTGGTATAACTTGCCAATTGCAGACCACTCACGCTACTCTGTTACATACCTGCGCTGGACAAGTCTTCTCTACTCATCTGTGGTGAAACCTACCAGCTGTAGACCACTCATGTCTCCTTGTGACATAGCTACTATTCTGTATGGTACCTATTAGTTGGACTAAAGTCTACAAGTGCCTCGATATTATAGCTGCAAGTCGCTGACTCTCCTACCGCATTGTTGATTGGTCGTTGCCTAACGTTATCCAGTTATCAAGTACTGGCCTGCTATATGCTACCTGCGTGCTAAGGCACTTGGACTCTTTCCTCATTGTATACTGCTTACTAGTCTGCTGTACCATCACAGTTCCATGGTGCAGAGACTCAGCATTTATACCATTGACATTCCTTTTCTCTATTCTGTTGTATGGTTCCACTAATTCACCACACTACCCAGAGGACCGCAACCTGCACAGTGGCAGCTGCAAAAAAACATACTTCCTGCGGGAGTTCCTGGAGAAGACCAGCCACTGTGTTAGATTTCGCACCTCTGGTAAGTGTAGCTACACCTGGTGAATTCTGGGTAAAACTCCTAGTGCCCGTGACAATTTTCCTCGAATGCCTTATTGTTTTCTTCCAGCTCGACTTTTACACGTAACAGTATTTGTGCACCACTTTTGGAGTCCGAATTACTTGGTTTTGCTTGGTCACGAGTGACCTTACAAGAAGATGCCTCAGTAACAATTTTTGATCTCGCACTCATAGAGAAAGGCGAAGGCCTCATTCTTTCTTTACCACTGTGTGAGTAGAATGGCATGTTGGCAATTTTGTTTTTTTCAGCAGATAACTTTTCATGGATTACAGCTCTTTTTTTGTTCACCAGGGTAAAAGGTGTTTTTTTTAAATGTTTTTTTCCCTGAGTTAAAAAGACTATATATTTTTACATAGGCTTTACCAGATGACGTACAGGGATTACTATCATCAGGACTGGTGGCAGCAGCTGCTTGCTGCTCCTGCTCTTCTGTGTACTGTTGTGAATCCATTTGGATAACACCCTACACTTTTTGGTGCAAATTCAGAAAAAAAGCCTGATAGGACTTGTATATTTGTATTTCAGCAATGACAAATTGAGCAATGGAGCTCTTGTCTTGGGTGTATATAACACCCTACACTTTTTGGTGCCCATTCAGAAAAAAAGCCTGCAAGTACTTGTTTTTTGTATTTCAGCAATCACAAATTGAGCAATGGAGCTCTTGTCTTGGGTGTATATAACACCCTACACTTTTTGGTGCCCATTCAGAAAAAAAGCCTGCAAGTACTTGTTTTTTGTATTTCAGCAATCACAAATTGAGTAATGGAGCTCTTGTCTTGGGTGTATATAACACCCTACACTTTTTTGTGCAAATTCAGGAAAAAAAGCCTGCAAGGACTAGTAGATATTATGTGTATTTCAGCATTACAAATTCAGCAATGGAGCTCTTGACTTTGGGTGTATATAACACCCTACACTTTTTGGTGCAAGTTCAGAAAAAAAGCCTGCAAGGACTAGTATATTATATTTGTATATCAGCAATGAAAAATTCAGTAATGGAGCTCTTGTCTTGGGTGTATATAACGCCCTACACTTTTTGGTGCAAATTCAGAAAAAAAGCCTGAAAGGACTTGTATATTTGAATTTCAGCAACGACAACTAGCAATGGAGCTTTGCTGAACATTGCTACCACCCTCCTCTTTCACTTCTGTAAATTTGCCTGCCCAACTGCTCTACACTCTATCCTACCCCTTCTGTATCCCTCTCTCAAATGGCGCTAGATCGCCGTGGAGGGCGGCATTTATAGATTCCAAAACTTGCGAGATCCACGTTCGGTGGGCTCGGTTTCAGGAAACCGAACCCGCCCATCTCTACTTATAAACAAAGCATCTATATTCAGTTAATTTTAAAATTTAGGTAGACTACATTTATATCCAATTTGTTGTATTTAGGTACACAATTGCAATTGCATGGTCATTTATGAATCACTAGAAGGATGCAGGGCCATTGATATTGCTTGACAGTAGACATCAATCGAAACACCTCACCAACTGTACAATGTTCTATGAACAGGGAATTATTTTATAGCATTTTAGTTTGCACTTTGCATCAATATAGGTTATATTAACTACCTATTGTTTTCAACTACAGGCAATACTTATCTAAAGTATGAGATCAAGCAAATAACCATGTTGTTTCTTCCTCAGTTTTATGAGAAAGTACAGTACCCTGATAATGATAAATGAACCAGCCATACTGCTTTGTTGTCTGAATTTGTTAAGTTGGTGGTGCACAGTTATAGCATGAACAGGTGCATTGGAATCTCTCTTCTCTGAAAGTGCAATGCATGAAGTACAGCTCTTCACATTTTAAAAACTACTTTGCAAAGTCGTAATCAGGGTTTCTCTACCTTCTTACCAGGTAACCCCTTGTGTCTATAATACATTTACCCAGTGCCCCTTCATAGTTTTAGAGGTTTACCAAATACTATTTTTCCTTGTTTAAATGTTTACCAAATACTATTTCTCCTTGTTTAAATCTGTAAATGTTTATCAAGTATCCCGTTGCATTTGGAAATGTTCACCAAAATATGACTTTATATCTCCTCTTCATCTTTCCTCCACCCTCCTCGCTCGGGTATCCGACTGCCTCTCCACCATCTCCTCCTGGATGTCCGAGTACTTTCTCAAAATCAATATCTCTAAAACTGAACTCATTGTCTTTCCTCAGCCCAGACTCCCATCCCACGATGACCTCTCTATTGTCGTCAACAACACCACCATCTCCTCTGTCACCCAACTTCGCTGCCTGGGTGTCACCCTCGACTCCTCTCTCTTTTGGCCCCCCACATTCATTCCCTTGCCCAAGCTTATCGCTTCCAACTATGCAACATCGCCCGCATCCGTCCTTTTCTCTCTAAGGATGCCCCCAAAACTATCATCCACGCACTCATCATCTCCCGCCTTGATTATTGTAACCTCCTCCTCACTGGCCTCCCCCACTCCCGTCTCTCCCCCCTCCGCTCTATACTCAATGCGGCCGCAAGACTCATCTTCCTCTCACGCCGCTCCTCCTCTGCCTCCCCTCTCTGCCTTGCCTTACACTGGCTCCCCTTCCCCTACAGAATCCTTTTCAAACTCCTCACCACCACTTACAAGGCTCTCTCCAACTCTACTGCCCCTTATATCTCTAACCTCCTCTCCATTCACACTCCTGCCCTTTCCCTGCGCTCGGCCAATGACCGCCGCCTCTCCTCCACCCTTATCACCTCTTCCCACTCCAGAATCCAAGACTTTTCCCATGCAGCCCCCCTTCGGAATGGCCTTCCTCGTTCCATCCGTCTCTCTCCTACTCTGTGCTCCTTCAAACGTGCACTCAAAACTCACCTCTTCCTCAAAGCCTACCAACCATCTACTTAACCCCCATCTCCTCCCTTTGCTCATCCTCCCTTATCTCTTCTTGCCTCAACTGGCTCCTTGTCACGATCCGCCTGGCAGCTCCTACCTTTTGGACTTTATTATTTGTATTTGTTCTTTTTATGTGTTTGCAGCAGTACCTCTGATGTCCAGAGGTGCTGCTAATGTGCATTTCTTGTGCTTTAAGGGTTAACCTTTCTGTTCTCCAATTATTCCATGCACCTGGGTGTGGTCTCTTTTTCCCTTTATATACCTGTTACTCCCAGCACACAGGGCTGGTTATTGTTGTCCCATCCTGTGATGTCATATCCTTGTTGCAACCTGTGGATTCTTCCTCCTGCCTTGCTCCTCTGGTTCATGTCTGCCTGGAACCTGTTCATACATCCTGCTTCCCTGCTGGTTTCTGAACATTCTTATTATTTCCTGCATCAGCTTGCACCTGGTATTTACTACTGCTCTCGATTACCTGCTGTTTATACATTTTTCTGCAAATAAACAGAGTGTTTTCACCATATTCGTGACTCCTAGCTGTACTCCTGTTGTAACCGTGACAGTATAACCAGCCTACAAAACAGCTTTAGAGTCAGGTGAAAGTTTTGTTTTATTCTGGGACCTTTTTTCTGCAATCAAGTTTTCATTTATTTTTTGCAACATGTCTGTTTCACCAATCATGGAATTGTCACTGCTACAAACTTTACAGATGGACATTATATTGCTACGTTCTCAGCTTGCTAGATTTTCCTCTTTACTTGTGGACCCACTCATGAGACAGTCAGATTCTGCCTCTCTTAATTCAGGAGCTGCTGAGCTGCCTCAATCCACCTTCTCTGCTGATGAACCTGTGCAAACAGCACCTCTTAAAGGTACTTCTACAAATTTGCTGTTTTCTATGAACTATGGGGTAACAAATTCCCAGTACACAGGTGGTCCCCGCCCCCATCTGACCGAAGAGGAACGGCGGCGCAGGATAACATACAAGTTGTGTCTCTACTGTGCCAGCAATGCACATTTCTTGCAGGACTGTCCTGTCCGTAGACCACGTCAGCTTACTGAACCATCTCCTGTTATTTCCTCTCCGCATTCCAAAATTGTTTATGTTCCACCATTTCTGTTCTCTGGGAAAAGACCCAATCTGCCTGCTCCAGCCGCCTGTCCTGAGGCGCCAGCACCAGCCGCCTGTGTCGAGGTCCCAGCCTCTGTCTCCTGTGTCGAGGTCCCAGCCTCTGTCTCCTGTGCCGAGGTGCCAGCCTCTGTCTCCTGTGCCGAGGTGCCAGCCTCTGTCTCCTGTGCCGAGGTGCCAGCCTCTTGTCTCCTGTGCCGAGGTGCCAGCCTCTGTCTCATGTGCCGAGGTGTCAGCATCTGCCTCCAGCTCTGAGGTCACATCATCTGCCTCCAGCTCTGAGGTCACATCATCTGCCTCCAGCTCTGAGGTCACATCATCTGCCTCCAGCTTGGGGCCTGCTGCCACTGTGTCCGGTCCTGAACCTGCTGCCACTGTGTCCGGTCCTGAACCTGCTGCCACTGTGTCCGATCCTGAGCCTGCTGCCACTGTGTCCGATCCTGAGCCTGCTGCCACTGTGTCCGGTCCTGAGCCTGCTGCCACTGTGTCCGGTCCTGAGTCTCCTGCCACTGTGTCCGGTCCTGAGTCTCCTGCCACTGTGTCCGGTCCTGAGTCTCCTGCCACTGTGTCCGGTCCTGAGTCTCCTGCCACTGTGTCCGGTCCTGAGTCTCCTGCCACTGTGTCCGGTCCTGAGTCTCCTGCCACTGTGTCCGGTCCTGAATCTCCTGCCACTGTGTCCGGTCCCGAGTCTCCTGCCACTGTGTCCGGTCCTGAGTCTCCTGCCTCTGTCTCCGGTTCCGAGTCTTCAGCCTCTGTCTCCAGTTCCGAGTCTTCAGCCTCTGTCTCCAGTTCCGAGTCTTCAGCCGCTGTCTCTGTTCCTGAGCTTCAGCCTGCTCCTTAAAGACTCTTCCAGAGGGGGCACTGCCCTTAAAGACTCCTCCAGAGGGGGCGCTGCCCTTAAAGACTTCTCCAGAGGGGGCGCTGCTGTTACAGTCTTCTCCAGAGGGGCCGCTGCTCTTACAGTCTTCTCCAGAGGGGCCGCTGCTCTTACAGTCTTCTCCAGAGGGGCCGCTGCCCTTCCAGTCTGCTCCAGAGGGGGCGCTGCCCTTCCAGTCTGCTCCAGAGGGGGCGCTGCCCTTCCAGTCTGCTCCAGAGGGGGCGCTGCCCTTCCAGTCTGCTCCAGAGGGGGCGCTGCCCTTCCAGTCTGCTCCAGAGGGGGCGCTGCCCTTCCAGTCTGCTCCAGAGGGGGCGCTGCCCTTAAAGACTTCTTCAGAGGGGGCGCTGCCCTTAAAGACTGCTCCAGAGGGGGCGCTGCCCTTACAGTCCGCTTCAGAGGGGGCGCTTCCCTTACAGTCTGCTCCAGAGGGGGCGCTGCCCTTACAGTCCGCTCCAGAGGGGGCACTGCCCTTACAGTCCACTCCAGAGGGGGCGCTGCCCTTACAGTCCGCTCCAGAGGGGGTCCTGTCCCTCCAGGCCACTCCAGAGTTGCCAGTCCATGCGGTCCAGCCCGAGTTGCCAGTCCATGCGGTCCAGCCCGAGTTGCCAGTCCATGCGGTTCAGCCTGAGTTACCACTTGGTGCTGTCTGCCCTCAGGCTTCTCAAAGTGCTGTCTGCCCTCAGGCTTCTCAAAGTGCTGTCTGCCCTCAGGCTTCTCAAAGTGCTGTCTGCCCTCAGGCTTCTCAAAGTGCTGTCTGCCCTCAGGCTTCTCAAAGTGCTGTCTGCCCTCAGGCTTCTCAAAGTGCTGTCCCTGCCAGGCCTGCTGGCAAGCCTTCTGCCCAGTCCGGGCCTGCTCCCAAGTCTGCCGCCCAGTCTGGGCCTGCTCCCAAGTCTGCCGCCAAGTCCAGGCCTGCTCCCAAGTCTGCCTCCCAGTCCGGGCCTGCCCCCAAGTCTGCCGCCCAGTCCGAGCCTGCCCCCAAGTCTGCCGCCCAGTCCGGGCCTGCCGCCAAGTAGTCTGCCAAGTCCCAGCCATCTGTTGCTGAGGGTGCGTGCTAACTCTGAGCCGTTGCCTTTCTTTGAGGGGCACATTTCCCAACTTTGTGCCCTTCTGAAATTTGCTGCCTCTTATATGCCCTCCATACCAGAGCTTGTTAACAACCCTAAGGGATGGGTACTGTTCCTTATTTCATATTTTAAAGGAGAAGCTTTGGAATGGGTAAATCCATTTATTGAAACTGATCATTCCATACTATTGGACTTACAACTGTTTGTTGAGGCAGTAATCAAAAAGTTTTCTCCAACCCCTGCAGTGCCATCTTGCGGTGCCTCTACATTATCAGCAGTACCACCCATCTCACCTGGCCAAGTGATCCCTTTGTGCTCCTCCCAGTTGGCGCAGATCCCAACTCCAAGGAAGGCCCGTAAGAGAGGAGGACGTAAAAAGAAAGGAGGTTCTACGGTGCTTCAACTTCCATCTGGCATGGTCTCCTTTGCCTCTCCACCCATGGACGAGGACTTTTCTACCGGGCCCCCAATTCTGGACTTTGATTCTGATGAATGCAGACATTGGTGGTAATTTGGGCGTCTGGAATCCGCCCTTAAGGAAGGGGGTACTGTCACGATCCGCCTGGCAGCTCCTACCTTTTGGACTTTATTATTTGTATTTGTTCTTTTTATGTGTTTGCAGCAGTAACTCTGATGTCCAGAGGTGCTGCTATTGTGCATTTCTTGTGCTTTAAGGGTTAACCTTTCTGTCTCCAATTATTCCATGCACCTGGGTGTGGTCTCTTTTTCGCTTTATATACCTGTTACTCCCAGCACACAGGGCTGGTTATTGTTGTCCCATCCTGTGATGTCATATCCTTGTTGCAACCTGTGGATTCTTCCTCCTGCCTTGCTTCTCTGGTTCATGCCTGCTTGGAACCTGTTCATACATCCTGCTTCCCTGCATTAGCTGTTTACCTGATGGTTTCAGAACATTCTTATTATTTCCTGCATCAGCTTGCACCTGGTATTTACTACTGTTCTCGATTACCTGCTGTTTATACTTTTCTGCAAATAAACAGAGTGTTTTCACCATATTCGTGACTCCTAGCTGTACTCCTGTTGTGCCTGGTCTGTTTACCCTCCCTTAGGATTTAAGCTCGTATGAGCAGGGCCCCCTCCCCTTCTGTCTCCATACCTGTTCTTCTGCTCCGTCTTTACTGCATATGATTAGCCGGAGTTTCTGAAGTATTGGTACTTTTTGTTCATTGTTCTGTATGGTTTCACCCTGTATAGTCTACTGTTAGTACTGTGTGCGGCGCTGTGGATACCTTGTGGCGCCTAACAAATAAATAATAATAATAATAATAATAATTTGTTATTCCACTTGCCTGCAGCTGCAGAATTTTGTAGCACCTTACAAATTAATAATGCTTACTAATACAGAAATTTACCCCTTCAATCAGTTTGAGTACTCCTTGAGCCCCGGACTAGTTAGCGGAGATAAAATATGTTTGTTCACCTCTCGTGTAGCATTATCTTGAATTAGGTTGTACAGTGGAGTGATCCGGTTAATCTCCAGGAGCACTGGGATGGGGCTGACTTGTTCCTTTCCAGCTCGTCGGCACAAATGGCAGCTGGATGGGCAACGTCCCTTCTCTTCACAGTGGATTTCTACTCCCATAATAAGCTGGTCATCAGACAACATCTGCGCAGTCAGCAGCCCTGAGAGGTAAGTGATGAATGGCATGGACTTCAGTTCCTTTTTGCTGCCCAACTCGGTGGTTTCTATGAATGATTAAAGTAGAATAATTGTTTATTAAAAGTACATAAAAAACTTAATGTATGTCAATTTAATCACAAAATATTATTACAATTTACAAACAAAAGCCAACTATGTCAATAAGCTCTTTGTGCCTCCATATACCTGTTATTATTACGCTGCAATTCCAGGTTAACAAGTATTTCTAGGTCAAATATTTTCAAGGTAAGTTAAAAGAAAAACTGCTGGTAGAGGTAATATAGTGAATTAGCTAACCATATAGTAATAATATTACAATTGCTTCATGTACAATGTTAACGTCACATAGACGAAGATGATTATGATGCGATAATCAATGTGGTATTACACTGCCATCTACTGGAGTAACATGAGCAAGATAAAGGCATGAACTTTTATCACTGCCTTAGTACTTGACATAGAAGATGCAAGTTACAACTGTCTCAAATATAGTTAATTTACAGTGTAATTTATACAGCAAAACTCAAACAAAAGCCTCCAAACTAAATATTAATGTTAAACCATCCTTCTAACTAAATTGTGTTTTCATGCTGAAGTAAGGAGGTATAGTTTCAGTATCATCCAGCGTATAGTTGCAAATAAACATAACATATGCAGTTGCTTCTCACTAACATCCATTGTGCCTTCTATTGAAAATGAATTAAAACCCAAACGATGTTCAACAAGTAATTTGTATTAAGTATTTTATTTTTATCAGCCCTTTTATTTATTGACAAGGTGTTCTCACTATTTTGTTTTCACAATAATGTCCATCTTACACACATCTACATTCACAGTTTACTGTATATATATTGTGACAAAAAAATGAAATCGTGTTTTGGGCAGATATGTTTGTCCCAGGTTTCTGACCCACCTGTTTTAAAAACCCCAGGAAAAGGTTTATCTATATTTAAACGGCTTACTAAGGGATTTTGACCTTTGTTAAAAACTAGCAAATATGTTCCCGGGGTTATGAATGGAGATAGAGGGTGGACTCCATGCATAAAGTCCAGCCTGAGGATAGGCTGATCAGCACTTGCACCTGTGTAAGGGTATTTAAAAGCAGTCAATGAAGACATCCTCTCTGCTCTACATGGGGGAAGGACTGCAGAGTCTATATAAGAGAAAGCCTGATATTGATTATGAGTAAACTATATGTGCTGGTACTTTTAATGTTTTCTTTTATGGTTTGACAATCAGGTACGACTTGTACTTAGTTAATACCGGACAGATAAGGTGTTTATTTTGAAACTTTGTTTATCCTTTCTTCTTAATAAAACTGACTGAGGCCAGCTGTACCAAAACCTTGTATGATTTCTCGGCTGCTGTACACTACCATCTACACCAGGAGATGGCACCTGTTCCCCTAGCCCAGATATATATATATATATATATAAATATATATATAGAGAGAGAGAGAGAGAGACTAGTCGTTTCCCTGGGAACCTGCAGGCTCAGACTACAGACAGGGTTCAATCTGCACACTCTTCCACACACACTGCACAGGAACACAGGTGGAACACCTGGGTGTAATTAATTAAGGGAACAGCTAGTGTAGTGCTTGGGAGGAAGATTAAATAGCTGGACTTGTGCTGTGGGTGGTGCGACCGATGCCAATGAGTGGCTGGTGTCCAGTTAGGGGACTATCTGTCTAGTCAACATTAAGGTCACATGACTTTGTAAATATTTTTGGTGTGACTGCTGAAACTACTACAGTAGCTATTCATTCCATCCTGACAAGCCTGAATAAAACATCAAAGTGGTTCAGCAAACCTGTGTCAGTAGCATTTGTTTTGTGTGTTTTTCACAAGTGGCGTCATCATGGGATTTGTAAAAGGGCAGCCAGAGCCTGCTATCCACCCAGACAACAAATACAGGGTAGTGAGTGATGCAAAACTTGCTTACCACAATTATATTTGCTGCAAATGTGGAAAATGCATTGGTGTTGAAAACTTTAAACACAAAGCAAATGTATAAAGTTTTTTTGGATTGCAAGTACAGAAACTGTTTACTACAAAAATAGTTGCTGCAAATATGAGAAATGCATAGGTGATACAAACCTTAATCACAAATGTGTAAAATTGTTTGATGGTTGTAAGTGTGAACTACAAGTGACATAATAATGCATTTTCCACAAACAAAACTGTTTAATTTATGCTTAGGGAAGCGAAATTTCACTTTCCTACACACCAAAACAGTGATATGGAGGAACTCTTGAGGGCTTTGGTGAATGTAGCCACCACGCAGCAGTGCACACAACAAGCAGAGCAGGCCCAAATGCTGCAGGTCGCAGAAGCCGAGACAGAAAATACTAAGCTCTTGCGTGAAGAGCTAGCTCAAGTGAGGTGTCCGTTTTGCAGAAAATGGCGGCCTCAGATGATGTGGATGTATATCTCTTAGCCTTTGAGAGAATCTCCACAAGACTTAAATGGCTGCCAGGAGTCTGGGTGGAAAAACTGGCGCTATATTTGAGCGGTGAAGCTCAGCGGGCTTACGTTGATTTGTCTGATGAACAGGCTTCTGTCTATCAGCAAGTAAAGGCTGAGATTTTGGCCTGGATATGATGGACGCAACACAGTGAATAGATTACAACACACAGGAGCTGGATACAAACTTGCTACATTAAGGCCACCATAACCAGGAACCACCTATGTTCCACCTGCACTGCACTTGGACCTGGCAGCGACACTGTGAACACTCGGCTTAGGGAAAGCTAAGAGGACCACCTGAGAAACTACACTCTACACCAAGAGTACTCCAGCAGGAAAAGCAATAAGGCCAAGAAAAAATGCTATTGTCCAAGGTATATTCTGCAAGCAATGGCTGGAGCTGCTATCTTACCATTTCCATACCAAGCAGTTTCATTCACAAAAGAGCTATAAACACTATTTAGAAATATCCCTTCATTTTTATTTTCTTGGTGAGAAAGTCTAATTATAATTAAATTTGCCTTTTTAAGGGTCTGGGAAGGATTTCTACATAAACAAAAAGCTTATACACACAAGTAACAAAAGCATGTACTAAGTTAAAGAGATTAATTCCCTTTAGCATCATATATGCAAACAATGCCAGGGAGGTAAGTGCCAACTATTGTCAGCACAACATGGTAGTGGGTACTACATTAAGAACAGCAACAGACCTAATGTTTTTCTATACAAAATGATGTCAGGTGTATGGGCCACTATCCAAATAATACCAAGGCAAACATGGTCAGAAAGATCACTGATGATCTTTCCAATACTCTGTGGAGGGCGACACAGTGGCTGACAAGACGTTTGTAAAACCATAAAAGCACCAGGCATATTACTAGAATATGAGATCTCAATCCAATGTAGCATCTGTGGGATGGAACAAACTATTCATTTGTCACATCTTTATTGCTTAACTGATATATAAGAGCAGCTCTACAGTTGGCTGGGAGGAATATCAATAAAAATGGGGCTCAAAGAGGATGGAAATTAGGGTAATGTAATGATGAGGGTGAAGCTTAGTCAGGACAATCTATAATAAAAAGGTAGCAAACAAAAAATGGTTGCCAAGAAAGAACAGAGAGGAGAAGTGGATCCTCTGAGTTCACTGACAGGACACAAGAATGATTGTCAAGTTGTCCTCCACCATAGCAACCCCAGCATATCTTGGTAACTACCATAGTATCACAAAGAAAAGAGGCTGAAAAGCTTATTCAGATGATCCAAAGGGGTACCTTAATCTATTTATAACTGTCCCACCTATATTATATTAGAAAGATAATGTTTAGAATGTTGAACCCTTTAAAAACATACTTTATATTGCTTTATTTCATACACGTGTTTGTTTCAGTAAAACGCCAATTTGATTTATACAATCCTGACATACAGCTAACGGTTTATCTTCTCACCCACACTTTCAGTTGCTGAAAGGGGACCATCGCCTTTTTAAGTTTTATTATTGTATTAATGCTGTCATGAGAATAATAGGCGACTTATAAAAGACAAATAATAAAACCTGCACACTTTACTATCAGCATGGAAATCTAGTACTAAGGGCCTGATGTTGAGTTGCCTGCAAAATGGCTGCAATTTAGAAAGATGGCGTTTTTATATCCATAATGTAAAGCAGAAAAAAATGTGCAATGTTCCACATTAGAAATATATGTGCCATATTTACTGCACGCGTACTTACAATACATTCAACACAAAACGTAAATGTATGCATAGCGTCAATTACACTATGCAAATCAAATTAAAATTAACTCATATTAACTCTAGTTTCATTAACACTGCTTATTTAAAGCGTGCTGTCTTCTTACGTATTACAATCAATTCAGATGTGCTTACTTGTATATAACACTTCTTAATGTCTTAAAGCATCAATGCTAGACTCACATGTAAATGGTTTATTGACTGCAAAACATCACAGGCCTGATTCATTAAGGAAAGTAAAGCAAAGAAAATGAGTATCTTTGCACCTTGGCAAAACCATGTTGCATTGGTTTTGCCAAGGTAAATGTAAAATGTGGGGAGATTTATAGTTGGAGTAGGGAATGTCCTAGATCAGCTTTAAAATTCTGTGTAAAAATAAAGCTATCAAGTATGTGTTTGCTACATGAAAAAACAGACAGTATTTTTCTTATGTGCAAAATTATAAACTGATTTGCACCCCTTGCATTGTAACATGGTTTTGTCTAGAATCAAATTTACTCCTTTTTTTGCTTTGCTCTCCTTAATGAATCAGGCCCCACATGTGTACTCTGTGTGATCTATTAACACCCCAATCTATTAGTTCAACTCTTATTAAGCAGCGCTATGTAAGCCTTATGGCTAGATTTACTAAAGGGTGGTTTGCTCAACTCGCCGCTTTTTGGCTAGTTTGACGGCAGTTTTGAAGCCGCCGGATTTACTAAAGCCCAAACCGCCGTCAAAACGGCCAGAAAAGACATCTTACAAAACCACCACTTTACATTCCGCCATCCCGATTTTAACAATGTTGAACATACAAACAGCCGGGTTTACTATGGAGGGGTTTGACAAACCACCAGAAAAAAGCCATTCAAACGACCAAAATAAAAGAGGTGGTTGTGAATGGCGAGATTGACCTAACAGCATACAGTTTCTGCTATTTTGCCAGTGTGAACATAAGTTAAAGGGTTTTTTTGGTTTTTTTTGTAATTCGAAAAGTGTTTTGTTTTTTTTTGGTTTAGGTGTAATCTGTAAGATTAACCCATATTTCTTTGCTTTTCCTGAGCACAGTTCTGCTCATGTGCAACCTTTAATATTCAGTGCTAAGTGTCAGACAGGTGGCAATGCGTAAGTACCAAATGTGCCAACTTTTTTGCACGCAGTATAATAGTGTTTTACAGGCAGGACAGACAGATTTTTGAGTTTAAATGAAACAACATTTATTGTGGTACCTAAGCTCAAGTATACATGAATTTTGCATAAACAATGTTCACACTCAATTTCTGATGTGCGTAGGGTACATGTAACAGAAGTATAATAGACTGTAAATAATTCAACATTTTTCAGAACTGAGAAAAGAGAGTCGTACATTTAAAAAATCAGAACCAAATATTTTACAGGTTGTTGGGTAAACCACACACATAAGGCTACCTACGCCTTTTGGCAGGTACATCAGAGGTTCGGATGACACTCTCTCCTCTTCCTCGGCCCCCCTTGTGCGAGCACCTCTCCTTGGAGAAGTACTTTGCACGGAGCCTCTAGCCAAACTGGTTTCAGTAGAGGACACTGGCAAAGGTAACCTTACCATTATGTCCTGGTGAATTTGGGCAGCCATACGATTCACATTGGCATTGACCTCCTTTACTGTGGTGTGTAAGGCCTCCACAGCACCAGTCATTTGAATCATGCTGACATTGGATTGCTCTATAGCTGCAGAAGGAATTAGGCTAGTACTGCGGTAGGAACGCCTCAAATGTCCAACAATATGAGACATTTGTCTGGTTTGAGTGTCCATAAACTGAGACTGCAGGACCTGAAAATTGGCGATGGATTGGGCCATTTCTCGCCCTATATCCAGCTGAGGAGGTGCAGTTTGTTGCTCTGGTGTCTGTTACGCAGGGTCAGTTGTTTGTTCCTGGCACCTAGACATGGGGACATCTACCACCTGTAAACTGATGACTGTGTCTTCCTGTGTGTCGTCAAGAGGTGACATCTGCGGTGACTGGCGCTGGCCTTGTAAAGATGATGAGGTTCCTGTGGAGAAAAGACCAAGGTAAGTTTATAGAAAATCACATGCTTGTCATTTTAATTTTGGACACTGCAGGCAAACACATAAACATTGTTTAATTACAGACTCTTTTCAAAACTCAACTTTCCTGACTAGTTGGCATATAGGTCCTGCTTAAGGATGATACTCCTCTTTTAAGCTAGTAAAAGCTCATGTATCCTATGTGTTAGGCTGAGGCCACAGTGAAACCAAATTAATTTGTTTCCCAAACAAGAGAGTGTAGGCTGCAAAATGTTGCAAGATGTTGCAAGATGGTGGAGTGGGGTAAACTATTACTCCTTTTGCTCAGCCCCTGTGTAGTACTTCCAGATGAATTCTACAAACATATATCAACCAAGGTATTTCACATTTCCACAAGCATTTACGCATAACAAATGCTTGAAAACAATGTCTTTGCGCAAAATCTGCAACACTCACCAGTTTGCTCTTCAGGGGCAGAATCCCTGACAGAAGGTGGAGGAGTCGATTTTGGACTCGGAGTGGACTCTTTTACAGGCGAATCTGAATGTTTGAATAATACCAAAAACTGTATTAGCAGTGGAAAACATTTACTCATGTATGCAGTGTACTTTGAAAAAGTGCATTTAGTTATTATACAACAAACCCTTTTTTAATTAAATGCTTCATTGCAAAACACTTATAGTAAAATATGAAAACAACTCACCACTTCCTTGACCAAAAGAGGGTGCATCCGTGTCCTGGACATTTACACCTTCCACAATTTCACGGGGCAGTATCTCACGCAACTCCTCCTCATAACTTGTATGTTCCACATGAAGTGGTGGGCCACCACCTGTGCGTCTTGCTGCCATCCTCTCCTGAGCCATTTTTTCTTTAAGGCGTCTCTTGATGTCTGAAAATCTTTTGCAGCAGTGAGACACTGACAGCTTTAAAGGTCCCACCGCATTCACAGCCTCACATGTTTCTATCAAAGCCGCCGACGGCTTGGAAGCTTACATACCGCTGTTACATTGACGGTGGATTCACATTGAACCTTAAAACCTCCCAATAGTAAATCCGGCTGTTTGACCAAAATCACCGGAAAAACATGGCGATGCATGACGGTTCAAACCGCCACCAAACACGATTTACTAAGGGCTAGTAAATCTAGCCCTTAGTCTCAAGGAAGATTACATTAGTAGAATTTGGAGAATGAAAACGGTGTTATTGAAGTATGATAGAAAGATATTTAATACATTTTTCCACTAATGGTTACATCTCTTTTTTACACCAGTTCCTTTATGTATTACCCATTGTCAATGTTATGTAACTGCCCCATTTGTAAACAATAAACACTTTAGCAACTACACTATTAATACCTTATGAGCTAGATGTGCAGTCATGGCCAAAAATATTGGCACCCTTGAACTTTTTTAAAGGAACTCACAATTTCCTCTAAACATAAGTTGAAATTAACAACAGTATCTGGTCTCCAATATTTGGTCAGTTCTTCCTCTGTTAATATTACAGAACCTTGGTTTTGGATTTGGAATTTAAAACTGTATATCCTTTTAAATCATAAAATGAAAAGAAATTGCCTTACAAATTTATTAACACTCTAAGGGGGGTATTCAATTGACCGCAAGTTTTTTTTTTAAGACCGCGTTGTCATTTTAACGCTATTTTTATCATTTTCGAGTGGGTTAACTTTACCCTCAATTCAATTCCATTTTTAACGCTCCGTATTTTTTCATGAAACAGTCCTCTCGCGCTCCAGTAGAAGGTCTATTGAAAGTATAGGGTGTGAGAGAGGCAGCCACGTTAAAAGCTATTCAATTGTTTTTTAACGTGGCACATTAAACAGGCAAATATGCTGTTTTATCTCGCACCTCTTTGGGGTGTGATAAAAATAAAAACCTAAGAAAACTATTTAAAACCATGTAATAATGAAAAAAAAAGGATAAACTATGTTTATTAGTAATGCTTAACATGCAAAAGTTGATATTCTTGTGAAAAAAAACAAAAAAAATAAAATAAATAAAAATCACTAATAAAATATATTTATGTATGTTTTTGGTACAAATATGTATGTACTAATGTGTTTTGACATGGTATAGATGATTCTATAGTAAACATAGTTAAACAAAAAATATGCTAAAGAAAGTACTGTAATGTAGATATTATCAAATAGAATGGTTGTCTAATGCAATCTAATGTATGAAAATGTATGCCAATCCTTTTTTTTGTGTTATACATGATCACGTTAAACACTCTCCTTCACTCCCCTAAAAACTCGCAAACACAATGATTAACGCGCGGGTACAGCGTTCCCTCTTTTTCAATTGAATTGTACGAGTTTTCACGCTGCGTTAACTAAAAACGGTCGCTATAGCAGTTACAAACCTGCGTGTGATTTTTTTTTTTTTTAACGCTTCGGGAAAAAAAATTGAATACCCCCCTAAACCTAAGAATAACTGTAATTAATTTGTTAATGTAGCTATGAATGGGCATCCTGTATCTCTCTACTGGCAGTTTAGTCCACTCTTCTTGTGCAAACTGCCCTAGTTCTCCCAGATTTAAAGAGTGCCTTCTCCCAACTGCTGTTTTCCGATTGTGTTAAGGTCAGCTTGAATCTGTTTGACATTTGATCAAGATGCTTTCTTCACCATTTGAGCAATCCTTTGCTGCAATCTTTGGTCAATTTCTCTCTTGCAGTCATGTCCAGGGAGGTTGGCTACAATGCCAAGGGCCTTAAACTTCCAGACAACATCACACACATTGTAAATGTGACATCAAGGTCCCTGGAGATTGATTTATAGCCTTGAGATTGCCCATACTTGCCTACAATGTTCTGTCAGACGTCCTCAGATGGTTCTCTTGCTTTCTTTTCTCCATGATCACTGCAGTACACACAGAACAGGAGAATGAGTCATATTCTCTAATCAAACTTGTTTAATGAGTTATTTCTACATTGCAGTCACCTGTAACTCACCACAGGTAAGATCAGTCCAAAGCAAAGGAGAATTACCTGCTTTGAAATCTAATTATATCTAACTACTCCTAAAAGGTGGCAATAATTTTGCCCCATTTAGGGATTTATATATAGACTAAGCTATGACTTAGAAAATTTCCCTGCATTTTGTGTTTTATTCCATTGCCAACCAAAGAAATATATGCGTGGAAAACAAAATATTTTTAATTTTAACAATGTTCTGGAAGGAATGGTTCATTATTAAAAAAACTGCAATGGCAACAATATTCTTGGACACAACTGTAAACCCAACTGTTCATGCAACACTAACACCTTTATCACACTGTTTATGAAAAACACATTCACTTCAATTGAACAAAACCACACAAATTATTTTCAAGAAAACAGTCAGATGTCAGAGGTGATAACAAAAAGTATTTATTATTTAAAATGCTTTTTTATAATATTTTTTTTAAGTTTTCAATTTAGAAAAAACTATATCAAACGCTGTCCTCCAGTAAGTCTAAACACTGGAGAATGTTGCCCAGGTATTTCTATTTCTCAGCACAGGCTCTCCAAATATGCTCTCTGCTGTGCCTGGGAACTTCTGGCAGCAGCTACTCTTCACCAGTATCTGTGGATGATACAAAGGGAACACATTAGTTTTGCAATCATCATTTATTTTCATTTAATCAATCATTCCTTAATTACACACTATGTACATCATTTTGGTGAATGGAGTTTGGTTGTAATGTTTTTTCCCTTTTTATTCACTATATCCTTTTGGATCATGCAATCATCAAAGGCGTATGCAGCAAAGTAACTATTAGGCAGGGCTCTATTTTACAGAGCAGAAAGTTTGTTTTCATGCCCAGAATATGCAAAAAATGTCTAGGTATTACACTGCTTACACACATTTGGTACATAATGCCATAGGAGTGCACTTCGCAACCAGATAGATTTCTCCAAGACTTGTTTTTTGGCAGCAATTACATACTTTTTTTTTGTCAGGGGACAAACAAATGAAAACATAAGATAATAAACTTCAAATAATGCAAACACTTAAGTTACACCTATACTATCAATTGTTTTGGTCAACAATGATTCATCTAAGGCCTACAGTGTTATGAGAAGATGCTATTATTATTATTATTTTTTACTTTCAGACATAACGGTAATTGCCTCTTCCCCTTGTGGTCCCTCCTTCACCACCTCATCTGTCATCTCCTGTGTCACCTCCTCTGTCCCCCTTCTCCTCTGGGGCCTGGGCTGGCTGTGCAGCCTGCTCTCTAAATTGTTGTCCTGTGAAACACAAACAAGTTTTGGGGGGTTTGTTATTATTAACTACACAGCTATAATGCACATTTATGTCCAAGGTAACAATAGTTTAGGTTTAAGAAAGGACATAAAAAATATTTGAATGATTTACTACAACCTTCAAATGGTGCATACTCATCATCATCATTTATTTATATAGCGCCAGAAAATTCTGTAGCATAAAATAGACATAAGTCTAGTATAATCATACAGGAAATGACACTGCTGGTAGTAAACCTGCCATGTTCTGTACAGAAATTAACACAATTCTGGGAAGGGGAAAAACACATTTCAAGACAGAGTGTATCGTGTATATAGTAGTACATTTAAGTGCCAATAGCTGCAGACTCAGCATATACAATGGCATAAACTTAGCCAAACACCACTGTAATGTAATTTCCTAAGCATAAACATTTGCGGGCATTAACTTTGTTAGGGAGACCCACATGCAATAATAGGTGTAAAAAAAATAAGTAACATTTACATACCTCTACAGGAGTGTTTGACTGCACAAACCCCCACAAACAGCATGCACTCAATCACATAACCAATGAATTAAGTGGCATCAGCTGTAGAGGTGATTATGGAATCTTCCAGTCAGAAGCGAGTAATTCATGTGCCGGTCTTCATCATTATCATTATCACCATGAATTTGCACCTATCCTCTAGCGGGTGCAAAAGATTCAGCTCCTGACAGGTGTATATGCATCTCTGTGCTGGTCTGCCTGAAGCTGAAAATATGTAATGCAAGGGATTAAGATATAGCTCAGGCCGAGCTTTCTGGAAAAGAGCATCAAGTCTTTATTCCATTCAAATCTATTGAAATGTCGAGAGGGCGAGAAAAAGAAACTCTTTTCTAAGAGGGAGATCTGATCTGTACTAATGGGTTTGTCTGATAAATTGATGACCCTCATAGTGTCCCCTAGAAGCGTGTTCTCCTGTTGTTGTGTCTCTGAGGGGATAATTGCTGTATAGGAGGTTCCTGGTCTTCCAGGGCTTTTTTTTTTATCCCCCTTGTATCTCTTCCCCACCTTAATAATGGTTTAGTAATAATGGTCCTCCTTCCCTTTGTCTTGGGCCTGTGCTTAAAAAATCCCGTATTGATGTTTGCACCTCTCTAATTGTAGGGGAGTGATCAGAGATCTCATTTTCAGATGATCGACCTCCCATAATCGATCAGATCTGTCTGATCTTTTATCAATAGTCCTTTGACACACAGACTATACCATTAATATATAATTAGTTACAACAAAACTTGGCATACAGGCTATTACTTCAATTTATAACTTTAATTATGGTCACTCTTATGAGGCATTACACTCCCCATTTACTCTGTCTTATGTTATGGTCACATTATGTATTTCGCTGTTTATGATCTGTATGGATGCATATGGTACTTATCTAAACGCAGATTGTTAATAATAGCTATAATCTAAGGAGAACGACTATGCCCATGATTTCATCATCACTATCATCACTCTGTTTAACATCATGTTCATAATGTGTGTGAAGATACCGGGTGTATCTGGCCCAATGCTACCCACTTCACGCTGGCTGGCTGGCCACGCACGAGTGCCTTCCAATGCCAGGGAAATCTACCCAGCACCTTCTAGGATTTGTATGGTCCCTCAGGCAAAATGCAGTTATAAACATACAACAGTATATTTATTGTCATACAAACAACACTAGAATCTTATGTACACAGAGTAAATAAATGCCAGGCAGGTTTACCACATTATCTGTCCCTTACCCCAATAACTTAAGGAGATATAGTCATGGCTGCAGGCATATTTTCCCACCCAGCTGGAGTGGGGGTGTAAGCTGCCCTGTGTCATAAGATGAGTCAACAATCAAACTGGGCCACTCCGGTGCACACATCCATGGTAGGAGAGTTGTAGTCCAACATCCCTTGGGTGCCTTATCCACCCTTAATTGCCCAACTGTAAATAGTCCCTTGGCCTGTCCTCTGTTTCTGGAGACCATGCTCCCCTCCCCCACACATTCGAGTGAAAACTGCCAAGTGGCAGGCAAACTTTCTGGCTCCTTGTCCGTCTGTTTCTGGCAAACATCCAATCCCCCCTCCCCCAAACACTCAAGGGACAACTGCCCAGTGGCAGGCAAACGTGGTGGCTCCACTAATTCTTTGCTTATGGGGAATCCTCTGTCCCCCTCCCAAAGCACTTGTGGGTGCCCCTGTAAGTATGTTGGTGTGCATCTCCCCTCCCCTGCTACCACATCCAACTGTTGCACTACTTCCCTCGCCTCTGGCGCATCGGGGTAGTGTGAATCCTCATTGGACACAGACTTGTCCTCCGGGCAGTAAAACAAAGTGGATGGTCCAGTGCAGGCCTCTGGTATTGGGTCCTGGATTCATAGATTTGGAGCTGGAGTACGATGCTTCAAAGCTTGTGGGGCTGGTGAATCTTGCTGTGCTAGTGCCCTCTCAGCCACCCACTCAGTCAACATCTCCTCATCTGCCAATTCTGCATAGGGGAAGGCATAAGTGTAGTTTTCCCAGGGCCCCATGGTAGTGGCCTCTGACATGATAATTTCTTTATCCTCTAACATTAATTCTGTCATACAGTCTGTTCTCATGATTTCTGCTGAGATCATATGTTGAGCAAGTTTATGATTCTCTTCTGCCACAATTGGGTACAGCTGTACATCACTTGCCCCGGAGAGCACACATATGGTATCCTGCGTTACTTCATTAACCAAAACATTTTCAGGCACAACAGGGGTGGATAACTGGTCTTTTCTGTAATTCTGTTCTAACTCAGACACAGTCTCAGGTTCCAATAACACTGGCAATTTATCAGAATATGCTACTACATGGTACTTACTTGGTAGCTCTTTTCCATCCAAGTCACCAAATGGGAGGATTTCTCCTAATCCTTTCTGAGTAGTCAGAGGTACCACATCCTCACCAAGCAGTTCTTCTCCAGTCTCCCCCAAGATAGTAGCTTGGGCAACTGTGTATATTCCACTGGGATTGACCTCCCCCTGATTTACAGACTGAGCAGCCATTTTTTTAGAGTGTGACAAAAGATATTGCAATTGGCATTCTTCAGTATTCACTCGATAACACTGATCCTGCCACATTTCAGTGTCCGTAAGTCCTTGTCCCCATACCTCATCCTCTGCTTCTTCAAAACTCTGTTGCAGACATTGCATTTGTTCCCAGAGAGGTATGTGGGGACCCAAAGTGAGCATCCATTTCCTATAGACACTAAACGCATTGATGGGATTCTCCTGATCTTTTAAAAGACGTTTCATCCCTGTGCGTGCAGTACAGATAAGGTACACCCCGGATCTGGCATTCCACTATCAGTTCCTCCATACTCATTGTCTCTAGTGGATCTGTAGAATCTGTTAATAAGACAGATTCTATTAGTACATTTGCAGCGGATACATCAGGCATGTCCCTGTGCTGTAACAGTCCATTTCCATCTTGTTTGTACTGCTGAATATTGTTGTAACTGGATTTTTCCCTTGGCCAGATTCTGCATAGCACAAGTAACTTCATTTGTAAAATCATCCCATTCTGGTTCATCCCCAAAATTACAGGCACTTGCATCCTCTTTCAACATTAGGAACACATCCAACAGGTTCTCCAATTTCTCCTGTAGACTGGCTCCTTCCCACATAATAATCTTTGGGCACTCCTCATCCCAATAATCCAAAATGTGCTGCATTGTGGTGGGCTGGTGCAACACATCCATATCCCCATCCTACAGACACTCCCACAGTCCATCATCCCAGTACACCTTTCTCCTGGTTGTACTGGACTGCTTTATCCCTTCCTTTGGGAACTTTTTCAACACTGGGCTGTGATCTTCTCTCTTGTTCCAAGAGCTCACACCCATTTTACTTCCAGGGATCACCTCACTGTGATTTCCCCTCTTTGAGACATGGTTCCATCTTCCGCTCTCCTCTGGCGGGGTGCGCCTCCCCTTATCAAATCGGCACTTAGGCGGCATCTTCCCTCGCCTAAAGCCCACAACGCTTTTCGTGACACTTTCTACCTTAAAGCCTTTAGAAGTAAGTTCAGGATAATGTGGTAACTGGTTTCTAGTGCTAACTGCTCTGCAGAGCCCTGGAATGTATCACGATACAGTTCCCCTGCAGCTCTACCCAGAGAGGACCTGGGACTGAGTGACCCCACTGCTTGCCACCAAAAATGTGAAGATACCGGATGTATCTGGCCCAATGCTACCCACTTCACGCTGGCTGGCCACCCACGGGTGCCTTCCTATGCCAGGGAAGTCTACCCAGCACCTTCTAGGATTCGTATGGTCACTCAGGCAACATACAACATTATATTTATTGTCATACAAACAACACTAGAATCTTATGTACACACAGTAAATAAATGCCAGGCAGGTTTACCACATTATCTGTCCCTTACCCCAATAACTTAAGGAGATATAGTCACCTGCTGTCCAGACTTCACGACCCATGGATCCTTCTCAGCTGCATATATAGAGACTAGTTAGAAAACAATAATTCAAAACTAGATGCACCTTTATGAATGAAATCCCAGCATAAACACCCTTCCTACCTGGAGTCGCTCCTTATATCTCAGGTCTAATTTCCAGAGTCTTTCTCCTCCCTATGCAACCCCCTGGGTCTATTCTTCTAAACCATTGGTCAGTGCTAGACTAGGGGGGGTTGGAGAGGGCAGTGAAGATGAGCTGTCCTTCCAGAGAGCCTCCCCTGTTAGAAGGCCTGTCTGTACTAGCCTGGTGTGAACAATGGACACTAATTAGTTTTCCTACTCCAGCACATGGCAAACTGATCCCTACCCATAATCCCCCTGGCTTCACTTTAAAGACAACAGCAACCTTACTGCAAGTCATCAATACAATACACAATATACATATGTACACTGAACTACAATGTCCCCTTAGCCACATGTAATTGGACAATGCAGTTGTAGTCTGGTGAGCTGGGGAACAAAAGGCATGGGCTATAAAAAGTACTATAATCCACATTATGTGAGAAATGAGACACCGAATGCTCACAGGGTTATCACACTCATTTCGTCACAATGTGTCTTTCGTTTTTCGCGTTATGTATGGATGCACACTGTACTTACCTGAATCGCACATTGCTAATACACATCTATACTTATGAAGATCTATCACGCCTATAGTTATATGGTACACCACAAAGTATATGCCTCTAGGTTATTTGATCAGAGGCACTGGTAAACGGGCGATGTACACATATGAATGAACCACAATGGATGCTTTTGGAGATTCACTTGGTCTCTAACATATGTTGCTAGGAATGACGTCATTAGGAGGAGGTCCCCCATGCTATAAATAGCCAATGATAGGGCTAGTTCGAGTTGCCTTGACAAAGCCTCTATTAGCGAAACACGCGTCGACTTGACATGCGCCTCCAGCTTACTCATTACATGCCTTGTTCTAACTAAACTTTGCTACTATATGCATTATCAGGATATTGAGAAATAAATTTAAGTGTGGAGTTGTGCCTACTCCGTGATAGGAATCTATAAGATAGTTCCCACGGTGAAAGAATATTGTACTGGATACGATCCACTCCATTACTAGTACTCAGGACTGATACTGACAATCCCTCATTCATCTGATAGTCTTCATTATCTTTATAGAGTGCATCCATTTATATTAGAATGGATGCACTCTCTACAGGGATTGAAATAAGAGCATATCTGTAGGAGTTAGACGGTATAGGGTCTATATAATCCATACAAATATCCCTTTTTATTTATTCCATCTAACCCTGGGATTCAGCTTAAGGGTTAAAACTTTATACTATTGGCATATCATAAGCGACAGGGAGACTCTATATGTATACCAATTATGTAGATTTGACTACAATTATATACATTGGGAGCTGTGAGGTGCTTTCTAGCAGTTCCTTCTGCTAGTGTTATCAGCATAACTTTTTGGTTTATATCACTACTTTTCCTTTTTTAATATTTCGCTAATTTGTCTCTCTATTTAATATACTGATATTATTTTAATGCATACCAATAGAAATTTGATATGTTTTACTGTTATTGGTTCATAGAGTGCCCCATTTATACACACCACTTTTCCTTGTACTATGCTCAAATACAGTAGCTAACCAACAACTAATGGGCAGCCTTGTAAATATACAGAATAAAAGGATAAGGTGTTGGTGGCGATGGCTCAAGCATGCAACGAACATGTCAATTGTTACATGTGAGTTGGGTGCAACAGCACACCATTATCGTCCAAAGTCCTAATTTGGAAGCTTTGACACCTTACATTTTGTTCACTCTGTCATACCAATATACAACTGGAATCAATGTGCAGCTTGAAAATAATAAAAAAAATATGAACATTACAATGTTCACCGATATGAAATGTATTGTACTTTCTTGTGGTGTATTAACTGTCAGCAGGCACATGTTTGTGTTTGTACATGTATATATATATATATATATATATATATATAGACCCTGCGCCGCCGGGTGCCTCAATTCACCAGGTGGGGAGAGGGGTAGTAAGCCTCACAGTTAGAGTCTATCTTACCATTTTCTAATTTCTCAATGAAGGGAGTCTATCCAAGTCGTACTCTCACTTCATTCTGTAGATCCTTGCAAGATTCACAAGGGGTCAACTTACTAAATCCCAAACTGACTCCCTAAAAGTAACTTGTGGAAACTCACACACGCTTACTGGTAAGGGTATAAGCCACTTGAAGCATTTATTTTGGAATATTTTAGCCTAAAGGCCTGAAACATGATAAATAGTGCAGGACTATCGCAACAACACTATATGGGTCCCCGGGCAAAGCAGTGCACTGGGGCCCCTAGCCGATGCAGATAGGAGCGAGTACATTTAAAAAAGTGATTATATATATATATATATATATATATATATATATATATATATAGATAGATAGATATATATATATATATATATAGAGAGAGAGAGATAGATATACATATATATGTATATATATATATATATATATAATCCCTTTTTATCTTTAAATGTACTCGCCCAGTGACTCTTGAAGTGCAGCAACTAAAAAATCAAATCCCTCCTTCACTTATCTTTCAACCGCCCTGTTCTCCGTTTGCACCCCTTCTCTTATTTTTTCTTATTCTTTGTCTTCTGCTTCTTTGAATCCACGCTTGTTTCTCCATTGCTTCTCATGCCGTGGCTCCTCCATGCTGCGCTTCTCAATGAAAATGTCGAGCGTGATGAAGTCACGCCCCACATTGAGTGCGAGTGCAGCACGGAGGAGGGGAACAAGGAGGGAGCCGGATCACCACCTGACTGCGAGACCGCAAAAGGTAAGTTGTTAGGTATTTTTGCAGGATTTTTTTTTGCAGTATTATTTATTCTAATTATTCTATTTAAGAGCCCTGCCTATCGTGCCCAGTGGAAAAGATGGCCCTGAAATAGTGGGCGGTGTACAATAAGTTTAGTCTCTGATATGCTGGAATAGATGCAGGGTAATGTAACCCCAAGATGATAAGTGGATAATAACAAGATACATAGGAAAAATAGGAATATGTGGAAAATTATGTACAGTAGTAATACTTGAAGACAAAATGACAATATCCAAATGCAACTGACATAAGCAATATCAGTACACTAAATGAATGAACAGTAGCAATGTTATCCAAGACACTTTAAATGACTCTTAAGTGAAGTAGTACATCAAAATCACATCTCTTAAATACCCTTTGCTTAAATCATGGGCTAGCATGGTAGTAAAGAGATGTATTATTTTTAACACTAGAGATATGGATGAAATGAAGAAGTTAACAATAACAGCAAGTGTACATTCTGGATCATAAGTGGGCTGAAATTTTAAAACAATGAGGCAGCAATAAACAGAGTTAAAACCATCATCGTCATGATAAATATGAAGATGAAAAAGAATAATAATAATAACAACTAGAACGGTAGCAACTCTGACAATGCATTTGAGGATAATTTGCAATATGTAGAAGACAGTGATAATGGTAGTTGCACCAACACTAGTATTATGAAGAAAATGATGTGTTGGGTGAAACATCCAGTTCTAGGGGTAACTGGAGATTCATTGTCTGTCCCTTAAACAAATAAGGTCAGTAGAAATTCATTGAGCAATTAGTACTTTTACATTTAAAGTATAAGGGGTAGGGTAATACCAGCAGTATATGGCAATATAAGGCTGTATCACAAATGGTCTGTAACACAGGTAAATGGCTCCCGCTGTGGTGCAGTGAAAAAATTGTCAGGTTACTCAGACATGCAGCAGACACCGACAAGTTCTGGGAATCCAGAGGGCTCTTTAAACACAAATTAAAAAAAATTGAAAATGACTCTCCTGTCAGCCACAGTTCCAGCAAACTTCAGTGCCCAGCATCAACCAGTAATTTTAAATTAAAAGAAAAATTAGAAAATATTGTAGAAATTAGAGCAAAGTTTATTTTCAATACCGTAAAGCAGAAATTCAGGACCATCATAATTACTTAGTAGTTCATAGTAAAACAAAAAAAGCATATTAAAAATATGACATGATTTTTAAAAAGCTGTACACTTTTTGAGACAGAAATAAAAACAATTAAATCTAACTACACAGTAAAAACTTTTAAATGAGAGGCAGAAGCGTATGTTCTTACAATTCAACTATATGCATAACTGACTAATTGAGGAACTTCTTCAGAAGTTTATTTAAATGTTTCCAATTTACACAAAATAAAATGCAAGAAATAATACAAAAATGTGGTCTGTAAATACATCAGGAGCTTCTTAAAGGGGTGGGAACACATTCTTTGATTAAAGTACAGATATTCCGCAATACAAGAAACTTAGTATTGATGGAAGTCAGTACAGCAACAGCTCAGAATGCAATTTCTATCAAAACCATAACTTTTTTGGGGGGAAGATTCATCTTCAAATACATATACTGTGATGCAGTTTATAGATGAGAGTTAATAAGTTAATGTTACAGAAAGGCAATGGTCTTGCAATAGATGACTGAAAGAATAATGTAAGTATAATGTGTGGTAGACACAATTCTATCCTCATAAAATTTAGAGAACAAAGTTAAGATTTTGTTGTTATCAAGTGCATTTGCCATTCCATCCAGTTGGGTCATCAAATGCAATTGGTATTTTGCCATTTAATATTCAATACATGGGCTTGATTCATTAAGGAAAGTAAAGCAAATAAATGAGTAACTTTGCAGCTTGTCAAAACCATGTTGTATTGGAGGGGGAATGTAAATTTCAAATGTGAGGAAAGAATTATAGTTGGAGAAGGACATGTCCTAGATCAACTTTAGCTTTCAGTGTAAAAATAAAGCTATCAAGTATTTGTGTGCTACATGAAAAATTAGCCAGTATTTAACTTGTGTGCAAAATAAAAAACTAATATGCACCCATTGCATTGTAACATGGATTTGTCTTGGAGAAAACTTACTCATTTTTTTACTAACTTTCCTCAATGAATCAGGCCCATGGAGTCCCAACCTTCCTCATTATTTTCACATAGTACTTTATAGAAACAAAATCACCAACACCTTTATACAGCAATAAATTAAGGTGAAGCTCCACTAAAACTACAGGTTTTCTCTCAGTGTGCTCGTGATCAGTGTAATGAGTCGAATCTCCACTTCCAACTGGTTAGACAATGAAAAAATATATTGAACTGCTCTACCAAACAACCAGTCCACAAACTGTGCCTCAAAATCCTAAAACATATCCCTCAAAATCAAACAGAATAAATAAGCGTCTGAATTTGAGAATACAAACCCATTAAATATTTTCAAAGAATTAATGATACTTTAACACTCTCCTTCATGGAATTTAGAGAAGAGCAGTTTGGATTCGGAAAAATCTGACAGATCCGAGATTCATGGATCCGAGTATAAACAAAACACGACTCTATTCTTCCAATCAAAATCAGATCTGGAAAGGAGGCAAAGTGTAATTTCCGGGAAGGATTCCAAAACTTGCGATTTTCAAAAAATAAAAATATATATAGCCCTATCTCTATTCTCATCTGCCATTTTAGAACAGACAGCATGTAGGGAGGAAGGTGGCTTGCAGACTGTGTTTCTAAAGTAGCGTGCGAGTGAATAGAGCATTAGACAGGGTGAAATAGAAAGTTCCACATAGAAAACAATTGCTATGATTAATTTTAATGCAGTTTATTTCTGTAGTGATCAGTCAGGTAGAATAGTTTGCTGATCGATTGGGTGTCAAGTCTGTCAGAGCGTTTAGATAAAGTATAGGCCGCTGTGTATACTATAGCACAGTATTATATATATATATATATATATATATATATATATATTATATATAATATACTATGTATATTATATAGACATCATTCTGAATTGATATTTCTATTTAGTTGGTCATCATTCTGCAATAGTATTTATTTCTGATTATATTTAGAGGAGAAAAACAGGGTGCTGTTGCTCTGATTAGCACACCCCAAAAAAGTTACATTTAGTTAATTTAAAATCCAAAGTTTTTCTAAGGAAAGAAGCCACCTTGTGAGGGTCAGTATTAGAGAAATCTTTATGAAGCAAGCAAAAAACAGGGTTTGACTGTGAGCAGCATCCACCAAAAAAACCCAATTATTTATTTTAAAATATTTTCTCTTTTCTAGTCAAAGCAATTTTATATTTGGTGAGGGGCAGTGTCAATGACTTCTTTAATAAGTGGCCAAAAAAACAGGTGTTGTGTTTGAGTGTGAGCAGCAGTGCAACAATACCCCTCAAAAAAACAATATATTTATTTCATCTAAAATCTACTGTTCTCGTTTTTGTACTCAAAGTAAATTCTGTCATGGGGAGTCACTGACATCTTTAATAAGCAGACAAAAAATGGGGTATTGTGCTTGAATGTGAAAAACAAACTCCAAGCAGCACAACTTCCCCAAAAAATATAAAATTTGTTTGTTAAGAAATAATTATTAAACTGCCATGTATTTCTGTCACTAATTTTAACAAGTCAGCTCACTGCTGACTATGGGCAAAATTGGTGTGAATTTGGACAGTTGTGAGGAGATCATTAGAAAATAGACTGGAAATGACTGTTAACGCTATAAATAGTAATATAGAAGCAAAATCAGATCAAAATCACATAATGCTACTTATTGTTCACAATTTTTAATTAAATCCAGATCCAAAACCTTCAGGATTTTTGGGTAAAACCAGTACCGAAACCCAAAAAAAAGAAAAGAAATTGTTTTAGAACCAAAACATGGGGATCAACGCAACAAAATATAATCTGTTTTGATTCTGACCTGACAAACTTGTGCATGTATTTACCTCTTTTCCAAATAGAATATGGATTGTAATTCCACATGGAACTCAAAATTTAGAATATTTTAATTGTTTCTTTTAGACTATAAGAAAGTTTGATTACCTATTTCAATTGTAAAGCACATTTAACAACTGCCTACAAATAATCAGCTGCTAAGTGTATCTTTGTTGTTGACCGTAAAATGCTTCACTTGCTAGGTTTGCTATAAAGCATATCATGTGACACTGCTAAATTTCTGGTTTGAAGGATGCCACTTGACAAGGATGCCACTATGGGTGAGGATTTTTCCGTTAGGTTCCTTTGCCCTATCTACTGGCCTTGTCCTTCAGTAATGCAGCTGTAGAACATTTTCTGAGATGAATATGATAAAAAAAAACAAGTTAAGAAACAGAATGAAGCATTGCTTACTTGAATAAAATGTCCTTCACATAAGGTCATAGACGCAAAGAAATAAAATCTGTTGCAATCAGTTTAAACCCAGCAAACAGATGATTCATGTTTTCTACAGCAGCACTTATCAGTCAAACTATGTCTTAGATACAGAGTTTGATGAATAATGTTAAAGTCATCGAAAAAAGGACTTTCCATTTGTAAATGGTTGAAAAATGTTGAATGGTTTAGTTACATTTAAAAAGATAAAACATTATTTATTTTTTTATGTTTCAGGGACATTGTTTTCTGTTTAGCTGTTGTGGAAAATTAAGATAAATGTCAGTAGAACAAATAAGAACAAACACATTTTCAAACAAATCTAACGTGTTTATCATGTTAGACATTCACAGTACAGTCACAAAATAATAATGTTGTTTGGCCAGGATTTCTGGTTTTAAAGTAACATAGTAACATAGTTGATGAGGTTGAAAAAAGACACCAGTCCATCAAGTTCAACCTATTTTGGATCTCCTGCGATCCTGCACTTATATTTGAAATTGATCCAGAGTAAGCAACCACCAATCTGTTTCAATTGTGAAAATCCCCTCAGACCCAATATTGCAGTCTTATTTTTACCCTATATCCCCTACTATCCTTCATTTTATTTAACGGTCGTATCCCTGGATACACTTTTCCGTAAAAAATTTGTCTAACCCTTTCTTAAATTTATTTATTGAATCTGCCATCACAATCTTCCCTGGCAGTTAATTCCATATCTTGACTGTCCTTACTGTAAAGAACCCCTTCCTTTGCTGGTTGTGAAATTTCCTCTCTTCTAACCTTAGGGGGTGACAGCGTGTCCTGTGTGTAGTCCTTGGGGTAAAAAGTTCCCATGAAAGTTCTCTGTATTGACCCCTAATGTATTTGTACATAGTAATCATATCTCCCCTTAGACGCCTCTTTTCTAAAGTAAACATGCCTAAACTGGCTAACCTTTCCTCATAACTTAATGACTCCATACACTTTATCAATTTTGTCACCCTGTTCTGAACCCTTTCTAGATCCAAATTATCTTTTTTATAGAGGTGTCCAGAACTGTAATGCATATTCAATATGAGGTCTTACCAACGATTTATACAGTTGCAAGATTACACTGTCTTCCCTTGCATCTATACCCCTTTTTATGCATGCCAATACTTTATTTGCCCTTGCAGCTGCTGCTTGACATTGAGCACTATTGTTAAGTCTACTGTCTACGAGCACTCCCAAATCTTTTTCCATTATAAATTCTCCTAAATTCAATTTAATTTATAGATTGCGTTCTTGTTTTTGATTCCTAAATGCATAACCTTACATTTATCTATATTAAACCTCATATTTCATTTGGCCGCCCAATCCTCCAGTTTATTTAAGTTAAAGTTCTCTCTGTAGAGAAGCTACATCTTGCTGATTTTATTACCTTACAGAGTTTAGTGTCATCTGCAAAAATAGAAACTTTACTCTCTAAACCATTACCAAGGTCATTAATAAATATATTAAAAAGGAGTGGCCCTAACACAGAACCTCGAGGTACTCAACTTAAAACTTTTGACCAATTAGAAAATGTTCCATTTATCACAACTCTCTGTTCCCTATTCTCTAACCAGTTTTCGATCAAAGTACAAATGTTGTTTCCTAGACCCAGTTCCCTTATTTTGTAAACCAACCTCTTGTGTGGCACTGTATCAAGGCCATTGCAAAATCTAAGCAGACCACATCTACTGTGCTGCCCTGGTCTAAGTTCCCACTAACTTCCTCGTAGAAACTAATTAATTAGTTTGACATGACCTATCCCTCACAAATCCATGCCGATTCCCACTAATGATCTTATTTCGCAACAAGTAATCCTGAATACTATCCCTTAATATACCTTCCAGTAGTTTCCCCACTATTGATGTCAGGCTTACAGGTCTATAATTCCCTGGTTGTGATCTTGTCTCCTTTTTAAACAACGGAACCACATCTGCTATTCGCCAATCCCTTGGTACTGAGCCTGATGAGATTGAATCTATGAAAATTAAGAATAGCGGTGTGGCTATTTCTGAGTTTTGCTCCATAAGAACCCTTGGGTGTATGTCATCTGGACCTGGAGCTTTATTTATCTTAATATTCTTCAGTCGCCTTTGGACTTCTTCCTTTATCAACCAAGTATTAATTAATGGTACGGTTTCATTTCCATCTTTATGTATTATTTCTACCGTTTGTTCCTCTCTAGTAAATATTGAAGAAAAGAAAGTGTTTAATACCTCTGCTCTTTCCTTAGTATCATTTATCAATTCACCCATCTCACCTCTTAGGGGTCCTATATTTATCTTTTTTAATCCTTTTTCCATTTATATACTTAAACTTAAACTTTTTGGGGTTTGTCTTTCTTTTGCAACGTGCCTTTCATTTTCTAATTTAGCCAATCTAATTTCCTTTTTGCACGTTTTATTACATTCCTTGTACCTACGGAAGGACTCCTCTGACCCTTCAGACTTAAACAATTTAAATGCACGCTTCTTCCTTTGCATTTCTTCCCTTACCTTTTTATTTAGCTACATTGGTTTAGACTTAATCCTTTTACATGTATTTCCCATAGGAATGAACTTATACGTGTATGTTTCCAACAACATTTTAAAGACAGCCCACTTTTCTTCCGCATTTTTTCCTTCAAAAACTTTGCCCCAGTCTATGCACTTTATAGACTTCTTTAGCATATTAAAATTTGCCTTTCTAAAGTTTAAAGTCCTAGTTGATCCCTTATACCGTTGCTTCTGGAAACTAATTTCAAATGAGACCATATTATGATCACTAAGTGTTCCCTTACTTTAATATTTGATATTACGTCTACATTATTTGTTATTACTAGGTCCAGAATAGTCTGGTTCCTAGTTGGTTCCTCTACTAATTGGGACATGTAATGGCCTTTTAGCGTGCTCAGAAACTTATTTCACCTAGCTTTACTGCAGGTCTCAGTACTCCAATCAATGTCCGGATAATTAAAATCCACCATAATTAAAACTTGACTTAGTTGTGCAGCCTTTTCAATTTGCTGTAAAAGTTGGTCTTCCTCACTCACACTAATATCTGGCGGTTTATAGCACATTCCTATCAGCAGCTTCTCTGAACTTTTTCCTCCGCTGGATATTTCCACCTACAATGCCTCTAAATTATCACCAATATTCTCGTAAATAACTTCCTGAATACTTGGTTTTAACTCTGGCTTAATATAAAGACATACTCCTCATCCCCTTTTATTTACCCTATCCCTCCTGAAGAGAGTATAGCCTTCCAAGTTGACTGCCCAGTCATGTGTATCATCCCACCAGGTCTCCGTAATACCTATATCATACTGCTCATTCATTGCTACTAGTTCTAACTCCCCCATTTTACCTGTCAGGCTTCTTGCATTTGCAAGCATACACTTAAGTCTATTGCCTCCCTTAGGTATTTCTTTTTGCTTTAAAAAGGGCCTCTCCTTATCGGCTATGCTTCCCTTTCCCCCCTCTCCACCCCCTTGACTCTTGCTAAATTCCTCCTTACTACTCTCAATGTCTATCCCATAAATACTTGCTTCCCCCCCCCCCCCCAAGCCTCGTTTAAAATCGCATCCAACCTTCTAATCATCCTCTCCACTAGCACAGCAGTCCCCTCTTCATTCAGGTGCAATCCATTTCAACAATAAAGATGGCAACTGACCGAGAAATCACCCCAGTGCTCTAAGAATCTAAAACCTTCCTTCCTACACCAATCTCTAAGCCACACATTAACCTCCCTAATCTCCCTAGACTAGCACTTGGCACAAGTAGTATTCCCATACTACCTTGGATGTCCTTGCCTTAAGTTTGCAACCTATGTCCCTGAAATCATTCTTTAGGACACTTCTTCTTCCTCTAACTCGGTCATTAGTGCCAACATGCACCAAAACCGCTGGGTCACTCCCAGCCCCTCCCAAGAATCTGCCCACCCGATCCGCAATATGCAGAGCCCAAGCACTTGTTCGGCATGCACGGTCCCAGTAACAGATTGCCCTATCTACCTTCCTAATTATTGAATCCCCTACCACCACAATCTGCTCAATGTCAAGCAGCAGCTGCAAGAGCAAATAAAGTATTGGTATGCTGGAGAGACCGCTCCCCTGGTTGCTAGAGGAAGCAGTCTCACCCAAATCTACCAATTTTGAACTGCCTTCTACAGTATCTTCATCCAATCTGGCACTGAACAGAAATACTTAGGGCAATTTGGGCAAATTAATCTTTGGTTAACTAAGGATGTCTCAAAAATAGCATGTTGGGTGTACTTGAGAGTGAAAAAACCCTTCTCTGGTAGGATTTTTTTTCAGGCGTTTTCCGTTTTGTTTGTAAGCATCAGGACTCGTTCACAGCTATATGCTGCCTATTTGCTTTCCAACAACTAACGCCAAAAAAGCACTTTAAAAGTAAGATGAATGGTTTCTTAAGGGCTCATTCTAAAATATTTATCATGTGTTACTGCACAACGCAGGAAAAGCTCATCAATAAAACTCATCTGAACATGCACTATTTTTCTATTTTCCCAGCATATATTAGTGAAGAAGCTCTTGGTGACAAAGATATATGTTATGTTGTTAAACTTCTCTTTTTTCAATATACAATATTGGATATTTTTTAAATAACTGAAGGAAAGGTTTGAAGTAGCCTTTGATTACATATTGAAATGGCACCAGGCAACCCTGACAGGAGAGTTTGACAGCAATGCCCATCAATGGGACTGCTGACAGGAATTCTGCTGTGCAGAGAAAAATATCTCACAGCTCAATCACCACTATCTCAAAAATCTACAGTTCCTATAAACTTGTCAAATTATATTGCGTGTCTCTGTATATATATATCTACACTATATCTGGAGTAGAAAAAATGGAATGGACGCCTAAATGTCATTTGGCTCCGCTCCCGAACCTTCAATCAGTTTTCCACCAATTACAGCAGGGAGCGGGGCCATAATGACGCGTGATTCACGTCCTAAGCCCTGCCCCCTGCCACTTTACTGTGATCTTTAGAAACCGGGAGGTTTGCCTGCTGTCCCGGAAATTTGGGAGAGTAGGCAACCATGCCTAATAGTGTAGCAGCTTTAGGATGTAGACTCAAAGCTAATAATATATGCATGCAAGATTTATGAAAAATGAAGACACTTTTATTTCAAACCAGAGTTCCCAGTTGTTAATGTAGACTCCATGGTATATAGCGGGAAAGAATAGAAACAACCAGGAATAGTGTATTACCGTTTTTATAAGACTGACGTGCACACCAGTCCCTACCAATAGTGTTTAGGCATACCAGAAATAAATGTAAAATGCGCTTATCGGTAGGAAGACTGGGTTCTTTTACACATGTCGATAGTGCTGGGTACCTGTTTGAGGTGCTGGGATAGGCAGACAGCCATGAAGAAGTTAAAGATCACTGTTTTATGGCTGCCATGTCAATTCCCCGGCTCCGGTCCTCAGTAATTAAAATTTTCCTTAGTTTGTTTCTTCAGGTTGCTATTTTATAGCAAGATCATCATCATCATTTATTTATATAGTGTCACTGATTCTGCAGCGCTGTACAGAGAACTCATTTCCATCAGTCCCTGCCCCATTGGAGCTTATAGTCTAAATTCCCTAACTTACACACACACACACAGACAGACAGAGACTAGGGTCAATTTTGATAGCAGCCAATTAACCTACTACCGTGTTTCCCCAATAATAAGACCTACCCCGATAATAAGACCTACCCTTACTTTCATAGACTGGTCCAAAATAAGCCCTACCCCGATTATAAGCCCTAGCTAAAACCCCATTTTGCCTGTGCTACAATACAATGCCGCCAGCTCCGCCTTCCCCCCTGCATGAAATGGATGCCGCTGTTAAAGATTTAACAGTGGCATCCAATCACAGCTGCAGCGTCTCACAGTGAGTGTGCACCCACCCCTTGTTTTCTGTGAATGCAGCTGGCGTGCGTGCCAGCGTCATTTACAGCAGCGCTGCAGAGGAAAGTACAGAAAAAGAGGAAAATTAAGAAAAAAGGTAAGTAAAGTATTGTAAAGCAGGACTGAGGGGCATGATGGAGGAAAAAAGCAGGACTGTGGGGCATTATGTGAAAAAAAAAGCAGGACTGAGGGGCATCACACTTACCTGTTTATTGAAAATGTTGTTAAATTGTTAATTAAAATAAGCCCTACCCCGAAAATAAGCCCTGTGCAGTATTTTTTTTGCAAAAAAAAAAAAATAAGACTTATTCTCCGGGAAACACAGGAGGTAGGTTCTTCCTCCTCCCCCTACCCTCTCCCCGTAGGAGTCCCGCAGGGCTCTGTTCTTGGCCCTCTACACTTCCTCCCTTGGTGCTCTCATCTCCTCTTTCGGTCTTCAGTATCACCTTTATGCTGACGACATTCAACTCTATATCTCCTCTCCTGATCTTTCCTCCACCCTCCGCGCTTGGGTATCCGACTGCCTCTGCGCCATCTCCTCCTGGATGTCCGAGCGCTTTCTCAAAATCAATATCTCTAAAACTGAACTCATTGTCTTTCCTCCGCCCAGACTCCCATCCCACCATGACCTCTCTATTGTCGTCAATAACACCATCTCCTCTGTCACCCAACTTTGCTGCCTGGGTGTCACCCTCGACTCCTCTCTCTCTCTTTTGGCCCCCACATTCATTCCCTTGCCCAAGCCTGTCGCTTCCAACTACGCAACATCGCCCGCATCAGTCCTTTTCTCTCTCAGGATGCCACCAAAACTATCATCCATGCACTCATCTCCCGCCTCGATTATTGTAACCTCCTCCTCACTGGCCTCCCCCCCTCCCCTCCTGTCTCCATACCTGTTCTTCCGCTCCGTCTTTACTGCATATGACTGGCTGGAGTTTCTGAAGTATTAGTACTTTTTGTTCATTGTTCTGTATGGTTTCATCCTGTATAGTTTACTGTTAGTACTGTGTGCGGCGCTGCGGATACCTTGTAATAATAATATTATGTTTTTGGCGTGTGGGAGGAAACCGGAGCACCCAGAGGAAACCCACGCAAACACTCAACACATACAACAAACATACAAACTCGACACAGATAAGGCCATGGTCGGGAATTGAACTCATGACCCCAGCGCTGTGAGGCAGAAGTGCTAACCACTTAGCCACCGTGCTGCCATATTTGTACAGTATCATGTTAATACCATGAAAACCAGTCACAAGAGAGGTTTTAGAATGTAAAATCTTCTCTGTCTCTCTAACTCCTCTGCCAGGGGCAAAACTGGAGACTCCAGTGTCCCCTTAGACTGAATTTGCACATGCGCCAATTTCCTATACCCCATGCGCCTGTTCCGATACCCGCTCTAATTAAAGCACTGATTTGGACAGAAGGGGGCATGTCGTCCATGCTGAAAAGAAAATTTGGCGGGTTTCTATGTTCTGCCAATCATGCCCTCTGCCATCACATGAAATGCTGAGACTGAGCTGTGCGTCTGTGTGCGACTGCTAGCAATCTTGCATGTCTTCCAGAGAGATTTTGAAAATGAGGTACTTTGTAGGACGAATGATTTTTCCCATATTTAAAACGTACTTAACTTGTTATTGAAAGAAAAAAAGGCTATGTGGCGTTGCTGCATTTAAGTATCCAGTCACTTAAAATGGCACGTATGCTTTACCTCCTACTAACTTTTTTTAAAAATAATACCTTACAATGCAGAATACTAATAAGGAAGTTTGTATGATTGTCTTAGAAATGTAACGGCTCACCAAGAAATGTTACATCTGCATAGCAATCCATCCCGAATGTCTACTTATCATGCGTCTAGGTCCTAGCCAGCACTACCCGTGATCTGCCTGGTCTAACTATAAGAGCCAGCAAACAGTTATCAGACCCGCCGCCAACACAGAAATGTACTCATTACCGAAGGTCTGCAAATGATTACACACAGACACAACTGAGAAGGGAAGAATGTCTTGGCGGCTGGATATAGACAGGGGCTTACTGTCATCAGTTACACGATGTATTATCCGAAGATCTACATTTCTTCTGTATGTTGCATATCTCAAGCTCGCGGATCGTCAGTTAGTAATCACCCACTCACTCGAGAACTACATCTCCCGCCCTGCTTTGAGGCTAAGAGGAAGTGACATCACAGAGTGCGCTTTCACCCTGTCTCGGGAGTGGTGCAAATAGGTGCAGGTAAGCTTCGATAACTGAGCAACGATATGGCACAATATATATATACTATAGGTAATGCAATGTATCTGTTATTTGAATCTTTGTTTCGTCGTGCCACGAAGGTAATATAATAACGGGTTGTAAACTGCATTAGATGTGGATACTCAGGTTAGAAATAAAGTTCCACTAATCTTTCTATGAGCAATCACCTGGTAGTAATATAAATTATATATATATATATATATATATATATATATATATAATTTTTGTTTTAATTATAAAGTTACAGACATATACTTATCAATAATAACCATATTTTGAGCACTAACCTCACAGGACTATTTCACAGTACAGTGTTGACGTTCGTTGCATCTTTGTAACTAAATATACTTGTCTAAAAGCACAGGTAACCTAATGCATACTCTTAGCACTGTAAAATATTGGTTTATATTAAAAATGGATTAAGTATTTCCCATTTATTATGCAGTTTAAATAGAATGTATGCTTGCTGTTTTATAATTTTAATCAGCTGAGGTATGATTCCTTTAACCTGCAACCAGACCTAGGCTTACAATACTAATATGCAATAATAATATCTGTTAAATTCTGAAGTATATACTGGATAAAAAAGTCTGTTCTGGCGTTTGAAGCCAATAATACCACTTTCATACTGCCGGCCCGGGTATATGAACCCAGGATATTGCCGGGGGACAGGCTCCCAGACAAGCAAAATCTTGGGTCAATCGGGTTCACAATGAACCTGGGCAGACCCAGGTCTGACAAAAAAAAAAAAAAAAAAGAAATAATAAAAAAGTCCTTTTACCTTAGTATTTCCTCATCGCTGCCTGTCCGGCAGGTTACATGAAGAAATTACGTCATTTCTATTGGCCCAGGAAGAAAATTATACATTTAAAGCAGCAATAGCGGACCCTATACCTGAATTACATTATACAGGTGTAGGTCTATGCTCGACGTCATAGTGCAGGCTTCCTGGGTCGGACCCGGGAATTACCCTACCAAAAGACCCGGGTCAGCCGACCCGGGAATTAGACATAGAGTTGTTCATACTGCAGCCTCGATCCCCGGCAGAAACCCGGGTCGAGGCTGCAGTATGAAAGGGGTATAACAAATGCTTTCCACTTCTTCCTCTCGGGATAAGGCTGACAAGTCTTGATCAGAGAAGCATGTCCATGCACGGAGTCTTGGGCAGTGGCCTATCCCACCCAAGGAGCTGGTTTAAGGCTTTCAGGAGCATGGGGCACAGGGGGGGAGTTTGTGGTCTAAAATTAAGAGTATAGTGTCACCATTCACAAGATGGAGAGAATCACTAACTAATATTTAAATCAATCTATAGTTCCTTTCTCCCTTTAGGGCTCAAAGCACTTTCCACTTGCATGATACAACATAAACATACAAGATATTAGAATACAGAGGATTTTCGTATCCTGAAAGTACAGGTGCATTAATTAAACAGTATTGCAGAGGTACAAGTAATGTTGTAATACTGGGGTTAGAGGCTGCACCCCTTATGTAAACCAAATGGCCATGCACTGCCTTTATGGCAATAGGCAGCTTGCAACCAACTGTGCAGAAGATTTGAGCTGGTCCTGCTGGCGCACCCCTACGGCTGCCCATTCTGAACTTTGGTTGGTATTGTGTATTACAGAACCGGTGAAGTACCATAAATAGTAGCTATGTATACTGAGTTACAGCTGTACTACAACTCAGCCCTGAGTTGTAGTACAGCTGTAAAATCAACTTAATAATGTGTCATGTATGTAAAACATATTGTACTGTAAGTAATATCACTATCTTTACACCATAACCCGTTAGTGATGGGAAAGACATTGAACACCTTAACCACTCAACAAAAGGCGGCCTCTACAACTATATTATTAGCTATGCAAGTATATTATAATGCTGCATGGCTAGAGATTTAACATGAGTTTACAGTGCAAAATTAAAAGTCTGCTGTATTGATATTTTTGGTTTCGGGGGGGGGGGCACAGCACAGGCCAGAAGGATGACAAACAAGGTAATGACAGTGGTGTGTGGTACCCACCTTATCTTTGGGTTTAATGTATTTGTACAGCACTCTGCACAGATCCAAGTAACCTTCATGGCACTCAAAGTCCTGCTCACGACCTGTGCTCGAACTACAGCGCCTTGTACTTGTTGGTGGAGAATTCCTTGAACCTCTTAGTTATCTTCCAGAATTAATTTTTAACTATCACATAACTCCCCACAGTGCACATTCACAGTTCTACCAAATGTCCCATCACTCATGTTCACCTCTTTTGAAGTACATACTGTTAGGATTTTTAACCCATTGTCTATGCGTTTTGGTGTCATCTATCGCCCCCCTGGACCACACCAACAATTTCTTCTTTCTCTGCATGGCTCCCTCACTTATCTTCCGACATTCCCACCATCATCATGGGTGATTTCAACATCCATATTACTAATCCACGTTCCAATGCTGCTGCTTCACAACTGCTCTCTGTAACCTCACTTGACCTCCCAGTGGATTGAATCCACTACTCATCAGGATGGCCACTGTCTTGATCTTGTTTTCTCTAGACAATGCTCAGTTTCTGATTTCCTTAACACTGCTTTCCCCTTCTCGGATCATCACCTTATCAGCTACTCGCTCACCTCCAGTTCTTTACCCTCCCCAGTGTCAAACTCTTCCAAGCCTTCTCACACCAACAGGAATATTAACTCTATTGATTTTCAACAGTTTTACACCCCTCCAACACTTTCTTTCCCCAGTTTTTACATTCTCCTCCCCTGATACGGCAGTACCTCATTTTCACTAAACCCTAGCAACTGCCCTTGATCAAGTGGTTCCAGCGACTCTATATACTCCATGTAGACTTTGTTGTCAACCAGACACACTAAAGTAAAACGAAATCTACAAAAACATTCTTGTAAAGCAGAACGTCACTGGCGTAAATCTTGTACCTCTAATGATTTCATCACATATACTGCTATCTACCACTCCTATCGAAATGGAACAAACATACTTCCAATCTCTCATCTATGCTCAGGCTTTTAACCCATCCCAAACCTTCCGACTACCATCAATGCCCAGGATTTTGCTTCCTATTTCTAGGATAAAATTGTTAAGATCAGACTTGAAATGGTATCATCTCCCTCGACAAGCAATCGGCTCCATTCCTTTGTAGCACCCTCTGACACTCTCTCTTCATTTGATCCCACAAATGAAGAGGATGTTTCTACTCTCTTCTTATCTTCCTACTCTACCGACAGTTCTCTTGATCCCATACACTCACAAATTGGTAGGTTCCTGTCTCCTGTGCTCATTCCACCTCTAACTAATATCTGTAATCTATTGTTCTTTCTACTGGTATCTTTTCATCACTATTCAAGCACGCAGTGATTACTCCTATTCTGAAAAAAACAAAATTCTGACCCAAACTCTTATCTTATTTTGCCTGTGTATTAGTGCTGACCCTCGAGCTCCCCTATGCCAACTGTCAATTCCAACCATTTTCCCAGATCCTTGTGATTGGCTGGCAGTGAATGGGTGCCTCTGGGACTCCTGGCTTTGATCACTTAGTGACTTTTACCCTTCCTACTCTCCACCCACCTATTTGGACTAAGACGGATCAAAAAATAACATTTTATATTTAATGCTTAAAATGTGTTTTGGGCAATATTTTATTTAGTTAAAGTTAGTTTTAAAATTGTGTGTGCTCCCTTATTTTTTTTCTGTGGCATAAATAGCCCTTCTGCTCCACGGGAGGTTTCTGTCCTCCCTGAGCTTGCCTTAGGTTTGACAGGTGTACCACCCCAGTATCCTAGGGCCACATGGTTGGGGGAGCAACACGTCCTTTCTTTCAACCCTGCACTGGCTAGCCTGGGGTTGGCTTTCACTGTAAATGAGATAACCAAAGCTCATGAGCTCCATGGTATAGTGGAAACCAGCCCAAGCTGTCTAGCGCTTATGCTGATTGAGGATTTGTGGGCAGGAAGGCTCGCTGCCAATTTATTTCTCACCGTGCAAACCATGTGAAATGTGTGCACACTGCAAACGCCACTGAAAATATGGAAGAAGCTTTGTGATTTCTAAAACATTGCTGTTTAAATCACATTTTTTAAATTGGTAAAAGTCATAAAAAATTGCATGAGTTTGATCAGATAGTTTTAATATTCTGTGGTTTAATAGTGATTTTAAAAAAAATAGGTTGTGCCCCCCCCCCCTTTTTTTATTTTGCCTACTTATGTTTTGTTCTCTACAAGATGTTTTCTTCAGCAACGGCAGCAGTTTACCCAAATAAAAACATGACATTAATTTATATGAAGTGGCAATATCTCCCTATCATGGTGTAGGCTTCTGCAGACATTGCTAATTCCAGGCTCCAGGTGCTGCACGATAACAAGCAAACACAACAGGTCATGTATTGGCTATGCACAGATAGTATGTAATTCCACAGCTGGAGAGCTCACACAATATTAACACATTTTTCATGCACCATTTCCAAAGCATGACCTGGGGTGAGCAATTTATCTAAAAATAATATTGTAACTGCCAATAGATCTCTCTTGTTTTGATGTTTAAATTATGTAGCTAAATTGCTCTTATCACATGGAACGGCTGGCAGGTTACAGCTGTAAGTGTTCAACTGTGAGATTAACTAAGCTTCAGCTCTGTATTGGTTCTTTTATTAGTTTTTGCTTTACTGTTTCCTATTTTCTACGGCACATACCAATTTTCTGATCTGAATTCCCAAATACGCTCAGTTGGCCACTCAAAATTGGACATAGATACTAAACCTCTAGTATAGGTGTTGGTAACACCCTGTGGTGAGTCGCACATAAGGAAACGGCTGCCTACATATGTTTGAACGGAGAGCACCAGTAAGTGGCATAATGAGCTGGGGGCACTACTGTGTGGCACAATTTTAAAGTTTATTTGTTGGTTACCCGTTACTATTAATATTATGTTATTAGCATGATAACATAATAAAGTGTGTGTATGCATGTATGTATATGTATGTGTGTGTGTCATTATATATATATATATATATATATATATATATATATATATATATATATATATAATTTTTACATTTAATCAAGGGGTGATACCTATCTGTAAATCCTGTATTACCCAGTATTGTTTTATTAATGTTTGTTCCCAGTTGTAAAGTGCTACGGAATTTGCTGGCGCTATATAAATAAATGATGATGACAACATATCAGAGGGCATTTTAAACAAGTTTAGGTGAAGCATTGGAGGGCTGTCTGTTGCCAGTCACTGGTCTAGAGGGGGGTGGGTTATACAAAAGTGCCATTGGAGAAGGCTTACTTAGCAGATGCGTGCTGAAACTTGCCATAGGTAAGGCCTTTCTAACTTATTTTACCATTACATAGAGATGTGAAAGTAGGTGACGCTTACCCTTATCTGTATGAATTACATTTTTCTCAAGAAGCTTAGTTCGGAGGTCATGACATTAATGTAGGTGGGATAAGGTTTGCTGGTATAACAGCTAATTTGCATCTCTGCATTGATGAATAAGTATGCATATTGGGGAGATTTACGTTCATTGTTGAAAAGTACAAGTTGCCTTAAAGTATAGCAACCAATCAGACATTTGCTTTTCTTTTACAATGAGTGTTAGAAAGATTTAAAAAATACAAATAGTTAATGTTGGTAAATAACCCACATGGTGTACACAATAGAACACCAAGGGGTAGATGTATGAACCACCGGTTTCTGCAAGTCACCAGTAATTGTCGATGACTTTTAAAGGCAGTCGCCGCTGTAAAAAATTTCCACTGCAAAGTCGCTGATATATAATTTTAGGGTGACTTATTCAAGGTGATGATTTATATCAGTAATGTGATGGGAAGAATGTGATATCCATTATGTAATAATGTTTAAAGTTTTCTTTGTGATTTAACCAGTGACATCAATTATGTAATTTGACGTATTGTATGAGTGATGTCATCAGAAAATCCTTGGGGGCGTAATGTATATATTTTTTCTATTTTTGGCCAGGAAATCTATCTTTGCTTTTAATTAAGTTTTATTTAATGTATGTGTATAATGTACTAATGGAGCCCGTCATGCTGGGCATATGGCAACTGGTCCCAACCCATTAATCCCTCCCACTAGGTTGTATGAAAGTTGGCAGTGTGTTACAGGTGAATGGCATGATTGACAATTGCACCATATATAAAACTTCTGTTTGTATGGGTTTGTTGTTCAGTTTGGCCCCCAAACATTTTTTATGTGGAGTAAAATTACAGCTCTTAACATTCCAAGAGGTATTTGTTTCCGAAGGAAAGTATGACATTATATTGGTAATTGTATGATGTCCGTGTATAGATTTCTGCTCTGTGTAATGTATAATATAAAGGTGGTATAAAAAAATATATATGTGTGTAATTTATAAGTGTATAGACATGTACCCTATGAAAATTTTGTCCCAGAAGTTATCCTGAACACCTCCGGGCATGGCGGAGAGATGTCATGCTTACTGTATAGGGTGCTCCACCATCGTGTGGAATGCAGTGGACAGGCTTTTGAAAGGTTAAAAAAAAAATAACGAATTATAGTGACCGAAAATTAATTTCCCTCAAAATAATCCATGACAGCCCTTACTGATGGCTTATCCCTTATTCAGCTTAGTAGAGACAGGAAAACAAATTGACACCCACAAAGGTGTGTATATATAGTAACTCTTCCTCTTACCACTTGTCTTTCTATAACATCTCAAGGTGCCACTAAAAAAGATAATCATCTACAACATGAGAGGTGAATTTAGGGTCGTTATAAATTATTTCAAGGATACAAAATTATTGATGTGACAGGATGGACAGCCTATGCCACCCTGTCTGTTTTTGCTGGGAACCGGCTGGGCTTACTTTGCCACAGTTCAAATGCACCCTTCTTGCTGCAGTAGGAGGGGCTTACAATGCTGCCACCACTGAGCTCGTTTATGGCGCTCAGAACCACGTTTTTTCTGGGTAACTGTCACTGTTAGTGTACTCCTGTGCTGGTACACTTGGGCTGGTAACTTCAGACCTCTTAGTATGGATCAGGATTGCTGTGGATGGATCCTCCCTGGCCTATCACACTGACCAGAGCTGAAGGGTAGCGGCAGAGCGGTGGTACTGGAGAGCTGGGTCCAGGAACAGCCGGTGAATGGATTAGATTTAGGGTCTAATCTGCAGGTCACAGGATTACAGCACTATTGAAGAAGTTGTCAAGCAGGGTCTTGAAGCAAAGAGTGATGTTTTATTTAGCTCAGGTGCCCTGATGAGGACTGTTCCACTGATTAAAAAGGTATCAGTGGTCAGGTCAGATGGAACATCAGAATTAAACAGTTCAGTGTACAGGACAGTGCTTTTTATACAGATTTGGACACTTGGCTATTTGGCTATTTTTAGAATCAGGTTGTAACCTGTTTACCAAAACATAGATTTACATGCATTGCAAACCTAACAATATTTACACTTATCTGTGATATCTTACAAATTCAGTGATGTCCTGCATCTTGTTTTTAGGCACAGAAAATTTAGTAGCAAGGTCTTAATTAACCCTTCCTGTCTTCAAAAGGCCTCACACATCAAAAGGCCTGATTAACATATGGGCCTTTCTTCAGACAGTTCAGAATACACATTCACACAAAACATCACAAACCCCAAACAAGCCATTTTCCCACATCACAGTACACAAAAGGCTTCCATCCACAGAGGCTTTTCTACAACATGAGAGGAGATATATACCTTAAGAAAAATTTCCTCTAGCAAGGCTAAACAAGAAACTAATTTATTCCCCTTGTCTCAGAAATTAAAGATTTCCTTACCAAAAATATACACAATATCAAAAATAAGTGAATGTGCAATTATATAAATAAGCGCCCTGCACTATTTCCTATAAATAAGTTATTTATAAGTGATCCAGTCACAATTGTAATTTGCTAATTTCATCTTCCTGCTCCAGGTGTTATTGATGGGATGTACCAAGATAATACCATAGTGAGGGTTAACTGGAACAATCAGTATCAACAATAGAGTTTCTGCATTTAAAATTTCTATTCAACAGCCTGGAGAATCCTTCTTCCAAATTGTGTGCCGTTTGTTGCGGCAATATTTAACAGATAATGTCTGGAAGACGTATTTAGTGAAATCCAGCCTACAGCTCTACATGGATCAGAGTCATTTTTTGAAGCCTGATGTTCCCATGAAGTCACAACTGCCTTTGTTGAATGTACCGTCAATACTTTTGGCACCTCTTGCTCCTTCCTCTTATTGACCTATCACCTGTCTGATCCATCTTGCTACTTTCTCTTTTTTATGGTTTTCATCCTTGGCATGGACCTCCTAGGATTTGAAATAGTTTATCTGTTTTTCTATATTTCCGTCCTTGAAGTATACACCAAGATTGCTCTCACTAAGTCCTGTGTGTGTAATTTCTTTTCCCTTTTATCAGTAGTTTATGGAAAAGGACTGGAAGCACAATTTTCTGGTTTATATGGAAAGTTTGCATTCAGGCAAAAAAGGTTTGTTCTTTTTATTACTTTGTCACTGTATATGTTAAGGAATGGCTGTTTGCACCATAATATTTGAAGTTCACACACTCTTCTGGCAGATATGATTGCCACCAAGAATAAGACCTTTAACGTAAGCCATTTGGGGTGACTCTTCTGCAGAGTTTCAAACTGTTCTGATACTAATTACTCAAAACAGATTTAAGTTCCCATGGTGTGACAGATGTAGGGACGAATCCTTTTAGCTGTTTGGAGAAATTTCCTCTCTAGCTCATCTGTTAAGATTTTATCCAGAAATAGACTGAGTGCTAAAACCTGCACCTTGTACTCTATGCTAAGTTCTTCTGCAAACCTTCCTGAAGTCCAGTACTTGGGGTATAATTGCAGCATTCACAGGGTTAATCATTTTGACCCTGTGCCAGCTTATACACATTCTCCAAACTCTAATATGCTCTTGAAGATTTTTTTTTTAATTTTGTAGTAATGCTTCTGATACCTTGTTCAAGACTCCCTTGTTCTTGAGTATTGACCATTCAATCTCCAGGCTCTCAAGGAAAGCTTTTGGGGTTTGGATGGCAGATGGATCCTTGATGTAGCAGATCTGGAAGATGAGGCAAAGGCTAGTAATTTCTTTCTTCTGAAAATAATACATGCTATGTAATCTTTTGACATTTGTTTGTATATTTTACAGTTGCTCCCGTTCTTTATTTAGGATCTCATTATATATCCCTCTGTACTAAAAAGACTCTTCATCTATCTTCATAAAAAGGTTCCTTGTAAATCTGCTGGGGCTGGTATGTCTTTAGGCTTCTTTGGGGCAGGTTTCATGCTGCAGGCTGTGTACTCTGATACAGTGGTGCTGTGTTCCCAGTCAAGCTGGCACAGCCTTCAAACGCTGCTGGTGCCATTCCTAATGCCAGTGACTTATGGTCTCCCTGCCTGATGACCTGGTGCTAAAGCCTTCTCATGCTGCCAGAACCCAACACCAACTTCCAGACCAAAGATGGTGGGATTGCCACCCCCATCACAGTGGGCCTGCCAAAGTTGGTGCAACAACAGGACCCTCTGGTTTTCACCAGAAAAATAAATAAAAACTACACATACTACGACTGCCTCACTCCGCTCTGCTAAAGAGACAGGAAAAAGACAAGTGGAATACCTTCTGTAATTTTTCCCTTTTTCTGTTCAGCTGAATAAGGTATAACCTGTCAGTTAGGACTGCCATGGAGTAGAAATTTGAAATATATATGTATGTAACTTTCCCCATACACAATGCTTCAAAAAGTACTCTTGAGTGGATAACATCTTTAGTTCAGGCCAAGTTAAGGTATTGATAAAGTAAACGAGCGTTTGGGAGCATAGCATTATACTTCTGAACTCTTATGCTTAAAAACATGGACACACACATCGGCGGGGGCGTAACCACATCACAAAAGGGTTGAGGTTAACTCTTACAAAGGCAGCCCTTTAAACTCCTCGCCTCAAAAGACACATCCATTGCTTCACACACCACTGACAGAGCGGCAATGAATGAGGACATTTCTCCCAATATTCCAATCTGCGGGACATCACTGCCTCGTTTCGAATAGAGGGACAGTGCCATGAATGAAATAAGGATTGTTGGGAGGTATGTAGTATTTTGGAGGTGGTGGAATAAGTTGTACTGGATGGTTATGTCCTATGAAATACACATGACCAATTGCAGCTATTCCTGTGTCTTCCTGCATCTGAACTAATTGAAATGCAGTGATTAAGCATGGTTTGATTTCCAGTTTCAAATGGCTGACCGGGAAACGCTAATTGCTGAGAGGATGTTAATTTTATAAATTCATACAACTGTTGAAATATCTCTGCAGTCAATATATCGAAAGGGAAAATGTACCTAATTATAAATAATAATTTTCACATTCCAAGTGAAACATTTGAACAAAAATGATTATGGAAAGAGAACCTTTACTTTCTCTGCTGTATTGGTTTTTTTCCTTTTGAGATGCATTATAAGCATAGATATTTGTAAAATTAGCTCAATCAGTGGTTAAATTATCAACATAACTTCTAATGTATTTCTCCGATTTTACACTTTGTTTCATAAAAACATGGGAGGCTTAAAATTATAATTAATTTTTCTTTTCAATTTTTATCAGTATAATGTCCGTTTTAGTCTTAGGTTCTTTTTCATCATTTACATAGCTTTTATGTAAAAAAACCATTCACCTAGGTTTTTATCTATATTTAAAAGATTAAGGAGTTTTACGGCTAAAATATGTTTGCTCTTTAAAATTCGCATGTCATTTCATCAAAGAAATACTCAAACCTACACCTAATTGCAATGTATAAGGAAACCCTAAATGGGTACAGAAATACAATATGTAGAAGATAAGATGTTTAAAGAAACATGATATGGAAGTAACCACTTTCCACCTTTTGTTATCAACAGGCATAATAATAACAACAAAAATAGTTCCTTAATTTGATTTCAGAATTTAATTTCCATTATTTCTCCGTAGGAAATCATGGCTGCTGCCTCATCTTTTAATGTGGATGCTCTTCGAGAGGTGCTGGAGTGTCACCTATGTATGGAGACATACACAGAAGAACACTTGAGGCCAAAGCTTTTGCAGTGTGGTCATACAACATGTAAACAGTGCCTTGAGAAGCTTTTAACCAGTACTATCAGTGGAGTGCGCTGCCCTTTCTGTAGCCGAGTAACCCGTGTCACAAACTTGTCTCAGTTGACTGACAACTTGACTGTCTTGAAAATCATTAATACTGCAGAGCTAGGCCAGGCTGTCACTGGATTGATGTGTAAGATGTGCAACCGAAGGCTACCACGCAGCTACTGCAAAAACTGTGCTTTAGTATTATGTGTGATATGCAGAGAAGAAACGCACACTCCTTCAGATCATATTGTACTTTCAATGTCAGACGCCGCAAATGAGCGCCGACGCATTTTACAGGATAGGCTCACTTGTCTCAGACAGTGCATGCAGGACCTGGAAAAGAGAAAAGCATCTCTGGACAGCCTTTCATCACATGTAAAGAGCAAATACAAATTAGTTATGCAAGATTACAGCAAAGAGGAATTCAGTGTGCAGGAGGAGCTAGCTCGATCACGCAAACATTTTGTAGCTTCTTTATATGAAGTAGAAAAATTAAACAACCAAGTGCTGGATGAGCAAGCATACCTTCTAAACATCTCTGAAGTACAGATTGTGTCAAGGTGTGATTACCTTATTCTAAAGATAAAACAATCAGATTCAGCTCTCATGGAAGAGCTGGAGGAAGAAGAGCCTAAGCTTGCAGCTAATTTGCCCCAAGATCTCACCTTGCAAGATGTAGAGTTTCTGAAGGTAGGACATGTTGGGCCTATACAGGTAGGTCAAGTGGTCAAGAAACCATACAGTGTGAATCTGCAAGAGCCTACTCCTGAGGTGTTTCCTGTGGTTATGTGCAATGAAATGGAGACACTTCCAGAAGTTGGCAATGTCCAGAATTTGACATCTCCCATCATGCAGCTTGAAGATACTGCACACAGCTTGCAGCAATGCCAATTTCTGCGAAAGATGGGCTCTAAGGGTAACATGCCAGGTATGTTCAATCTTCCTGTTAGCCTGCATGTTACAGCACTGGGAGAAGTGCTTGTGGCTGATGGAGGTAATTGCAGAATCCAGGTCTTCAACAGAAAAGGTTTTTTGAGAGAAATTAGATGGAGCCCAACAGGCATCGACGCCTTTATGCTAAGTTTTCTTGGGGAAGATCTTCCCAACTTGATACCATTATCGGTAACTATGAACTGCCATGGACTGATAGGGGTAACAGATAACCATGATAACTCTGTGAAGGTATATACAATGGAAGGAAAGTGTATTGCTTGTCACAGATGCCAGCTAAGCAAGCCTTGGGGAATTACAGCCATGCCCTTCGGTGAGTTTGTAGTAACTGATGTGGAAGGAGGAAAGTTGTGGTGTCTGACTGTAGACCGCAGCCTTGGCATTGTCAACTGTAGTTGTCTGTGCAGTGCTGTGCGTCCAAAGTTTGTGACTTGTGACCAAGAAGGGACTGTATTCTTTACCCAAGGACTGGGTCTAAACCTGGAAAACCGTCAGTGTGAACATAATCTTGAAGGTGGCTTTTCTATTGGCTCTGTGGGCCCTGGCGGTCAACTAGGAAGGCAAATCAGTCACTTCTTCTCTGAGAATGAGGACTTTCGTTGCATTGCAGGAATGTGTGTTGGGACTCGTGGAGATTTGATTGTTGCTGATAGTGGACGGAAAGAGATTCTTCATTTCCCTAAAAGTGGAGGGTACAGTGTCTTAATTAAGGAGGGCCTGACATGTCCTGTTGGCGTTTCTGTGACTCCAAAGGGACAACTACTGGTGCTGGATTGTTGGGATCATTGTATTAAAATATACAGTTACAATACACGTAGGTATTCCTCACCTTGATGTAGAAATATTTTGACATGGAACTTTTTTTTCTTTTACAGCATGTACTACACACTGAAAGTCTTTGCTTTAAGGCACTTTAAAATAAATAAAAAAAAAAAGGAATCTGCACCACTCAGCATTTTACACATTCACCTACAAGTAGATTTGAGTCACAAAAGTTCAAAGGAAATTGTTTACCGTATAACAGCTACAAGATACAGAACTTTATTCAGTATCTCAAACCACTAAAAGTATGGATGACGATAAAGGCTTTTCATGCTGTAACAATTGTTTTAAAAAAAAAAAAATCAACAACCTTGTATGTATGAATGTCCGATTTCTGCAAGTCGCCGGAAATCGACGACTTTGCAGTGAAAATTTAAAAGGGGCGATGGCTTGTAAAGGCAAACTCCTTTTTGTTTTCCTTAATTTATCTGCAGGGGACGTGTCTTTTTACATGTGATGACACAGATTGGATCCGCTTAAAGTAATCTATTTTGTTTTCGAGTCCCAACTTTCAACCCCAATACATCATGCACACACTTCTGGTTTACTTTTATTTTGTTTAGCTGTAACAGCTGACAGTCTGAGGACTTCTTACCCTAGGCTGCTAGACAGGAATGTATTCTTCTGACTATAAGTAGTGAATGAAGCACATTTCACCACCCATACCATTCATAAGCAAGCAGGTGAGTGACTTATTAGGATGCGTATGGGCCAGTGAGTTTCCTATGCACAACATATGTTGAAGTGTTGACTTTCCCTAGAAGCCAAGGGAAACCATCTCCAGACTTGCAGTTAATAAAAGTAGCTGCAACTGAATAGTAAATATAGGTTGGGAGGGGTGGGGGGAATTCTATTATTGCCAATGTGGGGATTCTATTGATAACCTTTATCACAACTTTAACATTTAGGTATTACGTCTGTTATATTATAGGACCAAATCTCATATTTTTTTGTGGTTTTTTTTTTTTTGTTTTTGTTTTGCATATCTTCAAGCAATTATTTCCACTTATGCTGGCCACACACGTGCCGATCCTGCCACTCGATCTGAGCATCAGGATCAAGTTCCAATTTGGCCATACACATTGGATGCTAAATAGGACGAGATATACTCATTTATTGCATATGCTAAGCAACAAGTGAATTTCTTCAAGCTTAACTTGTGCCTAATTCCAATGATACTGGCCCAGTCTGCCTATTTCCACATTCTGACTCCACCCCACCCTGGTCTTCGTTTTGCCCCTCCATTTTAGATTGTAAAGTCTTATAAGCAGGGCCCTCTTTCCTCCTGCCTTTTGCTCCGAACTGTGCTTCCTTACAATATGCCTATTGCGTGTTTAGTGCTACTCTTTTTATGTTTGTTTTGTGCCTTGCCTAAAATGTTTTGAATATTATGCTTAATTTCTGGGTATTATTGCATTAATGCTTTATAAATATTTTGCCTTTCCTTTTTCTATACATTGCTTGTTGGATCTCTCTGTTTTATGTACTGTGCCCTATATCCCCACTGTACGGCAGTGTGGAATTTTTGTGGTGCCATATAAATAAACAACATACTAATGTAGCTGATATGCTTGACTTCCTGAACATGGAATTCCTTGACATGGCCAGAATGAAAAGTCCCAGCTTAAATTGTTAAGAAACAAATTGGGATCTTCTATATGTTAAAATTACCTTTAAAGTCTTTGGGGCAGATTCAGTTGGCTGCAGGGTGCCGAACATTGCTGTCCAATACAGTAAGAAATCTAAATCTCCACTCATTTTCTCTTTGCATCTCTATGGAACGCAAAGGAAAATGAGCGGAGATTTGAGTAAAAACATCAAACCGATGTGTCTCTCGAACAGTCCGTAGAGACACATCACAACACCTTGTGCCGAATTGAATCTGCCCCTTAGTGATTTTGCCATCCAAATGGTGAAGTAATGCTATAATTCTGTTTTTTTGTATTGCTCTTTTATTCCGATTAGGTCCTTTCCAAAGTGCGTACTTTGCAATGTAGGACAGAATATATCTTCTTCTTTCCTTTGAACGGTAAATGTTTGTAGTATATTGATATTTGGTTTGTGAGAGTTTGAAGCAATTCTGTGTGTTATTAAAACTAGTTGTAATACAAAAGCATCATATTTCATTTCATAAATTCATCCATATAATCTGTGTTAATTACTGAGTAAATACTGGTGAATATTTGTCTATTATATTATAGCAGAAACTATAGGTTATGCATTGTACAAAATAGTATTACAGAAGAATGCAGAAAACACTGTTAAAGGATCAGTAGATACGTAGGGGCTGGGCTACAAAGGCGTCAGAATTTGGTGTTTTCACTACTAATTTTACAGTCGACCTGCCAAGTCTGCATAAAACCACACTATTGCATAAATCAAATTTGGACTTCTTTAGCTGATATCTAGAAGTGAATTGGTCTATATGCAAAACCTCCAATAACATTCAAGTTCTCTAGGAAGAGTTCAAGCATTAATTCACAGCGAATATAATTTTTCAATGTATGTATGGAAGGAAAGTATGCACAAAATTAAAATAACAAATCCATGCAGTGAAAGCGGGTTAAGTCACTTGGCTATAGTTTTATACAGTCTATAAAATAGAACTGAATCCAAAAAAAAAAAAAAAAAAACATAATTTCAAACTACTACACTCACTATGGTGAGGGCTGCTAAACAATTTAGCGAGCAGGGCAATGCCATGGACAATGTGGAGAAAGATGGATCATTCCATTTCGGTTCATATAGGTGTGTCCACTAATCCATCTCCAGATTTTAACGAAAAAAATTTCCGTTAAGAGAGGATGTCCAAAAAACTATTTCTGCCACATATCTTGACTGTCTGATCATTTTCAATGTATTAAACTATTTACTAATAGTGGCTTGCTTATTCCAGTTTATTTGAAGTATTACAGGTGTTTATTAAGAAATTGCCACAAAATTTTGACTCCTAAAGTAACCTTGTCTCCCGAATCCAAAACGCCAAACCAAATTACTGTATCTGCCTTACTTTTCGAGTTACTGCAAAAATGCAAGCTTTTGGAACAGAATTAAAAATGCTAGGTTAAATCAACATTAGCTATCCCAATTCTTTTGGCGCTTAACAAAGGTATACATTATTACTCCAAAAAAAACAGCATGGTACTGTTTTATAGTGGAGAGAAAAAATAATGAAGTTGAGGTTCAATTACTGTTGCATCGCATATATAATTTACACAAAAATCCATGCTTGCTTAAAAAGTATACCCAAAAAGTGAACAAACTGAAGCAATGTGATAACCCTCCTATACAGAAACTGATGGGAAGGGGATTCCCTTTCAAAACTGAACTTTCCAGATAGAGGGAGACAGAAGGATAGTCACCCATGGCAGCTTCTCCTCCAAATTGCACATTTGGTAGTCTTTTAAATACTGACTGCCATATTACTATCTACTCAAAAACCATTGGATTACATAGCTGGGACTACTTTACAGATTAAGAAAAAGAACTGGTTTCAAATGCAACCAGTGATTCTGGAACCTCAATCTGCTACTATCATGAAAAGGTACTGCTGTTAAACTATGAAGAGTTTCAGAAAACAGGCTGTAATCCTTTCTTATCTCATAAAAAAGGAGCCAGAAAAAGCTTAAGCGTTGTGTCACTGAAGTGGGCCAAAGAACAAGGTGAGCATCAACTTTTTGCTTTTATTAACCAAGACAGAAACTTTGCCCAAAATGCAGAATTCAACTGTCGCACTCTAAAGAATAAACAGACATAGATATGCCAATAGAAGAAGTTCAATCCCCAGCGAAGAGTTTAACTGAACCTGCAGAAACAGATGAGCTCAATGAACGTATTACAAAGCATGGTTGTACACCAATGAATTGTATGGGGTAAAGAAAAGACACCGGGGTGTAAATGTTACAAGCTCTGATTTTGAAAATCCGGTGATTTTCTTGGGAGACGTGAAACTCGCCGATGTATTAACCAGAGATTTGATGTAAAATCACCAGAGATGTGTTTCTGTCAAAATTGCTGTTTCAAAAATCACTAGAGATCGAAGTCTCAACTGTTTGCCACTCTAGCTATACAAGTCTCCAAATGTATGAAGCTGCAATTAAGCGAGTTTGCTTTAAAAATCGCCAGATACAACACGCTGCTTCCGACGCTAATGAGTATAATATAGCTGCGAGCTATATTTATACTGTATGGGGATTTCCCACACATTTTTCATTATTTATTTTTTTTGTCTTTCAACATTTAACAATTTTTTTTTTTTAACTTTTCACAGCTGCCAGGACCTGCGGCTCTATAGACAGGCAGTGTAACAGTAATGTGTTTGTTAATATCGCAGCTAGGAAGCAGCGTATTGTCTATGAAAATTTTAACGGGAGAGTTGACTAAACACAGGCGTGTTTGAAATCCCAGCAAAGCACAAGAGATGACCAACGGTTTTGAAGATCAGAGTAAAAAAATGCAGCTTAATACATTTTACAGTTATCACCCACAATTTGCCGTTATTTTTAATCTCGGAAAAAATCGTAGCTTGATACATTTTTCCCTGGGAGGCATACGCTAAAAGAAAGAAAGAGAGCAGGCAAGTACAGCGCCATTCAAGAAAAGCTTACTGAAATATTGTCTCTTCCTAGCACATCACTATAATTACCCCAGGAAGTATGCAAATGTTCAGGTTGTGATGATTTACAGAGTTTGATATAGGAATTAAAGCAAAAGTGTGAAGAGGCACCAACAAGAAGTAATAATAATATTAACTCTGGCACCAAACATCTGGACAATTAAACAGACTGCAGAATAATTTAATGTCAGAATATATGCTAAAACAATCAAGAAAACTTAAAGCAACCCATGGCATACTGGCAGAATCTAGAAAATATAGAGGGAAAGCCCTTCTTGTAAAAATCATTCATCAGGTATGGCAGTTTTATAAAGTGGATAAACATTCTCGGATGTGCCCTGGAAAGGAAGAGTTTTTCTGTAAAAGTTCCAAGAGGAAAAAGAATTCACAAACATAAAAAGCTACTCCTAGTAAACTTGAAAGAGCTTTTCTTTCTTTCAATTATTGCTTGCTGCTCTACCTCTAAAGATGGACTACAAAGACCTAACTGAAATCCTTGTTTGTTCTTCAGTCTCCAAAACTTGTATGCTTCATCAATATGACAAATGCCCAGGTCTGGAAGCCCTTCAGAAAATAGTTGAAAAACTTTTTCATGGTAGTGACATGGATGATGACAACACAATTGTCTATAAGCAGTGGCCCTACCCTGACCAAAGTAAATTGGTTACAATCACTAGTACTTAATACAAGACTGCAAAACCAAGCTGCATAGCCATCTAGAAACGGCAAAGACTGAGGCTGAAATCTGTGATGAGTACGTGTTCCTGCCAATTAATAATGAAGAGCTACCCATATACCCCTTGTCATCAGATGACATGAAGACAGCAGGTATCAGTTTGTGTCACAATAACCACAGCCACAAAAGGGATCTGCAACCTGGAACATACATAGCAGCAGTGTATGATAACATCTGGTACATTGGGTATATTATTCACTGTAATGGGGAGGAACAAGATGTGCTGGTACACTTCATGAAACGAAACCAATCAACAAATGTGTTGTCCTGGCCTTCAAGAGACAAGTGTTTTTTATTACTTTTATTCATGTCTTCTGTGTAACTAAGTGCCTACTATCCAAGGTAGTAGTGGAAGGCAGTATACACTGTCTAATAAACAAATATTCCTGGGGCTAATAGATTATGTAAATATATGTAATTCTCTAAATATCACTGTCTGATTTGATAACCGGAAATATAACACATATATTGTAAAAATTATATTTAATAAATAAAAGGCGTCTCCACATCAATAGCTGTATATACAGCAATGAATATAGTGATTTCTAATAAAGTCAATTACACTTGATGGGTGTTCCCCGTACTGTATGCAATTCTCATCACATGGAAAAATTGGACCAAATTGTTCCTTATTTCATTGTTGCGTAAGTACTTGCGTTCTAATGTCTGTGAGTTCAGCCGTTTGCTTCAGTAAACATACTGCAGTGATGAATAAAAATCCTGCTTTAGGATAAATGTGTTCAATAAGTTCCCTCCGTCCCTCACAGCACAGGGGAGTGGTTCTCCATTGTTCATAGTTCCCTTCCTGATTCTTTGGAGCGCAACCTGCATCTCAAAAGCCTAACTTTCATTTTCGGCGGTTACACTGTTGAACGCATGACGTCTCATGCGTTCCACTGCGGGTTAGCATGCCGAGGGATATGGTTAAACTCTGTGAGTGAGGTCAACCGAAAGATGATTCATTTCTGCTTGATAATAAAGGTTCCTGTAAGTGATATAAATTAGAGAACACCTCTAATACCATTATGGAGGTATTTCCTCTCTAGAAAAATCCCTAGGTCGCCGTCTATATTCAATCCTCTCAGGGCTAGAGTGCAAGCATCAAAAATCCACCTTGCCTTCTCTCTGGATATCTTTGTATTGTGGTCTCCCCCCTCTCCAAGATTTTTTTATTTTCCTTATGCCTACAAATTTTAAACTTGACGGATCGGCATTATGTTTGAGGGCATAATGGTTAGACACACTGTGTGTTTCCATTTTATTTTTAATATTTTTTACAGTGTTTGCCAGTCCTGGTTTTCAGACTTATGGTATGTCTGATATATTGTAAATCACACAGACATGTCAAAAGATAAATAATCTCTGTGCTGTCACAGATCATCTTGTCTTTTTTATCAGAAATTTGCTCACATTGGAAGTAGAGACAAATTCTGTAGTTGGTTTGGTGCTGGTGGAATGTGTAATCCTACAAGCCTGGCATCTGTTGCAATGATAGAATCCCGCTTTATCTTAGTTCAGCCAGGTACCACTCCTGTTATTACCATTAATGGGGATTGCACTCCTAACCAATTTGTTCTTTAAGTTTTTGACTCTTCTTGAATACAATAAGTGGTTTGTCTGGTATTAAGCCTTTTAATTTCTCATCCCCTAGTAAGATGGGCCGGTGTTTCTGCACTTTTTACGGTTGGGAGTCTGATCACTATACCATGTGATGAATCTGACTGTCTCTGTACCTTCTGATTTACTTTTCTTATCCCAGCCTTTCAAAAGCTCTAGTCTATCAAAATGTTTCATTTTTTCAAACTGTTCATTCACCATTACTGGATCATATTTATTTTCAATAAACTTCTCCCTCATCTCTCCTGCCTGTCTAACATAATCCTCATTTTTCGAACAATTTCTCCTAACTCGTAGGAATTGCCCGCTAGGATTACTGCGCAACCAGTTGATGTGATGATTGCTTGACGCTGGTAAGTGATTACTGCAGTCAACTGGTTTTTGAAATGCTCTGGATTCTATTTTTCCATCTTCTATGAATATTTCTAAATCAAGAAATTCTATTTTCTCACTGCTGATGGTAGCTGTAAAATGTAAATTGAGAGAATTCGTATTGATAAAATCAATGAACAAATTCAAATTCTCCCTGCCACCAGTCCAAATACAAATCACGTCATCTAAGTAACGTCTCAACTCTGATATTTGTTTGGCATAGGTTTTTGTGACACGATGCATCACCCTCTCTGTTGTAGCTGGGAACCGACTGGGCTTACTGTGCCACTGTTTCCTTTCTTTATCTCATGCGCCCTCTAAGCACAGTAGGAGGGCCTTAAGCTGCTGCCACCACTGGACTCCTTTCCTGCATCCAGAACCGGGATCCTTCTGGGTAACTGTCACTACTAGTTTACCCCTTGCTTGTGCACCTGGGCTGGTACCTTTGACTTCTTCCTATAGATCATAGTTGCTGTGGATGGATCCACCCTGGCCTATCACACTGGCCAAAGCTGCTGGGTAGTGGGCAGAGCAGTGGTACCAGAATGCTGGGTCCAAACCTCAGGACAGCCGGGAACGGATTAGAGTTGGGTATAATCTGTTGGTCACAGGAATTTCAGCGTGAAAGATGTCAAGCAGGTCATTGAAGCAAGTGAGGTTTATTTGCTCAAGTGCCCTGATAAGGACAGTTCACACCGGTTTAAGGTACCAGTGATCAAGAGGTCAGACAAAACAAGAATGATGCATTTCAGTACAAACCAGTGCTGTTTTATACAGTTTTGGACACAGCCTCACAGGGTAAGCCAGCCCCCTGAAGTCTGAGTTATTTTTAGTATCATGATGCAATAGGTTTCCCCAAACATATATTTAAATGCAATTTATGCTTGTTGTGATTTCCTGCATCCTGTTTTATAGACAGGATATCTAACAGCAAGTCTAATTAAACCTTCCTGCGTCTTCAGGTGTGTTGGACACTCACACCTCAAAAGGTCTAATTAATATGGGGTCCTTCATAGAGCTGCAGAATACACATTTCCTCCCCTGGCATATGCCTCAGAAATAAATACATTTCCTCCACTCTACTGCTACCTTGGGAATTCCCAAAGAAAAGTTACAACCCGAACCAAGACCTTTCCATATAAAACACATCCCAATGTAACACGATAAGGGCATTTGCAATTATATACATTGGTGCCTACACCACGAACTGAAATACATTTCTACAATAATAGCTACATTATTCAGCCACAAATAAATTATTTATAAGTGATCCAGCAACAGGGTTATTCTGCCAAATGGTATGGTTCTCCCATTGTGCGATAAATAGATTTGCATACCCCTTCGCAAATTGTGTGCTCATAACACTGTAGAAATATTAAAAATAAAGTGGAAACACACAGTGTATCTAACCATTATGCTCTCAAACATAATGCCCATCCATCACGTTTAAAATGTATAGGTATAAGGAAAATGAAAAATCTTGGAGAGGGTGAGACTACATTACTATCAGAAAATTCAAGGATTAATTGTATCCTAGATTCTGTTGGGATTGATGCTACTTCTCCTAGGGGTGCAGAGTCTAACAATGTAAAAGGTTTTCGCCAGGGATCCCCGCAAGGGAATTTGGACTTTGCAGCTTCCACGCTACAGGTCGCGGACCCCTAGGGAAGTTCCTAACAAACCCTGGGAGATAAAGGTAATGGTCTGTGGGCAGATTCACAGAGACAGCTGGTGCGATGGGCTACAGAGCGTTACCACTGAGGAGTGGATGGAACACGCTGGAGGAAATAGTCTACAGACAGGATTCACAGGAACAGCTTGAGGACACATGTGGAGCCAAGTCCTAAAGGCAGCAAGCTGACTAAAAGAACCAGCACCCAGGACAGAGAGGAGAGGCTTGATATAGTGCTGCCAATGAATGGACAGCAAATGGGAGCGAGACAGAGTCTTGAAGGGGAAGCGGTTCTGCACGTGCACAGAACAGTCAATGACGTGACTGCTGACAGCCGGACTGAGAGGAGAGGTAAGTGCGCCAGACCCCGGACAGAAGCTCCGGGGGACCGGCATATGACAATTACACATATATACAGAGAGGAGGCTAGGTGGATTTTTGATGTTTCCACTCTAGCCCCGAGAGAATTGAATATAGACTTTGACCTGGGGAGTTTTCTAGAGAAGTAATTTTTATTGATCACTGCAGTATGTTTTTTGAAGCAAACCACTGAACTCACAGATATTAGAACTTAAGTACTTACGCAACAATGAAATAAGGAACAATTTTTGGTCCGATTTTTTTCCATATGATATGAGAATTGCATACAGGACTGGGAACAGCCATCAAGTGCAATTGACGTCATTATTATTGATTGAATTAGAAATCACTATATTCATTGCTGTATACACAGCTATTAATGTGGAGACGCCTTTTATTTATTAAATATAATTTCTACAATATATGTGCTGTATTCCTGGTTATCAAATCAGACAGAGTGATATTTAGAGAATTACATATATTTACATAATCTATTGGCGCCAGGAATATTGATTTATTGTGTATAATAGGAGAGTGGACCCCCTGTGAGAGAAGTTTTCTTGTTGATCTAGGTGTTGAATACAGCTGCCTGAGTTTATTTACAGAAAAAGGGAAGCGCTACAGTTTTTTTATTTATTTTGATACCCTAGTATACCCTGTCTGCTGACACTTTAAGGAAAATTACAGACCGTTACAAAAGGTTCCAAACAAGTGGAAATTAATGTGATTGTTCACTCAATTTCAGTTATGTTTAAATGTCATGGTTTCTTGTGTAAAGTATGTATATGGTACAACAATAATCGAACATCAACTTCATTATTTTTTTTTTTCTCCACTATGAAACGGAGTACGATGCTGATTTTTTTTTTTTTATTTATTTTTTTTTTTTTGTGGTAGTAATGTATACCCTTCTTAAACACCTAAAAAAAATTGGGAAAGCTAATGTTGATTTAGCCTAGCGTTTTTAATTCTGTTCCAAATGCTTGCATTTTTGCTTTAACATGAAATGAAAGGCAGATACAGTAATTTTGGTTTGGATTCATGAGGAAAAGTTGCCTTAGGGGTCAAAATTTCATGGTGATTCCTTAATAAACAACTGTGATGCTCCAAAACTGGAATACATATGCCGCAATTAGTAAATAGTTTAATACATTTAAAAATCTGTATTTTAGAAACTAATGGTCAGGCAGTCGAAATCTTTTGCAGAAATAGTTATTTGGACATCCTCTCAACTAAAATTTTTTTGTTAAAATCTGAGATGGGTGTTACATTTCTTTTTTTTTTTTTTGGGTGATCTGATGTGGAATGACCCAGATAGCATATATTTTTAATTCTACTATAATTTAGGGTTGGTGCTTAAATTCTAGAAAAACATCTTACTCCGGAAAAGCAAATGTCAGAAGCATTCTGTATAATAGATCTCATTCTGGTATATGCTACAAGAGCATACAATGCTGTATTAAATCGCTCTGGTTACATTAAGATGACACAGGGAACAAGCAGCAATCAAATGCTTCCAGCTTAGACACTGTTTTTGCAGTAGCAGCTGTATAAAATATCCCCCACATATCAATTTTGCAAAGGGAACACTGTGTTAAAGGAGGACCTTAAGCTTTACAAAATTTTAAAATATATTTATTTGGCGGTTAGTTTATTAAGGCACCACTCTTTTTAAAAGCTAAAGTAAGCAAAATGTGTAAATATATCAAGGGAATAAAAAGAAATCAACTGCAGCATACTTTGTTGCTAACAGGACAAGTTACGTATCGATCTAAGTAAGTGACTTGGGATTCGGGATAGCCGTAGGCCTGCAGCTGAAATTATGCTGCTCTCATACCATACACAAATGAACATAACATTTGTATTATTGTAATGTACACTATAAAACCCTGGTATTGTAAATTTCATCATCACTATATGTAATAGCATTGTAGAAACCAGTGACCTAGACTAGCTGACAAAAAGAGCTTTATTTTTAAATTTCCTGTATGTATATGGAGTTACATAAATATGACCAATAGTAATGAACCACATAAAATTGATTTCATTAACTACTTGAGTCATTTTAAAGGTGCCCATATATTTTTTGTGTGCTAATCTGTGTTCCTAGATACGACGGGTCAACATCGTTAAAGCGACCGATATTAATATTAACGGTTAGATGTGATCATCATTTGACCTCACTTACCACCCAACATTTGAAAGATCCTTATTGGATCAGGGTCTTTGGACCTTTTGGCTCCATACATGCTGGTACCTGTAGCTAGTTTAACTAAAAATGGCCTATGTGGCCTTTAAAGTTGTAGCATGTACAGTATAGGCACATTTTATATTATGAAAAAAAAGATTGTGATTCAACAATAGAGTGCAAACTTGTAATTAAAGCAAATGTTTGGTTGTTATAATTTGATTGATTTAGACAGATCAATGCTAGTTTTGATTGTTTGCTATTGGTTTTAGCACACACATTCGTTCAAAGTTAGTAAATCACACTCAGTTTCTTTCAACGTTTACATTTTTTGTTAACACCCATATCTTGGAATTCCACATATGAACATGGACAATTGCCATGTCATTTATAATTGTTCTTCTGCCAGGAATTCTTTTGTGCACTATATATTGGCAACTTAAGTATTCCAATGCCATAAAGATAATATATTGGAATGGGAATGCTCATAGTATTGAAACTTTATAAAGTTGGCATGTTGCCACTAATTCATCTGTGTCCATTAAAAATAGTCACAAGGTATACAGATTACATGAGTCAGACAGAGTCCACTGCTACATTTCAGGTAGCTAGTATACATTGCTAAAATAAATATTTTAACATAGCCTAATCCACGCTCTCAGATCTTCAGTTCTTTCCTATTCCTATTGAACAGCTCCTTTTATTTTAACCAAGTATTTTTATTGAGATTTTAAGTTACAGTATACAAATAACATACCCAACATCCTATCTAACTAACCCTGATCCCTACCTATGTCGCTGTAAACACTGTACAGCAATGTCTTGTAAAAGGTAATTATGTATTTAAAGAGTGGGTTGCTCAGATTTTTTTCTACTGATCTTAGGGCACAGTGAAGGGGTCACAGGTAATGTGGAGGATCTTAGGGCACAGACAGATCTTAGGGCACAGCGAAGGGGTCACAGGTAGTGTGGAGACTATACATTCCCAAATGTTGGACCAGAAAGATTAAACTGGGCATGAGCATAGAAGATGCCAAAAAGTGGCTGCAGGATTACCGCATTTGGGGCACTCCAGGGAGGTGCAACGCCCCACTGCAGCCTAGCCGATGTTACATATACTCGGTGTACCATGTAAAAATGGATCTACTGGAACCTAAGACAAGAGGTGGCATGTCTAGTACCTCCCACCACCATTCTCCACTCCTTGGAAAGAACCCCCAGATTGGCCTTCCATTTCTTATTGAGCGGATCTAGTCCTCCGGAGGCAACAATAAGGCATAGAGCACAAATCTAGTCCTACCCGACCTCACAGACCGTAATACATTTTTAAACAGAGAATCTGAGATCTGAAGCAAATCCACAAGAAACTGGGCACTCTCCGCTGCAGATACCGTAAGAACCGGCTATTGAGTAAGGGAAGGCCATTCTCAATTGTTCATATGTAGCTAACTGATTGTCTATATATATTTGACCAATGGTGTGAACTCCCGCCCCTCTCCACAACACTGAACCTTCCAACCCCATCAGCTCCCTGAAACCAGCATTTGAGCACAAGGGAATGTCCGGGTCTATCCCTTCACCTCCCATGAGAGCATGTGCTATTGCCCAAATCATTGATGCTTTTCGTATTATAGGGGCCACCTCACTGGGTCTGTGCTTACATAGCAAAACCTGCAAAGCTCAAAGAGAGGGGTCTGTCTGCTAGCCCAAGAAATGAACTGCTCCTTTAATGTGTTAACCTCTGGCACATCCTCCCATCCACTCTGTCATTCAGGTTTCTGTTCTTGACCCTCTGCTTTTGTTACTCTACACCTGTTCTTTTGGGGGGATAATATGTTCATTCAGTCTCCAGTACCACCTCTATGCTGGGTTGATGGGATATCTGCCCCCTGTTCCAGTCCCATAATGGGCCACCTGCTTTTTGTTTCAACTTTAAACTATTCCTAATAGACTTGCCACACTGGCTAAAATTTGCCAACCCTCGCCTAATGATAACGCCAAAATCTACCTCTCCTAACCTTCTGTACCATCTTGTGTCGTCAACTCTCTGCTATCTCCACATGAATGTTCCACCACTACTTAAAACTCAATATGTCACAAACAAAGTTTAACATCTTCCCTATTCTCTACCTTCCCCAAAATCTCCCACACTATCAATAACACCACAGTTTCCTTATCTCCCAAGCCCGCTGTCTTAGTGTCACACTTGATTCTGCCCTTTGCACTGAGATGTGGCTGCTTCAAACCCAGAATTGACTTGCTAATATTTCTTGAAGCATGTGGAAAACCATATGTGCGCTGCAGGGCCGTAACTAGGGCTGTGCAACAGGGGTGACCGGCCAGGGCGCAACGCTGATGGGGGGCACAATTTTGGAAAATTTTAGGTCCATTTTGTTAAAATTGAGGGCTAGGGGGGCGGCATTTGTTTTTCTCGCCCTGGGCACTAGAATTCTAAGTTACTGCTGTGGTGCACTGTAATTAATAATTTGACACAGGCAAAACTGAAAAATACAAATATTGATGAACCCCCAGTTTTACACTTTCTTGAAAATCTCCCATACCCTAATGCATTTTAATGGGTCAAGTTTCTGACTTTTACCATAACTTTTCCACATTTTACACGACATAATTTGTGTTTTGTTTCCCTTTCATTGTTAAGTACCGCAAATCATGTTTAAAAACTGTGAAAGTTATTCAATACCATATATAGATAGCTAGCTGTGTGTGTGTATGTATATATATGTATATATATGTGTGTGTGTGTGTGTGTGTGTGTGTATATATATATATATATATATGTGTGTATATATATATATGTATATATATGTATATGTATATGTATATATATGTGTATGTATGTGTATATATGTGTATATATATATATATATATATATATATATATATATATATATATATATATGTATATATATTAGTGCATATATTTTAAAGGACAATGTTTGCTAAGATAAGGACAAATCCCTTTTTTTTTTTACTCCAAATAAAGTTTTTTTTATGCAAATGTCTTTTTTTTATGGGAAATTAAAATATTGAGCTATTTCTACATCTAAGAGCAAAATGTTTCATATAATGGTCATTAAGTTGCATTAAGTGGCCTCCCCTTATTTTACTTGCACTTGGGAAATAACACTTTTCTCTCATTTTACACTTTCCTGGATATAATAGTTTTTAGGTCCCTTGAAAAAATAAAATTATACTGCTCTGCTTTTGTCTTAGACCTATTAAAGCTGGATTTTGTTATTTTTTTTTTTTTATTTTTTTTTTTTTTAAATCCAGTAAAATTTTATTGCATTTTTTTTACTTTTTACAACAAAAAACCTCAAAACATAGGCTGGTATAGCAAACTAAAACCCACACAGGGGCACAAGCAGTGTCAAGTATTTATGAACAGCACAGTCAAAATGCATTATAACTCAGATTTTATGGACAGATTATGCACATTGTCTAAAATACAATATAAAATGAGGTAATAAATAACATAGCAATATTGACAGAAAATACAAAGCTTTGACCTTCATAATAAAGGCGGCTGGGTGTCTGCTCTGAACACTGCATTAGGAAAGTTACACCTCCCTCAATCCTTCTGTAACATGGGGATGTTCTCCACCTGTACCAGATCCTTTCATATTTATCCACTAGATTCCTACTGGTGTACATGAATCTCTCATGGCCTACTGTGTCATTAACAAGATCGATCCAACTCCTCACTGTCGGGCCTTCCGGTGCCATCCACTTCCTAGCTATGACCACTTTTGCCAGCATAAGTATCGTATTAATGAGCAATCTAATTATCTTATGGGTATTTTTGTCCAAACCCAAACCAAATATACATAGTTTTGGCATCATGGCAGATACTCCCACCTCCAACCTGTTAATACAAACCCCCACCTCTCCCCAAAAGTATGAGACCAATGGGCACTCCCAGAGCATATGCCAAAAATTCCCTCTCTCACTTCCACACTTAGGACACAGAACCACCTGACCCCCGCTAAATTAAGAGAGTCGAAGAGGAGTAAAATACGCTCTATGCAACAGGAAAACCTGGACCTGGCAAAACTTAACCGATGCAGTGACTTGTTTCGGACTACACAATATAATATCCCATGCCTTATCACTAAATTGCCCAAGATTCCCCTCCCATCGGCGCCACAGTTCCGGCAATCCTCCCACACCAGATCCTTCCAACAGCAATGAATACAAAGACGAATTTTGCCGCCTTGCATCCAACCTTGACAGCTGCACCCTCAATGGATCTACATTAAAACTTGGGGCAGATCCCCCGGACTGTGAGGCTAAAGCATGTCTCAACTGCAGATACCTGTAAAAGTAACCTTGAGGTAGCTCATGTAATCCCTGTAATTGCTCAAACGAGTGCAGTATCCCATTCTCATACAGTTGTCCAATATGTAATATATTATAAATACGACAAGCTCCAGCTCCCTCCATCCTAACCAGCTCACCAAAATCCAGATTATCCCAGAGTGGAGTACATGGATCCCAGTCCAATTCACCCCCAATCCGAGATGAGAGTCGCCACACCTTCATGGCTTGTTTCAGTAAAGGAGGATCACCCCCAGCCTTTCTACCAGCTAAGAGAAACTGCACCCGTGTATGTTTAGAGCCTGTCCAGGAGACTAAAAAAATCATGCAGATCCACACCCATCCGCGACCGGAACCATACCTCAATATGTGCCAGCTTAGAAGCAAAATAATAGAGCCACAGATTCGGCAGAGCCAGACCCCCTGACCCTCGGGAACGATACAAAGTAGTAAGCTTGACCCTTGCTCTCTTGCCCACCCACACCAAAGAAGCCATGAGACACTCAATACATCAGAATATACTATGAGGGATATAGACCGGCGACTGTTGCAAAACATACAAACATTTTGGCTGAATTATCATTTTAACAAGATTAATTCTACCTGTGACCGTTAGTGGCAGCTGCTTCCACACCCAACCTGGCTCTTGAGATAATCAATCTGAGGCTGGACATTACGTTGGATATACTGACCCATATCAACAGAAATCTAGATACCAAGATACTTAAATACCGGAGTCCATTTGAGAGGAGTCTAAGACTTGACCTATAGGGTAAGTACCCTTAATCGGAGTCACACTAGATTTGTCCCAGTTGATCAAAAGCCCTGAGTACCTACCGAAAACCGAGACCACGCGGAGTAACGCAGGTAAGGACTTATTAGGATATGACAGAAAAAGCAGCATATCATCTGCGTAAAAGGCAATCGTGTCCATCCTGCAGCCCATCTTCAACCCAGTAATATCTGACTGCATCCTAACAATACATGCCAGTGGCTCTATGGCCAAGGCAAATAGGGTGGGAGACTGAGGGCAACCCTGTCTTTTACCTCTAGCCATGACAAACTGACGAGACATGAAGCCATTTACGCAGTGTCTAGCTGTAGGGCAAGAGTACAGTAACCGTACCCATTGAACAAAAACCGGTCCAAACCCAAATTTCAATAGCACCGTCCACAGGTACCTCCACTCCACAGAATCAAAGGCCCTAGCAGCATATAACGACACCACCACCGCCCCCTCCTCAGCAGAGTATGGCAACTGCAGCTGACAAAAAAGCCTACGCAAATTTATAGCCGTTTGGCCACAGTGCACAATCTCACCAATCACCCGACTCAAACGCGGCGCTAAAATATTTGTCAATATTTTAATATTCGTTGTCAATAGTGATATAGGTCTGTATGACTGCTTCTTATACAACTCTATAGGAACCCCGTCTATGCCCGGAGCCCTGCCATTAGGAAACGAAGATATAACAGCTGCAATCTCCTAAGTGATTGACAAATCCAGACTTTCCCTGCTATCTGCACTTAGCTCGGGTAAGGAAACAGCCGCCAAATACATGTCTAAATCAGGATCAGAGTATTCAGCCCTAGATGCATATGCATCTTTAAAATACACATAAAAACATCACTAATCTCTTCAGTTACAGTATGCACAACACCCAGGGTATCCGTAATTCCCGCCACAACAGTCGCCGCCCTCTCTGATCTAGCCAAATATGCCAGAAACCTGCCACGTTTATCCGCTTCAAAGTACTGAGTATGCTTAGCAAATAACAACTTACGTCTTGATTTGTCTAACAAGTAGTCCAACCATTCCCGCTGTAGCGCTAACCAAGCCAGTCTCTCAGAAGCCATATGAGAAGAGAGATACACCTCCTCCAACCGCAAAACCTCCTTTTCCAATCTATCACCTCTCAGCCTAGACCGGCGGTCCCCAAAGTGTGCACCACGGCTCCCAGGGGTGCCGCGGCGCTGTCACTGGGGTGCTGTGGGCCAGCCATAGAAAAAAGAAAACACAAAAACTTACCAATCCGCGCTGCGCCGGGACCCAGCATCCTCCTCTCTCACGCAGCTGTCACTGACGTCTATATTCAGTGACAGCTGCGGGAGAGAGGAGGATACTGGGTCCCGGCACTGCGCGGATTGGTAAGTTTTTGTGTTCTTTCATTTTTCTATGACTGGCGCGGGGCAGAGGGGGCAGAGTGAAAGGGATCGTGTCAGCGTAGCAGAGGAGGGGGACAGCGGGGCAGAGGAGGGGGATGCAGAGGAGGGGACAGTGTGACGGGGCAGAGGAAAGGGACAGCGGGGCAGAGGAGGGGGGACAGTGTGAGAGAGGGCAGAGGAGGGGACAGAGGGCAGAGGAGGAGACAGCATGACAGAGGAGGGGGACAGCGTGACAGAGGGCAGAGGAGTGGGGCAGAGGAGGGGACAGCGTGACAGAGCAGAGGAGAGGGACAGCGTGGCCGAGGAGGGGGACAGCGTGAGAGAGAGGAGAGGGACAGAGTGCAGAGGAGGGGACAGAGTGCAGAGGAGGGGACAGCGTGACCAAGGAGGGGGACAGCGTGAGAGAGGGCAGAGGAGGGGACAGCGTGACAGAGGGCAGAGGAGCGTGACAGAGGGCAGAGGAGGGGGACTGGGGCAGAGGAGGGGGGACAGCGTGAGAGAGTGCAGAGGAGGGGACAGCGTGACAGAGAGCAGAGGAGGGGGGACAGCGTGACAGAGGGCAGAGGTAGGGGTTCCGTGTCTGGATGCAGAGGGGGCATTTTTGCATACAACTAAATAAGTATTTCTGTCCTGACCTAAATACTTATTACAATTTTTTGACCCAACTACTTCTAAAACAGGACTGCTCAATAATTATTTTGGAGCGGTGCCTTGATAAAATTTGGAGACTCTAAGGATGCTGCGCACTGCAAAAGTTTGGGAACCACTGGCCTAGACTCTTTTTTGAAACAGTTAATACTTCTAATTAGGGAACCTCTTAAAAAAAGCCTTGAATGAATCCCAGACAAGAGGTGGAGCCGCTGTATCCACATAGTAAAGTACCCTTCCCATTGCGATTCTGAAGGGGTTAAGTCTCCAAAATACTTGACCTCGAGAGGCATGAAGCTTTACAGTGAGTACCAACGGGGAGTGATCTGAAATCCCGCTTGGTAAATATGCAACATCCGAGACAGTCGGCTGCAACCCCTTTGATAAAGTCCTAAATCAATTCGGGAAAAGGCATTATACGAAGTAGAGTAACATGAAAAACGAACCTCTACCGGATGTCTCAGACGCCACATGTCCACCAAGCTCATCACTTCCACCAGATCAGCAAATTTTGATTTTCTAGCATGTATAGTATCCCCCACCTCACTCCATCTATCAACATTAGGATCCAACACATTATTGAAATCCCCACCACAAATCACTGGAGTGTCAGGAGACAGAGAGATAAAATCACTGCATTTCTTTAAAACTTCTCCACTATAAGGGGGCGGGACATAAACTGACAGTAAGTTTATACGTTTAGAATAAAAAATACCCCTTACAAAAACATATCGACCTAATGGATCGGATTCCACCTCTTCCAAAACAAAATTTACTTTTTTACGTATAAGAAGGGATACTCCTCTAGAGTGACCCGTATGAGTAGCATGATAGGCCCATCCAACCCACGGTTTATTAAGGGCCAACAATTTACCTCCCACTAGATAAGTCTCAGTGAGGCATATAACATCCTCCTCATATTTTTTTAATTGAGATATGACCAAGGACCGTTTAATTTTATCATTTAGGCCATGAACATTCCAAGTCAGGAATTTAATAAATCCCCTGTTCATCTTCCCATTTGCCATAACACCAGGGAATACACATGAGACATTTCCACATAGAAATCAAACCACTCCAACTCAGGCAGACACCCAGCCACCAGTCAGCCGCATTAACATATATCAAAACAGTTAACCTCATCATCTGACAGCATTTGCATGGAGAAAGAATACCATATCTGACACTGCATAGAACTCTAACATATCTACCCCTCCCTACCATATCCAAACAACCCCCCTCCCCGTATATCCACCCCCAACTAAGACATACCTGGATCCCATTACACCTACCCCCCATCTCCTCAAACAGCGTACACAGCTATCTCCACGTATTTATGAAAACACTGGTATACACCGAAAACAGGAGAGGGAGGTCGTGACCCTTTAAGCAAGGGAAGCCACCCAGCCCACAACTTTACCCTACTTCTTCTCCAGCACCCCACCCCCACCCGATCCACTATCACCAAATATAAGATCCAACATTTTTTCAAAAATATCACCCTATAATTGACATCTTCGTTAACATCCAATAACTTCTATATTAATCCAAGCGTTTCAATATGTATAAACATAAATCAAGGTGATATACATTCACGGAGCTTATCTCAAACATTTTAACTATCAAAGGTATACACTTTTTAATAGCACCATTTCAGTCCAGGAGGTCAATACGTCACCAGAAGCATCTTCAATCCGGACGAAGACATCTAGGAGCTCTCCTATCCAACCAGTGAGTCACCTCCGACGGTGATCCAAAAAAGAGGGTAGTTCCATCTGCAACCACCCGCAATCTGGCCGGGAAAAACATAGCATACGGCAATTGCATTTCACGAAGGCAACGTTTCACCTGTATAAATTGAGCTCTGCTCTTTTGTACATCCACCGAGAAGTCAGGAAATACAGCCACTCTTTGGTTTTGATACATTAAGGGAACCTTTGTCTGAGCCAGGTGCAGAATAGCATCCCAATCCTTATAGTGTAGCACTTTAGCAATAAATGTGCGTGGCTGCGCACCAGGAGGCGGCCTCTGAGTCGAAATCCCATGCGCCCTCTTCACCGCAAACTGGGCCGTGAACTCCTCTCTGCCGAATGTCTGGATCATCCAATTCTCCAAAAATTTCTCCAGAGCATCACCCTCTGCCTTTTCAGGGAGACCCACCAGCCTAATATTGCTACGTCTGAGGCGGCCCTCCATGTCTGACATTTTTTATTTAACCGACACCATCTGAGCCTCCAAACCAGCAACTTTCTGTGGCAAAGTGTTAGGCTCACCCGCTCCGTCGCGCCGCACTTCCAGGTAGTCCCGGCAGCGATCACCTGACTTTCCGCTCTGACACACTATCTGTGTCAGAGCAACGAGTTATCAGCGTCTGTCTTCCCTCTGGTGTTTCCTCCTTGTGTGCTCTCAGCGTTTGTCAGGATCAGGATTTCTTCAGTGTACCGACCCGGCTTGTCTCCTGACTACTCTCCTGTATGCTCCCTGGCATTCTATTTGAGATATATCGTGTACCGACCCAGCTTGTCTCCTGACTACTCTTCAGTCTGCTCCCTGGCACTACTATCTGGATTGTTTGTGTACCGACGCGGCTTGTCTCCTGACTACTCTTCAGTCTGCTTCCTGGCACTGCTATCTGGACTATTCTGTATCATGGACCGGAGAGATTCCTGCTTTCCACCCGGCTGTACGTTCTAGGATACTACGGTTAGTGTACCTCGCTGTTACTTCTAGTGTGCTACTGTTACCTTGCTGTCCATCTCATAGAATCTTATCCTTACGTTGGTAGGCTAACCTCGGGGCCGTGACCTGCGGTTCTCCGGCAGCTAAACCCATCCTGCCTTGCGGCGGTTCTTGGAGAAGACCGGGAGGGCCGTTAGACTCCGCGCCCTGGGAAGGCCGGCTCAAATACCAACTAAGGTAATTCCGAATTGTAACACAAAGGAACTGTAGTATCCTCTAGTATTGAGATGCGGACCTCTGCCACACGGTCACGAATCTTCTGAAAATCCTGCCGCATCAATGATAGGTCAACCTGCACCTCTCCAATTTTATCCATTACCTTCTTTTCAGAGGCAGCGATAGCTTTCAGGACCTCTTGAAGAGTAGAATCAGCAAGTAAATCTGTATCTTTGGAAGAATGAGGCGCCTGCGGCTCAAGTACAGGACTTCCTCCCGATGCTGCGGAGGAATTGGAACATGCATACTTCTCCAGCTTACTAGCAGCAGTAACATTTGTAGAGTGTTTTCCCATAATAACGCCTTCTATTTAGCCAAAAGCAGATGCAGTATAAGGTTGTATATAGGATGATCTCACTGCAGGTGTTCAGAAACAGGTCATTCAGGCCTCAGCTGAATCCAGTAATTTCAAAGAGGGATGTGGCCACTACAGTACTGAATAAGGTGAGCTGTATATAAATCAAACAGTACCTTCACAGCAATGGCTCAGATATGAGGGCCCTCAGGCAATTCTAATGATCCCTGTGTTGTCTCCAAATAGGGGGTCTCAATCATTTTCCTCAGAAAGCCCCAATACACAGCAGTTTCCAGATATCCACACCTCCAGCACCAGACATATATATATATATATAGACCTGCCTCCTTTACACTCTCCTCTCCAAGATGGAGCCGCGGCCCACGCTATGGCGGGAAGATCCTCTCCATCTATCCTCCACACCACCAGTGATCACAGGGCTGCCTTCCCCACCTCCAGCAATCCCCACAGGAGACACATAAGTGGGAACCCCCGACAATGGCAGGATTCAGGTCGACCGCTGCCAGGCTCTGCACACAGCTCTCCGTGACAGCCGCCCTGACCCGCTGCCACACATTATTTTTAGATCGGAGGGAGCAGGGGGACCTACACTGCCGAACCAGACAGTTTCAGCCTTGAGGGAGCAGGCCAGGATGGTATGATCAGATATTTTGGCCGGGGAGCTTCAATGTATGCGACCTTCGCCTTGCTCCTCCAGGCCACGCCCCTGGATTATGTTCTATCTTTACATTTAATTTAACCAACGAAATTTGGAGGAAAATAGCCTTGATAAAGGCTACCATGCTGGCTGCAGTTTACAGTGTATGTCAGTTAATGCCAGTTGTAAAAAATAAAAGCATTCTAACCAGGAAGAATCATATCTGTGCAAACAGTAATGGCCAAAGCAAAACACATATATGTTCTACTTAAATGATTATTACTGGAAGAATACTCTCTGTGCTCATACAGAAGACGACATTGCTTCATCAATACATGCCACTAGCTGGGTGGGAGATGGAATGATAAAGATGTCACCAAGTACAGTGATGTAGGCCCTATCCCCTGAAGCCTTTTGGTGGATGTAACATAAATAATTATTGCACCTGTTGCCATTCAAATATAAACACCTTAATATTATTCTATATTCATATTAGCCCCTTAATATAATGAACATTAAAAATTGCACTATAATTTAATTATTAATTTTGTCCCTAAAATCATGAAATAAGTTATTTTGATTGCCACAATAATTCATAAATCATGGCCTAATCTGTGTGGAGTTTGTATGTTCTCCCGTGCTTGCGTGGGTTTCTTCCGGGTGCTCAGGTTTCCTCCCACAGTCCAAAAACATACTAGTAGGTTAATTGGCTGCTATCAAACTGAACCTAGTCTGTGTGTGTGTGTGTGTGTATGTATGTTAGGGAATTTAGACTGTAAGCTCCAATGGTGGCAGGGACTGATGTGAGTAGGTTTCTCTGTACAGCGCTGTGGAATTAGTAGCGCGATGATGATGATGATAAATCAATAATGCCTCTTCTTATGTTATGAATGGCAATATCACCCCTCTTAACCACCTGTTTTGCTGGCTTTGTGAAACCGCCACTTCATACATACGGTGGTTTCTATGTAGTAAAGGGGAAGAATCGGGACACTGGTGTTGAACATTTTGCTGAATGTAACACTAATTTTTGGGCATTTTATCAGTGTTTTTACCTTTATTTCATCCAGTGGTTTAAAACCCATCTGTAAAAACACTTTATTAGTTGGTGTAAGCTCAGTTATTTTTACTCTATTGCTGAAAATATGTTAGACCTCTAACCTGCCTCTGACCTACATTTTCATGCTAGCAAGGCAGCTATTCCTTTTTATATTACTGAATAAGCACAGATATCTCTGGACAGGAATAAAGGAATTTGCTAGGTAACAACACTACTAATATCCGTCATATATTTAACAATTTACATTCTTTCTACTCATGTGTGTAACAGTCAGTAGACCATAGGTGCAAAACATACAACCCACAGGCCGATGGTGGACCCAACCACAGTAAGTGTAATGACCTGTTGGGCCATATAAAGAGCACTTATGGATTGGACCACCAGTCCTCATGTTCACAGATAGTAGAAACATTTATATAGAAACATTACCTCCCATCAGGTCCTTATTTGAAAAGATGAACCAGCAGGAAAGACGATGTATACTATTAGTGTTGTAGTTAAGTATTTGTCTTTTTTTACATTATACATCATATGTGGTTCAGCATATTATTGTTGATACCAGATATGGCTCAATTTTCACCAATTGGCACAAAATATGGCTTAGATTTCTCTTGTTGAAGCCAAATGGATATATTTTTTACTATTTGGCACTTATGACCTTTTGGTACACACAGCTAGCAGCAGTGAAATGATTCATAACTCTTTAAGGCAAGGATAGCTTAATTTTCTTTTTGTTTTTCCACAAGCATAGGCATTTTTCATTCTTCATTTCAGTAGTGTGTCCACTCAAGGAAACAAAGATAGGGATACTCTGAGCCACAGCTTGCCGCCAGAGTCGTTTGTCTAGCACTGACTAGGAGGGAGGGTGTGTAGACATTCCCCCAGATCATATGCCACACAGTAGTGAGCCCAATTCATAATATGCCACACAATAGTGGCCCCAGTTCATATTATGCCACATAGTAGTGCCACCAATTTCATATATACACACATTATCCCATATATTAATAAAAAATATGTAGGCGGCTCTATTTTGCTATCTGTGACCTCTGGAGTCAGTACACTGTACATCACCTATTTTATTAGAGATGGGCGGGCTCGGTTCCCCGAGATCCGAATCCTACCGAATTTAGCCTGAGTACCGAGCCGAGCACGCTCGGTACTCTCCCTCCCCGTTCGGATTCAAAATCGAGGCAAAACGTCATCGTGATGTATTCGTATTTCTGAGCTCGGTTCTCGCGAGATTTGAAAAGCATAAATACCAGCCTCCACAGCAATCCATTGCCATTTAACAGAGGGAGAGAGCAGGTTTAGGTCACACTGGCTATATCAGCGCAGGGACAGAGCAGTAATTGGACACATTATTGTTTCTATTCAATACCATTGTAATCTTAATACCAGTTGTTACAGCAGTAAGAGGAGGATAGAGGAGGGTTTTTGTTCAGTTTCTGGCACTCCAAGTGCTTTTGGGGTGTTCCCCATTCTTTTGCATTAATTTTTCTGGTTGTGAAAAGTCCTATTTGGCAGCAGTGTCAAAAAAATATATTTAGCACTCCCAAGTGCTTTTGGGGTGTCCCCCATTCTTTTGCATTAATTTTTCTCGCTGTCAAAAGTCATATTTGTCAGCAGTATAAAAAACAATTTTTAGCACTACAAGTGCTTTGGCCTAATTAAAATGGATTCAAAGCAGTCCACATATGAGCAGAATCAGCAAACAGGTTCTGTCACCAGTCCTGATGGTAGTGTTCCCAGTACGTCATCTGGGAAAGGCGATGTCAAACTACATAGTCTTTTGAAATCAGGCAAAAAAACACACACCCAAAAAAAATTAACAGTGTTGAACCGAAAAAGAAGTGTAACTGAGGAAAAGTTAAGTGCCGATGAAAAAAAAATTTGCCAACATGCCATTCTACACACGCAGTGGCAAAGAGCGAATGAGGCCTTCGCCTTTCTCTATTAGTGGCAGATCCAAAAATGTTACCGAGCCTTCTTCTTGTACGATAACTCGTGACCAAGCAAGACCAAGTAATTTGGAGTCTACAAGTGGTGCACAGCTACTATTACGCGTCAAAGCCGAGCGGAAAGATAACCATAAGGCATTAGAGGATAATGTATGCTCTGAATCAGAAATGACACCACTCCCTGTGGAGAGTCCATCCACCAGTGGTATGTCTAATCGTGAGCATTCTGTTAGTGTACCCATAAAGAATGGGCCTTTCAGCAGTTCTGCTGATGTGTGCCTGAACAGACCGAGTGTAGCCGGTGATCAGGGCCGGACTGGCCATCTGGCACTTCTGGCAAATGCCAGAAGGGCCGATGGCTATATGGGCCGGCCTGACTCCTCCTCTCTTCATGGTAGCTGGTTCCTCCCCGGGAACCAACTACCTCTGTTGCGCTCCCTCCTCTGCATTTACAAGCAATCTGGACACTTCCTAGATTTTTTTTTTCTGAATGGGTGTCACGGGGGTGCCGCGATTTTCGGGGGGTTCACGGGGGTGCCACGATTTTCGGGGGGTTCACGGGGGTGCCGCAATTTTCGGGGGGTCACGGGGGTGCCGCGAATCTCAGAGGGGGGGTCACGGGGGTGCCGCAATTTGCTCTCGGGGATCACCAGTGTGAGAGAGCCAGGGAGTAGGGGCTGCTGGGAGAGTGGGTGAGAGAGCGAGGGGGTGCTGGGAGAGGGGGTGAAAGCCAAAGGGGAAGGAGGGGGTGTTGGGAGAGGGGGTGAAAGCCAAAGGGGAAGGAGGGGGTGCTGGGAGAGGGGGTGAGAGAGCCAGGGAGGTAGGGAGTGCAGGAAGAGGGGTGAGAGAGCCAGGGGATAGAGGGTGCAGGAAGACTTGTGAGAGAGCCAGGGGGTAGAGGGTGTAGGAAGACGTGTGAGTGCCAGGGGGGTAGACAGTGCAGGAAGACGTGTGAGAGTGCCAGGGGAGAAAGTATTGCAGGAAGACGTGTGAGAGTGCCATGGGAGAAGGTGGTGCAGGAAGACGTGTGAGAGAGCCAGGGGAGAAGGTGGTGCAGGGGGTTAAGTGAGAGGGACAAAGGAGAAGATGATGCAGCAGCATAGGTAAAAGAAAGTGTAAAGGGAGAGACATCTTAAGATTGGGAATGTCAGGGATAGAGCCGTCATAAAACACAAATAGTAATGAAGAATGGGAATGCACAGAGGGGACAATTCACTTATATTTTCCATACCCCCACTTCTAAATTTCCGCTTCGACCACTGCCCTCTGTCCCTGCTCCCGACTGCCTGTGTGAGCTGACAGCTGCTGATCCCTCCTCGCCCAGTGCACCCAGTAAGAGAACAGAACACAGGATGCTATAATCAGGTAAGTTCAAATATTTTCTCGTGTGCAATGTGTTTTTAACCATCCTTTCTTGAACTGGGGGCACTACTGTGTATCCAATGACATTTAAAACACTATGTATTGCTCATTATTGCGCTGTAATGTTTCTTGCATATTTATCTGTACAAAAATTTTTAATTAAGAGGAAAAAACATTGCTTGTCATAAATTTTATCTGATTGTGTCAATATATCTATTTATGTTTGCATTGTAAATGGTGTATTAAGCTGCTCCTGGGACTTACACACTCAGTATCTGATATGCTGTACCAATTTATATTTGTGAATGAGTTTTTGTATGGGCACTACTAATGATTTGTGGGCACTACTATGGCATAATGTTATTTGGGGACACTATTATGGCATAATATGACCTTGGGGCACTACGATGTGGCATAATATGAACTGGGCAAGTCTTTCATTGTTGAATATGACGGGAGCCCAAAGAAGTTGCTGTATCGGGGTCCAAAATTCCTCTTGTCGGCCCTGCCTGTGAGTCAAGGGGATAGACGTCTCCAGGTAAATAATCTAAATGTTTCCTATCTAATCAAACTGATGGATCACATCCAATTATCTCTCACCCACCTCCAATATTCCCCTTAATTTATATACTGTGTTATTTAAAATGAATAGAAAAAAGACGCATATCCAGTTACTAAAAAAAAGTTAGTAAAAAAAAATATTTTTCTCTGACATTTTGCTGTAGATGGAAATACTTTTAATGTGGTCGTGTGGGTTCAAATGATCATTCAATAGTTATGTTTTTTTTTTTTAGATATATGTTAGAGTTTTATTTCATGTGGAATGATTCATGAGAAATCTGCCATTACTATTTAATTGAGGGAAAAGGGTACCTGTTACCTATATGTGTGTATGTATTCTGTTGTTGCTCTCTTGTGGGAGATTTGAAAAAAGCAAAACATTGGTTTCCTACAGTGGCGCCTGTATAATTGGTGGTATTGCTGTAGTATGGGGTGGCGTGGTGGTGGCAATGTTCTAGTGTGTTTGGGGCTTAGTATTGTTAATAAGTTGGAGAGGGTATTGCTGTAATGTGAGGATGCTGTAATGTGGGGGGTGATGCCGGATGCTGTAATGTGGGGGGGGGGGGGGGTGATGCCAGATGCTGTAATGTGGGGTTGATGCTGGTTGCTGTAATGTGGGGAGTGATGCTGGTTGCTGTAATGTGGGGGGTGATGCTGGATGCTGTAATGTGGGGGGTGATGCTGGATGCTGTAATGTGGGGGGTGATGCCGGATGTTGTAATGTGGGGGGTGATGCCGGATTTTGTAATGTGGGGGGTGATGCTGGATGCTGTAATGTGGGGGGTGATGCCGGTTGCTGTAATGTGGGGGGTCATGCTGGGTGCTGTAATGTGGGCGGTCATGCTGGACGCTGTAATGTGGGAGGTTATGCTGGACGCTGTAATGTGGGGGGTGATGCCGGTTGTTGTAATGTGGGGTGTGATGCTGGTTGTTGTAATGTGGGGTGTAATGCCGGTTGCTGTAATGTGGGGGTGATTGATGTAATATGAGTGTGTGTGCGGGGTTATTTATTGCTGTAATTTGGGCACTAATAATGTATTGTAATGGTATTTATTGATGTAATTGGGGTGCTAACAATGCAATGCTGAGGGTCATTAGGAGAAATAAATACCCCCACACACACTCACTCATACTACATCATATTGTACAGCACTAGCAACGCGCACTGCGCCAGCATCAGTGCGCAACAATATAGTGCATGGAGCTCACAACACGTGGGCCTGTGTGCTATAAATGCCAGGGCTGATTTTTAGTCCCAGTCCGGCCCTGCCAGTGATACACCAAGTGAGGATGACACTTTGGAATTAGAAGAGGATGAGGGGGAGATTTGGGTAGCCGACGAGGGCGCTAATGAGGATGTGGTTGATTGTGTAAGTCCTGCGCCAGTGGCAGCAGCGTGGCACCAGTGGCAGTAGTTCTGGCATGTGAGGTTCTGGCACCAATTTGCACTTTTCAAACACAAGCAGAGATGACGCAAGTGGCAGACCACAACAGTTTGACATCTGGGCTGGTTTGAAGGATTTGACAAAAAAATTTGCGACCTTGCACATAACTCCAACCAATCCTACTATTAACATGCAAAGGATGGTGGAGGGCCTAGCAGGGATTAAACTCTATTTTTCCTAATTTGCACTAATACGATTTGGGTGTAATATACACTCAAAGTCTAGTGCTCAATTGCCAAGAGTCATTGATGAAGAGGAAGACAAGCAGGCTTGTCTGTAGAATTTGCAGGCAAATTCTACTGCGTTATATAGGTAACACCCAAAGAGAAGAGCTACATTGCTCTATTGCTAATTGTAATTGCTGAAATAGAAATAATAGGGCTGACACTCTTGGTGTAAATCTGCAGTTACATTTTGTTGTACCATAGCTCACTCAGAAACAGGAGAGGTGGCAGGGTTCAGTGCTTATCTTCCTCAAACAATACTAATTCATCCCACCACCATAGAAGTCTGTGTACTATGATGTAATTGCCGATAATGTCCTTCGAAATGGAATTAGTAGTTCATTTTAGGGCAGAGCTGTCACGATTCTTTTACAGCAGAATATCTAAATGTTGTGCGGAATCATCTGCATCACCACTGGGTGTCTTGGGAAAGCAATTTTTTGTACAACAAGCAGTTGCCTGAGAAACTGAAGGAGAAGACATCTAAACAAAATGTCGATAGGTCTTGGATCCTTGTGAAGCAAATTAAGTATTTTGTCTACAATTAAAATATAGTTAGCACATTTACTTTGTTTTATGTCACGCGCTAAATTTCTGTAGCTCCTTGTGAAAATGTATTATTATGGCAATCACTTGACTCAAGCTAACCGTGTCTGCACTCTCTTCACAGGTGATTACTTCGCTGGACTAAAGTACATTCCCCTCAAATGCTAGTCTTCTTGCAGCTGCTGCATTCTCCTACATGCTGTTGCAGAAAACTGAAATTGCCCCTAAATTTTTCCGGACACAAACAGCATCCCCTGCATGTAATTTTTTTAAAGTTCTGTAACACCAAGTTGATTGTGTGTGCAAAACAGGAAATGTGATGGAATTCAACCCCGCTGTAATGCTTGAACAATATTGGGGTCGTCATCAGAAATGACATATCCTCAGGAGAGTCCAAGCAGGTTTAGCCGTCTTTCAATGACATCCCTTAGTTTTTGGAACAGATTGTCAGCTGTATGCCTCTTAGTGAAGCTACTGATACACAAAGTAGCCTACTTCTGAAAAAATGTGATGTACTTGGTTGGGTACATGCTGCTGCTGTCCCTGCTGGTGAAGGCGAATGACCAACCCAGTGGCCTGTCACAGTCATATTGCCCACATATCTGTGGTTAAGTGTACAGTGGGTAGAATGTAATTTTGTAGCCCAATGATTACATTTTTAAGAACTGTCTGGTAGAGGTGAGGAATAGCTTTTCAAGTAAAATGGGGTTGCCATGGAATTTGGTAATAGGGACAGAACACCTCAAGTAACTGTCTAAAACCAGCTGCATTAATAATGGACATTGGACGCAGATCTAATACTAGCATAGTCCTTATGGCGTCGGTGATCCGCTTTGCGACTGGGTAACAGATTTCATACTTGCTTCCTCTTGCAAAGGATTGTTTAACTGTAAATTATTGGTTCTGGGGATATTGATGATGAAGGTGTTGGGGGGGGAGGTAGATTGCAGGTGCTGGGATGTAGATGAGAGAATGGAGGAAGATGATGCTGGACTGCTTGTTGTTATTTTTTTTAACCTAAGTTTCTGATTTTCCCAACAGCTTTCCAAGAACTCACTGAAAAATGACGTAACATGGATGAGGATCCCAGATGGTTAAGGTCCCTACCTCTACTGAGTGTGGCTTTAAAAACGCTACAAATGGCTAGTCAACTGTTGTCAGGATTTCTGTAAAAATAATTCCACACTTAAGAGGTGGATTTTTGGTATTATGCCCAGGCATACCAATGGCCTTTTTCTTATCACTGGCAAGAAATGCAGCAATTTTTCTTTGAAAGTGTATGTAAATCATATTGTGACCTAGGAGGTGGGCAAAATTGAATGGAAATGACTGGAAATTAGTATTAGTGAGGTTAATAATAATGTAGGTACAAAATAATACCTAAATTCTGTTATTTTAGGCCAAAAGAAAGTATTTTTTTTAACAAATAGCAAAACAAAACCAAAACACGCAATGACGGTTTTGCAAAACCAAAACCAAAACACGGGGGTCAGTGAGCATCTCTATATTTTATATATTTATGCCATCTTTAATAATGCAGCAGTGTCAAGTTTTCAGACTAGTACATTTGTAGTCAGTCCACTTCCCAATATATCAAGTGGGAGTTGGGAACATCTGGAAAACATTTCAATTTTATATATGGTAAAATATATGCATTGTAAAACATTATTCGTACAGCTTGGTACTAATCTTCCTACCATTTCCCCCAAATGTATCATTACATGTCAGCAGCTTTTTAACATGTGGTACCTGTGATCTCGTATACCAGCAGGTTTTAGTGGCAGCAGAGCTAATGTTTTAAACTTTAAAAGAGTTTTTGTTAAAATGAAGGTATTTTCTTTACAGTTTCAATGAGCTGTGAATGTGCCAGAGTTTTGCAAAGTAACATGGGAGGAGCTGCTGCGGCTGGGAATGCACAGCAGCTCCGTTGCGGCTATCTTGAATGATTAGAGAGAAGCAGCTGTGGTAACGTACCGGTGACCCCACTATAATGCAGCTGTGCATTAGGATGTGCTTTGGCACACCCAGCACCCTTTTTGCACATGCCTATGTCCACAAGCTATCCCCAGGATTACCTCGTTGAGTGGATTGTTGAACATTAGGGTGAGTTTGTGTATGGTAATGCTTATTTACTTCCAGGTCTCCAATCCAATACCAAAATACTGCCATAATAACCCTAGAGGTGGGTTAGGGGCAAATAGAGGGCATATGGAGTAATTTTGGGAAGGGTGGGGATCCCGGGGGCCATAAGGGTCAACTGATCAGTTTTCTCCATCTATGGTGTATTAGGTAAGGCTGGACTTCTTGATATTTGCTGATTGATAGCTGGTTACTGTGGAGGGGTCAAGTATGTTTGTAGCCCACTAGCATGCAGTCTTCTCCAGGTACGGCCCTCACAGAGATTTGAGTTGTGCATCCCTGCTCTAGATTATATACTTGGGCAATCTTATTAAAAGGGCACAAATATCTTAAAAAACCACAACAACCAATTTCATATGAGCTTTCATTACTTTGTTTCCTTTGGGCAGATTTGGGGGTATATTTACTAAACTGCAGGTTTGAGAAAGTGGAGATGTTGCCTATAGCAACCAGTCAGATTCTAGCTGTCATTTTGTAGAATGTACTAAATAAATGATAGCTAGAATCTGATTGGTTGTTATAGGCTACATCTCCACTTTTTCAAACCCGCAGTTTAGTAAATATACCCCTTGATCTTGAGAAATGTCGTTGATAGGAGTTTTCGAAGCACTGGCATAATGGTGAGAAAGCTACTCAATATCATATGTGACTAATCCATGTTTTACTATTCCCATGCGTAATACTAGATATTAAAGTATAATTTAAGATATAATCACTTCAATGTATTTTTCAGTCATCAAAGCAAATATTAGTGGGTCCTGTCCCATTACACATAATTGGAGTGTGTTGTATTGGATAGATTGGACATATGTATACTGCTTTTATAAAGCACAAAGAAAACATAAATCAATACAACCTGAAAACAAACAGGGAATTTTCCCAATCTCCCTACCTGTTGACTAAAGCCTCATTTGCTGTTTAGTGTTTATTTTGTCCTTGTTAAAAAAAAAAAAAAAAAAAAAAAAGAACATGTTACAGTCAGTACATTATTGTACCTCTGTGCTATCAGTCAGGCATTACATATTATAACTTTTATGGAACAAACCTACCATTCCACGAGAAAAAGAGAAAGAAAAAAACCCAGCACCAATCTTAACCGTAAACACCCACTGTGGAAACACAACACATAACATAATGAAAGTATGTAAATCACATAGGAATTATAGGGACACTTGTGGGGGTATTCAATTGACGGCGGGATCGCCAAAAATCCCGTACTCGAAAGATATTACCGTTAATACGGTAATATCTTGCTGGATTTCAGCTCGCGGCTCCCTGAGCTGCGAGCTGAAATCCAGCAGGTAAATTACCGTATTAACGGTATTTACGCGCAGCATTACCGTATTAACGGTAATTTTTTTAGAGCGTGGGATTTTCGGCGATCCCGCCGTCAATTGAATATGCCCCATGGAGTCAAAAAAGGTCACTGATACAAACATGGTTGTTTGATAAATGACTCCTTATGTGTGGCTGTATCTATGTTTTATATAATGTTAGTTGAATATCCATGGTTGGCCTAAGGTGACCTTTGTGTATCTATCAACAACACAGAGAGAAAGGATTAAATACTCTGGGTGAATTGTGGTGGTTAAAAAATGTTTTGAAAACCTTAGTAACACCAAATTATTAATTCTGCAAAGGTCTCTGTAATTGGGAAATAAATATAAAGAATGAGAAAATGCCATTATGCACCTAAAACAGGTCGTGTTTAAATGTATTAATATGCTTTCATTAGTGCTGCACACAGTATTTGAGTCAAATAAATGTAATTGTTGAGTAGGTATAGTAACTCCCTGGAGTGTTTTAATGACTAGTATTATGTTTTGTTTGTCTGCAAGGAAAGACATATCATTGACAGTAGCATTAAAACTTTAATTGGAATAGGAGCCATAATCCATTAGCCTATTTTAAGACTTTTGATGTCTTTACTAACCTCAGGAATTATATATGAGGTTAAAAGGTCTGGAACTGATTTTGCAGTATTTAGAAAACACAGTGTGATATATTGGTAGCTTTTATGTTCTACTGGATAAGAAAAATATTAACACATGGGGACATGAAGGTAGATTTAGTAAAGGCTGTTTCTTTTTTTCCAGCGGTTTCAACACTGCCAAACTGTAGGTAAAACAGCTGAAAACCATAGTTTATCTAAGCACCACTTTACAAACCACCATCCTGATTTTTAACATGATCAAAATACAAACAACAAGATTTACTAAGCTTAATTTGAACAAAACACCAGGAAAACAGCAAAAACAAAAGAGGTGGTTGTGAGAGGCAGGAATGCTCAAACTGCATGCTCCTTGAGCTATCTCATACTTACCAGCTTTCTTCAGCTTTCTTCCGTGAGCCTGCCGTTGGAGGTGGGAGTGAGCGGGCGGGGCGCCAAATATCGCGTCATTTTTGGACCCGCCCCCCTGTGACGTAATGACGCAAACGCGTCATTTGACAGCGGGGGGCAGGGCCAAACGCCGCGATTCACCCGGAATCGCGGCGTTTGGGACCTAATTCTGCCCACTTCACTAGGAACTGGGCACTTCCTAGTGAAGTAAGCAGAATTCGGGAGATTGCCACACTCGCCCAGGAGTCCGGGAGACTCTCGCAAAATGCGGGAGTCTCCCGGACATTCCGGGAGAGTTGTCAAGTATGAGCTATCTTGTCATTTTGAACATAAGAGAAGGTATCATTGACTTTTTAATTATGGGACAATCATTAGTTATTGATTAAGGGACACAATTAATTTATAATTAACTTATGTGGCAAATTTTATTTTTTAATGTGTGGAGAGGCAGAATGAAGGGTATGCAGTTAGTTCACAGTGACTGTAGCATTGTCCCCTGGAGATTCAACCTATTTAGAGTAGCCCAGATCTCCAGATACATCTGTTTTTGTTGCTTTCTGTGGTTGTAGTGAGGGAGAATACAGAGATTAAGTTGCTTGACAGATGGAGCACCAGGTTTAAAGGCAAGCAAAACATGCCGTGCAGTCACATGTGTAATATGACATCATTGCACACCTGGATGCATGCTACATATTGGTGCCTACAACATTACATCATCGCTTATGCACTGATATGCACAATATACACAGCTAAATTCCTTTGCCGGCAAGGATGAACTCCACACTACAAACAAAGGGGAAAGAGCAAGGATAAAACCAACAACATTGTAGAATATCAAAACATAGGTAGGGGATCAAGTCATTATTAACCTGTGAATGCCTGCCAAATTATTTTTTTTAAGTGGCGTTGGCATGTGCTTTAAACCTACGAGCCATGTTTTCGTGATGCAAATTTGAAGTATGGTCGACGGGTGAGATCTAATATGTCCCGATCGAAAGGATGGGCTTTATTTGATCTTTTAAAAACACCTCAATTTGCATCAGACCCACTAATAAGGATGGGACGATTATTGTACAAAACTATATTGACTACAGGTGGAAGGTTCTTAATCAATTATTGGATACATCCACTTAATCACTATTAACTGGTGATCCTCCGAAGTCCTTTAAAACCAACTTGGAATAAAACATTGAACTAGCGGTCACTAGGGGTTTCATTGATGACCCAACATTGAGATATTGGACTACTCACTTCCCTTTATGTATGTGATTTATACATTGCTCAAGATTCATAAGTACAGTACTACACAGGGCTTTCTTTTACAGTCACTTTCTCAGTTCATTGACTTTCACTTAAAACCCCTTATTAAAATATGTTCATTTTATACAGGATCCTTTGCACTTTTGTCTGAGATCTCAGAGCTTAATATGGGCATACTAAATTTCCTGTTGGTCACCATGGATGTCAAAAGATTGTACATTTTTATCCTACACTTTGCAGGAATTGAAGGAACATGGAGACGTTTGATCAATAACAACTACCGACAAGAGGGTCCAAATTAGTTTATTTATCGATATACTACAGATGACCCTAAAGCGCAATTACTTTAAGTTTGAACAGTTATTTTTTCTACAACATGCATTATTTTGAGCAGGAACATATCTTGCAGAAATATGGAGAACATGTCGACTATTATAGGAGATATATAGGTTATTTTTCTGTGGTCAGGGACGGAAATACAATTCTCTTGACTTCCCTGTAAAATTTACCATTGAATACAGAGATGCAAGTATAAATTTGTTGGATCCGGAGATTATTAAAAACAAGGAAAGCCTAATTACAATTCTTTATAAAAAGTTGGTTGCCTGGAACTTTTTTCTACATGCCCAGCTGTTTTCACTCAATACAATTTACAAAAAGGACTACAATATTCTCAATTTCTTTGAATTTTGAGGATTAACACTTGTCCCAACAAAGCAAATCAACAGCTGGATGAAATAATTTATCTTCTGTTTACACAACTTATTTGTTCATTTATTTTTATCATTTTAGTTCAGTGAGATATTTTCTGCTTTTAAGTTTATTGATGCATTGTGTTCTGCAGTTACATATGAGTTTGGATCCAAAGTTCACCTCTGTGTTGAGTCCCTCGCTGGATTGTTTTGTACACATTCCTTGCATTGGCATTCCTAATGATATTAATGTACTAATTTTCCATATATGTTTATTTTAATTCTGCATTTGAGTTAGGAGAAACGAAAACTATCTTTGCATTGGATTAGCTTGTTGTATTCTCACATGAATTTATTTTTGTCAGGCGCCGTCCCCGTATGAACAGTAGGCACCAGGGATGGCTGCTTTCCTTTCCCCCGCGAGCAACGGGACGCTCCTTCCTGACTTCGGTCCGGCAGCGCGGGCGCATGCACAAGACGACCTTGCTGCCTCTTCCTGTTGGCAGTCACCTGTTCCTGACTGCCAATTCCACTGCCACCAATGAGTTTTCACGTTCATCTATTTAAAGCTGGCTCTGGCACCATTAAGGTGCCAGAGCATCTAGGTCCACCTATGCTCCAGCGTTCCTGCAGGCTTCCCAGCATTCTGCCTGACTTCCTGGATTCTGACTCGGTTCTGTCTGACTTTGCCTTTGGATCTCCCTGTATCTGCATACTTCTTCTGGTTTTGACCTCTGGCTTCCTGACACTGATTTTGCCTGTTTCCTCTATACCACTATTGCCCGTATGGTTTGATCTCGGCCTGCACAACAACATCTATTCACCTGTTACTTCGCTGGTAGCTAACTGGGAGGGCCGAGACTTGCATGATTCTCGCAGTGAACTCCAAACTCCCTTGCGGGGGTCCATGGCGAAGACTGGAGGCTTGTTAATCTCCGCACCTCCTAACTTAGCAGCACAAATACAAGCAGATAAGACCTTCAGGATCAACAATTTTCATCTTTGCACCCTGGGTGCCAACATACTGTAGTCTATACCTCATTGATCACTGTATGCGGATGCCATGAGTTTAATTTTACACTGCTACCAGTCTCGTTATTGACCGCTCGGCTAGGTTACTCATGTTGCCTTGCAACTGATCAGCTGATCAGCCACACTGTCTAGACATGTGCATTACACTTTTACTCTGGTTGGATCCCGGTTACAACTGGAGGTGAGTGCTCCTATACCTGGATCGGTGAATCAGACTATGTATATTCTCAATAGCATTTGCGTGCCAGTAGTGCTGTTTACCTCAGATAGATGTTGACTAGCCTCATTATGTATTTTGTTACATATTGACTAGTAAAGTGGGCAGAATGGGAGCCTCAATGTGATTCACGTTTTATTGGCCCCGACCCCTTGGCATCAAAATTCAGTTATTCACCATGCCCCTCCCCCTTTGACCCTCCCTCTTCACCCCTCCTCTGGGATCCCCCGGAGGGCAACACTACAAAGCTGGTAAGTATGAATTTATGTGCACCAAAGTGATCCACATAAATTTGAGCGCGGATATTTGTAAATAATACTACAAATAATCAAATAGACAGCGGCTTACATGCTTAAAATATGTTGACAAATACCCACTATTACTTCATACATAGAACATACTTGCCTACTTTCTAAATGTGATTCCTGGGAGGTCTGAGGACAGGTGGGCATGTGGGGGGCATAGTCTGGAGATTTGTGTCACTAAACCCCACCCCCTAAGCGTTCGTCACACTTTTGCTCTATACCAGTAGGGGGCGGGGGCACGATGATGCGTTAATCACTAAGCCCAACCCTTCCAATTCACTTTACAGGACAGGCCGAGATACGGGAGGTTGCTCTGCTCTCCCAGGAATGCGGGAGGACTCCCAGAAATTCGGGAGTCTCCTGGACATTCCGGGAGAGTAGGCAATTATGACATAGAACGATACTAGCTTAGTTTAGAAATTAAACAATGATGATCCCTTCATTGAGACCAACTCGTGCTAGGATATTGCATTCATTTATCCAAAATTTTTGGGATAATTCTTGCTCTCTATTACCGCCTCCTAAGATTTTTTGGTACAAATTCAAACTCCATAAAAGTGAATGTATCCAACCAATTTTTATGAACTGAATTAATATGTCTAGGAAGGCTGTGTGTAGCAATCTAATTTTTAATATTGGACCTATGTTGTTTTTTTCGGGTTTTTAAAAACATTTTGATTTTCCTCTATAGGTTTAATTGCACCCACATCTGAAAATATATATGACAAACAGAATAGGCAGATTTTGAATATTACTGATGTAGGCAGATATTATTTTGTCACATCTTTACTACTGATATTTTAAAACATATTACACTATTAGAATTATACTGTTATTTTTAGCTTTTAATAAACATTGTGAGATGGTGACTGGTAAAGTCTGTGAAAGAAGGAATTTGTTCTCTTAGGACATTGTTATTTGTGTTTTAGAATGGGTGAATTAGGTTAAAGGTCACCTTGGGTAAGATGTCATAAAAGGAGGGTGTGTCTCTAAAGTTGTGGTGGAGAAGAATTGTGAAATGGCCCAATATCACAGTAGTGTGTACCCTGCAAGGATGAACGATTATCGTTCCAAAGGCCATCATATTGTTGAACAAGATTTTCAAACTGAACTAAAAATATTGTTCAACAATGGAACAATGTTAATCCAATTGTGCATTTTGTATGCACTCACAACTGTCTTGTATACACACTGCAGGCAGATCTGAGCTGGGAGTGGAAAAGGGCAGGGTGCTGCTGAAACTTTCTGCTTTTTCTTCACAAAAGTCTGTCTCACATAACAGTTCCTGGAGACAGCTCAACATAGACACAAACTGCTAGATCTCAGCAGAAGGTTCCCAGCAGCTTCCCAGTAACCCTGAGCTAGCCAGCATTAACCAAGCCACCGCTTGGAACCATAAACGACCCCAGTATTTGCCTGTAGAGTACAAGCCACCCTAGCAGATCGCCAGCTTTGTCACTTTGTAACAGTGCTAAGAGTATTCTGTAAATACTGTGATACTTTGTTTATCACATTGGCCACTTTGTAATGGTTTTAGCTCCGGGTTGCATTGGGTTAAAGATCACCTTACCTTTCAGCAGTAGAAGTGGATGAGTCTGCAGTGTGAATCTCTTAAATGGGTGGTGTTGGGTTACTGGGACTCTTGGCTCAAGCTGCTTAAAGGCTGTCAGGGCCATGGTTTCCCCTACAGCAGGACCAAAATGTAACAAAAAGGGCCCTCTGACATACACATGTGATAAGGACATTTAGTTTCCCAGTGAGTCTCTTTGCTTGGATAATGGTCCGTGCACAAGACAATTGCAATCAAAATGTTCCTTCCCTGTATGATGCTTCCATCACTCCCCTGTTCTTATATTCTTCATGTGTACCTGGTGGTTACCTTATGTTACCTTAGGTCTCGTCTTCCCCCTCAAATTGGAGAAATGAGAGTTTGTCCTGTGCCCAAGTCTCCAGGTGTGAAAGGAAGGACTTTGATTCTACTTGATTTAAATACCAAAAACCCTATCAGGATTGTTAGGAAGAACTTCCTCTCTGTTCAGTTGGACCTCTCTATCTTGCGTAACGGCTGGCTGGATATTCTAAGGTAAGCCCACAGTGTAATATTTATACATAGAAAAGAAAAGCTCATGTCAGTCTATGAAACTGATACTCCATTTCTAATACTGCCATTTGAAATACTGCTGTAGTGAAAGTGTTGATCCATATGGGGGGTATATGACAGGGAATTTTCTCTGTCTGCAGACAATATCTTTATACCTGTATCTGAGCAGCACAAAGGCGAGTTCACTTTGGTCTCGGAGATGGCTATCCCAGAAGGTGTACTGCTCAGGAGAAATTTGCAGAGTCTCAAACTTTTCAGCCAATGGTTATGACAGATGAAGAGCACAGAGCTGAAGATAAATTGTGTATAGTGTGTACACATGAATGGGCATGCCGAATGGGACTTTTTGTCTCCTGTCGTTGTTAAAATCGCTAAAACTATTGCATCGTTAGAATTTTCCTGTAGTGTCTACCCAGCCTTACTGTTTGATTATGCACAGACCAGAAGCATAGTAACTTTTGTTTTGATGGCAATAAAAGCCAGCCAGTCTGGATTTAAACCTGTACAAGTGGCCTATTTGACTGTCCATGCTGCTAAAAGCTGCTGAGCCTACCTGGAATAGATCGGCCAGCTTGTCCAACATCAATTATCCCTGTCTGCTGGGCAGACAAGCCTTTTAAACTTTAAAGTCCTCCAAGCTCTAGTCTGATTAACAGGTGTCAAACCCATGTCCACCACAACAACCTGAGTCTGACACCTCCCACTTCCCCTAGATAAATGTGGCCAGAACAGGTGTTCTCTTTGGCCTGTCTATAAGGCCTCATTATAGCCACACCCTGGAGCTTGAGAGCTGTGAGAGAAGACTCTTTCCTAAACACATACAATTTTTCTTTCTTCAATCCGTTAATTCAATTGAACATTCATTAATTATCATTATTTCAACCATTTCACAATATATATGTGGTTATAATGTGCTATATACAGCAGCATTTAATGCTTACATTTTTACATTTCAACTATTACAACTATGTCCTGTATGTCCCTGTTTTATGTATGCTCTGTTTTCTTCACTGACTAGTACTGTGGCACATATGCTGACTCACTATTAGATAAAAAGTACAGAGGTAATAAAAAATGTTCTATGTATATTTGTGCTTTGTGTTTTCTTGCTGTCCAGGTGGACAACACATGCAGCAGGAGGCAGAAATCATACTGTATGTTCTGTCACTGGCAGTATTTTCCACGCTGTTCTTGAGAAACTGACATGTGGATGGGATTTACAACAACAATGGTAAAGCACAACAATTGGGGCTGGGGTGTGTGAGCAGGAGGACCATTCAGAAGCTATGGACACTGTGGCTTTTAAATGGCCCTAACGCTCACTCTCCTCTTTTGCAGCCCTTTTAAATGAAAATGTAACCACTTTATGAGAATTTAAAGAGAATCCACCAGTTTTTATTAAAATACATTTTTACATAGCGCATTTTTACTATGTGTACATTTGTCATTTCTGGAGGCAAGTGTAGAGAGCAGATACCTAATATTGGTGGCTAATATGAAAAGTATATCCTCAATCCTGGGGGTTAGTGTAAAGCTGACAGCCAATCCTGGTAGCTGGCGTAAAAGGAGACCCCAATTTTAACGGTGAGTGTTGAAGGCAAACCCCAATCCTTTTGGCTGGTGCAAAGCAGACAGCCAATCCTAGTAACTAGCGTAAAGCAGACTCCCAAACTAGTAACTTGTGTGAGAGGCAAGTCTACATCCTTCTGGCTAGTGTGGGAAACAGACAGTCTGATTCTAGTGTCTAGTGTAAAGCAGACCAATAATCATGGCAGCTACTGTGCAAAGGAGACCTCCTTGTGGCTAATGTTGAAAGGAGATCTCCAAACCTTGAGATTAACGTGGGAAGCTGACTCCAACCCTGGTGGCTTGTGCAGAAAACAGACTCCCAATTGTGGTGGGTATCATGGAAAACAGACTTAATTCCTGTTTGCTAGTATAGAAAGAAGATGGTGGATAGTGTGGACAGTAGATCCCAAGTCCTGGTGGCTAGTGTAGAAAGTAGTCTGCATACATTGTGGCTATTTTCTAGAGCAGGCCCCAGGCCTATTGGCTACAGAAAGATGCAGACTCTATCACTTACCTGATCCAGCTAATGCTCCTCTCTCTTAAGTCCACTTGTTGCCAATTGCAAGTTATCATTGTAGGTTCCTCCTACAGAGAACTCTTATTGGCTGTCAGAGTTCATTACAGTCGGTAAACCTACAAATTGTCATAAATAAGGCCTCTGCTATACTACTGCTGCACTTAACATTCTGTGTCTTTCTACTTTGTTTCTCCTAACTACTAGCTGGGGTTTAAGATGGTACTTTATGACATATGGAATACATCCTAAGCCTGCTACTCTACCATATTTTTTTTTAACTGTGTCTTGTAAGCTCAGGAAAATATATCTTACCTTTCTGGTACTGAAGCCAAAGTTGCTGCTGGACTTTCTTGCTAGGGAATCGGATGGTACAGGTGAGCTCTGAACCATAAAGTGCCTCTGAAATGTAATGAGAGCCATAGATCTGTAGTATGCTCTGTAACTCTTCTTGACTACTGTGAGGACTTATGATCTTCAGCACATTGGCAAATCCTGTAAAATAAATGTTTGATGTTTTCTCCTATACCATTAAATGCAGCACAGTATAATGACTCATCACCAGTGTATTTTAATTATATCATGTGTATAGCCGCACTAGTAAATTGCAAAATGGGAATCACTGTGTAGAAATACTTTCTATGTTTACTTCTGAAGGGATGTTTTGGATAGCTGGCCAGCCACATCTGTTGATTGGTCTGAAGAATGATAAAATTAGTAGGATGAATAAAAGTGGACTAGTCTGTCTATTTAATTCAGCTGCCTCCACAATAATAGTAAGGGACCTCTTTTAACTGGTTGGTTCCAAAGAATCTAAACTGGATGCAATGTACCTCAAATTCTGCTTAATACAAGAATAACAGTATTATTAACATTTTATAAACATTTTAGTTAGCTATTTCAAAGTGCATTGCTGCAAAACATCCCCAAACGAGCTAACCTGTGGATAGTGAGATTGAGTTGAGCTTCACTTTATAGAGGTTGCTGCGTACTCTCCACTGCTGGACTACAGGATATCCCATGGCTTCATTAAACCTCACTTCACCTAAGAAGAGTGAGCAGAAAGGGTGTTAAAATTCTAAACAGAAATGATGATAAGAAAGATTTGAGATTCCAGGCTGAATGTTAAGAAGTGATACAACAATCTAAGTGTGTTTTCATTTCAATGATTGTTATTGCTATTTACCAAAATGTAGTCATCCAATTCTCCAGAGTTCAGCAATACCAAATATATTGGCTGTACTCAACGACTTCGTTTATAAGACTCAGGGGCGGGCTGGGCCGGGGGGCAGGGGGGCATCGCCCCCCCGGGCCGCTCAGAATCACGGCTGTTAGGGCCGCTCGCTCCCCGGAAGTAATATCAATGTGATGCGGCCGCATCACGTGTCATGTGATGCGGCCGCCTGTGCGGCGTGTGCCCCCCGGGCTGACGGACGTCAGCCCGCGCCTGATAAGACTAGATATATGGGTACAGTAATTTTTGTTATTGTTTTTTTAAAACTTTTTTTACATGCATTCGTATGGATCCATTATTAATAATTTGTTGCGTGGGAGGTCTAATTCACATGTATCATACATCTACATGGATCTGTCTTCCTATTTGACAATTCTACTGTCATGGCTTTCCTTTAAAGCCATATTTCCCAAGTCCGGTGCTCAGGGACCTGTAACAGTCCATGTTTTCCATTTCTCCTTGCTGGAGCACAGACATGGTAGTTACTGACTGACACATTGTACCACTTGTGGATCTTTTAGAAATGATTTTACTTGTAATACTGTGAGACTTGGAAAACATGCTCTGTTAGGAGTCCTTGAGGAATGGATTTGAGAAACACTGCTTGAAAACCACAGATCTGCTGGTAAGTTCAGTTTGATTGCGGTTTGCAATGATTGTATTACTAACCACCCAGGTTGTAATTCACACTGTGTTCCTGCAAAGGGCATGATTAGAAATGTGTGGGCGCAGTAAAGTTTTTGGGCTCCTTACCAGGGTGGCTGGGCACCTCCTTTTGCTATATGCTGCTCTACACTTCCTGCTTAGATAGGAAGAAAACATCTGAACTCCCTTCTCCTCTCAGAAGAATCTAATTCTGAAGCCCTAGAATGCTGAACCACTTTCTTTGATTTTAAATCATGGCAGTGGTCACACATATACCTCCCAACTGTGATGATTTTGGCTGGACATCCCGATTACCGTCCCACAAAAGGGGTGTGGCATTTTACAAAAATTTGTCCATTTGTGGGCGTTGTTTGGGTGGAATGAAGCAGGGTTTATTTTGTCCCGATTTTGAGATTTTAAATGTTGGGAAGTATGGGCACACAGCAGCTCAGAAAGCCCTATGCTTATGGCAGACATCACACTATTCTCCTATCAGAGGGTTTCAGGGCCCACAGGCTTGGTTAGCAGCTATACAAAGCCTGGCAGCTGATTCGCTGACTAACAGCTACCGTTTCTATTCAGGTAGTTACACACACATGGTTCCTGCAAATTTAGCAAGAGATATACAGCCTTCATTTTTCCTTGACATTTATAAACATCAAGCTGCAGAGCAGCTTTACATGGATATAGAAGAAGTTTTTACATACTACCCAACTCTCCCTGAATGTCAGGGAGACTCCCTGAAATAGGGGTGATCTCCCTCACTCCCTGTAGAGTCTGGCATTCTCCCTGATGTTGAGCCAGTACAAGACGTGGTTGGTTTTGCCGTCTGTGGCATGATGACACAGTTCAGAAATTGTGTCCTATGTCCATGTATTGATGCCTATGGAGGTGGCCATTTTTATGGAGACCAAGATTTAATCAAAGACTTACAGGTAAGACAACACGACTTCAGTAATGGAGACTGCAATATAAAAGACACTTCAGTCTCTATAGATTCATTAGCTGTTTTTCTTTAACGCATACTTGCCTACTCTCCCGGAGTATCCAGGAGACTCTCACATTTCTGGGAGACCTCCCGGGCTACCGGGAGAGCAGTGCAACGTCCCGCTTTTCAACCCCCGCAATAGATAAGTGGTGGGGGGGGGGCTTAATGCCAAATATTAAGTCATCTTAGCCCTGGGTCAAAATGATGCGCTTCATCAAGCCCCGCCCCCACACACCCACCTCCCCCAGGATCTCCCTGAAGCCAACCAGGATAAGTTGGCAAGTATGAGTTAATAACATGCTCCTAGTTAGTTTAGAAATTGGAATTGTGTATAGAGACATGCAATGACAATCAATGGATGTATGTTCAGTCTATACAATTACTCTGATGATGAAGACATGGGAATTCTTCACTGGGTGCTTTTAGAATAGATTCGCCTTATACAATATATTGTTAATATTATAACAGTGCATAGTCATAGGTAAATGTTACAGAAAACAGCATTCCTGTGGAATTGTCTATTGATACAAAGTAATATTGCCAGTAAAGTCACAGCACACATAACTTGCATAATATACTTTTTCATTTGAGGTTTCTGTCCTATGTTTGAATAAATTTAAACACTTTACAAGACCTGTGGGAGTGGCTAGAACTATTCCATATATATCTTTATTTTTTTTTAACAAAGTCCTGCTAAGAATTGAAGGTGTAATTTATCCTCATGCTTCATTTATCTAAAAATGTGTTTTCTCAAATGCCAATTCAGATGTCTTTTAATCATATTGTGTTCCGCAATTAATTGATCAATCTCTGATGTTTACAATGTAATTGAATTGTGCAATTTAAAGTATTAATGAAATCGGTAACCATGCTTATATTTTTCAAGGTCTATACCTCTGTAGGCTGCTGTGTAAAAAAAAAAACACCATTGTTTTATTTTGTTATTTGTAAGCTAAGAGAAGAACATTTCACATTATACAGCAGATATCAACACATTTACCTGTAAGCAGCACTATGTCAGGTCGTGGTTCTGATAGCACTCCTCTACACTGTTCCTCCACAGAGAGTGGGATAACAAGTAGTCCATCAGCCAGTTGTGGGAAATCCTTAATGAAATTATTCTCCCTATGGCAGACAGAACACATTGAACTAATCAAAGTACTCCTCATTCTTAAACACATGTTAGTGTACATACATACTTTTCAACATATTGAACCTCCCTCTGTAAGGTCCGAGGGACAAGCGAGGGTTGCTGAGATATTGTATATATATATATATATATATATATATATATATATATATATTTATATATATAGTCAAACACACATACTTGTTTTTATTGCATCGTGAGGACCCATGTCTGGAACATGGCGTATAGAGACACCCCTTTCCTAATGCCTTTTCGACAGTACAATCATAGGGCTATGTGTAAGAACGGTTTGTCACCAGAGTTACCACATGAGATTTACACTTTGACTTTGCATAAAGTACTGACACGGACTGCAAGATGGGGAAAGTGTCATGTATTTTGACTGTCTGAAGACATCCACATGCCCGCTTACACCAACACCTAGCCATGGAGGCTACAGCCCTGTTCAACCACTTTGCATCATTACAACAAGTTTGATCGCTCTTTAAAGCTGTTATGCAGTTCTTTATGTTGAATTTCTCTCCTGACCAGTTCCGGTCTTTCAGTATGGATGGTTCAGCCATAAGGCATGCAACACAGTCTCGCTTTCCGGGCACCTGGCATGTCTGTATAAACCTCATCAGGTGTTTCTCCACCACCTGGACCTCCTCTCTGTCCCAGGATTTCCTCTGCACTTCTTTGTAACCTGAATGGAAGTAGAGTGGTCCCTTATGGCTTTGCAAAATACAGAGAAGGCAAAGTTCTTCTGCCTTGCAAAACTGTGTGCTACACCTATCTGTGGAAGCCAATGGTTGGGCACTGGTCCCATGTTGCCATGTCAATACACTGCCTCTCTTCTGATGTTGAAGTGTCGACTAAACACTTGGCCACTTGTCCCTCTGTCATGGGGGATTGCTCATCATCCAATATGTCGCTCTGTAGCTGGACTAGTTATGAAAAGAAACAGATATGTAAATGACCGAGGTTAAAGTCAAAAGAATACATCAGACACCAGATTTTACACTTACTGTCTGGATCAATGTGCATCTCGTCCAAATGCTTGCCAGTCTGCCACTCTTGAGAGCTATTAACAGTTTGCTGATCTTGGCGAGTTAGAAGGTACCTTCTGGGAGACGGTAATACTGCCGGTGCATCCTTATGTTGTGCCCAAGGAAGTCTGCCAACTAATCCAGTTTTGTGTCGTTTAGGTTGAGCACCCCCGGAGAGAGGGGCAATGTGTTTTTGAAGCTTCGTGGAAGACAGCGTCTGGGGATGCTTGGCCCCACACTCTCGGGCAAACAGTCGTATGCAATCGGAGCCTCTGAAGTGTGACAAGGCAGCTGGTCTGGTGAACATGTAGACATTTTGGCTATCCACGCCACATTTGTCAAGCTTTTCTGCAAGAAGTTCCATTGCAGCTTAGGGACTATTCTCCTTCGTTTTCCTCGAATTTCAATGCGAGTGAAGTGCTGGCAGAGCTTCCACTCAACCTCAGAAAGCGCTAGGGACACAGCTTTGTGGAGATCCGAGGTATCTCTTAAAGAGAAGGTAGTCAGCAATATTATTGAAACTTCCCCTTCCCTTCTTCGATTGAACAAAATCACCTGTGCCAGGGTGACATTTGTAAGTAGTGCCCAGTGGTTAACTATAGACTCGGTGGATAGCCCATTTCGGTAGGCTTGCTGTTTCTCATCGAGGTACAAGTGCATCTTTTTCACATATTCTGTGAAAGGTAAGAGCTGAGGCATGCTCCACTTGGATTCCTTAATAGTTTTCAAAGCAGCCGATGAGATCAACTCGTTTCATCTTGCCTCATATAGCTTCCTGAAATTTCATGGGCTTTCAATCGCAGCAGTGCAGCCCTCCATCATGGCTCGGCATTCCAAAATGCTCGCTATCTTTTGCAGGCCATGCCCGATCTTGAGTGCCAGCGAGGGTGTTTTAAATGTACCTGCCTCTTCGTCATAGCCAGCTACCAGCTTCACAGTGTCGATTATGAGCAGAAAGTTTGAAGGGGTGGTAAAGTCTTCCATCCTCTTCAAAGGGGTAGCTCTTCTGGCCTTTATCAATAGCCTGCACTAAGCTTCTGACGGATGTACTCGTGCCTGCCAAGATCTGATCCGACCTGGTTGCACAGATGCTGTCCCATCTACATGATGCATCGAACATTTTAAACTGTGAGTAAGACTTCATCCTGGGTCATGTCACTCAAGAGCTTCCAAAAGCCATCACTGATGTCAGGCGGAATTGGCTGAGTAAAGGCGCACAGTGACTGGACTCTGTTCTTGCTAGGTGTGAGTTTGTTGCCCCTTCGGTTTAGCTTACATCTCTTCATGTGTCGTCACAGGTATTTCCTTGCAGACAACCCCTAGCAGGCTACACAGTGCATGAAGCCTTCCGCACCCATCTCTTTGTCTGGAAGTTTGCACGGGACCAGAATGCCATGGCCTGCCCTCATTGCCTCAGCATTGTGTGCAAAGTTGCCCCTATTGCGAAGATGTGCCGTTTGCAAGCACCTTTCTTTTGAGTGCTTGGGGAATTTCAGGGCCCAGGCTTCAGTCTCATTGCGGTGAACATGTTCCATGTGCCGGGCAATTTTTAAGAGAGGTTTCTCACAGTACAGGCAGTACTGCTTTTTGTTATACACCCTGGAACCATCAGTGTTTCTGGATAGTGTTTGGACAGACACCATGTTGTTTCTCTGACCCTCTGTGTTTAAAACATGGATAGCAGAAGTTCAAGAATGATCAAACATAGAACTCATCTCTGGGTACCTGCACACTGCTGCGCTGGTGGGCAATGGGGCATCACCGCTGGTGTGTGAACAACTCTCCTCCGAAGTGTCAGGGGCATACTCATCTCCACAGCTCTCTGGGCTAAAGTCAGAGCTACTGGTGGGCTCTGTCATGCTTCATTGTCCCCGATTTACCTTCAGTAGCAGACGGATTCACCTGTGTCTTTACCCGCTAGGTGTACAAAGCGCCGACAGGATGCAGTTATTTCCTTTTCCTGCTCCTGCTATACATTTGGACGGAATACTGGCCTCTAGTGGAGGGATGCACACACACTCTTTCTCCCCTCTACATTGGACAGACGCACACTTTTGTTCTGACAAATGTGACTCGCAGGGACATAGCAGATTTTTATGCTGAGTATATCAGCAAGGTCCCCTGCATTGATTAGCCTTGAGAAGCTTTGTGAGGACCTCAATTTTTGTCCCCACTACGACTCAGGTCCCCACAGTGTTTGGTGTGTAAACAGGTCAATGTCCCTACAAGCATATGAATGCAAGTACACACACACACGCACACACACACACACACACACACACACACACCGATCAGGCACAACATTAAAACCACCTATCTAATATTGTGTAGGTCCTCCTCGTGCCGCCAAAACAGCTCTGACTTATCGAGACATGGACTTCACAAGACCTCTGAAGGTGTTCTGTGGTATCTGGCATGAATATGTTAGCAGCAGATCCTTTAAGTCCTGTAAATTGTGGGGCCTCCATGGCTCAGACTTGTTTTTCCACAGATCCTCGTTCGGATTGAAATCTGAGGAATTTGGAGACCAAGTCATCAAATTGAACTCTTTGTTATGTTCCTTAAACCATTCCTGAACAATTTTTGCAGTGTGGCAGGGTGCATTTTCCTGCTGAAAGTGTCCACTGCCATCAGGAAATACCGTTGCCATAAATGGCTATACTTGGTCTGCAACAATGTTTAAGTAGATGGTACATGTCAAAATAGCATCTTCATGAATGCAAGGCTTCCCAGCAGAATATTTCACAGAGCATCACACTGCCTACTTCGGCTTGCCTTTTTTAAATAGTGCCTTCTGGTGCCGTCTCTTCTCCATGTAAATGACGCACACGTACCTCCACCTGGTGTAAAAAATAACTTGATTCATCAGACCAGGCCACCATCTTCTATTGCTCCAGGATCCAGTTCTGGCGCTCATATGCCCATTGTGGGCACTTCCGATGATGGACAGGGATCAGCATGGGCACTTGGACAGATCTGTGGCTAGGAAACTCTATATGCAGCGAGCTGCACTGCACTGTGTTTTGACACCTTTCTATCATAGTCAGCATTAACCTTTTCAGCAATTTGTGCTACAGTAGCTCTTCTGTGGAATTGGACCAGATGGGCTAACCTTCGCTCCACACACATATAAATGAGACTTGGGTGCCCATGACCCTGGCACCGGTTCACCGGTTGTCCTTCCTTGGAACAGTTTTGATAGGTAGTAATCACTGCACAGTGGGAACATGCCAGGAATATGCTCTGACCCAGTCGTCTAGCCATCACAGTTGACAAAGTCGCTCAGATCCTTACACTTGTAAATTTTTCCTGCTTCTAACACATCCACTTCAAGAACTGACTGTTCACTTGCTGTCTAATATATCCCACCCCTTGACAGGTGCCATTGTACCAAGCTAATCAATGTTATTGACTTAACTTGTCAGTGGTTTTAATGTGGTGGATGATGGTTGTGTGTGTATTGTGTATATATGCACAAATGAACTTGATGCTTCTTGTTATTGAGTTAGTCTATGGCATTGTGAGATCGAAACCCTGGAAATTGCCCATTTGCAAAATCTTAATGCTGCTACTGATAATGAGTGGTTAATGAAATTACAGAATACCATTACTGGTTTTAAGGCCTTTTGAAATTTAAAAAAACTAAGTAAAGATTGTAAAGAACACAAGGTATATCACTGGGTATTAGATTCTGAAATTAAATGCCCTAGCGGCTCTACTTCTGGGCATAGCAAAAAACGCTTACAGAGGTACTTCACTAATATTAATGGACCATCAAAAACATTGCAGAGAAACAGACCTCTGTAAATCCAAGTGATGTGAGAGGAGGCAGCACAATAATAAAACCAAACACTGAAGGTGCACCTTTCCTTCTGAGTTCACACTTAATGACTGTGAAATGTCACCTTTTATTTCAGGTTTTGCTCAGAGAAGATTTGATTGGAGACATATATAAATAACAGACAGCTCAAGCTGAAGGACTAAAGAACGTGTCTTTAATACACCAAGTTACAATCCATCAATTTCAATATTCATGTGTTTAGTTAAGAGAGATAACTAAGTGCACTTAAATCACTTAAGCAAAATAAAGAAATAATCATTTATCCAGCTGACAAAGACAGCCCCACAGTTATTCAATACTATTACAATTCTATCCAGGAGATCAAATGCCAACGTTCTGATGTCACTTGTTATAAAGTTTAGAAGCTGGATCTAACCAGTGGATATATGAATGAAATTGACTATTATATAACTATGAATCTGTAACAGCTGGATTGTTGCTCACACTGCTAAATTTCTTACCCAAAGTTATTCTAAGATTCCTGTGATTCTCAGGCTACCTATGGTATGCAAATCTTCAGTTGATCCCCTAGGACATACTATCATTTCAACCTGGAGATCATTGTGCCAACCTTCAACACAGTTTGTGTAATTTTTCTTTCATCTCATAGCAAACTCTAGTGTAAGGTATGTTGCTGCCAGTAATTATTTCCTTGTCAAAACTAAGACTGCCTGTCCATTACAAGAGGGCTGTATGTTAGCTACCCTTTATGGAGGTAGCTTGTACACTAATATAATACATGAAAAGCAATTAGGCTGTTCATGATGCTATTGTTAACACTGAATTACCAAGGACCACCAGTTGAGTGTCTTATGTTGCTAACTGACATTATTCTACATAAGAACAATTTTCTTTTTGTGACTCTGGATTACCTACAACTGCAGAGGACTGCAATGGGGTCAAACACGGCCCCCACTTATGCTAACATTTTTATGACCGAATATGAAATGAAATATAATTTGATTGACCCTAATTATTCAAGATCAATACACTTTACATTTGTTATATAGACAAAGTGTTTTTGTTCAAACCTCTTTATGCTCTTTTGTTGAACAGCTCAACCTTCTTTTGGGTACCATCCAGTTCACAATTACGTTCAGTACAGAAACTGTCAAATATCTGGACATAACTGTTGTCAAATATAAGGATGGGATTCAGACATATCTATATAGAACAGAAACTGATAAGAACACCTGCATATTACCTTTATCCCAGATGTTATGTGTGGTACACATCACCTCTGAAGTTGAGCTACTTAATTGAAATGGTGAGCTATTTATCTCTAGAGAATATGACCCTATTGAAATCAAACAAGCTATTTATTCTTGCTAAGGATGTGAAAGGAATCAGTGTTGGTTTCCAAATATGTGACCCAAAAAAGGACATTAGACTACAATTTCAACTGTTTACATGCATTTTCACCATCTTTCAGTGAAGTTATTTTAAGACACTGGCATGTCATGGGCTCAGGTCATGTTCTCTCTAAATAAAAGTAAGTGAACCTCCTATGTTTTGTTATCACTGAGGCAACAATTTATGAGATCAACTCATCTGTATGAATGTACATCCTAATTCTAAATCTGGATCAGGAAATTGACAGGAGGCTTGAAACCAATGTCCTCAAATATGCTGCTTGTGTGAATTGCCATTTTCTGCTTGTTGTTTTAATTCGGTACACCCTGTCAGGGTCTGTCCCTCTCAAGTACAGACTTGTAAGAGTCATTACATTATTTATATCATCCAATGTCCATGTAAAAATGTATATGTTGTAAAGTCTATACGAACGGCTAAAAAATGTTTTGCTATTCATAGGTCTTCAGTTAAAAAGCTATGCTAAATGGGACCGCTGCTGATACCACTTTACTGATAGTCACCAGGCATTTTGTATATGCACGCCAGGCATCAAGGTCATGCTGTGAAACATCTTATGTTCATGCTCGTTGACCTTATTCCCCCATTACCCAAAGGGAAAATTTCTTCTTCAGCTTGAACTCAAATGGATTGAGAGACTTGCCAGCATGGCACTTGATGGATTTCATGAGGATTATAATCTTGCTTTATATGTGATATATTAGGTTCTATAAGTGTTCTTTCAGACATGGAACTAACAAGCTGTGGGACCTGGTGCAGGGAGATGGGGAGGAAGGAACCGGCGCTCCCGACCCTCTGCATCTGCCATGCAGCAGGCCCCATTATCTCCATGGGCCCCGGTACACCGCACCTGATACACCAATGGTAATTCTGTCACTGGTTTCTTATTAATCTTATATTTTGTTTTCATCTATTCTTACTCTGTCGATTCCTGCTGATAGGTATAATTTTTCTTTTCTTTCTCTTTTTAGAAGTTCCTTTCTTAGGGGTGTTAAATTTCTCCTATTATATGCATTCATGTGTTTGCATGTACTTTATTCCTTTTAGTGGTGCTATGCCTCTCTAGTCATACTTCAATCTACCTATATTGTGCTTTATTTTTATTGGAACTGTGCACCACCTACTTTTGGTTTGTCTCTGTGCTGTGTGTCATGACAGCTTGTTTTATTAGTGCCCTGGCAGCTTTCTTTTACTTCTGCTGCTTTATATGCCTGCAGCATTACTTCAATTACTTGGTTAACCAGCGTGACAGGGCGCTGTATCTCCCTGTGATCGTTTCACAGATTGATGGCATGCTGAGAGGGTGTGGCACTCCTATGTTCTATTTTGCTGCCATTAGTTGTTTATAAGTTGCTAGTTTGTCATGCATGTTGTGCCTTGATTTAGATATATATGTAGTGTTCGAAATAGCAGCCGTTGGTACTCAGCCTCTGTGTATGCATGAATAAAGAATTTGATTTTGCTGCTGGCTTCTTGGATCTCCATGCTTGATCTCCTCACCTCTCTCTTACCCTGTCCGTGTACTTGCTCCCCTAGCGCGTTATCCCCTCCACTGACTCCCCTTGTGCCTGCAGTCTGTTTGCCCTCCCTTTAGTATGTAAGTGCTTATGAGCAGTGCTCTTTTACCTTCTGTCTCTATACCATTTCTTCTCCTCCAAATTCACTGTGTTAGCTATGCTTGGAGCTATTGGAGTCTTGGTTTTATTTGTTTATTGTTCTGTACTGTTTTACCCTGTATGGTCAACTGTTTGTACTCTGTATGGCACTGTGGAAATCTTGCAGCGCCTTATAAATAAAGGATAATAATAATAGTTACAAAGAAACTGCTGTACACACACACACACACACACACACACACACACACACAAATTATCATTACTATACACTGAATGTTATATCTATGGTTGAAAATATTTCCCTTTCATTTTGATATTCTCTTGTTTACTTCATATCTTGAAACACTAATGAAAGCAGCACTTTTATTCATAGTCTTTATTGTGCTATGCAGCAGTTTCTGTGATTAATTTTATTGAGAAAGATTAACATATATCTTGACAGGCATAAAAAAAATCCTTTATCAAATGTTTGACCTCTTTTACACACTGACATATTACTTCCAATTGATTATCTAGCATTCTACCGTGCTACTCAGGTCAAAAGATTCAGATTATGTATGCATGTCAGAAAATACGGTCTCTGTAAAAATAAGCACAAATCCACGGTTGCAACAAATTTGAGAAATATTAATTAGTAATAGGTATTCAAAAAAATGTTGGCCAGAAATTTAGGGATATATCTGTCTGTTTTATTGTTTAATGCTTACTCCATAATTGATTATTAATTAGGTTATTTATTTTGCTTCTTTAAGGGTGCAATTGACCTTGATCACATTAATATTCATAGAGACATAGTAATTTCTCACATATTTCTGTTCTAACAGACTATTCAAACAATACATTGCCTGCATCCCAATACATAATTTAAAACAGTTATATGCTGAAAAGGGGGCATGATGGGGATTATGTTTTTCGAATACTTAGCAAGCACAGCAATATGTATGAGCCAACCGCTTGTGTTTGTCCCTATATTATAAGGTTGATACAGACCCATTGTTTCCTCCTACAGAGAGCACATGCTTATACAGTGCACATAAGTGCTATATTTCATCCCTAAGTAGCAGAAAAATAAATAACAATGGCAGTTTTTTATCATCAGTTTTGAAATAAAAATGAAATAAAATTACATTTGCACCAAAATGAAACCACAAATATATGTATATTGCCTTTAGCACATTATTATACAATACTCATTCTTTTAACAGTAACGTTTTTTACTGTATGTTAAAATAGACACAGAATTACACATGTAGGGCCTGATTCATTAAGGAATGTAAGTTAAAAAAGGAGTAAGTTGTCCGCTGGACAAAACCATGTTACAATGCAAGGGGTGCAAATTAGTTTAATATTTTGCACATAAGTGGCTCTTTTGTCATGTAGCACCAAAATACTTGATAGCTTTATTTTTACACTGGAATTTCAAGTTGAGCTAGGACATGTCCTATCCAACTATGAATCTGCAATCACATTTTAAATTTACATCCCTCTTCTATGCAACATGGTTTTGCCAAGGTGCAAAGTTACTCATTTATTTTTTACTTTCCTTTCCTTAATGAATCGGGCCCATAGTCTGCTACTGCTGTATATGTTTTGTCCTTTTAATATTCCATAGTTGGTGAATGCCAAATCTTATCAACTGCTCAAAGAAAATGTTTTTTTTATTTATTATGAATAAAAAATACTATATGTAATGCTTTTTCTACATCTGTATGGATCCTTTTCTGGTGTGTTTGCAGTTAATCACAGTCATAAATCTCTGACACTACTTCATTTGTTCACCCACACATGTGGTTTTTTGTTTACAAAGCAGAATTTGATCTTCCTTAAAGGTGCCATATAATGAATTTCAGAATGCTTCGAATCGTTCACCTATTTCAAGGTGTGGGGAATGTATGTGCTGTCTCAACATATATAATTAACTGTATGGTTGAACCAAGAGTAGCATTATCCTAGTGAGGTATAGATGATTTATAACCCTATGAAATCATACAAACAATTATCTTAGCACTTGCAGGCAATAATTCATGTGATCTTTTAGGTTTCAGCACCTGCAAAATAATTTATATGTCCATGCGGTTTTGGTCAATCCACCTGGATAAAAGGCTGTTTTTTAGACATGGTTCTGACAGCCAAGACAGCATTGTGGTTTGAAAATAAGGTAAGTATTTAATAGGGAGTCACCGTTATTATTATTATTATTATTATTATTATTGTCATTGTTATATATATAGCGTCAATCATATATGCAGTGCTCTACAGAGAATATGAAGTCATTCACATAAGTCCCAATCCCATTGGAACTTACAATCAAATTTCACTACCACACACAAACATACACACACACACACACACACACACACACACTAGGGTCGATTTTGTCAGAAGCCAATTAACCTACTAGTATGTTTTTGAACTATATGACAAAACTAGAGCACTCAGACGAAACCTCCACATACACACGAGGAGAACATACAAATTCCACACAGATAGGGCTCTGGTCAGAATTGAATCATGACACAGCAAACGTGCCTCCGTGCTCTTACACCCATGTGCATGCTGCTACTTGCGGTGACAAGTCTGCATTATAAATGGTACCCCATCTTGAAATAATATGTGATTCCCCGTAATAGTTAAATTATTTTTGCCCCTGTTATAAATCAAATAGTGTTGCACCCATAATGAAATAATTTAATTTAATAAGTCAATGGCGACTCCCTAATAAATATTTACCTTATTCTTTTTTCTGTCCTGACAATAACTTACGATTTGACTAATCTTGCCTATCACAATCACATCTAAAAAAACTCAGCACAATTTGTATACTTTACATGTGTAAAAGTCAGGATGGCCATTTCAACTGACGCTTTGAAATCATATGGTTTGATGCGGTTTTGCCTTTAGCAAATCTCACAGTTTAAAAACCGCACATAAAACTGCTAATGAACATGCATTTTTTCCAAACCGCACTTTAGTAAGCATCTCCCTAAATCTTTTATTCGGTCTCACCTGAAACTCATCTGGAAAACTTGACCTTGATTGACTCTCTGGGTCTTGTTGTCAAACCCATGTAGCATCTCTCCAAACAGTGTGTCATTCAGGTGACTTTCTGGACGTAAACACTTAGAACCGTCACAAATATCCGTCACCATTAGACAAGTTCTGCCATCTGGAGCTAGTCGATATTCCTCAACACAACTAGACATAAATAAAACATATATCATTACGCATATATTTAAACAGATATAAAGAAAAAATTATTGAACACACCTCTGTATAATCTGTAACAAAAACACTTCAACATGTTATCGAATAATGTTAATGTAGACCTTTTACTTTCCTCTCCTCTACTTCTTAGAGCATATATTTTCATTATTCGATTATTTATATAGACAAACTCAGTTCTTTGAGGATTTAAATATATATCTGGTGTATTTTCATTTAAAGTCCATATGCTGACTCTTTAACCTTTACTCTCTGCCCAGAGCTATCTTAACACATGGGCACACTGGGCAGTTGCCTGGGGGCCCCACAAGCATAGGCATGCTAACTTTTCAGTATATTATTGCAGGAGATTTATTCAGAACCTTCAAACCCTCTTTATTAAAACCTTTAGGTGGGCTAATCACCTCGGTATCAGTTGTTATCTGTACATGCAAACTTGCTTTTGTGAATACATATCTTTACCTTGACAAAAACAACATACAACGTAGACAAAATCAACAGACGTCATTTTTTAAAGCAGTTTTCTGCAAACAAATTTCACAAATGTTTTTATTGAACACTTGATTTATAATAAATAATTCATTAATGATTTTGTACTGTGCCATCTCCATTTGTATGATTTACCAACTGAGTACCATTTTTATGTTGAACTTCTTGTTTTTCAACTTAATGTCTCATGTTATAGTGTCCAAACGTTTCTGTGGATTAATCTCTGCTGTACTGCATGTTTTTTAATGTTTAAACACTGATTTTGTAGGCGGTACTAATAAATAAGCTTAATTTTATTGATAATTTACATTTTTATTCCTGTGAGTGAGTGTGTAAGTAGTGCCCTGGTTCACTGTTTTGCCCAGGGACCTATAATGCTGTTAAGACAGCCCTGTCTCTACCTCCTGTTAAAATGGAAGTACATTTTTTTAGAGCTCCCCATCTTTCTAATCTGACCCCCATGAAGCAAGTAGGGAATGCCATTACCTAGTGCCAGAAATGGCTTAGGGCTCAGGAGAATACCCCTCATTTGCTATGTAAAGGGGACAGATTCCAAAAGTAATCTTCCCCTTTAGTTTACACAAACTGTTCACTCTTCTTCATGTCTCACGCCACTGTCATGCCTTAAATGTCCTTCAGTAATCCCATAACCTATTTGCCCCTTATGTACTCTATTCTTCAAGCTAGCATTAAGAGTAGCTAATTGACTTCTATCACGCCAAGAATTTGCAGGGTTAGTTATTTAAAATGTTATTGTGTACAAATACAAGTAGTGCCTTGCCTACAAAGATTCTGGAAAATGCATAAACTGTCTATATAAAGTTTTCACTCCCTATGGCATTTTTCGCAATTTTTTCTTACGTCATAGCATTAAAATAAATTTATTTGTTAATTCTAACCACTGATCAATATAAAATACTCTGTATCAGAAAAACAGACTATAATTTATTACATAAATATTTATCCCCTTGTTTTAGTAGAAGTTGAACTTATACAATTGAGTCTATTTGGCTTAGTCGCTACCATCTTTGTGCATTTGGACATTACAATATCCACCCATTCTTTGTAATATTGCTTTAGTTGAATCCGGATGGATGGGTAATATTGTTGGTGAACATAAAATCCCAACTCATTCCATAGATTATATTTTTTATGGGATTGAGGTGTGGAATTTAACCATTCCAGGATATTGTTTTTTATCTGTGTTCTTTCTATTTTGGTGTGGCTTTTGCTGTACTCACAAGTCCTACATGTCTAGTAGAGTGCAGCATGTTTTCCTCCTGGATTTGACTGTCTTGCTTCATCCACCCCGTCGCAGAGAAGCATCCCTTTAGCACTATGCTTCACAATATGGATAATGCATTAATTGTAAACAGACCCGACTACAACCAATTCATTTTGTGACTTCTGAAGAAAATTGATTGAGTTTATTTTGGTGTATGCTGGGAAAAGGGATGACTATGTGTATAATCAATTATGTTGTTTTTTATTTGTAGCTAATTAAAAGCAAGCTTTAGTTTTTTTTATGTGACAAAAAAGAGCAATTTGTGACCCTCAGTGCTACGAATAAACCAATTTTTATTCAATGACGTAGAAAAAAAATCCCTGTAAAATGCCAAGGGGTGAGTACTTTAAGTTTTTAAAGTCACTATATATTCAGATATCCAAGAATAAATAAGCCAAGATGTTTACATTGTTGCTACAATGTTGTAGTTCTTTGTAACTGTTCACCTTTAGTGCTGCATAGAAGCTGATTTTATATCTGGTTGTCAACTTTAAAGGTGCTTTAAGTAATAGAGAGAGCTCTGGAGAAAAGGAAAAACTCCAATTGATCAAGTGTCAGTTTAAACAATAGGATTCCTAAAGGTAAACATTGCATTTACCAATTTTTGAGGTGATTTAAGGCATGGTATCACTATAGTTTAAAGATGTTGAACAGAATTTTGACATTTTCTGACGTCCACATTTGTTTATGAAAGATCAGCCAGCTTGTAGTTTTTGTAGATCAAACGTGAAACAATGCCTTAAAATCACCCGAATCACCGTCGGACGTAAGTGTGTGCCGTATCCTGCGTGAAATTGCTCTGTGTATGCTCAGAAATGGACCTAACGCTAGTAAACACAAGTGCATGCAATTTATGTCCAAATGCAAATGAAACTCCGACTGCCTACGATTTGAAGAGCGGAACGGTGGAGGTAAGGGGCCTTACTGTACATTGCATGCACCTTCGTCATATTCAGGCTTTGGACATCTCTGAGGTATGTTGTTTTTAGCAGTATAACTTGCACCAGCTACTGGGCAGGTGAAAGTGCCTATAGATAGTGATGATAGTGGTGTATGCATGTCAGAACATTTGTTTGCAATCCAGAGAAACTTTTATGTACAGTATGCATTAAGAATAGCTGCAGACTTTGTGAAAAATAATACTTGTATCATTCTCAAAACTTTTGGCCATGACTGTACTTTCCTTAATGAATCAAGCTCCAAATGTTGTTGCCTACTTTTAGATCACCAGCAATACATTATATAAATTATTTAAACATGAAAGGTAATGGAGTATATTATTGTTTTCAAATTTTATATTATTATTGCATTTGTAGATTATAACTGAGTTTTTTTTTAATTTCAAACACAACTACTTTGAGAAAAACTTCAGGAATTTCAGGAGTGATATATATTACACATGCAATATCAGGAGCCAAAGAATAGTAAACAAGTTAGAAGTCTACATATTCAAATCTAAGGTGAATAATGCATTTTAATATTTTCCTTAGATGAGATGTGGCCAGTAACCTTTGACTGTGCAATTCAAATTGTGTTTTCTTTTAACTTTTGGTATTCTTTCATAACCTTCATGTTTTTTCTCATCCTATGTTTTTATGTCCTGTTTTGCACCCATTTTATTTAATATGCCTACTTCGTTATGCCTATGGCCACCCATTTGGTGGCCCATTGTTGAACTGCACGTTAAGTGTGTAGTAGGTGATGAAAAAAACAATTGAGGCCTATTTATTAAACCATAAACCAGTGTTTCCCAAACCCAGTCCTCAGAGACCCCTAACAGTGCAGGTTTTCCAGGTCACAAGTGAAATAATTAGTACCACTTGTGGATCTTTCAAAATGTGTCAGTCAGTAATGAATACACTTGTGCTCCAGCAAAGAGATATGGAAAAGAAGTACTGTTAGGGGTCCTTGAGGACTATGTTTGGGAGACACTGCCCTAAAACATGTGGGAACTGCCTTTTTCCGTATGGCATTTTTAGTAAATTTTTGCTTTAAGAAAAGCCTAACACAGGAGATGAAGGAGATATCTCCTGCATTAGGCAAAGTACTGCATTAAACCGCAGTCCCCATTATACTCAATCTGGGCAAGTTTATTAAGCTCTGAAAAGCTTAGCTTTTTGGAGCTTGACTCCGATGACTAACGCCATCTGAACATGGTGTTAGCTGTTCAATGCTATGGGGAGAGCATCCGCAGGAGAGGGATCTCGGGCAGCGTTGCTACTTTCTCCTGCAGTCAAAGCACAGAGTCTTTCTTAGAAAACAGTCATCAGTGGGACAGCCTCCTGTCGGACACACTGTCCTTACATGACTTGCATATTAAATTGCCCCAAAAAGTCATCTGTAATCATTGCAATGACAAATGATACTTAGCGGGGCACAAATAGGATAATTATTAAATGGGCCCCTAAATGAGTTCTGCTTTTTGCACTGTGATAAACAGTTCCTATAGCAGTTTTTAGGGAAAATTGTCTTATTTTTTTCAGAAATTATTAGTTAATGGCCATAAAAATTTATAATAGAAATTCTGGAATACATTTAGATATAACTTATAATACAGGAAGGCAGGCACAATCAAGATAGTCCTAACACATAGCTCCATTTTATTAATAAATACTGGGTCATACCACAATGAATTACCTATCATATTTACCAAACATGTGTTAGGCTGTTCCCAAGCATTACCCTGTAATAATCAGGCACCTATTCTTGCCACACTTTTTCTACTGACTTTTGTCTTTGTTTATGTCTGTGTGGTAGGCTCTCACCCGCAGAACATGTATATAGCATTCTCGCTCGGATCGTCTGGGAGGGAAATCATCTGTTGTAGACAAAGCTGTTCACAGCCTCCGTTGGATCCATCTGAGCAGTCAATTCCTTTGGTGTATTCATAGCAGCCACTTCCATCCTTCATTGGCTTCAGCCCCGTAGGACACTATAGGAAAACGAGTAAAAATGTCTAAAATGAAAGTATATCCTAATCTGCAGGATCTTAGCTAAGTAGGGGATTATAACCAGAGATCTCAGAGGTCTATGCAATCTTAATGTTGAAAGGGAGTTGAATTTGCATGTAGAAAGGCAAAACATATTTGTTAAGCTTTTATTACGTATCAGTGGAGATCAAGCAATAAATATGCATGTTACAGCCAGTTTAAAAAAATAGTATAAAATATATCATAAATAAAAGAGCTTATGTAACACTTTTATTATTTATATAAATGGCAAGGGCAGGCAACGAGGAAGGGGAAGGTGCAGCATGTCTTCATCAATGAAGAGATGATAAAGAAATGAGATGAAGATATTAATAAATATTAATTATATTAAAGAGTCTAAAAAATGAAAAAAGACATTAAATGTATTATCAGCGTTTTATTTATTGAGGGATTTATGAGCACCTGGAATCTGTAATGGGTAGGGGAAGAATTCTGGTAATGGAGTGATAGTAAGTCAGTGAAAGATCTAATTAGATTTTAATTTTCAGACCAGAACTTTACAAATTTAGGCCAGTTTCACCTGCTGTGAGCAAAAGAACAGATGTGGGAACATTGTTCCCACAACCTTTAGATTGTACACTCCTTTGAGCAGGGCTCTCCTACCTCCTGTTTCCATCACTTTTAACTGCGCTCTCCAGCTACTCAGTTCACCCCCTCTCTAACCCTCTGCCCTCTGTCTCCTCTCGCTTCTCTCCGCTCCCCTCAGTGACTCTTTACCTGTCATCCGTGCCCACCCTCTTGGGCCATAGTTACCTGCCTGTACTCACTTTTCCCCTCCCTCTCTTTCTTGCTGTGACTGAGCCTCCAGAGTTATAGTGCTTACTGTTACTTGTACTGTGCTGTTTCACCTTGTACTGTGCCATTGTTTGTCCTTGTACGGCGCTACGGATACTTTGTGGCGCCCTATAAATAAAAATTAATAATAATAATAGTTGCCAACAATGATCCAAAGACAATGGTAAACACACACAAATCCTGGAAGGAACAAGATACGATCTATAATGATTTTTAGAGGAATGCTCTTTGATTTTGGTGTATCTTAAAGTTGTACGTCATTTCTTACGTATTAAAGACCAGTCTTCATAAGTAAATGTAACAATCTCGTGTTCCCATTTTGTTTTGAAGGAATGTTTTTCTGCTGAAGATGGGACAGTCATTATTTTGAATATAAATGAGTTTAGAAGTTGAATGAAACATAGGCAAAGATTCTAAATTTGAACGAAATATCTTTTGATGTTGGGGATAGATGGAATAATAAAAATGCTGTATTTATAAATATTCATAAAAATGGTTATCAGAAAGATTTAATTTAGTTTAAAAATCAGACAATTCAGGGTTTATTATCTAAGATAGATCATTGAGGAATCAAATTCCATTTTGAAACCAATTAAGAACATTGAATTGGGAACTAAAAGCCCGATGTAAAATTGGACGCATTTTGCGTACACAATCCAGACTTAAAATGCGTCCAAAAGTCCCAGCAGTTACAGGGATATGCTGAGGTGCATGTATCTTAAGATAGGTGAGACTCTGTACACTACGTAAAATATGTGTGTTTGAGGAAGATATGCTTAAAGCGTATCATGTGGTAGGTAGAGAGCAGTCTTCACCATCAACGCGATGATGATCACTGGCATATTATTGTGATTTATCTAATAATTTACATTTTTAAATAAAAGCATGCCTCCCCTTGCAAAAGTGCTGCCAGAGCATAAGCTAGGCTGGTATCTGCAATTTTGTGGGAGACCCCAAAACGCTACCAGCACTAGGTTATGAAAGACTGGGCTGGTGACTATAGTAGGGAAACACACAGTATGGGGTACCCTTGTCATTATGTCACACAGCCCTAGCCCGTTCAGCACAAACAAATGCTCCCTCCTTTCCTAGGAGAAAACATAACCGTACTGCAGCACTAGGGCTCTTCCCTGGTATGGTCGGTATGGGGTAATAAATGTGTTTAAAAAAAGCTAAAAGTATCTTTTTGCTGTTGAACTACAGGTCCCAGCAAACCTTGTTATGTCTAAACTGTTTAGTTATGCCTCAAGTGGGACTCCACACCGCGGTTTCCCTGCTATAATATCCCAGCCCAGCCTGTCAATGTTCTGATTTGCCCCAACCAGAACTGACACTATTAGCCTAGGCTATGACTGCAGGTTTCATTTTGGGGGAGGGAAAAATATTTTGTTCAATCGTTTTTTTTATTCAAGGTCCTAAATGTTCAGCTACATAACACGTAACACGAGTGTTTCACTGTCTATCTGCTCTGGTGACCATAGATTCCCACTGTCAGTAATAAGCAGCACCAATAGGTCTAACATTGGGAGACCGCACCTCATTTGACTGACAGAAACTCATTGGAGTACATGTAGTTAGGACTTGTACTCAACATTAATAGCACAGTTTTCTGTGTTTTTTTTGTTTGATGTCAATAGAAAAATAATTGTTTTTGTAACAACATATTTTGTATTTATTCTATTTTAATTTTATTATTAGTAGATATACTTTACTTCTGTATGACCATATCAATCTATTAAGTAATGTAGGGCAGGTATAACAAATTTGCCTGAGGTAGTGATAGTAATTTAATGTTTCATACTTGAATGCTGCCCCTGGAGTAATTAGTGTATCATCAACATGTCCTTCATTTGTAATTCCCTGTTGTTTAACTAAGATTCAGTCATTTGGCTTATTTTTTAATTATAGCACTGAAAACTCTCTCCTAGGAGAGCAACTTTGAAACACATCATATCAATCAGAATGAGAACTAGAGATTTTCCTTCCTCTTAACTTGTCCATGTCAGACATCTGTCCTTGAGCATAAAAAAGAAAATGTTAAAATGAAGTATCCAGTTCCAACAGATAGTAAAAGTTATTATAGATATTGAGAAAACCTTTTTCATAAGTGAGACAAAACCTAACCAATCTAACTTGGGAAGCGGAGCCCATACAATTATGTGCAAAAATGGGGAGAACCCAAACTAAATGATGAAATCCTTAAACAATAATCCCCCAAATGTACTTGCTCCAAAAATCCAATGCAATGTAAGTAATAATTTTAATAATCAACAAAATTATATAGAGACAATGCATAACATGTTAATATTGTTGATTGATCATCCTTAATCAGTAATATGTACACAAAAAGAAAGTAGGAGTGGTGATTCTATGACATGGTCATTATAGATTTATTAGAATATAAAAATATTAGCTGTAGGGAGCCCATGATCATTGAAAAACACACACAAGTATATCAGTGTGCTACTGACACTATTTTCCTGACAAAATTAATGTTGTAATAAATATCCTTGTAATTACAAATGCTAATTCAGGATGACAACACAAATTTAAATATTATAAATAGTGTTTCAGCTGAAAAACATCTGCATGCATTGTATTTAATCCTCACCACCATTTCAAAAAGGTGAACGAAAGATGAATGGAACACAAGTTTCAAGTTTTCATGAATTACAATATTTTGTGGCTAGTGAAATATTTGACGAATGTAGGGGTCAGAAAAGTTCTGTTAACAATGTTTGAAAAGAAACATGGGTTTATCACATAGACCAAGATTGCAACAACTCCTCTTTGCCCCTATAATTTAGTGTTATTTCTTTAGAAGCATTTACTATTCCTTCTACCAAAACAGTGCTGCATGCAATTGACCACTGTGTTATTAGGTAAATAAGGGTACAAGATCAATATAAAGGTGTCACTCACCGGACCGTGAGTGCCTCTTCCCGGACATTTAGGAACCGTGGCCGTCCACCATCCTGAGGGTCTGCGCATGCGCAGCCCTTTTCTATACTTCAGTGTATACCCCTTTAACTTAATTGGCAGATCAGGCAACCTCCCTATATTAAGCACCTGTGGTCACTACCACGTTGCCTGATCTTGGAGTCTCATTCCTCATGAGTCTCTGAAGGTGTTCCTGTATTACTCGTGTATTCAGCGCTGCTGATTCCTGTGGTTTCCAAACCACTTCTACTACTGTGGTTCCATACCACTTCTACCATCAACTGTATCATCATGACTGTTTGCTGATTCCTATCCGCTGCCTCCGTGCACTACAGTCTTCTATACCAAATTCATCGCTATTGTATATCTTTGGGACTGTTGCTGATTCCTATCCGCTGCCTCCGTGCACTACAGTCTTCTATACCACTTCAACGTTATTTTATATCAATGTGACTGTTTACTCATCGCTATCCGCTGCCTCCGTGCACTCCAGCTTTTACCTCACTCACCTGCTTCTCATCAAGTCTGTTTGCTGATTCCTATCCGCTGCCTCCGTGCACTACAGTCTCCTGCTTGCAACTCGCCTGTGTTCAACATCGTGACTGCCAGCTGATTACTATCCGCTGCCTCCGTGCACTATAGTCTCATCTCATCTTTGCTGTGACTTCCTCGAGACTGCCGCTTTCATTACCATCTGCTACACTTCGTGATCAACAGCTCCTGCCCTGCGCTGCACTCCTGTTTCCCATCGCTGTTGGTTCCTGTGGTTGCTACTGGTTACCTCCGTGTGCCGCTGAGTCCTGCTGCGGTGGTCAACGCTATCGTCCATCTCCTGCTGATCCACTCTCCACGCCTTCACGTGTTCCACTGGTCTCTACCCTCCTGTCAGCATTGGATTTGTATCTCATCTACTACCCTCTGCTGGATCATCTCCATTCTCCTGGGTCCCCTATGAGTCCAGTTCCACGTGTTGCTGACTCCTGTGGATTCGTGTCCCTGTTGGTCTACTCACCTGTGTGCTGCACCTGCTAGACCGCTGCTTCACCTATCCAGGGACGTCCTATCCAGTCGGCCTCCAGCCGCTCAGGTACCGCTGCAATCCCATCTGACTGCTACTGCTGAACCACGGTATGCATACTTCTCATTGACTGTGCTGTGTATTGCATATCTTGCTGGACTGTGTTTGGTTCTCTCTGGAGTCTGCTATCCGCTGAGTCTATTGCCATCATTGACTGTGTTATCATTGTGCTGGACTACTTCAAGAGACTTTCTAGATTGCAGACCTGATCAGTCATTTATATATATATATATCTATATTGTGCATATTACTGTGGATCGTGTATAAGGTGCCTGTGTATATCCTGTGTTGCAGTCTTCCCCCGTGCACCTCCTCACATATATATTCAGTGGTACAACTTGCTGATGTCAGACCACTGATCCCTGTTTCCGGTATCACCTGTTCCATTATCCTCTCACATAGCAGTGGTACAACTTGCTACCGCAGACCACTGACTACCTGGATACCTCCACTTGGATTCCATTCCTTCACTCAGACAGCGGTACAACTTGCTACCCGCAGACCGCTGACTCTCATCACCTCCTTGTTTCTGTTGGACATTCCTCCTCACTATAGCAGTGGTACAACTTGCTATCGCAGACCACTGACTACCTTCACGTGTCCTTGTCCATACAGTTCCTTGTGTATCATTACCTCATTATTACCAGTGTTGCTAGTCATAGACTTTCCTGAGCATCTCATCGGCCATCATTTCATGTTCCGTGATCACCCAGCTACCAGAGTACCCTATTACCATCTACATTGCTCTGGTAAGCCTACCATCTGGTGATCCCTGGGTAAAGACTCCTAGTGCCCGTGACAGTAAGATCAGGCCATGACAGACCCAGATGTGGAACCTACCGCCAAAGAGATGCTGCAACATCTGGTTAGCCGTGTGGAGCAACAGGATGCCCGCCAACAGCTGTTACTTCAGTGTTATCAGTCATTAACCTCCCAAGGAACATCTGGACAGACTGTGACAGCTACTACTGAAGCTCCTGTGCTTTCCTCCGTTTCCCCATTGCCATCCCAGGTGTCTATAGCTTCCACGCTTCACCTGCCTACTCCGTCAAAGTACGATGGAGACCCCAAAACTTGTAGGGGTTTCCTTAACCAATGTTCAGTCCATTTTGAGCTCCAACCTCAAAATTTTTCTACCCATCGTTCCAGAGTGGCCTATCTTATCTCTTTGTTTTCAGGACAAGCCCTGGCTTGGGCCTCCCCTCTGTGGGAGAGGAACGATCCAATATTACAAGATAGTGCCAAATTCATTTCTACATTCCGAAGTGTGTTCGATGAACCAGGTCGTGTGACCTCCGCTGCTTCCAGCATCCTCCGTCTGCGACAAGGATCTCATACTGTAGGCCAGTACGTCATTCAATTTAGGATCTTAGCCTCTGAACTTCAGTGGAACACTGAAGCCCTAGTTGCCGCCTTCTGGCAGGGGCTTTCCGATAAAATTAAAGATGCACTGACTACCCAAGAGCTTCCTTCGTCACTTGAAGATTTGATCTCTCTATGCCATCGTGTTGATATGAGATTTCGTGAAAGAGAGGCTGAGAAAACGACTTCTGCTAAAGCACCTTTTCGCTCTAACCCTCAATTTCGTCCAGTGTCACCCGCTGTGATTCCCATGGAGATTGGACGTTCCAAGTTATCTTCTGAGGAGAGGAAACGAAGAGTCAAGAATAGACTCTGTACCTATTGTGCTGATTCCACTCATGTCCTCAGCTCCTGCCCTAAGAGATCGGGAAATGCCAGGCCCTAACTAGTTCTGGAGAGGTGAAGTTAGGGTCCCTGGAGTCCTCTCCATCGTCTATGAAATCTAAAGTCTGCGCTTTTGATGTGACTATTTCCTTTGCTACCAAGACCTTTGAGTCACAGGCATTGATTGATTCCGGAGCAGCAGGAAATTTTATTTCCAAATCGTTAGTTAATCAATGGTCTCTACCAATGATTACCTTAAAAACTCCCATTACTGTGACGGCTATCGATGGATCACGTCTCATCAACGGTCTCATCACCCAGAGTACGTCTCCAGTAACCCTTCAGATTGGTGCTCTGCATCATGAAGAGATATCGTTTTTAATTCTTCCTGTTACGACAAGTCCGATTGTCCTAGGCCTTCCATGGCTTCAGTGTCACTCTCCCCAAATTGACTGGCGCACCCCTCAAGTCACGTCTTGGGGGCCTGAATGTCACCATCATTGCCTTTCCCAAGTCATTCCTCTCAAGGTACAGCAAGCTTCCATTTCAGCTATTTCACCGGGACTCCCTCCTCAATATGCTTCATTTACCGATGTTTTTGATAAAGCTCAGTCTGAACGTCTTCCTCCTCATCGTTCTTGGGATTGTCCGATTGATCTTCTTCCTGGCAAGACTCCTCCCAGAGGCCGGGTCTATCCACTCTCGTTACCTGAAACTCAAGCTACATCTGAATATATACGGGAGAACCTCCAGCGTGGGTTCATTCGACCTTCCACCTCGCCCGCTGGAGCTGGGTTCTTCTTTGTCAAAAAGAAGGATGGATCATTACGCCCTTGTATAGATTTTCGTGGACTCAATGCCATTACTATCAAGAACCGGTATCCCATTCCGTTGATCACTGAGCTATTTGACCGCATCAAGGGAGCCCGTATTTTTACTAAGTTGGATCTTCGTGGTGCTTACAATTTAATCAGAATTCGTTCCGGTGACGAATGGAAGACGGCGTTTAACACCAGAGACGGGCATTACGAATATCTGGTAATGCCTTTCGGGCTATGTAATGCCCCCGCTGTTTTTCAGGGCTTCATTAATGAGATTTTTCGGGACTTATTATATGTATGTGTCGTCGTCTACCTGGACGACATATTGATTTTTTCACAGGACCTGCCTTCTCACCACCAACATGTGGCAGAAGTCCTCTCCAGGCTACGGAAAAATTCGTTGTTCTGTAAATTAGAAAAATGTTCATTCGAATTACCCCAGATTCCATTCTTGGGGTATATTGTTTCCGGAGTTGGTCTGAAGATGGATCCTGACAAAGTAAATGCTGTACTACATTGGCCCCAGCCAACTACTCTTCGTGCCATCCAGCGTTTTTTAGGTTTTGCCAATTACTATAGACGCTTCATTCAAGATTTTTCTTCCATTGCATCTCCTATTGTGGCCCTGACTCGTAAAGGGGCTAATCCTAAGCAATGGTCTACTGAGGCTATTCAAGCCTTTCAAACATTAAAAGAGTCCTTCTCTTCGGCTCCAATCCTTCGTCAGCCTGATGTGACACTCCCTTTTTTCCTAGAAGTAGATGCCTCTAATGTGGGCTTAGGAGCTATTCTCTCCCAACGCTCGGAACAGCAAAAATTCCACCCTTGTGCCTTCTATTCTCGGGGTCTCCTACCCGCAGAGAAGAATTATACCATCGGAGACAAGGAATTACTGGCTATCAAAGCCGCATTAGAGGAATGGAGATACTTGTTGGAGGGAGCTCGCCATCCGGTGACGATCTTCACGGATCATAAGAACTTGTCATATCTCCAGTCTGCCCAATGCTTGAACCCTCGTCAAGCAAGATGGTCTCTTTTCTTTTCCCGTTTTGAATTAATAATTACCTTCAAACCAGCTGCCAAGAACAAAAAAGCTGATGCCTTATCTAGAGCCTTTGCTACGTCCTCTGATATAGAAGAGGTTTCCAACCATACCATTCTAGACCCCAAATGTATCTCACTGGCTGCTTCATCCACCAAAACGCTACCATTTGGGAAGACCCTCGTGCCTTCTACTCTAAGGAGGAAAATCCTTTCGTGGTTCCATGCCTCTCGTTTTTCTGGACACGCCGGTGAACACAAGACTTTTGAGATCCTCTCTCGAAGTTACTGGTGGCCTTCAATGAGGAGAGACGTCAAAGAGTTCATTGCTTCCTGTGAATTATGTTCGCAATTCAAATCCTCCCGCAGAACCCCAGCAGGGTTGCTGCGACCACTACCCATTCCGTCCAAACCATGGACCCATATTAGTATGGATTTCGTTACTGACTTACCACCTAGTAAGAACCATAACACTATTTGGGTGGTAGTGGACAGATTTTCGAAGATGGCTCATTTCATCCCTCTGTCTGGTTTGCCTTCCTCGTCTATCCTGGCTGAACATTTCATTAAAGAGATCTTCCGTATCCATGGATGTCCATCTGAGATTGTGTCTGATAGAGGAGTACAATTCGTGTCCAGATTCTGGCGAGCCCTTTGTAAAACCTTGGGCATACGATTAGCACTCTCATCTTCTTACCATCCACAATCCAATGGACAAACCGAACGTGTCAATCAAGATCTTGAGACTTTTATAAGGATATTTTCATCAGCCAATCAAGACAACTGGGTAGAGTTACTCCCTTGGGCTGAGTTCGCCCATAACAACATGTACCATGAGTCATCATCCAAAACTCCATTCTTTGTGGTCTACGGTCACCATCCGTCTTTTCCGGAATTTCCTGCCCTCCCGCCCACCCAAGTTCCTGCGGTGGAGACTGTTTGTCAGACCTTTAAAAATATCTGGTCTCAGGTTAGAACCTGTTTAAAGAAGACATCTGTCAAATATAAATCTTTCGCTGATAAGAAGAGGCGGGCTATTCCACCACTAAAAATTGGAGATCGTGTCTGGTTATCCACAAAAAATATTCGTTTGAAGGTTCCATCCATGAAATTCGCCCCTCGTTTTATTGGTCCATATAGGATCATTCAAGTTATCAATCCAGTATGTGTGAAACTCCTTCTTCCTAAGAGTCTTCGGATTTCTAATGCCTTCCATGTATCTTTGCTCAAACCTCTTATTATCAACCGTTTTTCAACTCCTCCCTCAGCTCCGCAGCCAGTTCAAGTCCATCAGGAGGAGGATTTTGAGATTACCGAGGTACTAGATGCAAAAATTTCGCGAGGAGTCCTCCACTTCCTCGTTCATTGGAAGGGCTTTGGTCCTGAGGAGCGCTCTTGGATCAAAGCTGAAGATCTTAATGCTCCTGCCCTTTTGAAGAAGTTTTACTCCAAAAATCCGGACAAGCCCGGTTCCAGGCGTTCTGTGCCCACCTTTAAAAGGGGGGGTACTGTCACTCACCGGACCGTGAGTGCCTCTTCCCGGACATTTAGGAACCGTGGCCGTCCACCATCCTGAGGGTCTGCGCATGCGCAGCCCTTTTCTATACTTCAGTGTATACCCCTTTAACTTAATTGGCAGATCAGGCAACCTCCCTATATTAAGCACCTGTGGTCACTACCACGTTGCCTGATCTTGGAGTCTCATTCCTCATGAGTCTCTGAAGGTGTTCCTGTATTACTCGTGTATTCAGCGCTGCTGATTCCTGTGGTTTCCAAACCACTTCTACTACTGTGGTTCCATACCACTTCTACCATCAACTGTATCATCATGACTGTTTGCTGATTCCTATCCGCTGCCTCCGTGCACTACAGTCTTCTATACCAAATTCATCGCTATTGTATATCTTTGGGACTGTTGCTGATTCCTATCCGCTGCCTCCGTGCACTACAGTCTTCTATACCACTTCAACGTTATTTTATATCAATGTGACTGTTTACTCATCGCTATCCGCTGCCTCCGTGCACTCCAGCTTTTACCTCACTCACCTGCTTCTCATCAAGTCTGTTTGCTGATTCCTATCCGCTGCCTCCGTGCACTACAGTCTCCTGCTTGCAACTCGCCTGTGTTCAACATCGTGACTGCCAGCTGATTACTATCCGCTGCCTCCGTGCACTATAGTCTCATCTCATCTTTGCTGTGACTTCCTCGAGACTGCCGCTTTCATTACCATCTGCTACACTTCGTGATCAACAGCTCCTGCCCTGCGCTGCACTCCTGTTTCCCATCGCTGTTGGTTCCTGTGGTTGCTACTGGTTACCTCCGTGTGCCGCTGAGTCCTGCTGCGGTGGTCAACGCTATCGTCCATCTCCTGCTGATCCACTCTCCACGCCTTCACGTGTTCCACTGGTCTCTACCCTCCTGTCAGCATTGGATTTGTATCTCATCTACTACCCTCTGCTGGATCATCTCCATTCTCCTGGGTCCCCTATGAGTCCAGTTCCACGTGTTGCTGACTCCTGTGGATTCGTGTCCCTGTTGGTCTACTCACCTGTGCGCTGCACCTGCTAGACCGCTGCTTCACCTATCCAGGGACGTCCTATCCAGTCGGCCTCCAGCCGCTCAGGTACCGCTGCAATCCCATCTGACTGCTACTGCTGAACCACGGTATGCATACTTCTCATTGACTGTGCTGTGTATTGCATATCTTGCTGGACTGTGTTTGGTTCTCTCTGGAGTCTGCTATCCGCTGAGTCTATTGCCATCATTGACTGTGTTATCATTGTGCTGGACTACTTCAAGAGACTTTCTAGATTGCAGACCTGATCAGTCATTTATATATATATATATCTATATTGTGCATATTACTGTGGATCGTGTATAAGGTGCCTGTGTATATCCTGTGTTGCAGTCTTCCCCCGTGCACCTCCTCACATATATATTCAGTGGTACAACTTGCTGATGTCAGACCACTGATCCCTGTTTTCGGTATCACCTGTTCCATTATCCTCTCACATAGCAGTGGTACAACTTGCTACCGCAGACCACTGACTACCTGGATACCTCCACTTGGATTCCATTCCTTCACTCAGACAGCGGTACAACTTGCTACCCGCAGACCGCTGACTCTCATCACCTCCTTGTTTCTGTTGGACATTCCTCCTCACTATAGCAGTGGTACAACTTGCTATCGCAGACCACTGACTACCTTCACGTGTCCTTGTCCATACAGTTCCTTGTGTATCATTACCTCATTATTACCAGTGTTGCTAGTCATAGACTTTCCTGAGCATCTCATCGGCCATCATTTCATGTTCCGTGATCACCCAGCTACCAGAGTACCCTATTACCATCTACATTGCTCTGGTAAGCCTACCATCTGGTGATCCCTGGGTAAAGACTCCTAGTGCCCGTGACAAAAGGCTAATGAAACAACAAACAGAAACATAGGTGTCGTGAACATAGAGAACTTATAGTTATTTATAAAGGTTAACCCATCACATAATTGTGGGGAATAAGGCCTAAATCATAACTGCAGTGTAAATATGGTATATCAATTGAATCCATTGATAAGTTGAGCTCCTAAAGTGTAAAATGTGAAGTCAGAAAGTCTTTTGTGTGTGTATTCAGTGACTCTGCACATCCCCATGTTAGCAGATAGCAGTGTCACTTGTAGCAGCTTCAAAGAGCCCCTGCTGTGAGCTATATCATGACACAAATTAGTTTGGACACCTGAATAGACTTTGTGGGGCTGGTCACAACATCATTGCAGCCAAAGACAGCATTTGAAGGCCTATACAGTTGTATAGAAATATGAGCTTCAAAGGAAAATGTCATCATAGTTCAAATTTTGGGAAATCTGGGTGCCACTTCATACTGAGGAGCAGAAATCACACCAGGGTTGTGAATGACAGGTGCTGGCGGTATCCGGGAACAGCTATAATCACATGTCTGTAGGAAAGGTATGTCACATTATCATAATTTCCTCATGTTTGGTATTTAAATGTGCAGGAGATTATGACTGGTTTATTGAAAGGGGGTTATGTCTCTGGGATATATCTGTGAAGAATTACCAAAGGTCAAACTTTCAAAATATATGTGAGCAAACTATAGTGACATCCCTGCCCCCCCATTAGCATTTACCACTGCCCCTGTGAAGACCGTCCCATTTCATTTTGCTTAAAAAACCTGTGTTGGGAAGGAGCAACTTGTCAGTCTTTTGGGAAAATAAATCCAAATTGATAAGCTGTCCATCTTTCTAGCCAATTTCCCATGCCACAGATTATACAACTCATGTAAGTGATATTCTGAATGTAACCCCTTTTATTTTAAACTGCTTTGCTTGTGTATGTTATGTCAATTGTATATTCATTGTTTTTTTTTATATCTGAATGCCCTGCACCTTTGTATATTAAATCTATAAATTTGTTAAGTTGCGTCCTTGGTACTCTAACAAATCCATTAGCCTGTTAAGAAGAATATAGCTCGACCAAGTTAACCCTTTGAATGCCAGTGTCTGATTTGTTAATACATTTGATTAACCAGCTTAGTGTGTGCTTGCATGTACATTTGTGTAACAGTCTGGAGGTGTGAAGAGTTAACCCTTTGTGTGCTGGTGTGGGCCTTGCTAGTCTGTAGGTAGCCAGAAGCCTTGTGTGCCAGTGCGGGACAGTATATTGGGGTCCTATTGCCTGCATTCAATAGGTGGTGGCAAAATCTGAAGTGTGTGGGAGTGTGAGAATGCTGTTGTGGGGTGAATCAGCAGGTCTATAACCTGTTTGATAGTGTCACCTGTCCTCACTCAAGTGTTGTCTTGCAGCGCCGCTGCCCAGCACTTCCGGGTGATGGCTCATGTGATGACAGTCTGGGGTGGGTTTTTCAACCAGCCCTCATTCCAGCGACGTCTCGTCGTGCTGCTGCTCGGCTCTTCTGGGTCGCGGTGTTATGACTGCCTAGGTTTTTTATCCTGATGCCTAATTAGAACTGCACCTGTCGCACTGCTTCAAATACCTGCCTGAAGCTGTGCTCTACTCAGTTCATCCGTTTGTTCCTGGCTGCTGCTCTTGTGTTTGCTCCATTGCTTGATCTTCTGTTGTGACCCTCGGCTTGATTCCTGGACCTTGCTCATTTGCCTGTTGCTCTGATCTTTGGCTCGACTTCTGGACATCGCTCATTCACTTGTGACTTTGATCTCTGCCTGGCTATTTGGATTTTGTTTGTCTGATCTCTGCTAGATCCCTGGACTCTGTCTGCTTCCCTGGACAGCCTTGTGCCTTCTGGACTGGGTAAACTTATAATACCTGTTCCTGCCATTTTACTATACAGTTTCTTCTGGAACCTGTTCTTATCTGTGGATTTGAGTTATCTTTGTTTATGTATTTACCTGACTAAAGACACTTTGCTTTTAATAGTTCAGTTTTTCTTCATGAATGCACTAGGAATCATAACAGGCGGCTCACGTGACTGCGGCTGGGGTGGGAGTTTCGAATCTACTTTTGGTATTTAACTGCACTCTGACACTCACTCAGTGTCAGAGGAACGTTGTTGCCAGCTCCTGACTGCTGGGTTGTACCTAGTTCCTTGATCCTGATTTCTTCCTGTGTACCAGACCTCTGCTTTGCCTGAACACGATCCTGTAAGCCTCCTGTGTACCAGACCTCTGTCTGTTAGATCTCGTTCCTAATTACCTCATGCATTTCTTGCTACCAGTTCTCTACGCAGTTCTACTCCCTGGGGCACCTTAGATGACCGCGACCTGTGGGTTCCTGGTGGAAAAGTCCATCCTGCCTTGCAGTGGTTCTTGGTGAATTCGGGGGAATCCATTAGACTCTACACCTCTTGGTCTGCCTGCGCCAATCAGGGATATTACCTAGGTCCTCTGCTTCAGATCCATAACAGATAGGTAGATAGAAACTTGAGTGCTGGAATCGTGTGTAACCTCATGCAGCGAACACCCAAAGTCATCGCAGCTGGGAAGCGTGTTCGTGCCAATGGATAGTTTATGCAGCAAAGATGTAACAAGTAAACAAATCCCCCATTTGTCTCAGATTGGCTAAATAGCAAGTGAAACCACTATTTAACATCATAATAAATCCTCCCCTGCAGTGGTTTGCTATGTAAGAAGGTAGGTACTTCTCCAATAGTGCAGACACAGTGACAGACAGGTTTGCAACCTGGCTCTGCAGGAATAAGCTGTGTGGATTGGTTGAGTCATTCACACAGGGGCATAGTCAATTATAACACAATAACTCAGAGCTGTAAGGATAGCGTATAGGATGGAGCTACTAAATGGTATTGGCGCAATTGAACAAGGAGATGCGTGACTCCTGCAAGGAGGTTTGGGCTTGGCTGCAAGAGATGCGCAGGTCACAGTTCTACAAGACATTTACCAGTGTATCAGAGGTGAGAATAGTCAAAACAATCTGGGTCAAGCCAATCAGGAAACGCGTACAAGTACAAAGGGAGATCCAGAGAGGGTGGTCAAAATAGTCAAGGACAAACCAAGAGAGCAGAAGCATCAACTCACAATCCAGAGGAAGGGTCAAAAACAAGCCAGGTAAATAACTAAGAGCCACAACAAGATGCAGGATACACAAGGAACACTGGAGGCAGGTAAGACCTGATACTCTGCCACTAATGGTGACAGAGTCAGGTATAAATTCATGCAGCTGAACGCTGATAGGAGGGATGTGTGGAGGTGGTCACTGACTGTCGACAAGTGCCGAGGAAAGCATCCCATTACCTGGCTTGGATCTAATTTTATTCAGGAATTGAACTAGAAGATGAGTATGAAGATCATCTTTGTGCACTCTGGATCTCTCCTCAGGGCTGTAGTCTTTCCAATGAATAAGGAACTAGGTCTTGCCCAGAAGAAGACTTGAATCCAGAATAAGTTCTACTTCATATTCACCGTCTAATGAAATCTTGATAGGGGAGGAGCCAAAGATTCCTTAAAAAGATAATTGAGGAGTAGAGGCTTAAGCAAGGAAATGTGGTTAAAATTAAGTTGAATAGTGAGAAAAATAAAGACCAATGGGCCTAGCAAAGATTTAGGCGTTGAGCCTCTCATAATTATGTTTGATTTTTGTGATCTATCATAACAGTAACTGGGTGTTAAACCCCTTCCAAAAGGTAGCACCACTGTTCTAGGGCGGTCCAGGAGTTCTTTGTCACCAATGCCAAAATTCTTTTCACAGGAAGAGAATTTCTTGGAAAGGATTCCACAAGGTACGAGACATTTGAGAGATGATCTCTGTGAAAGGACTGCACCTATACCAACCTCCAAAAAAATGGTTTACTTTGATCAGGTTGTTTAAGAACTGGGGCAGACATGAAGGCTTTTTTTTAAGGATTTGAAGGCAGAGATTGCTTCCTGAGGCCAGACTTTAGACAGACCTCCTTTCCTGGTTAGGGAGGTGTTAAGAGCGATAAGTGCAGAGAATCCTTTGGTGAACTGGCGATAGTAATTCACAAAACCAATGAAACATTGGATGATTTTGAGACCACTAAGTTGAGGCCAGTTAAGAACAGAATCCACCTTCTTAGGGTCCATGTGAAGCCAGGTCCCGAAGACCAGGTAACCAAGAAAGCGAACTTGGAGTTGTTCAAAAAGGCACGTTTTCAAGTTTACAGTAGAGACAATTGATTTGTAGTCGAGACAGTACCTCCTTAAATTGCTTATGATGAGTGGAAAGATAAACTACCACGGACTGTTAAAGAAGTTCTTGGAATAACTTGTTCATAAATTCTTGAAACACTGCGGGGGCATTGCAGAGCCTGAAGGGTGTTACAAGATATTCAAAATGTTACATGTAACATGTTAAATACGTGTGCATTTTTTTTATTCATCAAGGAGTATTTTTGTGTGTTGTGTTTTCGTTTATATTTGTTTTTTCAGATGGATACTGAATATGGGACCATTTACCCTTAAGTCAGTATACTTGCACCCTATTCCTCAATGGCAATAAAGAAAGGTCTGTACTCTTTCGGTGACATGCCTTTCCATCTTTTGGGATAGTTTTAGAATATACCAAGTCCCAGAATCAGGGGGAATTGGTTAGCAAGCAATAGCAACGGCTCCCATTTATACCAGAAAGAACCTTTGATGTAGTAGATATATTTAACATCACCACAACTCCTTTGGCTTTAAAAAAGTGTGTAAATCATTCCAGTAGTAATTTCTTGTAGTAATTTATGTACATATAATCACATATTCATTTGTTTTCATTTATTGTGAAATAGTTGTTGAGGAAGAAAAAAGACGTTCACTGTTTCATCATAAAAATCCCTAGTTAATCCAGAGGAAGGCAAAATAAAGCATAATTCAATTTGACTTAAGGAGAAGAAATTCCTTTCTGATCCAGTATTGGCCTAGGACAATTTCCAGTATCAACATATTGAGTTGTATTATTAATTGCATTGATTATGATGGATAGCTGAAATTATAATAATAAATAGTGATTTTTTTTTCTGTGGTCATTTCATATCACAAAGGTAAAAAATGTATCCATCTCTACATCCACTCACCACACATCCTGTGGAGTCCACCCTGCGTTCTGAGACACACTTGAAATTGCGTGAACAGCCACCATTACTGAATGAACAGTCCCGGACTGGACCAAAGGATGAGAGGAGGTCATCAACAGTTTCAAAATGGGTTGCCAAAAGGGCTTCCTCTCTGTAGAAGAGATATATACATAACTTTGTTTATTAAAGGAAATATAGTCGAAAAAGGGGTAACTTTTATACAAAATAATATTTACAATATTTAAAAACATGTATGTTTAACATTTTAAATATTGCTACACATTTTGAACACTTTTATGGAGAAGCTACTTACATATTTTACTTTGCTGGAGATAGTGGACAAGGTCTGCAGTGTTCTATGCAGAATTTTCGATAAGATAATAACAATGCTATCCATGTAATTATGGTCTAAACACTCATATTACTTGCAATGTATATTTCTCCCAAACATGTGGCACTTTATACTCCATTATTTCCTCTCAATTTAATATTAAACATTCCAAACAGGGCCTTGTTTTGTTTTGGCCCCTGATCCTTCTCATCGCTGGCACACGTTATTCTGGCACACCCTGTCTGTTTCAAATAAATAATTGTAAATAAGGTACAAACTTCACATGAAATTATAACTGTACTGGAAAATCAATCATAAGGACAGTATTAAGAGGGGCACAGTGCATAGCTGGCACTTATAGCAATATTTGGGTAAGGGTCTGGTGATGCTGTTCTCTCCTCCATTGCTTCATCTCTGCTTGCAATACAGCAGAACGGGGGGCTTTCCTGAGCACGCACAGTCCAGCCCATGTTCCAGACTTCTGCATGATCAAAAGAGGCCTCTGCTCTTTTGAAAGCAGATCAACGACATCAGCAGAGGTGTCGAAGTGGAGTGGGGGCCTCGAGACAGGGGCAACTCAGCATTGCAGGCCCTCCCACTCATCTCCGGACACTATAGCTGGTGCAGTCTCAAGCAGACATAGATACTTTGGCCAAAGTAATGTACATTCGTGTTTTTTTTTAAATTAGTTATTGCTGGTGTTGTCCAATCTTGCTATTTAGGCAGACAATGTTACATTTTGGTGAAATACTCTTCCAGGGCCAAGCCCAGCCACCCGACTCCCATGTGGGTACAGAACAAGTTGGGACCATATTTTTTTTTTTAGATCAAATGTTAAAATAGTATTCAAAATAGGAAGGGGGTACACAAGTTGTTCTTCTACCTTAGGCCCAGACTTATGTGACCTGCCAACAAATCTAGGCCTGTATGTAAAACAATGTAATATTAGAGATGAGCATCTAGGATTCAAAGAAATTGAGTGACCTGAATTTTGGGGTACCGAGTCTAGCAGAGTCATTACTCAACTTCTTGCACCGAATTCGGTTCTGAAAACTAGGCAAAATGTAATTTCCAATACAATGTCAGGTTTTGGATCGATATTGTTCATATATATATATATATATATAGTTCTCCCACCTGTTCTCTGCTACCATTTTAGAAATGATAGCTTGTGGGTAGGATGTTTGCCGAAATTGTGTGCCCTTAAAGTTGGTTGTAGAGGGTTGGAAAGGGTGAAAGAGGCAATCTATCTTGAAATACTTGTGATTTTACTGCACAAGTATTTCAAGATACATTTACTTACTTTCCGCTTCCTCGGATCTGAATCGAGGCAAAACATCATTGTTGCATCGTCTGATCTTTTGGCTTTTGGATTCCATAAGTACCTCCCTTCCCAGCAGATCCAGCATTACAGTTACAGTTAGCAGTGTTCTCGGCACTCTTCATTCTCCAGTGACATTGTTCAGAGCCATTGCTCATACAGAAACAGAAGGGGTAGCAGTGTTCTTGTCACTTACAAAAATTAATTGGAAATGACTGAAAATTAATGTTATTGAGGTTAATAATAATGCAGGAACAAAAAAAAAAGTGCCAAATGTTGTGATTTTAGCATTGTTTAGCATTTAAAAAAAAAATACAGATCCAAAACAAAACCAAAGCCAAAAAACATGAGGACGGTTTTGCCAAAATCAAAACACGAAGTTAATAGAATATCCAAAACCAAAACACGGGGGTCAGTGAACATTCCTATTATCTACCTCTCAGCATTTTGAATTCTGAAAGTGAGACAAAATAAGCCCATCCCCCAAACTGCCCAAGCTCTGCTACAAATGGACATATTTTGGAAAAACCCCAGTTCCTTTTAAGCACAACCCCTTTTGGGGCCTGTGAATCTGATGTCCCAGCAAATTGGGAATTGGTTGCCTCACATAATGACCTGTATTCCTCACACCATTCTCTACAAAGTGAAGTTTTGTTCCTGAAGGAAAACGTTGCAGACTTAGAGGACCGCTCCCGTAGGAATTACATCAAGATCAGATGCATCCCGGAATCTGTATCAAATTCAGATATACAAGACTATGCTGTTTCAATATTCAGAAAGTTGTTACCATCCGTGGATGTCAAAGGCTTTCTCATTGACCATATACACTGTCTTCCATGCCCGCATTCTGCACCAGGGAATGTCCAAAGAGATACTCTGCTTAGGGTTCACTTCTTCCATGTTAAGGAGGCTATCCGCAGAGCGGCACGGGAACCGAGCAATGTAGCAGTGCTTATTGTTCTGCAGCTCTTCCAAAATGTCTCACTTGCTACTATCAACCAAAGACGAATTCCCCAGCCAATCACGTCAGCCCTATGAGAAAACGATATCTCTTATAGATGGGGCTTTCCGGTCAATCTGCTGGTTTGCTATGAGGACTCTACCTATGTCATTTCTTCCATTGAGCCTGGCACCAAGCTTCTGGAGGAATGGTGCATATTTCTACCTCCTAGACCTACTGCAAGCAAGTCACTGCCCCAACCAGAATGGTCCCACATTACTAAAGACTGAGGTTTACTGTTATTGCTCCTGATGAAGCCTTAAAAGCTCCAACTGCATTTTGATAATATAAGTATAACCACTGTTAGTATCACTGTTTGATATGTTATGTTTCAAGTTTGTTATATAAGCTATGAGGCGTTGCAATAGACATATTTATATAAGATGAACTGTCGTTTAATGCCCAGTGTCAGACGTGCTAGAGCATGCCCCATCGGTCCTCGGGGGGCTGGTCCCTTCCACGGGTGGATGGGCCATGGATATGATGTCTCTATAGATGTTTTTAAATCTGTTATCTGCTATTTGCAACGTGTTTGTTAGGAACTATCAAGCCAGTACAATGAAACTCGGGGTCTGCCCTGAAGGCCCGGTGTTCGCTGGAGCCCCTAGTGGTGGGGACAGACTTGGCCGCGGGACGACAGGGGGTCGGGTAACATATACTGACTTAAGGAGAACCCAGTAGTGGAGTGATTGGCAGACAGTAGCGGCCAGGAAAACCAAGGTCAGAGGTCACAAGCACAGGTTCGAAATCCAGGGACAAGCGAAAGGTCAGGTGCACTAGCGGAGGAGCAAAAGGTAATAATAAAGCAGAGTGAGAACAAGCAGGCAGCAGAACTGAGGACAGGACGCTATAACCGGCAGTGAGGCTGCAGACCTCACTGCCTTAAATACCAGTATCAGCCAATCAGAGCTTAGCTCTGATGTCACATGAGCAGGCTCTGATACCCACAACATAAATCAGCCCACAGGCTTGTGAGTGCCTCTGTGCATGCGCCCGGCTGTCCCCAGCTGCCGGGACGTAGCGCTACTGCTGCTAGCGTCCGACCGTTGCCTTGGCAACGGTCGGGTGAATTCAGGAAGTGACATCCCGGTCGCCATAGCGGCGGCCGGGACGCCTACAGGAAGAAGGTAAGAGTCGCTGCGGTGCCCGCGGCCGCCGCGACTGCTAACAGTGTTAAAGGTATCATTTGTGGTTGCTATACTGCTTTCTCTTTCCCCCTCCCCTTTTTTGGGTGCTCTGTTGGTGGGATCTTTTCTAACCACCCCTCCAAATGTTAACTAATTTGCCACACTCTTCCCCATTTGGCAAATCTCTGACCCCGTTTCTCGGGTCAGTTCAGTTTATTACCCTTTTTTCTCCATTCCACCCATCCCATCTAAAACCCTCCCCTTCCCCCTTAGTAACTCTAACTCTAGATCTCAAGTACAATATATATTTTCTCATCGCAAATCTTCCCATTGCGGTTCTTTAAAGTATGTTTTATACTTTGAATGTCAAGGGTCTTAATTCTCCCAACAAACGTCGCTTAGCACTGACTACATTTTATAAACATAAAGCAGATGTTGTAGCTCTTCAAGAAACACATTTTTCCTCCCATGCCCCCCCCCCCTCCAACTGAGGGATTTGAGATATCCGTTGGGTTACTTTGCAAATGGCCATTTCAAAAGGAATGGGGTGGCTATCCTATTCAACGCCAGCGTACATTTTCAAATCCACCTAAAAGTAGAAAATAAATCTGGGAAGTTTATCATTTGGTGGGACCGGCATAAGCCGGTAACCATAGTTTCACTATATGCGCCCATCTCCCGCCAAATCCCCTTTCTTAAGGATCTGTGTGATGAGGTACAAAAAGTGTGCAAGGTTCATTTGGTTATGATGGGCGAATTTAACTTGACCCTAGACCCTAAGCTAGATAAGTATAGACCCCAGAGGCTGACTGGCTCTGATTCTAACCTTGGCCCCTCTACTGCTTTTCGTAAGCTCTTAGCGGAACATATAGTCTACCTGCATCTGAGTTATTTAAATATTTGCAAATTAGACATTAGGTGGGGACTATCTCTAGAACTCCCTACGTTTTGTCTTTGCCACCAGCTCCTGTTTTGGATAGGCTAACAAAAGGTACCACTAAAGGAGGAATAACATTCTGGAACCAATATCTTCAGTCCTTGGTTCCAAACTCCAAAGCCCCGGCCCATCTCCGCTGGGAAGCAGAAATTGGTTTAACCCTTACACCGAAACAATGGCAAAATATTTACATATCCTCACATTGCATGTCAAAATGTATTAATCATACTGAAATGCAGGTCAAGCTTCTCAATCGGCTTTACCTCACTCCAGACCGGTTACATATGATATGGCCAAGCCAATCAAAATTTTGCTGATGTCAATGCAAACAGATAGTCAACGTTTTTCATGTCTTTTGGAATGCCTGGTGATTCAGCCGCTCTGGAGAGAGGTCTTTGCCCTGATATCCACTGTCTTAGAACCTACTATTACACCAGATCCAGTTGTAGCTTCTCCATATATATTCGACCATCATTCCCAAACATGATCGCTATCTCTTAGGACATATACTAATAGCTGCTAGAGTGGCGCTAGCTCAGAGTTGGAAGTTCCCCTCCCCACCCAGTATCACTCGAGTTGTGTCAAAAATTCAATATAGCTTTGAGATGGAGACAACTTATATGCCCTATACTTCATCCGCTTCAGACCCCATAATGAAATGGTTTAGATGGCATGAGTATGTTATGGACGGCCCTGGGAAATCTCGTGATGCCCCTGAATCTTCGACTTTCCCTCACTAGCAGCCCTTATATAGGACCTCAACCCAAAGAAACACGCTTCACCTATGTGATACTCTGGATGTCTATGATTCACTATGTTCTATTTCTATGAGCCATAAGGGAGAACTATACTATCACACGCCGGGTGTGCGGGCAGCACACCCGATACCCGGCAGACTTACCTGAATCCGGCGCTCCGCTCCGTCCTGGGCGCCGCCATCTTGGATTCGGGTCTGCGCATGCGCAGACCTGACAGCTTCTTTAAAACTTCTACTCTCCTCTCATTGGTGGATTCTAATGGCGGTTAGTTTAAAAGGCACTTCCTCCTTACCTACAGTGCCTGTTCTTTGAGTCACCTCCTGGTGATAGAAGTGGCTTCCTGTTAGCTTCCAGCTATTCTCTTCCATCCTAGTCTGCAGAGCTGACGCTCATCTCTGGACATCGTCTCTACATTTGACTACAGAGCTGACGCTCATTCTACTGAGAATATTGGACAAAGAAATAGAGAGTGTATCCCCTATATACACTCTCTTTTTCTTTGTCCAATATTCTTAAACAATCAGTGTTAGGGTGCACCCTTTAGTTTGTTATAATTGAATAATTGAGGAACTAATATATGTTCAATAAGATTGGGGTTATTGAATATTTGACTTTATTGATAAACTTGGTGCGGTTATCTTTGTACCGAATGCTCATTCTACTGAACCTTTTACCACATAGTGGTCTGCAGAGCTAACGCTCACTCTACTGGACTCTCCGCCACATAGTGGTCTGCAGAGCTGACGCTCATCTACGGACATCATCCTTACGTTTGTCTACAGAATTGACGCTCATTCTACTGAACTTTTTACCACATAGTGGTCTGCAGAGCTGACGCTCATTTCCGGACATCGTCCCTACATTTGTCTACAGAGCTGACGCTTATTCTACTGAACTTAACACCACATAGTGGTTTGCAGAGTTACACCGAACTGCATCATCTCCTTTGCCTTTCCTTATTATAATTACCACTCTTACTACGGTACATCCGAGTCTCTTCGTAGGAACCGTGACAGTAAGAACAGGCCAAATAACGTGGTCATTAATATGACAGAATCTAACGTGCAACCCTCTGCTGAGGATATACTTCAGCACTTGCTCGACCGGGTAGAGCAACAAGATGTGGTCCAACAACAGCTATTACAGGGCTTCCAGAGTCTTGCTGTTCATTTTGACTCACTACAATCACCACCACCTGTTCAAGCGGCCAGCTCACCGGCACCTGTTCCCACAGCTGCTTCCAATTCGTCTCTTCGGATTTCAACTCCTTCCAAATTTGATGGAGATCCTGCCACCTGCCGTGGGTTCTTGAACCAGTGTTCAATACAATTTGAACTCCAACCACAGAATTTTCCTACCCAGCGCTCAAAAGTAGAATACCTAATATCCTTGCTCTCAGGTCAAGCTTTAGCCTGTACCTCACCTCTCTGGGAACTTGATGACCCGATCCTGGCGGACAGTGCTGCCTTCATTGCCGCTTTTCACAGGATTTTTGACGAACCAGGAAGGGTTACTTCTGCAGCATCTAGTATTCTTCGCCTGCGTCAAGGATCTCGCTCAGTGGCCCAGTATGTTATTCAATTTCAAACATTGTCGTCAGAGTTACGGTGGAACAACGAAGCATTAGTAGCCACCTTCTGGCAGGGGCTATCTGACAAAATCAAGGACGCTTTGGCTTCCCAAGAACTCCCCACTACTTTAAATGCCATGATCTCGCTATGTAACCGTGTGGATCTACATTTCCGCGAAAGATCTTCAGAGAAGGATTCCTCTCGGCGTAGTTCCGCCAGACTCGCACCTCGGTTCACTCATCCGGTAACAATGGAGGAACCCATGCAAATCGGGCGCTCTCGATTAACTCCAGAGAAACGTGATAGAAGATTAAGGAATAAGTTGTGCCTTTATTGTGCGGATCCGGATCATTTACTGAATGCCTGCCCCAAGAAGTCGGGAAATGCCAGACCCTAACCTGCTCCGGAGAGGTCAGATTAGGGCTTTCCAAAACCTCTCCCTCCTTTGGTGTTCCTAATGTCTGCTCCTTCCCTATTACCCTTCACGGTCCCTGTGGTCCCATTCACACTTCTGCTATGCTGGACTCTGGAGCAGCCAGAAATTTTATCTCTTTCTCTTTAATTTCGCAGGTTTCTATACCAACTGTACCATTAGAAATTCCTGTTTCCATCACGGCCATCGATGGCTCCCATATAGCTAATGGTACCGTGAAAACCCGGACCAAACCCATCGTCCTTCAAATAGGAGCATTACATCGAGAAGTAATTACCTTTCACGTGCTGCCGTCTACTACTACTCCCGTCATCCTGGGTCTACCATGGCTTCAGCAGCACTCCCCTCAACTTGACTGGTCCACCTCGCAGATTCTGTCTTGGGGTCCTACTTGTCGCCTGAAATGTTTGACTCCGGTCCAACCTATTGGCTCCATTTCTACTTCCTCTAATACCAAAGTCTCCATTCTGCCCAAGCAATATCATTCCTTTTTAGACGTTTTTGACAAGCTTCGCTCTGAGCATCTGCCGCCTCATCGCTCGTGGGACTGTCCTATTGAACTGCAGTCGGGCAAAATACCTCCTCGAGGTCGAGTGTATCCACTCTCCATACCTGAGACCTCTTCTATGTCAGAATATGTTAAAGAAAACCTCTCCCGAGGCTTTATCTGCCCCTTTTCATCACCGGCGGGAGCAGGGTTTTTCTTTGTTAAGAAAAAAAGATGGATCGTTAAGACCTTGCATCGATTACCGTGGGTTAAATGCCATTACAGTCAAAAACCGATACCCCATTCCGCTTATCACAAAACTGTTTGATCGCATCAAAGGAGCTAAGATCTTCACCAAGCTAGATCTGCGGGGCGCTTATAATCTCATCAGGATCAGAGCAGGAGACGAATGGAAGACGGCTTTTAATACCCGCGATGGGCATTACGAATATCTTGTAATGCCCTTTGGGCTGTGCAACGCCCCTGCCGTGTTTCAGAGTTTTATCAACGAGATATTTAGAGATCTTCTCTACCTCTGTGTCGTGGTATATCTAGACGATATTTTGGTTTTCTCTCCTGACATCACCTCTCACCGTAAGCATGTGAAGGAAGTTCTGTCCAGATTACGATTAGATTAAGAGTTGTCATCAACTCTTTTGCAAACTGGAAAAGTGCTTCTTCGAGCTCCCTCAGATGCCGTTCTGGGTTACATCGTCTCTGGATCCGGATTACAAATGGACCCAGATAAAGTCAAAGCAATTTTAGAATGGCCTCTTCCCCTTGGGCTGAAACCTATTCAACGTTTCCTCGGATTCGCCAACTACTATAGGCGCTTCATCCAGGGCTACTCTACCATCGTTGCACCTATTGTGGCTCTAACTCGAAAGGGTTCCAACCCTAAATCCTGGTCTTCAGCTGCGATCGAGGCCTTTGACTTCTTGAAAAAAGCTTTCGTCTCTGCACCTATCCTCCAACAACCGGATGTTTCCTCTCCGTTCTTTCTGTAGATTGATGCCTCCAATATGGGCATCGGGGCCGTCCTTTCACAGAAATCTCCTCTGAACCAATTCCATCCGTGTGCCTTTTTCTCTAGAAAATTCCTCCCTGCTGAGAGGAACTACACCATAGGGGATAAGGAATTGTTGGCAATCAAAGCAGCACTAACGGAATGGCGACATCTCCTTGAGGGAGCCCTACATCCAGTGACTATCTTCACGGACCATAAAAACTTGCTCTACCTCCAAACCGCGCAGTGCTTAAACCCCAGACAAGCACGCTGGTCTTTATTCTTTTCTCGCTTCGAACTTCGCATTACTTTTAAACCTGGCATTAGGAATAAGAGAGCTGACGCTCTTTCTCGTGCTTTTTCTACTCATGAAGTCACGGAGGAGGATCCTGTCCAGCCCATTCTGGACCCTAAATGCCTAGTTTTAGCTACTCAGTTTAAACCCTCTAAACCCCCCACCGGGGAGAAGTTTTGTTTCTCCTAATCTTTGCCATAGACTGCTGAAACATTATCACTCTACCATTTTCACTGGACATACTGGTACCCGCAAGACCATTGAATTGATATCCAGAAACTACTGGTGGCCCAGTCTTCACACTGACGTTAAGGACTTTGTCTCCGCCTGTAGCGTTTGTTCTCAGAATAAGTCCACTCATCAGTCTCCCGCTGGTTTACTACGTCCATTGCCCATAACTCATGAACCATGGACCCATATAAGTATGGATTTTATTACCGATCTCCCACCTAGTAAGAACTGCACCATCATATGGGTGGAAGTAGATCGATTTTCTAAAATAGCCCATTTCCCTGCACTTCCGGGTCTTCCATCCTCTCCAGTCCTGGCATCCCACTTTGTCAAGGAAATATTCCGCCTACATGGCTGTCCACTCGACATAGTCTCAGATCGAGGTGTGCAATTTGTTTCCAAATTCTGGAGAGCTCTCTGCAAATTATTGGGGATCAAACTGAGTTTATCATCTGGATATCATCCTCAATCCAATGGACAGACCGAAAGGGTGAACCAGGATTTGGAGACCTACCTCAGGATGTTTTCTACCGCCAACCAGGATAACTGGGTAGATCTTCTACCATGGGCGGAATTTGCCCATAACAACGCCTTCCATGAGTCTTCTTCTAAATCCCCTTTCCTGGTGGTCTATGGACATCATCAGTCTCTTCCTGAATTTGCACTAGGTGCCCGCAGCCAATTCTCTATACAACAAATTCCTTTCCATTTGGACGCAAGTAAGAGCTTGTATTAAAAAGACTTCTACACGTTACAAATTGGCTGCAGATAAAAGGCGTAGATTTCTTCCCACCTTCAAGATCGGTGATAGGGTGTGGCTCTCCACCAAGAATATACGCCTCAGAGTCCCCTGCATGAATTTGGCTCAGCGATTTATTGGTCCATACAGTATCTCGGGAATCATTAACCCAGTCTGCTTCAAGTTGCGTTTACCGGTATCTCTTCGTATTGTGAACTCCTTCCATGTGTCTCTTAAAAACCTCTGAAAATTAATCGATTTACATCAGTAGCTCCTTCCATCACTCCAGGGGCCCATCAAGAGGAGGAGTTCGAACTCAAACAAATCTTGGACTCAAAAAATTGTAAATGCGGTTTGAAATACTTGGTTGACTGGAAGGGCTTCGGCCCTGAAGAGCGCTCTTGGGTGCGCGCCTCCGACATCCACGCTCCCTACCTGCTGGATAAATTTCACAAGAAGTTTCCCTTGAAACCTTGCAATAAACGTGCGGTGCCCGTCTTTAAAGGGGGGGGGTACTATAACACGCCGGGTGTGCGGGCAGCACACCCGACACCCGGCAGACTTACCTGGCTCCGGCGCTCCGCTCCGTCCTGGGCGCCGCCATCTTGGATTCAGGTCTGCGCATGCGCAGACCTGACAGCTTCTTTAAAACTTCTACTCTCCTCTCATTGGTGGATTCTAATGGCGCTTAGTTTAAAAGGCACTTCCTCCTTACCTACAGTGCCTGTTCTTTGAGTCACCTCCTGGTGATAGAAGTGGCTTCCTGTTAGCTTCCAGCTATTCTCTTCCATCCTAGTCTGCAGAGCTGACGCTCATCTCTGGACATCGTCTCTACATTTGACTACAGAGCTGACGCTCATTCTACTGAACCTTTTACCACATAGTGGTCTGCAGAGCTAACGCTCATTCTACTGTACTCTCCGCCACATAGTGGTCTGCAGAGCTGACGCTCATCTACGGACATCGTCCCTACGTTTGTCTACAGAGCTGACACTCATTCTACTGAACTTTTTACCACATAGTGGTCTGCAGAGCTAACAGCTCATTCTACTGGACTCTCCACCACATAGTGGTCTGCAGAGCTGACGCTCATTTCCGGACATCGTCCCTACGTTTGTTTACAGAGCTAATGCTCATTCTACTGAACCTTTTACCACATAGTGGTCTGCAGAGCTAACGCTCATTCTACTGGACTCTCCGCCACATAGTGGCCTGCAGAGCTGACACTCATCTACGGACATCGTCCCTACGTTTGTCTACAGAGCTGACGCTCATTCTACTGAACTTAACACCACATAGTGGTCTGCAGAGTTACACCGAACTGCATCATCTCCTTTGCCTTTCCTTATTATAATTACCACTCTTACTACGGTACATCTGCCGAGTCTCTTCGTAGGAACCGTGACAGATACGTATGCTATATATCTGTCAGATATTTATCTGACCCCCTTTTATGTGTATTTGTCTCCCCTCCCTTTCTTTATTTCTGTACCCCATATGTCTTTGAAAATTTCAATAAAAATTATTGATGAAAAAGGAAAAAGCTATTCTTATTCTTCTTGGTCTCGTCTGTATAGAAGTTTCATCCCCAGCAGCAGCATTCAAGGATTGCATTAGGGGATTCAGTTTGCATTTGAAAATTGTATGCTGAGCCACGTTCTAATAATGAGGAGTTTGATGATGAAGGTGTCGACAGTGAAGATTGCATTATGTGTCTATACATTCTGCTGCTAGCTGATGCTGGATTGCTTGTTACTATACATGATTTTCCACTTTTTGACAAAATACTTGAATGAACTCACTGCAAATACCATAACAGGGAGGAGGTGGTCAACTCTCCTATCTTTCCTTATTGTGGTGTCCCAGTCTACAGATGCCTTGACAAAAGTTGTCTGGGATGGGATAAAAAAATTCCACATGCAAGAGGTGGATTTTTTGGTCTTTTGCCCAGGCACGACAATGCGCTTATTATGGGCATGAGGTGGTACTACTGGTGACTGCCTTACTTGGACACATCCTCCTCATTCCCAGCCAAGGCCTTATCTGTGAGGAGTTTATATGTTCACCCTGTGTTGCGTGGGTTTCCTCCAGGTGTTCCAGTTTCCTCCCACACTCCAAAAACATACTGGTAGGTTAATTGGCTGCTAACAAATTGACCCTAGTCTGTGTGTGTGTGTGTGTGTGTGTTTGTGTGTGTTAGGGAATTTAGACTGTAAGACCCATTGGGACATGGACTAATGTGAGTGAGTTCTCCTTACAGCACTGCGGAATTAGTGGCGCTATATAAATAAATGGTGATGATGATGATATCTTGTTCAAGTACAACACATTTCAACATTTTCAGATCGACAATTATCCCCCTCATCTTGTTGCACATTAGAAAGTTCCAAAGTAGCATCCTCAAATGTCTAAATCATCATCCTTATTAGTCATCTCCACATATCCACATGGTTGTGAAATTTTGGAAGGAGTCTGCCCAATAATTACAGTGTCAGAATCTGAAATGTCAGACTCACATATAGCACTCATGGATACCCTTAGAATCTCCTCAGGATTCTCTAAATGCCCATTTTTACTTCATCCTCAGTGTTCTTTTCATACAATTATGTGCCTGTTTTGGAGATGACAGGTCTATACTCATAGTGAGACGGTGATACTTGGGAAATTACAGAAGACACATGACCATATTGGGCACTCACTTTTTCAATTGCCATTCTAATATGTGTAAGAGCAGTAGCAGGACCACTACCACTACTAGCAAGGTGTGTTCTTGGTCTGAGGCTTTTATTGCCACTGTGTGTGGTGTATTGAATGTTAGCTATTTAAATTTTTTTACACAAATCACCATATTTATAAGTAACTTTTCCCTTAATACTTACAACAAGAGCCTCAATAAAACAACTTAATCTTTCTTCACCCTGTCACCCTGTTCAACCCTATCCAACCCACTTCATGAGCACACAATTACAGTAAACAACCTCCCCACGTGCTATCAATTTTAAAATGGCAGCTGAGAACAGTAAGGCTTTTTATAGTGGATATCGATCCAAAACTCACTCAAGTTAACTTTTTCCTGGAAATGCCATTTTGCCTTGTTTTCATGATTCAGATTCACTCTGTACCCCAAAATTCTATTCTGCTGGATATCACCAAATCCGAACCGATCATCCCTAGCTAGTGCACATGAGTTTTCGTTTGTGGTGTGGTATTTAAAACAAAAAAGTGTGCTGGTTTTTTTTTTTTTCGCTTTTACTGTTAAGACTGAGGGAATGAAGGATTAAGGAAAGTAAGGCAAAAAAAAGCCATAAATGTTCTCAGGGACAAACCATGTTATAATGCAAGGGGTACAAATTTGTTTATTATTTTGCTTATAAGTTACATACTGGCTTTTTTTTCATCTAGCACACAATTACTTGACAGCTTTATTTTTACACTGAAATTTAAAGTTGATCTTGGACATTCCCTATCCCAACTATAAATCTGTCCCCATATTTTAAATTTACCTCCCCCTCCAATACAACATGGTTTTGCCAAGGTGCAAACTTAGTTCTTTTTTCTGGTTTGCTCTTCTTAATGACTCAGACCCTGAACGGTTATTATGATTGTCTTTGATTGCCCATTATTATTATTATTATCCTCATTACAAAGTATAATCTGCTCTCATAGTTACGTATAACTAAGCTTGTGTCTGAACCTTCATTTATACACATATAGTAGCTAAACCTTTATTCACCACCAGAGAGACTCATGATACAATTCCTAATCTATACATCCTCATAACACAAGTTATTGGATCAAGAGCTGGTCCACTTTGTGACCAAAGTTTTCATTCACAATTCAGACCCAAAAGAGAAAATCAAAGCAAGCATTGCACATGAGTACCACACTCCTCAGATCCTGACTCAGACCTATTACCCACTGTTTTATTTTCCGTATAAAACACACAAAGAAACACGGTGGGAGAGAAGACTGACTATTTTTGTGTAACCTTTAAGTTTCTGCAAGTCAGCGAGTCATACCTCCCTTATTACTTGTCATTATCCCAGACTTGTTAGTGTACGATATACCAGTATCTGTAATCATATCTCAAGATACCGTAGTCACACTCATTAGCCTTACCGGTATTGATTGTGTGGTATTCTCCAATATACCTAAGCTCAATTAAGTTATCTTTTCTACATTCAAAACTTATCAAATTATAAACTATTTAAGGTGTCTTTCACATCATGTATGGGCTCAGTGGCACCCACAGCTAGGCCATTGTCCACAACATGATTCACACCTGAGTAGAGGAGATCTGGAGGCCTGTAACATGGTGAATTAAAAGATAGTATCTGTTAAATCCCCCTCCCTCCCTTTGCTTTCCCATAGTCCAGTGTCTCTAGGTCTACTGACTCTTTAGGTTCACTACGCTTTTACAATAGCAGCCACCTTTTCACAATGTTCCATACAGGGAAGAAGGGAGACCAAAAGGCATCTCCTCCCCTGGACATGGTACTGGGTGCTGGGGTACAACTGGTTATAACAAGCCTGGTTACAGACTTCTCATCAGAGGCTGAAAAGAGTCATAGATGACTTAAAAATAGCAATAACATCATTGGCACACTGAATAGAGGCCCTCAAAACCAAAACCGATGAGCTGTGCCAATCACAAATGATCTAAGAGTTCTCTGTACAGTGCTGCGGAATTATTGGCGCTATATAAATAAATGATGATGATGATGATGATCTAAGAAAGAGATGTCATTCATTCCGAGATAGAAAACTTCAAGGAGAAACAGGAAGACCTCCAAAAAAGATTGCGGTGGAACATTCCATGGTTACGTAATGTACCTGTAAATTTTGATGCCTCCACTATTCAAACTTTCCTCAGAGCTGTTACTACATATTTTACCTAAAGCCTCTGAAGCTGATTTAATGTTGGACAGAGCCCACGGTGCTAGAGTCCTTACAAAACCTAATGACATTCCAGTCTTCCCTCCCTCCACCTCGCACCATCAGCCGTTTCCTTGCCATTCACTTTCTTCATCCTCCATCCCCTCCATTTTCCCTCTACACTTCCCCAGACACTGTCTCACCTCAACTATCTTAAACCCACTGTACCATAAAGCACTATATCTATACCATATAGCAGGCTTGGCTAACCTGTGGCACTCAAGGTGTTGTGAAACTACAAGCCCCAGCATGCTTTGCCAATATATAGCAGCTTATTGCTGGAAGGGTATGTTGGGATTTGTAGTTTCACAACACCTGGAGTGCCGCAGGTTAGCCAAGCCTGCCATATAGCATCTGTACCTTCTATAGGTGCTAATCCATGGTCCTCTGGATCTACTGGTAATTTCTTCAATATCAAAAAATAAATTCACCATGAACCTTGAAATGGTCTCCAGCTGCAACTCCCTTATCTCATTCCTTCCTGGATTGCCCTTCACTTCCCTTGTGGGTGAATTGGCAGATTGCAAAACCTAATGACAAAACTTTCCTTTATACACACTGCTGTTTTACAGTTTGCTGTCAAAGTCGGATATCAGCGATTTGAAAAAATCGGAGTATAATAAATTTACCCCGGACTCACTGCCATTTTAGACTTTTTAAGCAGGGACAATTGGAATTACAAATTGGGACATGGTTTACAAGCATTTTAGGATTAAAAGCTGCTGACTAAAGAAGAAGAAATCTGATTGATAAGTATATTGAGGTTTTCTTATTTTTGATAAAAGTCTGTGGTATGAATGAGGGTGTTTACTGTATTTATTGGGATTTTATTATTTTTAATAAAAGTATGTGGTTTTAATGAGGGTGTAGTGGTTTTGTAAACATTTTGTTTTGTGGAACTACAGGTCTCAGCCAGCCATGGCTGTCAGGGTATGTTTGCACTTGTGGGTCTCCAAGTGTCAGCATGCCCTGGCTGTCAAGGGTATGCTGGTGCTTGTAGTTATACAAGCATCAGCATGCCCACACTGTTTATGGCAGCCCGGGCTGGCTGGGACTTGTAGTTCCACAAAACAAAATGGCGTCTGTTTGTTTTTTTAACGTAATCTTTGCCGTTATTACCCTACATCCAGTGCCCAGGGGTGTAGGAAAAGCCCTAGTGCTTTCAGCACTGGGCTAGTTATTCCTAGAAGGGGTGCCCATTTATTTTTTTCCCACTCCCTAGGGAATCCAGCCCAGCGATGAACAGCCTGGGGTTGGTTGTCATTATGGCACGGGGACTCCTGCCGTGTGTCCCCCTGCTATAGCGCCACCTAGCCCGGCTGGTTTGCCTAGTGCTGGTTATGTGAAAATCGGGGGGACCACACGCTAATGTTTCCCCGATTTTCACGAAACCAGCAGTAGGCTGGCAGCACTTGGGTTAATAGTGGTCAGGCGGGTGGAACCCCACGCATTTTAAAAAAAAACAACAACTTTGATCTATTTTTAAACTTTTACAGCTGTCGGACCTCTGGCTCCATAGGCAGACAGTGTAACAGTGATGTGTTTACTAATCACACAGCTAGGAAACACAGAGGAGTTAGCTAAACACAGGCGTATTTGACATCGCAGCAAAACGCCAGAGATGACCAGCGATTTTTAAGATCAGAGTAAAAATCGTAGTTTAATACATCTGGCGACTTGGGGGGCTAAAATCAAGATTTTACGCGATTTTAAAACGCTGAAAAATCAGACCTTGATACATTTACCGCCTGATCTCTGTTCTTTTCCTGTTCATTCTCTCTTTTTTATTTATCCCTGTATTATAATATTTTTACTTATCCATGGGTCTTTGATCCCTTTCCATCTAATGTTGTATCTAGATCCGATCCTTTGTCTGCCCTGATTATTGCACTGGTACCTGATCTCTATTTTGTTTGTGACTGTGTTTCAACTGTTTGTATCACTTTGACTGTCCCTGAACCCTTATTCAATACTCATCTGACAAATGCTACCCATGTGGCAATATTGCAACATTTTTTTCATATGGCATATATGTAAAACTACTAACACTTACTTTTTTTACAAGCAATAATTTTTGTTTGTACTACACCATATATACTAAATATCCTATACTAGAACTATGTAAAGTCATATAACAGTACATTTAGTAAAATACAACTATATAGAACATGGAACAGATACATTTTGGTCAGTGAGATGTCCTTCGTGAATAATGGCAGAAAGGGCAGAATCACAGTGAATAAATACCTGAGAGTGTTTATTTATGCTAGCCATTGACTAATAAATACCATGGGAGAATAAGCATATGGGATGGTTGAATGATGGTAATTTGATTAGTTGCTGGTATAGTTATATTTTTATATACAAAATTTTATCCACTTTAAGGTGTTGGGATTTCCCCCCTTCATGAGCTGGCATTTCACATTTATCAATGTGTCTATTTAAATGGGCATCACTTTTTATTTCTTAGTCTACTAAAGTGCATTTTATATTGTTTTTTTCAGGACATATAGGACATTCTTTTGATAGAACATTTGTAAAAATATCTTTCTATTTCATGGGTATTACATTGGTAAGATTTATTAAACATTAATTTATATTGTACCAGCATACTCTGCAACTTTGAGTACTACCAAACAGAAAAAGAGATAAGAGGGTACTGCTCGCAAGTTTATAATCTATAGGAGTATGATACATGCGGATAAATGCGGATAAATGTTACAGATTGCAATATTGGTCCAGCCAAAATGCAATGGAAAACATGATTAGTCTCGTGGTATAGCGTCACCAGCAGGAGTGGGAGGGATGGCCGAGAATTTGGGAAGAGGAGGATGAAAACCGTCGACCACTGGGAAGAGTGTAGTGGAACTAGATTTCCTCTAATAAATTGTTATGAGCAAACTCAGCCCAGGGCATAAGATCGGGGCAGTTGTCTTGGTTAGTGGAGGAGAAAATTCTGAGGAAGTTCTCCAGATTTTGTTGACCCTTTCCGTTTTCCCATTCAACTTAGGATGGATGGTAGGCCAAGGAGAAGCTCAATTGAATGTTAAGGAGTTTGAAAAGAGCTCGCCAAATTTGGAGATGAACTGGACTCCGCAACCATACACTTTCTCAAGTGTAGTACAAACTTTCCTTGCAGATCCCTCACAGCTATTCTCTGTTCCATAGCCTGTTAAACGTCTTTATGTGGTTGTTTTTGTTATGGAACAAAGGTTTTGCCTGAAGGTGGAACAGTAGATGGTGCTACAGAGGAGGAGAGAAGATACATAGGATCCAGGATGGGACGATTATTAAACTCTTCTGAATCTTGAATGTAATTTAAGTCTGTGAAAGGGTTTCTGCATTTTTGTTCTTATGACCAGGTTTGCAAGTTATACAGATGTTGCATCGTGAAAAGAATAGAGACCAGTGGGCCTGGCGGGTGGTTTGAAGTTACAAGAGGTTTTTATGGTCCGTGAAGATAAGTGTAATAGAGTGTGTAATACCCTTACAGCGCTACATAAACCACTTCTGCAAATCAGTGAATTGCAACCTAACACCTAGGTATAAATAACAGATAGAAAAAATGTATAAATCACTTTTTTGCGCTGTAGTTTCCCAAACAAGACAAAATTGAGTAAATATTGAAAAAAACAATAATGAATATACTTATTGTTGTTGATATGAAATTAGATTCCCTTCAGATGATCATACACAAGTTTTTACGTTGACAATCAGACCATATGAAAAGAAAAAGAATATACAATAGTGTAACACCGTAGAATACAATGGTGTGTATTTCTGAGTCCAAATAATATATATAAAAGTTAAAAAAATATCCAATCTTATTGTTGTTGCTTTCAATCAATATTTCACCATAGGTAACAAAATTATTATTCCAAGTTGATATATGATGTGGGATACCCCACAATTCAATCTACTTACAATGTAGATTCTTTAAAATTGGCACTTCAGAGTATTAATCTCCGCTCCTCCTTTCTTCTCCAAAGTTTCTCAGTAAATATATGGAAGAAAGAGGTATACCTTTTAGGTTATAGTTAAAAACATTTATTTAATAAAAACATACATGTTCATACCGCGGAGTAATGAGTGGTCAGTATTTCACATGTAAGCCATCCCAGCGGGTAGATCGTGTGCACAGAGAATGATCCACAGGAGAACAGTAACGTCCCAATAGCTGCACAGTTCTAAATGAGCAAGTCTACACGCTGAACAGTCACTGGAATCCCCGTCTGAGCGAGTCCCGTCTTGGCCGGCATACACGGAAGAAACACAGCAGCAATCACCAACTAGTTTCGATCCTAATCACTGGATCTTTCTCAAGGTAATGAACATAGTGAGCTGTGTCTTCTTTTATAGGTCACTGTGATCACATGATCAGATCCAAAGATATAAGGAAGCGCCAATTTCAAACAAACATTGTTTCCATTGTATAAACGTTCAATTTGTCATAGCAAAGAAAGATATATACTAGCAAGTTATCAGATACTTCATGTTATATTGAATTAATACAGTACAACTATAATGTAATTATTCCTGGAATAAGATAAGCAAAAGAGAGAAAAAAATATAGGTGGAGTTAATTCATTCTAAAAAGTATTTCAACTCAAAGGCCTAGATTTACTAAGCTGCGGGTTTGAAAAAGTGGGGATGTTGCCTATAGCAACCAATCAGATTCTAGCTTTCATTTATTTAGTGCTTTCTACAAAATGACAGCTAGAATCTGATTGGTTGCTATAGGCAACATCCCCACTTTTTCAAACCCGCAGCTTAGTAAATCTAGCCCAAAATCTTTGTTTAATCCAGTTGGTATCAAGGTGTTAAGTCTAAATATCCACATCATTTCTCTCTGAGATAATTTATTACTAATATCTCTACATTTCCAATCTCCTTACACTAGGTCTATGCCTATAAAGTTCTTTATATCCCTAACGTCACATCCGTGGTGGTCTTTAAAGTGCATGGATAAGGAATGTTGCTCATATCCTATTTTAATGTTCCGAATGTGTTCATATATGCGTCTTTTCAGGGGGCGTGATGTCTTTCCCACATAACATAATCCGCATTTGCATTCTATTATATAAACAACATTGCATGAGTGACATGTAATAAAGGAATCTATTTTGTACGAATTGTTATGAACAATAAATTCTTCTATTTTGCTGTTACTATGGGTGATTTGTCTACAGGGAAGACACTGTCCACAGCGATAAAATCCCTTTGACTTAATCCTCCCTTGTCTGGGAGACTCAACCAAAGCTCCCTTGACTAGTTTGTCCTTTAGGGTTTGCGATTTTCTATATATAAAGGAAGGTTTGTTTGGAAGGATTTCTGCAAGGTATGTGTCTTTTCCCAGAATATGCCAGAATTTAGATATAATATGTTCCATCTTTTTATATGTATAACTGTAATTAGTGATAAAGGATAATTGAAAGTCCTTTTCATTAGATTTTTTAGAAGGTTCTAAAAGGGACTCTCTATCAATCATTTTAATTTTTTCTTTAGCTTTGTAAAGTTGTTGATCATCATATCCTTTGGTTAGAAAGCTCTTATACATTTTATCCATCTGTATAGTACAGGATGTATCATCTGTACAGTTCCTTTTAATCCGAAGGAACTGTCCATATGGAATTCCCCTCAGCCAGTTTTTATGATGTTGACTAGAAGGTAGGATATGTGCATTAGTATCTGTGGGTTTTTGATAGCATTGTGTATGTATTTTCTCATTCTCTATATAGATATGTAAGTCTAAAAAATGGACTGAGGAGTTGCTAACATTGAATGTATACTTGATGTTCCAATCATTGAAATTTAGACTAGAACAGAAGATATCCAAAGAGAATCTGTCCCCATTCCAGACAAACAGTATATCATCTATATACCTCCTCCAAGATACCAGGTTTGCTCCGAGTCTATCATTAATAAAAAGATGTTCCCAATGCGCCATAAATAAATTGGCATAGCTCGGAGCGAACCTGGTACCCATAGCTGTTCCTGTCTTCTGGAGGAAGTATTCTCCTTTGTAATAGAAATAGTTGTTTTCCAAGATGAAATTAATTCCCTCCAAGAGGAAGTTCTTTAAATTCTCATCTATGGTGGATTTATCCAGAAAGAATTTAACCGATGTTATGTCCCTTTGGTGCTCGATTATAGTGTACAATGAAGTGACATCAGCTGTCACTATGTGCATATTAGAGCTCCAAGGGGTATTATCAAGATGATTTAACACCTCTCTAGTGTCTTTTAAATATGAGGGATTGTTTTGCACTAGAGGCTGTAGATAATAATCAATATAGGCAGATAAATTGGCTGTTAAGCTATTCACCCCAGAAATAATGGGGCGGCCCGGTGGGTGAACTAAATCTTTGTGGATTTTTGGAAGGACATATATATAAGGGGTGGTATGCGAGTGTCCTCTCAAAAAATCACCCACCTCTTTATCAATAGTACCCATATTTTCATATTTAATAATACAATTTTCAAATTGTTTCTTAATCCTATTGGTGGGGTCACTCTTTAATTTACAATAGGTAGTCTTATCTGTCAATTGTCTATTGATTTCTGTTAAATAATCAACTTTGTTTAAGATAACAACCCCTCCCCCTTTATCGGCGGGTTTTATGACTAAATCAGGATCATCCTGAAGTCCCTTTAGTGCTAATCTTTCTTTATGTGACAGATTGTGATGAATTTTCTCTTTCTTTTCATACAAGTTTTTTAATTCGTCAGCCACAAGTTTGCCAAAGGTCTCTATATATGGGCCCTTGATGTGAGATGGATAGAATGTTGAAGGTTTTTTAAACTTAGTCTGTTTATCCAAATTACAATTCACAGGGTCAAGATCTTTATTTACAAGGTCAAGATTTTTGTTTTTCATCTGGAAAAATTTCTTAATAGTTAACTTTCTGATAAATTTCTGTAGATCTAAGAAAGTTCTAAAGGGGTCCAATCCTGAAGTAGGTGCAAATTTTAGCCCTTTTGAGAGAAGTGACAGTTCTTCCTGACTAAGCTTGCGTGAGCTAAGATTAAAAACATTACAGGGTGTGTCTGAATGGGTAGAGTCTGAAGCAGCTTTACCTTTGGCTAGCAGTTTTCTAGCCTTCAATTTCTGTTTAGGCTTAAGAAACCTAATTTTATTGTTTCCACCCCTATGTCCCCTCTTTTTCTTAGTGTTTGTACTCTTATTTAGGGGTGTCTAATTTTCCTCAGTTATTGGAATTGAGACTTCCTTTCCCTCCTCCTCTGTCCCTGAGGTTTCTTTTTCTTCCATGTGGAATGTGAGTGAGGAAAAGAAGAGGGGAAGTCATCTTTTTCCCTTAAGATGTCAAACCTATTATGAGATTCGAAATTTATAGGTTGGCGACGTTCTTTAAAGTTTCTATTTCTAGATTTCTTTGATGGATTGAACCATTCTGAAGGATCATGATTGTCTCCCCCCTTGGATGTAGAGGGAAGATTGTCAATATCATAATCAGGTGGACTAAATTTCTGCTGAGATTTAGATGGATTTTCATCCCTATGGTCAATCTCCAGAGTGGAATAGTCCTTTTTTTCTCTTAGTGAGTAGTTGTTTCCATGAGTCTTATGTTGTTGAGTATCTCTGACAAATTTCTTATGTTTTTTTGAAATGAATAATTTAGTGTCACGAGAAATTTTGTCTCTAATAGTGTGTAATTTTAATTTAACATCATTGAGGTCCTCAAATGGGTTAATGAGGGATTGTAAACACAAAATTTCTTCTTCCATTTGGCTAAGAATTTTTCTTTTATCTATAAGGATAAGTTCCATTAAGGAAAAGGAACAATGTTTTAATAACAAGTCCCATTTTTCTTTAAACTCAGTTGATGCAGAAGTAAAAGAGGGATTTTTTTATGATTTGCAATCCCTTCGGTACAATTTGATCAGATATATATTGCTCCAAGGTTACTACTTCCCACCAAATTCTATTTTCCTTAAGGAGTACAGTTTCTAATTTGCCCATTGTGATGTTAGGGATATAAAGAACTTTATAGGCATAGACCTAGTGCAAGGAGATTGGAAATGTAGAGATATTAGTAATAAATTATCTCAGAGAGAAATGATGTGGATATTTAGACTTAACACCTTGATACCAACTGGATTAAACAAAGATTTTGAGTTGAAATGCTTTTTAGAATGAATTAACTCCACCTATATTTTTTTTCTCTCTTTTGCTTATCTTATTCCAGGAATAATTACATTATTGTTGTACTGTATTAATTCAATATAACATGAAGTATCTGATAACTTGCTAGTATATATCTTTCTTTGCTATGACAAATTGAACGTTTATACAATGGAAACAATGTTTGTTTGAAATTGGCGCTTCCTTATATCTTTGGATCCGATCATGTGATCACAGTGACCTATAAAAGAAGACACAGCTCGTTTACCTTGAGAAAGATCCAGTGATTAGGATCGAAACTAGTTGGTGATTGCTGCTGTGTTTCTTCCGTGTATGCCGGCCAAGACGGGACTCGCTCAGACGGGGATTCCAGTGACTGTTCAGCGTGTAGACTTGCTCATTTAGAACTGTGCAGCTATTGGGACGTTACTGTTCTCCTGTGGATCATTCTCTGTGCACACGATCTACCCGCTGGGATGGCTTACATGTGAAATACTGACCACTCATTACTCCGCGGTATGAACATGTATGTTTTTATTAAATAAATGTTTTTAACTATAACCTAAAAGGTATACCTCTTTCTTCCATATATTTACTGAGAAACTTTGGAGAAGAAAGGAGGAGCGGAGATTAATACTCTGAAGTGCCAATTTTAAAGAATCTACATTGTAAGTAGATTGAATTGTGGGGTATCCCACATCATATATCAACTTGGAATAATAATTTTGTTACCTATGGTGAAATATTAATTGAAAGCAACAACAATAAGATTGGATATTTTTTTAACTTTTATATATATTATTTGGACTCAGAAATACACACCATTGTATTCTACGGTGTTACACTATTGTATATTCTTTTTCTTTTCATATGGTCTGATTGTCAACGTGAAAACTTGTGTATGATCATCTGAAGGGAATCGAATTTGATATCAACAACAATAAGTATATTCATTATTGTTTTTTTCAATATTTACTCAATTTTGTCTTGTTTGGGAAACTACAGCGCAAAAAAGTGATTTATACATTTTTTCGGTCCGTGAAGATAGTAACCAGATGTTGAGCAGCTTCCAGAAGATATCGTCACTCCAAGATGGCTACCCAGTACTTCCTTACCCTGATGGCATAATTCTTTTTCCGCAGGGAGAAACTTGCGCGAGTAGAAGGCGCAAGGATGAAGCTTGTTCTAAATAGAATTTTGTGAAAAAAATTGCCCCTTCTCTCACGCATCAACCTCAAGGAAAAAGGGTAAGGTGGTGTCAGGTTGTTTGAGCATTGGTCACATGGAGATGGCTTTCTTGAGAAAATTGAAGGCCTTAAGAGCCTCTGAAGACCAGGTCTTGGTATTGACTCCTTTACAAGTGAGCAGGGCCGGACTGGGAGTAAAAATCAGCCCTGGCATTTCAAGCATACAGGCCCATCTCTGTTGATGAGCAGGACAAAATCGTGTGCCGCTGTGCAGCAGCAGCGCCATCAGGGGCGTGGCCACATTATGTTGGGGGCGTGGTCAGCATGGGGCATTGATACATACATTATAATAAAACATTTCATTTATCAGGCCCTCCCCATCATGCCACCCCCCCACCCCAGAAACACATTACAACACCCCCAGCCCACTGTACTTATCTATGCTTCTGATGCTGCTGACATCCATCAGAGTGGGAACTTCCTGTAGAGTGAGCAGGGAAGCTCTTAGTCTCACAAGATTAATAAATTCATGAGACTTAGAGCTCCTCGGCTTCCTCTGCAGGCTGTGTCCTATCCAGGGACTGGGAGTAGCTATTCGCTCCCTCCTGCTAACCAGAGCTGGATTAAGGCTTGGGGGCCCTAGGCACTTAAGACAGGGTGGTGGGGGAAATCCTGATTGACCTTTGTCAAAGACATCTGAAAAGGTAAAATATTGAGAGGGAGAACAGATGTTTCCTTGTAGGGTGAGGGAGACACCGAGCAAAGAGGTTTCAGCTGCGAGAGGCATTGTGACTTGCAGGATGCCCCCCACAAGCCAGAATTTGGGAGTAGGTTCAATCCACTTGAGGTGAGTGTAATTAGAGCCATGGAAGACCTAGGATAATAGGGCTTGTGGTGCGAGAAAAGAGATCTATTCCAGGTGTAGACACCTACTTGGAGGGTAAAGGATTCTGTAGCATACTTATGATTCCATTGGAAATACGGGACACATCAAGGGCTTTGATAATGACTGGATTCTTTAAGGGAACCATGGGAGAATGAAATTAAATTTACAAGTTGCTCCAGAGTCCAGAAAAGTAGAGGAATCAAACGTGCTGGAGGGACAATGAAGCGTGACTGGAATGGAACAAATAAGTGGGCTACTGGAATTAGGAGATGATTTAAATGACGCCAGCCTGACCTCCACAGAGCAGGCTAGGGCTTGGCGTTTACCAAGCGCTTTGCACAATAGTTGCAGAGATTGTTCCTCTGTCTCCTCTTGCGTTCCCCCGGAGAGAGTCAAGAGCGGGCCAATTGCATGGGTTTGTCTGCAGGAGTTAGAGGCTGAAAGCGTGATGCCAATTTGAAAGTGGGGAGACTGGAAGGTTCTTTTGCAGAAGATCTCTTTCAGAACTGAATATTGATCCTATTACATAGAGAAATTAAGGCATCCAGGCTAGGTGGTAGCTTCTGGAAAGCCAAAACATCTTTGATGTGGTCAGAATAACCCTGGCAGAATGTTGACACTAATGCATAATTTTTTACTGGAGTTCAAATGATAAGGTGTGAAACTTGTCTAGGCTTGTCGAAAATCTTGTGGGAGGGTGAGGCAAAGGCGGCACTATCACCGGGTAGCTGATCATTCTGCTCCCACAGGGCGGAGTCCCAAGCCAAAGGTTGACCTGATAACAAGGATATTATATAAGCCACCTTTGCCCTGTCAGTAGGAAAATTTTGTGGTTGGAGTTCAAACTGTATTGAACACTGGTGCAAAAAACCTGACAAGTTTTGGGGTCATCATCGAACTTAGACAGTTAAAGTAGTTGTAAGTTGGAGGGAGTGGCAGGGGCCACCTCCAGAGCACAAGATTCAGCTGCTGGCCGAGAAGATGGAGTAGGCAGAGCAGCCTGAAGGGTATCTAAGCCAAGACTTGAAGGCACTGCAGAAATTGACGCTGAGTGTCGTCCTGTTGTTCCAATCTCCATACAGGGTACTGTAACATATCTTTCGGAGATGGTTATCCTGAGGGATCCATTCTTTGGTCTGTCCTTAGTGTCACCAGCAATAGGATTGTCAGACCGTCTTGGTTTGCCTGGCGTAGCTCTACCCAACCCAGAGGCGTGGATGGTTGATGGTTTTCGCCAAGGACTTTGCGGCTTCTACCTTGCAGGTCGCGAAGGTGCTAGGCGAAACTGGTGGGAGAACATGCACACTAACGGCCTGATTCATTAAGGATCTTAACTTAAGAAACTTCTTATTTCAGTCTCCTGGACAAAACCATGTTACAATGCAAGGGGTGAAAATTAGTATTCTGTTTTGCACATAAGTTAAATACTGACTGTTTTTTCATGTAGCACACAAATATAAACTGTAAATTTCAGTGTACAAATAAGCTATCAAGTATTTGTTTGCTACATAAAAAAACAGAGAGTATTTAACTTATGTGCAAAACAGAATACTAATTTCCACCCCTTGCATTGTAACATGGTTTTGTCCAGGAGACTGAAATAAGAAGTTTCTTAAGTTAAGATCCTTAGTGAATCAGGCCCTAAGAGAAGAGATGGTCAGACTGGAAGTGAGAGTGATCCGTCGGTCCAAGTAAGTATAAGAGACCTGAGGACAGCTTGGGAGCTTGCTGGATAAAAAGTAGCTATAAGCTGCGGCTGCAGTATTAACCACTGTGAATAACTGGAAGCGGGAAAGCTTGCTGAAGACAGAGGAACGACAATCTGTGGCTGCATTATTAACCACGGTGAGTAGCTGGAAGTTTGGTAGCATGCTGAATTCAGAGGAGCGATACTCTGTGGCTGCAGTATTGACCACTGGAAGCTTGGAAGCTTGCTGAATACAAAGGAGGGATAATCTAAGGCTAACCGATGTGGGTAGCTGGAAGCCTGTAAGCTTGCAGCATACAGAGGGGGAGATGGTCTGCAGCAGCAGTAACAGAGAACCTCTAGAAGCCATGTCTAAGTAGGGTGTAGACTCAAAAAACAGGCACCATCAAGCAGTAGCAGGTGCATTAAATACCCTGCAGCTAATGAATTGAGCTCCAATGAATGAGTGGAGAAGGTGATAGAACATCGGGTCTGCGCATGCACAAGCCTGAAAGCAAGAAGGGAGCCGCGGCTCTCAGCACAAAAAGAAAATGAAGGATGTGGGCTGGTAAGCATGCCGGACCACGACCAGGATATCCGTGGGTCCGGCATGTGACACAATGTTTTAGCATCAGGATGTAATATATTTTCCTAACTTGGATTTAATGTAATTTAAAGTTAACATAATTTACATCAATCTTTGATTTCCTAAATTACTTGCTGCTAGGTTTCCTATCTATCTAAGACATGGGATAAAAAAGTAACAACCCCCTGCTGTGCATGCAGGCTAAAAACATGTGTTGGTCACTGACATGAAAAGACTTAATTAGCATGGGAGTTCCTTTCTTACAAAAACAAATTTCCTCCAACATATGCCTACTGCATCAGAAATCAATAAATTTTCTATTCAAAAACCAGTACATTTACAATGATATAAATCAGCTGCACCACTAATTAAATACATTTATAGAATACGTTATTTTGAAGTGATCCAGCCACACCCACCCTTACCCATTGTGCCTATTTTCCAGACAATTATTATCTAAACACAAGGGAAATTGAGATAGCCCCTTAGGACATGTGGCAGCATCCAAAATCCACTCCCCCTTTTCTAAAGAGCGGTATCCTAATGTAATTTCTGTCTTCTAAACCCCCAATCAGATGTTGTTTAGAATCAGCAGTCAATTTGGGCCCATGTGAGATGAACTTTGCTGCCAATTAATTGTAAGGGGGCCTGCACATAAAAAACACAATGTAGGTACTTCTACAGCCTAGCGTTGCCAAAGCGAGCTTTGTTTTTGTTTTTCTAATAAATGTGACATTGATATTACTAGGCAATATCAGAACTTCAAAAAAACAAATTAAAAATACATAAATATTAATGAACACATTTGCATAAGAAACAATGCATATAGAACATCAAATATCTGTATAATTGCATGGCTAACATGAATGGGTTACAAAGAAATACAAAGATTAAAGGAAAACACTACATACAGTATGTAAGTTTGTTTTTTTAGAGATTACACTTGAAAAATAGACCACAAGGGATGAAAAAATACAAGTTTCTATTCTTAACAAATTTAGTTTCACATAATTACAAAAAAATCAGATATTTCCTAATATTTCATGTACAAATTATCTTCAGTGTAAGAATACCAAATTATAAAGGTGTGACAAAACTATAGAAGCCACGATCTATAGTGTATATTTTAGTTCTACATCCCCCTTATGATATACTACCCTAGCACATGTGTTGAAGGTACCCATATACACAAATTCTTAGTTTAAGAGAAGGTGGACAGGCCAGACAAATATTGGGGACTAGCATAATTTTGTGGGTATCAGGCAACCATCACAGTCTTTTCACACAAGATTTAGTGACACATTTTACACACAATCTAGGTATGGTGGAGAGTAGATTAGGGTAGGAAATTTATAATTTAATGCTGTACTTATTTTTTACAATTTATTTTTTGTAATTACTTTTAAAAATTGTTTTATTTCCTTGATTTTTTTTTTTTTTACCCCAATAGTGAGGAGAGGATCTAATGGATCCCAACAACTTATGTCACTCACTTCCTCTTTTGGTTTTTGGAAACTTCCTTGTCCTTGTATACTCCAAGTTCTGCTCCAGCTCTAGTTTCTATAAAAGACTGGAGAGTTAAGATATGTAGTGTAATTTGCAAGAAGCGGGGGGTGGCTATTTTGATCCACAGCAGGATCCACTTCCTGCACTCTAATTGCTTATGCAGACTTGGAGGGTCTCTTCCTACTTGTGGGAACCATAAGCAGAAGCCTTTTTTCGCTAGACTTTTTAGGTGCATTGAGTGATTGGCACGGGGCCACGTGATAGTGCGTGGCAATTTTAATGTGGTTCTTGATCTCGCCCTGGAGAGGTCTTCCCCCTTCTCCTGGTTGGGTACTTCTCACTCTTTAGACTCAACCTCTCTGATCACATTGCTCAATCAATACCGTATGTACGACTCCTGTCGACTTTGCAATTCTAATGCCAGGGTCTATACTGACTTCCCTGCCCCTCACCAATTATACTCTTGTATAGACATGCTACATGTCTTCCACTTACTTCCTAGGTGAACCAGGTGGGCATTACCCCGCTCTTCTGGACTGATCAGTCAGGGGTGTTACTCCTCCTCTACCCCTTCTCACTGCCACAGTGTAGTAGGTGGCATCTCAATAACTCCCTCCTGCTTAATCAGTCCACCCTCTTAGATCTTAAAACCTCAATCTCCAATTACTTTCTAGAAAACTATAACCCAAACATACCTCCTGGTATTATATAGGAGGCTGATAAAGCCACCATTCAAAGCCACCTGATTAGCCTGACTAGCATCTGCAAAAGAAGGGCCGTGGATGTGATGTCATCCCTAGAATGTAAAATTGCAATATCTCTTACAACTAGACCAATCAAGACCCTACCCTCCTCACTCAAATTAATACACTGACAGGCCAACTTAATGCCCTCCTTTCCTGAAGGGCTGCTATCACTATGTAAAACCTCCAGCAGCGGTACTATGACATAGCCGACAAGGCTGACTCGCTAGGAAAATTTGCAAGAAATTAGCCCTGGGTCATATAGACAAACTTGCCATCCACAAAGGATGCCACTACAAACAATCTGACGACGATAGTCCAGGAGTTCCGGTACTTTTACTCCTCTCTTTATAACCTCTCATTGGCCCCTGCATCGGTGGAGCCCACTTGGTACCACAATAGAGGAGTACCTCGCATCTACTCACACCAATCATCCCTGAAATTGGACATTACTTTGCATGAGGTCCTGGTAGCTATCACATTCCTAAAAGCCTCCTCAGTTTCAGGCCCTGATGGTTTTACTCCACAATATTATAAAAAATTTGCCGGGGATCTAGGACCTCATATAACACAATTCTTTAACAAACTTTTGGAAGTGTCTGCTTTCGACCCTGCCACTACTAGAGCTAATATCATTGTTATCCCGAAGCCAGGGAAGGACCCGTCCTTATGTACTAGCCACAGCCCCATATCACTACTTAACGTGGATCTAAAATCTTCGCAAAAATTCTGGCTTTTAGACTGAACCCTCATTCTGACCAGGTGATTTTTATTCCTGGGCACCAAGCCCGTGATAACACCAGAAGAGTAATAGATTTGATCTACACGATCCATAGTGGTAAGCTTCCCTCTTTACTTATGTCGCTTGACGCTGAAAATGCATTCGATTGCATCTCTTGCTCTTTTATGGTCGGGTTGTTGGGGACGATGGGGTTCCTAAGTACATTTATGACTGGCATATCAGCCCTGAACTGTTCCCCATTGGCTACAATCCCTGCGAACGGCCTGACCTTGGCCCCCTTTACCATTTTCAATGGCACACGTCAGCGATGCCGCCTCTCCCCTCTCATCTTTGCCTTGATAATAGAGCCCTTGGCCAACAGGATCCGAAATAACCAGCAAATAGTGGGCATACCAGTGGGCTCCTTTACTCACAAAATAGAGCTCTACATGGACGAAGTCCTCATGACAGTCTCTAATCCTGGTTGAGTTGGACATCTAGTCATTTTTAAATCATTTCATCAAGATCAGCTCAGACAATGTGTGGTCCACAATTGCAAAGTCCTGTGAAACGGAGAACCACAATAAAATTTCTTGTATGGTTATATAATAACAGTCCAGACCAACAGAGGATAAAATAGGCTATGATGCTTGTAGATGTCAACTTTGCTTATGAACTGGTCCACAAATGCAAAGTCCTGTGGAAATAATCACACAATGCCAATCTTGTATGGCTAAATAATGCCAGTCCTGATACAAGTGCTGGGTGTGGGATAGAAAATCCTGATTTAGACTTGGGCAGATGAATCCAACGGATAAAAGCCAGAAATAGGGACTGGTAAACGGACTTACCCTTGATTCTTACAGGGCTACAGCCTCGCTGCGATGTATTCTCCGTGTACCTGGTTCCCTTCTGCACGTGTCTGGCTGGTTACCATGGGGACGCCTAGCGTCTTGCTGCCGAGCGGGTATCCCGACTCTTCCGGGGTGTAGTGCGCATGCGCATGCGACGACTGGATGCAGTATTGGAGCGGTGTTAAATCAAATCCACAGATGTAGTATGTTGTTCAGGAAGTGTGTGGTAAATGTTAGGGTGTGCACCCAACGCGTTTCACCCTGTTGGCTTCCTCAGGGATTGTAGTTGAAGTGAAAGAGGTTTTGGGAATTTGAATGGGCGCCATTTCCGGTGGGTTGCCGCTGATTGGCTGTTCATCCTCGTCCTACCATAGGTTGTTCCTTATGATGGACGGGTGTCCCGCCCAATGGGCAATCACAGATTGAACAATTGTTCTTTTTGACAGCATAACAGCTGATATCGCTTAATGAATGTATATAACGTCCTAGTGTTAATGGAAATGATCCCACATATATTGTAATAAAGGTCAGTCCAACCAAATACGTGGTGTGGTTCAGTAACCATATATTTAAAAGTATGGGGCTAGTAATACCCCCTTGTTAATAACCATAGATCAAACAGTATTGTACTGTGTAGCTGTCCATATAAAAAGTATGGTGGTATATATAGGCTCCCCCTTATGGAGCAAATGGATAAACAGTTAAAACAATAGAGGACTGGCTCACATAAAGTAAAATAGAATAGAACAGGCCCCCAACTGATCTCTATATTACAACATTGCCATGTATGATAAACAGTATGCTGCCAATTAAGTGAAACAACCGGGGAATTTTGTTTCGCCCACCTTCTACTACAAGGTGAGAATGGATATTGCTTTTGTGAGTAACCAACTCTCAGAGAAAATGCCCTAGTTCAAAATCGATGTTAAGTCCTTCTGGCACAAGGGTTTTCATCCTATAGATGTATTGGGATTCTTCCTTTGATATACATTTAATATAAGGTTTGTTGACTTTCTTAATGCCAATAAACTGTAAAAGTGACGGATCTTGTGAATGATGTTTTGTGAAATGATCAGAAACGCTGTGTTTGTCAAAACCTTTTTTGACATTCCTCTGGTGTTCGGAAATTCTAATGTGCAGCTTTCTGATAGTCCTTCCAATGTATTGGAGCCCACAGGGGCATTGTAGGAGGTCGCTGACCCCTGTGGAGTCACATGTGATTTTGTCCTCTATGGTGAAGGATTCCCCAATAGAGTGTGAGGTATATTGGGTAGAGGGTTTGGTATGTCTTACGCCACTCTGTTTGCATGCTGCACATCTATTGCAGTGAAAAAAAACTTTTGTTTTTTCTTTAAGCCAAGTCTCATTTGTATTAGATTTGTTTCGAGGGATGGTACTTTGTACTAGTTTTGTTTTAAGGCTGTTTGCTTTCTTATATATGAATTTTGGTTTGTTTGGAAGGATCTCTTTCAGTTTATCATCTCCTAGAAGGACTCTCCAAGTCCTAGACTTTTATGTTCCTCCGAGCAATGAGTTGCTGCTTGAGAGCTCCTTTCCATTTAACTGGCGCCTCTTAAAAATCAAATATCATGGGATTGTCGAAGTAATAATTAACAAAAACCCTATATTACCAATTAGTTCAATAGAATGAACTAATGAACTTGAATTTTATGTGTCTGTGCTTTTAAGAGGAAAAGTACTGACCTTTCTCTTACATATTGCACAATGCAAGAACAACAAGTTATATAATGGTCACATTTCAAAATATAAGGCCAAAAGACATATTTGCTCCAAAATAGGTCAAGATGACCCTTCCAAAAGACCCCTCCCAGAACATGTCACTTTAATGAAGATTAATGATAGAGACTTAGTGTGCCAGCAGTGATGTAAGCTGAGAAGGTGTGTTTTTAAGTAATGATGAGTAACATTTTCTATAAAAGAATGACTTAATCAATAGAGCTCTACGTGAATGATGTCCTTATGACAGTCTCTAATCTGACAGTGTCTATTCCCCCCTCCTGGCTGAGGGGGCCGGTATATAGATTGTCAATTTTAATTTGAGACCCTGGGCGTATGTCTGCTTCGCCCAGTATGGCTGTATCTATGCATAATATATTTTTAATAAAAAATGGAAATATTATATTTTAGAAACCTGATCATCTTATTTAGAGATTTCATTGCCAAGAAGAGGAATGTAGCACCCGGGCAAAAGTGTGCCTGTAGAGTTTCAATCCTGATTGCATGAAACTCTGAAAGTGGTGCTGGGGAAAATAACAAAAAAGTTATGAAATGTGTTTTCCAGAGTGTTATGGCAACCAGTGCGGCATAAACTTGTAGAACTATAGCAGAAGAGGTTTTCACCTATAGCAGCCGCCTTTCCCGTAGAGACTGGTTATGCTCACAGGTACTCGGATGCCCCCAGGACTAACACTCAGGGTAGTACAAGTTTATGTTCACATGACAGTGCACAGGTACAGGAGGAAATACACAGAGCAGGGATCGGCCAGAGATCTGCGGAGTGGACCGAGCACCTGTAGAGACCTTAGGTGCTAGCTGGGTCAGGGCCACAGACAAAGGTTCAGACTCTGAGTACAGGCAGGCGGTCAGGGTCACAGGCAATAAATATTGGGGTTAGATCAGCGCTCCTTATACAGGATGTCGATGTAGCAGCCACTAGGGATAGGGAAAAGGGGACTGGATGGAGGGCTGGGGGACAGGGATGAAGTTAAGGATAAAGGGTAGCTCAACCCTGTTGGACAATACCAAAGTAGATTCCCTGGGCGCTTGTGAGATGGAATGGCTAACAGATTACAGCATAAGTATAAGACATTTAATGATTACAAATGTAAATGGTGAGTTGCAACTCAGATACCAATATAATATACAATATAGATATGTACAACCATTCAAGATCAAAGGGTTATTCCATATTAATAATTGCAGATAACAGGTAGAATGTGTGGTCCACAATTGCAAAGTCCTGTGAAACGGAGAACCACAATAACATTACTTGTATGGTTATATAATACCAGTCCAGACCAACAGAGGATAAAATAGGCTATGATGCTTTTAGATGTCAACTTTGCTTATGAAATGGTCCACAAATGCAAAGTCCCGTGGAAAATAATCACACAATGCCAATCTTGTATGTCTAAATAATGCCAGTCCTGATACAAGTGCTGGGTGTGGGATAGAAAATCCTGATTTAGACTTGGGCAGATGAATCCAACAGATAAAAGCCAGAAATAGGGACTGGTAAACGGACTTACCCTTGATTCTTACAGGGCTACAGCCTCGCTGCGATGTATTCTCCGTGTACCTGGTTCCCTTCTGCACGTGTCTGGCTGGTTACCGTGGGGACGCCTAGCGTCCTGCTGCCGAGCGGGTATCCCGACTCTTCCGGGGTGTAGTGCGCATGCGCATGCGACGACTGGATGCAGTATTGGAGCGGTGTTAAATCAAATCCACAGATGTAGTATGTTGTTCAGGAAGTGTGTGGTAAATGTTAGGGTGTGCACCCAACGCATTTCACCCTGTTGGCTTCCTCAGGGATTGTAGTTGAAGTGAAAGAAGTTTTGGGAATTTAAATGGGTGCCATTTCCGGTGGATTGCCGCTGATTGGCTGTTCATCCTCGTCCTACCATAGGTTGTTCCTTATGATGGACGGGTGTCCCGTCCAATGGGCAATCACAGATTGAACAAGTGTTCTTTTTTGACAGCATAACAGCTGATATCGCTTAATGAATGGATATAACGTCCTAGTGTTAATGGAAATGATCCCACATATATTGTAATAAAGGTCAGTCCAACCAAATACGTGGTGTGGTTCAGTAACCATATATTTAAAAGTATGGGGCTAGTAATACCCCCTTGTTAATGACAATGGATCAAAAAGTATTGTACTGTGTAGCTGTCCATATAAAAAGTATGGTGATATATATAGGCTCCCCCTTATGGAGCAAATGGATAAACAGTTACAACAATAGAGGACTGGCTCACATAAAGTAAAATAGAATAGAACAGGCCCCCAACTGATCTCTATATTACAACATTGCCATGTATGATAAACAGTATGCTGCCAATTAAGTGAAACAACCGGGGAATTTTGTTTCGCCCACCTTCTACTACAAATATTAAGAGGTGAGAATGGATATTGCTTTTGTGAGTAACCAACTCTCAGAGAAAATGCCCTAGTTCAAAATCGATGTTAAGTCCTTCTGGCACAAGGGTTTTCATCCTATAGATGTATTTGGATTCTTCCTTTGATATGCATTTAATATAATCCCCTCCCCTCCAAGGTTTGTTGACTTTCTTAATGCCAATAAACTGTAAAAGTGACGGATCTTGTGAATGATGTTTTGTGAAATGATCAGAAACGCTGTGTTTGTCAAAACCTTTTTTGACATTCCTCTGGTGTTCGGAAATTCTAATGTGCAGCTTTCTGATAGTCCTTCCAATGTATTGGAGCCCACAGGGGCATTGTAGGAGGTAGATGACCCCTGTGGAGTCACATGTGATTTTGTCCTCTATGGTGAAGGATTCCCCAGTAGAGTGTGAGGTATATTGGGTAGAGGGTTTGGAATGTCTTACGCCACTCTGTTTTCATGCTGCACATCTATTGCAGTGAAAAAAAACTTTCGTTTTTTCTTTAAGCCAAGTCTCATTTGTATTAGATTTGTTTGGAGGGATGGTACTTTGTACTAGTTTTGTTTTAAGGCTGTTTGCTTTCTTATATATGAATTTTGGTTTGTTTGGAAGGATCTCTTTCAGTTTATCATCTCCTAGAAGGACTCTCCAATGTTTCTGGATAATATGCTCTACTTGTTTGGAATCGTGACTATAGGTATCTATAAAGGGGATACCAAAGTCTGCCCCCTTTTCCTGTAGTTTACACAGGATGTTGGTTCTGTCTGTTTCTCTAACATTGAGTAAGGATTGTTCTACAATTTCACGGTTATTATTCCTCTCAAAGAACCTTTCCTTAAGTACCTCCGCCTGTTTGTCGAATTCTTCTATTTTCGAACAGTTCCGTCTTATTCGTGTGAACTGTCCTTTAGGAATGTTTTGCAGCCAGTTTTTATGGTGCCCACTTGTTGACAGTATATACGAATTCGAGTCAACCTCTTTAAAAAAAAGTTCTGGTTTCTAGATGATTCTCATCTACGTATATCTGGAGGTCTAGAAAATTGATGGCTTCTGTGCTGGTGTCAGCAGTGAAGTGGAGATTGAGGTGGTTGGTATTTATGTACTTAAGAAAAAGAGCTGTTCTGGTGGTCCTGTCCAAATGAACAGGACATCGTTGATGTATCGACACCATAGGTGTATGTTAGGAACTCTTCCAGCCGGCACAACACAACCCGGAGTCTACTCTGTCAGTCAGGTGTTCACTGGAGCCCCTGATGGTGGGGACAGACTGGGCTGCAGACTGACAGAGGGTCGTGAAGTGTGTACCGGCTGGGGAGAACCCAGGCAAGAAGAGTCAGGTCCACGCAGAGGTCAAAAGGCCGGCAGCAGGTATCAGTATTGATGAACAAGCTGAGGTCAGAGGTCACAGGCAGAGAAGCGGAACGGGTAAACGAGCCAAGGATCAGGGTCACAGGAAACACAAGCGAAGTCCAATACAAGCCAAGGGTCAAACACGGGTAGTCAAAACGTAGGTAACAGGATACAGGAACTGGAACAAGCAGGTCAGCAGACTGGAGCACAGAAGCTATAACCGGCAATGAGGCAGCAGACCTCATTGCCTTAAATACAGACACAGACCAATCAGCAGTTGAACACACTCCTGCAGGCTAATTTACTAGTATCCAGCAGGGCCAATCAGGGCTTGCCCCTGACCTACACAGTTGCAGGCTAATGCCTGTTAATAAGCCTAATCAACCCACGGGCTGCCTGCTATGCGCATGCGCCCGACTACCAGCACCGCCGGGATGCAGCGCTAGTGTACTAGCGTCTGGCCAGTTGCCCTGGTAACGGCCGGACAGGAAGAGGAAATGACGTCCCGGTCGTCAAGGTGACGGCCGGGACGCTGGGGCGCATGAGAAGCGAGCCGCGGCGGCTGTGAGTACCGCCGCGGCTCGTGACAGTGTATGTGTTGAATATATGGGTTATTGGTCCATATGGTGTTGTTCTCCCAAACAGCCACAAACAGGTTCGCGTAACTGGGTGCGAATTTAGCGCCCATAGCTGTTCCGCGAACCTGTTTAAAGTATTGTCCTTCGGACCAAAAATAATTGTGCTTGAGTGTGAAAGATATGGCCTTGATGAGGAAGTTGATCTGTTCTGTGGGTAAGGTGGATTCAGTTGTGAGGATATCACTTATGTGCGTACAGCCTAGTCCATGGTCAATCACGGTGTAAAGTGAGGTAACATCGCATGTTGCTAGTATGTATCCCTCTCTCCAAGTGGTGGTCTTAAGGATGTCTAGCAGGTGCCCTGTGTCTCTCAAATAGCTTTTTTGTTGGGACACCAGGGGTTGCAGATAGGTGTCTATATAACTCGAGAGATTAGCGGTAAGTGACCCAATCCCTGATACGATGGGTCTTCCTGGTGGGTTTTGTAGATTTTGATGTATTTTGGGTATAAGATAGACAACAGGGGTTCTGGGAAATTTCACATAAAGGAAATCAAGTTCACTTTTAGTGAGGATGCCTCTTTCGAATGCTGGTTTAAGAAGTCCCAGTAGTTCAGTTTGGAAGATATTAGTGGGGTCTGACTTAAGGGGTTCGTATGTGGTGGTGTCACTGAGTTGTTTGTTGAGTTTCTCCAGATATTTCTCCTTGTCTTGGATAGTGATCTCCCCCTTTATCAGCCGGTTTGATAATTAAATCTGAATTTTCCTGATTTTTTTTAAGTGCTTTTGTCTCCTTGTTGGTGAGGTTGGTGTATCTAGAGTGGTCTTTCCGGGTGATCTGGAGTTTGTCAATATCTTTCTCAACTAGTTTTTGAAAAGAAGTGATAAATAGCCCTTTAAGATGATGTGGGTAGAAAGTGGATTGCTCTTTGAGCTTGCTGTGTATGAATTCAGTGTTCTGTATTGAACTGGGTGTGGACCCATTTGTCTTGTCCGTCCCTAAAAATATTTCTTTAAGGTTAGTTTTCGGACAAATTTATGTAAATTGATATAAGTATCAAACTTATTGAGGGGTTGATCATGGGCGAACTTGAGCCCTTTATCAAGTAATTTTGTTTGTGCTTCAGTTTGGGGTACTTTACTGAGGTTAAAAATACCCTTCCCAATGGTGGTTATTTTCTTATTTTTGGCCTGGAGCTCCTAGCAGTTCTGCCTCCTCGTCTTCCTCTGACGGTTTTGACCTCTTTTTTCTTCTGGGAGTGGGATTTAATGGTTCTATCTGCAGATGTTCGGTTTCTGCGCATATTGGAAAGGGATCTGGTATGGTAATGATCGGTTGTGGTGGGGGGGCTTTTATTAAATCTAAAAAAAGGTTTAAATTTTCCTCAACTTCAATATTTGTTTGATGTTGTTGCAAAGACTCTAGTTGCTTGAGTTTGTCAAAAAAACTGGATTGTGTATTTTGGACCTCCTTTTGGTAGGAATTCCTACCTTTTTTAAAACTGTCTAATGCTTTCTTGTGATGGTTGTTTTTATAAGGAGTGGTTTTCCGATGATATTCCAAATTATTGGGATTGAGGGGTTTATATATTCTTTTTGTGTGGCTGTTTGGGGAATGTATTTGATTAGTGGTGATCTTGGGGTCCTGTAACGGTTATTCGGGTTACGGTTCCTTGAGGGGTAATTGGAAAGGGATCGGTTTCTTTCTTTTTGTTTGGTGGGTTGTCTATAGCTTTGTGTCTTAATTGGTTTTGGTGTGTCAGAAGGTATTGGGTCCTCGTAGTCTTTGGTGTCCCTCAAAAATTTCCTCTCCTTAATCTTAATGATGTCTTCTTCTATTCCTTTGATTTTATTGAAGGTTAATGTTTCCAAGTTGATGTAGTCTTCCAAATGTTGTATAGGTTTGAGTGTGTTTTGTATACTTGCTATTTCTTCCTCTATATGTTTAAGAGCCGTTTGCCTCTCTAAAATGATGAGCTTCATCAGTGAGATTGAACATGTTCCAAGAATTGCATTCCATGTGCTCATGAACTGGGGATTGTTTTGGTTGAATGTGGGTTTCTTGTTTATTCTTAGACCTCTCGGGATAATGTTGTGCTTAATGTATTTAGACAAGGTGGTGGCTTCCCACCAATACTTTAGCTCTTGTGTAAGGAGATGTTCGTACCTAAGAAAGTTCTCACAAAAGGTGCTTTCATTATTGTGAGTTTCTAGAACAATGGTGTCTTTATGTTTTGAAAATAGGCCATCTACTCTGGCTAATCTTTCTTGCCGCCAGGTGTGTATCATGTTATGATAGGGGTGCAGCTGATACTGTTGAGCTGATGATAGATATAAATATTGGGGTTAGATCAGTGCTCCCTATACAGGATGTCGATGTCACAGGGTCACAGGCAAGAATTCAGAGTCCGAGTACAGACAGAAGGTCAGGGTCACAGCCACAGATTCGGGGTTCAGGAACAGGCAGAGGTCAAACACGGAAAAACAATCTAAGGTCAAATACCAACACACCACAGAAGCAGGCAGCAGTACTGAGACAGAACGCTATAAACGGCAGTGAGGCTCAGTTCTCACTGCCTTAAATAGTACCAAGGGCCAATCAGGTTCCGGCATAATTAATTACTGGCTCTGCGGCCAATGAAAGAACAGAGTGCCCATAAAGTTAAACCTAATCAGCCTTTAATTGGCTCAGCCCTAACAGCCCTGCGCACGCACACCCGGCTGTTTGACAGGTGGCCAGGCGCGACGACAGGGAGCCTGAAGCGTACCAGTTGTTGCACAGGCAACCAGGATGAGGAAACCGAAAGTGACGCCCGGGTCATCATAGAGACGGCCGAGACGTCACTAAGAGGAAACAGGGAGTCGCGTCGGTGCCCGCGGCCACCCCGGCTGCTGACAGTATCCCCCCTTGAGGAGGGGTCAAGGAACCCTGACATCCAGGCTTTGTGGGAAATTTCTTAAAAAATTCCTTAATGAGCCTCTCAGCGAGGAGACACCTCTGTGGTATCTAACATTGTTCTTCTAGGCAATAAGCCTTCCAGTACACAAGGAACTGGACCTGACCTTAAACTTTTCTTGAGTCCAGAATTCTCTCCACGATTAACTCATGATCACCATTCACAAGCAGAGGCCGAGGCCTATTTAAAGGAGGCTGATTGAGCTTGCTAGGGGACACAGCTTTTTTTAGAAGAGAGCAATGGAAAGTGCAGGGAATTTTTAAAGAAGGTGGTAGCTTAAGTGTGAAGGCCACTGGGTTGATCTTTTTCACAATCATAAATGGTCCAATGAATTGGGGTCCTAGTTTCCTACATTGATGCCTCAATTTGATGTTTTGTGTAGACAACCAGACTCGATCCCCCACTTTCAGTAAACACGACCACGATGACGATCTGCAAAGGACTTAGACTTGTAAGAAGCTTGACGTAATGTAGAGTGCACCTTTTTCCAGACGGACTTTAGCCGAGATGTAAAGGCAGGAGTCCTGGAATCACCAGCAAAAATAACAGAGGAGACGGAGTTCGCTTTCAGGTGGAACCCGGGGTTACAGAAGAATGAGGATGTACGTGTTGCAGAATGGCAAGAATTGTTATATGCAAACTCTGCCCAAGGTAAGAGAGAGGACCAGTTTCATGAAACTTGGAAACATAGATGTGCAGGAACTGTTCCAGGGATTGATTGGTTCTTTCCGTCTGACCATTCAATTGTGGGTGGTAAGCTGAAGACAAACTGACTTTGATCCCGAGAGAGTTGCAAAAAGACCTCCAGAACTGTGCTATAAACTGGGACACTCGGTCCGAGACGATGTCTTCCAGAAGGCCGTGGAGACGGAAAATATGTGCAATAAATAAAGTGGCCAAGCTTCTGGTATCCGGCAGCTTGGGTAACGGTACAAAGTGTGCCATTTTGATCAAACGGTCAACGACCACCCAGATGGTGTTATGACCCGAGGACCATGGGAGATCGACAATAAAATCCGTTGAAAGATGTGTCCAAGGCCTACGCGGAGTAGGCAAGGATAGCAATTGACCAGGAGAACGGTTCCTAGAGGGTTTGTTTCTGGCACATTCTGGACAGGCGCGGACGTACTTCTCCACAACCGAAGACAAGGAGGGCCACCAAAGCCAGCGGTAAAGTATTTTGATGGTCCTATGGATTCCTGGATGACCTACAGAGTGGTTGTCGTGGCCTTCAATGAGGACGGACTTTCTCAGATGAACCGGAACAAACAATTTATTTGTAGGAGTTTGGGCTGGAGCAAATTTTTGGAACTGGCGGATAGTGGCCCCAAGATCTTGAGTTAGACCAATATGAATGGAGGATGAGGGAATAATAGGTAGCGGGCCAGGAGGCTGAGGGTGGCATGCCATGAAGCGCCGAGACAAGGAGTCAGCTTTGGTGTTCTTTGAACCTGGACGAAATGTGATGATGAAGTTAAACTGGGTGAAAAACAAAGGCCAGCGGGCCTGCCGAGGATTTAGGGTTTTGACAGTCTGAATATACTAGAGGTTTTTGTGGTCAGTGAAGATTGTAATGATATGTGTTGGTCCTTCTAACCAATGCCGCCATTCTTCAAGGGCCCACTTGATGGCCAACAATTTGCGGTTTCCAACGTCATAGTTAATCTCAGCGGACGAGAATCTACTGGACAGACATGCAGAAGGATGCAATTTCTTACTTTGTGGATCTCTTTGGGAAAGAATGGTGCCTCAACCCACATCTGAGGCATCCACTTCCACAATAAACGGGAGTCCGGGGTCTAGGTGCCTAAGAACAGGTGCAGACGTGAAGGCAGCTTTAAGGGCTGAAAAGCTCGCCAATGCCTCTGGAGACCAATTAGCCGGGTCAGCACCCTTCTGGGGGAGAGCAGTGATAGGAGCCACCAGGAAAGAAAACAAGCGTATTAACCTCGTTAATAGTAGTTGGTGAAGCCAAGGAACCTTTGAATTGCTTTCAAGTTAGTAGGGCAGACCCAGTTCTGGATTTCTTGCACCTTACCGGGGTCCAAGGAGAAACCGGATGATGAGATAATATATTCTAAGAAGGTCACCTTGGAGACCTCGAACTCACATTTTTCCAATTTTGCATAGAGATGGCGTTGCCGTAATTTTTCCAGAACCTCCCGTTCTTGTTGACGGTGCTGAGACAAGGATTGAGAGTAAATTAAGATGTCATCCAAATAAACCACCACTGTTTTTCCAAGGAATTCACGTAAGACGTCGTTGATTAGGTCTTGGAAGAGTCCCGGGGCGCTGCACAACCCAAATGGATTCACCAGATACTCATAATGTCCGTACTGAGAATTGAAGGCCGTCTTCCACTCGTCTCCCTCTCTAATGCGTATAAGGTTATAAGCACCTCGGAGGTCAATCTTTGAAAAAATGGTAGCAGATTTGAGCTGGTCAACTAACACAGAAATTAATGGCAAGGGATATGTGTTTTTGATCTTAATTTTAGTTAGGCCGCAGTAATCTATGCAAGGTCTCTGACTGCCATCTTTTTTGGCCAAGAAGAAACATCCAACTCCTACTGGAGATTTGAAAGGGCAGTTAAATCCTATTTTTCGGGGTCTCCTCTACGTACCGTTCCATAGCTTGGGTCTCTGGGACACATAAGCAGTACAGATGCCCTTTGGGCAATTTAGAACAAGGTACGAGATCAATAGCACAGTTATAGTCCCGATGAGGTGGGAGAGAGTCAGCCTTCTTTTTACAGAACACATCACCGAAGTCCTGGTAAGGTGCAGGTAACAATTCCAGATTGGGCTGTAAAACTCTAAGAGGTAGGGTCAAGCATGTGGAAGAGCACTCAGGACTTCAACGGATGATCTCCCCCTTTTTCCAATCAATAAGGGAATTATGACTTTGCAGTCAAAGATACCCCTGAATCAATGGAGCGGAGGGACAGGTGATCAGGAAGAATGAGAGCTCCTCTGTATGGAGATCGCCTACAGATAAGCAAATCAATGGAGTCTTAGCGAGTATTCAGCCCCCAACCAAGGGGTTACCATCCAAGCCGCAGGCGGTAATGCTCGAACCCATTTTGACTTCAGGAATATCTGAGCCAAGATAACATCCAGAAAGTTACCAGCTGCACCACTATCGAGGAAGGCTGACACCTCGGTAGAACGATCTCTGAAGACTAGGCGTACATTGACTAACAAGGAATTTTCTGAAGAGATTACTTGGAGACCTAAGTGCACCTCTTCACCAGCGCTTAGGTTTAGGTGTGTTCCGACTTGATAGGACAGGAACGGACTAGGTGGCCCTGTTGACCACAATACATGCAGCAACCCAGAGAGCACCGCCTGGAACGTTCCTCAGGAGGCAGACGGTAAGCGCCCAACTGCATGGGTTCAGGGGTTTCCAGAAAGGTAGAACCAGACTTTGGTGGTGAGCAAGGAGGTATAGATGACTCTCACTCAGCTTTCCTCTCTTTGATTAAGGGATCAATTCTGATTACAAGTTGCATCAAACTTTCAAGTGAGGTTGGCGTAGGATACTGAACTAAAGAGTCCTTGATTTGTTCCGTCAGGCCTAAGCGGAACTGACTCCACAGCACCGGATCATTCCACTTATTATCAGTTGACCACTGCTGGAATTCTGCACAATACTCCTCAGCAGATCGACTTTCTTGCCTTAATGCCCGAAAATGGGACTCAGCTGAGGCCACTCTGTCTGGGTCGTCATATAGCAGACCCAAGACCTGGAAAAAGCCATCCACAGTTTGTAAGGAGGGAATCGCTGGTGGAAGGGTGAAGGCCCAGGACTGGGGATCGCCCTGGAGTAAGGAGATTACCCACTCTCTGCTGTTCAAGGCCAGAGGAGTGTGGTCTCAAGCGAAAATATAACTTGCAACTCTGCACACAGAGAATCGGTCGGGCAGGTTCAGTTTCGGCTCTGTAAAGATGCCAGAGGAGACCTGTTGAACCTGCGGGTTTCTGGAGGACTCTTCTTGTGCTGGCAAGTGATGAGATATATTCTGGACAACTTGTGACAAGGCCTGGATCTGATTCGCCAGGACGTGGGCTGGAGAAAGGTTTGGCTCACTGTCTTCCATGACAGAATTGCCTCCAATCTTCTTGAGCCGGTTATAATGTCATGGCAACCAGTGCGGCATAAACTTGTAGAACTATAGCAGAAGAGGTCTTCACCTATAGCAGCCGCCTTTCCCGTAGAGACTGGGTATGCTCACAGGTACTCGGATGCCCACAGGACTTACACTCAGTGTAGTACAAGTTTATGTTCACATGGCAGCACACAGTTACAGGAGGTAATACACGGAGTAGGGACCGCCAGAGATCTGCAGAGTGGACCGAGCACCTGTAGAGACCTTAGGTGCTAGCTGGGTCAGGGCCACAGGCAAAGGTTCAGAGTCCGGGTACAGGCAAGCGGTCAGGGTCACAGGCAAGGATTTATAGTCCGAGTACATGCAGAAGGTCATGGTCACAGGCACATATTCGGAGTCCAGGAACAGGCAGAGGTCATACACGGAAAAGCAATCTAAGGTTAAACACCAACACACAACAGAAGCAGGCAGCAGTACTGAGACAGAACGCTATAACCGGCAGTGAGAATATTGTGAGTACAGATGCATATCGGAACCATAATTAAAAAGATACTGGAATTACAAAGAGCTATGGTTCCAGAGGACGGGTCTGGTAAGAAAGCTACTTAAGAATTAATAACTGTCCTGCTGTCTATGTGTAAAATACTTCATCTTATTTTAGAATTGCAAACCTTACTTCAGCTGTGTTAATATTATTGATCAGTGAATTGTTTGTTCCATAAATGATAAAATGACATGGCATATCTGTCTCGTACTTCTGTCATTCTGGGGCTATCCACTCAGCTCTATTTCAATAAATGCTGGACATTTAATAAATGCTGGACATTTAATTTTGTTATCACCTTGGAGACAGAGGTGTGAATAAATATGTATATGTTGTCGAAGTCAGCAAATTGGATAAAGTCATTTCAATTAAAGTCTAGCAAACTTGGTTGTCTTTGTCTGAAAAGATGCGTACGGTACGCTATGACGTACAAGGGCACGCTACGGCGTGAAAGGGCGTACTCATCCACTACACGTGGCAGCAACAGTAATTGGTCTTTTACCATACATTCGCACAAACACGCATACTTATAAAATAGTACACATTATTGGTAGTTGCAACACATAGTCAGTTATGTCGAAATATAGTAGTATTTATATGTTATATCAGAGTTACATGCATATTAGTGAAATACACAGAACGGGTTAAAGGAATAACATCATGAGTGGTATCATAATGAACCTTGTTACATATCCTACTGTTTGGTGCGCTCTGCGAGGGAATCGCAGAGTGCATACGCAAGTTATGAATGATAGGGAATTATGAACTACTTAAGACTAAGGAATTCTGGCGGGAAGAGCAGAGCATACCCCCTGCAGAGATGACCCCCTCCTTTGGATTCCTTAGGATGAACCAGCCAATGATTGACGACCCCTTGGACATTCCTGAGACCCGGACCAATAGATGCAAGCCATACCATCTTCATTGTATTACTGTACTTGATTGTGTATATAAGCAGCAGCTTGTGATCCAGAGGGCAGACTTCTTGTCCCCAGACTTCAGGATTGAATGACTGCACTGGATCCAGAGCGCCTGCGTTAAGTAACGGCTGTATTTACTATTACATCGCTTGAGCATATTTTTTCCACTTATTGCGAATAAATCTTTGTGCGTTGGAAACACAAATCGAGGTTCGACAATCGTTATTGGTTAGCGACAATACGCACATTACAATTTGGGGGCTCGTGAGCTTTGGAGGTTTCGTTGCCGATGATACGCAAGACCAACGGATTTCGGTTCCTCAACAAAGGGTGGAGACGCGTCATAAACGGGTAAGAACGCATGGTGTTCAAAACCTGAATTTTACTCTGTGTTGCGAAACCGAATGTCCGTTTTGCATTATCTAGGGCACGCTAACTAGAACCTAGGGACAAAAGAGAAAACTGTTTCTTTTTTCTGTCATTGTGCGTTTTAACTGTATTGCATTGTTTAGCGTATGTGTACTTCCTGCTGTGCGTACGCGAACTTCCGGTAAACTTGCCACGTGGTTAAACAATCGTGTTGATAGTTATTATACATGCATAGTATAATTACTTGTGAAAGCCTCTGAGACATTATTACTATTGTTGGGAACTTTTGATTTTCTGCGCAGAAAAGGTGTATAGTGTGTGATGTTGTAACGTAGATACACTGTTTTATTGTTGAGGTGCTCAGTTGCTGTCTGACGAGGCGGATTGCCCAACTGAAGGACGGTATACAGGGCAGGTATACCGAATGCGAAAACTGGGTTTTCGCAAAGCGCTACCAATAGATCGCAAGGTTTGCTAATAATTAGTATTGGTAGGCAGTGCGATCCGGTCGCACCGTTAGTGCGAATTGATGAAGCAGCTAGGAGGAATTATACTGGAAAGGCAGGTTGATTGTATCGACTTTGCGCTCCCAGCGATAATAAACTCAGCAGATTTTGTGGTTTAGCCAGGGTATCGAGGAGCTGATAGCCCTTGGGGCCCACAGTGATATTTCTGTATTAGGGAAAAGCGAGTGAGCGCGGCTAAAGGAAATACGTTCACCGAGGATTATAGATCTCTAGCGGTGAGTATAGCAACAGAGTTGAAATTATTAGGTGGAAAGAACAGAGCATTGCGGTGTGTCTGTATTTCACATTTGGCCGGAAGGAACAGAGCATTGCGGTGTGTCTGTGTTCCGGGTAGAAGGTATATTGTTCAACATGGGTGCTAAGCATACGCTAGAGATGGTCAGTGTACTGCCTAAGGAAGGCCCTATTGGTTCAGCGAGGTTTCTCATGTGTAAGAAGTATGGTGCATATGCAACTGTGTATTGTGACACGTGGGTCGGGATGACCAAAGCTTGTGATAGGCCTTTCCCAACAATAGGGAGTTTTAATGCAGAGGTACTGAATACTGTAAAAGATAGAATATGGTTGATCAAGTCAACGAAAAAGAGAAATAGACATAATGATTGTTTAAAATTGTGGCAAATGGAAGGTAACACGTGGCAGAGCAGCGAATGCAAACCGGAAATAGGCGTGGCGAAAAGCGCGCGCAAGGCGGATGTAACCATTGAGAAGCGTGGCGAACTCAGCGCAAGCGCGCCCCCGCCACCTTATGTGGCGGGAGGGGTAAGTACAGCCGTTGTTAAAACTGAAAATAGAAAAATTACTAACTTGTACCCTGTTTTAAATCAGTTTCAATCAAGTGTATCTGAAAACGAAGATGAACCCACTGTGATTTCGGCCATTGCCCATGCTGTTAATGTACTAGAGGCTCAGCGCAAGTATGAGAAAATGGCTGAGATAGGTGAGAGTAGCGTGATCACTAGGAGTGAAAGTGTTCTAAATCTAGGGCCTGTAAATCCTGTAGCGTCCCCTGAAGTTAGTGTACCAGAGGGTGTGTTCCCGGTCCGCACAATATCAGTTCCCAATGGGAAACCGGATAAGGATGGTGTAGTTCCTTTAAGAAATGTTACAATGCATTGTCCCTGGACTAGATCAGAATTACGTTCCATTATGACTGAATTCCCAGATCCTAGAAAAGAGTTAGCTAAATGTCAGAAATTTGTTAAAGACTTAGGGAATGCTCATGAACCAACCAGTAAGGATTGGCGGGTAGTGTTGAGGGCATGTCTTCCTCCCAATACTAACATACAAAAATTTATTGGAGATTGTTTGTTGGAGGAAGATGACACCCTGACTGATGAGATTAACCAACGGAATATAGAACAAATTGTCAAACACTTAGCCATCTGTTTTCCAGTAGTAGTAAATTGGAGTAAGATTTTCACCATTAAACAAAAGGATAGTGAAACTGCCTCAGATTACTTTGCTAGAGCTATAACAGCGATTGCACGATTTACTGGGATATCCAACATAAGTGAGGACCCACATCACAGAGAGGTAGCTGTAGGGGTACTGATGGATGGCCTTAGGGAAAATTTAAAGACGAGAGTACAAACCACATTACCTAATTGGAGAGGCGTCACGGTAGACTTCCTTAGGGAGTCTGCTGTGGAGCATGACAAGAACCTTTTTAGAAAAAGGGAAGAGAAAAGTGATAGGTTAATGACGGTAAGTATACAGGCTCTAGAAGGGGTGCATACACGACCACCAGCATACAACCCATATAACAGGAAACCTAAAGTGATCAGGTGTTTCAACTGTAACGAGGAAGGACATTACAGGAAAGATTGTAATAAAGAAAGACTCAATACACATAGGGGTGGGTCACATAGATATCCTCCAAGAAAGGATTCACATAGACTAGAAGACTCACATCTACCCGCGCATATTACGGCAGCAAATGCTGCGCGGGAAATCAATAGTCAGCGCTAGGGGTCAGGTCATACCTGTAGTCTACAGCCAGTGAGGTTAACTGAGAGTCAGAGTGAAGAACCAACAATGATAGTTGACATAGCTGGCAGGAAACAAACTTTTCTTGTAGATACAGGGGCGGCCCAATCTGTGATAACCTCTCCTTTCAATCTACAGGTGACCAGCAAAACTATTCCAGCTATGGGGGTGACGGGAAAAGTGTTACATTATCCTCTAACTAAACCCGCCGAAGTTACTATCGGGCCTCTGCATACTAAGCATTCGTTTCTCTTGGCTGCAGCGGCTCCTACTAACTTGCTAGGGAGAGACTTGTTATGTAAAATGGGATGTGTCATATACTGTACTTCAGATGGTGTGTTCCTAGATATACCCGAGAAGGTTGCACATGAGGTACAGGACATATTGGACACCCCTCCAAGGTTAATGTTACACTCTCCTGTTATAGAACAAAGTCCATCTCAAGTAAAGGGGATGTTGCTGGAAATACCAGGTTCCCTATGGACCAGAGATGGACAGGACACTGGACTGATGGCAAACGTAGCCCCTGTCATGGTCAATCTAAAAAGCGGTAGGATAGCTCCAAAAATCCCACAGTATCCATTAAAACCGGAGGTGGAACTAGGGGTATATCCTGTTATTGAGAGGCTGTTACAACAAGGGATTTTAATTCGTACAGCCAGTACAGCAAATAGTCCCATTTTCCCTGTGAAGAAGAGTGGGGGAAGGGGCTATAGATTAGTCCAGGACTTAAGGGGAATTAACAAAGTTGTTGAGAGCCAATTCCCCGTAGTGCCGAATCCAGCTGTCATCCTCATGCAGATTCCACCGTCTGCCAGTCATTTTACTGTCATTGATCTATGTTCTGCTTTCTTTTCAGTCCCTCTTCACCCTGACTGCCAATACCTTTTTGCATTCTCCTACAGGGGAGTGCAATACACATGGACCAGACTACCCCAGGGGTTCATTGACAGCCCCAGTATTTTCTCCCAAGCCTTACATGACTGTTTGCAATCCTTTCAACCCCACAATGGGTCTGTTCTAATTCAATATGTGGACGATTTGTTGTTGTGCTCTGATTCTTTTATGTCATGTTTACATGATACTAAATTGTTGTTGCTTCATCTTTCACAAACAGGGCACAAGGTGGCAAAGGATAAATTACAGCCATGTCAGACTAAGGTCAAATACTTAGGACACTGCCTCACTAAGGGGCTAAGATACCTGACAACCGACAGAATTGAGGCCATACAACACATGACCCTGCCGCAGAGCCAGAAGCAGATTCGTACTTTCTTGGGGATGTGTGGATACTGTAGGTCCTGGATCCCAGGTTTTTCTATTCTGGCATTACCATTGCAGGAGCTAGTCTCTTCCTCAAAACCAGAACGTGTCATACACACAGAAGAGTCGGAGCAAGCGTTCTTTAATCTTAAAGATAGTCTGACAAGAGCACCTGCATTGGGAATACCTGATTATGAAAAGCCTTTTGAGCTATTTTGTACAGAAGCTGATGGCTGTGCAGCAGGTGTCCTCACACAGAAACATGGTGACGCTAGCAGACCGGTAGCATACTACAGTGCACAATTAGACAATGTGGCAAGGTCACTCCCAACATGTCTCAGAAGTGTAGCAGCAACGGCCCTTCTAGTAAGTAAGAGCGAGGATGTAGTATTAGGACATAATTCAACCATCTATACACCCCATGCTGTATCAGCTCTGTTAAATTCAGCCCAAACCAGACATGTTTCTTCAGCTAGATTCACAAAGTGGGAACTAGCCCTGATGGCACCCTCAAACATCACCATCAAACGATGTAGCACCCTAAATCCAGCTACATACCTTCCGTATGTGTCTCAAGAGACACAAAGGGTGGGAGGTGAGGAGACCCTGGTTGATGATGAGTTAGGCAAGAATACTGACACGCATGACTGTATGGAACACCTGAATCAGACCTTTACTGCAAGGCCCGACATATGTGACACCCCCTTAGAAAATGTAGATTTTACGTTTTATACAGACGGAAGTTGCCATAGACAGACAGAGACAGGAGAGCTATGTACTGGTTACGCTGTTGTAGACGATCAGGATGTGGTAGAAGCTGAACCCCTTGGTCCACCTCACTCAGCCCAGGTGGCGGAACTAGTAGCACTAAGGAGAGCGTGTGAATTGGCAGAGGGTAAATCAGCCAACATATATACTGACTCTAGGTACGCCTTCGGGGTAGTGCATGATTTTGGGGCCCTTTGGCGTCTTAGAAACTTTACGACAGCAGCAGGTACACCAGTGGCACACTCACAACACATAAAAGGACTTCTGACAGCGATACAGTTACCCAGATCAGTAGCCGTCATAAAGTGCAAAGCCCATACCTTTGAAGAAGACCCAGTGTCATTGGGCAACAACAGGGCAGACGAAGCTGCTAAATGGGCAGCAGGGCAACCTATGACTGTATCGACCGAGACTATGATGGTTTTTCAGACATTAGACACGCAGAAATTAATTGAAATGCAAGATTTGTGTTCCCTGCAGGAGAAGGCGGTCTGGAAGGCGAAGGGATGTGGTCAAGAGTCCTCAGGACTCTGGAGGGATGGACAAGGTAAGCCTGTAGCTCCCCGAACATACTATCCAAGCCTGGCTGAAGCAGCACACGGCCTGACTCACCTGGGTAAAGAAGGTATGTGCAAACTGGTGAGAGCATACTGGTGTGCTCCCGGATTTTCCTCTCAAGCTGGTAAGAAAGCAATGTCATGTCTTACTTGTTTGAGGAAAAATGTTGGGAAAACTATTCCAACTGAGCCATCCCACATCCCTCCTACAGACGGACCTTTTCAGGTAATACAAATTGACTATATCCAACTACCACCGTGCAGGAATCTGAAGTATGTGTTAGTGTGTATTGATGTGTTTTCCGGGTGGGTAGAAGCATATCCGGCAGCCACTAATACTGCTGTGTTCACTGCAAAGAAAATTGTACAAGACTTTGTGTGTAGGTTCGGTATCCCTAGAATCATTGAAAGTGATAGGGGTACCCATTTTACTGGTGATGTCTTCCAAAATATGTGTAAACTCATGGGAATCAGTAGCAGACTTCACACCCCTTACCGACCACAAGCCAGTGGTAAGGTGGAGAGAGTAAACGGTACTATCAAGAACAAACTAGGTAAGATAATGGCTGAAACTGGGTTGGCATGGCCTGAGGCTTTGCCGTTGGTCCTCCACAGCATTCGAACCCCTCCTAGACCTCCTCTTAATCTGTCCCCCTTTGAGATACTGTTCGGACGACAACCTCATTTGATCGTGAGTCCACAAGACGACTTAAAGTGTAATAATGAAGTGACTGTACAATATCTTATAAGAATGAGTAGACAGCTGAAACAACAACAACAAAAACTAAAAATGCTGTCACCTGGTATGCCAGAAACGAACTGTCATGATGTTGAACCTGGAGACTATGTTATGATCCGCAATTTCTTACGTTCAGGTTGTTTAACAGACCGTTGGGAAGGCCCGTACCAAGTGCTGCTGACCAGTACTACATCACTGAAGGTTGCAGAGAGAGACACTTGGGTCCATTCCACCCACTGCAGGAGAGTCCATAATCCAGAGAAAGTGCAAGACAAGACTCAGACCGACGACATAGAGCTGTCACTTGTGAGCCTGTTCCGGGAGACCTAAAGCCTGCAGTTAAGACACCTGAACCAGAGACGTTGCCTCAGAACTATCTTTCCAGCGATGGAGTGGCGGCTTTTGTTTTTCTTTTGTTCCAGGATTTTCCTTGTTTTTACTTTTTCTAGGACATTCTATTTTTGTGAAGGAGAATGGAGGATGGAGGAGAGTTCTGGGAGTGATACGGATGAAATGGAGGCCGAAGAAAAGTTAATAGGATATCCTGAGCAGCCCATTATCAAACTTGGTCCAGGGGTTATGAAAAGGTCTGCTAGCTCAGGAACTCGGAGGCAGTGTGAGGGGCTATTGTCTGATGAGTATTGTATCTGCAAGTTCTGCAACTCCCTAGTTGACGAGAGATGCATCCAACGATGCCAGTCCCCCAGTACTCTGAATATAGGCAGACATCCTTTGGAGGATTATCACTCCCTGGTGGGTAAGGTGCTAAACCAAACTGAGTGTTGGGTGTGCTCTCACGTGCCTCAAGGGCAGCATAACATAGGACTAGTGCCATTCCCGCTAAACATATCCGAAGTACTCGAATTAAGGGGTGGGAGGCCCATAGAAGGGAGGTACAATAACACTAGGTCCCCTAGTCTGACGCTTCGACAATACTCCATAGGCAGATCTTTGCTGTGCCTAAACATATCTCATGCAAAGCGCCTGGAGAATTGGGAGGCTGACCTATCAGATCAGACAATGGCTCGCCACACTCATTTTAGAGAGAGACTCACAAGGTCACTACTAGGCAGGAATGCTGATGGAAGTCACAAGTTAGGGCGCATAACCAAACATAAGAAGGTATCTATTGGAAAAGTCTCTACAGATAAATGTGAAAATATCATTAATGCCGACACGTGTCTAGAGCAGATGGAGACACTAGGCATGGGTAGTTTTATCAAAACTCTGTGTGATATAATTCATGGGCATACTGTTCCTTATGTTCTCCCTGATGATGTGTATTTTGTTTGTGGGAGGAAAGCTTATTCCTGGGTGACTCCGAGTTCCAAGGGCTTGTGTTTCTTAGCTAAACTGGTTCCTGAAATCATGACTATTACTCATGAAGAAATGGTAGATATTCACAAGACTACATCACCACCATACATACACACACAGTATGAACACCGTGGCAAGAGAAATATGATTCCTGGTGAGGAACCCATAGCCACAAAATTGATTAGTGAAACTGCTGGTTTCCAAGTTATGGTTGCTCTAGATCTCACCAGGACCGCTCGGGGAACATTAAACTTTAAATATATCCAAGACCTAGCTAAATTAATAGATAATATCACCGAGATGTATGATGACACTTTCAGGTATACTGGAAGGGAGCTACAAGCGTACAAGAAGGAGTTGGTGCAACATAGACTGGTACTAAATTATCTCACCTCTATTACTGGTGGGTACTGTGTAACACTGGCCACCCAGTTCGGTGTCAAATGTTGCACGTACATTACTAATAATACGGAAGACCCTAAAGAGGTTATAGACCGGAAGATGGATGAAATTTTGCAGCTGAAATGGGAATTTCGAAAGAGCCATAATTCTTCGTTATATGAGGTCGGGGAAAAGGTGGCGGGTTGGTTCTCGTGGTTGAACCCAGCAAAATGGTTCTCCGGTCTGGGGGAGTGGGTACAGGAAATGATTGCGAGTGTAGGTAAGCTCCTTCTCCTTATACTGGGTGTCATCTTAGCAATTGGTTTAGTTGTCAAATGTGTTCCTACTGTGTTGAAGTGTGGAAAACGGTCTCATAAGAGTAAAGAGACTGAAAGGGTGGTACCAGATACCGAGATCATGGTCTGTGAAGAAGTATTGTATAATCCTGAACTTGAAACGGTGATTGGGTGATAGTTTATTACACTATCAAAGGGTGGAACTGTCGAAGTCAGCAAATTGGATAAAGTCATTTCAATTAAAGTCTAGCAAACTTGGTTGTCTTTGTCTGAAAAGATGCGTACGGTACGCTATGACGTACAAGGGCACGCTACGGCGTGAAAGGGCGTACTCATCCACTACACGTGGCAGCAACAGTAATTGGTCTTTTACCATACATTCGCACAAACACGCATACTTATAAAATAGTACACATTATTGGTAGTTGCAACACATAGTCAGTTATGTCGAAATATAGTAGTATTTATATGTTATATCAGAGTTACATGCATATTAGTGAAATACACAGAACGGGTTAAAGGAATAACATCATGAGTGGTATCATAATGAACCTTGTTACATATCCTACTGTTTGGTGCGCTCTGCGAGGGAATCGCAGAGTGCATACGCAAGTTATGAATGATAGGGAATTATGAACTACTTAAGACTAAGGAATTCTGGCGGGAAGAGCAGAGCATACCCCCTGCAGAGATGACCCCCTCCTTTGGATTCCTTAGGATGAACCAGCCAATGATTGACGACCCCTTGGACATTCCTGAGACCCGGACCAATAGATGCAAGCCATACCATCTTCATTGTATTACTGTACTTGATTGTGTATATAAGCAGCAGCTTGTGATCCAGAGGGCAGACTTCTTGTCCCCAGACTTCAGGATTGAATGACTGCACTGGATCCAGAGCGCCTGCGTTAAGTAACGGCTGTATTTACTATTACATCGCTTGAGCATATTTTTTCCACTTATTGCGAATAAATCTTTGTGCGTTGGAAACACAAATCGAGGTTCGACAATCGTTATTGGTTAGCGACAATACGCACATTACAATGTGTAAATAAGTCTTTTTGTGAAGACAGTAGACTAAAGACAGTCGATTTTTTTATAGTGCCTGTTAATACTTGTAAAATAATCAAATGTGGTTTTAAAGACTTTATAGATAAATGTCCCGTTGCAAGCTAAATGTTAACTTTTCTTAAGTTTATCTTGGGAATGCGCATTCTAGAGTTTTTATGTGTGTGATTTCAGTGAAACAGCTGGGTTTAATAATGTGTCCAATTGTTAAACGTTGAAGAAATAGTGCCTTTCCCTTTCACTTTCAGAACGGCAGGGAGATAGAAAAAATAAAAATTAAACAGTTTTCATATTCAGTAGAAAGCTTGTGATTGATTGGTCTAAGTTGTATTTGTATTTGTGTTAGAAACAGTTGTTGAACATCATAAAAGATTGTTAGAAAATATGCTGGTTTTATGAATCTGGAAGATGTCCAGATTAAATTTAAGATTTAAAGAGCTTCTATGGAGGTATTAAGTGAACAAATAGTATTTGACAGTTTTATAGAGGCATAAGATGAATACTTAAACAAGCTCTTTAATATGTTTTAAATAGTGATTTTGCAGATGTAATATATGTTAAAATATTCTCAGAGGATTTGCCCAATATTTTTGACATGTTGTGTTGTCTAGTGTGAACCGAATCTCCGATCATAGAGCACAATGTGTGCGTGTTTAAACTTTGAGATCAGAAAATAATTGCAATGAAAAATAGTAGTTATTTTGCTTTGAAAATAGCATCTGTGTAGGGTTACATAGTGAGATGTTTTTAATTGTGTCAGTTTTTCGTTTGTTTGAAGTTTCTCATGTTACAAAGATGTCTCTCCTCCCATCTCCCTCATCCTATGAAATGAGGTGACTGGTTTATTCCCATGCAAAGAGGAGGAGCTCAGAATATGGAAATTTCCTGTGTTCTGAGCCTGAGCACAGTTTGTACCTCAGAACGGACAAATGACTGGACCCCGCCCTGCTTTTCAATGCAGATCTATTTATTAGTCATAGATTTGTGCAGTTTTGATTTTTAATGCAAATAAGAACCTTTCAGAATATTTTCTTTTGTTGTTATCTACAGGGGGGTTCAATCTTTATGAGGTTTCATACACAGTTCTTATTATTTGTTATAATGTTTGCAAATAATTTGCAATCTTTTGTACCCACAGGTGACCAGAATATGTGAATGATGTTCTGCTGTGAAGATACTAAACAATTATTGTGTTTTCTTTCAGAAGTATCCAAGAAGGAGAAAATTAATTTATGTACTAACAAGGTTAAATTGTTTGACACCTGGCCAGAGATATTTAGATTTCCTAAAGGGTGGTCCCGATATTTGAACACCCTCTACCTCAGAAAAAAAAAGAATGAAAGAAAAAGAAATAAAAGCAGTACATTTATTTCTTTTTTTCTTAAGATGTTATGCTGGTCGTATTTTCTGGTTTCTAATTATTTATATTCATGTAGACTCTTAATGCTGGTTGTATTTATATTTGACCTTGCAAGTATAAATATTTTAAAAAAAAAAAGATATGTAGCGCGCTTAACAAATAATAAGCATTACGAAAGAACTCATTGGTGTGTACACAGAATGATTTCCTTTGTCAATACAATCCATATTTATTAAGAGGTGCTCTTCTTGAATATTGTTTTGATATATGAAAGAAGCATAGAAAATGTAGCACAATTTTTTGTTAGTTTTGGGGGTATATTTACTAAACTGCAGGTTTGAAAAAGTGCAGATGTTGCCTATAGCAACCAATCAGATTCTAGCTGTCATTTTGTAGAATGTACTAAATAAATGATAATTAAAATCTGATTGGTTGCTATAGGCAATATCTCCATGTTTTCAAACCTGCAGTTTAAATATACCCCTTGGAGTGCAAATGTTTTGTAATAAAATTGTTCAATAGAAATGTGGAGGGTATTGTATATAAAGACTGAGAACTGTAAATTGTACACGTGTGCACAACGACCACTAGGAACAAGACGGAGAACTTTGACCTCGTACTGCAGGCAGGAAGAGCCCTGGAGTATATCATTACTTTATTCACTTTAAAACCTGTTAGAGCAACATGTACCATTTTAGAGTTGTTAAATGATTTTGTACTATGTAAGTTTGAAGTATGTTAAAGTTTCTAAATGCCAATGAGAGATACAAGTATACATTTGGAATGATTGAAAATGCTGCAGTAAACAACTAGAAATCCACAGAGGTCTTGCTTGATACGAAATTCTGAGATATAAGTGCAGGTGAACAGATTTTCACCAAATAATTTTCATTTATTTGACCTTAATGGCGATTCACTTCTCTAGTATTAACCAAGGCTTCTAACCCCCTGTCGCCTCTTTGCTACCTTCAACTCCCTTTTATGCCCATCTGCACCACCTCTTCCTTCCTCACAGTCCATAATTTTGCCACCTACTTCCAAGACAAAATTCACCCCATTTTACCAGATATTTCCTCATGTATTATCCCACACATTCCACCAACTTTCTCCTAAATTCTCCCATCTACTCTCAGTTCATTCTTTCCAATATCAAAGACATAGGGCTAGATTTACTAAGCTGCGGGTTTGAAAAAGTGGGGAAGTTGCCTATAGCAACCAATCAGATTCTAGCTGTCATTTTGTAGAAGGTAATAAATAAATGAAAGCTAGAATCTGATTGGTTGCTATAGGCAACATCCCCACTTTTTCAAACCTGCAGCTTAGTAAATCTAGCCCATAGTCTCTCCACTCATCTCATCATCTTACCCTACAATCATCCCATTACATGCTCACCTCTAGTTCACCTCTTCAACCTGTCTCTCTGCACTGGCACAATTCCATGTGCCTTTAAACAACGTTCATCTCACAAATCCTAAAAAATTGATAATTCAACCAAACCTCTATATCTAACTACAGCCCTATTTCTTTCCTCCACTTTAACCCCAAACTACTTGAGTGATGTTTACAACTGTCGTTTCACTTTCTCTCCTCTCACTCCATTCTCGAGTCTCTGCAATCAGGCTTCTACTCCAACATTCCATTGACACTGCACTAACAAAAATGATGATTTATCTGTTTACAGCAAAGTCTAAGGGTCACTGCTTCATAGTCATACTCATGGTTCTCTCTGCTGCTTTTGACATTGTTGATCAACCTTTACCCCTGCACATTGTTCCCTTCTTTGGCCTTTATAACACAGCTCCCTGGTTCCATCCTCACCTATCGAACTGCCCATTTAGTATCTCTACCCCTGGCACATCCTTCCTTCCACTTTATTTACCTATTGAGGCATCTCAGGGCTCTTTTGTTTCATCCTGCTTTTCTCTTCTCTTGGGGAACTAATTCACTCATTCAGCCTCCAGTATCATTTGTTTACTATATTGTGTAGCCAACTTTCAGTATGTTATCTCTACATGGATGTTCCAAGCTACCAAAAGCTCGACATATCCAAAACAAAGCTTATTATCGTCACTCCTCCCAGACTCACCACCTCCCTTCAAAACTCCCTTACCGTCAATAACATCACAATTGTCTCAGTCTCCTAAGCCTATTTGATGGCACACTTGGCTCTGCCCACAGCTTTATTCATCACATCCAGTCTCTCTCCCAGTCCTGTAACCCCCCCACCTTAGAAATATTGCCAGCATATGCCCTTTTCATACCCAAGATGCTACCAAAATTGTTATCCAGTCTCTCATCATCTCTTGCCTTGACTACTGCATCCTCTTTCAACCTGGCATTCCCTTTACCCATCTATCCTCACTTCAATCCAAGTTAAATGTTGTAGCAAGACTGATCTTCCTCTCCACATCTGCTGCACCACTGTGAAAATCTCTACGCTATTCTTAGATCTACCACTGACCTGTGCCTTGCCTTATTTCTAGTTAACATCTTCCACTCCTGGCTGAAAAAATACTCATGTTCCCTACCAAGCACAATCAGGCTCTCATATGGCCTATAAATCTTTAAATGCTCTCTGAAACTCCATCTCTTTGTTAGAACTTAACCTACTCCCAGATATACTACCCAAACTAAACATCCTCACAACTGTCCTAATCTCCTCTCTAATCCACTCTCATTCCTCTTGTTTTAGCTGTGCCCTCTTTCAATTAGATTGCAATCTTTCTCATCAGTAGGACCCCTCCTACCCTTTACTTTCATGTCTGCATTAATTTTGTCACTGTTTTATGTATGTCCTTATTTCCCCCACTGTCCAACCCTGTAGAACACTGTGGCACCATACAAATCAGTAATAATAATAATAGTAATAATAATGGATCTCCCCTGTACAGTAAATTATTAGATCCATTCCTCATATGAAAGCTGTTGTTAAATGAAGGTAACACTGTGCAGGAAAGATGGACATCCTCTTCACTTGTTTAGGGGCTGCCACTGCACAGGGAATTCCAGATTACATCATCATGCTGGTTATCCCGACATCCCCTGTTGCCAAATGGTGGCAAGGGATGTCACGTTCAAAGCAAATGCAGTTTTCTTGTGATTGATGGGGCAGAAACAGTTCTTGCCCCTTCACTGACAGCCCATTTCAAATAATGGACATTCATGTGGAAGTGCATGTCCACTATTGCAGACAACTGTAAATATAAGCCTGGTATGGGTGTATTGAACCCAATGTGAATGTACAGTGGCCAGTGAGGAACAGTTTAAGCACTGACGATGCCACTTTACTCATTTCACCTATAGCCTGATTAGTAATTAAATACCCTTTAGCCATCTCTGAACACATTTTCATGAATTCATTCATCAACCTTCAAAAATAACTCTTATTCGGGAGAATAGACTTCTCCTTAATGTCATTTAAATGGCAGACAATGATTTGCTCCCTGGGATTTTATAACATGACAGAGGCTCTTGCTAATATTTCAGTCTTGTTAATGTAACCCGCCGGACCCTCTGGCTCTCTTACCTGGGTCAAGTACACAAGTTGAGCCTCCTTCATCGAGCCAGGAGGCTCAAAGAAGGAGGCTCGATGGACCTATCATCGCTGCCTCTTGGCTCGCATGTGCACTCCCGTCTTTTATCTTATCTTATTCTCTTGCATTAGTTGGTTGATTGATTACCACTCCCCCTTATGCAGTTGCCTATTTAAAGCACCTGTTCTGGCAATATGGTGACGATCTTCATGTCCTGTTAGCCTGCTTGCTGCTGGATCATTTTGGTTCCTGTTTCCAAGTGTTTCCTGGTGAATCTTAGCATTTAGCTTTCTTATGTAATCCTGCTATCTTGTATATGCCTCATAACTAATCCTGGTATCCTGTATCCGGTGCTTCTCCGCTAATCCGGGTTTCCAGCGTCCTATGCTTCTCAGCTAATCCTGCTATTCAGTATCATATGCTTCTCAGCTAATAATGGTATCCAGTATTCTGTGTCTTTTTAGCTAACCTTGTTACCAGTGTCCTGTATCCAGAACTCCTTTTCAATTACCGGCTTCCTGTGTTCGGATCTACTCTGCTTTTCTGATACCTTCATTTGCTGGTGAACACTCATCTTACGTCAGTTTCACCTGGTATCCATCCAAAGAACAGCAAACTGCATAGTGCTAGCAGCGAAGACCAAACCTCCTTGCAGGGGTCCCTGGTAAAAATGTTCGCCATGCTAGATTCTGCGCCTCCATGGTGGGTGGACCTAAACCAGCCAGATTGAGAGAATCCTACCACTCTTGTGACAGTTAGGATATATGATCTTCTGGTCAGCATGTGAAGAGCTATAGAAGTGGAGATTTTTAAACTATATGTCCTAAGGACAGAGTTCTGTAAATAACATAACCCAGAAGTTTCCTAATTAGGAGTGTATTACTTGCATATTGTACCTGAATTTTGCAAAATAAAATTATATATAACTTCAGTTGTCCCAAGACAGCATAATAAAAACCTCGAAAGCATTGCTGTTTAAACAAATTAAAAACAGATTGAATCAAGTGTACAATATGATAAGTTCCTGTTTCAAAAACAGAACATTAAAAAAGATTTAAACAAAGCAATTACATTATACCTAAACCAACTATTGTTTTAAACATATTGGGCCTGATTCATTAAGGAAAGTAAAGCAATAAAAGAGTAACTTTGCACCTTGGCAAAACCATGTTGCATTGGATGGGGAAGCAAATTTAAAATGCGAGGGCAGATTTATAGTTGGGGTAAGGAATGTTCTAGATCAATTTTAAATTTCAGTGTACAAATAAAGCTATCAAGAATTTGTGTACTACATGAAAAAACAGCCAGAGATTTACTTATGTGCAAAATAATAAACTAATTTGCACCCCTTGCATTGTAACTTGGTTTTGTCCAGGAGAAAATTTACTCACTTTTTTGCCTTACTTTCCTTAATGAATCAGGCCCAATATATTCAAGTCTATTATACAATGTTAGTTTTTATAGAATCTTACCGGACATCAGCAGGATCATCAGTCACCAGTACATCTGTCTTACAGCTGGCCAATGGACTAATTGATAGCTCCATTGGGGACACAACAAAGCTTTTACTGACTGGGAGCCATACACCTTGTCCCAAGCTGTATGTGGACCTATAATGAATAAATTTGCTATTAAACAAGGAATTATTCCAGAACTTGTGTTAAAACTCTATAAATTATGTTACTTTTCAAGTTCAATATATTTCTTTAAAAACATTCTGTAAAATAATAATATAGAGGTTCTTATTTTACCAATTGGCATAAATATGAATGCTTTCAACAAACAAATTTGTAAAAAATATATTTGCAGACCTTCAATACAAACTATTGATTTCAATGGTATGCATTGAAAAATACAAAACATAAGACATAATAAAATACCATTATAATGCCCAAGCAATGTTAATTAGTAGAGGTAATAATATATATAGGCTTCTGCTGCCTAGCAACCGACTAGATGCCATCAGCATAGAGAAAGGAAGCTGGTTGGCAACACTTGGCAATCATTTCGGAGTGAAGTGGCGCTCAGTGCTGTCTGATTGGTCTAAGCTGTCAGTTGACATTACCAGGCAACCGGCTCAGAGGATAGTGGTGCCCATTGGTAACACTAATATTACCCCTTCTTGTGACACCTTAGGGTGTTGACAATATACACAGAAGAACGGAGAAGTACTGGATGATGCATGAGGAATATTATTATTTGTCCAGCTGTTAATGTGCTAGTAAGCATGTACAGTAGCCCCAGGTGGCTGTCAAGTTCTACTGTAGTGAGGGGGGATGTAAATGCCTTATCTGCTACCTGTTCAAATTAGATTAATATGCAGCCAGCTCACAAGTAGATTGGTTAGAAACACTTTTAATTTATGTATTTATGTATTTCTTATAGAAGGCAACAAAAATTTTAATAACAATTATTTGCAAATTATGTTAATGTTAATTGGGGCATTGAAATTAAACACATTGGTGAACTTTTAATGCAACTAAGAATGCAGGTTTTCTGACCATTATGTATTTGCTTATGGTCTCCAGAAATTGAACAATATTATGTGTACATAATTGGGATGTCTACATAAATTAATTGAGTCCTTGCCAGATCAAGTGAGACAGCTGAGCTACTGAAAATATTTGGAGACACGGTGCAGTAAAAATCCATTTTAAGTGAAGTCACTTACCTGAGGGTTTTCTCAGGTGCTTGCTGTCCTGTTACTAGATCATAACCTCTTTCCAGTGTGTTGTAAGGCCATGGCCTAAAGAAAGAGGGCAATATTGTGTTATTTGCAGACTGCCATAAAACCTTGCATTGAAAAGCCAGCATATTAAAATGCAATATATTATCACAAACCCATCATTTCGTTTATGATACACTAATAGAACACAGTGCCAAGCTACACTAGATTACTGTTGCTCATTTTCCATTATGGTTTCACTGTCCTTAGTTCCTCTCAGAGACACATTGTAATTTCCTTTTCACTCTGTGTAGCACAGTCAAAAATGTCCAATTTACATTTACAGATAAGTACCAGATTGTAACTGCCATTGACAAGTAGAAAATTACCCAGGAGACTTAGAAGCTGGCAACTGTTATAAACTACTGATTAAAATTATTCCAGGAATCGTTTTTGGCCAACAGATGAGACCATATTATATTCATGACTGGCCAGAAGAATGCCTATAAATACCCTTTGAAGCTTAGCTGAACCCTTAAGTTTGAGTAAATAGAAATATTAAAGGGTAAAATAGTGATGTAAAAAATGGTAAGATAGTGTCATAATGAATATTAACTTAAAATACATCTTGTGGGGGTTAATAGGCTCGGCAGAACCATGGCAATGGCTTTTGGAGCTGCACTTGAACCTATACTTTGTGGAATACTCTGGAAGATCACATACACCACTTACTTGCGATTGGATCAGATAAGTGTCAATATCATAGGCTTGTACTGCAGTCACAACTCTCATCTTCAATAAGCCCTGGCCTACTGAGGAATTTAGTAATTTTCTTGTGTGACTCAAGCATGAGGGTCAATATTCTCTATCCTTCCCTACTCTTTCTGTAGATTACAACTGTACAAAGAAGGAACAGGCATGCAAAAAACTAAAAGGTCCCTAGGCATAGCTCATTTTTATTTTGTTCAATTAATTGAGAAAATATATACCATTGAATACTCAAATTATTATACTCAATGTATGTCCCTTGAAAGGTCCTATTATATGCAGTCCAATAGCAGTGTGTACTCTTAGATGACATTGCAACTGCAGGCTCTGATGAACAGAATTAGCTATGCAGTAGCAACCGGCATAGTAAAAGACGCTGGTTAACTCTATTTAACAACCAGTTTAGATCAAAGCAGCGAGCAGGACGTCATTTGTCATTACAAGGCAACTGGCTCAGTGTGTAGTGGCTCCTGCCACTTCTTCTAATACAAATAAACTTTTAGTTGACTATTTCATATCAGCCATAAGAGCTGAAAGCACAAGAGTTAAAAATGCAAGATGTGGAATATGCATTCAACAATTTCAAGAATAGAACTATTAAACTGGTAACAGGTAACTGGGAAAAAGACATTGATGCCGAGTTTGCTACCAAGCGCTAGACTGGATTCACCAGTATTCCCAAGGGCCCAGCAGGAGCTAGAGAATACAATAGTCACACTAAATGAATCCATGAGCGAACTGTGTCAAGAATTTAAATGAATGAAATCAATGTTTTACAAAACTAATATGAAGAACTCCAAAGGAGCAAGTGGAGATTACGTCCATTTGCATAGCAAAACGTAAGCAAATTTGTACTGCATATGCTCACAAAAAATGTGCACGGCAAATGTAGATCTGACCCCTCATGCTTGTTGAGGCAGAATGAGAGGGAAAAGGGCTACGCAAATGAAGTCTTTGCAAAATTGAGAAATTATATACCTGTCAGCAGTGTGAGTGCTGGTGCAAATATACACTGATGATGATGATGGTGGTCGTCAGCACTAGCCACTTCTGATTGGGTTATTGTGAATTAACCTCTGAAACTCTTTCTTCCTTGATCGTTGGTATTATATGATTTTGTAGGTGCATTTAAAAAAATATTTTTTTGATGTATTCATTTGAACACAAAAAGGAAGATTAAATCTGCTGTAATACAGATGTGTTTTATTTAAATCAAACTTAATTGCGAATGCATGTGATTATGACCTGGTTTGGTGTAAGTGTAACTGAGTGTAAATACGCCTGACGTAAACCTGACACATATGCTTCTAGTGCAGAGGTTAGGGTAAGTACGCTTTTTTAAATGCATTATTTATAGCTTTTCTTTTTGTACGCATATGTGTCCAACTCAGCATCAGGCCTTATAACTCTGTGGTAGAGCCACTATGGAGTCCAAAAAAGCAATGCATTCTGGCAGCTCACATTTTTGTCACAGTGAGAAATGGAAAAGCCCATGTTCAACTGTTGAATTTCAGAAATGAACCAGTGGGGCTGATAAAAAGACAAGCTTAATCGTGTAGCAGCTTGCTACTTAATCATGTGCAGTAGAAACTAGCCATGCAGTGATCTCTGTGATTGCTAACGCTAAATCACAGGATGCTACAGCAAAGAAATAGTGGGAAGAGATAGATGTGGGCACTGTAGAGACTACATGGAGATGCGGGCCCAGGTAGTGAGACAGATCAGAGAACAAGGTGACTCGTTCAGTTGACACCCTTTATATTTTGGATTGTAAATGAAAAACATAAGATCAATATACAAGGCAATCCCCAAATTAAGGAAATATTCTGGCCAATCCCCTTGTCATACATGTAACCATAAAGTAAATGGTCAAGGAAATGTTTGAGCTTCAAATTATATTGGAAATAATGTAATAAATAATTATTTGGGACATAATGTATAGGCTGCATCCCTTGTATTAGTAAGAAAACAAGATGGCAGTATACAGTTATGTATAGATTATCGAAAATGCAGTGAGGTTACCAACAAAGATTCCTTTATCCTAGGGATTGGGAAGGTATATATATATATATAGAGGCCTTGGGTTTGGCTGCTGTAGTCTCTACCATTGATCTGACCAGTGGATACTGGCAGATAGTATTAACTCTAGAGGGCTTTTATGAATTCAACAAAATACCCTTTGGATTTTTGTAATTTACCTAGAACTTTCCAACATTTATTAGAACACTGACTTGGCAACATAAATTATGACAATGTACTACTATACCTTGATGAAATAATTATTTACAGAAAATTTTATTAAGAACACTTGACACATTTGAGAGTGGTCTTTGAAAATTTGAGATAGTCTGGACTCACAATAAAAGCATCTAACTTTCTAAAGACAGCGATTCAATGCTTAAGACACATAGTGAACAATAAGTCAGTGATTTAACTTGAACACAGATGCCAGTGATAAAGGGCTGCAGGTGGTGTTAGCTGAAGAAAATGAAGCAAAAGTACTAGTTATGCCTTATTCCAGTAAGAGCTCCATAATTCTGGGAGAAATGATGACTAATTCAAATGCAGACACCATGTCCTGGCTACCTGAATTAGAATGTCCAGAGTGGTGGGGAAAAAGTTTGTTGAACTACTTGATGACTACTTTTTTGAAAAAAGAGAGTTGCAATGGGATATATCATCATGAATGAAGAAAAAAAAGGCTACATATTGAAAAAGAAGGGGGAGAGAATGCGGTAAGGAAATCAGGTAGAGAATGGAATGAAAAGGACATACCAACATAGGTAGCAAAAGAAAGCAGGCACCTGATAGATATAAAAATAATAATATAGAAAGGACAGCAGGCACCAAAATAAGATATAGAGAAAAAGGGAGAGGGCAAGTATAACCAGTACTAAAGTGACAAATATAATGATTCCTTGAAGGAAGGGAAAGAGCCGACATACAGTAAGTTGAAGTATAGAGTAAGATATTAGTTTGATTGAATAGTAGGTTACAAAGGAATAAGTGATAGAGGGGAGTTTCAAAAGAGTGAATTTACTGGGAGTAGCCACAGGTAGAGAAAGAATAGGCCCATGGACAAAGCACTAATCAATATAGAGTGGTAGAGTTGATAGGGTATAGTGAGAATTAAGTAGAAGAGGGCCACCAAGCTACATAAACAACTTTACAAAGCAAGCTGCAGAGGCAACAACTTATTGACAACGCCTGAAGCCACAACTTCAATGTACCTCTAAAGATAGTAAAGAACTTTGCAAACCAAAATCTGTAATCCTAAACTGTGGGGAGATCTGCACTTTCTATATGTAAGAGTGTAGTTTGCTGCTGCTCAGGGAAAAAGGTGGAGGGGGATTCCAACCCTTTGCATTAATAAAGCAAGTATAGGAATTTGCAGGGCGCAAAGAGTAATTGTGTAAAGGTCAAGTGGGTATTTAATATCAAAGATACAGGGTAAATTAAATATAATAGCATTCAACATACAATATCGCTACAAATTTGACCATCTCAATACTTTGCTCTGGAAAGACTTTGAACATTTTACCTTGGCTCTATTAATTGAACGGAAATCATTAATTTTCCATCATTTTAATTGATTTATTGTAGGAAATCTCCTGCTGTATAGAATTTTGGCCAGAACAATATTGTACTGTATATTGAGTGTTATTAAATATATTTAATTTACACTGTACCTTTGATATTAAATAGCCACCTGATCTTTGCACAATTACTCTTTGTGCCCTGGGAATTCCTATACTTGCATAATCTGAAATTGATCATTTTGGAATTTAATATTAAATCAATATATATATGAACTTCAAATTACAGGATATAATCTATTGTCTAGTGTGCACCTCATTTTGCAGGGCAGGTCTGTTTTCCAATGCCCAAAAGGGATGTGGTCTCACTAGAAATCACCTTTTTGAAAGGATTAAATTCTAGTATTATTAGACTAGTGCTGTGGTCATGGTTTTCATTCTGATCAAGGAACTATCTATGTGGAGTTTATAGGCCTGATTCATTAAGGAAAGGAAAGAAAAAAAAAGTATTAACTTTGCACTTTGGCAAAACCAAAGTTACATTGGAGAGGGAGGTAAATGTAAAATGTGAGGAGAGATTTATAGTTGGGGAAGGGCATGTCCTAGATCTTTATATTTCAGTGTAAAAATAAAACGATCTAGTATTTTGTATGCTACATGAAGAAAACAGCCAGTATTTAACTTATGTGCAAAATAATAAATTCATTTGCACCCCTTGCATTGTAACATGGTTTGTCCAGGAGAAAATGTACTAATTTTTTGTCCTACTCTCTGGTCTCTCTGTATTATACATGTATGAAATTCACCCATATTTGTGTTTGGTAGAGAATTTAAGCTGTAAGCTCCAGAAGATGAAGCACTGGTATTCTCTGTGAAGTGCTGTGTAATAAGTTGGCGTTATATAAATTAAATATAACAATAACAATAATAAAATAGTAATAATAATAATAATAGTGTGGCATTTAATATCTATATTTTTATTTCCATTATTTTTACGTTTTACATATCCGTTTTCCATCTTGATTTCATGTGTATCGAATAAATTTGAAATTATTTGAATGAATAAAAACAGCGCACACATTGAAATGTACACCCTTTATATTTTACATTACCCTGCATTAATATATAGATACAGGTTATTTATTATCTATTGCGCTCTAAATGTAATGGCCACGTATTTCACTACTGTTTTGTGCAGTGCCCTGAAGTGGTTTATTATTCATAACAATTTCGGTTTTCAAAAATGAATACTGTATGTTATTGATTTAGTACATGGAAATATGTTTATGTTTATATTGATTCAAGAAGAAACAATATTCAGGCACTCAGTTGACTTTAACCTGCTAGTTATAATTTATCCACCAATATATCATGTAAATGCTGCTCTGTATAGGGAAACTGTAATTCCCACATTGAGCACAAGTAAAGCGAAGAAAACAGCACTGAGCACATAATGATAAGCCAATATCTTATGTGCTCAGTGCTCTGATTGAGTATATCAAGATTGTACATAACCACATATAAGAGTGTTTTTTATAAAAATTAAATAAATTGCACTCTCCAATTTACTTGGAACCTAAAGAACTAGGCATCAATTCACTGAACAATCTGCACTGATTTAATGTTATATTTTACATTTGTGAGAATCATTTGGTAATTTTAAGTGACTGCTCTGAACATCAATATGGGAGTTTCTGGAAATGTTTGAGCAGATCTTTCTTTAAATTGTAATTCAAGACTTTTTATGCAGGAGCAGAGTACATGTTGTTAGAGATGCTCGGGCTCGGTTCTCCGAGAACCGAACCCACCCAAACTTCGGGGATCCGAGTAACGAGCAGAGCTGGCTCGGTACTTTTGCATACCCTAAGAAGTGAAAATGAGGCAAAACATCATCACAGGAGGGGTAGCAGTGCTCTTGGCAGTCTCTGTTGACATTGCACTGTGACATAGCTCACACAGAAACAGAAGAGGTGGCAGTTTACAGTACTGAAAGCAAAATTGTAATAATAGGGATGGCAGTGTAATTAAAAATCTCCACTGACATTCTACTGTACCATAGCTCACCCAGAAACAGGAGAGGTAGCAATGTTCAGTGCTGAAAGCAAAATTGTAATAATAACGCTGGCAGGGTTTTTCAAAGTCTCCGGTGACATTCTACTGTGCCATAGCTCACCCAGAAACAGGATGGGTGGCAACGTCCTTGTCACCCTCCAGTCACATTTCTCTGTGCCATTGCTCACTTAAGATACAGGAGGGGTGGCAGTGTTCTTGTCACTCTCCAGTCTTCAGTCACATTGTTCTTGTAACTCTCCAGTCTCAGTCATGATGATACTAATCCCTCTATGTCATGTGCTAAAGCCTATGTTCAAGTGCACATTGGTTTAAAGTCAGGGAAACAAATTTTTTTTTTAAAAAAAAGCTTGTATCTTTTAAAGAAAAAAACACCTCTCTAATAAAGGTGAAAGTTTACTGTCGAAAAACATAAAATTGCCAACAGGTCATTCTACCCAAAATATTAACAAGCATACCAGCATCAGCTAGCTCCCTTCTCTCTCCTAGAACCTGCAATCTATACTGTCATCATCCTCACCCTCATCAGTGTGCACAACATCCTCACACAATACTAATTCATCCCCGTTGGAATCCACCATTACTTTGATGTAATTACCGGTAATGGTCTTCCCCGTGGAATTTGTAGTTCACTTTACGACAGAGCTGTCACGATTTTTGGGTAATTCTTTTAGGCCAGACCAAATGTCAAAATGTTGTGCTGACTCATCTGCATCGCCACTGGGTGTCTTGGGAAAGTTAAGTTTTTTTACTAGCAGCAGTTGCCAAAGAAACTGAGGGAGGGTGAGTCGTTGCATCATGTACCACTTAAACTGTCAGCTTGCTGATCAGGATGGCATTGCATCTCTTGTAATCTGGGTCAGCTGGAAAGAAAGAGAAGACATAGCTCTTAACCTAGGATCATGCACAGTTCCCAAAATGTAGTGATCCGATTTCAAGATGTTGATAACTCTCGGATCCTAGCGTAGCGAATAAAGTACTTGATCTACAGATCCTACATAGTTAGCGGAATTGTTTCTTTTCATCTCCTCCTTCAATTTCTCTTGCTGCTTTTCCAAAGGTCTAATTAGGGAATCACTTGACTCAAGCTAACAGTGTCTGAACTCACTTCACAGATGACTACTTAGAGTGGTTCAGCACCTTGCACAACATGGAAAGTATTCTGCACTGTGCTGAACTAAAGTACATTCCCCCTCAAATTCGATTCTTCACGCAGCAGCTGCAATTTCCTACATACTATTGCAGAATACCGAAAATGATCCAACTTATTTCTGGACACAGACAGCATCTCCTGCATGTCACTGTTATTTTTTAAAAAGCTTGGTACCACCAAGTTGATTGTGTGAGCAAAACAGGGAATGTGAAGAAATTTTCCCGGCTGTAATACTGTCACATATTGGTGGCATTATCACAAATGACATATCCTCAGGAGTGTCCAAGCGGGATAAGCCATTTTGAAATGACATCCCTTAGTTTTTCAAGATGGTTGTCATGGGTAATGCCTTTTAGTGTAGCCGGTGATACACAAATGTAGGATACCACTTTGTATTTGCAATAGGATGAGGGGGATATTTGTGTAGCTGACTAAGGAGCTAGTGAGGATGTTGATGAGGATGATGATGAGGATGATGTTGTTTGTGTAAGTTCTGCACCAGTGGAAGCAGTTCTTGCCAGTGATAAGAAGAAAGCCATTGTAATGCCTGGGCATAAGACCAAAAAATCCACCTCTTATGTGTGCAATTATTTTTAACCAATCCTGACAACAGTTGTCTAGCCCTTTGTAGTCTTTGTAAAGTCACACCATCAACACCTTCCTCATCAATATCCTCACTAGTGATCGGATGTTGTCCTGCCTTCAAGTTGTTAAGGCTAGATGAATTCTCCCCTATCCAGGATTCCTCTGAAGAATTCTTGAGTGTTAGTCATGTTGCTGCTGCTGCTGGTGGTGGATCTTCATCCCAGAAGTAAACCAAGAAGAAGAGTACTAGCAGTTTACAACAACTCACTGTTAAACAATCCTTTGCAAGAGGAAGCAAGTATGAAAATTGTCACCCAGTTGCAAAGCGGATCACAGAGGCTATGGCAACTATGCTAGTATTAGATCTGCCTCCAATATCCCAAATTAATGCAGCTGGTTTTAGACAGTTATTTGAGGTCCTGTTTCCCTGTTACCAAATTCAATCACAACACCATTTTACTATAAAAGCAATTCCTCACCTCTACCAGAAGGCTCCATAAAATGTAATTTCTGAGCTACAAAATGCCATTCTACCACCTGTACACTTAACCACAGATATGTGGACAAGCGGAACTGGGCAAACTAAAGATTATATGACTGTGCCAGCCCACTGGATCGGTGATTTGCCTTCATCAGCAGGAACAACAGCAGCATGTACCCAACAATGCCAGCCTATTCAAAGGCAGGCTATCTGTGTATCAGCGGCTTCATTAAGAAGCATACTGATGGCAACCTGTTTGAAAAACTAAGGGATGTCATTGCAACATGGCTTATCCCGCTTGGACTCTCCTGATATGTCATTTCTAATAACACCACCAATATTGTGAGAGCATTACAGCTGGGTGAATTCCATCACATTCCCTGTTTTGCTCAATCAACTTGGTGCAGAGCTTTTTGGAAAATGACAGGGGTGTGCAGGAGATGCTGTCTGTGGCCCGTAAAATATGTGAACATTTCCGCCATTCTGCAACAGCATGTAGGTGATTGCAGCAGCTACAAATATAATTTAATTTGCCCTGCCACAACTGAAACAAGAGGTGGTAAGAAGGTGGAACTCCACCCTGTATATGCTTCTGAGGATGGAGGAACAGCGAAAAGCCATCCACGCTAACTCCTGAAGCACATTGGGAAAGGAGGGGGAATGTATTTTACTCAAGAACAGTGGATATTACTTTCCGTGTTGTGCAAGGTACTGAAACAATTTGAAGTAGTCATCTGTGAAGTGAGTTCAGACACTGCTAGCTTGAGCCAAGTGATTCCCTTAATTAGACTTTTGGAAAAGTAGCTTGAGTAACTGAAGGAGGATATGAAACAAAGCCATTCCGCTAAGTATGTCGGACTTGTAGATCAAGTACTTTATTTGCTTTACCAGGATAGAAGAGTTATCAAAATCTTGAAATCGGATCACTACATTTTGGCGAGTGTGCTTGATACTAGGTTTAGGAGCTATGTCTTCCCTTTGTTTCCAATTGATCCAGATCTCAAGAGATGCAAGGAGCTCCTGGTGAGCAAGATGACAGCTCAAGTGTTACGTGACAGGACGACGCCTCCTTCTTCAGTTTCTCAGTCAACTGCTGCTAGGAAAAAAATGTAGCTTTCCCAAAAGATCCAGGGATGATTTACATACTGGGAGGGAAAAAGGGAATTTGGAGACCCATGTACCAACTCACTTTGCAATACCGAAGCTGCCCACCCTCCAGTGTGTACTCATAAAGATTTTTCAGCAAAGCTGCGACCCTTGTCAGCAATCGGAATAGGAGGCTACTTCCTAAAAATGTGGAAAAGATGATGTTCATCAAAATGAACTACAATTTCCACGAAGAAGGCCTTTACCACCAATTACATCAAAGTACAGATACTTCTGTAATGGTGGATTCCAGCGGGGATGAATTAATATTGTGTGAGGATGATGTAGACACTGATGAGGGTGAGCATGAGGCTGAGGATGATGACAACAACATCTTGCCACTGTAGAGTTCATTAACAGCACAGTTAGCTTAGGTGCTTTAAGCCCATTGTTAGCTTTTTTGTGTGGGAAACCAAACAAACCAAGCACTTCAGCCACAGGTGTGGCACTCCTTGTGGCTGAAGTGCTTGGTTTGTTAAAGTGTGCATGTCCTTTTTAATATCCAACATAAGGTGGGTGGGAGGACCCAAGGACAATTCCATCTTGCACTGTTTGACATTTTTGGCTTGGTCTATCCTCTTGTGTAACAGTTGACAATTCAGGTTTCAACAGTATCATTAGGTCGCCAATTCACATGGTGCACAGTATTATTAGGTAAACTATTCAAATTTGGACAGTATTATTAAAGGGCTAGGGATATGGTTAAGGAGAGGTCTAGGGACAAGGATAGGGAAAGGGACAGGTCTAGGGATAGGGATAGTGACAGGTCTAGAGATAGGGACAGGTTTAGATTTAGGGATAATACTGTCTACATTTGAATTGATGCCCCAATAATACAGTTGATGTCATTATATTGTCGACTTTATAACCTTGTCTACTCTGCTGACCATCAATCATATTTTGTCAATCCAATATAAGGGTGGGTGGGAGTTCCAAATGTCCTATGAACTGTCATGTGTCTGTGCCATTACTAATCGACAGAGCAACCAGGCAGCTCGCTGCAGTCTTAGAGTTCATTGACAGCACTGTTAGCTCAGCTGCCTTAAGCCCATTGTTAGCTTGATTTGTGGGGGCCCAAACAAACCAAGCACTTCAGCCACAAAAGTGGCACTCCTTGTGGCTAAAGTGCTTGGATTGTTAAAGTGTGCATGTCCTTTTTAAGATCCAACATAAGGGTGGGTGGGAGGGCCCAAGGACAATTCCATCTTGCACCACTTCTCCTTTCAGCTACCGCTGTGTGCCAATGTTACCTAGATGTGCTATAACCTTTTATGTGCTTTGCAAAACTTAGCTTTCCCAAGACACCCACTGATGATGCAGATGACTCAGCACAACATTTTGACATCTGGTCTGGTCTACTTTAAAATAATTGACCAAAATTCCTGACACCGCCGCCATAACTCAACCTTATCCTACTATCAACATCCAATGAATGGTGGAGGATTATTATTTTATTTTTTTAATGGTATAAAGACAACAGTTTTATTAACAAATAGCAACATTGCTCTCAGAAGTAATGTAACTAGCATTGATGTCTAAATAAATGTGTATATGTATTACTCAAACCTTACACTTTGCTGCTGTTTCATTATTATGGCACAAAGTGTTTGTATTCTGCACTATACGTCAAAATACTGTAATCTGCACTATACTGCAATATACGCTATATTGTAATTTTTTGGGGATTGGGACCAATTTGAAGCTCAGTGATGACCTTGCTTTTTGCTGTGAATGTCAATGAGTGGCTCTTTTTAGTGCATTGTCTGGAACAAGATCTGTTATACTCATGTCAGAATGATCACAGACAATTTTTGGACACCAGGCGGATTTACCCTTTTGAAGTTATTTTTCAGTCATCCGTTCAATTGCTTTTTTCTCGTACGTGTGACCACATATTTGTTTTTCACTTGGTTTACCATCCCCAACTGTGTTATAGGAGTGCTCTGGGTGAATGCGATCTCCTCGTCTTCATCTTCCAAAGCCTATTCTGCAGGGGTCGGTGACACACCCATTTGTTTTCTCAGGTCTCTTAGCTGTTCTTTAAACTGCACATATTTATTGTCCTGCCTCAGGGCCTCCTCTGCATTATTTGTCTGAAGTGCAGTATATCTGTCATGTACAAGTTCTCTTAAATCTGTGATCTAATCCAATGGGTCACGTTTTAACTTATGTGCGGTCTCCTCAACTGCATCTATATATTGGCTTAAATCTCTGTTCAATGCAGCGTATTCCAACATGACGGATTCCATGCTGCCCACATGCTCCATGTCACAGTATGTCTGAAGCAGATCTAGTGCCACTCCAGTTGTAATATTAGCTCCTGTGTCTACATAAGTTTGGCAGTTCTTCAGGGATTAAGGGGGGTATCCAGAGAGGAGAAGGAGAATAAAGATGCTGAACAAGCAGACATGGTTTAATAATGTAGAGCTCATTGACAGCACTGTTGGACTAAAGGCAGCTAAGCTATTGGTAGCTTGTTTTATGGAAGTCCAAACAAACTAAGAACTTCAGCCACAAAAGTCGCACTCCTTGTTTCTGGAATGCTTGGTTTGTTAAACTGTGGGAGGGCTTAAGGACAATTCCATCTTGCACCACTTTTCTTTTTTTTCAGCCACTGCATGGCACTGTATGGCAATGTTTTCTAGATGTGCAATGAACTGCCGTGTCTTTGTGTTGTTGCTCTGTCGCTTAGCATCCAGTCAGGTCGCTGCTGTCTTTGTCCAAATGTGTATGAAAATAATATTGTGACCTGTGAGGTGGCCAAAATTTACTGGAAATTACTGGAAATTAGTGTTGTTATTAGTGTTAATAATAATGTAGGAACAAAAAAAAGAGCAAAATTATGTGATTTTAGCATATTTTGGCAATTTTTAAAAAAAAAAAATACAGATCCAAAACCAAAACCAAAACACGTAAGAGCAGTTTTGCCAAAACCAAAACCAAAATACGGGGGTCAGTGAGCATCTCTACATGGAGGAAATGTAAACAATCATATTTTTCAATACAATAAAATATGAATTTGATATGAAAAAAGAATCACATTTGTCATCTAGTTGGGTATAGATTGTGTTTATCTTTGTGCTTTTTATTATATATTTTTTAAGTTGTGAGTTTTTCAAGGGTTAGGTTAATTTTCATATTAACAGCTTTATGTTTTTACCACGCACTTTCAAACTCTTTAACTGTCACTTAAGTTGTTTAATCGTCTGTGTGATCTCTCCTCTTTAGCATGAAGTCTAATTTAAAGTTAGGAACTGATCAACGGATCAGTCATTAGATTAGACAAAACATAAATCTTTAGGTAGTGTAATATAGTTCATAATTTAAGTAGTTAAAATGTCTGATAGTGTTATTAGTTATCAGCGATATTCAGCCTAATCATGGTTGTCATCATTAGCACCTACCTTTCCCCTTAGAACTGAATGTGGAAACCCGTATTTGATTGCCCAAGGGGCTTGAGCATAAAACTATAACAACTTGCCAATATATGTAGCACTAACACAATCTGGCAAATGTAGTGACAATAAGGTCAATTCAATCAGTCAAAGCAGTACAAAATCATTATATGAAAAGCAGGATCGGAAACATGCAGAGCTCGAAAGCAGGTAGCAATGGCTCAGTAGACAAATGCAAGTACAAATAATGCAATTTTAACAAAGTACCAAATTTTTATGGATACTAAACCCATAACTGGCATATATATAGGTGTCATGTCCCAAGTGAAGCGCAAGTTATGTCAGGATGTGTGAATGCGCTCATCTACATATTTGCATAGAGCAGCAATGGTGATAAACACTGTATACATTCACCTAAGTAAACACTAATCAGGTAAGCACATTCCAGCAGTTAGATTTTGTCTCACTAGCAAGCAACCGAACATTAGCTGTGCATAAGTTTCCTATCAACATATTTAGAAAGCTCACTCAATGTGCAATAGCTAATAAAAATTCTTGACAGTATAAAAGCTTGCCCTGAGAAAACATGTGTTAATTGTCCAAGGATTTTTGAAATATTATATCTGTGTTATGGGGATTCATTAAATATTGAAATATTATATGTGTTAGGATTGATCTAATGATGTTTGACTTAAAACCGTAAAAATAAAGATATACAGTATATTTATTAGTTTATTCCCTCTTTTTCTTTATTTTGGAAACGTATACCATTTATATTACATGTGTACTATTAAAGAAATAGCTATTTCTATAATACTACATCCTACTTGTTATCCTTACATGATCCAGTTTAATTGCTCTAGCCAATTAAAAGATGTATTGTAATTGTTGTTACCCATGTTACATTTCTATAGGTTTTATTAAATATATTATATATCATACAAGATTTAAATTTGAATAAAGAGTGCCAACATTTTTATTTTTCTAGTTTTTAAATAGTTACTTTTCTCCAACTATGAATTTACTGGTTCTTTTGGTATAATTATACTATGTTGTATCACATTACAAAAGTGAAATGCATTAAGTTTAATCATTTATCTTTTCATTATATATAATATATTTTTTTATTTTTCAGTCTTGTTTTTATTTTGTTTTAATAATAAAGGTTACACTTTATTAATCAATGTATTGATCTCTGTGTCCTTACTGCCCAAACCCCTAAAAAGCAATTCAGCCTAAATATGTGTTGTGTGTTTGAAAAAACTTACCCTTGGCTCTGCCCCCAATCGCTACGCGTACACAAGTATGGATGATTTGGATCTGGAGAGTAACCCTCATGGCAGCTGCATTCACCTATGAACACATAGGAGAACCACACTCATGTAAAATACAAGTCATAGGAACATAAGTCAGAAGATGTTTTAAGTTAATATAACTCCTGATTTTCAAATCTACACTTATGTATACCAGTGTTATATTTTTTAAAAATGCAGAAATCCTTGGCTAAAATGCTAACAAGAGCAAAATAAAAAAGAAAGACTAAAATTATAAGTTGAATAAATAAAAGTGTTAACTTTCTGCCTAAGTTGCAGTATCTGATGTTGGTTTGTGCTGGCTCTATCAGGTTTTTTGTAAGTTATTTGCTACTTGTACTGCTTTATACACAGATGGCTTTATAACAAAGCATGATGAGGTGGCTGCCTCGGAATGGTAGCAGATGATGAGATTTTCTCTTGCCAGGGTGAACACTATGAAAATAGAAATGTGCATCTCCGCAATGTGAATTTTTCTGCTGTGCATTATGGGGTTTTCCCTCTTTGTCCTAATACTAAGCCAACTCACGTACTTGTAAAAAGTTACTAGCTACTTGTATTCCCTTGATCAACCCCCCCCCCCCTATTAATTTAATGGTGCAGCATGGTGACTCAGTATTTAGCATTGCTACTTAATATCACTGGGGTCATGGGTTTGATTCCAAACGGGGTTCTATCTATGTGGAATTTGTATATTCTCCCAGTGTTTGCGTGGGTTTCCTCCGGGTGCTCTGGTTTCCTCCCACACTCCATAAACATACTGGTAAGTTAAATGGCTGCTATCAAAAATGGACTCTAGTGTGAGTGTGACTGTGTGCGTGTGTGGTAGAGGATTTAAAGTTCCAATGTAGCAGGGACTGATGTTTCTGTCTGTCTGTCTGTCTGTCTGTGTGTTAGGGAATTTAGACTGTAAGCTCCAATGGGGCAGGGACTGATGTGAGTGACAAATATTCTCTGTGCAGCACTGCGGAATTAGTGGCGGTATATAAATAAATGATGACGGTGATGATGAATGATCTGTATAGCATAACATAATACGATTGTGTAATATATATAAACAATATTAATAATTATACATATTTACTGTTATTTTTTCATTTGATTCTCTGCTTTGATTGAGTAACTTTTGGGAGATAAGGAAAACAGGGGTTTTATTTTATTTATATATCTGCTCTGTAAGTTTTAAGGATTTAATTGTATTGCTGTACATCAGATTGACATCAAATTTTTGTGTGTACCTCATGTCTGGAATGTTTTCCTATTGGGAACCAAAGCTTACTCTTCTTTTTAGAATGTATAAAATGAAGTCTTTTTATGCATGGAAAAAGGATTACAGACCTTTGCAATGGCAGTCATGTACATACACACAATCTTTGTTCCAATACAAATAAATTATCTCACTTGTCTCACACTAAACTTTTTGCCCAAGCTGTAGAAATGGGAATCACAACCAAAACAGTCCACACTAGATGCCTGATCCATCAAGGCACGCATCGGTTGCTTTTGAGAGTATCGCGCGCATAATCACTCTGCGCAAGTCCAGAACCGTTTTAAAACAAACACATGCTATACTCAGTATCGGTATCTTAATGAATCAGGCCCTAAATGTTTACTGCCACCACTGAAAGTTAATTAATGATGTCTTCATACTCAAAGCAAAAATTTAAAACTAGAAATCAAGTGAACTTCCAATCAGAGAAGAAATGGTTATGATCTTATTGAATCTCCATAATGAATATAAAAAAATTGAATATTCAATTTCAGATGTTCCTTAAAAAAATCCTTATAATTAACTTTTTAGGTCCTTGCCCAGTAGTGATTTATTTACTCCTTCATACTGGATTTTGCCCTGAAATCTGCCAGCCCAGCCATACCTCAGCCTGTATTACCAATTATTCTATTGATCACAGCCAGTCTTTGCCTCAACTTATTTACTGACCATGTTACAGATTTCTGCCTGTCCTGACTTTTGCCCTGTATCTTGAACTGTATCCCACTGCTCTTTTTACCGTCTGCTGCCTACTTCTGTGTCCTGTCCACCCTCTACAGCAGTAATGTGTTCAATAAGTCTCTACTAACACGAGTTAAGCTATGGGGGCATCAAGGTGCTTTGGAACAAATTACATCCCTTGGAAAGGGGCTGCTATAGGTGAAGACCTTGTGAACCAGGTTCTAAGGGTTTGTTACACCATCTGAAATTGCGCTAACAAAGTTTATATTGCAAGGTCGCTGACAGAGACATCAAGCCTTCATCTCACTGGTAGTCTGTAACAACAACCAATTTTAATAATGTGACCAATATTTTCAATGCTGCAATGATCAATTACCTCTAATTAAACTACATATAATTTATAGTGAAAATGTAATTCAACATGGTTAAATTACTTGATGTGTGTGTTGCTAAGAATTTATAAGGTTATTAATTTAATATCTAATAATTATACAATTATGCTAAAAAATACAAACAGTAGTTTGCACAAAATCTAGCAATGATAAGACAATGCCAGCATGAGTAGAGGTGTGAAATATTGAAAAATCATGTTATGTCGTCACAGCATTAGTTTATTTTTAAAAGCAGGATTTGTTTACATAAAGGGGAGCTATCAAGCAGTACAAATGGGAATCCACCAAATCTCACAGTGACAATAATAACAATATATAACAAGCAATAATAATGTATCTAACCTTTCTGAAAATGTATCTATATTAATACACCTGAAATGTAGCAAATTAGACACTGCTGAATGCCAGCAAAGAGGGGACAAACTGGGGACACATTGCCTTAAAGTTTATCCAGCAAGGCAGCACCTGCTCTGCAAAGGAGTAACTTCCTTTATTGTAAGAAACTGTAACCTCTCTGTACTTATATGCCAATCAGTATTCACCCATGTTCTCTCCATTTATACTCCTCTCCCCTGCATGCTTTCTTCCACTCTCAATACTGCCCAAACTCCCCTTTTGCCATTAATCAAGACCATTCATCTTTAATAGTTTGTCACTGCCAATATTGTACACTGTTTCCTCATTAGCTTCACTATGCCATGAAACATTCATAGTATTTGCAGTGTTTTTGTGCTCCCAGCTTCATATACATATCTAAAACCACCCTCAACCTCTAAACTTTTATGCTACATTCAATCACTGAGGTCTATTTTGTAGTATTTTCTAATGTTGTCCTAATTCCTGGATGATCTATATATCTAACTGAAGAATGTGGTGATGGAAAATGGTTTGATTTAAAAGTCTATTTTTTGAAAGCGGTGGGTTCTTAAGTGGTAGGAGGTTGGATTTTGATGTGGCTTTAACACTTTTACACAGTCTGCCTCTGGAAGTGTCTCCTTCTCTCTGCACATGTAGGTACAATTCTAGCTTGTGGACTGGCTTCCTGAGAGTGTAGAACAGGTGTGCACATTGATGTGCACTGAGTGGACCATTGAGGTGCATGGCTGCAAAGCCAAGGTGTTATGCTGTGTACATTGTGTGCATTTTGTAAATTGCCTCCTGTGTTATGTGAAGAATGAAGCTCACACTGTGTATCACCTAATTAACCACCTTGGTAAACGAAAAAAAAGTCGCAAATTACCTTTCAAATTTGCTTTTTACAATATTAAATATTCCTTACATGCACATCTGGAAAAATGTATTTTAAATGTTTGACTGATATTTAGCAAAGGCAGAATTAAAGGAGACCTATTATAAAAAAAAATAGTAATCCAGAATCAATTTCATATCCAGGTATTCAAATCTGTGGTTTTGTGGTTTGAATCAACTTACTACACACAACTACTAACTGTACACATTTAAAGACATTTAAAAACAGATACATCTTGATATGGAAAGTTAGTTCATTATGTTGGTGCAGAAACTCATGACCAGGTACTACTTATTAATAAATATTTATCTTCTACTTATATTACATGAAAGCTGACTGTAGTAAAAATTACTTGCATGAAGCAAGCGCCTTAATTAACATTTTGTCAACCCTGGACTCACCTGTCTCTGGGTCACATATCTGCTCACAGGCATCTATAGTTCTTTGGCCACAAAGATCTTTTACCCATGGAGAGCTGGCATTCACTTGGTAGAAGAGTAGCAGCTGGGCTGGGTTCACCCAGTTTGACAAATCAAGAAAACTGCCTTCACTGATCACAAAGCTGCTGCCTGCAGATGAAATAGGGAAAAACTATAGAAGGTATCAACAACTAAGTAATTGTGTATTGATAGGCAATAAAATTGGAACATATTAAAAATAGTAAAAAAAAAGTCTACTGTGTGGGCATTTTAAATCAAATCAAATAAATAGAGTGAAAGAGTCAATAATGTAAAAAGTTCCATTCTTTTACAATTGGTTATATACATTCTCTAGCAGAGTGTATCCAGTATATCCAGTCCCTCACTGCTAATTCATCTGCCTGATGTCTGTGAGTTAAAAATTAATGGAGCAAATAGATTTTACTGGTGATGATTTCAAACTGTCTGACATCAGTTATATACAGGACAGCCTTCAGATACAGGTACAGTTAGATACATGGGCAGCACAGTAGCTTAGTGGTTAGCACTTCTGCCTCACAGCACTGGGGTCATGAGTTTGATTCCCAACCATGGTCTTATCTGTGTGGAGTTTGTATGTTCTCCCCGTGTTTGCGTGAGTTTTCTCCGGGTGCTCCGGATTCCTCACACAATCCAAAAACATAATAGTAGGTTCATTGGCTGCTATCAAATTGACCCTAGTGTGTGTGTGTGTGTGTGTGTGTGTGTGTGTGTGTGTCTGTGTGTGTGTATGTATGTTAGGGAATTTAGACTATAAGCGCCAATGGGGCAGGAACTTATGTGAATGAGTTCTCTGTACAGCGCTGCGGAATTAGTGGCGCTTTATAAATAAATGATGATGATGATATGCTAGAGAGTGTATATAAACAGTAAAAGATATAAGTGAACTTGTGTTTACAAAATCTAAATCTGTTATTCTGAATTTAGAAAAGGAAAAGACTACAAAGATAGACTTGTACTTTAGAAAAAAAACTGTAAACAAATATAAAACATATGTAAAACACTCAGTCATATGTTATAAATATTCATGGCAATATCAGATACAGTATGTTGTATTAACCAAATGTACCCATGGAACAATTTGCAAGCAACAAACATAGGAAAAGTGATACATACAACACAAACATTCTCAACATGTACATGTGAGAAATATATATATATATACATTTTATTCATTTGGATCAATGAGAGAAATTGTGTTTAATATTTTACAAAAAATCAATAAAACTGTCAGATGCAGGGGCATAACAGTATATCAGCGGGTCCCATAGCAAAACTTGGGGGCGGGGCTAGAGGTGGCGGTTCATCCTGCCGAACTGAGGATGCGCTTCATTGCTGAATATACTGACCTTCGTCCATGATCGGAAGAGCAGATAGTCTGGCATTGCCAGGCACCCCTCACCCCTAGCCTCCATAGATGCCTCGGCCCCTCACCCCTTGCAATGACAGTAGTTCTGCCACTGGCCAGATGTGATTCAGCATTCTGGTAATACATACTAATAATGATATTTCTGATAGGGCAAAGTTTGCTGCCTTGAGCTGTTTCATTGCATATTTTAATTAAATTTTATTTTTGTGTTTAAGGAATCTGAGGGGTAAATATATTATGCTGCGTTTTTTTTCTGACAAATTTCCGGACAAGTTTCTGGATAAATTTAGAACTGCAATGTCTTTAAAGGCAGGTTTTGACTTTAAAGACATTGCCGTTTTAAATTTGCCCTGCAAAGTTGCCGAGCATCGGTGACTTGAAAAAAGCGCAGCATAATACCGTACATTTACCCCTAAGACTACAGTAATGTAAAACAATGAATTCAATTTTATATCCGAAATATGATTTGAAGGAAAGACAAACTATTTTACAGTCTCGTGTAAAATAACAGTGCTGCGAACTATAAGAATAAATTAGTAATCATTAAAACATAGTTGTGTAGAAAAACTTGAAATGGGAAAGTTTAATTAATTTATATACAGTGTCATTAATTGTGTATAATTCTGTATAAGTTTAGAACCAGAACAATCATCAATTAATATTTTGTTTTATAAGTAAAAACAATTCCATTGGAAAAAAGTCATACAGATGTAGTTTTAAGAATATTATCATTACAATTTCTTTAATTGTTAATGACTTCTTCCAGAGCTGAAAAAAAATTGGTGCCGTTGTTATCATTAAATACCCGATAGATTTAAATGAGAAGGACGTTTCCCTTTGTCAATTTCAAAAATCATTATTTGTCAGTCTTGGCTAGGTGACGTGATGAATGACAAATTAATAGTGGCAAGTGAATATGAGAAGTAATGTGTGGTGAATATGAGATCTGTTAATTATAAAAGGTGATGAGCTGTCCTGATTTCAGGGGGACAACCCGACTTTAGGGTTCTGTCCCGATGTCCTACCCGGGGACATGTTTTCCCCGCGGGTGAGAATGTTGGGGGAAGGAATTATATAATGGGCAGCCTAATGCTAAAGCCTGCTGTGGAATTCCATTAGTCTGTATATTAAGACAAGCAAGAGCTGTAAAAGCATGGGGTTCACAAGTGATTAGATGCCATGTAAGTGGCATTCTAGGTTAGCCTGTGGAATTACAAATATAGCTGAAAGAACATGTGTATTATACTCCAATTTATGAGTAATCTTTGTTTCACACATCCCATATCAACCTCCATTATTACCTCAAAAGAGATAATAAAATAGTCCTAAAGCGCTCATGCTTCTGATGTTCCAATTCAGAGAAAGGCTATAGATGAAAGCAAAAGGACATCAAAGAGTCTTAGCAAATAAAATAAAAAATGGGATGTATCATTACTCTCTCAATCCATGTATTAGAATGAATCAGTTATGCCAAACTGCTAGCCACAAAATTGTATAAGTTATTGCAGAAAACTGCAAACAGCCGAGAATAAAAATGCAGAACTGAGAACAAAATTAATCTTTGACATTTAGCTATATAGACTCTACTTATTCTTTTATTTCTCCTACTTAATTATGATATACATAATTCTGCAGTGATTTGTCCACTTCTATACAGAAACTTTATATCCACAGTCATTTCTGGTTCCTCTCTTGATCATATGACTACGTACAGTTCTTGCCACACTGAATACGGTCCCTATATCCTCACTTTAGGGCTGAGCTGGTCGCAAAATGGGAGTAAAGAAAATGTGCGCATTTCTTCTTATTTGCAGAGCTGCACACATCTCGAGACATGTCTGCTTCTTCATCAGCAGCATATATGCCTGGTTTATGATAATTTATCATCATGAATGAGTATTTTGCACCTGCCTTCCTAACAGGCATATATGCATGTTTCAGCAGAACTGCATGAGCTGCATTTGCGGCAACGGCCAACTGTAGAATGCCCCTTCCTTCTCCTGTCCAACCTCTCCAGCTGCAGACAAGTGCCAGAATTGTGCAAGTCTACATAGGTGCATATCTGGTCACGTGCAGAGTGATTTAACACAAGATACTCCAGTTTGCACAACGTATGTCCCACTCTGTATCCACCACTTTGTCTCTACTGCCTTATATAAGTAAAGTTGTTTAAATGGTCCGTATCCGTAAGCAGTGTGAAAGCTGTTGAAAGTGGTAGCAACAAATGCAGTAAGATTTTTTTCTTGTTTACAAGTCATTGACACTACTACCTACATATATTGTCGCTAAACAGTGGACGTCATTTGATCTGGTGCATCTTAATTCATATATAGCAGACAAACTAGAGAAATATTTGGGACCCATTTATCAAGTCAAGATCAATGACAATAAGAATTTAAGAATAAACAATTTAATCAGTGCAATTAACCAGAAATTGGCATTAGGTTAAAGTGGTCACATATACTGATAATGTATACAGTGGCTATAAAAAGTAATCACTCTTTTGGCATTTTCAAAATTTTCGTTTCTTATATTATGAAATAATTGAGAGTCATTCTTCTTAATTAATTACAAATAAAAATAATTGATTACCTAAGTATCCACCTTCTTTCCTTGTTTTAATACTTGGTAGATGCGCCAATTAGATCTAAGGGTCTATTTGAGCAAGTCTCTTCTACCTCTAAATCTTGGTCTTGACAGAGCACATTATATTCCTCCACTTCATATGTGGGTCACCACATGCTTTTTTGGCAAACTGTAGATGAGATTTTAGGTGAGCTTTCTTCAACTATGGTTTCCTTTTGCCATCCTCCCATACAGCCTATATTTCTTCTGCCCATGTTATTGTTGTCCCATGGACATTTTTCCCATCTCTTCCATAAGTCTGGCAAAGCTGACATATACCTATTGATGTCTTGCCTAACAAGTGTTCTGCTTGTACGCTCAGTCTTGGAGGATGGCCTGTTCTAGACAAATTATGCCACAGTTGTGCCATATACTCTCTATACATTTCTTTATGAAGGACTGGAAAGTGCCCCAGGGCATATTGAACATCTTTCACATCATCTTATATTCTTCCCCTGATTAGTGCTTTTGAAAAAAAACTTTCTCTGATTTGTTTTTAAAGTACTTTGATCTTTGTGCTTAAGCTATTATTTGGAATGCAGTGACCAACTATAGGACCGCCCATAGACAGGTGTATTTATGTTTAAATCGATTCTGTAATGTTAATTGCACACAGGTGGACTCCAGTCAATTCATTAGGGACGTCTGAAGACCACTGATTTCACTATAATGTATTTATCTATCTTCCCAAAATGTGTGAATACTTATAAAAATCAATTTTTGTATTTGCAATTAATTATGAAAAAGTTTTTAAGTTTTTTGTTTTCATTGCACATTACATATTGTATGGTGCAGTTCAGTAGTCAGGATGTTCAGAAAAACCACAACAATCCCAGTACACAAAACTCAAAGCACATATTCATGTACACATCTAAAGCTTAAAAAGTGTTGCTATACCTAATGATGTAACAGAGGAATTTATTATTATCTATATCTATTGGTATCACGGCTAACAGAGTACAATCGTATGGTGGTAGAAGTTTTGGGTGCATTGTAGCTGTAGTTTTGGGAAAGACAACAAAATCCCAAAGAAAACGTATAGACAGAACCAGACAGTACATTTTTGCCAGTATTTTCCTGCGGTAAAGTCCTATAAGTGTTTCCTATATCACTATAAATTTTGGGGTCCCTGAAAACAGATTATCCTTTGCAGCTCTATGCCTTGGCCCTGTCTCTTGTTTCCTCATTCTTAACCATAACCCTGCTCCCTAGTTTACCTAATAATCATCCAAAATATAAATTCCAAGGACCTGAGTCATTAAGGAACGTATCTCTCTGTTTTTTGTGCGTATCGTACGCAGTTCCCTTCTGCACATGCCCAGAATGAAGACACTCAGCCATCAATGAAAGCAAGTCCGCTGCGTATGCCAGCGCAAATGACAGTTACGATGGTCTACGATTTCAGTGAGTGAACGGGGTGGGGAAGGGGCGTGTGCCCGTACTCGATGCACAATGTGGGTGTGCCAAACTCAAGCAAATGCAGCCACATCGGAATGAAGCTCTGCAGTTTCCTGTTTCTCTGCCGTATCTCTTGCACCAGCTAAGGGGCCAGACTAGGTGATGAGTCAGTATCGTATGTATGCTATAACATGTGTCTGCAACCAGGAGCAACTGTAAAAATGTCTTTTAAGTACAGTAAACATTAAGGACCTAACCCTATTGTTTTCAATGGAAAAAAAAAATTATACATTTTTTTTATATACAATTTCCATTTCTAATCATTAATGATTATATTATTGACAGGTAACATTAATTGATTCATATTTTTTTTTCATGTGCTTTCTCTTGAGATTTCATATTCCAAATATGTATTGTACGCATTCTGCAGTGTCTGGTCTAGTACAGCGGAGTGAACCTACACCCATAGTCAACACCACACGTATCTTGAGATCCGTTCCTTGCTGACTCAGGGAGTATGCAGAGCCGATTTACATGCCATTGAGAACAACTGCACGATGTGCTCAGTATGCTGCCCTAATGACTCAAGCCCTAAATGTCTGTGGTACTATGTTTGAAGAGCAGAAGTGGCAGAGTGCTACACACCGGTGGTAGTCATATTATCCCCACTGACTATGCTAACAACCTTTTCAACGACAGGAAAATAGCGATGAGTGTGACAGTGACGAGCTAAAAATACGGACTTACCATATATTACTGACAGCCACCTTTTTTTGGCAGCTTTATTTCTCTCCACAGCAAAAATGTGACTTTTACAAACATCTACACTAAGAAAGTACATCACTTGTAATGGTCCTACTGAAAACGCCGCATTTAAAGCGGCAATGGCCAGACCCAACACCTTTATAATGTAATCCAGGCACTGGGTCTGGCCATTTTTGCTGGGGGGAGAAATAAAGCTGCCGGAAACAGTGGCTGTCAGTAATATGGTCAGTCCATATTTTCAGCTCGTCACTGTCACACTCATCGCTATTTTTTTGTTGGTGAAAACTTTGTCTGCATAGTCAGTGGGGATAAATCCTACCACACCCCTGCACACAACATCCTACATAATTAAAAATTGATTATGCACAGTTTTCTCCTCCAAATATTCTCATATCTTGATGCTAAAAGGAATGTGGCTTTATGCATACAAAGATTTTATTCTAATAATCTAACTTTTACAGATCCTACAAACCTATTGAACAATAGAAATATACTAGATATACTTCATCTTTAAAATATGACCAGAAACATATGTTAATTATGACTATGCTGCACTAGACAATGCAATTATTTTTAAGCACTGGGTGATCAAAAGGATCAAACATGGATTAACATATTTGAACAATATTTTTTTTTAATATTGCCTTATTTTATTTTTGTTTGACACACAGGGATATTTTATTATAAATTTTCATTGAATGTTGTTAGTTGTAACAACAATTGTTAAATAAAAATTATTGAAAATATAAGGGGATATACTCTACTGATCATCAGTATCAACAAACAAGTAGGGCTAGATTTACTAAGCTGCAGGTTTGAAAAAGTGGGGATGTTGCCTATAGCAACCAATGAGATTCTAGCTGTCATTTTGTGGAAAGTACTAAATAAATGAAAGCTAGAATCTGATTGGTCGCTATAGGCAACATCCCCACTTTTTCAAACCCGCAGCTTAGTAAATCTAGCCCGTAGTGTCTTCTTACACTATTTGCATTGTGACTCTGTTAAACTAACAACAGCCACTACATTTAGTATTGTCTTAGATGAATATTGATATGCTGATTATATGTACAGTTTTTAACTAAGGATCAACTGATTTTAAGTTGATTTTTTATTTTTATTAATAACCTGGTTTTATAGGTATTTTACAATTACTAATTAAGGATCAATTTATTTCAATTTACTTTATTGCTCTTTGGATTTATTTTTATTCCCTTAAAATTTCACACAATTTCAGTTTTTAATTAGATCAATTGTATCTTGATGCATATCTGAAGACGTTATTGGACAGAAAACAATTTGACTTTAATGCACCTCATACATTTGAATACATTGGAATGCTGATTTGATATTTGCTTGTATATTTCATACTGTTATACTACACAATTGTTGTTTATGTTTTTAATTGATACAGTATTGTTCATTTTGCAACTGTTTCTATTGCTATTAGGAGCACGCTAAGTGCTAGAGATACCACATTTAAATTGTTCTTAAGATACATATCTTCTGATAGCACTAACTAAAATGTTCTCATTAAAGTGTAATTATTTGCCTTATGTTTTAGCATGATGTCTGGTTGGGACCTTGTGAGCCTTCAATGTGCACTGCCAATATGCTTTAGTAGGAAAGGGAAAAAGTCAGGACTAAGCACAGCCTACTTGTGTTTCTTTGGGCCACCTCCTCATTAAAGCAAAATTTACAAAACACTGTTGTTCAATTTCTTGCATCATATTATTTTAATATTAAAAATTCATGGCAGATAGGGCATAAAGGGTATTTTGTCCATTCTTAACCTTTTGTTTACATTGTATTCCTTTGCAATTAGATGCCACCAAATACTTAATGCCACTCTGGGACCACAGATAAAAAAATAGCCTTTTTGTGCTTAGAATAACCTCATATATGTATGAGGGTCATGCCTCAAAGTTTGCCTTCTCCTTTCCATTGCCATTTTAGAAATTTAAAAATGTTTTGGTTGTGTGCTCCAATAGGTGCCTACATTTTGATGTCTCTCAGTGCAGCAAACTTCTTTACTTGCTTTCAATTCCACCATCTTCTTACAAATAGATGCCCAATTGGTGCACAAAAACAGGCACTAAGTGCAGAAACAGATAAACTCAAATATTGCCTGTATCTCATCTATCCATTGAAAATTTGAGTATGACTGAGTTGTCTTGTGACTCAATCATTAATTATTTTCATTACTAATAAAATGCACATTTTAAATAACTCATTTCAATCAATCAGGCATTTGTATTCATGCAAGCTTGCATTAGATTGATCATTGGTCAGTATGAGTAGTGAACAAGTCAATTGTTCTCCAAATTTAAAGCCAAAGTGCATCATATTATAATTTGAGATTGCTAGGATAGATTTTTGCTTCTGAAGCACAAACGTGCACCAAATCATGAGAAGCACCATTCTTATTGATTAGTATGATGTGAACGATACAAAGAACAGCAGCTGAGCACGCCTGAGATGGTTGCCTCACCATTTGTAAGCATGTAAAGTGCTTTGAGTCCTAATGGGAGAAAGGTGCTATATAAATAAATAATTATTATTTTAAAGACGTAGTCGTATAGTAATAATGACTTTTAATAACCAGAAACAAATAGTTGATGATATTTGACATAGTTACAAATTTTGTTAAAGGTAAATACTTTATTCAATAATGACTATGGAACAAATGATTAATATTTACCCTGATCTGAAGCAGCTGTATACATAGTATAAATGACAAAATGGCAAGAACTGCATAAATGATGGACAATACATATATCTAAAAGAAGGACCACAGGTGTGACTCATGCAGAAGTTTTTGGAACACTACAGTCAGACTTATAAGGCATTGCACTTCATAGTAAACCATGGGAATATGACCTACCTCATTTCTGCCTTTTGTTTATGATGACTTTCATCTCTGTGCTAGGCATACTTAGAAATTACTCAAGCCTAACCAGTAAGATATATCTATCTATCTAGCTATCTATCTATCTATCTATCTCAGGGATGCACCCAGTGGTGGTGGAGGTTCTGGGTGGTGGTGGGAGGGGGGGGGGGGGTCCCTGGTGCCTGGAAACCCCCCTCCCAGCTTGGGGCACTGTATGCTTGAGGTAGCTTGCCTCATGTAGATGATGGAGATAGGAATTGACTGTGTATATGATGGGGATAGGAAGAGTTGGAGAGCAGCCCAGCACTGTCTAAAATTATAAATACACCCCCATTCACACTGGCCATGTCCATTGGCTGCATGCCATGGAAACCCCTCTCTAGAAATCCTGCGTTTACCACTGTATCTATCTATCTATCTATCTATCTATCTATGTATCTATCTATCTATCTATCTATCTAACCTTTGCTAACTGTTATGGTTTTATGCTTACACTTCTAGTTATTTACCAATTAATCCCTCGCCATTTCCTGCTTAATACATGTGTCACTTTCTGGCAAAGGAGAAGATTCACTCTAGTTTAGATAAAAAGGATCCTGTACCATTGTGCCTTGGAAGAGAAAATGGAAAAATTAATTTAAAACAATTTCTGTCTGTAACACACATATATGTAGGCAAATTATGATTTGAAGTTTTAAGGAGACCAGAATATTTTATTTAGTAATTAAGTGGCATTTTACCACTGCTACTATATTATCTATGAAGTATTCTTGGAGATGTGATTAGTACATTGTGCACAGTACATTGTAGGATATGCCCAGTGCTAAAATTTTGTCTCCTGTGTATCTAAGCCAAATACTTAGGGCCTGATTCATTAAGACACGCACAATGAATATATTGTGCCTTTTTTTAGAAAAAACAAGACGCACATAAATCGGCACACGCACGTCCATATTCAACAAGGAGTGGATGTACAGATTTGTCTGTTGATGAATATGGGTCTCGGTCCCCTCTGCTCTAACAGACACAATACACTGCAGGATACACCCAATAGATATGTGGAATATAAAGACTTAAAAGAAAAAAGTCAACAAAAAACTATTCAATTAATGTCACCTGTCATATAATCATTAATGACAAATCATAAAATACATTTATTAGGATATTATTAATGTCTACTGTAGAAATAAATCATGTTTTACACTTGTTCCTGATTGCAAGCACATGTTCTAGCGTTCATATGTAACCATCATAATTAGTAATCAGCACTTACACAAGATCTGTAGCTGGTGCAAGTGATACACCAGAAACACTTGTACCTTCCAAAGCTTGAGTCGGACGCTATTGCGTGCACTCGAGCATGGCATGCCCTTACTGTACATTGATTACTTGTAAACACCCATTCCCCCTCCCTGTTCCGTTGCTAAAATCATAGGCTATAGTAAGGGTCCTTTACACTCGAAGATGAATTGGATGTTGCTGAGTTCCCCAGCGTGCGGTTAGTTTCTGGGCATGTACAAAGCGAATTTACGTGAAATGTGGCGCGTATCGGCATTTACGTTCCTTAATGAATCAGGCTCTTAACGTTTCCAGAGAAGCATCAAAATTGGTTTCAATTGTTTTGGATAATAATGTCTCATTGTCAGGTCTGTAAAAAGTGTGTGTTAATTTTCATATGACTGGCATATAACTGCTTCTTGTTCTTTTCTTCTTGTTGTGACTTAAATGAGACTAAGTAAGCAGGTAAGCTGGATAATGCTGTCAACAGAATGTAAAAAGAAGCATTTAGTTGTATTGTATTCATGTCCCCTTCTTTTCTGTCTTATATTTTTATCATTGAACGATAAATTGCTCAGCCAGTTAAAAATAGAAAAAAGAAAAGGTTGATTAATGCTGCTGTAAAAGATTGTTGAAATCAACTATCAATACTCTGTTCTAAACTTTCCCCCACAAGCAAAATGTCCTTCAGTGAGGACATTATGTGTCAATGTTTGTCACAACTGGATACTACTCTGTTTCCTCAATTTATTCCCTTTTGCATTCTTTAGAAACCAAGCATAAGCGATAAAGCATGGACAAGATAAGATATTGATGCTCCCAAGTTACATTTTGTCATAAAATTCAGGTCAAGATAAGATATTGATGATCCCAAGTTACATTTTGCTAATATAGTTATGAGCAAAAGTACCACAACAACATATGAATGTTCCTGACTGTATTAAAGAAAAAATAACATTGAAAATAAAACATATAAATAATAAAGGAATATGACTAAAACCCAGTCATACAATGGATTTCTAGAAATAATTAGTACATAAAAATATAATTGATTATTTATACTTAAATGTAATATCTTAAGCACACTGTTCTGTTTTGAATAGTCATTATGAAACTATATTTAAAAGGTTCACCGTCAGCAAACAATTATTTCAGTCAACCTATAAATTAAACAGTGATACACATTTTTAAACAATCATTATTTTAATATTAATATGGCTATATGCAAAAATATTTTTAATGCACAAAGTCTAATGATAAAGCTTTTTTAGGTTTTATTTATATTTAACACAAAGTCCTAGAAAACCTATATATGATTCTTGTCCCCAAAGTATTGCTTTCAGTATATAACTTGTTTTAAATATTTGTATTATACAGTTTTTGTTATTTTTCCTTTCTCTTCTCCTTTTCAATTTTATGAAATTTATGACAATTTTATATTTTAACCTGTGCATGCCATGTTTGTGCCTGTAACTAATATATGCTAGGTTATGTATAATTAGAAAAAAGCAATGCAAAACACAAAAACATAGTTCCATAGCTAAAAGCAACAAATAATACAAGTCATGGACATATTAATACATTTGCAGAGAGGGATTGTCACAGGGATCACTAGGATAATAACCCAACAGGATATATTCTGATGTGAGAATGATTGTATTAGCTACCCATCGAACCAATTACTGCATTATAACAGAGGAATATATTAAACGAAAATGTACGTGGGTAGTTTGAAAAATAGGTTCTGTGTATGAAGTAATCCTATTAAAATGTAAGTGTAGTGAAAGGAAAATTGTAATAAAAAATTAAAGATTTCAAAAAGCAAACAAGTATTTTTTTTTGCAAATGTATTTATTTAAATTGACAAAAGGGATATACATATATATATATATATATATATATATATACATATATTTAAATATATAATTACATATAAACATATATATATTCCTTTTTTCTATATATATATATCAAGGTGCTGGAAACATTCCCTAGAGATTGTGGTCCATGTTGACATGATAAATCCATGTAGTTGCTACAGATTTGTTAGTTTCAAGTTGCACCACATCCCAAAGGTGCAATTGCTATTGCATTGAGATATGATCACTGTGGAATGTATAGATTCAGATGGAAGAAGAGGTGGAACTTGGGTATTAATTTAATGGTGAGGGTGGGTGATAATCATTTAATAGTGGGTAGGAAATATTAATTTATTGGTGGGGACAATTTATTTAATGGTGAGGACTATTTAATTTAATAGTGGGTCATTGTACTGACTTAAGGTGGTGTGCTGACATTATTTAATTAATGCTAGGATGGCTTGTGGGTTTGTTATTTTAATGTGGGGCTAAATGCCAATTTTTTATTGTTGGGGCAATTTGGGGGGGACATAGGTGTTTTTATTAAATGTGAGTACCATTAATTTAATGTCAAGAAATGGTGGGGGGGGGATTAGTCTATTAAACCTAAATACTATTGATTTAATGTTGGGCTAATTGGTGGGGTTAGGTCTATTTATTAAATTTAAATGCTATTAATTTAATGTCAGGGCTGGTAGGGAATCGATAGGTCTATTTATTAAATGGGAATGCTATTAATTTAATGTATTTTTCTAAACAGGACCCCAACATTCCAGGATCCAGACAAACAGCACCTGAACTTAAAAGACCAGAAGCGCAGCATAGTCTGCCAACTGTCGAAATTCTGATGGGACAGTCCTGATATTGTGTGACTATCCCACTCAGTCAGGACTTTGTTGGGCTGTATGTCCGGCTTCATACTGTACTGCTCATTAAAGGCAAGCAAGACACATTACAGTTAGATGCAATAAGCTCACCCTTAATAAGCAGTACAATGTGAAGCAAGACATCCATACCAACTATCCTTGCAGTCAGAACAAAGTCTGGACTGAGTGGGACAATCACATAAAATTGGGACTACCCCAACAGAGTCAGGACAGTTGGCTATCATTGCCCGTGTATTTGAAGGGGATGGGAAGAGTTGTAGAGCAGCCTAGTACTGTCTCCAATGATAACTATGCCCCTTTCATACACTCTTGTGGTGCAAAATGGAAACCCACCCTCTGCAAATCCTGCGTTTGCCCCAGACTCTAGAGCCTGTTGTGCATGAACATCCCAGGAGATCAGCAGTTTCTGAGATACTCTAACCAACCTGTCTGAAATCAATAAACATTCCATGGTCAAAGTCACTTAGATCACATTTCTTTGCCATTCTGGTGTTTGGTATGATCAACAACTGAACCTCCTGACCATGCCTGCATGCTTTTATGGAGTTGCTGCCTCATGAATGGCTGACTAGATATTTCCATTAACAAGCAGGTGTACCTAATAAAGCATTTATATTACCAAAAATGTTTCTACACAGTTCATTTAGATTTCTGATGAGATAATACTTATTAGACTCACTGAGACTGTACAGGGTGTGAAGTTAGGTGATTTTTAAAATATATAGCTCTATACAATGTTTTTTAAGATAAGTAATCAGTACATTTAAGGCCCGATGGTCCTAACTGTTACTCCTAGGTAGACTTAAAAGTCGGCTTTAAATATGCAACAAAGAATTGGGAGGGGAGTGTAAGTTGGAAATAATGAAAATTGTGGGGAGGGTTTAAAGAAGAACTATCACAAAATTGAAAAATCATATATACACCTTTAAGTGCAATTAAGCTTTGAGTCTATTTCCATCTGTACCAACTTTGTACATCTGGACACTGCAATGTTTTGTAATATTTGTTGCCTTTATCAGGTGTAGTGTAAACTATTGATATTTCACAGTTTCCAAGACATTTCACAGATTCTTGATGGGATTGACGTCTTTGAATGGGAAACTCCAGGACACTGACTGTTTCTTGTTTAAGCCACTATAATGTGGCTGTTGTGGTTTGCTTAGGGACATATCCATATGGAACAAGTTCTAGATATTTTGTAGACGACAGGCAGCTTCCCCCCACAGTTAATCTATACAGATTTGTCATGGAGTTACCATAGGCCTCTTGGTGGCATCCCTAATAAATGCCATTCTTGCATGAATTCTATATTTTGAAAGATGTTCTGTTCTAGACAAATAGTGCATCAGCAGTAATCAGTCCAGTTTATGAGCTCTGGTGCTAGGTTTAATTTTATTTTTGGGGGGTAGTAGTTCTTCTCAAAATTTGCTTAAAGTTTTTGTTCACCTTTTTTTTTTTTACTAGTAAAGACACATATTGATGATCATCACCATCACTACATATCTTTACACCAGGGCTCCTGTAGATGCAAAAGATACTCAGAATGGGCTGCATGTCCAGGGGGCATGCCACACTTACTGACCATGAGTTGCACTTTTATACCCTTGATCCACCACTCCAGGTGTAAATTTTGCATTGTTTTATTGTGCATCTACAGTAAAACACAACAGAATTTTATGTCTGAGAGTTGGATTTACAACTCTAAATCAGGCCCAAGGAATCTATTGTCATATTTTTTCTTGCTAAAAAAAATGTTTCTGCTTGCACTAAAACTTGACTATTTGTACTAAGCACAAGTATTTGTAGCTAAGTGGAAATCCTATTTGGTGACCTCTGTATAATGTAAAGTCCTATTCAACACACCCCAATTACTGGGTTAAACATAGTCATTCACATTTGAATGGCTGAACCTTTCCAGCCACAATATGTGCAGAGACTGGCAGACTGAGTAGCTTATGCAGGTCCTTGTAAACCAGAGGCAGCACCCACAAATCAGACTGTCAAGGTTAAAGACAGACAGTTAACAACTCTAGCTAAACTGTAACTATAGGCAAATTAGTTGTCCCTAGATACATCCATGCCTGGGGTCCTCACTGCAAGATTGTGCCCTGACACACAGTGCCACGTGATCCACTAACATCAGATCCCTTAAACCACATCTCATCCAAACATTACAGATGTGGAAATTACATTTTGAAGAAGTGTGTCTGGTGAGCTATTCTGTTGAAATGCTATGAGTTGTACAAAGTAGAATATCTTAACTCCTTCATGTGTGTTACACAACATGCACTGGACACAGAAGTCCTGATGTAGAGTTGGTTTCAATTTACATAAAAGCGCAGATGCAAAATGTGTCAAAATAAGTTGCATTTATCCAAACATCCTTCCAGGTCTGCATCAAATGCACATGAACCTGCACCCCAGTACCCGCAAGAGATATGCTTCCTGACAGGCGTAAATGTGTCTGCGTCCAAGCCAGACTCTGTTGCATTTACATTAATATGCCATTACTGTACTTAGCCTATATTTACATACCCCTTCCCTTTCCCTGCTCACCTCTCTAAAGTATGGAGTTGTAAGTGTAGATTTGCCTGATTCCACATAGAGAATTTTTCTTATGCATGTACAGTAGATTGGTATTGTAACAGGATGAACCGCCTATGCCAGTCTGTTGTTGCTGAGAACCGCTGGGCTTACTTTGCCACCGTTCCTTTTCTTTATCCCAATTGCGCTCACTAACCGCAGTAGGGGGGGCTTAAGTTGCTGCCACCACTGGACTCCTTAACAGCATCCAGAATCGCGTTCCTTCTGGGTAACTGTCACTGCTAGTGTACCCCCTTGCTGGTGCACTTGACCTCAGGGGCTGATAGGCCATATAACCTACTGGGACTTTTTCCGGCAGGCCGATGGCCTCAGGAGGCCGCCTAATGTCTTTACTAAGGTAAAAAAATAATAATTATTATGTGGAGCGACTCTCCCCTGGACCGGGGGCGGCGGCGGCACGCGGGGGGGGTATTGGTGCAGTGGGTGGTTGTCCCTTCCTCCCGGACCAGCCACCGTCCTTACTGTGGCTGGCCGAGGATCTGTTTGTGTCCCACCCTCCGCCCCTTACCTCTGTGGCCATGCCAGGTGCCATCCCATGTGTACAGAGAGGAGACTCCACAGCAGCTGCAGCTGTAACAAGGTATGTGTGATTGGGGGCAGATGGGGGGGCTGTTAAGTGTGATGGAGGGTAGAGGGGGGCTGATAGGTGTGAAGGAGGGTGGGGGGGCTGTTAGGTGTGAAGGAGAGCAGAGGGGGGCTATTATGTGTGAGGAAATGGGGCAGTCTTAATATATTGTATGATATGAGGGAAGGGAGGGAGGTTATCTTAATAGTACATGGGTGGGAGGTAGGCTATTAATGTAATGGTGGAATTTAAAATTTAATGGGTGCTATTTTATTTGTGGGGTGGTGGTGGGGCAATTGCATTTATTGGTGGCGCTTTTTAATACTGGAGTATATTAAATTAAGATGAGGTGACAGGACCTTTAATTTAATGCTGGGAAGGCTATTAATTAAATGTGAATATTAAATATTTAATGCCAGGGATGGTTGTGGGAAATGGTTATATTAAACGTAAATGCTATTAAGTTATTGTTTGGAGGGAGGGAAATAGGTTTATTTTTTAAATGGGAATACTATTCATTTAATGTTGGGGTTGGTTGGAGCGAAATAGGTCTATTTATTAAATGTGTATATTATTAATTTAATGTCAGGGCTGGTTGGAGGGAAATAGATCTATTTATAAAATGGGAGTACTATTATTTTAATTATTTAATGGACTGTAGGGAGGCATAATTATTAAATGTGGGAGCTATTTTGATTTAATGCCAGGGTTGGTTGGAGTTTTCTAAATTTCATGTACCCATTTTCTTTTCCAAATAGGGCCCCCAACATTCCAGGATCCAAACAAGCAGCAACTAGTCTAAAGAAAGCAGCAGCCACAGGTGGTAAAAGTGTCAAGAACATGTAGGAGAGACCAGGACAGTCTGCCAACTGTCCGGAATCTTGTGGGGCAGCCCTGAATTTGGGCATCTGTCTAGTTTAGTCAGGATTTGGTCCGAAAACAAGGACAGTTGGGAGGTATGTCCTGCTTCACACTGTACTGCTCGTGACGGCAGAGCTGCGTGTACCTAACAGTAGTGCACACAGTTTTGCCTTGGTATTTGTCTAAAATGTATCTAAAATAACTCACTGTCTTAAGTGCCCCAGGCCCCCCAGAGCCTTATTCCAGCTCTGGTGATACTTTAATGGTTCTTGCATTGATTCCATTAACTGCCTTCTACAATTGCACTGACAATATTATTAATCCTTCCTCCTTTGCACTTACTACATTGGAATAGCTCTCCCCTTCACTTATACCATTGTCTGCCATCCCTCCCTATTATTAACTCAAACCACCTCCAATCACTGGGCACATTTAGGGCTCATACACAATTGTTAAAAAAAGAAGTATTTTCTTGCAGATGCTTGAAGCATTTCCCCTTTGTGGTGATCGCACTGGATAGCCATTTATTATAAGGTTTATTTTTAATGCACTTTTTAAAACACACAGTACACATTATTATATATTAAAGAGAGAAGTTTGGATGGTAGTTTGCATCTCATGACATCAGGGGAAGATGCAACAGTGCGGTGAGGTGCTCATATGCTGCTCTATGTTTTGCAATAGTTAAACTTATTAAACAAAGTCAGATATGTTTCTATGAAGGGAATATTGAAAGGTTGTGTTAGTAGACAACTAAACAAGTTTGAGCACAGAGGCATAAACCTGTCGCAGATAATATAAAAGGATTCATGTATTTTTATAACACAGAACTAGTAGCTTTTTCCCTGCATTGATTTAGAAATGAGCCACTGTGTCTTAAGTCATCACATCTAGGTTTTCCTGAATGTTACTACAACCAAATTCTAGTAGTTCTTAACCCTGCCTACTTTTGTGTTGGCCCCACCTACGGTTGATTTGGTCCCACCCAGATGAGGCCACTTCAAGAATTTTTTCCAGGGCCACTTTAAGTTCCTAATCCACCCCTTCCTGACCAGTTATATAAAGTGCCAAGCGATATAATAAAATAAGTACATTTTTAATACACAATATCAATAATCAGTATATCTGCAATGACATAAATTGGCACACTGTACTAATAATTTAAATATATTATTGCAATAAGTTATTTAGAAGTGATCCAGCCACAGGTATTGTTTGCATAAATTAATGCATATATCCAATTCTACATCAAGCCCAGAGACCATTGACCATCACACTACTAATCCCCAAAGATAATATGTTATGGACAGCATGGTCGCTTAGTGATTAGCACTTCTGCCTCACAGCACTGGGGTCATAAGTTCGATTCTCGACCAGGGCCTTATTTGTTATTTTGTATGTTCTCCCCATGTTTGTGTGGGTGCTCCGGTTTCCTTCTACATTCCAAAAAACATACTAGTAGGTTAACTGGCTGCTATTAAATTGACATTAGTCTGTGTGTGTGTGTGTGTGTGTGTGTGTTAGGGAATTTAGACTGTAAGCTCTGATGGGACAGGGACAAATATGAGCGATGTGAAGTTAGTGGCACTATATAAATAGCTGCTGCTGCTGATGGAATGGTTCAAACGGTTTCTAACTTCAATTGCATGTGTTTAGCTTCTGGCTTTATTTTTCTGTATCACTTTGGAATAACATAGAGCATGAATGCAAACTATTTAATGGATAATTTTTTCATCTAATGACTACATTGACATACTAATGACCACATTTCTATGAGATGTATTGTCCAGTAATAACTATAAATAGAGCATGCTGGATAAACTTTTCCTTTGGACCCTGTAGGAATAATTGGATATATTTAAAAAAAAATCTTATTTCTTTTTATTCCTTTATAAATTCATATAAAAGGAAAAAAAATAAGTGGGGAAGAAGGACATATACAGCTGACAATGAAACAAAGGGATGCTACAGCGTAAGTACATGATTACATGCCAAAATCAAAGCATTGTCTAAAATACTGTGTGAAGCCCAACATAATAAAGATTTTAAAACAACTGTAAACAATCTAACTGTGCCTATGTGTCACATTGTCTACATAGTTGGGTATGTGTTAAGTCATTGCAATAGCTATTTAACAAAACCTTACATTCTTGACTACATAAAGCAATTGCTCATCAGGCAGATTTGCAAAATATACCTCCCATATTGCATTTACTGACATATCTGTTCTTAAATATGTTGCATAGTAAGACCCTACATAGGTCAGAATTTAACCCCTTCACGGTCTGTGAATTTAGCATTCTCCAAATTTAAAAATCTGCAGGCCTATTTATCAATGATTGCTACATGAGTTTCTGCATGAGTTCTTTTTTCTGCTGAGATAACTTTCACCAATGCGACAAGAGCAGTATGTCGCCCATCACAAATAAAGGCTAAGCCCGCCTGGCATCCCCTCTCTACCAATAATGTAATATTGATCATGTACTGCTGTATGGTGATGGTGTTTCAAACACAGTCGCCTGGGGTAGGCACACACTTTTCACACAGCAGCCTTAAAAAGTCACAGAAATGGGGCAGCACGGTGGCTAAGTGGTTAGCCACCGTGCTGCGCTGGGGTCATAAGTTCAATTTCCGACCATGGCCTTATCTGTGTGGAGTTTGTATATTCTCCCCGTGTTTGCATGGGTTTCCTCTGGGTGCTCTGGTTTCCTCCCTATCGCCAAAAAACATACTAGTAGGTTAATTGGCTGCTCTCAAAAATTGACCCTAGTCTGTCTCTCCTTGTCTGTCTGTCTGTGTGTGTATGTTAGGGAATTTAGACTGTAAGCTCCAATGGGGCAGGGACTGATGTGAGTGAGTTCTCTGTACAGTGCTGTGGATTCAGTGGCGCTATATAAATAAATTGTCCTGGTACAAATAGCCTCACCTAGTTATATTAAAGATGAAAACAAAATAAAACAACAAAATAAATCCTAGCCTGACTAGCTCTAACTAACACATTAGAGAATCCCTCTCCTTGTGTAACAGGACCTAACGACCAACTCACAAACAATCAACAGATGGCCAGTTTAGCTTACTTACAAATAAATAGCAGATTATAAACATACACAAGAGAGGAAAGACAGATACCACACATTTGCAAACATAGTTTCTGTCATTATACATACACACTCACATACATGCTTATACATATATGTAGACACACACAACGGGATCCCTGTGGAAATACACAAATAAAGGATTAATCAAATATGGAGGTAATTTAGTAATACAACGAGGTAAAACATTACTGGGATTTTAAACTGTGAACTCACTTCTGAGAGTTTAGTAGTATCAAGTAACTTCTTGCCTGGTGAACTACAATTCACTATATGTAAGGATTATATGTAATGCATATCTAGGGGCAGATTCAATTTCCTATAGAACAAGGCTGGTTGCGCACTGTTACTGTTACTACGGTAATAGTTGTGCATTATAACTGTTACTACGGTAATTCCAAACTGATTTCTGCTCGCAGCTCTGTGACCCGCGAGCAAAATTCCATGTTAAAATTACCGTGGTAACGATAACGGCCCGCGTTGTTCTAAATAAAAACGTGGGGAATTGAATCTGTCCCATAATCTCTGAGTTATCTCTGTAAAATAAAATATTTTGTATCCTGTATTTGTCTATATGTTTCCTAAAATTGCAGGAATGAATGGATGGTTTGTTGAAATTCATAATACATTATAGCGGAATTGATAACAAAACTGTGGGGATTTAGCAATTATCATACAATTGTGGACTATTGAATGTGGAGGTCTATATATGTGTGATACTTGGACTGTAAAGAACCTGGTCAAACAAAGGAGTTACATGGGTAGCTCCTAATTGGGACGCATTGATGTAACAACTGGGACTACCTGTCTATGGTTGTAGCAGTACAAGACGAAGGTTTTAAATGGTTGAAAAGAAAGACACTGCCTTACAATTAATTTCTTCTTAACCCTTGCTTGAGAAGTTTAGATTTATTGTTGTACTGTACGACTACAATGGATACAGCTTCTTCATTAATTCCCATTCCACTAACATAATTAAACTAAACCATTTTGAGATGGTGTTGGAAAAGAAAAAAATTCATATCTAGTGCAGTTTCAGCTCCACCATAAAGCTCTATGGAGACAGCAATATATGGCGAAAATTGGGTTACCTACTAGCAGTGATACTGATGGCAGTATCCCTTTGATGTTTAGAGATCAGGGGCGGATTGCCCATTGGGTTTACCGGGAATTTTACCAGTAGGCCGGGAACCTGATGAGGCCGACCGTCGGCTGCTTGAAGTTTTTGTTTTATTACATCTTATTTTTCAATCTGTTTTTTTTTTTTTTTATCATGGATGACGGCCGACAATCAGTGCCAGTCTAATATGGGGACGGATTGGGGGGGAGAGAGGGGGCAGAGGAGGCCCCCTGAATCAGGGGTGCCAGCAGGGTAGCATCGTTGTGGCCGCGGAACTTATCATAAACTCCGCCCCATGCGTGGCCGCGTCCTTGTCCTATCCAGTAATAAACAAAGGTCACATGGGACGCGTACCATGTGACTGGTGCTGTCCCATGTGTACTGTGCAGGAAGGAAACTGGAATAAGGTAAGTGTGAGGGAGTTTTATGTCAATGTAGCGTGTGCTAGTGTTATGGAAATGTAATGAGGGTCAGGACAGGAGACCGTATGTCAATGTAGTGTGTGTTAATGTAGTGTGTGTGGGCAGGGGGCTAATGTCAGTATATTGTGTGTGGGCAGGGGGGATAATGTCAGTATAGTGTGTGTGGGCAGGGGTCTAATGTCAGTATAGTGTGTGTGGGCAGGGGGGCTAATGTCAGTATAGTGTGTGTGGGCAGAGGAGCTAATGTCAGTATATTGCAGTATATTGTGTGTTAGGGCAGGGGGGCTAATGTCAGTATATTGTGTGTTTGGGTAGGGGGGCTAATGTCAGTATAGTGTGTGTAGGCTGGAGGGCTTATGTCACTATAGTGTGTGTGCAGGGGGGCTTATGTCACTGTAATGGAGGTGAGGGCAGGGGGCTTATGTCAGTGTAGTATGTGGGCAGGGGTTCTTATGGCAATGAAATGGGGGTGAGGACTGGGGTCATATGACAATGAAAAGGGGTGAGGGCAGAAGGGCATATGACAATGAAATGGGGGTGAGGGCAGGAGGGCATATGACAATGAAATGGGGGTGAGGGCAGGAGGGCATATGACAATGAAAAGGGGTGAGGGCAGGAGGGCATATGACAATGAAATGGGGCAGGAGGGCAGGAGGGCATATGACAATCAAAAGGGGGTGAGGGCAGGAGGGCATATGACAATGAAATGGGGGGTGAGGGCAGGAGAGCATATGACAATGAAATGGGGGTGAGGACAGGGGGGCTTATGGCAATGAAATAGGGGTGTGAGTTAGGTGGTGACTAATGGGTGATGGTGGGCCAATTTAGTTTAATAGTGGGGGGGCCTAACAATTTAAGATGAGGAGGCAGGACTTTTAATTTAATGCTAGTTTGGGCTATTAATTCAATGTGGGGCTGATTTTGGGGAGGAGGGCTATTTATTAAATGTGAATACGAATAAATTAAGGCAAGGGATGATTTTGGGAAATGGTTATATTTATTAAACGTAAATGCTATTTATTGCTGGTCCTGTTTGGACGTAGGGAAATAGGTTAATTTATTAAATGCGGATACTATTAATTTAATGTTTGGGTTGGTTGGAGGGAAATAGATCTATTGATCAAATGTGAATACTTTTATTTGAATGGAGCTAGAGGGAGGCCTAATTAATAAACGTGTGTGCTATTGATTTAACGCCAGGGCTCATTGGAGTTTTCTTAATTTAATGTACCCATTTTTTTTCCAGATATTACTCTCAGCATTCCAGGATCCAGACGAGCAACAACTAAGCTAAAGACACCAGCAGCCACAGGTAGGGAAAGCGACAAGAACAGGACACACATACTCTGGTACATACAGTAGGCGCACAGACACAGTGAGCGCACACACATACGGGGACAGACACAGTGGGTACACACGCATACTGGGCCCCGCTTACCATTTATTTGGCCCCACCCACATGAGGCCACTTTCAGACTTTTTTTCAGGGCCACTTTAATTTCCCAATCCGCCCCTGATAGAGATATGTATTCATGTATTTTGCCAGCGAAAACATACATATTTTCCAGAAAGAGGGGCTTCTTGCCGTTTGATAAATATACTTCCAGGTATGTGCCTGAAATGCATGTGAGAGCTGTAAGTACAGAAAAAAATATTGCTTAGGTACCCTGAAACTCTGACTGAAAATGGGAAAGGATCTGAGTATATCATCAGCATATGACTTGCTAGTATTGCTACAACTAATCCAGGTCTTTTGTCTCAAGCTTTAGAAGACTCTGAGAATTGAGATTTATCCCAAAGTGAGTTGAACGTGGTATATGAAGATATAGATGCCAATCTTTTGCTTTTATCCTAAACTTGTACACCTTGAATAGTGTAAGGCACCTTTCTGATATATCAGTAACTGTGCCTCTCTCCAAGAATGAGATTAACTCTGAGGTACTGCAGCACCAGACAAGAATTGTTGGTGCAGACTCTACTGGAGGGTTTGCAAACCTAGGAAGCAGATGGTGCAATTTAATAGCTAAAAAAAATACAGAAAGGGGTTGGGGACTGCCAAATCAGAAGCACGCTCAAGGTGTTACAATTTTGAATGTCTATTTATTTTTACTGTCACTTATTTTAATGTAATTTGTTAATAACATTTATTGAAAAGAAGACCCTTTAAAAGGAATGTCACTTATGGAATACAAATCCTTGAGTAGAACGAAATGCATTTTATCGAATCACATTCTTATTTTCAAATTTGATCAGGAAACTAAAAGCATTTCACCCGATCCGTGCGCTGTTACAGTAACAGCATGTTGCCAGAGAAATGAGAGAACACAAGGAAGCAGAGGCTCTTGCAAGTGAACACTGACAATGTTAATAAGGACAAAGTGTCACGAGTACGCTCCCAGCTGCCGTGACTTGGGATATTTACTGTATAAGGTTACACACGATTCCAGCTCTCAAGTCTCTCTATACCTATCACACAGGTTATTGACCTACCAAATCGACCCCCCACAACAGCGCTCTCACACCCCCACACACTTCAGGTTTCGCCACCACCTATTGAATACGGGTAATAGGACCACAATATACTGTCCCACACTGGCACACAAGGCTTCTGGCTACCCACAGGCTAGCAAGGCCCACACCAGCAAACAAAGGGTTAACTCTTCACACCTCCAGACTGTTACACAAATTGCAAGCACATACTAAGCTCAAATGTATCAACAAATCAAACACCGGCATTCAAAGGGTTAACTTTTTTGAGCTATATTCTTCTTAACAGGCTAATGGATTCGTTAGAGTATCAAGTAAGGCACCTTACTAAATTTATATATTTAATATACAAAGGTACAGGGCATTCAGACATATAGAAAAAACAGTGACACTGCTATTTTCTAACATGGGGATGCGCATAGTCACTGAATACACATACAACAGACTTTCTGACTTCACATTTTACGCTTTAGTAGCTCAATTTTGCAATGGATTCATTTGATATAGTATATTTACACTGCAGTTATGATTTAGGCCTTATTTCCCACAATTATGTGACGGGTTAACCCTAATAAATAATTGTAAGTTCTCTATGTTCATGACACAATGGTTAGGGTAAAATCTGAGAATTTTTTACCTGTTTATTCCTACTATTACCGTAAGGCACTGTGGATAGGCACAACTCCATATCTTATCTATTTTTTCTTAAAAAGAGCTGTATGTCTGATTTTGTTATTTTTTATATATGCTTCTATTTTGGAATTTATTTTGTGCCTGCCATATCCTGCTATATACATTAATTTTAACATTATTGGCAAACTGATATGTATTAATTTGCATGTTTGAAGGACCACTAGGGATAATAAAACATGTACACAATACATTTATTTACAGTAAGCAAAATATTGCACTTTGAAGAGGGAATTCAAGTCCCCGAGAATACCGCCACGCCACTGCTCGCGGCTCAGGGATCCACCAGCAGAAAGCCAGAGTTGAAATTACCATATTAACGGTAAATTATGTGCACTATTACCTTAATATCGGTAATAGTGCAGAGGTCGCGTTACTTTTTACAGTAACGCGGCCCATTGAATTCCCCCCTGAGAGTTTATACTATATTTAAAGCAGAATATTTTTTCATAAGTGAACACAGACTTTTCTACAAATCTAATCAAATAAGCTGAGCTCCTAAGGAAACCAAGCGTGTAAAATTATTTACATCAGGGACAGCAGAACTATAAAATGTATTTATGTAGCGCCAGCAAATTCCGTAGCGCTTTACAATTGTGCTTATATATGCTTGACAGTAGCACAAGATACGCAAGCATAAGGCGTGTGTCACGGTCAGAGGGCTTCTGTAGGACCCTTAGTGCCTGCTAGATTTAGTGCAACCTACAAGGAAGCACAGAGTCTACTGGGACAAAAGATATTTACCAGTGACCTCTGCAAGGAAGTTTGGTCTTTGCGGCTTCTGCGCTGTAGATCACGGTTCTCCAGGTAGAATCCTAAATGAGTAAGTTGAGAGGACCCTTCACCCATTTAGGGAGAGGGTTTGGTAATATAGAGAAATGTTCCTGTGAAAGCAGGAAAATCAAACAGCTGCAATCTTGACTAATCATAGTGGGTTTTTAGCTAGCCATCTCCTCGATATGCACCAAAGTTATTGCTCAGGGGAGATTAAGTTGGAAGTAGATAAGAAAAGCAAATTGCCCTGAGAACATTACTGATACACCACAATGGAGTTACATGGTGAGAGAAAACGGGGTGCTACTGGACTGAGTACTTTGTATTCATCACCCGTTTCTCACAATATAATGTACTTTTTAATCCTTGTCCCAGTCTAAGTATATCAACCAGAACACCGGTGTTTTATGTGTATTATTATTTCATGTTATTAGGTACATTTTTGCCCTTGCTATTACCTGCAATATTGTATGTAGTATAAATATAAAGAATATTGCCCTACTGTGTAAAACAAACAGGACAGCAGTCATTTTGCTTGTGCTAGCTAATGCAATTACCATTTGTCTTAAATGTCCATTGTTATGAGGTGCAGCTTAGATTTGGTTTGTAATCAGAACAATGTCTGAGTTAGCTAGCTGGCAACCCATGTTGATTAGCTAGGTCAACAGGTAATCTGAGAGGTAATGAGGTTAGAGTTTCTAAATGATATGCCATGTGCCTCCACAGTAATATATTGGTTGAAATAGCATTTGTCAATATAAATGTTATTGTATCAAAATGTATCACAGATTCAGATGGTGTAACACTGCTGATACAATGTGTCAAAAGTCTTATTGTTTCATGTAAGCGTGCAGTGTCATTCCCTGGTGTAATATTGTAACCTCATGTTTAGTGTATCCAGCCAAAATAGCTAATTGAGTCAAGCCATTCCATTGTATAATCAAGGTAACAGAGACAGTATGTCTAGCAGCTAAAGTGTCCACTGAGAGACCCCTACTGTAAGGGGGAGGTTTGAGACATTTGACCCTACTTCCTGTGTATACAGAGAAGAATATAGTGGAAGCAGAATGTCAAGGGAGCGATTCTAGCTTGGAGGATCCTCGTGTACAAGACATCAGCGGAAAGGACTCTGGGTCAGGCACCATGGTACTTCTGGAGGAAATCCTACCAGGGCAGGGTCTGTGTGAGCCAGTAACTGTTTTGCTAATCAGTAGTGGTAATATTGCAGAAGGATAATACTCTGAAAGAGACTGAGATTATTACTTTGGAGTGCTGACTGCAAGAGGCTGCTGGAGGATACATGCTACCATTTACCCTGTAACTTGTGAACGTCTTGTGGTGTTGTGCTGTCGTAATAAAGCCTCATTTTGGATATATTCTGGTCTATCCGAGTAAGTTGAATCTCACTGCCATCCCAGCTAAGTGTGGTATCCTCACACATGGAAATGTGACCACAAAGTTCAGTTTTGTGTAGGCACACCAGTGAATATTGAAATTTATTTTAAGCTAATTTATGAACTTTAATTTCATGCAAGTTACTGTATTACATGTATGATCTATAGCAGTTGGAATTTTATTTGCCTTCTCTTTTAATGACTGTGAATTAATTTATCTTAACCATGTTCTACTATATATTACTTTTGTTGATCTTTTATAAATTTAGACTTTTCAGCATTTTTGTTTGTGGATACATTTATTTTTAATAAAACTATCAATGTTATATTTCTCTAGTTATTTATGTCCCAGGAGTTAACACAAGAGTGTGACGATCTTTCAGTAGCCCAATATCATCTCTATCATTTTAATTGAATACATTTTGCACCTACTACATACACTTCTGTAGAAAAAATGCATTTCTAAGCATGTGGAGAAATCCATTCCTCTGTAGAAATTAAATTTGATTAAAAAAATCTACTTAAATATAATACACAGGCATTTTAATAATGGTATTCGAGTTTTCTATTTTCTCTTTTGCTTTTAGTTCCCACTTTATTATAGATTTTCATCCACACAGAACTTTTTAAATGTTAGAGTCACAATTGGGACCTGCTGAGCACCACCACTGATTAGCTTTAGTCAGATCTTAATATTGCAGTTATTTTTCAACTGCTGAATAACTTTTTGTTCCATAATTCAGTTTCCTATTTTTTTATTTGCATTTTGATAGAACTATTAAATGTTTTTCTTGGAAGTGATGTAAACTAGCACGATTTTAAAATTAGAATTGTTTGACTGCTTAATTGTATTGAATTCACAATGATCTTCATAAATCAAGAGATATACAGTTTTTATTTTGTCATGTTGAACTGATTTAGAAATTTTGGTAGATTAGATCATGTTCACATTTACTGCAAAAATTTAACTCATGTGAAATAAGATTGTTTACCAACCATTTTGAGAAATATATATGTAATATGTTGTTAATTATGGGTATACTTGGTTTGTAACATTAAGATATTGAAGAAGAATACACTTGATTCTCCCTTTTCATTAGCATTTCACTGATCCACTTCTATTGCAATTAGTCCAAATCTTCTCTTTACACTTGTGATCAGCTTGGTGGTGGACAGGAGTCCTGGGGAGTCCAGGCTATGGTTATTTCAAAATAAAATAAAGCAAAAAACTATTTCTATATTTAAATTTAATAAAGTGATGAACAATGGTTTGCGGTTTCGTGGAGAATATTATTTAATTTAGATGTACTTTAAAATTATGTATGTATCTTTTTTTTACTATTTTCATATAATGGGCAGGGGTCTTAGGGATGTTCTGAACACTGAACACTGGTGCTGCAAAATGGCAGAAATCAGCTTTGAATATCATATGGCGGAACCCCCAATATTTTCTACAAGAGGGGCTGTGACAAAAGCTCCCTCCTTTTCATAAAACTGGGGTAGCTGCTGCAACCTTGAATGCAGTGTGGTTTTAATTGATCTGTTTGATAAAAGATTCTGATATGTCACTGCCTTTTTATGTAATATAGGTAAATGTTATATGAGTATGTGCTCTATATCGCATAAATAAAAATATTTGCTTTCTGGTATACACAGGTGCAAACCTTATTATGGAAAATGCAATAGCATGGTAGTAATATGTAACCTTGAATAAAAGCCTGTAACGTGGACACCTTGTTTTGATATGACCTGGGGTACACTCCAGGGTCAAGCTAGCTTGTGCATGCGTGGCAAGAGAAACTCCACCCCTGAGACTTGACAATTCACCTCCCCCTTCTCAAACCCCATCAGGAGGGTGATTGTCCTTGCTTCAAGCAGTCAGTCGAGTTTGGATCAGGTGTCCCTCTGGCCCGAAGGGCTGGATCCAGTTCTTCCTGTTGCAGTAGCAGATCTGTGTTATCAAGTTCTTTCCCCTTTTTGTGAGAGATAGAAAAGTTAAATTCCTGTAGTGAAAGATTCCACCTCAACAGTCTTTCATTGTTCCCAACAGTTTGGTGCAACTAACTCAGGAAATTGTAATCAGTCACTACTGAAAACTCTTTTTCACACTGTCAGGGCTGTAATTTTTTCAGAGCCCACATGATGGCTAATCATTCATGTCCAATGGTGGCATAGGCTCTCTCACACCTCAACAGCTGTCTGGATATGTAGGTTATAGGTTTGAGTCATTAAAGAGAGCAAAGAAATAAAAAGGAGTAACTTTACACCTTGGCAAAACAATGTTGCATTGGAGGGGGAAGGTAAATTTAAAATGTGGGGACAGATTTATAGATAGAATAGGGCATGTCCTAGATTATCTTTAAATTTCAGTGTTAAAATAAAGCTATCAAGTATTTATGTGCTACACAAAAAAGCAGCCAGTATTTTCTTTATTTTCTTTGCATGCAAAATAATAAACTAATTTGTACCCCTTGCATTGTAACATGGTTTGTCCAGGATCAAATTTAATCCTGTTTTTTGCCTTGCTCTCCTTATTGACTCAGGCCCTATGGGTGGTCATTCCCATCATCCTCGACTTGCCTACGAACAGCTCTCAACCCTCAAGAAGAGGCATCCATCTGTAGTTTTCTGAAGACAACAGCCGCTTTCAGTTGTCTGAAAACCTCCTCCCACAGTGAAGGCCAGTCCAAGGTTCAGGCAATTCCTTTGGTGGTCTAATTGGTAAAGGTTTTCGCGATGGTGCTGTACTGGAGTATGACCTTATGGTAATACCTGGCACTGGCGATGCCTAGGAACGCTTGCATCTGTTGATAGTTGGTGTGGCAACTGCAGTTTAGGATTGCCTCTATCTTTTGCGGTTTCAAACGAAACCCTCCCACATGTTAACACAAGTACCGCATCTCTGTGATACCAATCTGGAATTTGTCAAGTCTAATAGTGAATTCAGCCTGTCGGATGCAGAAAAGGATCATTACAAAGTGCCTTGTGCTATTTCCAGGAGCTATAGAAGATAGCAAGGTTATCCAAATAGACTTGGATGAACTCTCGGCACCCTGACAGGATTGGTCCACTGTCAAATGAAAAGTGGCATGGCATATTTCTTCCCGAAGGGCATCACAGTAAATTCAAAAAGCACAAATATGGTGATCCAGATGGTCTTTCACCAGGGACATGGAGTAAGCATCTGTCAACATCACTTTATTTAGCTCTCAGTGATCTATGCAGAGTCAGGTGGTCTTGTCCTTTTTGGGGATGAGTACAGCATTGGCAGACCAGGGACTGTTTGAAGGTCCAATGGCTCTTAGAGCCAGCATCATATCCACTCACCATGGCCTTTACCTCAGAGGACATCTGATAGATGGTTTTAGTCATTTCAATGTCAACTTTGTGGCCCATGAGGAGAGTAAGCCTAGGCTGACCCATGAACTGAGCCTGTTGGGCCTCCAAAACTGCACTGACCTGTCTGTGTTTTGTCTTAGTTCAGTCAGATCCTCGGATATGGTAAGTAATGATCAGATCTTCCAAGCCCTAGGGTGGAATACTGCACACACTGCAGTATCAAGTGTGATAGTTTTGTTGCACTATGAAGTTTTTGCAACTTGATTTTGTAGACTTACAAGACTACTGAAGTTGGTATAGCTTCTTAACCCCCTGCAGGTGAAAGACAATGTCCAACTGAACTTTAAGGTATGCATTTCCTTCTACAGTGGGGCAGGTTTACTCCAACTATGTGGCAGTTGCCTGCAGCAAAGCTTCAACTTCATCTTCCATGGATGCTGAATGAATTGGTGGGAGGCAAAATAGGCTTCCCGATGAATCTCATGTGTATACATGTGGTACTTTGCTCAAGAGGTTGCTCTGTTGTCTTCTCTGAAAGTTGCTCTTTTGTTTTATTCACAAAATACAGTTTGTAAATTAACAACCAGTAAAAAATACAATAAATGGCGGTCCCAGTATCTATATGTGCACTGCTGCTCTCTCTCTATGCAAAAGTCTATACATCTGCTTGAGCATCCCCACTAAACAAGCCTCATTTTAAACACTAAAATTCTATCACCTCAGACAGGAGTCTGACACTTCATGCATGAAACTTGACTGTTATTTGAAATAACATGACTTGCTGACGGTAGTTGGAGTAAGCTGTACACTGGCTTAGCTCTTTGGCCAAGCTGCTACTTTTAATTATTCTCAGAAATATAAAGCATTGGATATTTCTGAATACTGTTGGCAAACATCACAGCTGCGCTGAGGATCAACTTCATACGAAAACAAAACTATTTTAGGATCAATTGAACTACCATCTCTGTTCAGCTGAACGGATCACGTGACTTGCGATGCGGCCGCATCATAGTGACGCAGCCGCATCGTGTGTTACGTGATGCGGCCGCCTGTGCTCATCGGATGCGGCCGCCGGTGATGTTGATAATTTATTTCATCCACGGGGGGGGAAAGGGGGGAGGCGGCCGGCCCAAACAGCCGTTAGACTGAGCGGCCCGGGTGCCCGCTGCCCCCCTGCCCACCGATCCACCCCGCCTCTGCCTTCACACACCACACTCATCAGCTTACATACATAGAAAACCTCACACCAAAAAATCCTCCTCACATATCCTCTTTATCACACTACTCCTACTGCACCCCGTACAGTTCCCACTCTCTGCTCAAACTCCTCGTTCCATTCTAAACCTTTCCATCCACCCTGTACTTGAAATCCCAACAACCTTATCCAGATATCTCCACTATCCCTTCTCCTGTGAACTATGGAATACCAGATCTGTTTGTAACAAACTTTCATCTATTCATGATCTTTTCATTTCTGAATCCCTCAATCTCCTTGCCATTACAGAAACTTCACCTCTATTTACAATACATCCCCTGCAGCTCTCCTCAATAGGGGACTCTCCCTCAGCCATAGCCCCAGACCCGGAAACAGACAAGGTGGTGGAGTAGGCATTCTACTTTCACCAAGTTGCACCTTAAAAGTCATACCCTGTGAACTCTCACTCTCTTTTCTCTAGACATTGCTGCAGCCTGGCTCATTTATTTCCTATCCTTTGACCTACCTACTCTCATACTAGGCGATTTCAACATTTCCATTGATAATCCCACTGTCACTTCTACTACTAAACTTCTTTCATTACTTCCTCCTTTGGTCTATTTCAGTAGACCTCATCTCCCACCCACTGTGATGGACACTCCCTTGACCTTGTCTTCTCTTGCTAATTTTCCTTCCATAATTTCACAAACTTAGCAGTTCCACTCTCCAACCACAACCTCCTTTCCTTCAATCTCATCTTAACTAATTCACTGCCCTCTGCACACAAATACACATGTACACAATGACACCTAAGTACCCTTAACCATATCCACTTCTCATCTTCACTAAAACAACTATTTTCTCCTATGTCTGCATTGTCCTATCCTAATCTCGCTGCCTCTTTCTACAACAAAACATTCACTTCAACCCTAGACAATGCAGCTCCAGCTACCACATACAGTCTCTGATGATTCAAACCCCAACCTTGGCACACCAAACAGACCAGGTACCTGGATGAGTGCTCCCACACTGCAGAGCGCCACTGGAGGAAATCTCGTTCCTATCTTGATTTCCTCCACTATAAATTCATCCTTTCACCTTACAGCACAATCAATTGCCAAACAAACATTCTTCAAATCTCTAATATCCACTCAGTATTCTAACCCATGTCACCGCTTTGCGACCTTTAAATCACTTCTCTACCTAACTGTACCTCTTCCTTCTTCCTCCCTCACTACCCATGATTTTGCCACCTAGTTCAAAGATAAAAACAAAACCATTCAACAAGATATTTCCTCATGCCAAATTCCACACACTCCACTCACTCAACCCACCTTCATCTACACTCCCCAATCCACCCTCAGTTCATTCTCTCCAGTAACTAAAGACAAAGTCTCAATATTTAACTCATCTCGACCCTATTCCCTCTCAACTTCTCTGCTCCACCTCCTACACTGCATGCCCACCTCTAAATCACCTCTTCAAACTGTCTCTCTCCACTGGCACATTTCCATCCTCCTTTAAACATGCGCTCATCTCACCTATTCTAAAGAAAATATTTCTTGGTCCAACCTCTCTTTCCAACTAGCGCCCTATTTTTCCCATCCCATTTGCCTCCAAATTACTTGACCGATTAGTGTACAAACGCCTTCATCTCTTTCTCTCCTGTCATTCCATTCTCGACTCTTTGCAAACAAGCTTCTGTCCCCAACATTTCACTGAGACTACACTCACAAGTGATCAATGATCTACTTACTCCAAAGTCTAAGGGTCATTTCTCCATAATCATTTGACACTGTTGAGCACCCTCTTCTACTACATACCCTTCAATCCATTGACCTTCGTGACACAGATCTTTCCTGGTTTATTTCCTACCTATCGAACCACTCCTTTAGTGTTTCTACGACTGGCATATCCTCCCCTCCTCTCCCACTATCTGTTTGGGTCCCACAAGGCTCTGTTCTTGTCCCTTTACTTTTTTTATTGTACAACTCTACTCTTCGTGCATTTATTAGCCTCCAGTTTGCTGATGACACCTAAATCTATATCTCTTCCCCTGACCTCTCCACTTCTCTACTATCTCGTGTAACCAACTGTCTTTCAGCTATCTCAACATGGATGTCTCAATGATACCTAAAGCTCAACATATCCAAAACAGAACCTATTGTCTTCCCTACTGCCAGAATCACCACCTCCCCTCAAATCTCCCCTACTGTTAATACCACCACAATTTTCTCAGTCTCCCAAGCCTGCTGCCTTGGAGTCACACTTGACTCCACCCTTTGCTTTATTCCTCACATCCAGACTCTCTCCCAGTTCTGTCAATTCCACCTTAAAAACATTGCCAGAATACGTCCTTATTTACTCAACATGCTACCAAACCTCTTATCCATTCTCTCATCATCTCCCGTCTTGACTACTGCAGCCTTGTGCTATCTGGCATTCCTGACACCCATATATCTACACTTCAATCTATCCTAAATACTGCTGCAAGACTGATTTTCTTCTCTCACTGCTCCACATCTGATGCACCAATTTGCAAATCCCTACACTGGTTACCTGTGTCCTCCAGCATTTCAATTCAAATTACTCACCATTACCTACGAAACCCTCAATAACAACACCCCTTCAGATATCTCAAATCTCACATCAAAATACTCTCCCTGCCACCCTTGTAGATCTACCTCTGACCTGCACCTTGTCTCGTCTCTGGTAACCACCTCTCACTTGCACCTGCAAGAATTTTCCCGTGTTGCTCCCTACTTATTGAATTCTCTACTACACTCAATCAGGCATTCCCACAGCCTTCAAATCTTTAGAAGTTCTCTAAAAACCCATCTCTTTTTTTTAAAGCTTACCTTATCACTGATGATACTATTCACACTTATACACCCTCGCTGCTGTCCCAATCTCCACTCTAAGCCACACTCACTCCTCTTGTTTCAACTGTGCCCTCTACCACTTAGAATGTAAGCTCTCTAATGAGCAGGGTCCTTCATACCCTTTGTTTTCATGTCTGCATTCATTTTGTCTTCCTTGTACACCCTTGTTTAATGTATGTTCTAGTATTACCGTATATACTCGAGTATAAGTCGACCCGAATATAAGCCGAGGCACCTAATTTTACTACATAAAACTGGGAAAACTTATTGACTCGAGTATAAGCCTAGGGTGGAAAAAAGCGCTAATTTAAAAACCTAAATAAAAATGATAGGTTCAATCTATGAAATCATTTTTAGCTAGATGACAAGGAACATTAATAAATGATTATAAAATCATTGGGTACAACCTAACCTAAATAAAGGGGTATATAAGGGGTAGGGATATAAATGTATGAACATGGTGGCTGTATTGTTTGTTCATTATGTAATTGCACTGTAAATTAAAAAAAAAAAAAAAAAAGGAGAGAGAGAGAGAGAGAGAGAAAGAGAGAGAGATTTTTCACTTACCCGGCAGTGGAACGCATATGCGTTCCAACAACAGGAAGTTCGGCATTTGGAACGCAAGTTTGCGTTCCAAATGCCGAACTTCCTGTTGTTGGAATGCATATGCAGAAGTTGACAGCCGAGGGACCGGACACCAGGTAAGTTCACCCGTGTATAAGCCGAGTGCCCTTTTTCAGCATACAAAAGTATGCTGAAAAACTCAGCTTATACACGAGTATATACGGTATGTATGTCCTGTTTGTCCTACTGTACGGTACTGCAGAGCACCCTGACGCCGTACAAATCTACAACAATAACACTAATAATACTAATAACATGACTGATATTCGTTTTCTGAGCCTAACTTCCACTGCACCTGTGCTGCTTGTAATATGTCTCTCACACAGCCCTTTAGTAAGCTTTTAAGCTATGTTGCAATTGTATATATTGAAAGCCAGGGTGGTTTTATTAAAAATAGTTTCAACTTTATTTCTGACAGTGAGTGAAGTAAGCCATTTTTATGTCCTTGCTCTGCTTTTCTGGCTCAGTGTTTTAAGCTCATGAATGACATTCTAAGAGATAAAGGGACAGAAATGCAATATCTACCTTGGTCACTCCCTCGACCTAGTCTTCTCCTTCCTCTGTAATCTCTCTGAATTCTCCATCTCCCCCTTTCCTCTATCCGACCACCACCTTCTCTCTTTCTCTCTCTCATCCTCTCCCGCTCCCCTCCCCACGCCCACTCCTACTCACTCCAGGCGCAACCTTGACGCTCTCGATCCTGCTACTCTGTCCTCTACTCTTGACACTCTCCTTTCTCCCCTTTCCTCCCAGGCCTGCCCCAACCTGGAGGTCTCCTTCTACAACCACACCCTCACCTCTGCTGTTGATGCCATCGCCCCGGCCCACTCTGTCAAACCCCGTTGCTCCGAACCCCAACCTTGGCACTCCAAATTCACCCACTTCCTCCAAAAATGCTCCCGTACGGCTGAACGACACTGGAGAAAATCCTGCTCCCTGGCTGATTTTCTTCACTTCAAGTTCATCCTCTCTTCCTATAGCTCCGCTCTCTCTCTCGCCAAACAATCTTTCTTTAAATCCCTTATCTCCTCCCAGTCCTCCAACCCCCGCCGCCTCTTCGCCACCTTCAACACCCTCCTGTCCCCCCCCGCCCCTCCTCCCTGACCGCCACTGTCATTGCCTCCTTCTTCTCCTCTAAAATTGAGGCCATCCGACTCGAAATCTCCTTCTCCCCTCCTCCGCCCGCCCCCCCACCCTCCCTTCCACTAGCCACCACTCCCTTTTCTCCTTCCGCCCCACAATGGGAGAAGAAGTCCACTTTCTCATTTTATCCTCTCCCCCTGTCTTCCTGTCCCCTAGACCCCATCCCCTCCCACCTCCTTTGCTTCCTTTCCCCGCCACCTGCTCCCACCTCGCCCACCTCTTCAACCTCTCCCTCTCCACCGGCATCTTCCCCTCCTCCTTCAAACACACTCTTGTATCCCCCATTCTTAAGAAACCTAATCTTGACCCCACCCCTCTCTCCAACTATCGCCCCATCTCTCTTCTCCCCTTTGCCTCCAAAATACTTGAGAGGCTCGTCTGCGCCGCCTCTCCACCTACCTCTCTGATCACTCCCTCCTCGATCCTCTCCAATCTGGCTTCCGCCCCCTCCACTCCACTGAAACTGCCCTGGCCATAGTCACCAACGATCTCCTCTCTGCTAAAGCTAGGGGCCACTTCTCCCTTCTCATTCTCTTGGATCTCTCAGCGGCCTTCGACACCATTGACCACCCACTCTTGCTCCACACCCTTCAATCCTTTGGCCTCTCCAGCTCCGCCCCCTGTCCTGGTTCACCTCTTACCTTGCTGACCGTACCTTCTCAGTCTCCACCTCTGGATCTATCTCCCCCCCTCCTCCCTTCCAGTAGGGGTCCCCCAAGGCTCTGTTCTCAGACCCCTACTGTTCTCTCTTTACCTCTTCCCTGGGTGAACTCATCAGCTCCTTTGGTCTTAAGTACCACCTTTATGCAGATGACACCCAACTCTACCTTTCCTCTCCCGATCTCTCTCCCTCCCTCCTCTCCAGGGTGTCTGCCTGCTTCTCCACCATCTCCTCCTGGATGTCCTCTAGATTCCTCAAACTTAATCTCGCTAAAACCGAACTTTTTGTCTTTCCCCCCGCTCATTCCCCCTCCCCTTCCGACCTTTCTATCACCATTCTCAACTCCTCTATTTCTCCTGTTCCTCAACTTCGCTGCCTCGGCGTCACCCTTGACTACTCTCTCTCCTTTGCCCCTGATATTCTCTCTCTCGCTAAATCCTGCCGCTTCTAGCTGCGCAACATCACACGCATTCGGCCCTTCCTCTCCCAAGATGCCACTAAAGCTCTTGTCCACTCTCTTATTATCTCCCGCTTGGATTACTGTAACCTCCTCCTTACTGGCCTCTCCCGCTCTCATCTCGCTCCCCTTCGCTCCGTACTCAATGCTGCTGCTCGGTTCATTTTCCTTTCTCGCCGCTCCTCTTCTGTCTCCCCCCTCTATTAATCCCTCCACTGGCTCCCCATCCCCTACAGAATCGTGTTCAAGCTCCTCACTCTTACTTTCAAGGCCCTCTCCAACTCCACTGCTCCCTAAATCTCCAACCTAATCTCCATTCACGCTCCATCCCGCCCTTTGCGCTCGGCTAACGACCGCCGCCTCTCTTACCCCCTGGTTACCTCCTCCCATGCTCGCATCCAAGACTTCTCCCGCGCTGCTCCCCTCCACTGGAACCAGCTCCTCCGCTCCATCAGAATTTCCCCAAACCTGTCTAGCTTCAAACGGGCCTTAAAAACCCACCTCTTCCTTAAAGCCCTCCAGTCCCCCACCTAATTGACCTCCTCCCAGTCTCCCCCTACCCCCTCCCACTCCTGCCCTCCCTCCTGTCCCCCTCTTACCTCCCTCCTTTTCATTCTCCTCTTCCCCCCTCTCCGTCTCTGCCTCTGTTCTCCCCATTCCCTCTTCCTACCATTGCGTCTCTGTCCGTCCTACCCTCCCCTTAGATTGTACGCTCTTTCGAGCAGGGCCTCCTCTCCTTTTGTTCTCCACCACCTTAACTCTGCTCTTCAGCTCCTTGTCTTTTCCACGAGGTCCTCCTGCCCTTCTACCCCACTCTCTACCCCGCTTGGGGCTCTCACCTCTCATCTAGCTGTACATTGAGCTTCGGAGTTACTGTGCTTTTTGTTAACTGTACCGTGCTGTCTCACCCTGTATCGTGTTTCTGTCTGTCCCTGTACGGCGCTACAGATAGCTAGTGGCGCCCTATAAATAAAAAATAATAATCATAATATTAATAATATCTAAGAGGGGAAGTGGAAGTTTGAAAAAGAAAATTCCTTCATGGATATAAACACTGGATCATTATCACTCATACAATCTAAATAGATTCTGTATGTTTGTATGATGTTCAAGCAGGCAGCCAATGAAAGACGTAGGAATGATAATCCAACATGCATGATACTGAAGGAAAGTAGCCTAACTTGCACATGTTATCATGCTGTTTTTTACTACTACTACTACCTATGTTCTTTCATATTTTCTTCTGTATAATGCCCTGGTTTCTTTTTGACCACATTATCTTATATTGGTGCTACCTGCAGATTCACCATAATCACAATTACATGGTTCTTCATATTTCCCTCCAGGATTCCCCCCCAACACAAAGCCCTTCTGCCCCTGATCTTAACCCACTCCTAAAATTTATTATAACGCTCCACCCACTCTTGATCTCCAAGCCTCCTCAATCCTAGCACTCAACACCCAGGTAGGGTTTCAATACATAAGCCAATTTATGTTACGCCACTTGTTTTGAGAATTTGAGACATTTGTAAGGATGATTTGGGATGCAACATTTTTCACAAAATTATATGATGATTGTTTTATTTTATAAAACATTACTGTAATGAAATAATTTTGTTTTCCATTAAAATTTCTAATTAAAAGGTGCCAAAAATGACTTTTCTGTGTCTGTCTATAAATACTTCTGAACAGTTAACATGCTTCTATCACTAATCATGACCGACATAAATGCAGACAAAACTGTATACTGTTTTCCTTCTTTTCAGGGCTCTTATAGTTTTTTTGCTTTATTTTTTGTGTTCGTTATTGTTTCCCAGTCACTCTCTACTTCCCTATCTCTACACTAATTTTCAATCATACGTTGCATTTTATGGTGAAACAGAGAAGCATGCTCTGACAGCCATGGGTGTGCTGGCACTTCTAGTTCTACAAGAGCCAACATACCCAAGCAATTTATGGCTGCCAAGGCTTGATGGCCAGAAGTGCTTTTTTTCTATAATTTAACACTTTATTACCCCAGCATCCACCGGAAGGTGTTGCAATTAGACCCAGTGCTTTAAGTACAGAGTTGGGAATGCAGTCATTTACTGAAAAGGCTGCGGCTGTGTCAAATTATGACAGAGGAACCCCACGCTGTGGAGTTTCCTGATATAGCCAGTCATAGCCTGGTGCTGATTGCAGCTTTTGCAGTGCCACTCCATGTTGCTTGTCAACCCACAATGGCTGCAATAAGTTCAGGCTAAGAGTGGAGGTGCTTAGATACATTTTGGGGGTGGACATGACATTTTTTTAATTCTACATTAATGCCAGTCCTCATTATCAACTTGTGACGTGTTTCCACAAAATCCACGGTGCATTACATTAATGGCAACATGATGCACTGGGTGTCATGTTAATGCTCTGTAGTCTTTGGATTCAGCATAATATGCAGCTAAGAGTTGAAGGTCTTTTCTCTATAGACATTGGCAGTCTTGGCATTTCTCAATGCCAAGACTGAATTCTGGCTTGCCCAGGACATATAGGGGTTAATTTAGAGTTGAACATATATCTGTAAATTGCATAAGATACGCATATTCATACTACTCAAATGCACAATAAATGCATATGCAGACTTTTGTTTATCTTTGACTTGCATCTTCTTGCATCAACTTGCACCTGAAGAGGTTGAATGGGGCAATTTAGGGCGGGTTAGCATCGGCTGAGTAAGGTAAGGGTGTGTTCACATAATTGTAAAACAACGTGATGTGGGTGCATCAGTTAATACGAGTTTTAGTAGCCATATCTCTTGCAGGTGCTGGAGGGCTAGTGCAATGATATGCAGTGTTTATGATTACTTCTGATTAGCTGATTGTGTATTAACCCTCCTTCGTATAGAAAAGGAAACAAGGGTAGTCGCACCAATTGTGAAGGAGTGGTTATACTCTTCTAAATGAAATATCTAAAATAATAACATATTTATTCTGTTTGAAGGGGTGCATCAAAACCTGTAGAATAGTACATGGGTAACTGGAGAGAAAGAAAAGGTTGGTTACTAGGATGCACTAAACACTCCACTATTTAATAGTAGGAATATTCTGAGGCTTAAATTATAAAACTTAACTTTTATTATACATATTGTAAAAAAATGTATTATTTTGTATGTTAAAACAGCGAAATATGTAACAGAAATATAAAATTGGATGATTAGATTGGAATAAAAGCTGGTCACTTCTGAGAAGTCTCAAAAACACTGATCATTGGGGCAATGAATAAGTCAGTCTTGAAGTATAATGACTATGAGTGTTATACCCTCTAGTCAATGTATAAGCTGTCCTAACTTATATCGATCTCCATATATGAAATAAATCTATGATCCTACGAAAAGGGAAAAATTCTCACAGTATGCCTCTTATCACTCTGCTATCAAAGTGATTGCATATCCGTTGGAAAATTAGATTACTATAAGCGCAGTATAAAAAGTACTGAAGATCAATTGAAACTGTGAGCACTGTGACTAGATATCAAATGTAGCAGATTTGTATCTGTTGGGGAATTTTATGAATGTGGAGAGATTTACGGCAACCTGAGAAGGTATACCCTAGGGCTAGTGTTGGATGTCAAATAATGAAGAACTATCCATAGGATGTAATAATTAGCAATTCAAAAGCTTAAAGTTGTTTTTATATGAACTGATTCAAAACAGGTGCAACGGGAAGTATCACACCCGACACCCATTTAAAACGATGTGTGTTTCCCCATACATAGGGAGATCATGATATGTTTAGACCAGGCACTTGTTATAAACACTAAGTATAATTACTTCTTTATTATATCACTTAATTAAAAGTTTGTGTTAGAGCTGATCAGAAATTGGGTGCCACGGGAAGTATTACGCCCGACATCCTTACAAATAGTATCTAGTCCAATATATAGAAAGATCGAATTGTATTAATGCCAAATACTGTATCATATGATCTTAGCCTAATAATGGCAAATAATTATAACATTTGCATTGGCACTAGGAATAGCTCATGTTTTCTATATAAGGATATTGAAAACGTTATATGAATAAACCACCAAATGATTCCTATGGAACTAGCAGTTCTAACCACTCTTTCCTGGGGTTAGACTATAATCATCAGCCAGCGTGTTAATTGTTCCTCCTTCATAACCCGCTAATAAACCCCAAAGAAAAACACAGTAGAGCTCAGCGCTATGGATCTAAGATATATATAGCTAATATACCATATTATAAGGGTTGTACCGATCAGATATAGGAGTTAGATAAGAGGACTGTCTAAATTGTAACGGACATAGATTTTATCAGAAGTGACAAGCGAAACCGACGCTTATTTCGCTTGTAGTTGCTTGTTCACGGGAACCCGATTTCGGATCAGCTCTAACACAAACTTTTAATTAAGTGATATAATGAAGAAGTAATTATACTTAGGGGCACATTTATCAATATTCACATAAAGTGAAAAGTAGTTTTTAATCCTTATTGCAATGATAAGGATTGAACTATTTCTCACATTTATGTACAACCCTGCACAGAAACAGCAGTTCAGAAAAACTGCTGTTTCTGTGATGCAAAAAATCATACTTACCCCCCTCTTCGAAAGCGCTGTCTCCGGGTCTTCTCCTCCTTCTTTTTATTCTTCAATTGCGCATGTCCAGTTCCAAGAACTGGACATGCGCACAAAGATCCCCTCTCTGTCTCTGCAACTATCGTTGCAGAGAGAGAGCGCTGATTGACAGGGAGGGATCATGTGATCCCTCCACACATGCGCTGTCCAGCTCTGCTCTTCGGAGCAGAGCTGACAGAATTGGATTTCTTCAATTCTGATAATGTACGCCAGCTTAACCCTACCAGCTGATAGTACATATTTATTTAGAATCATGACTAAATTATATGAAATTGCGGCTACCTATTTGCATTACTAAATTAAATTTACATTTGCACAACTGTCAAAAAGAAGATTTCCATTTGATTTCAGGGGGAAGGGGGGAAAGAGATATTTGTATTTAATTTGTATTTTTGTTTTTATATAATTATATTTTACATGGAACATGTGACTTTCACATTTATTAAAACCACTGTTAAGACAATATTGTCTCTTGTATACATTACATTTCATTATAGAATTATATTGTGTGTTGAATGGGTAATACAGCTAGCATTTACTGCTAACACTACCAAGCCACATTTCTACACTATCTCTTACCTTCAATTCTTGTCAGTCCTCATTACTTCCTCCCACTCCCATCTCCAAGTCTTCTCCAAAGCTACTCTCCACCTATGGGATGCCTTGTCTGGTCTTAATTAGAGATGCTCAAGCTTGGTTCCCCAAGAACCGAACATACCCCAACTTAGCATATCCAAGTACCGAGCCGAGTTGGCTCTGTACTTTTGTGCTTTTTCGGAAATGAAAATGAGGCAAAACGTCATCGTTACATCGTCGGATCTCGCAAGTTTTGGATTCTATAAGTACCGCCCTCCATGGCGATCCAGTGCTATTTCACAGAGGCACACAGAAGGGGTAGCACAGTCTGTAGAGTAGTTGGGCAGCAGCATAGGTAGAATAGGAGGGGAGGGGTAGCAGTGTTTTTCAAAGTCTACAGTGACATTCAGGAGAGCTCCATTGCTAATTGTCATTGCTAAAATAGAGTTAATAGGACAGACTTGGTCTTCTAAATATGCAGTCCCATAATGTACAGTGTTATATAGGTAACACACAAAGAGGAGAGCACCATTGCTCCATTGCTAATTGTCATTGCTGAAATACAAATACTAGGGCTGGCAGGCTTTTCTTCTGAATTTGCAGTCAAAGTCTACGGTGTTATCAAAGTGGATTCACAGCAGTACACAGAAGAGCAGGAGCAACAAGCAGCTTCTGGCACCGGTTATGATGATAGTAATCCCTCTACGTAATCTGGTAAAGCCTATGTAAAAGTGTATAGTGTTTTTAAGTCAGGGAAACAAAAATGTAAAACAACATTGCCAATATGCCATTCTACACATGCAGTGGCGAAGAAAGAATGAAGACTTTGCCTTTCTCTATGAGTGCGCGATCTGAAACTGTTACTGAGGCATCTTCTTGTAAGGTCAGTCGTGACCAAGCAAGACCATGTCATTCGGGCTCCAAAAGTGGTGTCCAAATACTTTTACGTGTAAAAGCCGAGCTGGAGGAAAACAGTAAGGCATTAGAGAAATATGTATGTTCAGCTTCAGAAATGACACAAATCCCTGAGGAGAGTCTATTCACGAGTGCTATGTGTAATCCTGACCATTCTGATAGTGTAGCCATAAAGAAGGTCCCTTTCAGCATTTCTGCAGATGTGTGCCTGAACAGCTAAAGTGTAGCCAGTGATACACCAATTGAGGATGTCACTTTGGAATTGCAACAGGATGAGGGGGATATTTGTGTAGCTGATGAGGGCGCTAATGAGGATGAGGATGTGGATGATGTTGTTTGTATAAGTGGTGCACTGGTGGAAGCAGTTCTGGCACGTGATAAGAAGAAGGCCATTGTCATGCCTGGGCATAAGGCCAAAAATTACACCTCTTATGTGTGGAATTATTTTTACTCAAATCCTGACAACAGTTGTCTAGCCATTTGTAGCATTTGTAAAGCCACAGTAATGTAAGCATGGATGTCTAAATAGATGTGTATATGTATTACCTTCCACTTTGCTGCTCTTTCATCAGTATTGCACAAAGTGTTTGTAATCTGTACTTTACATCAAAGGTACCCAACTATATTATAATTTTTTGGGAATTGGGCTGATTCTAAGCTCAGTAATGAACTTGCTTTTTGCTGTGAATTACAATGTATCTTTTTAGTGCATTGTCTGACACCCTGGATTGGTGTGGGTCTGATAAAAGCATGCATTCCGACGGTAGGGGTGAAGTCAGCGCTCGTTGCCATGTATTAGCTGTAGAATTACCACAGTTATCAAAGGAACGGGTTGAGTGATCAAATGAACCATAACTGGTTTCATGATTAAAGGACAATTCCAACTTGCACCACTTTTCTTTTCTGCCACTGCTGTGTAGCAATGTTTCCTAGATGTCCTCTAAACTGCTGTGTGTTTGAGTCATTGCTCTGTCATTTAGTATCCAGCCAGGTCGCTGCAGTATTTGTCTGAAACTGTATGAAAATAATATTGTGACCTGTGAGGTGGTCAAAATTGACTGCAAATGACTTGAAATTAGTGTTATTGAGGTTAATAATAATGTCGGATCAAAAAAAAGAGAAAAAATGTGATTTTAGCATATTTTAGCAATTTTTCTAAAAAATACAGATCCAAAACCAAAACCAAAAAACACGAGGGCGGTTTTGCCAAAACCAAAACACGAAGCTAATCCAGATTCAAAATCAAATCCAAAACCAGTTCATGGGGGTCAGTGAGCATCTCTAGTCTTAATAGACTCTCTTCCAACCTTTAGTTTTTCAAATGATCCACCAAAACACACATCTTCATGCTTGCCTACTCTACCCCCTAAATCCTCACGTTCACTCCTTCTGCTTCATCCATTCTCTACATTCATGCTTGCTCCACTTGCACAACTGTCTCTCATTACCACCTCTGCCTAAAATGTAAGCTGTCCCAGGCAAGGCCTTTTCCTCCTTATGTCTCATATCTGTCTCCCTCATACAACCTTTTTGTCATATCTTAAGTTGAATCCTTCGCTACCTCATGCTATTATTGATAGCTCATGAGCATCCATGGAGATGTTATTAAGCTTAATTGTATTCATGTAACTGTTATTATCTGTATCTGTCTTCATATTCATGGTACTCATGTTTGTCATTTCTGTATGATGATTGTCTGTCACTACGGAATCTGTGGCACTTTATAAATAAACAATGATGATGAAGATGAATATACACCATATTCACGCTGTCATGGGGAATATGTATATACCAGAGATGAGCAATTCCGGATTCCTTGACATCCAATGAAATCTGACGTTGGGGATCTCAGTAAAACCAAGTCGAGATTTGGTTTCTTCTATATATATATATATATATATATATATATATATATATATATATATATATCTATCCCTGCCTTGTGTTCTTCAGTTCTATTTTAGAAGAAACAGTGTGTAGGAAGGAGGTTAGCTGCGATGCCCTGCTCATAAACTAGCGTTAAGAGTGATCCAGAGACATAGAAAGCAGTTGCATATATATATATATATATATATATATATATATATATATATATATATATATATATATATATATATATAATAGTATTAGACAGTATATACAGACTGAGTTAGATAGATATCATTCTGGATTAAATAGCATCAACATTTCTTTGAGAAAACTGTGCTTTTGCTGTCAGGCTATTAGCAGCAGAATCTTAAAATCAAACAGATTTCTTTCCTTTAAACATGAACATTTTTCTAGTGAAAGTAAACTTTCATCATTTTGAAAATAATTGGTTGTTTGCGTGTGAGATTCAGCAGCAGCACACCCCAAAAAAGGCTATATATTATTATATTCTAATCTTTTCTATTTATCAATACTTATCTATTTTGGAAGGGACATTCTGTGAAATCTATCACCCCCTCAAACAACGCTATCTATTCTAATCTTTTTTTATTTTTCAATACTTGTCTATTTTGTAAGGGTCATTCAGTGAAATGTATATTTAAAGAAGGCTGTATGTGTGTGAGGGTCAGCAGCAGATACACACCCAAAAAAAGTAAAGAGGGTGTTCTTTGTCTTTGAGCAGCACAACCTCCCAAAAAAATATAAAACTTGTTAGAAGTAAATTGTGGAGCATGTCATAAGAATTGTAGCATAATATTTCTCCCTTTCCCTGTCTCATTGGGCGTTCCACTGGTGTGATGACAGGCATCTACAAGTAGCTCCAAACTGTTCAAGTAGCATTACTCCTCTTAGCAACCATGCATTACTGTACAGATCAGGAGCAGCCCAGTAAAAGTATTGGCAGTAGTACTACTGTTACGACCTCTACTAGTTAAAAATGTAATGGAGGAAGAAAGTTGACTTAAGCATCCTCAAAATACAAACATTATTTGTCAAATTCAATCTCAAAGAAAACTTCAACGCTTTAAGTAAGGAGGAGGATCAAGAGGGAATTTTCTGATGAATGTGGTGATTTGTCCAAAGAATGAAAAATAGCTAACATTCTATATACCACCCGCAATGGCAAGGCTCAGACTATGTCCTGCTACTCCTGGTATGCGCTGGAATGGCCATTCCAAAACAAAGTGCCAACTGCAGTTGTGCATCATCCTCAACTTCACATGCACCACCTTGTTGCTCAGAGTGTACATCTGTTACTGACACCTACAAAACTGGCAAATCAGTGTCTGATGCGCTGAGGCTGAAGAACAACTTGGGCACTCACAGAATCATGAGAAGTTTCTAATTAGGGTATCCATGAGTGCTACATGTGAGTCTGAGGTTTCACATTCAGACACTGTAATAATAGGGCAGCCTCCTTTGAAAGTCCTCATTTGGAAATGTTAGGATGGATAGTAGTAGTATTAGTGTTGATGATGATTTACCCATAGAAATTGAGGAGACTACTCTGGAAGTTGCAAAGAGGCAAGAGAATGAGGGGAATAATTGTGGATCTGAAACGAATGTGTTGTTCATGGACCATATTATGAGGAGGAGGCGGATGATTGTGTTGAAGTCAGGCAGCCACCAGTTTTACCACCAGCAAATGCCCATGAAAAGCACATTATCATTCTAGGACATACGTTGAAGAAAACCATGTATTGCATTTGGAATATTTGTATCCAAATCCAGACAACATTTGTCAAGGCATCTGTAGCCTTTGTCAGGGTTAATTAAGTAGAAGTAGGGATGTTGAACATCCTCCCTATTATGTCATTTGCAGAGAGTTCATCCAAGTTGTGTTTCCAACCTTGGAAATTGTGTATATTAGCAAGCAGTCCAGCATCATCTACCAGCCAAATGGTTAGACACTTGCAATCCTCAATGTCAACACCTTCATCATCCTCCTTCTCATTATTAGTACGTACTAGTCCAGCATCCAATTATCAAATTCCAAATAATTGCCCTAATGCATTCCTACGAAACATCCTTGTATGCTACAGATGCTGCTGCTGAGGGGGAGAAATCTATACAGAAGGGGAGCAAGATGAATATTTACACAATTGTCTGTGAAGCAAGCAGTTGCAATAGGAAACAAGTATGACAGTCAGCATCCACAATGTCAAACTCCATCTCGATTCCATTTCTCCAGAACATCAATTCCTCAGCTGTACTGTGAGGTTAAGCAAAAGTCATTCAGTCCCTAGAAAATGTCATAGTACCGCCAGTGATCTTAACTACAGATATGTGGACAAGCAGTCCAGATCAAAACAAAGACTATATGACCTTGACAGCTAACTGGGTAGGTGCATCGACATCAGCAGCATAAGTGTCTATGAGAGATGCTCTGTTACGTTCTTTCTTGATTATGAAGTAGATCAGAGAGTCAAGAGGTATCATAAAAGTAATACCTTTTTAATGAAGGAACTTATGATCTCTAAAGTGCATTTTTGCAAGGTTGCCAGATCATCTATTGTGGCACCTAGTCTAGGCCTTGTATCTTTCATTAAACTGCCATCTATTTGTGCGATATATTTTTTCCACTGCTCTGTCACTAATTTTAGCCAGCCATAGCTCTGCAGACTTTGGTCAAAATTGGAGAAATTTGTTACTGTTGTGAAGGGATCAGTAGAAAATAGACTGGAAATGACTAGAAATGTAATGTTAATGCTATAAATAGTAATATAGGAACAAAAACAGCTCAAAATGACATTATTTTACCTAGTTTTCATAAGTTTTAATGAAATACAGATCCAAAGCCAAATGCAAACCTTTCATGTTTGTTCAACAAAATTGGTAGCAAAGCCAAAACACGAAGTTGGGTTAGAACGTACACAGGTTTTGAAACCGAAACGCAAAGGTCATCGCACATCCCTATTGTATACACCTGACATATGACTAATGCAAATGCGTCTCAGTCAACATATGCATGTAATTAGGATTTTTAAGTGTGTCTTTTCCCATATACATATGCTGTGAGCACATATGTATGCACCTTTAAATAAGCTTCCTACTTACAATTTTGTTTCAAAATTATTCTATGAGTTTGCAAAGAGTGAATGAGTGCAGCCACTACCATAACCCTAGGTAGATAGGAGTGAATACAAAAGAAGTATTAAAGAGTGCAAATTCAATGTGACAACTACATTGTGTAGTTGAGTGCATAACCATTTTTTTGCCCTCCCTCTCGAAACATGAACTGTGGAATTGAGTGAATGAATTGTTTCTTGTGTCTGGGGGACCTGTATGAACTAGAAAATACACATTGGTTAAAAAAATAGTGAATGATGCGAGATTTAGAAGCTTAGATAATTAGAAGTCTTTTTACTTTACATTTCTAAATTTCTTTGTTTGTGGTAAGTTTTTTATCTTTTATTTATAAAACAGTTTCATTGTATTTTTCCTTGTGAAGAGAGAAACATGGATATACTAAAATGAGTGTTAATGAAGTTTTAAATCTCGTCACATATTATTACACAAGAATCATAATAATTAAAGGCTGTTACAGAAACATGGCTTATGGTTTAAATCAGGGGTGTCCAACCTTTTAGCTTCCCTGGGCCACATTGGAAGACGACGAGTTGGTTTGGGCCGCACATAAGATACACTAACAATAACGATAGCTGATCATCCAAAAAACCATAGAAAACATAGTTAACATATATATATGAGAAAAAAAGTGATATATATATATATATATATATATATATATATATATATACACACAAGTTAAACCTTGCATGATTCTCATGCATTCTAGTCAAATCAAGCTACTTATAGTGTTAAAAAGGTTCTTGTCATGCATTTGGGCCATAGCCCAGGCCTCAACCACCAACCACTCCCCACTGTCACCCCCGGCAACCACAAACCACTCCCAACTGTCACTTCTCCTTCAAGAAATATATATATATATATTTTAAATCTTTATAAACACTTTTAACAATTAACAAATTAAATTAACAAATTAAAAACATCTTAGTATACCAAATTTCAGCCCTTTCTGAATTTTTTTTTTCCATACACACTAAGAATTTAGTAGGTCAGTGTATAACTCCGCCCAGCAGGTGGCGCTGCAGCTTGGTTTTATTTTTTTCCACACACACACAGACAGACTAACACACGCCACTAGACATTTATATTATAGATATATGTATCACTTTTTTTTCAAATCCCCCTATACTTACCTTTCAATCGCCCTGTTCAAAAAATCCTCTCTAGTTATTATACTATAATCACTTTTTGTATTGTTTCGATGCAATATCAATAAAGTGCATTTAAGCCAGGCATTGTATATCAGGGTGCCCTGACCAGGCCTGCGGTACCTGACATATACATCACTGTGACCCCAAATTGTGACCTGTTTTGCTAATTACACCACAATGTTAGTTAAGGGATAACAACTTATAATGGACCAAAGAGAATAATATATAATGCCCCATTAGTATTAAAAGTAGAAGTATGTAGCAGGGAGATAAGGTCCATGATGCTCCAGGACCAGGTGACTTTTATTCACTGGTCACCGTCCCTTGAAATAATAAAAAAAATCCCCCTTTACTTACCTTTTAATCGGCTTGTTCTCCTCTCCTCTTCTCTTTTTTTCTTTTCTCCAATTCTGTGCTGCTGATTGTTCTTCTCGCGCTGGTGACTCCTCTGTGCTGCGCTCCGCAATGGATGTTGGGCGTGATGACATCACGTCCGACATTCACTGCGAGCACCGCACGGAGGAGGAGACAATGGAGGGAGCCGGAGTACCAGCTGACGTGACCGTGTGACCGCAAGGTAAGTATTTTCTTTTCTTTTTTTTGCAGGATTTTTTTTTCCATTAACAGTGCTGCCCCCTTGCCACAACCCAAACTCCTTCTGGGCCACATTTACAGGCGTGCTGGGCCGCATGCGGCCCGCGGACCGCGGGTTGGACAACCCTGGTTTAAATCAATGCAGGACTTATATGTACACTGAAGAAGAAATGGGGTAGGAGAGGTTGGTGGGTCGATGAGAACATGTAGGAAGAGAGAGATTGCAACCACACACACATACACACACACAAGAGCAGCCTGGACAAAATAAACCGGACTTGCCATTATTGCGGTGCAATTGGAAATCAATATGTCCTTATCGTTAGACTCAGCAGAAGGTCAACTAGTCTCTTCCTAACCTTTTTCTATCTTCATGACCACAATCACAATATTGACTAAATTATAACAGCAAATACCTTTTAACTGCCATGTTAATTCCCTTAGATCAGTCAGGCTCATTGATTACTTGCACAGTCTCAGGCAAATCTGTTCAATATCTAATATACATGTGGACTTCTAAGTCAAAGAACACCCTATCACGCCTCTGGATCTGCCATCATTGGTCCTATAGCTGAGAAACATGTCTTTCTCTTTATTTTCACCAGCCAAGCCAAAGTGTCAGGAAAAAGATTTGTAATACAAAATGGGATACACTAGTTATTGCTCCCCAGATGGGGAATACCTTAACATTCCATTAGGAATGGGCTGAAGTTTTAGCTGTATTGCAAAAGACTGAAAGTCCCTTTGAAAGCCCAGAACAAAGAGATATCCAGAAAGAGATCCTAACCCAAGTATGACCTACTTTATTGTCCCAACATTCACATGAGTTAAAATAATTATTAACCCTAGCAAGACCCCACTCTGAGGTCTATTTGTACATTTGCAGATTGATTTGATTCAAATGAAAAATGTTATTACTTTAAATATGTTTTTGTAATTGTATGTATTTAGGATAGACAGATATTGATCTTTGTGTAAATGCAATTGTAGCTAAGAATGTATAAGTTTAATTCCATATTTGGTATTTCATCATCTATCAATTACAATTAAGGTACACACTTAACAGGAGATATAACTAGGGACTTATGTAAGGTTCTAAGGAGAGAGCAGAAAAATGTATTGACCATACTCCCCACACACTACCCACAAACTTCAGGTGAAGTAGAAAAACAAAATGATATACAGGAATGTTGTAATGACTAGCCACACACTAACAGAATATGCAGCCAATACCAATGTCTAAAGGTTCCAACCAAATACCCTCAAGAGAACTTTACAAAATATAAATAGTTATGGCGATATGGCGCTGTTCTTATGTACATAGAGATTTACGAGATGGATCAACAATACCTATACAGATATTCGGAACTTGTACAGTTCATGAAGTATGGAATCCAATTAAAACAAATATATAGGTAGCAATAAATCTCAGTCTCACATTTAATCCAAAAGGAACACAATTTGCAATCTTTGAGGGGTTTGCAGTAGATCATAATGTCACAATTCTGTCCAGAATAGACAAAATTCACAGTCTCTAGAGGTTCACGGATGTACTGGATAACACTAAGTCACTTGGGATGTTGTAAAGATAAATACCCTCAAAAAATGGAAACAATAATGGTATAGTATGTCCAGATATTACACATATACACCCTGTGTAAAAAACACCTCCACACTCAGGTTCCCAATAAAGTGTGCTTTTTCCAGATTTCTTAAACTGTGAAAACCAGAATGTGGACCAATTACATAGAAAACCAGAATTATAAAAATAAGAGGGGATCTCCTTCAGCTGCTATTTGGAGCCTCTTTTGTAGATGCACTTATACACATAACAATGCAATCAGCTTCAATGTCGCTTTAGCACCACAGCTTTTCATACAATCCTTCTGGTTTCTTTTCCTCAAACACCCCCAAATATTCACATATTCCGTTTATATCCAGAACAGAGGAATGGAAGAAACAAAAAGGGACAACATAGTGCTTATCCTTTAATAAAATGTGAATTTAAAAAACAATAAAAATCCAAAATCTAAAATATTCAGCACATGGATAAATGAGTAGCAGGGCCGCCTACCAGAATCCCAAGATAAAACAGAGTGTAGCATGCAGACAGCACCGCTCTCCTCTGATGTAAATTGTGCCGGCGAGATTCCAATGTTTGGCTTATTGTACTCCAATCATCCAACGCATTTTGACCTTTCTCAAGACAGTCTTTTCTAGGCTTAAAACATATAACATATATAGCAGCAGTTTATATGTTATAAGCCTTGAAAAAGATAGTCTTGAGAAGGGTCGAAACGCGTCGGTTGATTCGAATACAATAAGCCAAACAGTGGAATCTCACCGGCACAAGTTACATCAGATGTGAGAGGAGAGCGGCGCTGTCTGTATGGAACATGCTGTTTTATATTGGGATTCTGGTAGGTGCCCTACTACTCGTTTATCCTTATGTTGAGAAGCTGAAGCAGGGGACGTGCCTTGTGTGACTTGACCTGACAGCTTGCTCACAAGGAACTGTTTGCATCTCTGAAGAGTTGTGTCAGTTGGAAAGAAAGACCTTGCATATGGCAAACCTAAAAAGTTGTCAAAATGTAGTGACCCAATTTAAAATGCTGCAAATGTTTGAGCCCTGGCAAAGTGAATAAAGCACTTGATCTACAAGGTCAACATACTTAGTTTGATTAGGGGTGTGACTTGACTCAGATTGCCTAACTCACTAATTTTTTATCATTTCAAATGGTTTGAGTAGCTTGCGTAATACCAAAAGGATTCTTGGGTGTGCTGGAGTAAGGTAACATGTCCCGTCTCTCCTTATCTCATGGCATCATGTGTAGGTCTTGATGGCTTTTTGATTTTCCTCTAGTCGCTGAAAAATATAATGTGCAAAATTCTACCTCTTGCTTCAGTTGGTGGCATGGCAGATGTCATTTTTTTGCAGCTGCTGCAAAGTTCTACATGTGGTCACTAAGTGTTGAAAATGCCCAGATATTTTATGGCACAAAGAAAGCATTTACTACAGTCATCTCCCTTTTTTTAAGAATTTTGGAACCACCAGATTAATTGTGTGTGCAAAGTATGGTATGTGTTGAAATTCACCCAAGTCTAATGCACATACAATGTTCACTACATTATCGGCAATGAGGAATCCTGAGGAGAGTCTTAGTGGGGTGAGCCACTTTGCTATGACATTCCTGAGTTTTTCCAGCAGATTGATACCGGTATGTTCCTTTGTGAAACAAGTGATACAAAGAGTAGCTCATCTGTGAATGACCTGGCATTTTGTGCTATCACTACTACAATGAAGAAATAAGGAGGAGGAGGATGTTCAGGCGCTGCTACTGCTGATGGTGATACACCTACCCAGTGGGCTGTCATGGTCATGTAGTCTTTTGTTTGACTAGTACCACTTGCCTACATATCCAGTTAAGTGGATAGTGGGTACAAGGCATTTTCTAGGTAATTAATGACTGAAATGAATAACCTCCTGGTATAGCAGAGGATTTGCTGTTTGCAAGAAATGATATATTGATCAAATTTGGTAGTGGGGACACATGACTTCAAATAAGTTATGCATGGTGGAAATTGGATGCACATGCAATGCTAACATAGCTGTCCTGGCTATAATTATTCACTGTGCAAAAGGATGAAGGCTGTCGTACTTGGTTTCATTTGCAAACAATTGTTTCAGAGATGATTGTTGTTTAAAACTATGCTTAGTCTTTTGGTCCCCTTCTGTATAGAGGTTTCAACTCCAGCAGCAGCAGCCCTAGCGCACAATTTTCTACTTGGGAATCGTGGATTTCATTAGGGGAGTCAGTTTGCATTTGCAAATTTGATGATGGACTACATACTGTGGAGGTTGATGATGAAGGTGTTGATAGTGAAGACTGGATAAGTTATCTATTCTGGTAACTGATGCTGGACTGATTGTTACTATACATGATTTTCCTGCTTTTCATAAACAAATTTAATGAACTTGCTGCAAATGATGTAACAGGGAGGAGGTGCATGGATGGTCAACATCCCTACCTCTACTTATTGTGGCATTACAAAGGCTACAGATGCCATAACAAATATTGTCTGGATTGGGATAAAAATATTTATAGATTTGTTTTGTGCCTAGGCATGACATTGTGCTTATCATGGACATGAAATGGCTGTACCAATTTTGAGAAACCTTAAGTTCAGAGGTAATAGCTGGAGTTGTGGTCTCACTGGCCTCATTAGTTGTAGTGTCCAACATTGCAGCCAAATTAGCAAAATCTCTACTGATATACTACATACATCTTTCCATACAACCCGGGTGAATTCATGGGATAATAGGCATTATTTTTGTTATGATGAATTACCGAGGGGTAAAAGTGTCATGACAAGCTTTACAGTCAAAATATACATTGTTGTGAATTACCTTCTCCAAAAATCTTACACTTGTGTTTCCACTAGCAAGGAGAACAAAAAATGATATATTTTTTTAATTATTTTGAGGCACTACCTGTGCACAAATTACACATACTGATACTTTATGTGCACTCAGTGGCCACTTAATTAGTTACATTTGTACACCTGCTTGTTAATATAAATATCTAATCAGCCAATCATATGACAGCAACTGAATGCATGAAATCATGCAGATATGATCAAGAGTTGTAGTTCAAATCAAACACCAGAATGGGGAAATGAAATGTGATCTGTGTGACTTTGATCATGGACTGATTGTTGGTTTCTCAAAAACTGCTGATCTCTTCCTTTTCACGCACAACAGTGTGTAGAGTTGTGAGAATTGTGTTCAAAATAAAAAACATCCAGTGAACATAGGTGCTATGGGCAAAAATTACTTGTTATTCAGCGAGGTCAGAGGAGAATAGCCAGACTGGCTTAAGCTGACAGGAAGGCGTAAATAAGTCAAATAACCATGAGTTCCAACAGTGGTATGCAGAAGAGCATTTCTGAATGCACATTACTTCAAACCTTGAAGTAGAAGGGATACAACAGCAGAAGACCACACCGCTTTCCACTCCTATCAGCTATTAACAGGAAACTGATGCTGCAGTGGGTACAAGCTCAACAAACTAGACAGTTGAAGATTGGAAAAATGTATTGAGTATTAACTCGATCAATTAGTCATAGAAAGATCGGTGCCGTGCAGAGTATTAGACCAATATTAGCTTTGACCAGGCTTTTTTTTTTGCCTGGTCAAAGCTTTTAGTGAAACACGCATCGGCGGACGCCATGTCCGCTGTTCAATACTCTTCATGTTACCGATCTTTCTATAAATAATTGATCGAGTTAATACTCGCCAGACTTATTTAAGAGATAATAAATGGACCACATACAAAAAAGATGATAGGGTCTAGCTAGATCTCCGCTTCTGAGTAGCCATTATGAGGGTCATTACTATTGATATAGTTTGCTGAGTTGCTGAATCACGCTAATTAGACAGCAAGACCTTCTCCTTTTGAATTAATGAATGGGATTAGGCAATGTGTATTTGATGGGATTACTTTTCCCCTATACACCTTAATAACATGAGTCTCTTCTATTGAACCAATGAAGGAAAACAAGTGATATGCATCTGATGTGATTATGCTGTTCCCATATACCTCAATATAATTAAAATGTGAGAGTATCCTGTCTCTCTATATCTCTGTAGGGGATTTTTATATCCTTGTTACACGAAAATGGTTAAATACACAGCAATTTCAAGGACATGTGTTGTTCGAAATTACCCAATTAAGCAAGAAAAATTCTGCATTTATATATATATTTTATGTTCACTAAGATCTTCTATATGATTTTTTTTATAAATTGTGGCTCTAAAAACAAATGGTGACTCAGGAAGAAAACAAAATAAGGAGGTGTAATGGAATTTGAATTATGTGACAACTGAGTATCACACAATTGTATTTGCTATATATAAAACATATAATCAGAACAGCGTCGTGTTTAGACAGTAGATTACTGTCTATCTTAACAGTTTCCATTTTGGGTCATTAATCAATATACACCTTTTAATATTTCGCTACAAGTTCCTTCTTTTGAAATAAGGAATAATCCTAATATGTTAGTATTTGGATTTTAATACATTTCAATAAAGATTATGATTTTAATATAATTGTAAATTCATTAGAGTGCCCCGAATTAACACATTCTTTTTTCTCTATGTTGACAATATGACCCAGAGAAAATAACTGATGAACACTTACACGAAATAAGAAACATGAAATATAAATTTTCAAAGGAGCACACTGGAGATGCTTATCTAGAGAGATGGTTTTCATGGCTGAACCCAGCCAAATTGTTCAACGGTATAAGAGGATGGATGTCAGGTGGGATACATATTGTACTTCAAGGACTGCTAATAATCCATTTATATATATAAGTATATTAAAGCTAAGTGTTTCTCTTCCAGAAAAATTAAAGCTATCACACTTGCCTTAACCACTGTACAGCTCATCTGATGAGTGTGACCTTTGTGGAACTCTCAGTACTACTGCCATCTGTGATCAGTGCAGAAACCAAGAACCCTTTCCTTGTATTCCACATGCTCATTACTGAAGCCTATCCTTATGAAGATATACAGCACAATAGACAATCCCTCCTATTGTGAAATAAGTGACATATAACACTTGCCGATTAAAGCTGTATATTTTCTCTCTCCCTTTCCTATTTTCCTTCCATGAAATCCATAGTTAGGGTGGGATTCTATTTGGTACAGTCACTAAACCTGAATAAATCTATAAGATTTTATTATATAAACAACCCTTAGGGAATTATATAGTGAAGTAGGGTCTAAACAGGAGCCAAAGAGGCCTACAGTCAAGGTATATATAGAGGTTAAAGATTAAATTTGAATCAAAAGAAGGGACTGAGAAATTAGAATTTAAAAGTAATTTAATAGTGTGTGTTGTGCCTTTAAGATTGCTTCACATATAATGTAAAAGTTAGAAAAAAAAATAATGAGTGCGTGGCAATGTTCCAGGAAATGTGTGGAACATGTTTAAAAGTAGACAAGAGAAGTGCTGGTAAGAAAAAGTTTATTTTAGATAAAATTGTAACTTGTAAGTCTTTTGGAATTTACTTTGCAAGGCTAAAATCATAATGGCAGTTTTATAGTTCCAATTATTTTAAACATATGATGCCAGGTGTTATATCTCTTTGCATGCTAGGGAATAGTTTGAGTGCTATATGAATGTGTAATCTTGTTTTCAATAAACTGAATAGTTAATTGAAACACCAAGAGAGGTTATGTGTTTCCTTCTGTTCTCTGGCCGATATTACATGCAGAAAGGAATCCTCTGTTTGTGTAATGGACTCAGTTTCAATCCACTGGTAGCATACCTTGGATCTGACAGCAGCATGAATGTGCAACTGACAAATGTGCAGCAACTGCGTGATGCTATCATGTCAACACAAAGAATTCTGGATGTTCTGGGGCTAAGGGTGCTCACCAGTAATAGAGGGTGTACCTAATAAAGTGGCCACTGACTGCGTGTATGCATGTTCAAATAAATTATATATGTATATATATATATATATATATATATACATATATACACACAATTATTATTATTATTATTATTATTAATTTTTATTTATAGGGCGCCACAAGGTGTCCCTGGCGCCGTACAGGGACAAAAACAAATTACAATACAAGGTGAGACAGCACAGTACAGTAAACATAAAGCACAGTAACTCAGTAAGCTCAATGCACAGCTAGTGAGGGCGAAGGGAGTATCCGCAAATGACGGGGCCCAAAAGGAGGGCGTGGAAGACAGGGAGACCCCCAGAGGGGGGAGGAGGGCCCTCGAGGAGGAGGGCAAAGTAGCTGGAGAGCAGAGTTAGAAGTGGTGGAAACAGGAGGAGAGATGGCCCTGCTCAGAGGAGCGTACAATCTAAGGGGAGGGGTGGACAGACGGAGAAACGCAGGGGAGAGAGGGAGAGTAGAGGGACGGAGGGAGGGAAGGGGAAAGAAGGGGGAGAGTCAGAGGATAAGGTAGGTAGTTAAGTGGGAGACTGGAAGGCTTTAAGAAAAAGGTGGGTTTTTAAAGCCCGTTTGAAACTGGACAGGTTAGGGGAAGTCCTGATGGAGTTATCCGTGCATGATACTCATGCATTCTAGTCAAATCAAGCTACTTAAGGTCTTAAAATGGTTCTTGTTATGCATTTGGGCCTAGCCCAGGCCTCCTCAGGGGAAGAGCGTTACTTCCTGACGCAAGCGCCCTTTTTAATGTGTGTTTATGAGGTAAAATTACCTCACGAAAATGAGTTTGAGCCCTCAACTCGTAAATTTAGCCTTTACTACCCCTCCCACGGGGGGAAGGGGGGATGATGGAAGTTAACTGACTTCACTATTCTAATTTTTTTGTCAAATAATGTCAGTATACCAAATTTCAGGTCAATTGGATGAGCCCTTTCTGAGAAAATAGTTTTTTCCACACACACACACACACACACACACACACACACACACACACACACACTAACACACGCCACTAAGCTTTTACTTTTATATATTAGATAATGCTAAGAATTTAGTAGGTGAGTGTATAACTCCGCCCAGCAGGTGGCGCTGCAGCTTGTTTTTTTTTTTTTTCACACACAGACTAACACACGCAGCTAGGCTTTTATATTATAGATACCCTGATTTGCCTTATAGCAGCTTTTAAGTGTGATTGTATGTCATTATCCATGGTTGCACAGTACTTCCCAGTTAATGTTGCATCATACGATAGAGACTTATGCAAGTAATTCTTGCCTTCTGATATGTTCGTATTTTGTTTGAAGCCAAATTACAAAACTTGCCTCATATTTGCAATTATTATACAGGTGGAAATATAGCACCTGTTTATCTTTAAAGGCAACGTCTGTTTTTTCAAAATAAAACCTTAAATGGGCATGTACAAAAATATATACATGCACAAAGAATAACAAGAAGGGAAAGCAAGGAAAAACATCTGTCCTCTCTGAAGCTCAAGGGGGAGAATTGGTGCCAAATCTGCTCTATACCATTAGTAACCAAACACTTGCTTTGATTGTCTATCTTGCACAAGCCTGATAAAACCTAATAGCTGTGGCACAATGCAAAATTTGTGGGTTTACAGAGCAGAGTGGCAACCAATATTTAAAACTATTTATACAGCCCACAATCCATCCTACCTGATTCAGTTTGACCTGTGAACACTAAACAAGAAACCTGTTATTGGGTAGATAATCCAAGATCCCCAGAAATTTGTCAATTCTTAATAATAGATATTAATAATAATAATAATAATAATAATAATAATAATAATAATAGCAGTATGTATACTGTAGACACAAAACTATTTTCACACCAACTATACACACCTTGCATTCAATAAACCATATTGTCCCTAGAGCCATTCTAATTTATTTCCACTAAATCACAATATAGCTAATTATATGCAAAGCAGATTGATAGATGTTCACTGCCTAACAATGCCAACCAGGCAATCCAGGCATTTCAAGCTTTTAGTCTCGATCATGGCTTTTAGGCTCACATTTTTAAAACAAGAAATCTGAACCCATCTTATCGCATGAAATTTGCTGAATCTATTAAACACTACTTCATTTTTCTTTTGTGTTAAATGCAATAAAGCAATCACAGTAAATCAGTTTAAAATATAAATCCTGTGTATAGACCATACTTACCAACATTGAAATATGGAGCTCAGGGAGATGCCAGATAGGGGACGTGGTGGGAGGGCGGAAGGGGGGGGGCACAGTCAATCACATAATTTTGGCCCCGCCCCTCAACAAAATCGACATTTTGTTGTGAGGGGTGGGGCCAAAATAACGCGATTCACCACGAATCATGTCATTGAGGCTCACGCATCCTGCCCACTTCACTAGGAAGTAGGCAGGACGCTGGAGAACTGCCTGCTCTCCTGGGAGTCCTGGAGACCTACCCGGATTTCTGGAGTCTCCAGGACATTTCGGAACAGTTGGCAAGTATGGTATAGACATCCACTAGGTTATGACTGAATTACACTGTATCAATGAAGTTCATTAATACATTGCTACGATGAACTTAATTGATACAATGAAGTTTATTCATTGCCTACGAGGAATCTATTTGCAGTCTTCTTATGCTCCAGTAAATCAGAGGAAAGCTGCTCCGATAAGCTACTTGCAGATAGGCACCTTTCCCATTCTTTTATATATATTTACTTTTTCATTCAGGACAAAAGAAAAGTGAATCCCAAATCATTTAGGAATGTAATAAAGATAGTAAATAAAAAATTGGGGAGTGTTTGTTTTTCTAATAAAATATGTTTACAATGGTGTTGTGTGTTTACTTACTATTAGTTTTCTTTGTGGAAGTGCAAATGCCAGCAACCCAAGGCAGGCTATAGTTCCATACAGTTCTAACTTTTTAACACATTATCTGAACTCATGCTGGCCAGGAGGGATGAGCCCCAATGCTAATCAGCATGGCGTTGTATTTCCCTGGGGGCCCCCTTTTTTACTGCCCTGATTAACATTGGCAATACAGACCTATGCTAACCTAGATGGGGCTATGCTGTAGGTCTCCTGTATATAGTGTAACCAGCCCTGCCTGGTAAAGCCTGGTGCTGGCTGCTATTTGTCACTCTATGATAGTAATAAGCTGCCGTGGCTATGAGTGCTCTTGTTGGTTTTATATTTCTTTTTTTTTGTTGGGGGAGGGGGCTACTGCATGCAGGGCCACCGAGAGGAGGAGGGTTACTATTTACCCGAGCCCGGACATGGCAGGAGGCCCGGCCTGTTCTATATTTTTTCTTTTCTTTTAAAATATTTTTTTGCGGGGTGAGGGTCGGTGGTTGGCTCCGCCCCCTTCGTTGGTGGTGGGGGGTCAGGGTATTTAAGAAAACAACAAGAAAAAAAACAAATTCTCACATGATCGCGGCTCCGGCATCCCTCTTCCTTCCTCTCTGCTCCGTTTGCACTGAATGTCGGGCATGACGTCATCACATCACGCCCGACATCAGTGAGGAGCGGCGCAGAGAGGACCCAGCAAGAAGACAGAAGACAGAAGAGAAGAGATGAAAGAAGCCAATACAAAGGTAAACAAAAGAACAAAGGTAAGGGGAGGAAAACAGAAAGAGTCGATTGATGAAGTAGGGGGTGAGAGAGAAAGGCACTGAGTGATGAAGAAGGGGGAAAGAAAGGCACCGAGTGATAAATGAGAGGGGGAGGTCAGCAAGGCACAGTGATGAAGGAGAGGGGGGGGTGCAGCATGGCACAGTGTGATGAACGGGAGGGGGCAGCATGGAACAGAATAATGAAGGGGGGCCAGGTGAAGGGGGGAAAGCAGCATGGAAGGCACAGTAAGATTATAAGAGGGCACAGCATGTCTGTGATGAAGGGGCACAGTGTGATTTTGAAGGGGCACAGTGTGATCATAAGGAGGCGCAGCTTTGTGATGATGAAGGGGCACAGTAATGTGTGTGTGTTGGCACAGGGGGCTAGTGGTATACCTACCCGATGGCCATAGGAGGCCGCCTGGAATCTTTTTAGAGGTTTTTTTTAAATAAAAAGAATTATGAGTAGTGCCCCCCTCCCCGGACCGAAGGGGGGGCAGTATGGTGCTAGGTGGCTGGCCGCTCCTCCGGGATTGGCCACCCACCTTACTGTGGCTGTGGATCCCTCTGCTGTTCTGTCTCTCCCTCCTCCTATGTCTGTGGCTGCAGTCTCTGTACAATGGTCACATGAGACATGTCACATGACAGCTGTCGTCCCATGTGTGCAGCGAGAGGAGTCTGCAGCAGGATCAAGGTAAGTGTGTGTCTGTTAAAGTGTGTGTCTCTGTTAAAGGGTGTGTCTCTGCTAAAGTGTTTGTGTCTCTGCTAAAGTGTGTGTTTGGCTGCTAAAGTGTGTGTGTGACTGCTAAAGTGTTTGTGCGACTGCTAAAGTGTGTGTGTCTCTGTTAAAGTGTTTGTTTCTCTGCTAAAGTGTGCGTGACTGCTAAAGTGTGTGTGTGTGTGTGTGGGGGGGGGTGGCTACTAAAGTGTGTGTAGGATAGGAGTGGGGCTGCTAAAGAGTGTGTCGGATAGAAGGGGGTATTGCTAAAGGGTGTAGGAAGGAGGGGGGCTGCTAAAGGGAGTGTAGGAAATGAGAGGGGCTGCTAAAGGAGTGTAGGATAGGAGGGGGGCTGCTAAAGAGAGTGTAGGATAGGAGGAGGTGCTGCTAAAGGGAGTATAAAATAGGAGGGGGGCTGCTAAAGGGTAGAATTTGAGGGTCTTAATATATTGTGTGATGTGAGGGAAGGGAGGGGAGCTGTCTTATTAGTTCATGGGTGGGAGGTTAGGTATTAATTTAATGGTGGAGTTTAGGTTGGGGCTAATTATTTAATTGGTGATATTATTTGTGGGGTGATGGTGGGGTAATTTAATTTATTGGTGGGGCAATTTCATTTAATACTGGGGACTATTAAATTAATATGGGCTGAAGGGCCCTTTAATTTAATGCTGGGGTGGTTTGGGGCTATTAATTGAATGTGGGGATGAGTTTGGGGAGGAGAGCTATTTATTAAATGTGAATATTAATAATTTAATGCCGTGATGTTTGTGGGAAATGGTTATATTAAACGTAAATGCTATTAATTTATTGCTGGGGCTGTTTGGGGGGAGGGAAATAGGTTTATTTATTAAATGGGAATACTATTACTTTGATGTTGGGGTTGGTTGAGGGAAAAAAATATATATTTATTAAATGTATATACTATTAATTTAATGTTGGGGCTGGAGGGAGGCCTTATTATTAAATGTGGGTGCTATTGATTAAATACCAATAATGGTTAGAGTTTTCTAAATTTCATGTACCCATTTTTTTTTCCTAATAGGGCCTCCAACATTCCAGGATCCAGACAAGCAGCAACTGATCCAGCAGCCACAGGTGGTGAAAGTGACAAGTACAGGTAGGAGAGAGCAGGACAGTCTGCCAACTGTCCTATCTGGTGGGGCAGTCCAGAATTTGGGTGACTGTCTCGCTTAGTCAGGATTTGGTCCAACTGAAAGGAAAGTTCAGAGCTATGTCCCGCTTCACATTGTACTGCTCGTAAAGGCAGAGCTGCGTGTACCTAACAGTAGTGCACACAGTATTGCCTGTGTATTTGTCATAAATGGTAACCCACCTGTCTTAAGTGACCCAGGCCCCCGGAACCTTATTCCAGCTCTAGCTATACTTTAGTGGTTCTTGCATTGATTCCATTGCCTGCCTTCTACATTGCATTGGTCCAATTCTCAGATCCCTTTGTTGAACATATGGCCAGCCCCCATTGCACTGACAATATCATTAATCCTTCCTCCTTTGCACTTAGTATATCACCAGCAAACCCTTGGAATAGTTCTTTCCTTCACTTTTACCATTGTCTGCCGACCCTCCCTGCACTGTTATTAAATCAAACTACCACCACCACCAATCACAGGGCACGTTTAGGACTCATACACAATTGTTACAAAATAAGTGTTTTCTTGAAAATGCTTGAAGCATTTTACCTTTGTGGTGATCGCACTGGAAAGCCATTTATCAGAAGGATTATTTTTAATGCATTTTTTGAAAAACACAGTATACATTTTTATATATAAAAGATAGAGATTTGACTGGTAGATTACAGCTCATGATGTCAGGGAAGGATGCAACAGTGCAGTGAGGTGCTTATATGATGCTGTGGCAGACTGATCAAATAGGATTCTGCCAACAAGTTTCGTAATAGTTAAACTTATTAAGCAAAGTCAGATATGCTTCTATGAAGGGAATTTTGGAAGGATGTGCTAGTAGGCAACTAAATAAGTTTGAGCACAAAGGCATAAACCAGTCGCAGATAATGTAAAAGGATTCATGTATTTTTATAGCATAGGACTGGCAGCTTTTTCCCTGCTTTGCCTAAGAAATGACCCACTGTGTCTTAAATCATCACATCCAGGTTTTCCTAAATGTTACTACAACCGAATTCCAGTAGTTCTAATCCGGCCTACTTTTGTGTTGACCCCACCCACAGTTGATTTGGAACCGCCCAAATGAGGCTACTTCAAGAATTTTTTCCAGGACCACTAAGTTCCCAATCCGCCCCTGGTGATTGCACAGTGGTTTTATGGCAATGTAGTGTGTGTGATGGCACAGGGGGCTTGTGGCAGTGTAGTGTGTGTGAGGTAGGTGGTGGCTAATTAATGGGTGCTATTTTGTTTGTGGGGTGATGATGGGGCAATTTAATAGTGGGACTATTAATTTAAGATGGAGTGGTTTGGGGCTATTGAATGTGGGGTGAGTTTGGGGAAAATAAGGTCTTTTTATTAAATGTGACTATGAATTATTTAATGGCAGTGATGGTTGCGGTAAATAGGTATATTTAGGAATAGGAAGGGAAATAAGTTTATTTATTAAATGGGAATACTATTATTTTAATGTTGGGGCTGGAGGAAGGCCTAATTATTAATCGTAGGTGCTATTGATTTATCGCCCGGGCTGTTTGGAATTTTTTTCCAAATAAGGCCCCCAACATTCCAGGACCCAGACAAGACGCAACTAAAGAAACTGTAATTACTAAAACAGTCTGTGAAATGTTGTGATTCTAGTGGGACAATCCCAATTTTTGGTGACTGTTCTGCCCAATGTAAGGAGCAGGCCCAGACTATGTACCATTATATACACACTGCATTCTTTATATACTACACTATGGTGCTAGATGTCCTGAAATTCAGGAGTGCTGGGACATATGTCACGCTCTGGCGAACGGGCACTGCACCCTTGTGCCAATGGTGTACACAACAATGCAGTTTTTCTTTTTGTAGGAGGGTGGCCTAGTGCTTTACACCTGCTAGTCCCACCCAAATGATGCATAACCATGCCCTCAATTGCATGAACACAGCCACTCTCACTTTTGCGGCGGTGAATTTTTTTTTGCCATGTTCAACTATAAGAGGGACCCAATGAAGTTTTGTACTGGGGCTCTAAATTCCTCTTGGCAGCCCTGACTGCATGTATAGTAAATCAATGCAGGAATTTATGCCTAAGAGTTCATTTTACATTCAACTCTAAATCGCACCTATTATGCATATGTTTCTACAAATTGAGTCAAGAATGGCGATCTTAAAATCATCCAGTAGTTTGTAGCATGCATTACTTACAAGTGGGCAAAGTTTCTCAAGTAAGGTTTCAGTCTGTAGCTATATATTTAATTATAATTATGGCTTAAATCAAATAACACATAAAAAAATTATTTTATTTTTAACTGGCAACCAAACTAAACTGCCTCTTAGATATGCTGTCGTGCTCAATGTATGGCACTACAGAATCTGTGGTGCCAATAACATTTAAAATTGATAATAATAAAAACTGAAAAACTTATAGTTACAAAATTATCGCAAGGTGGTATAACAGCCCCCTATGCCATACATTATAAAAAGTGTTCCTCAAATTTATTTGAGTCCAAAGAGTAGGATGACTTGCTTCATATTTCAAGCTCATGATCTGGTACAGAATATCCCTCCTCTGTAGCAAAATTGGAAATACATTTACTCTTTGGAGCAAAAGAATAAGAGAACAAGAAAATTATGAACTAAAGCATATTTTATACCAGTGACTACTTCATACAGAGTACATAAATAATTTGATAATATATATTGACGATGTTGTCTCTTTTAAATGACTGTACTTTTACACATTAATATGCTGGATAGCTTTATATCTCACCTCTCCCATTTTAATTAATTCATTGCTTTTATTTTTAAAATATTTACACAGAAAACACATGTAGCCAGAAAAAGAATTTGCAGTATCAATCGATAATTTTAAGGGAAACACACTGCAAAATAACGGAAAAATTTACTAGCTATCAATGCTGGCCTAGCATAATTTGAAGTGTATAAACTACAGGTCTAAGAGACAAATTATGGGGCCAAATGCACACAGTCCTAGAACTCTAATATACCTTAAAAAAACATGGACCATGCCCTCCCCTGAACTTCAAATATGCTAATTTATGCCAAATTCAGATAAAACTTTACCAGGAGTCCTTTTCTCCCTTTGGAGAGGCTCATATTAATATTTCTTCATAGGAAGTATTGCCTGAAAGTCTTTCTAGCACTACTCATTGTATGATTGAGATAACTTGTGGTAAGAGAATAGCCAGTTTCATGAAGGTCTACACTAGCCTCTCTTTTTTATATTTGCTTACTAACCACAGGCCACATAGTGGACTACCTTGGGCTGGATCACTGGCCTACCTGCAATTTTTTTCCCTTTAAAAAATTCCTAATAGGCTGCTGAGTCGAGTCTAACCCACCTGCTTAAATTTGCCAGCCCTCCCCTGCATAGTACACTATAATCCCCATCATGATATGCTTATTTAATCTGGTTTTAATGTAGTATTTGAGACCCCAGTCCATTCGCTATAGAGTGTGGACCTCTATAGCGAATGGACTGGGGCTTCCCTCACTGCTGGGCCCCATAGCTGGCTTACATTCTGTAACCAATATTTTTTCGCTCCTGTTTTATTATCTCTAAAAATATTTGGTGGTCCCACCACCACATTCCTCATGAGGCCAAAAGTAAAGGCACTGTTTATTTATTGTTTACTTATTTAATTTTTTCTTAAAGCCTTTCTATTTATTTTGCTTTGGATATCATTTGTATTTCCAGACTACATTTTATTCAATAGAGGTATTTCATTGATACTGATATATAATTTATGCTATTTTGTTCTTGCTGTTCCCACAATATCATATTATATACAATCTTTTGAAAAGATCAACAACCACACCTTCACCAAAGAAAATGTTCTCTATTGACAAGTATCTAGTTGTGGTAAACATTGACACACATAATACATTTAATGACATACACTGTAAAACAAAAATATTGACTGTGGGGAAATATTTAGAACACAATATTGGTAGGAAGTGTTAAACTTTCTTACTGCTCCATCTGTCCCTCCACTCCGACACCTTTCCTTTTTCCATAGCTTCTCTTTGTTATCAAATCCTTCCTCTGTGTAAAACCTCACTTTTTAGTGCCCTTCACTCTCTCACCATCTGCGATGAAGTGCTCTGGCACATGTAGTGTGACCTTCACGGTGAGTGGGCAGGATATTTGCGACCCACACACCACAGCCAACACGCAGGCACTCACCCCGACCAACGTCAGGGCTGTTCGGCTCAATGGACTCTTCAGAGCACCTGAAGTGGAAAGAGAAGAGAAAGCAACATACTCATTAATATTAGAAAATACTTAGAGATGCTTAGAGCAAACATATACAGATACTATAATAAAAACAGCCATTAAGGAATGCTTGGGGCTGTCCTGAGAGTAAAACATTAATAAATATTTGCACTGTCTAGATAAGCTAATATGTCTTTATATGCTATCAAAATTCTGTGGTTCTATGTACATTATACAGATGTTACAAACAAACACAGTTTCAGATATAAAAGAAACACAGAAAAAATCCGCACTGGGTCAGGACATCCTTATCGCCATATATTCATTCTATTGTTAATATAGGTGAGGGGATGCTCTTCTCACTAGTAAATCTCAACCACAAATATGTCATAGATAGCGCATCAGCTGGCCATATTATATTTGGCCTGATAAGGAACTACATAAGATATCTAGAGCATAATCTAGTAAATATTGATGTAAAGATCGGCAAGCGATTGACAGGGAGCTCTAGCGACACTGCCGTTTACTGGGCCCACTTCTTGGTTTTGACGTCATACGTGATGTCAGTATGACATCACAACCCAGAAGTGGGGCCAGGAAACGTCAGTGCCGCTAGAGCTCCCTGTCAATCGCTTGATAAGCTCTACATATCTTATGTAGTTCCTTATCAGGCCAACTACAATATGGCCAGCTGATGTGCTATCCTTGACATATTTCTGGTTGAGATGTAGCCGTTGAATCATACTCCTTTGGGATAACTAGTTAATTAATGGTTGAGGTTAATGCAATGGGAGATTGTCTCATTTAATATGAAATGTACCCTCATCTACACGATAAGTAATATCGCTAGCACATTGAGTTACCGGCTATCTAATTAACATCAACAAAGAATAACATTAGACATTTATTGGACTGCAAATGCAGTACTTTTTGAGAACTTTTTTGTTCTTATTAAGACAAGTATAGAAGAGATTAATAAAGTACATATCCCTCAAGTACAGTTTGCCAGCGATTTTGGGAGTGGATATTTAAGGAATCCTTTTTAGTCATGTGTAACTACTGACAGTCAATTAATTCCGTTTTCAGTTTGGGAGATACCTGGAACATGTGAAAATATTATGAGAGTATGTGTAATAAAAGTGACACCAACACACACACGGTTGAATACTTTATTAATGCAATATAATTGCCCATAAATGCTATCAGAGTTATACAAGTGGCAAGCAAACATTGTGGATATATACTAATAAATGTAGTAAGATTTATCACAACATCAATGCTTGCTAATAAGGATCTCACTCACTGGTCCCACCAAGGGGTTGATCAGTTTTATATACACAATTTTATATCAAATCACTTACTTCTTTATATGTATTAATATTTCACCGCTATGGACCAAGGTTTAATTATATGCTAGGGGAATAATCATGAATGTTTTTAACAATACCAATAATAAATATGTAAAACCATGTGTTTTATAATTTTTCTGACAGGATAGGAGTGCATTCTTATGTCCACATCATTTTGTCTTTCTTCCACAATTTCAGATATGAAAGGGAAATTAATAAAAACTGATAAACAATTAACAGCAAAAAAAAGTGTTGTAACCGATAACAACCAAAAATGTACCAAATTTGAAATTTTTAGCACGATTTTTGATACCTGAGAAATGGCAGGAACATATTTCAATCTTTCAACCACTCTATGATTGGTTGATGATTCAACCAATCAGAAGTTGTTATTATTATTATTATTATTATTATTATTATTGTTGTTGTTGATGTGTAAGACTCTACAGTTCTTAATAGTGCCAGACAGTATAGATAAAAGGACATATTAAAAATAGGCACATACATGGTAGACAATATAACTGCAAACATGAAAACAAATGGTGTGGAGGGCCATGCTCATTTGAGAGCTTATATTTTAATTGGAAAAGGGCACAGCTGAAACAAGAGGCATTAGTCTGGCTCAGAGTGGAGTTGAGGACAGTTGTGATGGTGCTTTAGAGTGGGTAATATAGGTGAGAGTAAAGTAAGCTCTAATAAATAGATGGTATTTCAGAGAGTGTTTAAAATTTGAAGACTAGGTGTAAAATTTAAGGCTGCATTGTAGGAAATTCCATATGTGGGAAGCATAGGAGTGAAAGGTAATTACCAAAGAGGAGGCAAGGATCATTTTAGAGTTAGGTCTAATGGTGAGCGGGATAATGAAGGGGGGGAACAGTGTGATAATGAAAGTGGGGACAATGTGATAATGAAGGAGTGAAATTGTGATAATGAAGGGAGGGAAACAGTGTGATAATGACAGGGGGGAAGGGAAAGAGTGTGATAATGAAGGGGGGCATTGTGATAATGAAGGGGGGTAGTGTGATAATGAAGGGGGAACAATGTGATAATGAAGAGGAGAACAGTGTGATAATGAAGGGGGGTAACAGTGTAATAATGAATGGGGGGCAGTGTGGAAATAAAGGGGGGCAGTGTGATAATGAAGAAGAGGCGAAGAGTATGATAATGAATGGGGGGACAGTGTGATAATGAAGGGGGAACAGTGTGATAATGAAGGGGGGTGGGGAAACAGTGTGATGGTGATGGGGTGAAACTGTGATAATGAAGGGAGGGGAACAGGCTGATAATGACAGGTGGTGGATTAACTGTGTGATAATGAAGGGGGCAGTGTTATAATGAGGGGGGTGGAGAAACAGTGTGATAATGAAGGGGGAACAGTGTGGTAATGAAGGGGGGATAGTGTGATAATGAAGAGGGGGCAGTGTAATAATAAAGGGGGTGGGGAAAAAGTGTGATAATGAAGGGGTGAAACTGTGATAGTGAAGGGAGGAGAACAGTGTGATAATGAAAGGGGGCTGGGGAAACAGTGTGATAATGAAAGGGGGGGAAACAGTGTGATAATGAAGGGGTTAAATTGTGATAATGAAGGGAGGGAAACAGTGTGATAATAAAAGGGAGGTGAGGAAACAGTTTGATAATGAAGGGGGTGAAACAGTGTGATGATAAAGGGGGGTTAAAGAGGTTACAGTGTGATGAAGGGGGAACAGTGTAATAAAAGAGAGGGTTACAGTGTGATGAAGGGACAAAAATGTGTTGAAAGAGAGGGCACAATGTGATGATGAAGTGGGGGCACAGTGTGATGAAGGAGATCACCATTAATGTGCCAAAAATGCTAAATTTTATTCGAAATAATACCTTTTCTTCATTTATATTATTCATATAACAATAAATGTTCGCTGTTTAATGTATGTATTTATATTAATTTATTTATGAAAGTTTATTGTATGATCTGTATTAAAAGAATAAAAGCATTATTGAATGAACAAATAATTTATAAAAGGAGGAGGCGCAAATTTATTTTTTGCAGGGGGGGGCGCTAGACATGCTAACATCGGCCCTGGTTATTAGGGTGATGTGGAAGTTAAATTGTGCTAGATGCAAAACTAGATTAGATCCTGAGATCTGATGGAAATCGGAGGAAATCAAGTTGATATGGAAGTTCAATTGTTAGATGCAAAGTTAGATTGCATCCTGAGATCTGAGGGAATATTCTAGACAGTTTAATTCCTGGTAGCTAGGTCCAAGGGGCTGGTTTACTCACTGGCAGGAGTTATGTCACAACTGTATAAAAGATGAGCTGTTTGAGCATGATTTGTATCATTCTGATGTTCCATTGGACCTGACCACTGATACCTTTAATCAGTGGAACTGTCCTTGTCAGGACCCTTGAGCAATAAACATCACTCTGCTTCAAAGACGTGCTTGACAACTTCTTCAATATTGCTGTAATCCTGTGACCTGCAGATTAGACCCTAAATCTAATCCATTCACCGACTGTTCTGAGGTTTGGAACCAAGTTTTCCAGTACCACCGCTCTGACTGCTACCCATGCAGCTCTGGTCAGTGTGATAGGGTAGGTGGGATCCATCCACAGCAACCCTGATCCATAGTAAGAGGTCGTGAGTTACCAGCCCAAGTGTAACAGCACAGGAGTACACTAGCAGTGACAGTTACCCAGAAGGAACCTTGCTCTGAGCACCATAAAGGAGCTCAGTGGTGGCAGCATTATAAGACCCTCCTACTGAGGCAAGAGGGCGCATTTGGGATAACATAAGGGAACGGTGGCAAAGTAAGCCCAGCCAGTTCCCAGCAACAACAGACAGAGTGGCATAGGCGGTCCATCCTGTCCCACAAGGTGTTTGTTTTTTACTTTATTATTCATTATCATCTTTTTTATTAACTCTATTTAATTGTATAGTTCCAGTGGTGGAGCTACATCTGGAGAGTCACAGGTGGACTAGGAATACCTATGTATTATGCCCACCACCCAGGTAGAAACGTAATAGAAACAAAAGCACACCGCTGAAAAGCTTCATACATTCCAAGTTTCATGGATCATCTTTAAGCTAATATATAAATTTTGGTGGCTAAAGTACAGAAAATCTTCTGAAAGTATTCACCTCTATTATATAACTACTCTATCTCAAAATTGGTTGAATGACTTTGCCTCTTAACAAAAAGAAGAAAACAAAAAAATAAAACCATTGCCAATGGTTCTACATGTCAATGTTCATGCAGATAGGATGCACTATTCAAAAGTTATTAGTCCCAGGTCTATCAGAAAGCATAATTGAATTTGTAACTATCAACTTATAGACTGTCCTTTTGCAATTACTTTGCTCCTTGAAACTATTATTTTGTTGGCACAGCATTTTATGAGGAAATTATTGATTTTCTTGATTTATTCATTAGATTGAATGAAATTATTTCATATTATTTCTTTCTTTTCTTTTTTTTTTCCTCCTCTAAATTTCCAGGATATGAAGTGCTTAAAAAATCCAAATCTTGTAAATATACACACATCACAGGAACACTTGGGGGTAAATGTATCATACCCCGGTTTTGTCAACTCCCGCGAGTTCGGCGTCTTCGCAGCTTAAATTTAAAGCGGCGCTGCCTTGTAAAGGGAAACTTCCCTTTAAAAGGCAGCGTCGCTTTAAATTTAAGCTGCGAAGACGCCAAACTCGCGGGAGTTGACAAAACCGGGGTATGATACATTTACCCCCTGCAGTCTAGCTAACCTGGTAATTCCTATTGTAGGCAAGAGTGAATGTTTATTGCTGTAATCTACTGTCACATTATAAGTGCATTTTATAGAGATTTTATCTATTAAACTAAGTTTGCATTTTATATTTTGGAGTCTCACTTCTCATTTTCCAGTGCCAGTGCAATGATCAGCTTTTTACCATTGTGAACTACAATAACAATATCTAAACAAACTTACAGAATTGAGAAAATCTAGATAACAAAATATATACAATAGGTAAGAATAATAAGCCTGATTCATTAAGGAAAGTTAAGTAAAAAATTAAGTAAGTATTCTTCTGGACAAAATCATGTTACAATGCAAGGGGTACAAATTAGTTTTATATTTTGCACGTAAATTAAATACTGTCTATTTTTCATGTAGCACACAAATATCAACTTTAAATTTCAGCGTACAAATAAGCTATCAAGTATTTGTGTGCTACATGAAAATACAGACAGTATTTAACTTATGAAAAGAATGTGCTGAAATTGATTAAAATTTTCAACAAATTGTTCATTGATGTTAAACATACACATACTGAGGACCAATATTTAATAAATCTCATCTTCAGTTCCATCAGTGTGAGGAATTTGCCCCCCCCCCAATGATCAGAATGGTAGGGCGCGGCGGCAACGTCAAAGGGGGCGAAGCCACAGTCTAGGAGGCGTGGTCAACATGGGGCATGGCTGTGTCACTTTAAACATGTGATATTGGGGGAGATTCAATTAGAAGAAATATACGTGCAGTGTTTCTGGAACGGCCACAGAGACACCTTGCACGTATTTTGTTAGTGAAATATCCACTGATTTTTGAATAGTTGTGCGAGCAAAAATGAGTGGATATTTTTACATACTACCAGTAAAAATGCGCAGCCGCAATATTCTTGAATCTCCCCCATTATGTATTAAAACAGGAGATGCTCACTGACCCCCATGTTTTGGTTTTGGATATGGATTATCGTCGTGTTTTGGATTTGGTTTTGCCAAACCGTCATTGCGTGTTTTAGTTTTGGTTTTGTTTGGTTTTGTTTTGCTATTTTGATTAAAAATCAATGTTTTTGGGCCTAAAATAATAAAATTTAGTGCTCCACCTGTTTATTGGATAAGTTATGTAATTGTAAAGCTAATAAATTATCCAAAAAACAGTTTAATTCCTGGTAGGCCTTCATTAATTCGACACACAAACCAGATTGTCTTCCTCTCCTTCTATGAATATTGGCAATGCAGCCATCGTCTTTGGATGCAAATTACACCATACACTTATACTTAAATATGTAAAGAAATGGACAAAGGCAGTTTGGTGTCTGTCTCTCTAGGCCCCCCTCCAGTTGTAGAAAATACAAAAAAAATCAGCCGTTATAGACTGTACAATATTAATTGAAATGGAGAAAGCCAGTTTGGTTTCTGTCTCTCTAGGCCCCCATCCACCTGTATAAAATACCAAAAAATTCAAATCAGCCCAGATGTCAAACTCTTGTGGTCTGCCACCTGCATCATCTCTGCTTGTGGTTTTTTGACTGATTTTAAAAGACTGTGTAGTTTGACATCGCCTTCCCCAGATGGCGTACTGGGAACACTACCATCAGGACTGGTGACAGAACCTGGTTGCTCATTCTGCTAATATGTGGACTGCTTAGAATCCATTATGAGCCCAATGCACTTGTAGTGCTACAAATTGTTTTAGATACTGCTGACAAATATGACTTTTGACAGCCACAAAAATGAATGCAAAAGAATGGGGGACACCCCAAAAGCACTTGGGAGTACTAAATATTATATTTTTAGTCTGCTGAAAAATAGTACTTTTGACAGCCAGAAATATTAATGCAAAAGAATGGGGGACACCCCAAAAGCACTTGGGAGTGCTAAATATAATATTTTAAGTCTGCTGACAAATAGGACTTTTGACAGCCAGAAATATTAATGCAAAAGAATGGGGGAGACCCCAAAAGTACTTGGGAGTGCTAAATATTATATTTTAAGTCTGCTGACAAATAGGACTTTTGACAGCCAGAAATATTAATGCAAAAGAATGAGGGACACCCCAAAAGCACTTGGGAGTGCTAAATATTATATTTTAAGTCTGCTGACAAATAGGACTTTTGACAGCCAGAAATATTAATGCAAAAGAATGTGGGACACCCCAAAGCACATGTAGTGCCAAATATTGAAAAAAAAGACTCCTCTATCCTCCTCTCTTCTCTATCAATTGTTATCAGAATTGTAATCAGAATTGTATTCTCTGTCCCTGCTCTAATCAGCCTGTGACTACACCCTGCTCTCTCCCTCTGTCAAATGGCGATGAATTGCTGTGGAGGCAGGTATTTATAATTTTCAAATATCGCGAGAACTGAGCCCCGAGATCCGACGACGGCACGATGACGTTCAGCCTCAATTTGGCTTCCTAGCAGGCGGGAGAGTACCGAGCCAAGAAGGCTCGGTACTCGGATAGGCAAAGTTCGGGTGGGTTTGGTTCTCGGGGAACAGAGCCCGCCCATCTCTAATTAAAACAGTGTTGCTCTCACTTACCTGTTATTGCAGTTTTCACAAAACACTCCAGACACATCATGCCCTCCCGCTCAGACACATCATAACTTCCAAACACTTCATTAACCCCCCAAATACTTCATTAACCCCCCAAACACTTATTTTACCACCCAGGAATATCATTAGCCCCCCAAATACTTCATTAAGCCCCCAAAGCACATCACTAAACCTGCCAGAACACATCATTAGCCCCCCAAGAACATCATTAACCCCATCAACATATCATGAACCCAACCCAAACACATCAGTAAACCCCCCAAACACATCATTAACCCCCCAGGAACTTCATTAGCCCTCTAAACACTTCATTAACCCTCAAGAACATCATTAACCCCATCAACACATCATGAACCCAACCCAAACACATCAGTAAACCCCCCAAACACATCATTTACCCCCAGGAACATCATTAAACCCCCCAAACACATAATTAAACCCCACAAAACACATCATTAAAACCCCAAAGCATACTTGCCGAAGTTGTGCTGATCCTGCAGAGTGAGCAGTACAGCTGTAAATCTCATGACAGCTCCCTTCCTCCCCATAGATCCAGACACTGCCCCCCACCACGCGTGTGTGCAAGCTCGTCACCCGCGCACAGGGGAAAAAAAGGACTTTAAAAAAAACAATGAAAAAAATATAGTTTACCTGCCGGCGGAGGACCGGGCCCATGTAATCTGTACCTGCTCCCCACCCTTTCGTGCTACACATTTGCTTCAATAAGTTGGAGTACCACAAAGCTCGATCCTGGGCTCTCTGCTGTCCTCTACCTAACTATTTTCTTGTAAAACATATATGCTTCTTTGAATTTCAGTGTCACCTCTATGTGGATGATACCGACATTTATCTTTTCTCTTTGGATCTACCACCATCTGCGTTGCCCGCATTGCTGAATGTCTGCTTGCCATGTCATCTTGGATATCTTCTGACCACCTCAAACTCACTCTTTCAAAAACTGAGCTAATAATATTCCCATAAGTCAACAAAAACAAGCTACCTTATAGTTGTGGACAACACAAACATAAACAATGCCACCCAAGCTTGCAGCCTCGGAACCCTGACTGGATCATAAAACCTCACTAAGCACTTGTTCCCATTGATATCTAGCTAGACCAAATGTTTATACCAGTTCTGTTTTATTACAGTGTTTGTCCCCAATTGCAAAGCACTGCATTACATAATTAAGATAAATAAATAATGGTTTCTTTGCTGCTGTGTCATCTGCTACCACATGTACAGCTGCATAAACACTTCCATAGGACAGGTTTTTTACTTAAAAGGATTCTGTGTCCCCAGCATCTAGAATATTTAGCACTGTTAGTTTTGGTCAGGAAGGCCATAAGTTAAAGGTTGCTTATAAGGCAGAAACACAAAGGGCCTGATGCAGAGTTGAACGCAAGTTGGGAGTAATTTACGGACCAATAATACATCCAACTCTGTATCTGCAGCATGTGCGACTGCTTTGCGGCTGGCATACTTCAACCCTCATACACAAGGTCGTAAATGCAATAAAGCTTTGAAAACAATTGTTTTCATATGGAAAAACACATTTACTATTAGGCTGTTATGACAAACAGTGCGGCACAAACTCATAGAACTGGTAGAAGAGGTCTTCACCTTTAGCAGCCACCTTTCCTGTAGAGCCTGGTTATGCTCACAGGTACTCAGATACCCCCAGGACTTAAACTCAGAGTAGTATAATTTTATACTCACACAGCTGCGCACAGGTACAGGAGGTAACACATGGAACAGAGGTATGCCAGCGATCTGCTGACTGGACGGAGCACCGGAGGAGATGTCAGGCCCAGCAGGGTATGTTGAGAGTGTGTGACGAAAAGCGCTGAATATGTACTTTTTATCCCCATGTCCTCCTCCAAATACATTTAATAAATAGCTCTCCTCTCCGCAAACTCAGCACCACATTCAATTAATAGACCCCAAGCTACCCCATCTTAAATAGGCTCCACAAATTAATTAAATTGTCCCAACATCACCCCACAAATAAAATATCACCCATTAAATAATTAGCCCCCACCTAAACACCACCATTAATTTAATAGCCTACCTCCCACACACATTCAATTAAGAGCCCCCCTTCAAATTCTATATTAAGAACCCCCCCTCCCTTCCATCCCTCGCACATTATATTAAGAACCCTCCCTCCCTTCTATCCCTCACACATTATATTAAGAACTCCCCCCTCACACATTATATTAGGAACCCCCCCTCCCTTTCATCCCGCGCACATTATATTAAGAACTCCCCCCTCACACACTATATTAAGAACCCCCCTCCCTCACACAATATATTAAGAGCCCTTCCTCACACAATATATTAAGAACCTCCCCGCACACTATATTAAGAACCCCCGCACACACACTATATTATGAACCCCCCTTCCATCCCTCACACACTATATTAATAACCCTACCTCCCTTCCATAACTCAACAGGTCTGCACCTCCCTTCTCCCAAGCTGTGAACTATAAAAACATATACTTTTTCTAGTCCATTGGTTCCCCATATTTCTCAGTCATATTTATACTTGTATATATTCTATTTTGTAAGTAGTTGAAATGTCTGCCAGCATGGTTTTCTTATCTTGCAAACTAATCCATTGTCTTAGCCTAGGCTAAAGGATTATTGTCCACAAGTCCTGTATGAATGTACAACACACAAGGGGGTCTCTTGTCTTTGTTTAGCCATGGGTCTCTGTGTGCTAGCACAGAGAAAAGGTCAACAGATAGATCTAGATGTTTAATTACAGAGAACTGCATTGTGTATTTAAAGGTAATGTGTCTGGATTGTGACCTCACTTGTTTAAACAACATCTGCTGTATAGTCACAGAACAATACTTGTCACTAATTAAATCAGGAGTGACTCATCTGCTATCTGCCCTTTGTCTGTATGTTTACCTGTGAAAAAGTAAACACAGAAAAGGACCAATCAGGCAGGTCCTTAAACTCCTAAGGTGGTCATTTTTGCTTTTAAAAACCAGCTCCAGAAATCAGCAAATTAGCATTCACTACCCAGTGATAGCTGAAGTCAGGCCGGCATTGAGATATAGATCTCTGCCCCTGACAGGAAAGGGACAATCGTTCCCTGAAGTACTGCCTTTGCCCTGATCTACAACTCCAGGTCTTGGGGAGCTGTGTGTATGCCAAAGGCGGAGTGACAGTGACTCAGGGTCACTACCTTTACTGGTAGCTTTAAAGGAGAGATGGGAGGAGCTTGAATGGATAGAAAGCAGTCCCTGAGAGTGACTAGGAAACTGGTGAGGTGTTTTCATTATACCCTGTATGTTGTCTGTGCCAGACCGTAGTGTTTCAAGTTATTACTTAAATATGTTTATTGTTGTTTGGTGCTACCATTTTGCTAAATAAACTTATTCATTTTATTTTGGATACTTGCCTGGGTGATTTTGAACCTTGGATAGGTCGTGTAGGTCAGTTGTGCACCGCATAGGGTTACGTTAAACCCGGTATTCTCACACACCCCAATCCCACCCTGTATTAACAAACCCCTACCCTCCACCTTCACACTTATGCGTAAACTTACACTTACCTTGTAACAACCGCTGTCTGAGAGATGCAGACAGCCTCTCCTGCCGCTCTGCATGTGCGGCTGCTTCCTCCTACCAGTGCTATAGACAGGAGTCACATGGGATGCGCATCAGGTGACAGGTGACGTCCCATGTGAGCCCTGTTTATAGCACCGATAGGGGGAAGAAGCCACACACAGGGATCCGCGGACACATTAAGGAAGGTGGCTGGTCCCGAAGGAGGGGCCTGCCACCCACTACCACACTGACCCCCTCCACTAGCTCCTGGTCCAGGGTGGACTCACAATTTTTTATTTTATTTAAAACACAAAAAAGACATTCGGTGGCCTCCTGAGGCCAGTGGCCTACCAGGAAAAGTCCAGGTAGGTTGTATGATCAATCCGCCCCTGTATGTGATTATGTTATCTGAGGTATTCATGTTAGCCCTACAGGTTCCTATTGTTTAATCATACTAAACTGCATATTGTTGAAGCTCCCTTTCCACTGCACAATAAACCTTTCTAACATGTGAAAACGTAATACTGTAAATTGCATGTAAAGACTCAGATACAGTTGTTAATTTGGCAAAATTGGGTCACAGATTAATTATAATAAATTATTGGTGGAGTAAGCAAAATTTGAAACAGCTAATACAAGTGAATACTGAACCAAATGAGTGGATGACCAAATGGCCCCAAATTCACAAAACTAAGGAACATCTCCCTTACTGAGTGACCACACCCTGTCTAGGCTCACAATGAAGTGCCCTCACAAAGCAGGTCAAGAGGCCTCCCACACAAAATTACCATGAGACACCTTATCTTCAAAGGGGGCAGTGACTTACAGTCAATCAGTGATAGCGCCGTATATATCAGTCGCTGAATGCAGTAATTTGCTGCCAATTGTACCTGCTCTGTATCAATGAGAGAAAAAGGTTAGTAACACGAAAAACAGAAAATAGACTACAGCCAAACAAGTGGAAGGCCAAATGGTTCTGAATCCACAAAACCAAGGAACACCTTCATCTTCATATCAAATGTTGTCCAGACAGACAAATAAACAACATACACCAGCAAGGAGGGAGGAGGGGTTAACCCATATACCCATTTGAAGGTAAAAAAAACTATAACACAATGGAGGCACAAAGCTACTCAGGCCTTTGCCTGAGGAAAAAGTAGGAAGAAATCTCTTCATGCCCTCACTAAAAGTGACAAGCAGCAAAACCTTGGGTTACTGGAGTAGGGGGTCATGCATACACTTTCCAGAAGGCCTGATATATGTTAAGGAGGCATCAGGTTTCCATTACCTTACTTGTTGCGATGGAAGGCATGTTAAAAGCTGCAGCTGTAGCCGCCCCAAACTTAAATGAATGGGTGTAATATTGTTTTGGGTCCAAGCCAATAATGGCAATGGACCACACAAATAAGTCAAATCAAATCGAAGTTTAGGCAGTGTGAAGCATCCCCTTGGAACAAAACATGTAAGATACCCTGTGAGAATGTGTAAAACCCTGCGGTATAAAGGCTACCGACTCTGTTCTAAATCATTTGGACATATGGGGGTAAATGTATCAATCTGAGAGTTTTCCGGCGGGTTTGAAAATCCAATCAGATGCTAGCTATCATTTATTTAGTACATTCTACAAAATGATAGCTAGAATCTGATTGGTTGCTATAGGCAACATCTCCACTTTTCAAACCCGCTGGAAAACTCTCGGCTTGATACATTTACCCCATGGTCTGAGTCTGCATGTGAATCGATGGAGACCAAAGCCCGTTACCTAAATAGTACTTCTAGGAGCTCTGAATTTCGTCAAACAGCGAATGTCCTTGCAGTAGGGCAATTTAAAAAGACAATAGCTGTAGGTGATCCCCAGACTGTAAAATATCCTTTCTGCTAATCATTATACTGTATATATATTTACAGGGCAGTAGTACCACCTAGAACACAAAGCAGAAAAGTAGACAAGTGTCGCCTTGAGGCGCACCTAAGACAGTGTTTCAGTAACAGTATGTCACGAGCCGCGGCGGTACTCACAGCCACCGTGGCTCGCTTCCTGCCTGCCCCAGCGCCCCGGCCGTCACCATGATGACCGGGACGTTACTTCTCTCCAACTCCCGACCGTTGCCAAGGCAACGGCCAGACGCTGCTCCAGCGCGGCGTCCCGGCAGCCGGGCGCGCACGCGCATACTGTGATTATTAGATTCAGCTTGTAGGACTGAATTAGCAGGCATTAGCCTGCAGGCGTGTATGACAGGGCTAAGCCCTGATTGGTCTCTAGTGTAGCAGGCAATTAGCCTGCAGGTGTGCACTGTCCAGGGGCAAGCTCTGATTGGTCCATCTAGGTATTTAAGGCAATGAGGTCTGCTGCCTCATTGTCGGTTATAGCTTCTGTGCTCCAGTCTGCTGGCCTGCTTGTTCCTGTTCCTGTATTCTGATACTGCTTCTGATTTCCCGTGTATGACCCTTGGCTTTGAATTGGACTTTGCTTGTGTTTCCTGTGACCCTGATCTCTGGCCTGTTTACCGTTTCTGCTATCCGCCTGTGACCCCTGACCTCAGCTTGTTTACCGATACTGTTGTCTGCTGACGGCCTTTGACCTCTGCGTGGACCTCACTCCGCTTGCCTGGGTTCTCCCCAGCCGGTACACACTTCACGACCCTCTGTCAGTCTGCGGCCCAGTCTGTCCCCACCATCAGGGGCTCCAGTGAACACCTGATTGGCAGAGTAGATTCCGGGTTGTGTTGTGCCGGCTGGAGGGGTTCCTAACACAGTATTAACATTTTTAAATTGTAGTGGGTAAAAGACAAGACGCTGGAATGTTCTCATTGTTTTATTACCATCTAAAAGAGTGTTATAATATGTCCTCTGATTAGAAATCAATGTAGGTAACAAGCCAGGGCCATCTTAACAACATTATGGGCCCCTGGACAGAGCAGTGCACCGGGGCCCCTAGATATAGATATAGATATAAATATATAGATGTATACAGATACAGATATAGATATAGATATATAGAGATAGATAGATGTACTTGCTCAGTGACTCTTGTAGGTTTTTTTCTTTTGCAGGATAATTTATTCTCATTAAGAGCCGTGCCTATGGGGCCCCCTTGCCCGTGGGGCCCCCGGGCAGCTGCCCATAGTGCCCAATGGAAAAGATGGCCCTGTAACAAGCGGTACGTTGTGGTGCACAAATATATATATAGATATAAGTCGATTGAAAGCACTGGGTATTCCACTCAGTAAGACATGGAAGTATTGCATCTCCATTGCATCTCCATGAAGCTAGTGTTTCAGCTAATTTATTAACATGTGTAAAGTGTAGTGAGTTAAGAACTGTACTTGGGCATGATCACGTTGTTATGGCTTCATCAAAATAGTATGGCATAATATGCCCTAAATATAGAAATGAGAGTAGCGTACTATTAACCGAGATAAGTATTTACAGTATAGAATTTTACAGAATAAAGAGCTGTCAAACATTCTTGGAATCACAAAATCATTGGAACCATGAGTCCTTAGATTGGGTGACACAAATTTAAAAACTGGCAATTTAAAAACTAGACAAATTAGGTAAAATTATACTGGGTCAACAGGGAACATGAATTGTAGAGCCCAACAAGAGAGCTATATATTGCACTCACGGGCTGTTAGAGTTATTGATAAATCTGGGTTAGTTATAATAGCATCCAGAATAGGCTCAGTCTTGTAGACTAGCTATGTCACGTAATTGGCGAGACACTGAGCAGCAGGTAGTTATGATAAACCAGCAATCCCTTCAATATTGTGTGATACAACAACACAACTTTGAAATTGCTCAAGGTAGTCACCTACAATGATAGATATACCGCGAAGGTACAATGGGTGAACATAAGGACATGTAGGGCCTGATTCATCAAGGCACGTATATGCCGATTTTGTGCATATCGTACGCAACATTACTCTATAAATGTCCAGAACTGGCAGAAACATCCATAAATGCAGTCCTTTTCCGTGCGCATGCGAGTGCAAAGGACAAAGGACACTTATTACAGCATACGACTTCAGAGAGGGAAGGGGCATTTTGCCGTAGCCAATGAACAATAGGGGCGCGCTAAACTCAATTTCAAGCAGCTACGTCCAAACCCAGCTCTGAGCATCTCAAAGTTACTTGTAATCCACATAGGTATTGAACGTATCCTGCAGCGTCTTGGGTAGTGGAGCACAGAAGACCTACACCTGAATTCAACAGCACACTTATCTTGAGATATGTGACTTGATGAATTTGGGCGAATTCAAATCCTAAATACATGCATACAATACTGAAGGCTGGTTGTGCTCAGAATATGTGCCTTGATGAATCAGGCCCGCTTAGTTGATATCCAACAGTTACAAAGATAGGTACTCATCATCCCTCATGAGCCACATCTGCGTTTTAAACCCAAGTTGATAATATCTAATTTTAGTCAATTGTGACACATGAATTAGTGCACAATTCACATGGACACATAAATGGAGGACACTAGATCCCCTGTGGATGGGTTGACTCACGTGTCATGCTATATGCTTTGTCAAGGAAAACTGAATGCTAACAGAGCGGTACAAATAAACTTGTATCAACCAATCATTAGATAACTTGATAATGACACCTCGGCTATAGGTGTACCTGCCTCCGGCTTCAAACCGTTCATAGAATTTCCATTCCTTTAATAGAATGATGTTTAAATGTACATAGAAAATTGTCTTGATATAGCCACATACTGTATGTAAATGTTAGCTATGAAATATGCATAAAGGAAAGTACATATTAAATGACAAATGTCGGCAGATGAAAATATTAAACTACAAAATGAAACCCTTTGTTGATAATGGGAGGAAGGTATAAGGTTATTTTTACATATATTAAAGGCAAAACCCCATTTAGCCCATGTCAAGGCATGCCAAGCCTCTCCTGTGTGGGAGACATAGTCCCAATGACAGTAAGCATGGTGACTCTGCGCAGTCTCATCAATTTCTACATTAGTAAAACAAGGCGATAAGCTGGGTTGGTCACTGAGCTTAATTCAAATGGATGACATACTACTTCTTCCTCATAGATAAAATGTTGCTTCTCATACGGAGATAATGAATCATGTTTTAGCTTGCCGTTGGTCCAGTATCTATGTAAGCTGCCGCAAAATATAATAGGCATGCCAGCCAAGTTGGACAAGACTTATAAGCCTCTACCCTGATAACCATCCCCAGTGATGGAATAACCTATTTTACCCTGTCACCACCCACTATCTCAAGCTGTGCGGCATAGGTGTGTGTAATGGCCTCATAAGGTTTGTGGACCATGGCCAGCATCGAAGAGCCGGAACTGTACTAAACATGACATGTCAAGTGTTATGTAGAGAAAATGCGGTGTGGGGGTCATACTCACCAAAGAAACATCACAGGGCCTGTGTCCATAGGTTCGCCTTGCTCCTGTACGTCGCGCTGAATGGCGTCGTCCATCATCTGTTGCTCCATTCAATTTGCTGTGACACTCCGGTGCGCCGCCTGAAAATCTTACTCACCCAGTAGAATCTGTGGTACTGAAGTGGAAATGTAGAGTATGTCGCAGCTGGTTAAACTGGTGGCAGGATGGGCGGACAGGGGGCAAATTGGGGGGGAAGTTGTGTTCAGGCAGGTGGGTTGGAACAATTCAACCCCAGTGTGTGGGGTGTGGAGCTGAATTCCCTCATCACCAGCTGATGCCCCTCTGGCTTCAAAGTAGAGTTACAGGGGAGCTTGGCTTGATGATTGGGTACCCCTATTTCCAGGGGTACCCCTGGAAATAGGGGTACCCAATCATCAAGCCAAAGCTGTACACCCTAGGGTACTAGACAAAAAAGGGCTAGGGAGTTCTGGGTCTGTGTCAATGTATTGCTTGACAGCTCACCACTGACATCATGTTGTGTTGGCAAGGGAGGGGTTTATACACTACAAGCAGCCCACTCACTGGGCTCACCTAATACATCAACATCCTCTGGGCAGCTAGTCTGGTGCTGATTGGGTGTAGTGCTGCCAGTGGGGGGTATACTTATTTGTCCCTCAGTGGTGGCAGTTCCAGTCATGGAAATGTGAGGGGATGAACATCACCTCATAGAAGCTAGTAACTAGCTGCTATTGCAAGCAGTAGCCCTGGAGCCACACCAGGGGCACACTTATTAAATGGTTGGTGGGGGAGAAAGGAATGAGAGCAGAGGCATAACTTCATAATGAGAAATCTGAGAAAGAAACAAGATAAGTAAAAGTACAGAAAGGTTAAATATAATTGATACAATACTATTTTTTTTCTTGAAAGCCTGGGAACAGTGCTTTCATATCCTAAGTGCCGAAAAAAGGTGTAAAAACCAAAAACGTGCGGATTTGGCTCTCCTCTAAAGAGAAAAAGCCCTAATTCCGAGCCCTGGAACCTAAAGGTCTCTTAGCGGGTAAAGGTCTTCAGAAACCCTTCACTGCAAGGTTAGGTAGCTTCACCCAGAGCACAACAAACTTGCCCATCCCACAGAAGATAGGGCATCAGTGGGTTCAGGGAGCCCGGAACCCCCCTAGACCTTCAGGGACGTAGAGCACATAAGGGCCTGCCCGCACCCTTAAAATCTGTGAAACAAAAAAAACCACAAAAGTGAAATAATAATAAGTAAATAAGTAAATAATAAATAGAAAAATAAAAAGTAAAAAAGTTTCAAGTGGTTACGGCCCCAGCGTCATGGCTGGGCTATTATAAAAAATGTTTCCACCCAGCCATAAGGCCGGGGCACAAAGGAAACCGAGTGCGTAAGAGAAGGTGGTCTAAAGTGCCAACAAAATCACAGGTTTAAGGTGAACCAGTGATTCATTGCACCCGGCTTTCAACGCAGCCTTCCAGTCCTCTGACGAGAGGACCAAGTACAGCGCTGCAACAACTGCACTTGATCTTAGCCAAAAGGCCCAAGAAGTGACACAATACTAATCCTTTGATGGACTCACACAGACTCCACAGATTTTGTGCAGGCGAATGAGGCATGAGAGCAGCCAGAGTGGGTTTATATATATAAAAAAAAAACAGAACACTCCCTCGATGGATCCTATTGGCAAGCAAGGACCTTACAGAAAAACTTAACCCTTGATAGGTAAGTGTTTGTGTATGTGAGCACAAACTTCATGAGATTAAGTGTGTTCGACTTTACTATGGGACCAGTCCAGGGGGCAAATGCCCTCCTGCTCCCTGTCCAGCCTGCCCCTGGGTATAATATTAATACAGTTAACTATACATTTAACTTGGAACACCAACATTGTAACATAAAATTTACACCAATGAACAATATAACACCATTATAACCTTGGGGAAAGCTCAACCTTCAAGTAATGGGACGTTGTCACCTTCCCAGCACCCTGGTGTTCTGGGTAACACTGAAAAGGGCTATAGAAGTACCAGTTCTTTAGTCCATATTTTGCGAGCAATGAGGTACATACAGAGTAAAGTGAAAGCAACTCCATGTTTCGTCACAGTCCTATGATCTTGTTATTCGTTTGTATAAAAGTTAGATCTCATTGGAATTTGGTTCAAGCGTCCATTCTTCTTGTATACAGTCTGAGAAAGGGATTATATTCATCATCATCATTTATTTATATAGCACCACTAACTCCGCCGCTCTGTACAGATAATATTTGTCACTCACATCACTACCAGTCCCATTGTTGCTTATAATCTAAATTCCCTAACACAAACATACAGACTAGGGGCAATTTGATAGCAGCCAATTAACATACCAGTATGTTTTTGGAGTGTGGAAGAAAACCAGAGGACACTTATTGTAGCATACAATTATCAGGGCCATCTTAACAACATTATGGGCCCCCGGGCAGAGCAGTGCACCGGGGCCCCTAGATATAGATATAGATATATAGATGTATACAGATACAGATATAGATATAGATATATAGCGATAGAGATAGATAGATGTACTTGCTCAGTGACCCTTGAAGGTTTTTTTGCAGGATTTTTTATTTTGCAGGATTATTTATTCTCATTAAGAGCCATGCCTATGGGGCCCCCTTGCAGGTAGGGCCCTCTGGCAGCTGCCCATCATGCCCAATGGAAAAGATGGCCCTGACAATTATATATTATACATGCAAACACAGGGAGAACATACAAACACTCCAAAAAGATAAGGCTTTGGTCAGGAATTGAATTCATGAGCTCAGCATGTGAGGCAGAAGTGCTAACCACTGAGCCACCATGTATTTCTATTGAAATTGGATATATTGGCATGACGCAGATTAATATTTCTTCAGCCCTCTCAATTAATATCAGTGTGCTCACAATACAGTTTAATATATTGAAAACTGATGAATTTCAGTGGAGACAATGGATAGAAGAAATTATACAGGATAAGGAGTTATTAAAAATATTAATAGTACAACTAGAGGAACCATAAATTTTGTTTAAACTCCAGCGAGGTAAATGAGAAAAGATTGAATATGAATAGTTTTTCACAGCTTCATAGTGGGAAAAGTTTAGGAAATTTATCTCTGAATGGTAAAAGTCATTTGTTAATTCTGCAGTCGGATATGTTTTACTTAATCTATTTATAATTCCATTCATCACAACTTTTGTGTACATGTCAGACAATTATGGTGTTTAAAGTAAAAGATATGTATAATTCAATAAGAGAGAAATCAAGAGAAATGTTAAAGAGGAAAGTACATTGTTCCAATCTTACTGATGTAGATACTGGTTTGTGAAGCATTTGGATAAATATTTTTCTCATGGTCTACGAATGAATGTGTACGAATGGTCTTGGAAGATCATAGGATAACATATTATCTTTTTTATGATTGGAAATATTTACATTAGTCATAATTAGGGGGAGATACTAAATATAACTAATTTTACAAAATCAAAAGCTTACTAACAAGTTTTTCATGGTTTAACTGAATGAATGTGAGTTGATCATTTAGAAAAAAGTTACAACTCATAAATCTCCTTCATTGTACACTAGTATGAGGAGAATGTGTTATGCATTATATTATTGTTATTATTATTATTATTATTATTATTATTATTATTAATAAATTATATAGCACCACCCAATTATAGTTTATTTATATAGCACCATATTACGCAGCACTGAACAGAGATTATTTATTCATCCACATTCAGTGGATTCCCCAATGGAGCTTACAGTGTAAATTCTCTACCACAAAAGCACATGAGAACATTTTTTTATTTTTAGCAGCCTATAAGCTTACCAGTATGTTTTGGACTGTGGGATAAACCTGAGCACCAGAAACCGACACAAACATGGGGATTTGAAATTATATGTATGTTCTTTATGTATATTCTTCATATATGGATCTAACACTTATCTTACCATATTAAATTCTCTTGAGTGCCAACTTCTGTTGTAATGTATTCCACAGGGGAACTGGGACATACAAAGAAAGCAGTCTTCACTGAGAGAACCACATATAGACATTGCACACAAAACAACTCTGTCACACACTAGATACAGATATTTATCTCACACACAGAACATACAGAACTAAAAGATCACTGATTTATACAGAATTTTACACATTCGGTCTCTCCCTTAAAGGCAGTTCACACACACATCTTTTATTTAAATATTTTTATTTTTAAATATTTTAATGTTTGTATCCATTTATTTTATTTGCAGCAAACACATTCTCTATTAGGCACCAGTAAAACTGCTATAACCTCTCTAGTACAGCAGAAATAACTCCCAGTCTCGCGTATAGAGGACCATTTATTTTTTTGCTTAAACATGCATACAAAAACATAATATATACCCGAGCGACAAAGAAATCACCAATCAGCATAAGTGGAGTATTCACAAACAGCTACTTATAAGCAGTTCACTAGTGTTGGGGATTGTTATCATTATCATCCACTATTTACACCTACCCCTGACCATTTAGGCGCATATACAACTTTGTTCTGGTCAGCATCTGTTTGCAGTTGCGCAAACAAGCCTCGACTGTACTCTGCCTCCTTTAGAACGTCCCTGTCCCATCTATCCAAAAGGCGTATGAAGCAGAATTGTGAAAATCTGCATGGGTGCATATGTGTGCGTCCAGTTTTCTGGGCATGCACAAAGCGATTTCACACGACCTACGCTACAGAAACTGGCAGAGTACTCACTCTGATTCAGACCCAAATATTGGACAGGTCTGCTAAATGCTTTTAATGGGCAACAAAAGATGCTAAGTGGATTCCCTACATATTCCAATCAAACACAGAGGGACACAGAAGGGGTAGCACAGTTAAAGGTAGCTCCATTGCTAATTGTCATTCCTGAAATAGAAATAATAGTGCTGACAGGCTTGGTGTTTTAAATCTGCAGTCACATTGTACTGTGTTATATAGGTAACACACAAAGAGGAGAGCTCCATTGCTAATCGTCATTGCTGAAATAGAAATAATAGGGCTGGCAGGCTTGGTCTTCTAAATCTGCAGTCACATTGTACTGTGCTATATAGGTGAAACACAAAGAGGAGAGCTCCATTGATCCATTGCTAATTGTCAGTGCTGAAATAAAAATAATAGGGCAAGCAGGCTTGGTCTTCTACATCTGCAGTCACATTGTACTATGTTATATAGGTAACACACAGAGGAGAGCTCCATTTCTTCATTGCTAATTGTCATTGCTGAAATAGAAGTAATAGGGCTAGCAGTCTTGAACTAAATCTGCAGTTACATTTTACTGTACTATAGCTCACTCAGAAACAGGAGAGGTGGCAGGGTTCAGTTCTGAAACAGAAGTTGTAATTAAAGTGCTGCCAGTGTTCTTAAAAGTCTCCAGTGACATTCTACTGTGTCATAGCTCATACAGAAACAGGAGGGGTGGCATTGTTCTTGTCACTCTCCAGTCATGATGACACTAGTCCCTCTACCTCATGTGCTAAAGCCTATGTTCAAGTGGATAATGTTTTTAAGTCAGGGAAACAAAAAAGTAAACAAAAAGCTTGTACCTTTTTAAAGAAAAAAACACTTCTCTAATAAAGGTGAAAGTTCACTGTAGAAAAACATAAAATTGTCAACTTGCCATTCTACCCAAAATATTACCAAGCATACCAGCATCAGCTAGCTCCCTTCTCTCAGCTAGGTCTCAGCATCTGCAATCTACACTGTCATCATATTCATCCTCATCAGTGTGTACATCATCCTCAAACAATACTAATTCATCCCCGCTGGAATCCACCATCACAGAAGTCTGTGTATTTTGATGTAATTGCCAGTAATGGCCTTCCTTATGGAATTTGTAGTTCATTGTATGGAAGAACTGTCACGATTTTTGGGCAATTCTTTTAGACCAGATCAAATGTCAAAATGTTGTGCAGACTCATCTGCATCACCACTGGGTGTCTTGAGAAAGCTATGTTTTTTTCTAGTAGCATTTTCCAGAGAATCTGAAGGAAGAGATATCATTGTGTCATGTACCACTTGCGCTGCAGCTTGATGACCAGGAGCTTATTGCATCTCTTGAGATCTAGGTCAGTTGGAAAGAAAGAGAAGATATAGCTCTTAAACATAGGTTCAAGCACAGTGGCCAAAATGTAATGATTCGATTTGCAGATGCTGATAGCTCTTGGATCCTGGCGAAGCGAATAAAGTCTAAAAAATACAGATCCAAAACCAAAACCAAAACCAAACAACATGAGGGCGGTTTTGCCAAAACCAAAACATGAAATTAATCCAGATCCAAAGCCAAAACCAGAAAACGGGGGTCAGTGAACATCTCTACTATTTTCCTTAACACTCCTTTCCCCCTCTTGGATCATCACCTTATTAGTTACTCGCTCACTCTCAGTTCTTTAACCTCCCTGCTGTCAAACTCTTCCAAGCCTCCTCATGCCCGCAGGGATATTAAGTCTATTGATTTTCTACAGTTTTCCACCCCTCTCCAACACCTTCTCACCCAAATTTCTACATTCTCCTCATCTGATATGGCAGTTCCTCATTTTTACCTTACGCTAGCAACAGCGCTTGATCAAGTGGCTCCAGCGACTCTTCATAGACTTCGTTGTCAACCGCGGCACACTAAAGTAACAGGAAATCTACAAAAACTTTCTCGTAAAGCAGAACGTCACTGGAGCAAATCTTGTACCTCTAATGATTTCAGCGCATATGTCACAATTCTGATAAAAGGCATACCTGCTAATGTTGGCACAGCTCAAGTAGAAGGTGCAGAGTCTAACGCACCCCTGGTCTTCTCCAGGAACCCCCGCAAGGAGGTATGGTTTTGCTGGGGGAGCCGCACAGTTCGTGGTCCTTTACTGAGCCGTATAGCGAGGTACATAAGAGAGTAGACAGGTAAGCCAGATCTGTAACAAGCTAGCAGCAGAGGCACACAGGTAGAAATACACTAGAATAGTCAGACAAGCCAGGTAAGTAACTTCCAGAAGGGGTCAAGGCACAGGGAAAATCCAATAGAGTGATTAGATAAGCCAAGTTGGTAACCTCCAGAAGGGATCAATGCACAGGGAGAATCCAATAGAGTGGTCAGACAAGCCAGGTCAACAGGAAACACTGGAGAGCAGGATAAGCTAAATAATACACAGGAACGCTGGAGCTGGAATGAGCCAATACTCTGGCACCAGCATGGTGTCAGAGTCAGTCTTAAATAGAGCTAGTGGCCAATGAGATCTCGGCAACGTGATGTCATCGGCCTGGCAATGGGACACGCATGAGTAACGGGACCGGCAGGCAATCAGATGCAGCGGAGGAAGTGACAGGCGGCTGTCCAAAAGGAGGGAAGGGACGGGGCCTGACAGCATATACTCTTAACTACCAATCCTACCGAAATGCTATGGACACTGCTAAACAAGCATACTTCCAATCTCTCATCTATGCTCCGGCTTTTAACCCCAAACACCATTTTAATACATTTAAATCTCTTCTCAATCCTCCCACCCCAAACCCTCTGACTAACATCAGTGCCAAGGTTCTTGCAATCTAGCAATTGGCTCAATTCCTTCCCAGCATTCTCTGACACCCTCTCTTCATTTGATACCACAAATGAAGAGGAAGTGCCTACTCTCTTCTTATCTGCATACTCTACCTCTTGTCCTCTTGATCCTATACCCTCACAAATTGGTAAGACCTTGTCTCGTGTGCTCATTCCACCTCTAACTAAAATCTGTAATCTCTCTCTCTACTGGTATTTTTCCATCACTATTCAAGCACGGAGTGATTACTCCTATACTAAAAAAAACAAAATTCTGACCCAAACTCTCTCTCAAATTACCACCCCATCTCTCAGCACCCATGCCCCTCCAAACTTCTTGAGAGAATTGCCTACACTTGCCTCACATGTTTCCTTTCTGAAAACAACCTATTGGATCCTCTTCAATCTGGCTTTCACTCTCAACACTCCACAGAGACTGCGCTGACCAGGGTTGTCAATGATGTAATCACAGCTAAAACTAAAGGTGATTACTCTCTTCTAGATCTCCAGGATCTCTCTGCTGCATTTGACACTGTTGACCACTCTCTCCTCATACAGACACTACAATCCCTAAGTCTTCAATACACTAACCTATCCTAGTTTTCATCCTACCTATCTAATCGCTCTTTCAATGTTAATTTCTCTGGAACAACCTCCATTCCACTTCCTTTATCAGTTGGAGTACCACATGGCTCAGTCCTAGGTCCTCTGCTATTCTCTATCTACACCACTTATCTTGGAAAACTAATAAGCTCCATTGGATTTCAGTATCATCTCTATACGGATGATACACAAATTTATCTATTAACTCCTGATCTCTCGCCATCTGTGTTGTCTCGCATTTCTGACTGTCTTTCTGCCATTTCATCTTGGATGTCCTCTCGCCAACTCAAATTCAATCTTTCAAAAACAGAATTAATAATATTCCCACCCAACAATAGAAGCTTCTTGTCTGACCTTTCAATTTCTCATGCAACATGACCATAAATCCCACTACGCAATCCCACTGCCTAGCTGTAATCCTTGACACTCCAACTCCACTCCACTCCAACTATTCTTTGTTCCTCACATCAACTCTGTATTTACATCAGGCTGCCTACATCTAAAAAACATTTCCAGAATATATACATATCTCACTCAAGATACTGCAAAATCTTGAATTCATGCACTCATCATCTCCGGCATCGGCTATTGTAATTCCCTCCTCACTGGTCTTCCCAAAATCAGACTCAAGCCCCTACAATCTATTTTGCACACAGCGGCTAGATTGATTTTCCCTCCCAATTAGTTTTTCCTCTGCTGAGTCACGTTGTCTGTCTCTACATTGGTTGCCTGTTTCCCAAAGAATACAATATAATTTTTTTTTACTAACATCAACAAAATTGCACCGACATTCATCTCCTCACTTGTCTCAAAATAACTCCCAACTCGACACCTCTGTCCTGCACAAGATCTGCGTCTCTCTTCCACTGTCATTACTTTCTCCCATACTTGGTTACAGGACTTTTTTCAGGCTGCACCCACTTTATGTATTTCACTCCCTCGAACAACAAGACTTTTCTCTAGTCTTCAAATCTTCAAGTGTTCCCTGAAAACTCACCTCTTCAGACAAGCTTATAATATTCCTCTACCACCCTCTTAATTTCCCTAGATTACCCTATTACCACTCTCTACACAGCTAACACAAGACAACAACCCTCTGACCAACATAGTTGTGTGACTAAGCGTACAGCCCACTAAATACTTTGTAACCTTTGCATTCTAGCTGGACAAATATTCAATATGATGTAGCACTTACCCTTGTTTATCAAACCATTGTCCCATAGATTGTAAGCTTGCAAGCAGGGCCCTCTTACCTCTCTGTATGTATGTATTACCTAGTATTGTTTTATTACTGTTTGTTCCCAATTGTAAAGCGCTATGAAATCTGCTGACGCTATATAAATAAATGTTGATGATCATGATGATGATCATCCATTTTGATTTGCAAAATGCTTCTTGAATCGCATTTTTTATTTTATTTTATGTGTTTATCTCTGTCGATCAAGAACAACCTTGGAATCTCTAGTTAGTGAATATACAGTATGCAATTTTCCTTTGCAAATTTTCAATTTGTTTAGAATCTTCTGTAGTAAGATACTATCCTGTTTTAAATTTCACTTTCTAAACCAATACAGTTTATTGTCATATGCAAATATCGATATCATACTTTCTGGGCCATCCAAAAGGTTATTAATAAAGACATTAAAAAAGACAGGTCCGGTATTGATCCTTTTGGTACAAAATTAAGAGCTGTAACACAGTCTGAATAAATTCAATTTATACGAATTATCAGTTTTCTATCCTTAAATCAATTATCTACAACTAGTCCTAGTATTATCCTCTTACATGAATTTAACTAAAATATATGTAGTAAAAGGAATACCTTTGTGGACATTCTCTTTTCTTTAAATTAAATGCAATAGACCCATAAAATCTATATTGCAAATATATTTCCTACCTAGCCTAAACAGCTACATACACTCTCTCATACAGCATATCTAACAGTGCTTTTATATGTTAAATCGAAGGGTCTACTGTCTTTACAGATATATCATAGTATGTACATGAGAATCATCTGTTGACACCAGAAAAATCAAGTCCTTTTGGGAGGAGGAAAAGATTGTGGTATACAGAGAACACTTCTTAAATTCACTTTTTCAACCCCCACAAACTCATTTATATAATAAATTCCCTCGATGTGAAATATTGTTCTTTTCATTTGCAAGTGCAAAACTAGGCACACTTATGATGTCCGCTCACTCTCATGATGAATAAAATACATAAATAATGCTAAAATTAACAGGATTTTAGGAGAAAAATCAGTGGGTGTGCGTCTTGAAATTTCAATGGTGGACAAGTAGGTGTTCTTGCATCATTATAAAAGCAAAGTGAGGCCACTTTTTTTTATTGTTATAAATAAATTTCCATTTTTGACTAGAGGTGGCACAGTTTTCAGCTAATGGGCTGTCATAACTGTCTTAATTTCTCTCGTTGAACCAGTATTACAAATAAAGAAGTATAATAAATCAAACGTATGCTAAACTGGAAGACTAGGAAAGTCAATTGGTCTCCATCATCATTGAATGTTTCTATGAAAGGAAGCATCCAAACGACCCAAATATTAATAATCTTAGCAAGTGACATTTGACAATCTTTTGAATGTACGTGCAGTTTACATAATCACTATGGAAATGAATATGTGCAAGGTATTCATTATGTTTCTTTCAAAGATATCTTTCATTTTATAAAGCTATAGACTTTTCATCTGAGGAGAACAGCTTTGATTACGAATAAAAGTACATTAGTAGACCACTCTTATAGACACATGCTGTTCTTACCTTTGCTTCTCTGCTGGTTTTCATGCTGCCGTCCTTGCATTGTCAACTGTGTCTCATCTCCTGTCTCTGATCCAGAGTTCTCTTCTGACTTCAGAAATCCTGTTGGATCTATGGGAGAAGCAGCACAATATGGCAAATTGTTTCTGAATAGTGTCATTGTACTTTATTAAAATATTTCATTACTTTCTTCAGTTTAATGTTATAGTATAAAAGCCTAAATTTCCTTCTTGATATAAACATCTAACTCTTATAGATTTCTAACCGATGGAGATAGTTTTAAGTTTATTATGTAATTTCATTTTATAATATGTTTTTGGCTACATATTGCTTTACACTAAGACATTTAGGAAATGTTTGCTGTGCTATATAATCTAAATTTCTTAACATCCTTTACACTGTATTTTTTTAAAAAAAGTAAACCATACACCCATTTGTGGAGTTTACCATTTAGATGCTATATGAATTTATCCTCACTGTTGATATTAATACAGTTTTATCAAGAGTCTGAATCTGAGTCTAAATGTTAATACATTTTCCTTTTCTAGTGGCATAAAAATGGGCCTTCTGAAAAATGGGAACTTTTTTTGCACTTTGAAAGTCAGACAAATGCACCATTTACATTCTATGTAGATTATTTTCATGACTTATGCCTACAATGTATGAGTAGATATGTGTCATGAACACAGAAATTACATAGACTATTATGGGCAGGATATGCAGAGATTGAACACTGTCACTGTTTGGCTCCAAGATGCAGACATCAAATGGTCACAACACTACTACTAAGAAGAACATGACCACCTCTGCATCCCTATATCCACCTAGGAACAGCTAGACCAATACAGACTATTATCATGGACACAAGTACCATAAGGCAAGCTGCTCAGTTCTCTTCAGGCAGCATCATGAGGGGAGATGATGGGGAGGCATATGCAGAGACTGATACCAGCTGGCCTGGAAGTATCTACATATTTGGTACTTGTGACTTCCCTTCATGGTATCAATTGAGATTAAACCTCTCACTGTATTTTATACCCCTTCTGCTCTCTCCCGAACAGCTAACTGCTAATTCAATCCATGGCTGTTAGCTGTTTTCGTTCCTGGCCTATACTGTACTGCTAGAATTCAGTGCAGAACAGGGAACAACAAAAACATCCTTGTTAATAAGTAGGTTTAATTGGAAAGAGTTTTTTGGGGATTTTGGAGGACTTCTCTCTAAGAAACAGGCTCTAAAGTAGGGAATGGCTTCACGCCAATGGAGCGTGTGCACTGCGCCGTAGGAGAAGATGGTAAGTAGGCTAAATGAGTTTAGGTTTTTTTAAACCTGTTCTTTGTAAATTTTTGTCACACAATTAACAGATATTTTACACTGCCCCAAGAGGGCAAAAATAAATGACATAATAAATAGTAAACCAGTATATAAAGAACAAACCCAATCGGGGCATTAGCACAATATAAATAGGTAAATGGATTATGGAACAGTGTGTCAATAAAAAACCTTAAAGAAGTGTGAGAGAGTGTGACAGTGTATATGGTATAGAAGGAGGAGGGTGAGAGGGGAAAAACGGAGGGAGGGAGTTGAGACTGAGCCCGGGTTCCCAACGACTGGGGGGCAGACAAAGTGGACCGCTAAATGAGATTTTTAAACTAGAAATTAGGGGGATGTGATGACAAAAGTGGTGTGCAATATTGTAGACACGAAATAAGGCTTAGTCAAGGGAATTGGGGAAGGAGTGGGGATACATGTGGTGATAAACATGTACGTAAAATTAAAAGGGTCAGTAAAAATATCAAATGCATGGTACTAAATTCCAGGAGTCTTCCACACAAAATAAGTGAACTAATGATTTTGGAAGATAGCTAAGATATAGTGAATATAACTGAGATTTGGTTGGTGGAAAGGTGAAGTTGGAAGGGAACAAGCATGTTCAGTAAGGGTACGAAATATTTATGTAACAACTTGTTGGAAACTTGCCCAGTAGGGGTATATTTGAGAAGATTATGACAATGTAAAGTCTTTATAGGTAGACAGATCCTAGATATACATTCAGGAAAATACACTTGTTAAGTACTGAGTGGAATATGTTTAGAGCTACCTAGCATGAACTCAAAGTACAGCATAGTAGTTCTGTCAAAGGAAGCATATTTTTTCTATCTATTTTAAAAGAAAAGTATATTTCGGAAGTGGTAGCAAAACCAATTACATTAGGGACTAGTAATCACAACATGGTAACTTTTGACTTTAGTTTCAAGAAATGTTATGCAAGATAACTACAAGAACTATGAATTGTATGAAGCTCATAGACCGGGAAAGTAAAATGAAACAGAGGATAAATGAGAAACTTTAAAATGTAAAACTAAAATATTTAAATAAATAATGTTGCATATCATATAGCAACACCATTTCTATGAATACAATTAAACCAATGTGGTTAAATAAGTAAGTATAGTAGATAGTGAAGGGAAAAAGAGAGAATTTAAATTATTATATAGTCTAGAAAGGACTAGAATGCAAATGTAAATACAAGAAGTGTAGCAAACTATGTAGAAAGTAAATCAAGTTAGCTGATTTGAAGTTGAAAAAATGGATTGCAAAATGGAAGTTTAATTATAATACATTTTTCAAGTACATAAACAGAAAGATAAATAAAACTTAGAATGTTGGGCTACTAAAACACAAAATAATTGTACAAAATAAAGCAAAAGATGGTCTTTCAAATATGTTATTTTTCTCATAGGACAAATTACCTTGTTTCTTGTCTAAAACAGGAGAAGGCGAATTTATGCCTAAACAAGATTGAAAGCACTTGGTCCAGGTGGCATCCACACTTATGTGCTAATGGAACTATGCAAAGTAATTGATGGAACATTGTTTCTTATATTTATGAACTCCACCATAACTGGGTTAGTACCACAAGATTGACTGAAAGCAGATGTGGTGCCAATCTTTAAAAAAGGGGGGAAAATAGGAGCTAGGAAAATATAGATATCACTATTAATATGGATATATTATTCGAGAGGATGTGATTCTAAAATCTATTATAAATATATGTGTAATAACAGTGTCAGCATGGTTTGATGTGATATATTATTGTTATACAAAAGCTTTACACTTTGTTCTATATAACAGTTCAGTACATAAGATGAGAAAACTTGTTCTAAAGAGAAAAGTACAAAGCCCTCAACAACACTACCCCAGCATACATCTCAAGTCTCATAACAACATACTCTCCCTCTTGCCCTCTTAGACCTACCTCTGACCTGCTCCTTGTCTAGCCTCTGGTAACCACCTCTCACTCTCGATTGCAAGACTTCTCCGGTGCTGCTCCCCACTTATGGAATTCCCTATCATGCTCAATCAGGCTTTCCCACAGCCTTCAAATCTTTAGATGCTCTCTGAAAACCCATCTCTTTTTTAAAGGTTACTTACCCCAATAACACTATTCACACTAATGCACCCTCACCCCTGTACCAATCTCCACTTTGAACCCCATTTGCTCCTCTTGTTTCAGCTGTGCCCTCTTCCACTTAGAATGTAAGCTCTCTAATGAGCAGGGTCCTTTATACCCTTTGTTTTCATGTCTGCGTTTATTTTATCTATGTCCCTGTTTTCTGTATACACTGTTTTCCATGCTGTACCGCGCTGCGGAGCACTGTGGCACCTTTCAAATATACGATAATGATAATAATAATAATAATAATAATAATAATAATAAAAGTATGTACATGGGAAGAGAAATGGATGAATGACAGAAGGCAAAAGGTAGTGTCATTAGAAAAGGAATATATTCAGACCTGGATAAATTTAGTAGTGGTGTATCCTGTGGATCAGTACTGGGACCTGTGATTTTCAATTTTTTTATTAAGGACCTTGTAGAACATGAAGTGTACACATTTACTTATGGTTCTAAACTATGTAGATGTATTTACACAGAACATTGTGATAACATGTTACAGAAAACTTTAGTCAAAATGCCACTCTGGGCAAAAAGACTAAATGTAATGTAAATAAATGTAGGGTTATTCATCTAAGGATTGTCCATCGTAATAACTATGCTACTTATACTTTAAATGGAATATAAATGGGAAACACTGAGATGGAAAAGAATTTAGGAATACTAGCTGACAGATAACCAAACATCAACAGTGTATGGCAGCAGGTGAAAGTAGAATATAATTCTGGGATACTTAACAAGAAACATAAATGCTTGGGTTGCAAACATAGTATAACCATTTACATCATGAATATAAGGTAAAGTTTTGGGCACTGTATGAAGGACAAAGGACAACTTAATAAGTTTCAGAGGTGGCAATTTCATCAATAAAGACAATGAGAGGGTTAAATTATATAAAAAAACGATGCTTATTTGACAAGAAAGGCACATGAAGAGGTTTGTCTAACAACTTTTTGTACTAAGGATCATACAGAGGATGGGGGGGAGGGGGCATCATAATAAGAAGGAATTGTTTACCGTTACAGTGGATAAGCTGTGAAATCCCTTAAACAGGAGGTGATGATAGCAAACTTTGAAACAAATTTAAAAATGTATTAAGTGCCTTTCAGACAACAAATAGTATATTTACCTATAATCTGCCATCGTTAGATTGTTTCATTTTTGTTGATACATTATGCATTATACTCTCTCCCAGTTCCATGTCAGTGCTGTATATATTTGTATGGGTATTTTTTTGTGGGACTTTAGCTGTAATCAATAGAGAACATTATAGGGATGATTGATTCACTTAATGTATCCAATTGGCATCTTTGGGGGCAGGATTGAATTATATTCCCCAGATGAGGCTAAATTGCAACTGTTACACTTTAGGCTTTGTCATGCTTTCTATTTAGGTTGACCTCTATGGACCTATGTTTTTCAATCTTACTAAATGGAAGATGAGGATTGGTAAGTGCATGAGGAAGGATGTACATATCAGACTTGACAGTAGATATAGATCTGAATATTAGACTTAACATCAAATATGGCTCTGTATAATAGAATAAGCAGCATGTTTGACTTGACACCAGAAACAAGTCTGAATATTAGCTATGGCACCAAATATAGCCCATTGTTTTGTACCTGGCACAAGATATGCCTCAGTCTACTGCAGTGTCTTTCTTTTGGAACCATCTCCTAGATTTTGGATATATTTCTTTAGATCTGTTTATACTGTAAGGGTCTGATTCATTAAGGAAAGTAAGGCAAACAGAAGGAGTAAGATTTCTTCTTCTGACAAACCATGTTACAATGCAAGGGATGAAAATTAGTTTATTAGTTTGCAAGTAAGGAAAATACTGGCTGCTTTTTCATGTCGCACACAAATACTTGATAGCTTTATTTTTACACTGAAATATAAAGAAGATCTAGGACATGCCCTACACCAACTATAAATTTTCCATCGCATTTTTATATTTACTTCCCTCTCCAATGCAACATGGTATTGCCAAGGTGCAAAGTTACTCCTTTTTTTTGCTTTACTTTCCTTAATGAATCAGGCCCTAAGTGAATCTGGACATGTCTTGCTAGAAATTTAATGACCTGGAGCTAAACCAGAAAGCTGCTTGGCAGGGAACTGTAGTCAGCTCCAGTTTAGAGGACATATAGCAAGCCAGTGCCATATTCTTACAGAACTGTCAGACGATATTACTGGGTATTATGGCTGGCATAATTCTTGTTAATCACTACAGGTATAACTACTACTGTTAGCATATTACTAGCAATTAATACTATTGATAGCACAGTACAAAAGGGGAGGCTGGAGGAAGGTTGGGGTGCACAATATAACACTGTTGCAACTGATTGTTTTAAAAATATACATCTTATGTGTTGTTATTATTATTGCCATTGATTGTAAGGCTTAACAATAATCCACAGCAGTGGCAAGTGGGGAAATAATAGCATACATAAAACAGGAACATACAAGGTAGACAGAATAAATGCATGCATAAAAACAAAGGATACAGAGGACTATCATGAAGCACACAGGAAAAGTTGGATTCTTACAATCTCTCTAGTTTAACTTTATCCAATAGTGAAGTCTAGGTGAAAGTTTTTATCAGGGACCTGCGCAAGGAGGTTTGATCTTATATGCTTACACCATGCTGACAGGAGAAAAGGGAGATAACCAACTGACAAGGACAGACAGAGGTGTATAGCGCTGGATACCAGGATCCACTGAATGGATATGAATACAGGATACCAGGATTACCTCAGAGCATATAGCAAAGGATTCCAGGATCTTCAGAATAGAGATGTATACAATATACCAAGAAACCAGGATAAAGACACAAGGACATGAATACCAGCATCCACAAGGAATACACAGGAATACAGGAGCCAAAACAATCTAGCAGTTTAGACATGAAGATCTGGCACCATATTGCCAGAACAGGTGCGTTAAATAGTCAGGAGGATGAGAGAGAATGAAGAGTAATCACCCAATGACTGAACTCGTAAAATTAGACAGATGGTGGCCGCCATCAAAAGGGTGCATCAGAGAGGAGCCAGCCAGAGGAGGCCAGGCCTGTGCACCAGATCCCAGTAAGACAGCTGGAGGCTCCGGCATGTGACTGTATCCCCTACTTAAAGGTGGGCATTGAACACCAAACAAATGGCTTGTTTGGAAATTTAACATGGAATTTCTGCAGAAGAGTAGGAGCATGATCAATCAAAAGAGTCAACCCAACCTCGTTCTTTAGGACCAAAACCCTTCCAATCTGCCAAGAATTGAATCTTCCCTCGGAAACGTCTGGAATCTAGGATCTGTTTAACTTCAAATTCTTCCCTGTACTGAATGCTGATTGCAAATAGAGGAGAAGACAAAAGAAAAAAATGATTGATAATAAGTGGTTTGAATAAAGAGGTATTGGGGATACGAAGTGAAGGTGGTAACTTCAACGTGAATGCTACTGGGTTGATCACTTGAAGAATTTCGAAGGGTCCAATGTATATGGACGAAAAATTAATGCATGAAACTTTTAAACATGTTTCTAGTAGAAAGCCATACTTTGGCTCCATTGTTTAGATCTAAAATAGCGCATAAATATTTTTTTATAGCGTATGAAGGATTTCTTGAGGTTTTTAATTACATTACACCAAACAGTAGAGAAATCCGGTCACAAAAAATGACTGCAGAAATTTCCGTAGGAGGTAAGGAAGAAAATTTTGGAACTAGTCCATACATAGTGAAGAAAGGAGTAGAAGAAGAGAAATCATGAAAAGGGGCCTGATTCATTAAGGATCTTAACTTCAGAAACTTCTTATTTCAGTCTCCTGGACAAAACCATGTTACAATGCAAGGGGAGCAAATTAGTATTCTGTTTTGCACATAAGTTAAGTACTCACTGTTTTTTCATGTAGCACACAAATACTTGATAGCTTATTTGTACACTGACATTTAAAGTTGATATTTGTGTGCTACATGAAAAAACAGTCCGTAATTAACTAACATGGTTTTGTCCAGGAGACTGAAATAAGAAGTTTCTGATGTTAAGATCCTTAATGAATCAGGCCCAAGATTATTATGTGCCAATTCTGCCCCTGGGAGTAGGTCCATCCAATTATGTTGATTAGAAGAAGTGTAGAGTCTAAAGAAAGTTTCCAAGCCTTGATTTAATCTCTCTGTTTGACCATTAGATTGGGGGTGGTTAGACGAGGAAAAGTTGAGAGGGATAGTGAGACATTTACAAAGTGATCTCCAAAATTTAGAAATTAATTGTACTCAACGGTCCGAGAGGATCTCCTAGGAGCGTCCATGTAGACAGAAAATTTCTTCGACAAACATTTTAGCAAGGCTTGAGGCAGAAGGTAAACCAGTTAGTAGGGTGAAATGAGCCATTGTAAAGAAATGATCCATAATTACCCTGATTGTGTTACATTTGTTACTAGAAAGTAGATCAGTGACAAAGTCCATGACAATGTGAGTTCCTGGTCTTACAGGAATGAGCAAAGGAAGTAGAGGACCGAAGGGTGCTTGAGGAATTTAGTGTTGAGGACATATAGAAACAAAATCCCTCACATCCAGACGAAGGGTTGGCCACCAATAGTTCCTCGATATGAACTCCAGAGTTTTTCGAGAATCACTATGCCCAATGAAGAGAGAAGAATGTTTACAACTGAAGAAGTTTCTTTTGAAATTTGGGAGGAACAAAGGTCTTGCCCTGAAGTGGAGTCACAGGGAGGTTCATAGGGGTAGAGAGGAGGAATTTGGGATCCAATATAGGACAATATTCTAGATATTCAAGACTCTGATCATCCTCAAAGGCTTGAGAGAGAGAGTGTCAGCTTTCTTGTTCCTGTCCTCTGGTCTAAAGGTAATTTGAAGAATAAATCAGGTGAAAAACAGAGACCATCAGGCTTCTTCTTCTTTTTACCCTCGATGTGACATTTGAAAAAATGAAAAACATCATAGTGTAATCTGCATTATCGGATTTCTTGTTGTTTCTTAGAGCTCATAAGTAACAAATATAATTGAAATGCTGACTATTCCTTAGGAAATATTACAATCACTTCTCAGAAAGTTTACTTGTAAATATTTATACAGCTCACTATCATATAGTAGTTAAGTGAAATGTATAAAAAAAATATCCTTCTTATTTCATTAGAGAAAACACGATCTGATTGATATAAAATCAGAATCCAGAATCCCAGTTCTCCCCTTATTCACATTTTAATCTAAAGAGACTATTTCCACTTAATCAGTAATCTCAATAATTAGAAGAAACTGTTATATAAAACAGATTTTTCTTAAAAGAATAAAAACATATTCTTTGTTACCAGACACAATCTGGATAAAAGCAAACAAAACATATATCTACTTTAGTTTCCAATCATCAACACCTTTATAGGTGTACTCATACAGTTCTCTGCAGACTGCTAATACAAAATGCTGACAACCTGCTCCACAGATGTCGGGTTTCCAGAGTCTCTTACACAGAATGTTGGATCCTCACAGCAGCATGAGAATTTATAGGTTTTATAGGCTTCACCAATCATCAGCAATTTATCAAAGACTTTTCTTCCATAATGGCTCCTCTTACGGCCACACATTGGTCACCTGAGGTGGAAGACATTAAATGTCTCAAGACTGCCTTCTCCTCCACTCCGGTTCTCCAGCAACCTGTAGCTGCCCAAACATTTTTGTTTAAGGTGGACACATTTTCTTATGGGGCAGGGGCAGTCTTATCGCAATGAGCCTCCTCAGGAAAAATTCACCTGTGTGGGTTCTTCTCCAGAAAATTCACTTCAGCCGAGAAAAATGGTGGCAATGGGAATTAAAAACTCATAGCCATCAAGTTAGCCTTGGAAAAATGGAGACATCTGTTGGAGGGGGCATAATTTCTCATGACTATTTACATGGACCACAAAAATATCCTTTATGTACAAACTGCATTGTGTTTGAATCGGCGTCCGGCATGAAGGTCATTATTTTTCTCCCGCTTTTTTCTCACCACCTTCCATCAAGGCTCTAAGAACCAGAAGGATGATGTACTGTGTCGGTCCTTTTACCCTTCAAATATGGAACCCCTGCTAAAAGAAAAAAATCACTTTGGGTCCTAAATGTATGTTGGCAGTCACCACTTCTTCCAATTCTAGGGTTCCTTCAGTTTTAATCTTCTTGCCTGCCCATCTCTGTACAAAAATTCTCAAGTGGGCACACACTATTTGGTTTTCTGGTCATGCCTGCACTTAGAAGACCAAAGAGCTCCACTCCTGCAGTTATTGGTGGCCCTTCTTACACTCTGACACGGAGGAATTTGTCTCTTCATGCTCCATTTGATAAGCACCTTACGGGCTATTGAATCCTTTACATATTCCTAAGTGCTTGTGGATTTTTTTACAGACCTCCCTCTATCTAAGGGCTGCTTAGTGGTGTGGGTAATTACCGACCCCTTCTCGAGCAGCTAATTTTGTACGCCAAAACCTTAGCTCAACTATTTATAAAGGAGATCTTTTGTCTACATGGATGCCCGTAGGAAAGTTTCTGATCGAGGGGCCAAATTTGTATCCAAATTTTGGTGAGCCTTTTGCTCTACCACCCCCAGTCGCATGACTTAACTGAGAGGACCATTAAAGAACTGGAAAAGATCCTCAGAATGTACATTTCGACTAAAGAGGATGATAGGGTTTTTACCCAAGGCTTCCCCATTTACCTAATCTACCATCTTCAAAAGTAATGGCAGTGGATTCCTTGCTCCAAGACCTGTCACGGGGGTCTCAAGTCAAAGAAAAACTCACCCACTGACAGTCTGGGGATGCGCTGTATGGTGACATCATTCCCGCTCAGCAGACTCCCAGTCTGTCATTGGCTGGGAGCCGCTGCATCACAGCAAGAAGGGAGAAAGGACAAAGTAAGTATGTGGGGGTGAAGAGGCAATGCCGGGTCCCTAACACTAACTTTATTCCTAACCCTAACTGTAATGCTAACCCTAACGCTAAGCTAACCCTAAGGCTAAGATTAACAGTTAGCTCCGATTTTAAAGCGGCACTAACTTGTTTCAGATTTTAAAACTGCATTGGTCATTCTTAAGGTAAGTCAGCATTTATTACAAGTCGAGTAAGTGGGTTTTGTGAATTTTTGGTTGTGGTAGTCACTGTCGGTATTATCAGCACCGTTAAAGTGACTACCGGTCTGCGTCATCGGAGCCATGCTGCCTGAGGCAACAGCCTCAATAAACTCGACATGCCCCCGGTGACCTGTCCTGATGTCACCTGGGGGTGAGACCTGATGATGTAATGCTCTATCCATTACAGGAAGTGTAGTGGCTCAAAACTAAAAAGGTAGCAATAAAGTATAAGTGAGTGGAAGGTTTTGTGCATTTCCTGTATATAAAATATAGCTTTGAATTATGCATGATAGTATAGGTAAACAGAGAGGTTTGTGTAGTGTAAATGCAGAAGCTGCTAAAAATGGCTGACAGAAAAGTATAAGAGAACAGGTGAGATAAATTTGTCTGATGAGTTGACCTTTTAAGGGCTGACTGTAGAGTAAAGAAAGCTGTGCAGTAGTTCAGGTGAGGTGACTAGCTAGATTGCTGTTCTTAGCAGAGTGATGATTACAGCAATTGAAAGGCGTTTGTAGCTGTCATTGTTAATTATTTTCTGACTGCTGTCATCTGGAGCTAGGGTTGTGAATCCTCACAGTAGATGGCAGAGACAAGGGTAACACCAAGACAGCTTGGTTGAGAGACTGAGGAAATTGTGGTGTTGTTAATGGTAAGGGAGATATGTGAGGATGTAGGGCTCTGGGAGGAGTCAAGTTGATGATGATCATTGGATTCTCTACCGTATCATAATTCACTTAAAGTGTGGGTATCATATGTTTAAAGTGCATTATACAATTTAAATGTATTTTCATTCAGCAGACACATTTAACATATTATGCTGTGCTGCACGCATTTTAAGATACGGATACGTACAACTCATATAAACACATATCAGTGAAAGAATAAGGCTTTAAAAGATTCTTTTCTCATTCATCTAAATGCACCTTCTGCACCCTTCATGCTTATTTAATCTCATCCCACAACACAATACAAGGAGCATTACTGTTAGCTAGCAAGTATTCAGCACAGAACACATTAGTTTTGACATTGAACACGTCTCCCATTTTGTCGCAATTAACAAACTTATTTCCCATATAAGTGCGCATAATGGCACAGAAGGCAGTCATAAAATGGGAAGAAATTACATTTGCGTGGTGTTTCCACATACTTGAAGATTTTTTAAAAAAAACATGCTGTCCTATTAAAATGAATAAGTCTTACCAAGAGGGTGTCAGGCAGAGCAGATTTCCTATTTTGATAGTGTTAAAAGCTGCAAGCAAGGTTTACGACTAGTAGATCAGGCTAAATAGTGCTTATTGAAAGTCTATGCTATTTTCCCTACACCTGTCACAAGACCAGTCAACTAACTGCTGGAAAACTGCCCATTACCCTAGAAACGGCTTTTCCTAGTTGTTTTCCTGTACCATGAAAATCACGTATGACACTATTTTTTGAATAATGTTTTGCAGAGCTGAAATATTGTTGCCACAATATAATAAATAATAATAATAATAATAATAACAACAACAACAATAAATAATATTATAGTAATCCTGGCATGTTTTACTGTAGTAAACAGGTAATAGAGGGGAACTTGAGAACTGTCACTACTATATTTACCAATTACATGTCAGCTAAAACTAAACTAACCTCATTCTATCCAAAGGCATTAGAAACATTAATAACAATAACTGAAAAATGATTTGAATATATATTGGAAACATGAAAAGAGGTATTGTGTTCCCTCGTATGCAATTCATGGTAATTAACAAATTTACAGTACATGGGCCATTACAATTGAAAATTTAGTATTGGTTATTCACTTACCATTACTTTATTTACTCTTCCCTCAGGGAAATAAACAGACCACATAAGGTCACGTCAAATACCCTTTTTATTTTACAGTAAGGGGTACATCATCCCTTACAATACATGGGAAGCAGAACAAGTTGCTTGTATATATATATATATATATATATATATATATATATATATATATGATTATTTATATTGGGAAAAAGATCCTGTAGACTTCATTCAGTAGAAATGTTTCTATTAGATCCCTGGAGCTATATGATCAAGAATATGTCATGTGATAAAAGTTAAAAATAAAACCTCTTGACTGCTTCTCCCAGCATTACCTCCCACGCAAGATATCATACTGTCCCACACTGTCTGTCAAGCATCCTGCAGTCACCTTATATAGCAAGAAAAAAAATGTTGTGACTGTAGTTATTAAGATGGGCTGATTTTAGCTATTTTCATCATATCTTTAAAATATTTTTATTAATAAATATTCAATTCAAAAGTGCTAATATCTATGTTAATTTAGATGAACAAACACCACAATTAAGGAAATACTGTAAACAAATGTTCATACAATATGCCAGCCATACTTCTTAAAAGAGAGTAATAGTCAGGCCAGCTTTGAACTAGATGGAGAGAGCAGAGATGGGGCCATTATACTTTAAAAATCCATACCTGGGTACTAAACAGCAGTAGTAGTTATATACACTTGTGCTTACATTAAAAAGAACAGAGATTAAGAATTGTAGTTATTCCATCCAAATATTGTCAGGGACAACAACTAGAACCTGACTGATAAAGAGACTTGTGTACAGCTGGATGTCAAAGTACACATTACTGTCCTGCACATGTGCACCATACATACATATGTAATATACATATTTTGTTGCATCTTACACTTACGACTCCTTAAGACTGGAGAGGTGAAAATGGGAAGGGAAAGGTAGATGAGAGTAGGCTGAGTACAGTAAGGATGTGTTCACATAATTGCATACTTGCCTATTCTACCGGTCTCCCGACAGAGCAGGCAGTCTCCCTGATCCCTGTGGAGGGGGGCGCAGTGTCATCAGTGGGTCACCATAGCCCCGTCCCCTAGTATAAAATGCTGAAATCCATGGCATTGAATAGCAGAAGCGGGGCTTAACAGAGTGATTGCATCATTAAGCCCCACCCCCGCTATTAGATGGCACAAAGGAGTTGTGCCAGCTACAGGGGGTGTGCATTGCACCAGTAGATACAAGGGATGTGCTGTTTAACAGTTTGATGGAATGGGATAAGGATCGCCCCAATTAAATAGGGGACGACAGCTACGATAATGAAGAAGAAAACCCAGACTTGGTAGAGAATGCATAATGGAGAGCAAAATGACTTTGTGATTATTGGAGTAAAGTTGTGTTGACAGATTTAACATGTTGTGCAGGAAAGAGGTCTTCTGAATACTTATTCTTTGGACTTTTCATCCAGAGGGCCTCAATGAATCATTAGAGTTTGAGTCTCTTGCATAAGACCCTAATTATTTTTGCTAGAAAGAGGTAGTGCTTTTTGGGGGGCAGAGGACACAACACTTTGATATTCTTGCAATATAGTTGTGAGCCTTTGCTATAGGGTAAATAGTAAATGTTTATTTATGAAGATTCTGCATTTTATGCATGATGAGGGAAGGGTATTTAGGAAAAATCTATCTAACATTATTAGTATAAAAGGAGACAGGGCTGTAATATAAACCTATATATACTGCATATATATATTCATAAATTGTGCAACAAATGTTTTATTTGAATGCAAGTTTTCTTTAACATTACTGGGGAGTCTTATGTGGAATTAGTTTATTAATTCATTGACTCAATGTTAAATTATAAATTCTTTATGTTTATGTTATGTGGACTCATAAAAAACTATTTTAATGTGTTGGCTGACCCAGCAATTGTACTATAAACACAGAGAGCAGACCTGCCAGGGGCAAACGCAGGATTTGTAGTGGGGAGGTTTCCAGACCACGCCACCAGTGGGCGTGACCAACATGCATGGGGGCGTGGCTATAATATTAGACAGTGCTTGGCTGCTCTCCAACTTCTCCTATCCCTATAATATACATGGGCAATGCTGCATGCACTACTGTTAGGTGCACGCAGCTCTCCCGTTTCAAGCAGAGCCATGTGAAGCTGGGGTAAGGTTCAGCCACCTCAATTATACAGTGCCCCAGACTTGGAGGGGTTTCCAGGCACTAGGAAACCCCCCTCGGTTTGCCTATGAGACCTGCATGTTATGCAAGTGGTGACTAAGTGATGTGGATGATTGAGATATAATCCTTTTGGTTGCCTTCTCCTACAAAAGACTGGGAAATAGCGCAGTCTTCGAAAAAGTCTCCTATAAGGAGACGAAAGAGTAGCCAGAGGAATCAGAGCCGCTACTTTATATCTACATTTTTAATACATCAAGCTGCATTAAAGAGATGCAGTACTTTAAAATGAAAGATTGAAAGACGTCTTTATGATGTAATGCATAAACCGGACAGTATACTAATACAAGTGGCCACTGAGTAACACACTGTGTAACCATTTGCAGTGCTATCATGGACCAGGTAGAAGATTTCATCTGCTGGCACTTCTAGTCAGCCAATTATTCCGGGATATAGGTCCATACTAGAAGAATTTTCAAACACACAATTGCTTTATATGGGGCATAAGTTCCTAATTGGATTACATTGCAAAGATCTGATTTACAGAAAATGTTGAGTGTCTAGCAGTTCATTTCCCACATATAGTGCACAGTATAGAAATACAGCTTTTGGTGATTTATTTAAGTTAGGTATAGTGCTGATCCATATATTAGGCTATTTAAATAGAGGGTTAGTTATAGTATTTTTTTAATCCTTTTTACTTATATGTTTTTAACATGTATGCATGTGGGATTTTTAATAAATGTATGAATAATTGCCACTGCCTGTGTGAAGTTTTTCATATATGCCATATCATTATCATTATATAAAGTAATACACCGTGTGAATTTATTATATATTGGAACTAATATGTTTTTAGATTGTGGGAGGAAACCAAAGAGCCTGGAGGAAATCCACGCAAACAAAAGGAGAGCATACAAACTTTACACAGATAACACCATGACCGGGAATTAAACTTATGATCCCAGTGCTGTGAGGCAGAAGTGCTAACCAATAAGACACTGTGCTGCCCACAAGTAATTTTGGGTCATGCAAATGGTTGTTCATCTTCCTGAACAGAAAGGAGTGACCCTAAAACGCCTTCCCTGCACCCATTATCGCATTTCAGTAATCTTGCTGCAATAAAACAAACAGCTTTGAACTGATCTGCCGGTGCAACTACTCCTTACTCAGCCTAATTTCTCCCATCGGCCTGTGCAACTTTCTGCTCTGTCTCCACATGGCATCATATTGCTACTCAAGTCCATAATTATCTATTTATGTATACATATTATTCACATATTACACTTTGCTTTACAGGAAATGTTTAATAATTCACATCAGGTTTGGCCCCATTGAAGCCTGCAATATTGTTATGTTTTTGAGGAAACATACAATCATACAAACTTTACACAGATAATGTTGCGGTTTTGATAGAACTCGTGCCGCCATCATTGCGAGATAACAATGCTGATCACTATGCCACCATGTCACTCATCGCACTTTTGCAGAGATCAAGGCACACAGTGTAAGTTGAAGTATATAACATTACTAAAAAGAATTATGTATCGCACCTCAGCCATTTTGCACTAGACTGATCAAAGCTAATTGCTAATTGGTTGCTACTACTCTATTGCACTTTTTGTCTGTTTTATTGAAATTTCCACAAAATCACTTCTTTTGTGTAATTATAGTATACATTGTGGCCACTCACCTCTGTTTTGTACTTTTCTTTTTTCCTCTCTTTCCTGTGTCACTTGCCTTTTGTACTTCAACTGAGTTCCACGTTCTCTACACCTAGGGGTTTCTTCCTCATCACAGTCATAATCATCCAAAATTGGGGTCTCCCGTATGGACATTCTCAACACTGAGCTGTGAGGCTGTAATTTGGATGAGCGGAAATCCCGTGAAGGAGGTCCAAGCAGTACAGAGGGGATGTAGTGAATTTCATGTGTGGCTTCGGTACTGGCACTCTTTTGAGGAATCCGGCTCCGCTTGTGCCATCGTCGTTGAGCAAACAATGCAACTGAGAAAATGAGCAGCAGCAAAAGCAATGCAATCAGGCCACCCTGCAGAGACAATAACAGTCCAAGTCTATAAACACACAGACAAATACAATTCAATCAAGCCAATCTCAAATACGTTTAAGAACAATTAAAAAAATGCCTATTAAAAGCATTGTTCGGAACACCAATATACACTGCACAGCAAACAAAATATGATTCGGTTTACCATGCACAGTTTAGCATAAAACAGTGTTTGGACCTAAACCAGGCCTGGACGGTCTGTGACTCTCCAGGTGTTGTGACCCTCCATATGCATTTGTGACATAGTTATATTCAATAAAAGTAATTTCTGAAATGTACAGGTGCGCTATTTTTTTTCTTTTTCTGGTTTGGGTGTTGCCCCAGGTCTACACCTAATTTTAAAGGATTGTGGGTCTCACTGGGTATGTGTGTGATGGGAAGATACAAACACTACTTTCATTAATTTCAATGTTTCTGTTTTTATTCAAAATACCCCCCCCCCCCCTCACTTCCTCTAGCTAAATAAGAAATGCGCCCCTATATGTACATTCTCCAGCCATGGAATGTCATTTCATTAATCCTGTCCTGCAAAACTAAAATCTCATTAAATTACAAACAATCAAAAGTTACAAATAGTAAGTATCAATGTATATCTGTAGCTAGTTGCTGGTTTCTCTTTTGGTTAATGTTTTCAGATTATTCATTACGATGATATGTATAGTAACAATACAGACTTTAAAGGATATTTCTTTTTTTATTATACAATAATATATTAACAAGATGCAGCTCTGTCAAAGGAAATATTTGAATAATAATTTAATAAAGCGAACACAACCATCACAGACTTATCATACTATTAAATATGGACACCTGGAATTGTTTCAAGTGAAATTGATTTATTATTTAAATATATTTGACTTTATGATTTTAGGAGGCATTTATCTATTATAAAAGCCAGACTTTAAATAATTTCTCAGAATACACTAATACGTTATCTTTTTAACAGTGATTTTTGCGATTTCAGGTCCCCCTGAGTCCAAAGTACTTAGGTGAACTCTTTGTTTTCTGGAATTTTGTTCTCTCTATGTAGTTTAACCCTGGGTTTTGACTTTTACTGCTTCCACTTGTATGGTACAATCAATTTCAGAGATGAAAAATGAAAAAAAGAAGGCAGAGTACTAGCTTTAAAACGGTTCCCAGGACCAATTTTGTTACCCTTTACCCCAGACTATAAAAGGTCAAATAGAGATGTAGTTTCAGCCCAATGCTCCCGTGTCACTGGTGTGCAGTGTATGATGAAAAATGACTCCATGACAAATTAGGAGTTATTGTGAGCATATGTTGGCATTTGATTGGTTGTTACATTATCTTTTTAGATTTTTATCTTTGCGTGTGTGTGTGGGGGAACCCAAAGCAAATTTTTGCACCTGGGCCCACAACTCGCGAGTTCCACCTCTGATACAAACATCCATTGGTCCTATTGTAAGAGGCTCTGTTTAAGGCAGTGAAGATAAAAATAAAAGACAATTATAAAGTGTAAATATGGGATCACAGTTCAATAAGCTAAATTTGGCTCATATATATCTAATATATATATAAGCCTAGCGGCGTGTGTTAGTGTGTGTGTGTGTGTGTGTGTGTGTGTGTGTGTGTGTGTGTGTAAAAAACTATTTTCTCAGAAAGGGCTCATCCAATTGACCTGAAATTTGGTATACTGACATTATTTGACAAACAAATTATAATAGTGAAGTCAGTTAACTTCCATCATTCCCCCTTCCCCCCATGGGAGGGGTAGTAAAGGCTAAATTTACGAGTTGAGGGCTCAAACTCTTGACTCCTTTCGGAATGCCAAGGCACAGATTAAGATTGAAAGTTGGAAGCATTATTATGCTATTGAGAAATCTGAATGTTAAGAGAGGACTGTGCAATGGCACTCGATTAGTAGTGACAGCACTGAAAACGAATGTGATACAAGCAGAAGTTTTGACTGGCAATGCTGAAGGAGAGAAGGTGATGATACCTCGGATTGACTTATGTCCACCCAAAACAGGACTGCCGTTTAAGCTAAGACGACGGCAGTTCCCTTTGAAGGCGGCATTTGCTATGACCATTAACAAGTCACAGGATCAAACACTTGACCGTGTGGGTATTTATTTACCAGAGCCTGTCTTTGGTCATGGACAATTGTATGTCGCATTTTCACGAGTACGGAGAAGCAGTGATGTGAAAGTGCAGGTTATGAAACGTTGTGTATCGAGAGGTTTTAGAACAGTAAGACGATGGAGATTAAGGATGTGGCGATGAAGATGAAGGATGAGGTGATGGAGAAGAATGATGAGGTGGGGACATGTGGACAAAACCACGTTAAAAAAAGGCGCTTACGTCGGGAAGTAACGCTCTTCCCCTGAGGAGGCCTGGCCTAGCCCCAAATGCATGACAAGAACCTTTTTAACACCTTAAGTAGCTTGATTTGACTAGAATGCATGAGTATCATGCACGGGTTAACTTGTATATATATATATATATATATATATATATATATATATTTATGAGCCAAATTTAGCTTATATATATATATATATATATATATATATATATATATATATATATACAGGGTGATTCAAAAGTCGCAGTACACCCTTTTATTTCAAATACTCTACAGGAATTGGGAAACCTGAATACTCCAGTAAGGTATGGGTGACGTGGTCTATCTTTTACGGTATGTACCAAACATGGGCGCCATCTTGAAATCGGCCAATCGGCCCAAGTCCTGTAGAGTTTTTGAAATAAAAGGGTGTACTGCGACTTTTGAATCACCCTGTATATATATATATATATATATATATATATATATATATATATATATATATATATATTAAAGTCTATATATCAGGATTGTCTTTTGCAATGAGCACACTGAATAAAGCTGGTTCTGTAGTGCAAACACTTAGGGCCTCATTGATGTCTGGACTTGGATCTGTTTGCGTAACGTATTTTGCTTAATTCTTATAGGACAGCAGGGTGGCTGAGTGGTTAGCACTTCTGCCTTACAGCACTGGGGTCTTGAGTTCAATTCCCGATCATGGCCTTATCTGTGTGGAGTATGTATGTTCTCCTTGTGTTTGCGTGGGTTTCCTACGGGTGCTCCGGTGTCCTCCCACACTCCAAAAACATACTGGTAGGTTAATTGGCTGCTAACAAATTTGACCCTAGTCTGTGTCTGTCTGTATGTTATGGAATTTAGACTGTAAGCCCTAATGGGGCAGGGACTGATGTGAGTGAGTTCTCTGTACAGCGCTGCGGAATTAGTGGCGCTCTATAAATAGATGGTACTAATAATAATTCTGCACTGTGTATGCCCAGAAGCAGATGTTACACCCATTAGAACAAATGCAGGTAATTCACATTTGCACACATCTGACACTAAGGACTTTTTACTTAAGAGGCGAAACGGTGGAGGGAAGGGGCAGACTAACATAGCCAATGTACACTAAGGTGTGTTGATTCATGTGCTGTGTTTATCATAAGCATGCTTGTTTTCAGCTGTATCTTTTACACCTGCTACATGGCTGCTGTAAATTCCAGATGACAGTGATGACCAATGTGGCATAGTCTTTTATATAATAATTACACGTATGCGTCTCAGTAGCTATCACAGAACCACGGTATACATTTAAGATTTATTTTCAAACCACATTGTAAGCATTATACATATTGAAGAATTAAATATTTAGGGCCTGATTCATTAAGGAACCTAGGCAATAAATTGAGTAAGATTTCTTACTTAAGTTTCTTGTATAAAACCATGTTACAATGTAAGGGGAGCAAATTAGTTTATTATTTTGCACATAAGTTAAATACTGGCTGTTTTTTCATGTAGCACACAAATATCAGCTTTCAATTTCAGTGTACAAATAAGCTATAAAGTATTTGTGTGGTACATGAAAAAACAGCCAGTATTTAACTTATGTGCAAAATAACAAACTTGCACCCCTTGCATTGTAACATGGTTTTGTCCAGAAAACTTAAGTAAGAAAACTTACTAAATTTTTTGCCTAAGTTCCTTAGTGAATCAGGCCCTTAGTTACATGATGTAAAATAATTTGTGAAATTAAAAAAAGAATAAAAAAAAGGATTATATTTTATATATTATATTATATTATTATACTGTTAGCAGTTGTTATTTTATTTTATGACAAAATAAAAGTTATGTAAGTTTTGATGTGAAATGATTGTACATAAGCATTTGTGTATACTTCATTCTGTTATGTGTGTCTGCGTATGGAAAGTACTGTTTATACAGCGCATATTTCTACCTATATTCAGCTACAGGGCTGGTGTAAGTGCAGAATATTAGTGTTGACGGCTATATATGCATGCTAGATAATATATTCCACAAATGTATTGGACATATCCTGCAGTGTATTGTCTGCTAGAGCAGAGCAGACCTAAACCCATATTTATGAACAGAGATATCTTCAGATCCCCTCCTTGTTAAATTCGGACGTTTGTATGTCCGATATATGTGCGTTTTTATAAAAGCGCACAATTCGTTAGTTTTGCGTTCCTTGATGAATCAGACCCAATGTTTTTGATAATGATCACATTTTACTGATATGTCATCAATTAATTTAGGTTTTCACATAAAAAGTTGATATTCTGTTGCAGAAAACAGCTGATACTACTTTAATAGTTACAAAGATTTTTAGTTATTCCAACTCAGAAGATGCATTTAAGTCTGGAAGTGTATTTTCAATCTCTAAATGTGCAGTTTAATAATTCAGAGATACACCTTCTGAATAAGATTTAATATAATACAAATCCCACAACCACATGCTGATAAGGGCATCATTGCAGTTGGCTCTTGGGTAGCTTCCAGTTAAATTGGCCAGAGCCCAGTTGCTCATAAAACTAACGAGATATGGGAGAACAGCTGTCCAAGAACATAAGTGCATTACACAGCCGGAACTAGTCCTATTTGTAGAGAAATCAAATTATGGATTACTTGATGCTGGGTTGATTTAAGACAACATTGCCTTATTTTTCTCATAGAAAATAATATTTAAAAAATTCAGCACAAATTCCCATATAAAACAAATAAAGGGTAGTGTGAAACAAGTGGGGCTTCTAATTGTGAATTTGTGCGGCTAAAAAGCTGCAAAGCTAGTAACAGGCACTCAATGACTGCAAAATATGCTGACAAGCAGAGTATGTCATTTTTCGAAGATGTGTCTGTTTTACCAAATTGTGCATACCAAGGTGCATACCGTTTTACTATTATCCTTTTATATAGCACCAATATATTATATAGCACGGAACAATACAAGGATGTTTATTTATTAACATCAGTCTCTGCCCCAGTGGAGTGTACAATCTAATTTCCCTACCAGAGGTGTACAAACACACAAACTAAGGACGTTTTTTAGCGAGTGACCAACTAACCATACAATGGGGCTGATGCTCAGTTGGACTTGAAACAGGAATAACTTACTCTTAAGAGCACAGAGAATGAGCAGATTTCCACCCATATACAGAGCTGTACACATCTCGAGAAGTGTCTGCGTCTGCAACAACAGCACATACACATGGTTTACTATAAGTCCTTATCACCAGGGCGTACTTTCAGCTGACCCATAGCAGGTGCAAATCATAAGCCTCTTAACAGACATAAATCGGTGTTTCTGCATGAGCAGCATTTGCGTGAACACATCTTTAGTGTGCTCAGTCTGCATTTGCATGCACCTTCCCTCCTCCGTCCTCCCTCTCCAGGTGCAGGCTGCAAGTTACTCCCACTTTCTGAGCAGGGCCATCTTTTCCACTGGGCACGATGGGCAGCTGCCCGGGGGCCCCACGGGCAAGGGGCCCCATAGGCACGGTTCTTAATGAGAATAATTAATCCTACAAAAGAAAAAAAACTGCAAAAAACACCTTAAAGGGTCACTGAGCAAGTACATCTATCTATCTCTATCTCTATCTATCTATATCTATAGCTATATCTATATCTATATCTGTGTCTGTATACATCTATATATCTATATCTATATCTAGGGGCCCCGGTGCACTGCTTTGCCCTGGGGGCCATAATGTTGTTAAGATGGCCCTGTTTCTGAGCATGTGCAGATCAATTTCATGCAAAATATGCTAAGTAAAGTGGCATATGTCTCATTCTGCATCTGCCCCAATGTGTTTTTGGACTGTGTGAGGAAACTGGAGCTCACATAGGTACCCTCACAAACAGAGGTAGAAAGCATAGTGTATACTTACTAAATTGCAGGTTTGAAAAAGTGGAGATGTTGCCTATAGCAACCAATTGGATTCTAGTTATTAATTATTTAGTGCATTCTACACATTGACAGCTAGAATTTGATTGGTTGCTTTAGACAAACATCTCTACTTTCTCAAACCTGCAGTTTAGTAAATATTCCCCATAATATACATTTAGGTAGCAGCTTGATTGGAAGGAAATTGTAACACATGGAGGAAACACATGCAAACATGGGGAGAACATAACACGCAGATAACATCTTGGGTGGAATTCAGATGAAGGCCCAACTACTGCAAAATAGCAATGCTAACCACTGTACAGATGTTTACTTTGGGAAAATGTTTTCTGTGAGTATTTGTGGTATTGTGATCTTAGGAAAACAGTCCTGCCTTCTATCATGTTTGAATCACCCACTTAATTGATTACAACTTTTAGATTTTTTTTTGTTTAAATACAGCTTTGAGTCAAATTTATGTCTTAATGAAGAATGAGTGTAAAGTACCAACAGGACGATCTTTATGTGGCACATTTATCTATTCTCCCTCGATTTTTAACTATCTGTGTTGGCCTGGGTACAGAATAGCTCTCTGCCATTTCACCTTGGATGTCCTTTCTCCACTTAAAACTCAATCTTTCAAAATCTGGTCTATTACTTTTTCCACTAGCCAACTTCAATAAACTCTACCCTTTAAGAACCTTGTATCGGTGATATCCTTGACTCAGTGCTATCCGTTGTCCCCCACATCCAATCTGTCTCCAAATCCTGTTACATGCATATAAGTAACATATATAATATGCATACATATGTACATATGTCACACTAGGTACTACAAAAACTTTAGCTCATGCATTAATAATCTCCTGCACTGACTATTTAAATTACTATTTTACTGGTCTTCCCCTAACAAGATTTTTCCTACAATCTATTTTGCATTCAATGGTTTGACTCATTTTCCTTCCAAAACCATTCTACTGTTGCTACACTCTGTCTCTTCACTGATTGCTTGTATTTTTTTTTAAAAAACTATTGTATTATAATGGAACAGAATCTTACAGACTTTTGTTCATTATACTTGGAACACTGTGGTGACAAAGTTTACACTACAGGGTTTTGAATATTCTACATTATCATGCCCACCACATCCCAGGGGGGCTAGGAAGAGCCCCAATGCATCTCACTGTTTTGTGCATTGCCTCTTCTTCTACAGTTACCATCCATGTGTGACCAGCCTGAGGATGGTTTTCACTGTGATAGTGTGACCCCACGCTAATTGACTCTCTGTTCATGATGGCACATTTATTTCAAAGGGGTTTCCATTGTTGGGCCATTGAAAATCTGTGTGCATCCATAAAAGTTTCTCCTCTTGCTCATTTGCTGATTTTAAAGCAAAATCAAGTGTCTGAAACCAAGGAATTGCTTTTTTTTTTTTTTTTAGCAATTTCAATGGTGATTTACTTAATCAATAATTCATAGATTAACCCATCCTATTTTATACTTAATACTGCAGAAAATCAGGGATTTCTGTGATTTTGCAAGGTTTGGCAATTTTTGGGGGTTTGAAAAACTAGTGACTTGTATGGTGATTTCCATTTAAATAACTAACAATCAGCAATTTAAATCAGTATTTTAACAAACTGTAGTTTTGTAAATTCCATCCTTGGTATTAGTACTTCAGAAATTCAAAAATCCACTTACAGAAACTATTATTCACAGATTAAAATGCAAACAAACATGTACATGCATGATATTTTTCGGTCAGATCCAGATAAGTTTAAAACACGGTGACTAATGGCTAGCACTTCTGCCTTACAGCACTGGGGTCATAAGTTCAATTCCCGACCATGGCCTTATCTGTAAGGAGTTTGTAGGTTCTCCCCGTGTTTGCCTGGGTTTCCTCCGGTTTCCTCCCATACTGGTAGGTTAATTGGCTGCTAAGAGATTGACCCTTCTCTCTCTGTGTCTGTCTGTGTGTGTATGTTAGGGAATTTAGACTGTAAGCCCCAATGGGGCAGGGACTGATGTGAGTGAGTTCTCTGTACAACGCTGAGGAATTAGTGGCGCTATATAAATAAATGATTAAGATGATGATCTATAAAAAAATGAAAACACTTGCTTCTTCTTTGACTGATGGCCCATATCAAAGTGTTATTTGGCCCTATTTGCTCTCTGTATTTAGTGAGTGTTGTCCCCATTGTCAGGAATCCCAAATATGAAGACCATGGAGAGTAGTGTAAGTGGTAAACTGGTTTTATTTTAACACAGGTCACACGGGGAAAAATGAACTGCAGTAAATGGTAAGACAGTTTGCACAAGTCCATAGAACCAGGATAGCTAAGGAACAGGAGTACTGAATACTAGGCACAGAAGGATAGCTGCAGGTACTGGATATCAGGATACCAAGTTTACCTGGGAAGCTAGAGATGCTGGACATCAACTACAGGTATAGGTTTGTCAGGATAGCTGGTTACATTTAGGAAGCTGGGTTACAGGATGACTGTGTGTACAGGTTCAAAGAGACTGGATTACCTGGTTTAGTTACTGGAGCAGGAAATATTGGTGTCCAGGTATAACTAATGAAATGCAGGAACAATGAGACTGGATTACCAGATTTAGCTGCCAGAGCAGGAAATGCATGCTACTTGCAGAGAGAAGATCACTTGGTAATGCAGGATATTTGCAGAGAGAAGATCCCTTGGTAATGCAGGGTAGTTGCACAGAGATGATCACTTGGCAGTAGTCAAATACCAGGGAGTAAGCACACGGTCAAATGAAACCAGGTTCTGGTCACAAGAGGAGGTGAAAAACGTAGGCACAAGCAGTAGTCAAATATCAGGAAGCAAGTCAGGATCAGACCACAGGACTTGCATGGAGACAATTGATGAACTGGCCCAGATTGCTGGGAGAGTCAGTCTCTTAAAGGTCAGAGACAGGTGATTAAGTTCAGAACACATGATGAAGGTTTAACCTCTTGTTGCCAGGAACAGATGAAGCCACAGCAGCCCCTAGGGAGGAGATGCTGAACTGCATCCAGGGTCAAGTCAAGACACCCATAGGGTTCAAAGATCTCTATTGTTACCTCTGTGCTCTTCAACACAGGGTTATCAAATCACAGTTAATATGCAGCTGGGGCACTTTGTGTATATATGCCCTACATGTGGTAAGTTTTAACCAGCATCCCAGGAAAAATATATATATACTCATAGAATAATAGATATGATTTAATGAATGTGACTCCATCCAAGCCACCATCTTCTTTCAGTGGTCTTGCTGTGATGTGTGTAAGAAATATTGGAGAACACTGTAAGCTGTGTTGAAGTGTGTGATTGGCTGGGGCAGTGCATCTTCCCCTCCCTCCATCTATGGGATTGTGTCTAGTGTTTCCACTTACTGCTTTTATTTTTTCCAGTTTTCTGGAAATTTGACCATGATGAAAAAAAATTACCAGGAAATTTAGAAATACCTGTAATACTAAGTTATTGTAATTTTCCTTCCCCAATACTATCCAACATATTCACCGCAGTGGCACCCCTCTGCCCCACCCCCTTCTCCTCACCCACCCTTTCTCCTACCCCACTCCTTATATTGTAAATTTCTGATCTGTAACTTTAATGGTTTTACAATCTGTACTATTTTATTCTCTATATCACACTGTTTTTTTTCTTTTGTCTGTGTTTTGTCAAATAAAAATGATAAAATAGACATTAAGTGTAGTTTTACTTTAAGGAAATTTATTGCGGAAGAAGGAAAAAATTGTAGTGCCAGAGATCAGTGCAGAAGAAAACCATATATAAGATTAAAGGTAAGTGAAAAAATTAACTGCTTATTACACTGTAACAACCATTTTATATTTCTGCCCACTTTCAAAATACAATTTTAATAAAACTATTTGTATCCAAAATCTAATTTGAAATGGGATGGCTTTCAAAGACTTATTCTACTCCACCCAATTTTACACACTATCACACCATATTACGCTCATGGGATCTGGGTGTAAATGTATCAAGCTGAGAGTTTTCCGGCGGGTTTGAAAAACCAATCAGATTCTAGCTATCATATATTTAGTACATTCTACAAAATGATAGCTAGAATCTGATTGGTTGCTATAGGCAACATCTCCACTTTTCAAACCAGCCAGAAAACTCTAAGCTTGATACACTTACCCCCTGGTGTTCTTTGTGATTCATTTTATTTCCTGGCTTTCTGGACATTTGACCATGTTCAGAAAACTTTAAGGAAATTGAGTTTCTGAAACTTTTGGTAGTGCATGCATGGTGGAGCGGAGAGGGGGCTTTGTTGTGATTTAGTCATTTTAGAGCTATCATCATGACCACCTGACGAAAAATAAGACTGCAACGTGAAAAGTGTTTGTGCTTTGTAAAAATCAAATTGTTAAAAACTCCACTTGTGGAGTGCCATGTCAATTTATTATTTTATCCAGTTGACAATCTCATTTTAATTTATGATGATTTTATCAAAATGTTACCACTTATTAATTGTTCATAATAAGGTGTATGGTTACTGGGTTTCAGTAGTTAAAGAACAAATTATGATGATTATCATCATCAACAACATGTATTTATATATCACCAGCAAATTCCATATTGCTTATCATTCGGGAACAAACACAGTAATAAAACAATACTGGGATACAGACAGACAGAACTCGCAAGTGTACAACAAATTATCATGATATGATCATGTAGCTATATAAAAGTAGATACAATGTCCCCCATAGACATTTATTTTTGGGATACTATAAGGTATCCTAGAAAATGTGTTTTATCACAAGTTTTTCTAGTATAAAGTATGTTGTTCTTATTTACAAGTCAATTACAATTATGTTCAGATTATGTATTACCCTTTTTCACCACTTGAGAGAAATATATTATCAAAAGTGCTATAGCACAGAATATTAGTATGGGCAGCTGTTCCTATACATAGTTTTCTGGTATTCACATATGAAATCAATGATTTATTAGTGCAATACATTTTATTATTCAAAATGAATTAGGTGATTGAGTCTGATCCTATAGTGTCAGGATTTATATTGAGAACTAAAGTGAACTGAATTTTTTTCCCAGCACATCCCACAGATGTTTGATCGGAATGAGATCTGGGGAACAATGTACAGGTAGGTGGTAAGTGTCAAAGTAACATCCATAAGTATGTCAGGATACGAGGTTTCAGAGCAGATCATTGCCCAAAGCATCACACTGCCTCCGCCGGCTTGCTTTTTTCCTATAGTGCCATCTATTCTCCAGGTATACTACATGGGCGCCCATAATCCTGTCGCCAGTTCACCGGTTGTCCATCCTTGGATCACTTTTGCTAGGTACTAACCACTGTATACCTGGAACACCCCACAAGACCTGCCGTCTGTGTGATGTGACCCAGTCATCTAGCCATCACAATTTGGCTCTTGTCAAAGTCGCTCAGATCTTTATGTTTGCCCATTTTTCCTGCATCCAAAACATTGACTTCAAAAACTAACTACTCACTGACTGTTCACTTGCTGCCTAATATATCCCATCCCTTGACAGGTACCATTGTAACAAGATAATCAATGCTATTCACTTCACTTGTCAGTGGTTTTAATATTGTGGCTGATCGGTATATACAAAGGTGAAGAATACAAAATATAAGTGGTGTTAGTCTCTACGTGTAACAGTGCATTAATTGGTCTACCTAAATAATAACTGTTATTATTCATATTATTATTGTCACTATGTGAACTTATTAGTGTAAAAAAGGTGCAAGTCCAAGTGTGCTATTAAACTCTATCTTTTATATAGTAATATAACATTTTTGATACCATCATACTATGGTGCAATGTTAGTTTATATTAAATTTATATTATTATTGTTATTATACAACAATTACTTAGTGATATGCTGTTTGGTGATCTATAGGTGAGGTAATCATTTTGAACATCAACTCCCAAATATTTGATATACCAAAGTATTACTTGCAGAATAATTATAAACTATTTAATTGTTTAGGAAGGCAGAGTAATTTATTATTCATCACCGTTGGTGTCAGTGCATTCAATAGAAAAATCCATTCACACCACCGGTTTAAGGACTTCTTGTGTTAGGTCAACTCCTCTGATCTCCAAACTCACCTTTTCTATTCCAAATACTTGGAAATCCTTCAACCTTCCCCCTTATGTTTGTAATGGAAATGCCTAGCAACCAATGTTAATTGTCTCATTTTCTGTTTATCAGATTCTGCACTTGTTATTGTGCCTAAGTGTTCCAACATTCATTGGTTCAGTGGTCTTGTCATCATGCAAACATACCTCTTCTCACATGTACACGTGATACAATAATCCCATCTGTCGTGTCACATGTAATGTAATTTCTGATTACATGTTTCTTTCCCAATTTGTCCCTAACCATCTATGTGCCTGGTCATGTATTGCCATGCTCTACATCTGCCACATTTGTGATATCCTTTTACCTTCGGAAGTATTTTTGCTTTCCTAACGTAATGATTGTGGACCACCATGTCCCTCACATTAGGAGACCGTCTTCAGTTTCTATAAAGATTGTTGTTACATGCTCAAATCTTTAAAAATAGGTCAGAACATAAAAATATTTTAATGACTTGAATAAAGATATTATTTTAATAGAATTTGGTCTGTTACAAAGACTGCCCCAATCAGAATATTTTTCCTTCTTTGTTGATGTTGACAATTATTATTATTACCATTTATTTATATAGTGCCACTAATTCCGCAGCGCTGTACAGAGAACTCACTCACATCAGTCCCTGCCCCATTGGGGCTTACAGTCTAAATTCCCTAACACACACACAGACTAGGGTCAATATGTTAGCAGCCAATTAACCTACCAGTATGTTTTTGGAGTGTGGGAGGAAACCGGCACATGTCCCACACTTTCTCTCACTACGCACTGTGAGCCCAGCTCCAAAAGTGGCCTTCCTCCCAAACAGTCAGCAGATAAGCATGGTTAGAGCAGCAAACAGAGGTCTCAGGGGAGTGTGGCCTGGAGTGGCATGAAAAAGGTCAGTAGAACTGTTCCACCATTCCTGACCTCCATCAATAAAATAAAAACTGCTTACCCATTACTGACCTGTACTTACAATCTAAAAACTGTTCCCACATTACTATCTCCCACAAGTTTAAACACTAAAGCGGGAACAGAGGGGCAAGGGAGAATGGGTGACGAAGCTGTACGAATTAAAAGTTGCCCTATTCCGGTTTCATTGCAGGCGCTATACTTTCTTGCTATTGAACTACCAACAAATGCTGCCTGAGATTGTAACTGGAGAAAAATGAACAGCCCAGCACACCCTTAAACAAATAAATAATAATAATAATTAGAGCTTGCTCCCCAAAAACCTTAACCAGCCTGGGCTTTATTGCTTTCTTTATTTCACACCTAGATGTAAGCCCTGAGTTCAGGTCGTGGGAAATCCACCGGTTATAAATATGACTGTACTGCCACTAAGAGCTCATTCGTTGTGGGATCCAATATGATTTATTTTTTGGAAAGACCGGAATCTATAATGAAGCGGATGCCAGAGATACCTACATGGATCTAAGTGAGCAATAAAGATGTAAACAAGGGAAGACTAGGGGAGTGCTATTTCAAATAAATATTTTTTTTTAAATGGTATATGGGTGCTTATTAACATCTTTCCATGATTCGTACATGAAGGGCATGTTAACGCTCCTTATGTACTATGCTGAGGGGAAGTAGCTGCAGATACACCTCGTAGAAATTCTGACCCCATCCATAGGTATAACCAGCCTTGTGCTGAACACCCTAGAGTTGGCATTTTGGCAGGGGGACCCCACAATGCGGCTTTCCCTGCTATAGTGCCAGTTCTAAGCCTAGTTCTGCTACTAGTAAATTGGGAGGGACCCCACGCTTTTATCCCTCTGATTTTGCCAGTACCGGCCTAGGCTAGTAGCAGTAGTGTTGGTACAGGTCATTTCGGGTGGCCCCGATGCCTTTCATCTCCCTTCCAATTTAATAAATAGGTCTGGTTAAGCTTTTTGGGTGGGGGGACATTATTATTAATTTTAGTTCTTTAAACACAACAAGATGATGATCATAAGCACGGATTTCACACCAGAGGGGGAGACAGGCCTCCTAGAGATGTATCTGTGGCTACTTCCCCCTCAGCATAGTACATAAGGAGCATTAACACACCTTTACTGTACTATGCCCTCCTATTACCTCCCCTCTTCCACCGCTCGTAGAGGTAAGCAAGGGGGAGATAATACTCAGGGCTAGATTTACTAAACTGCGGGTTTGAAAAAGTGGAGATGTTGTCTATAGCAACCAATCAGAATCTAGCTATCATTTATTTAGTACATACTACAACATGACAGCTAGAATCTGATTGATGGCTATAAGCAACATCTCCCCTTTTTCAAACCTGCAGTATAGTAAATATACACCTCAGTCTGAGAAGTAAATTCTTCTACTGTGCATGTGCAGTTATAAGGAGTGCTTTTTTGCGCTTAAGAGTTGGACATAACTCTAACTCTACATGAGCTCCACAATGTACAAAGAATCCACTTGTACTCCTTTACTAACATTGCATTTAGATCATAAAATTGCACTGAATATAATAACCTCCCAGATAGTTGCTTCATCAATATGTGGCATTATGTAGAGATCAGCTGGTGTTACGTCACAGGAGTACTTCCAGTAATGAAGCATCACCAGGAATCTTTAGATAAAAGCTAACTGCGTTTTAGTTGCTATGTATCAATAGAAAATTTTCAGCTAAATGTTAATAAATGAGTAGTTATGAGTCTGCACCATTACATATTGCATAGATAGATAGATAGATAGATAAAAATACAGGTTCACAAGCAAAACTCCCTTAAGAAATAATTGAATGACTACAAACATTACAAAGGTTTTTGTGCTGTGACAATGCAGGCCACAAAAATGCTTTAAAAGTAACTCAGACAATAATGTTAAATATGGTTGTGTTTATTTTTAAAATGAAGGGTTCAAATCTGCAGAAAAAATTACATAAGAGCTTTCTTTTAGTCATAGGTTAGCAGTAGCAGTGATGTGAAGGTTTCCAGTTACTCTTTGCCACTGAATTTGCTCCCTGCTGGGCTTTAAAAGCTTTACTGCTAATTAGGAAGCAGGTGTAACATGCAATCAATTCCAGCAGGTGAGTTAGTTTTTCTTTAACAGATGGTCTAAGATTTAAATTTTCTTATTCATATATAACATATTAGGAATTTTAAATCCAGTCCTTGCAGCATTTTTATTTAGCTTTTCCAGATCAGGTGAAATCTGCAGAGGTCAAAGTGGAAACTTAGAAGTGGTTGTATGGAAAATGTAAATGAATGGAATTTGATAGTTTTACAATGAAAGTGGTAGGAGAAGGGTCAGTATGGTGTACCAGTCCAGAACTGGCAGAACTGATTTGAAGGGGGTGCTACTGTCCATGCAGTCAGAACTTTGTCCTGCCTGGGACTGTTGGGATTATGTCCCAGTAATCGCTACTCTGGCAGTGACTGGGTGCCCTGCTTACCTGCCAATGGAGGCATGCACTATTCTTTTACCCGACAGTCCAAAACTAAACGTTGGGAGGTATGCATACAGGATATAGGTATCTGTTCTATACTTATCACTGACTTTTGACTGAATTAAGACAATAATTTTACATTAATTAAGTCCATTTACATTAATTTCATAAGTCAGCACATAGTTCAGAAGCTGACAAATATCTTACAGATGGAATGGTCATATTGACATCTCTGCTGACCTCATTGTATTGAATGTATTGCTTATAGTGGCAAAAATGATGCCCCTATAAGGATGTATATACACTGTATACTCTTCATGTGCTGACAGTGTGCAGTGATAGTGTACTTGATAGAGAAAACAATTATCTCTATCAAAGACTTCATCAGACCAAAGGGTGAATGTAGTCAAATGTTAACAGATGCCACCACGTTTAAAATCTGTAATGTGCACAAAGCTTCATAATTTTCCTTAGGTTCAAGCTTTAATTTAAGTACAGTTTATGGTACAAACATATTGGTTTTTTTTTGTTTCCTGTAATGCTTGAAACACAGGCAGTTTTTGAATGTGCTTACAGGCATATATATCATACTTGCCAACTCTCCCTGAATGTCAGGGAGACTCCCTGAAATAGGGGTGATCTCCCTCACTCCCTGAAGAGTCTGGTATTCTCCCTGATGCTGAGCCAGTACAAGACGTGGTTGGCTTCGCCATCTGTGGTATGATGACACAGTTCAGAAATTGTGTTCTATGTCCATGTATTGATGCCTATAGAGGTGGCCATTTTCATGGAGACACAAGATTTAAACAAAGACTGACAGGTAAGACAACATGACTTCAGTAATGGAGACAGAAATGTAAAAGACACTTCAGTCTCTAGAGATTCATCAGCTGCTTTTCTTTAACGCATAGTTGCCTACTCTCCCAAAATGTCTGGGAGACTCCCGCATTTCTGCGAGACCTCCTGGGCTCCCGGGAGAGCAGGGAAACCTCCCGGTTCTCACCCCCGCAATAGATAAGTGGCGGGGTGGGGCTTAATGACGCAAAATTTGAGTCATCTTAGCCCCGCCCCCTGCTGTAATTGGCCAAAATGGTGACAATCGTTTAGGGGGCGAGCCAAAATGATGCAATTCCTCAAGCCCCGCCCCCACACACCCACCTCCCCTGGGATCTCCCTGAAGCCAGCAAGGAAAAGTTGGCAAGTATGATATATATTGAGCTTTAAATAGGTGTCAGTTAAGCAGGTTTCATAGGTACGTATATTACCAAAGGCTACATACACACTGATGTTTTTTGGCATGCAGGGAAAGTTGGGACACAAAATAGCACAAAAAATGATGCAAACTTTGATTTCCATGTTTCTGACCACATCGCTCCTGTATACCGAAAAAATTCCATGATCCATTTTACTAGAAACAGAATGCTTTTTGTACCTCCCTGTTGCCTTTAATTAACCTTGGATAGATTAATGAAATAATTGAATTTAATATTGATTTAATATTGATTATTTTATTCATTCATAGTTAAATTCCTTGGGAAAATTTATGTGAAAACACAATGTTCCAGTGTGCCCAAGGTAAAATAGTTTATGTTTGGAGGTGTTGTTTGTTTTACAAAGTGGACATGTTGCATGTGTAGTTTTAATATGTCGTGGGTGATCAGGCAATGCTCATTATATGATACTCCTGCCTAGTACATAGCAACCTAGTGAATGTGTTTATTAACCTTTTAATTAAAACATTAAAATATACAGGCGACAAAGAAGTTGTTTTTATACTTTTTAAACAACTATATCAACAAATATTACTTTTATCACCTTAACTCCAATATTGAAATACGATTTGTGATATGTAATATGTAATATGTTAAAGGGAGACAGGGGTGGCAATGGGAGAGAGATGGAGTGGTCAATGGGAGAGACATGAAGGGGGCAATGGGAGAGATATGGAGGGGTCGATAAGAGAGATACGAGGGAATGAATAACACTGTTTATTTATTTATTTTTTTGAATGATGACACAATGCCCTTAATTTTAGATCTTAGGCATGGTGGCTCAGTGGTTAGCACTTCTTCCTCACAGCGCTGGGGTCATGAGTTCAATTCCCGACCATGGCCTTATCTGTGTGGAGTTTGTATGTTCTCTTCTTGTTTGCGTGGGTTTCCTCCGGGTGCTCCGGTTTCCTCCCACACTCCAAAAACATACTGGTAGGTTACTTGGCTGCTAACAAATTGACCCTAGTCTATGTGTGTGTGTTAGTGAATTTAGACTGTAAGCCCCAATGAGGCAGGGACTCATGTGAGTGAGTTCTCTGTACAGCGCTGCGGAATTAGTGGTGCTATGTAAATAAATGGTGATGATGATGATAGGAGCCCTCTTGTCTTTAGTGCCCTGGGCCCCCAAAGCCTTAATCCAGTCCTGCTCTTACTTCATGCAGTGCTGTTCTGTTCCATCCAGACAGATGCCAGCAGCGCCACGGAATCAGGATCAACAGCACAAGTGACTAGACAGTTGAGAACAACAGGCAACAGACTAACATGCCAATGTAAAGAGTACACATAGGGGGGTATTCAATAGACAGCAAGTTTTTTTTTAACACTGCGTTAATTCATTTTAGCACTATTTTTTTTTTAATTTTCGAGCGGGTTAACTTTACTGATTCAATTCCATTTTTAACGCTCATGAAACGGTCCTCTCGCGCTCCAGTAGAAGATCTATTGAAAGTATAGGGTGGTTGAGAGCCCACCTCATTAAAAGCTATTCAATTGTTTTTTAACGCGGCACATTAAACAGGCCAATATGCTGTTTTATCTTGCACCTCTTTGGGGTGTGCTAAAAATAAGAAAACTATTTGAAATCATGTAATAATGAAAAACAAGATTAAAAACTATGTTTATCAGTAATGAATAACATGTAAAAGTTGATTTTCTTGTGAAAAAATAAATAAATAAATAAAAATCACTAATTAAATCTATTTATGTATGTTTTTGGTACATATATGTATGTGCTAATATGTTTTGACATGGTATAGATGATTCTATAGTAAAAAATAGTGAAATAAAAAAAATTGCTAAAGAAAGTACTGTAATGTAGATATTATCAAATAGAATGGTTGTGTAATGCAATCTAATGTATGCAAATGTATGTCAATCCTTTTTTTGTGTTATACATGACCGTATTGAACACTTCCCTTCAATCCCCTAACAACTCGCAAACACCAATGATTACCGTGCGGGGGCAGCGTTCCCTCTTTTTCAATTGAATTCCACGAGTTTTAATGTTGCCTTAATTAAAAATGGTCGCTATAGCAGTTAAAAACCCGGGTGTGATTTTTTATTTTCTAATGCTGCGGGAAAAAAACCCAATTTGCAGTCAATTGAATAGCCCCCAAAGGGGGAAATTCAATTCCCAGCGTTGTTCTAAAATTTGCATTGAAATTACTGAACTAACGGTAATAATGTACACCCCACATTATTCTTCCCTCCATAAAACACATAAATTATACTGTTAAATTGTTTTTTTAAGACAGCTTCATTGTTTTTCTTGCTTTTTCATTTAATGTCTTTCGTTATCAATAATGGGTATTTGGTTTCCTTTCATCAACATTACGGAGATGAATGTATCATAGCAATAGCTGATAAGCTGATATGTGCCTTCAAAATGCAACCTTCCATCTGCAATTGGTCCAAAAAGAACCCACAACAGAATATAATATTTTTACAAATTTTAATGTACTGTACAGCTTGTTAATTGTGCAAAGGAAAGTACATCTGATATAGTGGTAAAATATCTCTTATACTACGGAAAATAGTTGTAAATATGACAGTCACTAGGCATAACACAGCGGAGGGAAATTAAAATCCGAAAGCAGGTCAGCTAGCAAAGGATTGGAACACAGGCAGTAGCACAATACAGAATCAGGATCTGAGGAAGAGAGGTCAAAACAAGAACGGACTGGTGCACGAGGGGTTAACAGGCAGAAGCACTTCCCAAGGACGATAAACAAGGAACAGCAAGGACAGCAGCAATAGAGCATAACAGGGAGACAGTCTGGGTATGGAATCCTGTTGCTCTGACACTGTTAGAGTGTGAGACTGAGCTTTATATACACTGCAGAATATGTCACCTCCCAGCCGCAAACATGTGACCGCCCAAACCAGGAAGTGCTGATCTAACAGAGGGAATCAGAAGCACAGGTGTATGAGCAGGGAGGTTTGTGACAGTATCCTCTCCCTTAAGGGTGGACACCCTAAAAGGCTTGCCATAAAACTTTTTGTGGAAAGTCTTAAATAGTCAAAGACAATGTACATTGGTAGCTTTAACCCAGGAGCGTGCCTCTGGGCCATAGCCCTTCCAATCGATCAAAAACTGCAAGGTGCCTCTGTATATGCGAGAATCCAAAATTTATTTGACCTCGTACTCTTATTGATTTTGGACCAGAATGGGAGGTGGAGGATTATTAGTGGTAGAGTACCGATTGGAGATAACAGGTTTCAGGAGAGAAGCATGGAACACGTTGGGAAATTTTAAGGAAGAAGGCAACTGCAACCTAAAGACAACAGGATTAATGATCTCCAAAATCTTAAAAGGACCAATAACCCTAGGGGCTAGCTTCATACTAGAGTGGACAACCAGACTTTGGCTCCGGGTCTCCAATTAGGAACAGCACACCTACTTCTATCACTGACTGTCTTGTTCCTTGTAGAAGATTTATTTAAACTTTCATTTACTTGAGTCCAAATGACTGAGAAATTCTGAAAAAGAGAGTCCATCACTGGTATACCTGAGGATGAAACCTGGGGAAGGGTGGGTAACTTGGGATACAGTACAAAGAAAGGAGAGTTTGAGATGGCCTCATGGTAGTGATTATTGTGGATGAATTCCGCCCATGGTATTAGATCCACCCAGTTGCTTTGATTGGCAAAAACAAATATGCAAAGAAATTTCTCAAGTTCCTGATTGGTTCTCTCTGTCAACCCATTAGATTGTGGGTGGTAGGCCGAAGAAAAACTGAGTTTGATGCCAATAATTTTACAAAAGGCTCTCCAAAATATAGATATGAACTGAGTACCTCGGTTGGATACAATCTCCTGAGGATATCCATGCAAAAGGAAGATTTCCCTGAGAAAAAGGTCGGCTAAGGTAGAGGCAGAGGGAAGACCCTTGAGGAGTACAAAATGGGCGACTCTGGAAAAACGATCTACGATGATCCAAATGACGGTGCAGGATTTGGAAGGTGGTAGATCAGTGATGAAATCCATTGCCAGGTGAGACCACGGACGATCTGGAATAGGCAAAGGTACCAAAGGACCATATGGTTTCTGTCGGGGTACCTTGTGTTGGGCACAAATGGGACATGCAGCAATAAATTGCTTGACATTGATGTGAAGAGATGGCCACCAGTAACTTTGATTGAGCAGCTCCCAGGTTTTCTTAGCTCCAGCATGTCCCGAGAAGCGGGAAGTATAGGCCCAGCATAATAGTTTAGTGCATTAAATAGGAGTAACGGATATTTTACCCGGAGGACAGAGAGTAGATCTTATGGGAATTAACACCACCACACTTTTAGGGTCCAATATAAATTTATTCTGTTCAGGGGGGTTCAGTGTCATAGGGATCGAAAAAACGTGACAGAGCATCTGCTTTTTTGTTTTTTGAACCCGGGCATTAGGTGAGTATGATATTGAACCGGGAGAAAAACAAAGACCATCTTGCTTGGCTTGGATTCAGACACTCTGCCATCTGTAAATACAAGAGATTCTTGTGAGCGGTATAAATTGTTACTGGAAACGAAGCCCCTTCTAGCAGATGTCTCCACTCAGAGAGAGCCAATTTGATCGCTAGGAGTTCTTTATCCCCTATGCCATAATTTCGCTCGACCGGTCCCATAAGACGAGGCGGCCTCTTCAAGAAAGAATGGACGCTGGCAGTTGGGTTGCAGCATGACAGGAGCAGAGGAAAAGACCTTCTTGAAGGAATTGAAAGCAAACACCGCTTCTACGAGCCACGCTTTAGCATCAGATGTTTTCTGGGTAAGTGCGGTGATGGGCGTGACCAAATCAGAGTAACCCCTAATAAACTGCTGATAATAATTCGCAAAACCTAATAGCACTGAGTAGCCTTCAGACTTGAATGTTGGGGCCAGTCAGTAATGGCTTTGAGCTTGGTGAGGTCCATAGGGAGTCCAGTACCAGAGATAACGTAACCCAGGAAGGGTAATTGGGTTTGTTCAAAAATACACTTCTGAAGTTTGCAGAATAAGTGGTTAGTTTTAAGTCGAGCAAGTACTTCAACTACATGTCTTCGATGATACTGAAGATCTGGGGAAAAGATGAGGATGTCATCCAAATATATCACTACATATTGATAAAGGAGGTCTCAAAAAATTGCGTTTATGAAATTCTGGAATACTGCAGGAGTGTTACATAAGCCGAATGGCATAACTAGGTACTAGGCCTTTAACGTCTCTGTTGTTAAAGGCCGTTTTCCATTCATCCCTCTCCTTTATCCGGATGAGGTTGTATGCTCCCAGAAGGTCCAATTTGGAAAAGATTGTGGTGCCCTTGATCCAGTAGAACAGTTCGGTAATTAAAGGAATTGGATATCTGTTCTTCACTGTATTGGCGTTCAAGCCCCGGTAGTCAATGCACAAACGCAGGCCACTGTCTTTCTTTTTAACAAAGAAGAAACCGGCACCAGCTGGTGAGGAAGATCTTCGGATGAATCCATGTTCTAGATTTTCTTGAATATATTCTGCCATAGCATTGGTCTCAGGGATGGAAAACGAGTACACTCTACCCCGAGAAGGGGAATTACCAGGCAGGAGTTCAAATCCGCAATCCCAGACTCTGAGTGGAGGCAGAGCGGCTGCCCTTTCTTCACAGAAAACATTGGAAAAAGCCTGATACTGGGAGGAAGGGGGGGAGGGGGGTAGATATAATTTTGGAGAAACGTCGAATTTAGACAGACGAAGTGGCGGAACCACTTTCTGGATACAATGAGAAAGGCAATAGGAACCCCAGGAAATAATCTGAGCATTGTGCCAATCTAATATGGGAGAATGCAGGCGAAGCCACGGAAGCCCTAATACCACTGGGTTGAAGGCCCTCCCTATGAAGGGATCCAATTTGTATAGTTAAGGGAACTGTACGGACCCGAATAACACCCCCTGAGATTCTACTTCCATCAATGCCGGTCAGGTGGAGAGATTGCTCCAGTGGCATAGTGGGAAGGGCCAAACGAGCAACTGTGGAAGCTGACATGAAATTACCTGCTGCTCCCGAGTCCATGAATGCTGAAAGAGTGATAGTTTTGGGACCGTAAGTGAACAGAACCGAGAAGCAAAAGGTGTCACTAGAAGAAGATGCTGGAGAGGGGCTAAGAGAACTTAAGAAGACCTCGCCTGAACCATTTAGGCCTTGTCGTTTCCAGTTTTTTTTTTGACAAAGTTTATTCTTGAATCTTCTCTCTCTCTCTCCTCCTTAGAGAGACGGAACAGACCAAATGGCATGGATTCCTCCGGCGGAGCGACGGGAGACTGGAAGTTGGCCCAACAAGGCTGAGTCTTCTCAAGTGTTTGTTCTTTAAAACGGAGATAAACCTTGTTACACAAGGAGATTAGTTCAAGAGAAGAGGGAAGTTCCCTTGAGGCCAATTCATCTTTAATTCAGTCAGACAGCACTTGCCAGAATGTCGCAATCAAATCCTCGTCATTCCAACGCAGTTCAAAAGCCAAAGTTCTAAATTGAATGGCATACTGACCAACGGAGTGTGAATCCTGGCGCAGAATCGTGGCTGCTGCATTAGAAACTCTGCCAGGCTCATCAAAGATTCTCTTGAACACATTCAAAAAGTTAGCACAATTGTGGAGTAGAGGATCATTCTGCTCCCATAGGGGTGATGTCCATGTGAGGGCTTGGCCAGACAACAATGAAACAAAATAGGCCACCTTTGCCTTTTCGCTGGGAAAGTTCCCAGGAAGGAGCTCAAATTGTATGGAACATTGAATAAGAAATCCTCTGCAGGACTCGGGATCCCCGTCAAATTTAGGAGGGTTAGGAATACGTAACTGAGAGGCCGCAGACACAGGTGGGACTGTATCCACTAGGGGGATGGACTGCAGGGTGCCGACAATGTTTCCTGAAGTGAATCCAGATGAGTGGAGAATCTTTAGAGAAACTTTATTAAATGTTCCAGATTAGCTTCCTGCTTCTCAACTCTCCCAAGCAGGTGTTGCAGGAGGTCCCTGGGAGAGGGATTGTCAGCAGGATCCAACAAGGTGGTGTTAGAGCAAACTATAATGATTGTCTTGTTGTCTGAACGCAGAGATCCCTGGGGAGATGGATACACGTGCTAGCCTGGTTTAGCACTGGTCGAACAGAGGCATGGAGTCTAACGGGTTCCCCGGTCTTCTCCAAGAACCGCCGCAAGGCAGGATGGACATTAGCGGCTGGGAACATGCAGGTTGCGGCGGCCCTCTGAACAGTCACTAGGCATAACAAAGCGGAGAGAAATGTAAACCCTAAAGCAGGTCAGCTAGTCGAGGATTGGTACACTGGCGGTAGCGAGGTACAAAATCATTATGCAGAAGGAAAGTCTATCAACAGGCCGGAATCTGGTATACAGGCAGTAGCACTACAGAATCAGGATCCAAGGAAGAGAGGTCAAAACAAGCAAGAACTGGTACACGAGGGGTTAACAGGCAGAAGCACTTCCCACGGAGGATATACAAGGAAATCCAAGGACAGCAGCAAAACAGCATAACAGGGAGTCAGTCTGGGTATGGAAACCTGTTGCTCTGACACTGTTAGAGTGTGAGAGTGAGCTTTATATACACTGCAGAATATGCCGCTTCCCAGCCACAATCATGTGACCGCCCAAACCAGGAAGTGCTGATCTAACACAGAGACAGAGGGAACCAGAAGCACAGGTGTGTGAGCAGGGAGGTTTATGACACATGTCTTGCCAACCACCGATGTGACTTTGCAAAACCGCGCTAATCCCCCCTACTTTAGTTTTGCCCCCGCTCACATGACGCCACTACTAGAATTTTCTCCAGGGCAATTTTAAGTTTCTAATCCACCCCTGGTGATGTAAACCTCTAACACTTCTTCACCTACCATGGTACAACTTTTCACCTTTACCACTTCTCCACCCACTGGGGTGCACTTCAAAGTTGCAGAGACATCTCCTAAGAGCAGATGCTAGGCATGCACCGTGAAGTTCTATGGGAAAACCAGTGCTAAACCAACATATGTTGCAGTAAGCATAGTGTGCACTTCATAAATACCTCCACTGTGTTTGAGGTCACAAACTGCAAATTAAAATCTTAAATATAATCTTTAAAGTAACTCCACACAGATAGGGCTTTGGTCTGAATCAAACTCAATGCCCCCATTTTGGGAGGTAGCAATGATAACCACTGTACCACAGTGCTCAATAAGACAATAAAGTCATTCAGTCATAAAGTGAGTAGGGGTCGCCAGATATATGCACAAATATAAAATTGCATAGTAATAAAGATTTTTGAAATTTTTAGGTAATTCAGTTAGTCAACCCCAATCGTGGAATTTCATAAGTGAGAATGAGAGAACTGAAAGGGGACTTCTCAGTTTGCAATGCACATATAATTTCAAGTTGTGTCCATGTAAGCAGTGCCCTATAGTACCCAATTTTATAGCAAGACAAAAAACAATAGCCCAACCAAAGTTAACAATGTGTGACATATTTTGGAGAAAGGACACTAATTGTGCAGCATTTCCTGTAGTACAAGGCAGAGTGCGCTACTTTCTAAATTATTTTTCACACCTAAGGTTTGACATCATTGCTATTGGCATATTAGAAGCAAGACAAGAGCCTATTGTTGATGTTTGTGGTGGTACTGGTGAAACGTTAAAGCAGATATATTGGTATTACATAACACCTTAGGAGCTTACATACTTACCATCTCCAGCAAAGCTCTGGTTTGGTACCTCCTCCTCATAAGCAGAAGTCATATGCATGCACCCAGTCTAGGATTATTACATATTTTGCTTTAAGGTTGTCTTCTTCTGTGAACAGGATAGTGGCTGCTTATATAATGGGCCTTGTTGTAGATTCACCAGCTCCACGAAAACCTCACTATAACTTAGCCAGATACCAAGGTTAGGGGATAAAAACAACTAATGTGGGTACATCATCACTGACATACAAGTGGTTGGAGCATTTGGAGAGATAATTTCACTTCCCCCATATGCCGGATGTATTAGAATACACACAGGTTTTTCCCTTTATGCTTCTTACCTACCATCCACATTTGTTAAGATCTGTGTATTGTTATTAATATGAAAAACCTCATTAAAAAAGAGTGCATTGGCTTCGGTATTACAACTTAGTTCAGTGGTATACTGCTTATAGTGTTTCTCAATTCATAAAGGAGAAAAGGAGTTCTGATTTGCAGGCCCTCTTATGGTCCACACACACAATAATAAAAATGTACACACTTTTATTTAAATCAATTAGAATATTCCAAATAAACACTTGATATTACAACCAAAAGGGTCCTTGACAAGTCTTTATGCTAGAGATCCTGTTTTGTTTGTATCTCATAAAGATATATCAAAAACAATTGTAGTTTGTTCAGAAAAAATAGCATCTCCTTCAGCAAACTAAGGGATTTTATTTATGATCATATTATATTATTTTGGTACCTTTGAGAACCCAATAAATTCTATTGGAATTATTACTATTCTTACAGTTGTGGTGTCAGACACTCACTTAATTAGCTCAGTGACTTCATGTCTCATTCCCATCAAGATAGCATTATCTTGTCTTGTTGTATTTGTTCTGTCACTGTTTGCTTGTCTCCAAAGATCTATGCTTGATGTTCATTGTATTACTTTCAGTCTTTGCTACCCGCACTAATGACGTAACATAGAAAAGTGTTAATTAGCTACCATCCCTAAATCTGATTCTCATCAGTGATATATAGTCATAATTGTTAGAGCATTTCTCATTTAAAATAATGAGACCCCTAGAACTGCTTCACCTATAGCAGTCTTCTTTCTTAGCTACGATATGCTCATGAATACACAGTGACCCACAGGTCTTATTACCCTTGGGTATTGCAAAGTTATAATAGGTGGACAGATCATGGGTCGAGGCAGCACAAAAGCAGAGTCCAATAATCAATCTGTGATGAGGGCTGGTAGCATACAAAGCAAAGTCCAATAAACAATCTGGGGTCAAGGCTATCAACGTACAAAGCAGAGTCCAATAAACAATCCAAGGTCAAGTGCCTGAGAAAGAGGCAAAGTACTATTCAGAATCCTTGTTACAACAAAGAGGTACACACTAAAGCACAGGTTCAATAAAGTGGGTCAGAGCAAACTATCACCAGCAAAGAATGTGGAAAGAAAAAGCTTCATATAGGGCACAAGGCCAATCAGTCCCTTAATTAAATCAAACAGTACGCAGGAGTGTGATGCCTGCCAGCAGCAATAATCACTAACAGACTCCAGCTGATGTTACCTAGCAACTGGAACAATGCCAGAATAATCGTTAAATCTAAGCAAATCTAAGCAAAGATGCCGCACGCCGTTGCTAGGCAAAAGGCACAGAATGAGGCATTGCCTATCTCCGCTGATTGGCTGAATGATGCCGATTGCCATTATAACTCAGCCAGCAGAGCAAACGGTGGTGCCCTCCGCCATTCTAACATCCCTATTCTTCAGTACAGTTGCTAAATCCTCTAGATGTGCACATTCTCATAAGTGTATCAGTTTAACATGCACATGTCCAATGATCCAAAAATGTTGCTCTGCATAATATTTCTACTAGATGTTCATTGAGGTTCACCCCAAAAATTTGATAATTGGCTGCTAAAACTATGGGGTATATTTACTACAGTGCGGGTTTGAAAAAGTGGAGATGTTGCCTATAGCAACCAATCCGATTCTAGCTTTCATTTATTTAGTGCATTCTACAAAATGATAGTTAGAATCTGATTGGTTGCTATGGGCAACTTCTCTACTTTTTCAAACCCGCAGTTTAGTAAATATACCGCTATATGTTATACATATGTTCTACAGCTCCCCCAATTTCATGGGTGAGTTCACACTCAAACCCAGGTGATTACCTACTCATATTTATCCAATATCACACTTTCATTGACGCTAAGATACTGATATTCTTTTAAATCCCAGAGTTATAACGGTCTTACAGTTCAGTTTCTCAAACTATATATATTGGTGACCAGGTGTATTGCTAATTTTGCTCAGATTATAAGATGACTAGTCTAGGAGAGTGGGTATGTCTGAGCTTTTTCTCTACCCTTTGTGTTTTTTCAGTAACCAGCATTTATGAGGTTTACTCTCAGATGGAAATAATACACTCCACATTTATACGGAGCAATACGTTCAATTTTCAACATAGTTTCTTGAGGCAGCAGAAAACAGTGTAACTGCTCAGGCTATATATTATCAAAAAAAAAGGTGTTTTTTTTAGCTCTTGTATTGTTAGGTAAGCTGTCATTCATGCATAGATGATTGCCTGCACAAATTTATATATTATCCCACTTTTGCTGACACTTAGACATTAGTACTCTTTTCATTCCCACTGTTAAAATGATTTTCCAAACAGATAGCCTCCTAATTTTCTTAGATCCTAAGTAAGGGAACAGGTGTAGCACAGCAGTGTTACATTTTGCGGCAGTTGCCAATATTGTTTTCTGAAGCAGCGGCAAACAAGTGCACGCTACTGACGTCAAATTCGGGTTTTCTATAGTGATGGCGTCATGACTCACCTGAAGTATGATTCACTAGTTGCTTCTTCTAGGAATCCGCTACTTCAGAAAACAGTATTCCCTACTAGTCGGTGTGACAGACCCAGGCCTTATATTGAGAATATCGTGCCAACCCGGTCTGTCCTCAGTGGGCCAACTGAACAACCATGGCCCACTCTGTTATTAAATGCCGCCCGGTGGCCAGATCTGTTATTGCTGTGGTGTCCAGAGAGGGAGGGGAGAGGCAGCTCACAGGAAGTGTGAATCAGCTGTGGACCCTGTGACATCAAAAAGTAGTGGAACGGGTTAAAAAGAGGAGGGTCAGGACCTTATCTAAAATCAGGAGGGATCTCTCCCTGTTTGCTAACTATTGTTCTAGCAAGTCTGCAACACAGTCCGAATGGCACCATCACCGCAGGGGGGAGACCACTGATGTCATGCACTATTTCCACCCCTGTTACCACCCAAACTCTTCACACCACCAATCACAAGAGGACAATGAGTGGGGGGTTGTGGAAGGGACAAAAGGGAGCTGTCTGGGGGAGGGGGGTTGTTGTTGGAGAATCTTGAGACAGCAAGGACTTGGACTGTTGAAGAGTAACCGTATTCTCGCAGGGCCTTAAAGGAATGCTTGAGGCAGGAGCTTCTTGACAGAGACCGGACAGTGTACCTCTAGGACTGATTCTGTTACCACTCCATCGGGAGACACTCGCAGATTCTGGGGAATTGGTGAGCCTACATCGGTAGGGAGACTATACCCAGGGTCCCACCAAGCTGGTGGAGAGTTGGCCGAGCGGCTGGGATCAGCAAGATACACAGACCCACCTTAAGGATCAGAAACCGTGGCCCACTTGGATTGTCAGCTGTGGATTTTATTACAAGGAGTTTGGGCCTGCTAGGACTCTGTGCTTGGAGGTAACCTGCTGGGGACTTTGTTGGGGAGTTTTTACTTGCACTGGTGATTTTCTGACACTTGATATATTTGGTGGGGGAACAAGTTTCTCCTTGGGGAGCACTGTTGTATTTTACTAAGTGTGTACACTTTGTTTAATAAAAAGGATTATTATTTCTTTCCTGTCTCCTTACCTGTGTGACCTGTGAACCTAGAGGACAGGGTATCTAGTGAGCTTTGGTTCTAACCCCGGTGTCCTCACAATTTTGGTGGCAGCAGTGGGATCACACAGTCCCAACGTTTGGGTAGAGCGCAGGGACTCGTATCCAGATACGGTCAGGCTCTGTAAGGACACAAGGCAACAGTCTGTCAGCACCAGTGTTAGTAAAAAAAAGAACCTAGCTGGGAAGTCAGCAGGAATGGCCACAGAAGCAGAGCAGATCAGTTTAAAAGCCACAGAGAGATTACATATGAAAGCAAGGAAACAACACTTGCAGGGGTTCTGCAGAACCAAAGGGGTGGACTTTGATGACACAGACGTGCGTGAAGTTCTGGTGGCCAAACTAATGGAATGGGAAAAGGCTCACCCTGAGGAGATGGAAGAGTCAGAGGTGGAGGAGGAGGAGGCCAAAGACCAGCCAAAGAGACCCCCCAGTGGGACACAACCCAGACCATAGTACCTAATAAATTCTAACACCAAATTAACTGTTAACTAACATACTAAATAAAGAACAACCTAAAATGCTATACCTAAAAAAATATATATTTTTGTAACTAATGAAAAACTAATAGTGATGATTAACTGATATCGAAAACTAAAATAGTATCTAAGAAAAGCTTATTCAACTGAATAATGATCTAAATTTATAAATTGCTTCTCATAGTTGAGAGGAGGGATGACTATGGCAAACCTTGTCAGTCCTTAAACCTTTTCTTTAATAAAAATAAAAAACACTGATTAGTTCAAGCCAAATAACATGTGACCTAGACCATGTACTTATAGTGAAGTCACTATGAGGCATAATAGATACCTTTAAACATTGCCAGCAGTTAGCAGCTAAATTATCGGGAAATAGACTGGCATTTCAACAAAGGCTAACAGATTTGTAGATATGATTAAAGAGAATGTTATGTTATACATGCTAGAGCAGCCAAGTATGTAGGAGGCGCTACTTTATTTTGTCTAATTAAGTTAATATTTATTTAGCAACAAATGTTCATATTCAAGAGGACACTTGGCTAACAGTGATCACAATATGATAACAAATTATTCCCAATGTTATGCCAATTCAATGAGAATGCAATTACAGAAAGAAAAAAATGTTGAATTAAGGGCATTTAGTTATATGAAAAATTTCATAGCAATACATTGTTATTTACCTTGGAAACAGAAGAATGGCAGCATTATATTAGGTCCTGGTGGGATATAAGAGCTGACTCGTTGTTAGGCTGTGTGCATTGCGTAGATGTGTGTGTCTCCTGTTATGTGACAAATGTGTAGGTTATTTTTAATAAGAAATTATGTATAAGAGGTTAAGGTTCAGTGCAGTTATTGTATAATTCACTTATTATCGCTATTCTACATCTATATTCATTATTCCATTGCTGGTATATAGTGGGGGCTAGTAAAATGATAGATTTATTCCTGCAGTTGGTTAGATCCTAGGTGAGTCAGAAACTATTATCAATTTGAACATGACCTTTTTTAATTTGAAAATTTTCATGACATTAATAAAAACTGGAGGGATGAGTACAGACTTAAAACTTAACAAAAAAGGGAACTGTAACTAAAGCAAATGTAATTTTAGATGGCAATAATGCACATGCATTAGAATACAACACCCATCACTGGGTATGATATTGAACTGGTGCTTTGTTGTTCATGAAATGATGATTTGGACTTCAGTGGAGAGCTCTCAGATAGATTATTCTTTTCCTCAAACCACCTTTCATTTTTATTTTCGGAAAAATGCTGTTCAATCTGTATCTGTATAAATATCCTACTCAACTTCGTTTATACTTACAGGGTTTAATACAAATTTTAATCATTTACAATAGGTATTCTTATTTATTTATTTATTTATTAACATTTATTTAGAAAGCAGAAAGGATTGGCGGAACAAACTAAAGATGAGTTCACTTGCAGTGACCTTCCCACTACACTAGAGGGACTCATTGCCATGTGCATTCTGCTTGACACACGCTTTCAGAAGTGTCAGCTTCAGAGGAAAGAGACGTCTACTCACTATCTCCTGTCAGCTCATTAGCCACGGATAATCAGTGCTGTGCCATCTGAGAGCTTTCCCATGCAGCTCAGGAGGTCTTTGTTGTACATGGACGAGAGAACTTGCACTGATCTTTAATGTGGGAGCCAAGGTTACTGGAAGAAAATGTGTCTAGAATTAAAAAGATCGAAGCCTTTTTTTTTCACTTTCCATTCTTCGATTGCAGCTATCCATCGCCCACTCCTCTGTTTACACTGAGGCCTTCTTGGATTCTGGAGACTGGTTCCTAAAATCAGCCCAATGGTCATAGAAGCTTTGGATGGACAACCCATAACCACAGTTTTGGTAACTCACAAGATCATCCTCGTGTATCAGTTCTAGGAGCTGATCTTGTTCATTACCATTCATCCCAGTCATCCTGGTTTATCACTGGTTCTACATTCACAACCCAGTGATCAATTGGAGGACCAAACAGATACAAATGTAAAACTCAAGCCATAACACTTGCCTACAACCAGTGAGAATAGCAACAGTATGTAACATTACCCAAGGTGAGGATAATCAGTCTGGTCCAAAGGGGGCTGCCTGAGAGCACCAATGGTTCATCAGGGTCTTCAGCAAACAGCAGACAGAGGCACTACCTCCCCACAGAGAATGAGACAGTCTGATCGACCTGCTACCTGGCACCATGCCCTCATGGGCAGGAAATTCCAGCTGTCTGAAACTTAAACAAGAGCCATGATCACCTATATACAGGTGAACTTAGAGTAAAGACTCATCATGGAATCCAGATCCCTCATCGGTGCCTACAACCTGATCTGTATCCAAGAGGGAGACAAATGGGAGATGACATTCAACACTAACAATGGGCACTATGAACACCGGGTCATGCCTTTCAACCTGTGTAATATCCCAGCTGTCATTCAAGCCTATATGAATTCCCTCTTTAGGGACTTACTGGAGATATCAGTTCTCATCTACCTGGATGATATACTTATCTTCTCTAGCACGCTCAAGGAACATCACAACCACATGAGAGAGGTATTGGCCAAAATATTATTTGCCAAAATGGAGAAGGGTTCCTTCAACTAGCCCAGTGCGAATTTCCTGTGACACATCATCTGAACAAAGGGCATAAGAATGGAACTGGAGAAAATTTTGCTCAATTGGCTGATTCCCAGAGGTTTGTGGGATTTAGCAATTTCTATAGACATTTAATTTGAAACTTTTTACTCTCAAGGACACTGTCACACCAAAAGGATTCTGGGAGATGCCTGAGTGGTTTGCCCAGTTTGACTACATTAGACTCCGCCCCTCCGAGAGGGGCGGAGTGTAACGGAGAGGAAGATTTTCTCCAGAGACTCCTGCAAGGAAGTAAGGGCTTAGCGGCACCATAACCGCAGGTCGCTTCCTCTCAGAAGGTAACGGGCGAAACCACGAGGAGAACCTGGTACACCAAAACAAGAAAAGATTGAAGGTAGTGGGAGTGTGGTGCAGTAGTAGTAGTAGTTGCCACAGAGATCCTGTAGAGCTGGGAAACTCCTAGATTCAGGAAGGTAGTGGAGCAAGGTTCTGCAGCAGCTGTCGCCATAGAGGTCCAGTGGAGTTGGGAAGCCCCTAGAGTCAGGAAGGTAGCGGAGCGAGGTTCTGCAGCAGCTGTTGCCACGCAGATCCTATGGAGCTGTGGGGCTCCTAGAGTCATGAAAGTAGCGGAGCGAGACTTGTCAGCAGCTGTTGCTATAGAGATCCTGTGGAGCTGGGAAGCCCCTAGAGTCAGGAAGGTAGCGGAGCGAGGTTCTGCAGCAGCTGTTGCCACGGAGCTCCTATGGCGCTGACAAGCCCCCTAGAGTCATGAAGGTAGCATAGTGAGATTCTGCAGCAGCTGTTGACAAGAAGCCCAGGAAGGAAATTGTGGACCATGCAGCAAAGTACTGGAGACTGCTCAGGTGAGAATCACTGCAGGAAGCTGGAAAATGTAGGAGTAAGAACTGGGACGTCTAACCTGGAGGTGAGACTTGAAGATCTAACACCATACTACAGCAGGAGGTGCTAGTGAGAGCTAGCAGCTGAAATGCCAGGTCTGTATTTGTACAGAACTCGGCAAGATGGCTCCCACACTGGAGAGCCGTGGCGTCTGTGCGGAGCGGCATTGAGGCAGAGAAGACAAGGTAAGTGAAGTCGGGCCGCTCGTCTGCATCAATGGGTCTGAGTGGTGACAGACACATAGACACCACAGGCACAACAGGCTTTTGACACCTTAAAAAAAATCTCTTCACCTCAGCACCCATTCTCTAGTATCCGGACCCCGAAGTAGATGCATCAGAGTGGAGAGGGAGTCTTGCTTTATCAAACTGATAACAAGAATGTGCTCCACCCTTTCTCTTTTTTTCTAAAAGGTTCACCTCTGTCGTGGTCATCTATGACAAAGAAAACCGTTAAGCTTCTAGAAAAGGCCAGATTCCTTCTCTATCCTGACCAACAACCAAAAACTGTAGTATATTCATGGGGCCAAGAGGTAGAACGCTTGACAGGCATGGTGGACTCTTTTCCTTACCCACTTCAACTTTATTATTACATACCAGCGTGGGTCCAGTAATTTCAAGGTAGGTATACTCTCCAAACAGTTCTTTCCCTAATTATCCCAAAACCATTATTCCTCCAGGCTTGAGTCTGGGAGCAACCATTTCTTTAAAGTTGTTGAACAGGATCCATGTCACAACGATAGTGCTCACCAAGGTACCTGTACAGGAAGAAAAGATATTTGTTCCACCCAGCTGCCAGCTGTAGGTTCTGCAGTGGAGACATCAATCACGATTGTCAGAGCATCCTGATATCTGGAAGACTATTGATTTGGTCCTCTGAGAATTATGGTCATTCACTGTAAGGAAGGACATTGCCTCCTTTGTTCAATCATGCAGTATTGGTGCACACACCAATGTACCATGGACACAATCTTCCGGGCTTGGTCCCTGTCCGTACCACAGAGGCCATGGACCCATGCTTCCAAGGAGGTCTTCCGGCTGCACGGATTTCCCTTGTATATAGAATCTGACTGAGGGTTTAAATTTGTGGCAAGGTTTTGGAGTGTCTTACAAGGGGCTGGAAATTTCACTCTGCTTCTCATCTAGGTACCATCTCGTCGAACAGACAACCAACCCCTCAAACAATTCCTGCTGTGTTTTGTCTCAGATGCCCAAGACGACTGGTTCCAATTGCTTGCATGGACAGAGTTCTCACAGAAAAACCTGGTGCTGGACTCCACGGGTTCCATCCGGTGCTCATTCTGTCTTCACATGCCACCTCTGGAGTTCCTATGGCAGCTTTCTGCTAAGAACAGTAATCTAGTGAGTTTCCTACTGACGAGCTTTCCTTGCTCTGCAATCAGCCATTCAGTAAAAAGGTCAAGTCAAACAGAACTGTTTCTCACCTGTTTTTTGATTGTACATCACGATTCCACCTTTTCAGATTCTTTGTTCTCATCTTCATCTCCAAGTCTTCTACCTTCTTCACTCCCTTGACTTTGTCCTATGCTTCAACTTGTACCTCACTACCAGTACTCTCAGGACTAAACGGCTTGCTCGGATGTGGAATGTATCTAATTGGTACACCAGCCAAGGGGTTCTTTCCTGGAAGTTGACGGCACCGTGCAACCCTCAAAAGTGGGTCACTGTACTTGATCTGTTTGTTTAGTGCTGCATGCAAGCCCCCTACTTACAATATCAAAATTATCCGTAATCCTCCATAATGGTCATCCCTGGTTAAGATTGTTCCCAGTCTGTGCTAAACTGATGCTTTCAGTTGTCTGGCCTTTGATTAAATGTAATGTGTCAGGGTTTTTAGCATGAACTCCAGAGTGATTGGTAATGCAAAAATAAGGTTTCTTTATTAGGCAGAGATTCACAGGCAGAGAATGGTGCAATAAATTATAAATGACAACACAGTTTAAGGCAACAGATACAAATAGCAGGACTGACAATATAGCTGATTCACTCATGAAGTCACAAATGTAGGCAGAACAGAGTAGCTGGATAACAGACCTAGGCTGGAGAAGCAGAGATAATATAATGAAAAATAAAATTTGCACCCATAAATTAATTATAAATAAATTTTGCCCCTTAATCAATAAAAAAATGATTGCCCCTAAAATTGACATGTCAATGGTGCTTCCTCTTATGGTCTGAAAGGCAAGATAGCTAAAACATCATGCAGTTTGAGCAATCTCGCCTAAACCATCTTTTTTGTTTTGGCCATTTGGATAGTGGTTTTATGGTGGTTTTGCAAACCCCAACTTAGTAAATTTGACTATTTGTATGTTCATCATTGTTAAAATTAGGATGGCGATTTGTAAAGCGTTGGTTTTTTAAAAATGCCAATTCTGGGCGTTTTAATGGCATTTTGACCTTTAGTAAATCTGGCGGTTTTAAAACCAGCTGAATGTTATGTCTCCCGGGAGACGTCTATTAGTCTGTATTGACACAGGCCTTCCCAGGGCGCGGAGTCTAATGGACCCCCCAGTCTTCACCAAGAACTGCCGCAAGGCGGGATGGGTTTTGCTGCCGGAGGCCCGCCGGTCTCGACCCCTAGGTTAGCTTCCTGATGTAATAGATGAGAAACCGGTAGATGGGAGATCCGGTGAACAGACTCTATGGTGGCAGAGTTGGGCAGGATAATTAGCTGAAATATATCAGCACTGAATAAAGACTCCTGACGCCTCTCAGTGGGTCGGAAACACTGAAGCTCACCACATATAGAAGAGTTGCAGGATTGGATACCCAGGAGCACAGCGGGGTTGGATACACTGGAGCATGGGCAACTGAGAAGAGTATAGGAATAGTCGGGTCGGATACATAGTAATTCAGCCGGGTCGGATACACCAGGGAGCGAGCAGCAGAATGGTCCAAATGGATAGCCGGGTCGGATACATGAATGTCAGCCGGGTCGGATACACAGTGGACAAAAGCAGCAGGATGGTCAAACATGAATAGACATGTCGGATACACAGAAGGTCAGCTGGATAGGCCAGAAGGAGTAGTCAAACAAGCAGAGATCATACACAGGGAAATCAGCAGGATCAGCACAGGTAATATGTAAGGGAGCCAGACGCCAAGCAGTAACTCGTTTCTCTGACACAGGCAGTGTGTCAGAGCGAGCCAGAAATAAGAGAGGAGATTCAAGCTCTCCGCCTCTCAAGTCACATGACTGCAGCCGCACACCGCCCGGAAGCAAGGGGCACTGGCTGCAATCGCAAGCAGGAATGAGGAATTGTAAGCTCCTAGCACCGAAAACTGGCGGTTTCATCAAATGCAGAAGAGTTTTGTTTAAAGCTCACATCTTACTAGTAATATAATGAGTATGAGGGAGTGAAACGTTTTCTGCAGCTGTTGGAACATGGAAAACGAACCTCCTGGATCGAAAATTTCTTTGACGGCAAGAATGCCTTTCTCTTTCCAAATTACATACTTTGGGTTAGATAATCAGTGCAAATTCCAGGTTACCTCATTTTGGTGGGTATTTAGTGTATCTAGGGCTGCCATTAACATTTTTATTAATGGCCTGCCAAGCAACAAACGTCTCCTTAAATAAAACATTCTGATACAACAAAGTGGGGACTTGGGCAGATGTAAAGGGAGAGTCGGAGAGAAAGGGAAGAATACATACACTTCTAAGGTTCCATTTGTGAAATGTTCAAGCCGTGGGAACCAAACTGAGATGTATCAAAATATTGATGCCCTAGTAAATGCTAGAATATCAGGGAAACCTACACTTCTCTATTGTTTCAATAGGTACAGGCTACGTCTCGCTATCCTAGGTTTTATCAGTTGCCAAATAAATTTGCTGAAGACAGTCGTACATTTAAAAGCATCCACATTGCTAATGCTAATGAGTAACATTTGAATAAGATAGGAAAGTTAAGGAAAAATTACACTCTTTATGACCGCTGCTCTTCCCATCAAAGATAATTGCACATGATTCCAATTAGTTAATTGAGCATTTATTTTGTTTATAAGGGAAAAAAAGTTATATTGATATAAATGGTATGGGTTTGGAATAATGAAAGTCCCCAGATTTTTAAGCGTAAGGTTAAAAATGTTAAATTGTGTTAAAGACTGCAAAGGGGGATCTGTGGTTTTGGGCTTTCTAATAAAAAGAATCTCTGACTTGTGAATGTTAACTTTATAACCCAAGAATGAGTTAAAATTAGAAATAGTCTCACGGACCGCTGGTATCGAAATGGATTGGATAAGAAAAGCAACATGTTGTCTGCGAATAAAAAAAGTTCTACTTCTGTCCGACGTACAGCAATCCCAGTATAAAGTTGGTTCTGCTGAAGTGCTACTGCCAAAGGCTTCAGGAACACTGTAAACAATAAGGGAGACAGGGGACAACTCTGACAAGACCCTCTTTGAATAAGGAATGTTGTCAAATCATCATCATCATCATTTAATTATATAGCGCCACTAATTCCGCAGCGCTGTACAGAAAACTCACATCAATCCCTGCCCCAGGGGCTTACAGTCTAAATTCCCTAACACATACAGACCAACATACAGACTAGGGTCAATTTGTTAGCAGCCAATTAGCCTACCAGTATATTTTTGGAGTGTGGGAGGAAACCGGAGCACCTGGAGGAAACCCACACAAACATGGGGAGAACATACAAACTCCTCACATTTAAGGCCATGGTTGGGAATTGAACTCATGACCCCAGTGCTGTGGGCAGAAGTAAATATACTTAGCCACCGTGCTGCCCCAAAACATAGCCATTAGCCAAAATTTGCATCAACAGTGTGGCATATAGGGTCTAAATGATGTGGATGTACTGAGAAGGAAAACCAAATCTATGGAGAGTTTCATAGAGATGGTCCCAAGTTATCATATCAAAAGCCTTTTTGGCATCTAAAGACAACAATATCTCAGGATCATCTCCATTCAACACCTTCACGGAGTGGAGAACAGCTACAACTTTACAGATATTAGAGACTGTGTTCCTGCCCCACATAAACCAGCCTGATCTCTATGGATAATACTGGATAAGATCATTTTCAATCATTTAGTCATTATCTTAGTAAGTATTTTATAATCAGTATTGAGGAGAGCCATTGGCCTGTAAGAGCCTGCTAATTCTGCATCTCTTCCTGGCTTAGGTAGCACTTTGAGGATCCCGGTATTAAAGTGCGGAGGAAGCATCCTATCAGTGAGAACAGCATTGTAAAAGGATTTCAATATTTCCGAAAAAGGCAGCAAAATCTTATATAATGCCTTTTTTAAATGTTTATTGTTGTGTATTTGGTTGAATTCCTCTAAAGAAGAAGCATGAGTGCTGTTAAACATGTTAAAGCCTGTAAATAATATTTCCAATATTTAGAATTGTATATTATTTTCTTCTAGTCAAGTCAGAAGTATTTGATCCATGTAAGACTCAGTATACATGCTGCATCATACTGTCGAAGTCAGCAAATTGGATAAAGTCATTTCAATTAATATCGAGCAAACTTGGTTGTCTTTGTCTGAAATTATGCGTAGAGCACGCTACGCCATGGAGAAGCGTATCCAGCCGCGACCAGTGGCATTAACAGGTTTACACACATTAACACGAACATACACATTTGTAATTAGTATACATTAATTGTAGTTGCAACACATAGTTATTTATGTCAAAATATAGAAGTATTTATATTTAATATTATAAGTTATATACATGTTAGTGAAAGCAAAGGTTCAGGTTGCCGGAAATATGTCATATTTAGTATCATTTTAATCCCCTATTCATCCGCAGTTGTCCGGTTCATTCGCCGAAGAAATCACACATTGCATACTCTAGTTAACGATGTTAGGTAATACATGTTTAAAATGATGCTGCCTGTATAATGTAAATAGACTAGTTTAAACCGGATTCCTGGTGGGAAAATCGGAGTGCATACCCTGGAGAGCTGACCCCCACCTTTGGATATTTTGGTTTGAACTGGCCTATGACCTGCAGTACACTGGACCTTCCTGAAGCCTGGACCAATAGAAGCAAGCCACATCATCTGCATTGTTTTACTGTATTCACTGACTGTATATTAGCAGGGGCTCTGGACTTAGTGGACAGTCTTTTTGACCACAGCCTTCAGACCTTAATGACTGTACACTGGATCCAGGGCACCTGCGATAAGTAACGGCTGTACTTGTTTTATTCGGAATTGTTATTCTGCTACTTTTGACTATTAAATTACTTTGTGCTTTGCAAATACTGTATCCCAGCTTAGAAAAAAGATACTAAAGGTGTGTGCTATATCTAACCAAGAAACAACACATAATAGTTATAAAGCATGTTGTGTACAGCTACATACCTCTCAACATTTAGAATCATGAAATCAGGACAAAATAAGCCATGCCCATGTCTCGACCAAGCCCCGCTCACAAATTGGCTAAGTGGTTAGCACTTCTGCCTCACAGCACTGGGGTCATGAGTTTACTTTCCGACCATGGCTTTATCTGTGAGGAGTTTGTATGTTTTCCCCGTTTTTGCGTGGGTTTCCTCCAGGTGCTCCGGTTTCCTCCCACACTCCAAAAACATACTGAAAGGCTAATTGGTTGTTATCAAATTGACCCTAGTCTCTGTGTCTGTCTGCATGTGTGTGTGTTGGGGAATTTAGACTGTAAGCTACAATGGGGCAGGGACTGATGTGAGTGAGTTCTCTGTACAATGCTACTGAATTAGTGGCGCTATATAAATAAATGATGTTGATGATGATGATGAAATCAGGACAAAATAAGCCATTTTCCTGTCTCAACAAGCCCCGCCCACAAATTGGCACCTTTTATGTTAAAACTCCTGCCCCTTTTGTTAAGCCATGCTCATTTAGTGGGTCTCAAATCGTGATGTTCCACCAAACTCGGGACAGTTGGGAGCTATGTAACTTACAAGTTCTTAATGTCAGGTTAGAATTTCCTCAGTCTCAACATGTGCAAAACCCCTCTAACAGCCCTTCCCTTTTCTCCTTGTGGCTTCATATTTACCTCTAAATATTACATACTTCAAAGTAAGTGTTGGAGTTTTCTATCAAGATTCTCTTCACTATGTGTACTATTTAATGCCAAACTGCCCTCCTAAAATAAAGTGCAACCATTTATTATCCTTCATGGCATATCCGCCATAATTTCTGATATGGAAATCAGGACATTTTAGGACACACTCTGTATCCATCCAGTCCCTCATTATGCTAAAACAACACCATACATTGTGAGGCTCCAAAAACAAATTAATAGTCCTTCAAAATGTATTTATCTAGCACAATATTAGGTATTACTATTGTATCAGATATAACACATCAGGATTTTTTAAATAAGATTGAACTTACCATGACAGATACGTGTAGGACATGAATCTGTTCATCTAGTTCCTGTACAGGCTCTTGCAAGGTTGGAGGGGTGTTGACTGAAGTATGCTCCCTCATGCGTAAAAATAGATGGAAGTAAAGAGTTCCATTTTCCAACCATTTCTGAGTCCAGTGTACAAGAGAAAGGTCCTCACTGCTGCCAGACATCTCTGAAAATACATATAATTATTATTATTAGATATATATCAACGTATAATCATATAATATTATCAATATGGAAAATAAAAGTCATTAGTTCTTTAAATGAAACACATAATGTAAGTGACCAGTGCAGTTTTACATGTACATTACAAAGATGACGTATTACCAGATTACCTTATTTCTGTAGCAATGTCATTATTGTGTGCAACTGAAATAAAAATATATTATTATATACATAGTGGGCCTGATTCAGTAAGGAAAATAAAGCAAAAAAAGATATTTATAGTTGTGGTAGGACACGTCCTAGATCAACTTTAAATTTAAAAATAAGCTATCAAGTATATGTGTGCTACATGAAAACGCAGCCAGTGTTTTCCATATGTGCAAAATAATAAACTAATTTGCACCCCTTGCATTGTTACATGGTTTGTCCAGGAGCAAATTTACTTCTTTTTTTCTTTGCTCTCCTTAATGTATCAGGATCAGTAAGTTTAATGACAATGATTATAGTTATGTAGTAATTAAACTAACGACTTGAATCTTCATCCTATAGGACAAGCAAGCAGCACAGGATGCAGCAGATTTTTATAAAATTGTGAATAAAGATCAAGATTTAATGCAAATATATATATATATATATATATATATATATATATATATATATATATATAAAAAGGGTAGGTATTGGTAAATTGATAAACTATAATACCATACAGAATTTGCTAACTACAAGTTTTCCAGCAAAAATTCTATTCTTCCCAAACTGTAATGTAAAAAAAGCTTCACACACAAAATTGACATGTATAATAAAGACAGCCCCAAATAGTATGGCTCTAAAGTGGTAGGGGATTGGACTTTGATTAGTATTATTATGATTATTATCGTTTTGATGTGATGAATGGATTAAACTTTTGCACAGTGTTCCCTCCATTTTTACACTTCTCCACAAACTAAACACAGTGTAAGGTGCAGAGTAGACGAGCACCTAGATGAGTGCTTGGCGGACTACCCAGACCTACTGGAGCAAAATCAAGAGGTGTTGCATTATACATCCAAAACATATGTGGAAAATAAACTCACAAAAGAACGCACAGAAAAAAACTATTCAATTGATGTCACCTCTTAATAATATAAACATTAATGATATAACATAAAATAAAACATTTTATTTTATTCTTTTTTTTCACCATTAAATAAATTTATTAGAATGCAGTTAATCTCTACTGTACATAAAATACTATTTTACAGTTGCTCCTGATTGCAAACACATGTTCTAGCATACATACTCATCAGTAGTAATCTGCACTTAGACTAGACTTGTAGCTGATGCAAGACACAAATGTCTTAGAATTGGCTAGACCTTGAATCGGATGCTGCTCCGTGCACTCGAGCTTGGCACGTCCTTACTGTACTGACATACATTGACTACTGACATACGCCCATTTCCCTCCCGTACCACCTATGAAAATGTAGACTGTAATAAGTGTCCTGTGCACTCGAAGATGAATTGAAAGCTGCTGTGTGACGTGACATTACACTCAACGAATCACCAGTCCCACTCCTTAATGAATCAGGCCCCCAATATGCTTTGTTAATGAGGCCAATTGTGCCTGGCTATGCAAAATTCAAATAAATGCAACTACACTATGACAAAGCAATAAAACAAAATTAAAACTGTATTTGAATTTGGCAAATAAGTAAATTTGTTTTCACAAAGCATGACACAACACGCAAAATGGACAAGACACAGTGCAAAATCTTTTTTGGTGACATCATGCATTTTGATTTGTGCCTATAATCATGGATTCCTGCCAAAGTGCATTTGTTTGCAGAGCAAGACAGCTGCGTTTCCAGAGGAGCAGAAATGTACACCAGCTGATGGGAGGAGTTTGGCAGAGCAAGGACATTGCTTGCAAAGTATAGAATAGGTACAGTGGTGGATGGTGGAGAAGGTTGTTTTTTATTATTTTTTTGTCATGAAATACACTTGTTAGTATTCTGTTTATGTCTACTTAACATAAAATACTATTTCACAGTTGCTCCTGATTGCAAACACATGTTATAGCATGCATATGAGACTGTGATCACTACTGATCAGGAATTAGACTAGCCCTGTGGCTGGAGCAAGAGATATGGCAGAAAAATAAGTAGGCTACGTGCTCTCGAGTTTGGTGCACCTTTTCTGTACATTCACTACAATAAAATGCCCCTTCCCTGCCACGTTCATTCCCCAATCGTTTGCTGAATAAGTGTCCTGGCTCCAGGCATGTGCAGAGTGATTGTGTGTATGTTACGCTCAAAATAAGCAGATATGTGCCTTGATGAATTAGGCCCTTAAGTGTTTGGAATATCGCAAAACTTCCATACAAGTTATTTTCACACATCACATATTACATATTACAAAAATGCATAAATGTTCTTTAGAAAGGAAGATGAAATTAACAAATGCAAACCTAAAGCTCTGTATTGCCATTTCTATAGTTCTTACTTTTAAGAAAGAAATGAACAAATGCGTTCATTTACGTTAGAGATGCTCGGGGTCGGTTTTCTAAAAACCGTGCCCACCCGAACTTAGGGGATCCAAGTAGACTCGCGAGTCGGCTCGGTATCTCCGCGCACCCTCGGATCTGTCATTGTTGCTTTGTCGGATCTCGGAGGTTTTGGATTCCATAAGAACCTCCCAAGGAGATCCAGTGCCATTGCTCACACAGAAATAGGGGTAACAGTGTTTTTGTCACTCTTCATTCTCCAGTGACATTGCTCAGTGCTATTGCTCATACAGAAACAGGGGTAGCAGTGTTCTCGTTACTCTCCAGTCTCCAGTGCCATTGCTCATAGAGAAATAGGAGGGGTAGCAGTGTTCTTGTCACTTGACAAAAATTGACTGGAAATGACTGGAAATTAATGTTATTGAGGTTAATAATAAATGTAGGGAAAAAAAGAGCCAAATTCTGTGATTTTAGTTAAAAAAAATCGGGATCCAAAACCAAAACACGCAAGGGCGGTTTTGCCAAAACCAAAACACGAAGTTAATCCAGATCCAAAACCAAAATCAAAACACGGGGGTTAGTGAACATCTCTAATTTACATCTTGCCTCTTCCCACAAACCCCCATCTGCACTTCTACTCATAATCTTTTCCCTTTGTTTGGTAGTTTTCTCTTTGAGTGATATTTAACTTGTTGCATTAATGTACTATGTACAGTATATAGTCCTTATATTTTTGCCTGGACACGTACTATTTTGATTTTTTAGCGGAAGGAAATCTTAATAAACAGCAATTTAAAATAAAAATAAATGTTGAAATAAGTTGACAGGATACAATTAATAATAGTGACAAAATGTATAAATGTAATATGTAGCATTCATTGGTTCCATTCCAAGGCACCATTATCATCTTAAAGAACTCTACTATCATCCTTATGTATGTTCCATCAACATTATCTATTGCTGTCCAGCACATGAGACTGATTGAACTTACATCACAGGAACATGTGTTGAAACACTTGATAACTTTCTTCTGTCTATTATAATATAAGAGAAATTGGGTAATGAAGTAAAAGGTGCAAGTATATCCAGAAAGATAAGTTCTTGAGTGTTCTTTAAAGAGGTATGGACTGTGCAGACATGACGATAGATATGAGGGATTGTGGGATAAATATTGTTGGTTTTATGTACCAAGAGAGTCGGGAGGTAAATGTAAGTGTTGTAAATAAGGGATAATATTTTGGTGATAAAGGGTAGGTTATCTATTGAACTATGGGGGCTAATACCAGAGTGCTTAGGGAAAATGTTATACATCCCTTAAGTGAAGAGAAAAGGGAAAAGTCATGGAAGTAGGAGTGGAGGAGTAGAAAGGGTATAGTCTATGGATATAGATTGCAAACTACAGAATGTTTCTGGTAAGGTAAGATAGTAAGAAAAAGTGGTCTGTATCAATTTGGCCTATACACCAAACCAATACAAATCATCTAATTAAGCAAATTACACACAAAAATTACTTTCCGTGATTTGTTGAAAATATTTATCCAACCTTAGTCAACGCAGTCGCTGCAGAGTGTTGAGAATGAAAGCCTGACTGACGAGGATCCAATAGGTTGTGTGAGAAAATAAAGTGTATAGTCGAGTGTAGGAAATTCTCTTGAGAAGCCTGGAGGCGCGTGGGAGCTGAGAAATGAGACAGTAATCTGACAAGACAGTTTGGGTGGGAATTTAGTTTTTTCAGAATAGGAGTAATCACTAAGTGTTTGAATAATGGTGGAAAGATACCAGTAGAGAGAGATTACAGACTTTAGTTATGGGTAGGATGAGCACAGGAGACAGGGATCTACTGATATCTGAATGAATAGAGTCAAGGGGACAAGAGGAAGAGTAGTAAGAAGAAAGTAGATACTTCATCTTTATTTGTGGGATCAAATGAAGAGAGGGTGTCAGAGGGTGCTGGGAAGGAATTTAGCTGGTTGTTTGTTGAGGAAGATGATTCCATTTCAAGTCGAATATTAACATTCTTGTAAAATGTAAGATCTTGAGCACTGACAGTAGTTGGAGGGTTTGGGGTCGGAGGATTAAGAAGAGCTTTAAATATATTAAAAAAGCGTTTGGGGTTAGAATTTTGAATAGAGATGAAAGATTGAAAGTATGTTTGTTTTGCAGTGTCCAGAGCATTTTGATATGAGTGGTAGATAGCTGTATATTTAAGGAAATAATTAGAGGAATGAGATTTACGCCAGTGACGTTCTGCTTTGCGAGAAAGTATTTGAAGGTTTTGTGTTACTTTACTTTGTTACAAACAGAGCGTGCATTCCATAAGGCACATTTAAAGGACTTTGGAAGAGATGGTAGACAGGTGATGTGTTTGAAGTTTGCTGGATTTCGGTAGTGTTCTGATATACATACAGAATAAAATATTGTAATGAAGTGTCATATAAACAAGAGAGAATAGTGTCTTGACAGTGTTATTAATAAATGTGAAAGTCACATTTACCATATAAAATATAATTAAACACAAATACAAAATACAAACACAAATTAAAATCAATTAAATTAAGTAAAATTAAATACAAACATCTGTTATCTTCCCCTTAAAAATAGTTTCCTGCCACAATTCAAATGGAAATATCAATTAAGAAATGCGAATAGATGGCCAAAACATCATGTAATATAGAAGCCACACTAATGAAGTAAGTACTATCAGCTACAGAGGTCAGTTATTCATCAGCCAATCAGAAGCAGCTAGCTAGTGCTGCAGATTGTCATCATTGAATCTTGTTGCACCAGCTCTTCAACACTGCAAGAGATACGCATCCTGACGTGTATATACACCTGCATACAGATCTACCTCAGCTGCAATTACGCAAACACGTCCTTAGTGTATTCCGCCTATGCGTACAACTTGCAAGAGTAGTTTGAGCTGTATAACACGACCCCTTATGCTCAAAGAGGTAGATTAGAGGTGTTCACATGCAAGCACAGAACAATAAGGGCATGTAGATGCAAGTTGAGCACTCCCCATTTAGATGTGTCTTATTTTGGGTTTGTCATACATTCATTACCAAGTTAGTCTACACCTACACAAAACGGGTGGATATTTGGGGCTAAATTTACTAAGCTGCGGGTTTGAAAAAGTGGGGATGTTGCCTATAGCAACCAATCAGATTCTAGCTATCATTTTGTAGAAGGTACTAAATAAATGAAAGCTAGAATCTGATTGGTTGCTATAGGCAACATCCCCACTTTTTCAAACCCGCAGCTTAGTAAATCTAGCCCTTGGAGTTATATATTTGCTCCCGACACAGCTATGATAAATTTAAGGTTGCATATATTTTAAGATGTGTGTACCTCAAAACTGAGACAAGGAAATGTAAGTGTGCAGACACATACATAAACGGCAAACTTTTGGTATCATAGAGGGCTAAACATATTTGATTTCATGGGTATTATAAGCTGGCAAAATTAGGGAATTTTTTTCCATCATTTTTCCTTTACTCAAGTATTGATACTTCAATATTTATATCAAAATTTAATAATCTAGTTTTTCTTAGTACACAGATACTAAATATGTGTATTCTATGTAAAATGGGACATCATTATATGGTCCAAGGACAAGTGTATGCTTTTTAGCTCGATTTGTATTTTTCCTCTTTGTTATGCCCCAAAGCCGGGCAGTGGGGACAACAGGATATACATAAAACAGGGACATATAAGATACACAAAATAAATTCAGACATGAAAACAAAAGGTAGGGAGAGCCATGCTCATGAGATAGTGGAACAGAGAACTACTGAAGCAAGAAGAATGAGTGTGGCTCAGAGTGGAAAATGGATATCGTCTTCCTTCTGGTGGACAAATGAAAGTAACAAAATGTCATGCTGAAAATGGGCAACAAAATCATATAATATAGGCATGAACAATGAAGAAGACACCCATTAGGGTGAATCAAGGGTGAATTCAGTCAGCTAATCAGAAGTGGTTAGCTAGTGTTAGTGACCATCATCATCATCAATGTGTATTTGCACAAGCCCTCAGGCACCTGCAAGCTGTATGGCTATTAACAGACTTGTTATTTTCTCATTGTCTCTTTTTCCAGCCCTTCCCTCCCCCATGTCACCTCTCTAAGTGTAAGGAGTTGCAAGTACCAAGTTTGCATATTGATGTAAGGAACACTTTTTTTGAGGGCATGCGCAGTACACATTTCCATTCTTTATGCTAAACAAATGGGTATATGTCCAATTCAGCATGAGACCCAATGTGAACAAGGATTAGTGAAGACTGAATAGAGATACACTATATGGACAAAAGTATTTGGACGCTTGACCATTACACCAACTGGGACTGTTATCACATTGTATTCAAATACATATACTTTAATATGAAGTTGGTCCCCTTTTGCAGTGATAACCGCTTCCATTCTTCTCAAAAGGCTTTCCACAAGATGTTGGAGTGTTTTTGTGGGAATTTGTGCCCATTCATTCTGTAGAGCATTTATGAGGTCAGACACTGATGTTGGACGAGAAGGCCTGGCTCACAATGTTTGTTACAGTTCATCCACTATTAAGGTGTTCAATGGAGTTGTGGTCAGGGCTCTGTGCGGGCCAGTCAAGTTCTTCCAAACCAAACTCATCAAGCTATGTCTTTGTAGCCCTTGCTTTGTGCGCATGTTGGAATAGAAAAGGGCCTTACCTTAACTGTTGTCACAAAGTTGGAAGCATAGCAGTGTCCAAAATGACTTGGTATTCTGAAGCATTTAGATTGCCCTTCACTGGAGATAACGGTCCTAGTCCAAACCCTGAAAAACAGCCCCATACCCTTATCCCTCCTCCACCAAACTTCACAGTTGGCATAATGCAGTCAGACAGGTAATGATCACCAGGCATCCGCCAAACCCAGACTCGCCTACCTGACTGCCAAACTTAGAAGCATGATTTGTCACTCCACAAAACCCGTTTCCACTGCTCCACAGTCCAGTGTCTGTGTGCTTTACACTATTCCATCTGACGCTTGGCATTGGTCTTGGTGACGTGAGGCTTGCATGCAGCTGCTCAGCTATGGAAACCCATTTCATTAATCTCCTGCCACACAGTTTTTGTGCTTACATTAATGCCAGCTGAAGTTCGGAACTCTTTAGCTATGGAATCAGCAGAGCATTGGCGACTTTTACACACCCTGTGCCTTTGCAGTCATTGACCCCGCTCTGTGATTGTACGTGGTCTTCCGTCGAATGGCTGAGTTGCTGTAACCCCTAAATGCTTCCACTTTCTAATATAATCACTTACAGTTGACCTTGGAATATGCAGCAGGGATGAAATTTCACGAACCATCTTATTGCAAAGGTGGCATCCTATCACAGTACCACGCTGGAAGTCACTGAGCTTTTCAGAACGACCAAATTTGTATCACAAATATTATCAAATGGAGACTGCATAGCTAGGTGCTTGACTTTATACACCTCTGGCAATGGGTCTGATTGAAACATCTCAATTCAATAATTAACAGGTGTGGCCAAATACTTTTGTCCATATAGTGTATTTGCAGACACAAATTTCTGAAACCCAGAAAGATGTCACAATGGTTTAGTGGCAAGTGAATAAGTTACAGAGGACAAAGATACAATCTGAGCAAAAATAACACATATGTTTACCCAAAATAGAATAGGATCTAATATCTAAACATTGTGACTACAGGTACATGTTATTTTAAAACAAAACAATAAACTTTTTGGAGATCTTTATTCAAACTGATATGAGCTACTATGATTTTACACTTTTTTTTCTAGAAAATATAGGTTACTGGAGTTTCTCACAATATTTTCTTTTTTTTGTTAAATTAAATCATTAATGCTATCTTTATACATTTGCTGTGGAGGTGGCTTCAGTTACATAGTAGCTTTCGATTACCTGTTTTTACAAGTAATAGTTTACTAATATATAATGTAATATAGGGCTCCCTCTTTATTCTGTCTCTTTTTTAATGCCACTCTTAATTACCACCAAGTATACTCTTTGGTTTTAGACTTTGTATAAGCTGGTTTTTTAAAGAGGGAGCACTTTATTTTTGTCTGTTTAGCCAATGAGCAATATCCATTGTTGCTGATTCCCATTTTAAAACATTACAATGCCTTTAGTAACGCTGTATATTTTTAGTCTTTGTTCCTTTGTTCTTAGATGCCTACATTTAATTACATTATTACACTATAGTTTTTGCATTGTGTATTAGAAAAATGAAAAACAAAGATACTTTACTATACCAGGTCAATAGTTTCAATAACAATACAAATTATAATATCCACAATTATAAAGAATGTGAACGAAAAACTGTGGCTCAGAAACTTCTTTATAATTGCATGGCAATATGCAGTATATAAAAGGAGAACAGATGGAACGTATCAGCTTGCATCAACTCCTTCAGAGACGAAACTTCAACTCTTTGTCACATTGATAAGTGTCACTCTACAAGCTCAATGAGTCTGATTCTATAACACTGCAGCTAAGCCAGAGAACAAAGTAGGTGGCGTGGTTGTCGTGGATCATACTGTATATTGTCAAGGGCTTAGGTTAAATGTATTTATATTCTACATTAAACAATGTAACATTTACCTAAAATTCACAATTGAGTTTTATTATTTAGCAAAAAGTGTATAAACTTTGGGTACTATGTATAAAGCCTCTGGACCACTAAAATCATGCAGAAATGGCTTTTTTCCCCACATGATTTATATATCCTGTGTATGCATCAACTGTTTTGTCACAGATGTATTTTCTATTAAGGTAATTACCGTTCTGTGCTGCAGTCCCTATCATTTTCTATGGGGCTGCAATCCTCATCAATTTAACAAGCTCTGAAAAGATTAACTTTTCAGACTTTTGCCCTGTTAGCTAACACCACCCTAGGGGGTCTATGTATTTACATTATGTCAATCAATATGCATTGCTGCAAATCGCAGAGATAAATAGTTAAACACCGCTGAAATGCACCATGCCTGGGCTACTCTAGGAGCCATGGCGAAGTAACCCCTCTGGTGCAAACTGTTTTTTCTATTTAACGGAGAGGCTTCAGGTGGATCCCATGGAAAATGACAGGTATCTTGAGATGGCTTTACCTTTCTGCAAAATGCAAAGCTTTATGCATTGCAAAACTTCACAGTCCCTATATTAATCTATGGGAACTGCATTAAGAAAAGTTAAGTGGGTTATGGCAGGAGAAAATATTTATTTCTCCTGCCAAAAACCCTTGTTACCTTTTGAGATTTTACAGAGAAAACAGTTTTTTTCTCCGTTTTAATGGGTGATTGCAGTTTAATACATAGAGCCTTCAGTCTATTAGAAGCAGAAAACAATGGGTTAGAGGAGAGGAGAGTGCGGTGTAGAGGGATCTTTCCAGATCCCTCCTCTCTGAGCTTTCATGCTTCTTCTCTCCTTCCTGCTCATCCACCTGCAGGCAACCGCGAGCAGAAATGTTTTTTATTTATATATATATTTAATTTATATATTTTATTATTTATATTTATTTTTATATTTATTCATATATTTTTCTATTGATATACACGGAGGTGAGCTCCGTGCGTCTTTCCTGCAACCGTCTCCAATTGTTATACCATAGCTGTTAGCCCTTGCTAAATAGTACACTGTGCATGCGCAACACAAAATGAAACTCTGGGACAGCCTATGCAGCCCTTCATTGCTGTGTTAGGCTGATGAAGAAGGAAACGGACGGATCGCAGTTTAGGAGGCATTTCAATGCACATAGTAGGGTGAGTAGATTTTGATGAATTGAGACGGTATAAGTTTATGTATCACTACATTAACTTGGCACACCGGCCATCAATGATAAACAGACTGCTTGGTTACAATGGAGTTTGATGAGATTTATTAATGTGAAAGAACTTTATTCAAATAATGTACATTTCAATTAATAATAAAAGCACTCTACAGTAGTCTGCATAGCAAAAGTACAACAATGTGCTGCAACTAGCATACAAACAGTAATGTGTTGAGCAGATCCAACACTTTTTCTTGAAAGAGCCTGGGCAATCCTGTCTCTACAGATATAAAGGTTAATAAACTTACTTTTCCAGTGGTTTGACAATGGTTGCCAGCAGTTCTAGTCAGCTGTGCTTCTTATTTCATTAATATTGTTTGCAGATTGTGCAGAATTAAACTATAGAAGGTCAGCAGTTAACAATGCAAAGCAAAATTACAGCCTGTGAACCTGGCTCATTTATTTAGAATACAACAGTTAGAAATGTATAACTTTATAGATATATAATAAAACATTTTATATATATATAATTGAAAATATAATACCTTTCAAGTTAATATTATATGTATATATATATATATATATATATATATATATATATATATATATATATATATATATATATATATATATAATATAAATGTCTAGTGGCATGTGTTATTCTGTCTGTGTGTGTGTGTGTGAAAAAAATAAAACCAAGCTGCAGCGCCACCTGCTGGGCGGAGTTATACACTGACCTACTAAATTCTTAGTGTGTGTGGAAAAAAAAATTCAGAAAGGGCTGAAATTTGGTATACTAAGATGTTTTTCATTTGTTAATTTAATTTGTTAATTGTTAAAAGTGTTTATAAAGATTTAAAAAAAATATATATATATTTCTTGAAGGAGAAGTGACAGTTGGGAGTGGTTGGTGGTTTCCGGGGGTGACAGTGGGGAGTGGTTGGTGGTTAAGGCCTGGGCTATGGTCCAAATGCATGACAAGAACCTTTTTAACACCTTAAGTAGCTTGATTTGACTAGAATGCATGAGTATCATGCAAGGGTTAACTTGTATATATATATATATATATATATATATATATATATATATATGTATATATATATATATATGTGTGTGTGTTTAAAATCAGGAAAAATGAACTGGCCACATATGTGTACATTGATCTTTGGTGGTTGTCAAGTATGAAATGAGGCCAAACATTCTGCACACACTGAATGTTTGCATTTTCTGCAAATGTAGCAAGTGCATTTGAATCAGTTTTGTTGCGGCGTCATGGAGGATTTTTAAGATTCATTTTTTTATGGACAACTCCATTCAATCTTATTTCAATTACAACCTTATGCCAACTTTTTGCTTATTGTGGTGGTGTTTCCACATAAGATTTAGAAAGCCTTCCCCTTTTTATGTTTTTTTAGGCCCATTTGAATTATTGTTCTCGCTTTGAATTCTAGTAAACTTATGTTTGATTTGTTGCTATTTTTGTAAAGGATCCATGCATTTACTATGAAAACATTAAGAAAATGGAAGGCAATTCTATGGTAAATTTTTTGATAACTGATTGAATGAGGGTAGTGAGCAACCATCCTATCTCGCATACATCTACTCCTCCAATAAACTTGCTGTATTGGTTGACAGCAAACAGCGTTGTTACTTGGGCATACTCCTTTCGTTCTATATCTCCATCTGGAGACAATGTCTTAGTTCTATTCCTACATCTGTAGAAATCATATGAACAATATCATTATCTGCCCACCATAGAATTGTCACATTGTCTGTTGATGTGGGCGCAAAAATTGTTCCTCTACCACATTTCGCTAAAGTTTTAGAGTTGACGAGCTTGGCGTCAGAATCTTTAATTCTGTTTCGTCTAATGGAACCTATAAGAAAAAATCCTTTTGCCATCACATTTATAACGATAAGTATAGAGGTAAAGAAACAGCTTGTGGTTTTTATCTTCTAGTCCATCAGATAATCTTATCAGAGTATCATCAATCACACTAAATTCTGTAATCATGGAGTTGGATATTTGGTATATTTCAAATGTTGAGACATAGCCGTCTTGAGATGCCCTCATCCATATAATTTGAAACCCCACTTTTTAGGTTTGGATTTTAAGTACTGTTTGCTTCTGTGTCTTCCTATGAAAGGGATGATCATTTCATCAATGGCCTGGAATTCCATTGCATTGGCGATGCAAAATGTTTCGGATAACATATCTAACAGTAAACGAACTTTGATAAATATATTGTTGCAGTCATCTGTAGGAACCTTTTGATTTCTGCAATGCATTTTTTACATTGCTAGCTCTGATTGGCTTTCACTTTCTCATAGAGCCAATCAAAGCACAGCCAGCTACAGAATCACAGGCCTGTCACAGTCCCACACTCAGTCAGCTGCCTGCATGAGCACTGTGTGTTCAGCACATCAGCTGCAGTAGTCAGTCACTGGTGGCAGGGACTGTTTTGTCATAATAAAGCCTTATTTCAGATATACTGTGATCTACCCGAGTGCGTTGAATCCCACAGAGGGTAAATGGCATCCAGGCTAAGGGTGGTATCCTCACACCAGCCATCAGTTGATGATGGACTTCCGAACTTCCGATGTCCATCCCTAGCAAGAATCCGAGGAGAAGCAGAGACTTGTGCCACGGAGCGGGAGTGAAATCATCAATAGCCACCGGCAGCTAGACACACTGGCACAATAAAATGCAAAAATACAAAAAATACATATAGAATATACACTGATACAAAAATACCCATGAGCGCTAAATGTCCACAAATGTGGATATTTACTATTTACGCTGAATTGAATAGACACAATAAAAAAAACCTGTAGATGAATACAATCAGAATTCCTAAACATATCTAGAGTATGTACCTGTTCTTTATTGCACAAAATTTAAATTATATTATGTTGAAAAAAGACACCACTTTACTGTTTCAAATTGTTGTTGAATATTTGTGAATGTGTCCCAGTCAAATGCACAGAAATTATAAATGCTTTGCATGTAAATAGATTTTAATATTGATTATATTAAATGATTTACATATATATATTGTACCACATACAATATGGGATATACCGAGCGCGGGTTTGTTGCCAAGCAGCTGGTACCATATATAATGTAGGATATACCGAGCGCGGGCTAATTTTTCTCTGGCTTTGTTTCAAAGTATTGCCTTTTTGTCATAGTAGCTGTCCATCAAGCCTATTTAAGGCACATTTGGGTGTGGCTCACAAGCCAGCCTTTGCTAGATGTAAACCCCTATACCTGGGAGGTGAGTGCATCTGATTTTAACTAGGGATGTGCACCGGCGACTTTTGGTGTCTCGTGTTTTGTGTTTTGGATTCGGATTTTCGTGATGTTTTGGGTTCGGATTTGTTTCGCAAAACAACTGCCGAAAGGTTTTGGTTCGGATTTAAGGTTTTGGATTCGGATTTTTTTTGAAAAAAGCATAAAAAGTTCAAAAATCAAGTTTTTGGGCTTATTTTCACTCCTACGCTATTATTAACCTCAATAACATTCAATAACAATCATTTCGACTAATTTACAGTGTATTCTAAACACCTCACAATATTGTTATTAGTCCAAAACGTTGCAACGAGGTATCTTTCTGGACTGCGTAGAGGAGTGGTCACCACAATATAATTTAAAAACCCCGAACTTGTATGATTCGCACCAATAAATGTATTTGGACTTCGTAGAGGAGTGATCACCACAATATAATAAGAAAACCATCAACTGGTATGAATCGCACCAAAAAATGTACCTGGACTGCGTAGAGGAGTGGTCACCACAATATAATTTAAAAACCCTGAACTTGTATGATTCGCACCAATAAATGTATCTGGACTGCATAGAGGAGTGGTCACCACAATATAATAAGAAAACCATCAACTGGTATGAATCGCACCAAAAAATGTACCTGGACTGCATAGAGGAGTGGTCACCACAATATAATAAGAAAACCATCAACTGGTATGAATTGCACCAAAAAATGTACCTGGACTGCGTAGAGGAGTGGTCACCACAATATAATTAATAAAAAAACGCTCCACGGCTCTGAATTCCCCAAAAAAAAATTCTGGACTGCGTAGTGGGGTGGCCAATTTGATACCGGGGCCACAATATAATAAATACACCCTGAACTGGTCAGAATTCCACCAAACAAGTATCTGGACTGCGTAGTGGGGTGGCCCCGGTACCCAATTTGGTACTGGGGCCACAATACCTCCTCCAAGTTCCAAGTGTAGTGTTTATAACATATTAACACTACACTAATTCTAGCACGTCAATATCTCTTGTTTTAAATAATGACAGAGCATTTAACTTTTGATTAAATTTTTTGAATTTGTTGACATTTTCTTTTACTTTTTGAACATGGCAAACGACTGTTGAATGGTCACATAATGTCAAAAAAAGAGTTGCAAGATGGAATTGTCCTTGGGCCCTCCCACCCACCCTTATGTTGTTGAAATAGGACATGCACACTTTAACAAACCAATCATTTCAGCGACAGGGCCTACCAAACAACTGTGGCTGAAATGATTGGTTTGTTTGGGCCCCCACACCAAAAACACAATTTATCTCTCCCTGTACAAACTAAACAGGCTCTACTGAGGAAAGATGTCGTCCTCATCCTCAACCTCTGATTCCTCTCCCCCTACAGTGTGTACTTCCTCCTCCTCACACATTATCAATTCGTCCCCGCTGGACTTCACAACCACAGGTCCCTCTGTACTATCTGGAGTGCAGTGCTGTACTTCATTGAGGAATTGATTATTCATTTTTATAAACATCATTTTTTCAACGTTGTGAGGAAGCAACCTCCTTCGCCGCTCACTGACCAGGTTCCCCGCTGCACTAAAAACTCTTTCCTAGTACACACTGGAGGGGGGACAACTCAGGTAAAATAGAGCCAGTTTGTACAGGGGCTTCCAAACTGCCTTTTTTTCCTGCCAGTAACAATATGGACTGTCTGACATGTCTATTTGGATGGTGTCAGCAAAATAATCCTCCACCATTTTTTCAATTGTGACAGCATCCAATGCAGCGACAGTAGACATGTCTGCAATGGTTGGCAGGTCCTTCAGTCCGGACCAGATGTTATCAGCATCCTCGCCAGCGGCTCTTTTAGGAAAACTGAGCTTTTTCCTCGCAGCCATAGATGTGGAAGAAAATGAGGGTGGAGCTGTTGGCATGTCACGGTCCTCTTCAGAGGACAATCTCCTGACCAGAAGGTCTTTGCACCGCTGTAGGCTTGTGTCCGCCGGAAACAGAGACACAACATACTCTTTAAACCGAGGATCGAGCACGGTGGCCAGAATGTATTCCTCTGACTTTAAAAGAGTGACCACCCTCGGATCCTGGCAAAGCGTACGAAGGACTACATCCACAAGAGCTACATGCTTGGTGTAATCGCAATGGTTTACCAGCTCCTCCCTCACTTTCTCCAGCTGCTTCTGCAACAGCCTGATCAGGGGAATGACCTGACTCAAGCTGGCAGTGTCGGAACTGACTTCTCGTGTGGCAAGTTCAAACGGCTGGAGAACCTTGCACAACACGGAAATCAGTCTCCACTGCGCTTGACTCAGGCGCATCCCCACTCCTTTGCCTATGTCGTAGGTGGCTGTGTAGGCCTGAATGGCCTTTTGCTGCTCCTCCATCCTCTGCAGCATATAGAGAGTGGAGTTCCAGCGCGTCACAACCTCTTGTTTGAGGTGATGGCAGGGCAGGTTCATGCTTTTTTGATGTGCCTCTAGTCTGCGGTAGGCACTGGCTGAATGCCGAAAGTGTCCAGCAATTTTGCGTGCCACCGCAAGCATCTCCTGCACACCCCTGTCACTCTTGAGGTAATGCTGCACCACCAAATTAATGGTGTGGGCAAAACATGGGAGGTGCTGGAAATTGCCCATATTTAATGCCTGCACAATGTTACTGGCATTGTCTGAAACCACAAATCCCCATGAGAGTCTAAGTGGGGAAAGCCACTGGGAGATAATTTCCCTCAGTTTCTCTAATATGTTGTCAGCGTTGTGCCTCTTATTAAAGCCTGTAATACACATTGTTGCCTGCCTTTGCACGAGCAGCCATTTTGTAGATGTTGCTACTGATGCAGCTGTTGCTGTTGCTGCGGAAGGGGATGCATCTACCCAGTTGGCTGTCACAGTCATATAGTCCTTCGTTTGCCCAGAACCACTTGTCCACATGTCCGTGGTTAAGTGGACAGTGGGTACAACCGCATTTTTTAGAGCACTGAGGACACTTGATCGTACTTCTCTGTTCATTTTTGGTATCGCCTGCCAAGTGAAGTGGAATCTCGACGGGATTTGGTACTGGGGACACAATACCTCCATCAACCCTCTAAATCCCACTCCACTGATGGCGGACACCGGGCGCACATCTAACACCAACATTGCAGTTACAGCCGCAGTTATACGCTTTGCAATAGGGTGACTACTATCGTATTTTGTGGTCATGGCAAACGACTGTTGGACGGTCAATTGTTTTGTGAAAGACTTAGCGGTCTTACGACTTCCCCTCTGGGAAGATGACCGACTAACAGCAGCAACAGCAGCAGTGGAAGTAGTAGGCGTACCGCTGCAGGATTCCTCGGATGAATCCCGTATTGGAGAGGACTCATTCTGGCTGCTGACTTGGGCTGCAGGACTGAATCTGATGGAGATTGTGGAGGAAGTTGACGAGGAGGGTGTTGCTGGTGTGTATCCAACTGGACCACGGGACATAGGTGTCCCTGTACCGATGATGGTCCTAGCCCCAGTTCCTGAACTAACCACTGAACTATGAAGGTTATTCAGGTGACGTATAAGGGAGGATGTCCCTAGGTGGGCAAGGTCCTTACCCCTGCTTATTTGAGCTTTACATAAGCTACATATGGCCATACATTGGTTGTCCGGATTTGGATAAAAATAACTCCAGACCGAAGAGGTGCATTTTTTGGTCTTCTGACCAGGCATGACGATGGGCTTTTTCATCCCATGGACATCAGCTGTTTCCCCCCCTGGTGCCTCATTTACAATAACCACATCACCATCCTCATCATCAAGTTCCTCCACAGCGCCAGCTACATCATCAATAGCCTCCTCCCGAGCCATCTCTTCCCGTACAGTGATGGGAAGGTCAGGCTTGACAACCACCATCACCCTTGGACTTGCCTTGGGGATTTGTGATAATTTCTCTTTAGAAGGCAGAGTTGTTTGCTGTTTTGTTGCTGACAGCTTAACTCTCTTCAATTTTTTGTAGGGGGGGAGGAGGAGGAGGGCTAAGATCCTTGGGTGAAGCTGGACCACTAGTCATGAACACGGGCCAGGGCCTAAGCCGTTCCTTGCCACTACGTGTCGTAAATGGCATATTGCCAACTTTACGTTTCTCCTCAGATGATTTTAAGTTTCTCTTTTTGCTATTTTTTGAGAACTTGGGCTTTTTGGATTTTACATGCCCTGTACTAGGAGATTGGGCATCGGGCTTGGAAGACGACGTTGATGGCATTTCATCGTCTATGTCATGACTAGTGGCAGCAGCTTCAGCATTAGGAGGAAGTGGGTCTTGATCTTTCCCTACTTTATCCTCCAAATGTTTGCTCTCCATTATATGTAGCACAAGATACTGCAGAATGTGTGAACTTGGTAATATTGCAGTACCAATGGGCTTATACTGCAGGATTGGTTTTGCAAATTTTGTTGTAATTAAAAAAAAAATTAATTATTTTTTTGTATTTTTTTTTATAACTTTTTTTAAATTTTTTAAACACTTGGGAATATTGGGGAAATAACTATGCCCTTAGAAGCAAAGAGCACAGGACACAGGACCACTGGACTGAACAGGACACAGCACACAGGACCCAGCAGCACCACTGAACTCAAAATTGACAGAGCACAGCACACAGCACCACTGGACTGATACTGCAGAACACAGCACAGCACAGCACAGAACTAAACAGCAAGCACCAGATCTACAAGGACAGAGGACCACCTAACACACCCTCCCTCTACCCTGATCAATGCCCGAGTGAAGATGGCGGCGACTAGCGGGGAATTTATAGGATCCGAGTATCGCGAGATCCGACAGCGGGATTATGACTCCGAGCCTCTGTTTCAAGTTTTCATTTGGCGCCAATACCCGGATCTGTCTCGGATTGGCAACGTTCGGGTGGGCTCGGATTCAGGAAATCCGAGTGCGCTCATCTCTAATTTTAACTGCATTTTAATATTGTTTAAAGCATATAGGTCAGTGTAGGACCTGCATATAATGAGGTACCCTTGACGTGGGATGCAGGCTTAAGTCTTTTGATCGAAATACGAACTAATACCTCATGTTTTCATTTTACTAGACACATACAGATATGCAGTTTAAAGGATAAGCGCTGACAACTTTCTTTCTGTTTTGTATATATATATATATATATATATATATATATATATATATATGCGCTAACCCAAAATAGCTTTTCCATTAAAAATAACCATTATTTTTAAATAGGGGTAAATATAATAAACATACACATGTATGCCACTATCTCTGAAGAGGTTAATGTCCTTAAACAGCTAGTTGTGGGAGTTAGATTTATTTTAGATATTGGAGCTTGACTCAAAGTAGCAAAGTGGAATTGAAATCTGTAGATCCATGAAATTCCAATTAATCCCTTTAATCCAGTTTGTCACTCCCAATTAATCCCATGCAGCCCTACATAGCCAACCATGCCTGTGTGTGTTTTTTTAAGTACTTAATGGTCTTGGGCCAATTTATATCTAGTGAATTCTTTTTTTTGTATTAATGGTACCAAAACATTACCTGGATTATTCCTAAAGAACAAAATAAGTAATCAGGTAAGTAAGCAAATAATTTTAACCCTGACTACTGCATCCTAACCAATACTACTGGGCTATGACCTCAACAGCATTTGAGGTCATAGCCCAGGGATAATCCAATACCAAAGAATTTTGAACTTTACATAAAAAGTTCACATTCTCTAATTGCTGCACAACATTGAGTTAGTGGTGATAATACCACTGACATTTTCAATGCTGTCATCACTGCTATTTTCTTCTAGTACGTATTATTTGATAATGCCTACAAAATGATAACAGAAAGCCAAGTAGACAAAAGAATATAGACATATGTTGTGTATTACAGATATTTACAAACCAAAGTTGGTATTTCCTTATTCTGGGAGACTAACAAATTATTTCCTATTGTGGGAGCTCTGCATTGTGTGTTAAACAGACACACTGACTTTTTATGCTTTTAATATTGGGCTTCTATCTCTAGATAAATACCTAGCCTTTTCCATAAACTGTTAATCTGTACTCCTTACAAAATTATAATTAGGAATAATATGGAATATGGTGTATAAACTGGACTCATAGGTAATAAACTGGTAGAGCTTTTCTCCGAGTCTGCATTGAAAGTTTGCACGGAAAATGATATTGGTGCTTAAGTACTCTGTAAGTATTTAAGTACTTTTAACATTAGTCATATGCAAGCAAAGGTATGAGAGCTTAGTATTTAATAATTACATTACGCTTATTCGGTAATGATAAAGTTTGACTCAGGAGTACAACTATACAATGTATGAATGTGGAATTTATCATTGAACCATGTATTACAAGCCCTATCTTGTTTACTAAAACCCACATCTATTTTGTTAATTTTGTAACCTACCATCATTCCATTGCCCTGCCTCCTAATTAGCTTTGTACATTACCATTATACTATGTTATATCATTGTGATATAATGTATACCACCAACTTGCTTATACGTCCTCATTATTTATTGCATTGTTGAAATGTAAATCCCATTGTATTTTGCAGCAACTAATTGCATGTTATCCTTACTGGTAGACCCTGACACTTCTCTCCCATACGTGTCAAAACAGGTAAAATATAAAGGAAAGCAATAGATTACCAAATTAGACATTGAATTGAATTGCAGCAAAACATATCTGTACTGATAAACATAAGAGTCTTGAGGCCCTTAGCTAATGTTTAATTACAGTCATAATGATATAGTCTGAGGCATGTATGTCAAATATTCAAAGAATATTGAAATGACCAAAGCAGCATTACTTTGGTCCTCTGCTTCGGGTAATGCCTTGGTGAGCATCTCAGAAGATGTGAATAGTATGGCTTACTTGAAATCCTTTGCTAAGAAATGACTTTATATTGCTAATAAACTAGCATGAAATATTCAGGTATGTAGAAAAAAGAAGAGATAAGGGGAGATTGTGGATATAGGATAGTTAGAAGATGAATGTATAAAAAAAAATTTTTTTTCTACTTTTGGCACTTCTCGATAATTGTACATATACACGTATTATACTATGTTATATGCCTTCTACACTCTTTTTTAACTTTTAGACAGTTTGACACTATGTAGTTAAGGGTTCACTATGAAACAGGTTATGTTGTTTTAGTTAGACTGGTGTGGAATAGTGATATAGATAAAGGGTTTTGATGTAGTGGCGTGAATAATTTTGTAATTCTAAGTATTATATTATGGAAGAATAGTAAAATAGTTTTTTAAACTTTAATAGGGATTTGGCTTTGTCCTGGGTAGTGAGATGAGCAATGTAGTTTCTGTATGTAGTTCTATCTCCTTTATTGTTGCTGGTGGTGCCCAGATGTTGTTCACCTGTGTTGATTGACCATTTTCCATTTCCTTGTTAATAAATGTAAATGTAGATAGGAACTCACAATTGCATCCAGGCTGAGCAACTGTATCTTCCTCAACGTCTTAGCAATAACAAAAACATGACTCACACAATCAGATACTGCCTAACCTGCAACTCTTTCACATGATGGTCTCCTTTCACATACTTTTACTCCTGTTCCATCACTCAAGTTGCTGTCTTTTTAGATATATACTATCCAGATTTTCAAATCCTTCTTTCTGTGTATTTATGTGATATACCATTCTCTGAATTACCCTGATATTCTACCTTTCTAATTTCTTATGCTTTGACATTTCCACCATAATCCTGAGTGATTTCCACATCACAATTGATTATAAACATTCTCCTTCTGTTTCCAAATTTAAAAAAAGAAGAATTAAGTTAGTGCTGAGAAACTCATCATTTTAATACTTTTTTAAATTACCTCTTTAAAAACACAATAATAAAACAATGTTATTAAATTTAACTTCTCAGTATTCTAAGATCCATTACATACATAGAAAACCAAAAATATGGTTAATTGGGGGTTGCTTCACAAATTTATGTATATGTTGCACACAAAGAAACTAAAATAGTGCAATAAGGGTGAACACATCCAATTTTCAAATCCAAACCATCCACATAATACCAATGTCAATCCACCCTCTCGCGGCTTGCTCTATTTATTATATTTTTTTCATTATCTAACAAAATCAATTGAAAATCTAAGACCTCAGATGTATGACTTTCTTGATATATGGGTATGAATATACTGTGTATCATGACAGTAATATATCTGGGATCTTAGATTTTCATTTATTTTGTAAGGTAATGGAATACATAATAAGGATACATTATATGAAATATGATCCAAGTTTATAGACCATATCTGTCACAGGTTGCTTAGCAACACCTATACATAAGTGTGAATTTTATCTGGGTTTGAACTAATTTTTCCAGACACTACATAACTGACATAATGGATTGGTTAGTAGTTTTACGATCCTTGGACTTATCTATTAAGATGTATTTCCCAGCACACTCATTTACAAGTGACTATAAAGTGTCAGATATTTGAATCTCTTCTTTTATTTTAAAGTTTTCTCCTATAAGGATAAAGTTTACATTTCCACTATCTTTTGAATAAGATTTAATCAACATTTTCACTGATATTAGAGAAACAGTTGCAACATGCACCACGTTCTTACGAGTTATAGGTTACCTAGCAACAAGCTAACTTATATGGCTTTCTTTAATAGGAAGTTTATAGACATCATAATTAAACCTATCACAATAGGTCTAGTAAGAGATTGTGAAAGTATGATTGTGAGACTACATGTTTGCATAATTATAGTCAAATACACATTCAGTGAAGATTCTAAAAACGTTGAATAACCGATCACATTATTGGAACATTGATATCATCATCATCATCATCATTTATTTATATAGCGCCAACATATTCCGTAGAGCTTTACAATTGGGGACAAACATAATAAACTAATAAACAAACTGGGTAAAACAGACAAAGAGGTGAGAATGCCCTGCTCGCAAGCTTACAATCTATGGAATTTATATGGAATTGATATGTTTTATATTGCCTATATTTGATATTTTAATGTTTTATATGTACATGCCAGTTTATTATATGTCTATGTAAAAGAGATCAGCTGCATAATATGGAAATTTTTGACATGGCAAAAGGTCTCTTTGCTGACTAGTATGTGATTGGCTAGGAATGAATTATATATCCATTTTATAACATAACCCTATCGTCTTGTCAAGGACACATTTATTGAAATGTTTTGGCGGGGATTACACGTGTAGTGGACTGGATTTACAACCAGGTGCTCCATAAAGTGATTGCCGGATTCCTGTAGACATACCCGACATGGCTTCATTTATGTTGATACCACCTTGTATCTGCTAGTCATCCTTACATATGTTGAAGTTTATTTATGCTAGAAGCATGTTTTATTGATTTTTGTTTTCTATTGTGTATAATTGGGGATAAAGCAAAAGTGTTTCCAAGCAACAATGCACACTCTGTAACAAAGTGAAAAAAGAAACTACTATAAATGCCTATATACACATATTTTCTGATAAGTGCATAGGTCAAGGTGATGGTGTCTGCAATACACGAAGGTTTCAAAAGCTGTGATAAAAGGTGGATAAGGGTGAGACGTGAAACATCTACCGACTTAACTCACCACAAGTGGGTCTAACCTTCATTGGAGAATGTATTAAGTCTCACCGACAGCATGTAAGGGGAAATAGGGGAAGGACAGTTCCTCAGGGTGAGCACACCACTGGGACCGACCCTCACCGGACTATACTTATGAACTGATGGTTCACCATGGCAAATCCTGCCGTCCAGAATAACTCCAGGTAGGTTGTCTCACTCACTGGGGTCTCTCAATCCCACGTCTGCCAATTGCTGCCTGCGAAGAGTCTGCCTACCTAGTCTGTCCCTGCCCTAATACCAATGACACACTCTATAACCGTTTGCACACAGACCGTGATATATATCCTATGTGTACAACTCACCAACAAAATGTACACTACACAGCAGTAAGGGGACTATAACAATAACAACAGAACAATCTTAACAGGAGAGATACAGAACACAATTACAATAAAACATGCAAACACTAGGCAATACAGTGTAATGCATTACACAATACCGCTAAGGGTGCTAGACTAGGGGTACCCTACCTATGTGCTTCTGGGGTATGGGGTATAGGCCAGGGACCTAATGCCAGTAGGACCAATTGAAGTCTAGTGGGCTGCAGCTGGTTGATGTCTAGTGGGCTGGAGCTAGCTGATGCCTAGTGAGCTGGGGCTGGTTGAGACCTAGTGGGCTGGGGATAGCTTAGGCGTAGAGCCTGGAACTGACGGGGCCCTAGTGATCTGGTCTTCCTTTTTCATTGCTCCCTATGCATTTTTTTCTGTTCCTCGCCTTCTAATCTTCAGCTTTGCCTGCTGCTAAGATCCCCTACTCATTTCTCCTCCTCTTCTTTGTTGAATTTCCCAACCGATGCGGGGTCAGAGTTTTCCTGGGTTGGTATATGGCTGGGATTTGGCCCCCTCCATTAACTAAAATTTCAAGTTTTTTAGGAGAAAAGTGTAACATTTTTTGAGAATATATTATTTCATGGCTGTTCGAATTATGGATGCTACACCCTGTACTATAAATTCCCATTTTGTATGTATGCAGTTAATGGAAGTGTATGTTTTGAGAAGACAATAGAAGCTATTTACAAAGGGATAAGATACCCCGCTACAGACATTTTCATATCTTCAATAAGTGCATAGACAAAGGTTAGCGGTGTGTGTATCACACATATTTGTTTATATGAGCAATAAAGCGCACTTGGTAATCTTAATCTATAAACACTATTGGTAATTTGCACTTCTTTGAATATCAGTGTGTTCCATAGTGGTGTGAACACAAGTTCACTACATACGACACTATGATATAATTTTTGTTTTTACATGTCATATGGGATGAAATTCTAAAGATAAGAAAAGAAACAATTAATTTGGATCAAGGTGTAAACGAAAATATATTTATTTATATTCAAATGAATGAACTGTAAAGAATTGACTTTCATACTAATAAATTGTGTGTATCCATCACAAGCCATCCATCACCATCATCTTCTTCCAATTGTTTTCTATTTTGTGACTGTGGGATTGTTTGTGTATCAGATCCTAGGAGGAGTGGGCTGCATGTGAAAGTTAGAGTCAGATATAAGTGGTTTCTTTATTTTTCTAATAAAGATACAGTTAGTTTTTAAGTGTCAATAACTATATATGCAAAACAACAGACACTTAATTAGGGCACCCACTGGTTCAGCTGACATATAGCATCCTCAGTTATATTGATCACCACAAACCATATTAATGAACAGTCTTTCCAAGGTCATACCAGCAAATCCAGCTAATAAGTAGAAGCAGTCCTTCTGTGTCAGACCATACCAGTTAGTAGCATCCTCAAATAGAGATATATTAAGTTCTTAAGTGTCAGATAATATGAGCAATGCAGGAATGGATAGACACTTAATTGAGGCATTCACTGATTCAGCTGAAATAGATCTTCATTTATATTTAACACTGCAAATCATATTAATGAGGAGTATTTCCCGAGGTCAAACCAACAAATCCAGCTTTGAAACAGTCTAATAACTCCCAAACAAGCATTACTGTGTGACTGAATCATAGCCCCACTAAGCAGTTTTACCACTGTAATTCGTCAGGACTAATATGTAATATGTGGCAGGACCCAGCATTGGATCATCTGCTAGGAGACCTAGGGTCGCCTGGTTGGTGATCCACTATGCAACAGTCACCATCAGAAGCGCACCTCTGGAATGCTGTCACCAGTAATACAGAGATCAGTGGGAAACGGGGCTGCATCCCAGTACATCTGTGGAGCCAGCCAGCATATCTGAAGAAGGAGCCAGCACATCTGAATGAAAAGTCAGCACATCTGAATAAGGAGACAGCACATCTCAGGAGACTCCTTGACGGCTGATGTTTAGATCACTGTCCTTCACTAATGCAAATGCAAACGGGAACCGGAGGCACAGTTCCTCTTCCTCAATCTGGATTAAGTTGTTAAATACTTAATCCAGATTGATGAATAGCAATTTTATGTTTTAAACCCTTCCATGCTTTTGTGATGTAAGTCTCCATCTTCCTGATTAGCTGGTGAGAGGGAGTAGCTGGCCAGGAAACAGTGTGTCGTACTTTAGTCCACAAACACATCGATAAATCCATATATACCCCAAAGATGATGTTCTTGCAATAAAACATTAGAATAGTTCATTAACCCAGGCAAAAGAACAAACAACACTCTCTCATTTGTAGGTAGGTGAGTTCGTCACACCGCCATTTAACTCCTATCGCCATCTCAGAATGGCTACAGCAGAGGCTCTACACAGAAGTCTGGGCTTTCAGTTCCACTGTGCATACATGAACTGGCAAGCCTATTTGCACATACGCATATGCTCCCAGAATGGTTTGGCGCAGCTCTAAGTTCAACGTTACCATGTGTTAACTGAGTATGACTCAGCTGACCAGGGGAAATAGTTTTGCTAAATTAGAGAAAGAGAACATTTAGAGAACATTCTTGTCTGAAGTGCCCTGGGCTTTCCATAGCCTTTCCACAGCCTTAATGAAGCTCCAGTGGCGCACAAAGGGGGGGTTACTGAGTCTCCAGAAACCCCTCCCCTCCGCTAACGGTGTGCCCCACTTAGCGGCACTGTACTATACAGCAGCCGCGGCGCTGTCAAAGAAGAGTCCGCGGCGGTGCTGCATACAACCCGCGAACGCTTCTTTGACAGCGCCGCGGCTGCTGTATAGTCCAGTGCTGCCAAAACGGAGCTGCCCACGCATGCGCAGCAGCTCTCTGTTTTTTGGGGGGTTTTTTTCCCGGTGGGAACCCCCCCTAACAATCCTGCGTGCGCCCCTGAGCTCTGATCTAAGGTACTTACAAATGTCTTATAGTTTGAAAGCAGACATTTATTACTTACTTCCTTGCTTGTTTTACTAATGTTATTGTACAAATGTTTCCAGAAAGATTGTCTATAGTTGCTAAATGGACAGTGCAAACATGACTGACTTCACAAAGAATACCGTTTTTATGTAATTATTCCGAATTGTGTGTTTGCACATGTCTGCATATTTATTTTTCTTTGTTTACTTTTAATATTTTTTCCAAACTAATTATTTTTCTTTACAACAGTAGCTCATTGCTGTGACACAATATATGCTTTGGTGTCCATGATTCCAAGCTTATATTACAGGTAATATAAACAAATGTTCTAACATTAAAGAGAGCTGCATTGTGTCTAGTTAAACATGGTTTTTCTCCACATCCATCCAGTAATTTATTAGAGCATGATGTTTCTATTTGATCAGGAAGGGGTCAGTTTCTTGATTCTTTTCAGGATGTGAGTGTCACGGTACCAAGAAGGAGTGATTGGATCCTTGCAGTTCCACTGGGATCTGCAGGACTTCACCTAGAGGTGCAAAGTATAACAGTTTCGAAGGTTTTCTCCAGGGATCCCCGCAAGGGAATTTGGACTTCGAGCTTCCACTCTGCCCCCTAGGGAAGTTCCCAGTGAACTGCGTGAGAAAGCGAAGGATTACAGATTGTTGCCCCAAAGGGAAAGGTACATGATGCTGTAATCTGGGTCAGAGATACCACTGAGGAGTAGGATAGCATGGGCTGATCCACGGTCGTTACAACGGAGGTATATAGTTGAGTGCGAAGAACTGAGGTCATTTCCACTGAGGAGTGAAAATGAGATGATCTGCAGCTGTTACCATTGAGGAGTGGAAATGATTGAGATGATCTGCGGCCATTACCACTAAGGAGTGGAATGATGGGATGATCTGCGGCTGTTACCACTAAGGAGTGGAATGATGAGATGATCTGTGGCTGTTACCACTGAGGAGTGGAAATGATTTCACAGAAGCACAGGGAGTGTAGGATCACTGGAGCGCAGGAAACACAGGATCACAGTTGAACAGGAATCGCAGAAGCACAGGGAGCTGCTTCCAGCACAGAGGTAACAGAACTGACTGAAAGAACCAGCTCATGGTATAGTGAGGGGGAGCCTAATAAAGGGCTTGTCATTCTGATCAGCGAATGACAGAGGAAGGAGGTTTTTAAAAGGACTGCCTATGAAAATGACAGCTGGCAGAAGACGGAGCGGCAGTCAGGGAACGGGTAAGTGTGCTGGCTAGCGGGCAGGCGCTGTGGGAGACTGGCGCGTGACAGTACCTCCCCCTTGAAAGGTGGTCACCGAACACCTAGGACCCGGTTTCTTGGGAAATTTATCGTGAAATTTCTTTAACAGAAGAGGAGCATAGACATCAGAAGCACGCACCCAGGAGTGTTCTTCGGGACTGATTCCCTTCCAATCCACAAGCACCTCCTCTAAAAGTCTTGGAATCCAAAACCCGTCTGATTTAAAATTTGTCACTTTGTTGGATGAGAGGAAGGGAAGAAGATGTAGAGGGGGAAGAGAACCGATTGATTATAAGAGGTCTCAGCAAAGAAATGTGAAATGCGTTGGAAATGCGAAGGGCATAGGGTAGTTGTAATTTGAAGCAGACACGGCTAAATACCTGAGCGATTTTATAAGGACCAATGTGGCAGGGAGCGAATTTCATACATGGCACCTTAAGACGAATGTTCTTCATAGAAAACCACACCTTGTCACCAACTTTCAGGAGAGGAATCGCTCTGCACTTCCAATCTGCAAACAACTTGTAATGAGTAGAAGATTTTTTAAGGGATCTTCGGACTTGAGACCACATGGATAAAAAAATCTTACTGTAGGGCATTGACTGCTGAACCTAGGGTGGGAGGGCTAAAAATTCTGGAATAAGAGGATTAGCCCCAAACACAATGGAGAACGGAGAGGCTGATTTGGACTCATGGAAGGAGTTGCTGTGAACGAATTCCATCCAAGGAAGGAGGTCTACCCAATTGTCCTGGTTGGCAGAAGAAAACATCCTAAGAAAGGTTCAAGATCTTGATTGACCCTTTCGGTTTGACCGTTAGTTTGCGGGTGGTACGCAGAGGAGAATTTCAGGCGAATACCCAGAAGATGGCAGAGGGACCTCAAGAATTTTGACACAAACTGAACTCCGCGGTACAAGACAATTTCAGCGGGACAAGCATGTAGACGAAACACCTCCTTCACCAAATGCTAAGCCAAACGTGCCGAAAAAGGTAAACCCATTAGGGGAACAAAGTGTGCCATTTTGGAAAAGCAGTCCACTATTACCCAGATGGTATTATATTTTTTGCTCACAGGTAGGTTCATAATGAAGTCCATGCAAATATGGGTCCAGTGTTTGACAGGTAATGGGAGAGGGTGAAGCAAACCTGATGGGGCTCGGCGAGGAGATTTGGGTTAAGCACAAACTGCACAGGCTGCCACGAAATCCCTAATTTCAAACTGGTATTTAGGCCACCAATAATGTCAAGAAATAAGTTGGGAAGTCTTACGAGTACCAACATGTCCAGCAAAGCGTGAGGCATGGAACCAAAGCCAAAGTCTCTTCCATAGATGAGGAGGAACAAATGTTTTCCCAGGAGGAGGGATAGGAGTAGAAGACAGGGTAGCCAAACTGAGGCCCTTGGAATCCAGGATAGGGTGTTCGAGGAAGTCCTCAAGTCCAGAGGTTCCAGTGAAAGCCCGGGACAACGCATCCACCTTCTTATTCTTAAGACCAGGTTTGAACGTAGCATGAAGGTTGAAGCGTGTAAAGAAGAGCGACCAGCGGGCCTGACGGGGATTCAAGCACTGGGCTGTCTGAAGGAAGAGTAGATTCTTATAATCTGTGAAAATGGTGGCGGGATGACGAGTCCCTTCCAGGAGGTAGTGCCACTCACTTAAGGCCAACTTCATAGCAAGCAGTTCCTTGTCTCCTATAGCATAATTTATTTCTGCTGGCTTCGACTTGTGGGAATATAACGCACAAGGATGAAACTTGCCTTGAATGTTTTTTTTGGGAAAGAACGGCTCCCCCTCCAACTGTAGAGGCATCCACCTCTAGGAAAAAAAGGAAAGGATACATCTGGTTGTTTAAGAATAAGGGAAGAAGAGAATGCTTCTTTAAGAAATCGAAAAGCCTCCCGGTGACCAAGACTGAGGGTCTGCTCCCTTCCGGGTGAGGGCTACTAGCGGTGCAACGATAGAAGAGTAACCAGAAATGAATCTTCTGTAATAATTGGCGAATCCCAAAAATCACTGGATGGACTTAAGAGTGTTCAGCTGGGGCCAGTCCAAAATAGCTCAGATCTTCTCAGGGTCCATTTGTAGACCTGATACCAAAACTATATAAGTGAGGAAGGGTAGTTTGGTGGCTTCGAAGTAGCATTTCTCTCTCTAGCTTGCAGTATAGGTGGTTCTGCGCAATCTGGAGAGAACTTAGGCTACGTGCAGATGATGAGACAGAAGATCCTTAGAAAAGATCAAAACGTCGTCCAAGTAAAACTACTACATAAGAATATAAGAGATTGCGAAAGATTTCATTGACAAAACTTTGCAAACCAGCAGGCGCATTACACAACCCAAACAGCATAACCAGGTATTCATAGTGGCCGTCTCATATGTTGAAAGCCGTTTTCCACTCGTCCCCGGACCGAATTCTGTTAAGGTTGTATGCCCCACAAAGGTCTAATTTGGTGAAGATCTTAGCATCCTTGATACGATCGAAGAGCTCGGTGATCAATGGGATAGGATATTGGTTCTTTACGATGATAGCGTTTAAGCCACGGTAGTCTATGCAAGGGCAAAGAGTTCCGTTCTTCTTTACGAAGAAGAAACCGGCCGCGGCCTGAGAGGAAGAAGGCCTGATAAAAACACAATGCAAATATTCTTTAATGTAGGGTGCGGCTGCTTCCATCTCCGTTAGAGAAACAGGGTAGTCTCAACCTTGTGGAGGAATTTTCCCAGGTAGTAAGTCGATGGGACAGTCCCAGGAGCAATGAGGAGGTAAGCGCTCGGAGTGAGCTTTACAAAACACGTCAGAAAACAAAGAGTACTAGGAATGGCAGAGCAGTGGAGGTGGATTCCAGCAAGGCTTGAACAGTCTCCAGCAGTTTGACCGGAGTCAGGCACCTTCCAGAGAAAGCAGGACCCCAGGCGAGAATTTGAGATGAGGGCCAGTCCAGGTGTGGAGAGTGTAAGTGGAGCCACGGTAGTCCAAGGATAAGAGGACTAGTAGTTAAAGGAAGAATGTGGAACAAGATTTTTTCCAAATGCAGAGCCCCTATTCGCAGGGAAAGCAATTTTGTGCGTCTATGGATAAGACCATTAGAGAGTTGGGATCCATCAATACCGGTAATGACCACCAGTTTCTTCAAAGGAACAGAAGGCAGGGCCAGTTAAGCCACAATAGATTGAGAGATGAAGTTTCCGGCTGCTCCAAAATCCAGTAAGGCCTTGGAATCAATGGATCCAGTAGGCCAATGAGGAGTTTGGAGAGGAAGTAAATGTCTCTAATCTGACATCTCCCGAGCAGGCTACGGTCTATCAGGAGATGCCCTGAATCCCCACAGTATATACACAATTTATTTTTCATTCTTCTCTCTCTCTCTTCAGGGGTCAAACAGGAGAATCCCAGCTGCATGGGCTCATCAGGGAAACTAGGCGGTTGGAAGCGAGGAGCTTAACTGAATGAAGAACGTCTAGAAGGTTCCTTCTCAGATGATCTTTCCCGAAAACGAAGATCCACCCTATTACAGAGAGAGATCAGGGCGTGTAAGGTGACTGGAAGTTCTTGAGAGGAGAGAGCGTCCTTTACCTTATCCGAAAGCCCCTGACAGAAAGCCACAACAAGAGCTTCGTCATTCCACTGGAGATCAGAGGAGGGGGTTCGGAATTCGATAACATATTGCACCCCCGAGCGTGAGCCCTGGCGTAGTCTCAGGATGCTAGATGCCGCGGAGGTAACTCGCCCGGGTTCATAGAAGATTCTTCTGAACGCCAAGGTAAAGGCAGAAGCATCATTTAAAAGATCGCCATTGCGCTCCCACAGAGGGGAGGCCCATGCCAATGCTTGCCCAGACAGGAGGAAGACAATGTAGGCCACTTTTGATCTAGATGTGGGAAAATTCTGTGGCAAAAGCTCAAATAGGATGGAGCATTGGTTTAAGAAACCCCGCAAGCCTTTGGATCCCCATCAAATTTAGAGGGGGTAAGAGGACGCAGCAGGGAGAACCTCTGGAGCCTGAACTTGAGGCTTTGACTGCCAGAGGTGGAGGTGCTACTTGTAGAGCGTCCAAATGGGTAGCCAGTGTCTGCATACATTGTAGTAGCTGAATTTGAACAACATCTTGACGCTCTAGTCTACCAACAAGATGTGGAAGTAAATCCTTTGCCGAAGGTTCAGTATCAGGATCGACATGGATGGTTCCTAGTGTCACGGTACCAACAAGGAGTGATTGAATCCTTGCGTTCCACTGGGATCTGCAGGACTTCACCTAGAAGCGCGAAGTCTAACAGTGTCGAAGGTTTTTGCCAGGGATCCCCGCAAGGGAATTTGGACTTCGCGGCTTTCACTCTGCAGGTCGCGGCCCCCTAGGGAAGTTCCCAGTGAACTGTGTGAGAGAGAAAGAGCAAAGGATTACCGATTGTTGCCCTCAAATAGAAAGGTATAGGATGCTGTAATCTGGGTCAGAGATACCACTGAGGAGTAGGATAGCGTGGGCAGATTCACAGTCGTTACCACGGAGGTATACAGTTGAGTGCGAAGAACTGCGGTTATTACCACTGAGGAGTGGAAATGATTGAGATGATCTGCGTCCGTTACCACTAAGGAGTGGAATGATGAGATGATATGCGGCTGTTACCACTAAGGAGGGGAAATGATTTCAGAGAAGCACAGGGAGCGTAGGATCACTGGAGCGCAGGAAATGCAGGATTACAGTTGAACAGGAATCGCAGGAGCACAGGGAGCTGCTTCCAGCACAGAGCACTAACAGAGAGTACAGACTGAAAGAACCAGCGCATGGTATAGTGAGGGGGAGCCTAATAAAGGGCTTGTCATTCTGATCAATGAATGACAGAGGAAGGAGGTTTTTAAAAGGACTGGCGATTCTGCGCATATGCAGAACCGCCGATGAAAATGACAGCTGGCGGAAGACGGAGCGGCGGTAAGGGAACGGGTTAGTGCCCCAGCTCCCGGGCAGATGTCGTGGGAGACCAGCGCGTGACAGTGAGTTCTGTAGACCCTTCCTCTCACATTTATTTACCAAAGTTCTTAATTGTGGTAACTTCAAAGCAGCAAACATACATTTCCCAACATTTATTTAAGTGTGGGACAGCCTTTAGTATAAAACCTATAATGTTGGCAGAGATTATAATAAGCTGACTTGTGAGCTGTCCTTATGTGAATACTTTCAAACAACTGGTAGTACTTCCATTTTAGTGTGGCTTGAGAAGGAAAAAAGATTTAAAAAATTCCCATTAAAAATAAAATAAAATCATCCTCTGGTAGAATCATGATGGGATGGAAAAATATAAACTTTTACCTGCGGTAATAGGGTGTCTTATAGCAGGACACAAGCAATACTCCATAATAATGTAGTTGCTGCTAACAGAGGGAAATATACATTATATATATGTGAGCTAAAGGAGATTTTTTTTTTTACTAATGTGATATAGTGAAACATTTTAAAAGAAACATTAACATTATAAAAAATTGCCATTGTGTACTAAATACCAATCCAATCTTATATTATTAATTGATATAAAGGGCTTCTAACTTAAACCCTTTCATACTACATTATGTAGGTATGTATCTGGCTGAGATATATACTAGCTTGACAAGCTAGTACAACTCAAAAATGGTTGAAGCATGTACCGGTGTGCACAGCCACAGCTATAATCAGAATGTCAGAATGTAGTCAGAATGTCAGATAGTCTCTGGTTTTCCCATTGTGCCAAGGAACTATTTGATTCAGTACCCCATTGCTTTAAAACAGCAGAGAATGCTGTGTTCCCCAATGCATACATTTACATTTTCGTGTTTCTTAAAAAAAAAAAAATTGAGGGTTAAGTGGGAATTGTAAGGGGAACACAAGAGGTCTCACTTGCTTTTCAGCACTGCTTTATCACATGTATGCTTTTTCAAGAGTTACATCCCTATTACATGTAATTGAACAATGACATAGACAAATAAAAAAAATATAATGGAATAGTCGGAAACTGCTACCAAAGCACAAGATTCTGTAGTACTTTCTCTTTTCCGTGCACTAGTACAAGTATGTACTTAATAATTTAACCACTCAATTTCTTTTATTAATAATATTTTTCATATGACTTTTTTATAATTAGGTGCCCAAAACTGCACCCCATACTCAAGATACAATCAAACCATTAAAATACTTTGGCAAAATCATTGTCGCAATTTATAAAACAGTGTCTCTAAACTGTGTTGTTTGGCAGCCAATTCAAAAATGCCCCAAACACAGCATTGTTTTATGCCATACTTCTGTACCAGGGTGGAACAGTGCATCTCCCCATAGTAAAATTTGGGCCTCAATAGAGTAAAGCAGGGAGGTCTCATATGAGCATGTATGAGTGCCTGTGCTGTTTAGAAAAGTTCTCCTATTATTTCTACTGAGGACAGGGCAGGGGTCTCTGGTGAATATGGGCCTTTAATGGGGGGAGGGGCTTTGAACTGACCTGGGCCCCCCTCTCCTCCTGGCCCTGTAGCCACCACACTCCCTATTGCTACGCTATTGTTACCTGCTTTGCACAGATTATGAGCAAACTTGACTGCCCTGTGTATCATTCTGACCTTAAGGTCTGGTTATGACTCCAATGATGCCATACCAAACACCTAAAATATCAGACCAGCATTGTGTAGCTTAACAAAACCCAATGCTTTAGTACTGTAAGAGGATTATCAAACATGAGGATTCACACAAGGACATTTGAGTGAGAAAAAAAATGGTATTATGGGAAGGAGTCACAATTGCTCTGTAGGCAAACTAAACTCTGTAAGCAGGCTTACAGGCTTTTTTTTTTATAGAAAATAGAAAACTTTCTGCAACTGTAAAATTATTATACATATATCTACATTAGACAAATACAAAAGGAAATAAAAATAGGGTGCTTTTGTTGTAAACAAAATATTACAGTTAATTATAGTATTTGATGTTATGATTAAAAAAACTGAGCTACACTTCTTAACACTATGGGCCTGAGTCATTAAGGCATGTATCTGCCTTTTTTGAGCATTTTGTCTGCAAAATCTGCAAAATCTGTCTTTGTATGTGCATAATTGGGACATATATCCGCCAAAGGAGGCAAGGCCACTGTGTATGTGGACACAAAGAACACTTACTACAGTCTACAATATAGGAGAGTGAACGGGGCAGGGAATGGGTTTGTGGCCAAATTTAATATACAATGAGGACGTTCCCGTGCAGAAACGTGCAAGTGAGATACAGGCGCACGCACGAACAAGCATGGTTCCAGGCGTAAAGTCTGCACCTGCTAGGTGTCTAGTTTAAATCTCCACTGTCAATCATAAACACACACAGATGCACACCGCACGTCATCTAATGGAATTGTGCATTTTGCTCCCTATACCTATTCAAACTCCTCTCCTGAAGATCCATTGGAGGATACTCATTATGATGCCATTTCGACAAAGTGGACTTTTCTGATATAAAGGGAGCTGCATTGAATTACCTAGGTATTTATTTTTTTCCACCACTACATTTACAACACTAACTCATTTATGGGTTAATGTTTGTTTACTCATACATCTACAACCTAGCATTGCACCACAAAGGTTTTTATTTTGTTTATTTCAATGTTATGTGTCTGTTTAATAGTAGTTCAAGTTTTTTTTTCTTTGTTGTTGATTTTACTCCTTATAGTTCCTCCAAGATTTCCCAATGTTGTTTTTTATTTTAATTTGCTATGCTATTGTTTGTTTTTGCTGTTGATTTTGCTCCTTAGAGTTCCTCCAAGTTTTATTTCTGTGTTCCATTTTTTAAAAAAAAATTATTTTGATTTTGTTTTACATTTATATAATGAGTCTGGCAAGCTCACTTGCGTATTTGTAAAATTTCTTATCCAAACAGCTGAAAAACTTTACAAGCCATGAGGTAATGTAATGTATCTTCTCTCTCACATATAGGGCTAGATTTACTAAGCTGCGGGTTTGAAAAAGTGGGGATGTTCAGATTCTAGCTTTCATTTATTTAGTACCTTCTACAAAATGACAGCTAGAATCTGATTGGTTGCTATAGGCAACATCCCCACTTTTTCAAACCCGCAGCTTAGTAAATCTAGCCCATAGTGTTTCTTTGAGATAGCAGTGGCCAGGTAACAGAGCAGGTGGGCAACAGCCGTCAACCCCCCAAAATCAGCAACTGGACCATCATTGCTGGCCCAGGGAGCGCATCTTCAGGCCACGTGTCAGCCTCTTTGGGATGTCTGATGCTGAGGTGATCCGTCACTATCGGCTCCCACCTCATATCATCATGAACACCCTGCGAATTGTGCAGAATGACCCAGATCCAATGCGCAATATCCAAACAGCAATACTGCCATTGACCAAACTGTTGGCAGTAATGCATTTTGCACCACTGGCTCGACCCAGACAACATTGGGGGTCAAGACAGGAATGCCCCAGAAGTCCTTCAGTCGTGTGCTGAAGGCTGCTCTGCAGACATTCTTGCCGTGGCTCAAGTAATTCATCCATCTGCCACTCAGTGAGGAGTCCCTTGTGCCAATAAATCAGCAGTTTGCCACCATAGCCAGCTTTCCACACATCATAGCGGCAGTAGATGGAACAAATGTAGCCCTAGTCGCGTAGGGTGAGAATGCTTCAATTTATTTTAAGTGGAAGCATTTCCACATGATAAATGTCCAGGCTATATGTAATCCCTCTCTTCTCATTTGAGACCTTGTAGCTATGTGACCAGGGAGTACCCATGACTCCTTTGCCATCCGGCAAGCAGGATTGTGGCAAAGGTGGCAACAGAGGCAAAGGGATGCAAGGACACATGGTGACGCATGGCTATTAGGTGCTATTTCCGTCTTTTAAATTATTTATAATGTTGTTTTTTTGCGTGAGAAACTCTTGCTATATGCTGTACTTCGAAATAGGTACACAATTGCCAATATATTGCATGTAATAATAGCAATTTTGTGGGCTTAGTTTCTCTCTTTAGGATACTGGAAGATTAGCATGGAGCAGTCAAATATGTTTTACCTTTATCTTTCAGTGTGATGTTTACCAAGATATACCACATTGCCAGCTTCCCCAAACAATCTGTCTCAACATTTAAAAAGGACCTCCCCTCTTTGTTTTTTTAAATTGGTCCTCTTTGCTTCTCTGAATAAATGAGGCTGCTATGTTGACATAGCAAATATGGCACCTATTGTAATCCAACATGTTATGTTCGCATCTATGCTTTTTGGGGCTAGTAGGTTTTCATTAATATTTTGCCATTTGTCTTCCTTGTTACCCCTTATAGGAGACAATGTGTACCCTTTTCACCCTTGGCTCCTCACTTTTATTTTGAACCTACAGACGGAGCAGGAAGTCTCCGACAACTTGGCGCAGCCACTGATCGGTTGTAGAGTGGGCATTTGACCCTTTAAACGATAGATTCCACTGTCTTGACCAGTCTGGTGCTCTTATGCATGATTCTTGTAATTCAGCCACATTTGAAGACTATGTCTTGGCCATCTTACTTTGCCTGTACGTATTTATCAGTTTTTGTGAAGAAAAAATTATAAACATAAATGTAAAGTATAACATCAAATTGTTTTTTATTTACAAATTTTAGCATTCAAGCAGTAAATCCTGGCCAAGGACTTCTGCTTCCTCTTCCATCTGATGCTCTTCACGGGCCTCCTCCACCTGTTCATCCTCTAAAGTCACCAACAGAAAACTATTAGCATCATCTTAAATTATGAGCCACTGTGTGGTAACAATTTACTCAGATAATTCTGTGCGTGTGTGAAGTGAAAAAGCTATCTTCATTACATCTGACTGTATCCACCAGCATATACATAACCTTTGTTTTTTTTTGTATGGGCCAAATGACGTTAGTTTACTTAAAGCTAAAAGCTATAATCCATTCAAATTTACCTGTTGGTGTTAAAGGCTCCAAGAGGGGTGCTCAGGATGTTGAGATCTTAATCACTTGTGTGCATGCTGTCTGCCATGTTCACTCATGTCGATTTGTGGGTCCTGACAGCAACACTTAGCAATTGCTCTTGGCCTGCAGCTCGGTATGTCAGTAATGAGCAAAAGCTCAACACTTACCGGGCAGTCTGCAGGCGGCAGGGTTTAGAACTTAAATATAAATTACAAACACCACTACATGAAAAATATTTAATATAATTAAACATTTTCCATCCATAGTTTAGCCATTATTAAGAAGGAACTTTTTTGTGTGGACAATCCCCTCCCCCACCTTATATGGTAAGATACTAGCATTACTTTAAAGTGAGCTGTGAGGCCAAATATAATTTTCCCTCTCAAGATACAGGAACAGAGAAATATAGCATGGGCCCTTTTGTGGCTAAGGTAATATTTTTAACATGAGGGAATAGACTTAAATATGACTAATATGTTCAGTGTTTATTGTCAGTGTATTAATGGTAAAGCTATAAACTATAGGAGCAACATTGAGCCAGCATGGAGGGCAGGCATCTTGGAAATATCACATAATTGGTCAGTTGCTTGTAGATACTGTATCTATGTACAACTGTCTGTATCTGTAACTGTGATATTGTAACATTGTAAAGACATTGTAGTAAATTAGGTTTAGTGTGCACAGATTGTTAGTTGTTCAATACATAGTGTGAGGACATTGTTTGTATTTGTTTGTAGACATTCCCATTCCTAATGTGTGAGATAATATTGAGAATTCTTACTTGGAAAAGACAGTTACATTGTATTTGACTGTGCCTATAATATAACTTGTGTATGGCTGCCCGATAAAGGTACAGAGTGTATTGTGTAACACTGTAAATATATTGTTGAGATAGCATTATAATTGAACAGTGTGGCTAGATGTAGTGATTCCTGCAATACTGTACAAATGTGGGTGGTTTATGAGACACAGTGAAACAGGATTAAATGTTAAATTGGATAAAATATGTTTTCTTAGGTAATATGGCACCAAGATGATATTTACAAAGATTGTGGTGTTATGTTGAAGTTTAGTATTAATATTGCCAAATACTGATTGTTGAGCTTAATACAGACAGTTTTGTGTAATTTGCTTTGTTAACATATGCTCTCAACCCCCTCCTCCTAAGGGAAATTATGAGACATGTTTAAACAGGACAATGTGTAATGACTGCTCGATAAAGAGTTATTTATGGTGGACTTGCAAGTATTGTATTGTATTGTATTACTGCAGATTTAATAAGAATATTGCTAATACTAGTTGTATAGTTTAATAAGTTAAGAACTGCCCCTGTTGCTATAGTTATAAAGGTTGCATTGTTAAACGGACTGTGATTGTGTTAGTAAGAAGTATACAGTACTTGTTATCTTGAGTGGTTTAAAACAGGCAAATAGAAGATACATCAAGTAAATACCCCTTAGGCAGCATGTGTGACACATTGGAGACGGTCAGCAGCAAATATATTGGGGAGAGAGCCAGAAGTGGAGCAAATATATTGGAGAGAGCCAAAACTGGAGCAAATATATTGGAGAGGGTCAGCAACAAATACATTGGAGAGGGACAGCAGCAAATACATTGGAGAGGGACAGCAACAAATAGTGACACTGTCTGTAATTAGACAGACAGTGTCGGCATCAGTGCATATTATTTTAAAGACGATGAGACAATAAGTATACTTGTTAAATCGTGCAAGATGGCATTGTACGTGGGGCCACCCACCTAGGGGTGATACATACATGTGTTCGACAGCTACAGGATTCGCATAATATAATTAGTGGACAGCAGAATAGACAGGGTTATAAAGTTGACAATATAATGACATCTACAGTATTACTAGGACAACAATTGAAATGCAGACAGTATTTATTAGGTTGACAATTCAAATATAGACAGTATTATGTCTAACTCTATCCCCGACCCTATCCCTAGACCTGTATCCCTGTCTGTAGACCTATCCCTATACTTAACCCTGTGCCTAGACCTGTCCCTAATCCTGTCCTTAACCATATCCCTAACCCTACCCCTAACCCTATAATAATACTGTTGATATTTGAATTGTCTACCTAATCATACTGTCCACCACGTGAACTGGTGACCCAATAATATTGTTGACACCTGCATTGTCGACTGATACACAAGCTAATAGTAAAGGAAAGCAAAAAAGAGCACTAAGCTTTTTATGTGTCCCTTTACTATTGTCCTGATATTACAGCTTCAAGAGCCTGTTAATGAGAGCTGCAGCTTAACCAGGAACTGTTTATGTAGCACCCATCTTATTGTGTGTTTATTTTTGTTACACAAGCTGACAGACCAAAGCCAAAATATAAAATAGTGCTCGAGGGAATTGTCCTTGGGTCCACCAACCCACCCATATGTTAAAAAGGACATGCCCATAGTTTAACAAACTAAGCACTTCAGAGACAGGGGCTGCTACTTTTGTGGCTGAAGTGCTTAATTTGTTTGCGCCCCCCACAAAAGAGAACATTTTGCTTGTTAGTCAATGAACAGGACAAAAAAGATAGCAGTTTAAATTACTAATGGTCATTTGGCTAACAGTGGTCATCTTCCTTGAATAGGATTGCATATTTATTCATTCATTTATTCACAGTATTGGTGGTTTTAGCTTAAATAGGATTATGTAATTATTGTTTTAATCATGCTTTTACTTGTATCCATATCCTATTATATGATTTTACTATTATGACAACTTATGATTTTTATTTGCTTTTACTGAATAAATTGTGTTGTTTACCATTATTACCTGGCAGGGTATTATAACATCTAGGCAATGAGCGCATAACCATCAGTTTAATTGTGTTTATAAGGGAGGGGTATCCTTGGTTAGTGCAGTTCCTGCACCATTGGAGAGAGTGCAGTCCCCTTTCTACTTTCCGTCTTTAAAATTATTCATTGAGGACCTGCTGCACTTCCTTAACACAGCACCAACCACTTATGCCCCATAATAGTTATACGGATCCACTGGGATTAAGATCTCGATGTGAAGTACGGTCACATACAACTTTTCTTATCACAAATGATAAACACATACCCACAATAGAAGGAACCAATTATTGTCAATTATTCCTCAACTTCGAGAAACTTCTTCACAAAGAAATGAAGACATATTCACCATTGACAAATACTTCTCAAAGTGCCTGATACCCAAAGGCCTTAAGATAAATAAAGTCCCCTCCCACAATAAAGACAATTAAATATTTATGAAAAATTGGCAATACATTTTAGATAATTGTTCCTTCAAATTAATGACCCTCATTGTTTCCCAACACAAACAAAATCTTAGAAGTCTAGAGAGTAAAATTACTGATATGGGTACAGAACTGGGTATATTGAAAAATGAACCAGTCTTTTAGGACCTGGTTAAACATATAAAAGGTAGACTAGACAAAAAAGAGAATGAATAGATACAAAAAAAACAAATATTTGCGGGACAAATATGGTATCAAAGCAAGAAAGACTAATAAAAAAAAACAAAAAAATGTGTCTAACGTATATGACCATGATTCATCAAAAAAGTCCTTTGAAGTAGGGTGGTTATAGGACCTGATCACACATCCAGATCCTAAGGAAGATATCCTAGGGATATCTAGCAATCCTGAGGACGCCATAACCTATATGCATGAACAGACCAGAATACTATACGCCACTTACAAATTCAGCAATGAGTGATTCTCAGACAGTGTGTCACTCACCGGACCGTGAGTGCCTCTTCCCGGACATTTAGGAACCGTGGTCGTCCACCATCCTGAGGGTCTGCGCATGCGCAGCCCTTTTCTATACTTCAGTGTATACCCCTTTAACTCAATTGGCAGATCAGGCAACCTCCCTATATTAAGCACCTGTGGTCAACACCACGTTGCCTGATCTTGGAGTCTCATTCCTCATGAGTCTCTGAAGGTGTTCCTGTATTCCTCGTGTATTCAGCGCTGCTGATTCCTGTGGTTTCCAAGCCACTTCTATTCCTGTGGTTTCCAAACCACTTCTACTACTGTGGTTCCCATACCACTTCTACCATCAACTGTATCATCATGACTGTTTGCTGATTCCTATCCGCTGCCTCCGTGCACTACAGTCTTCTATACCTCTTCATCGCTATTGTATATCATCAGGACTGTTTGCTGATTCCTATCCGCTGCCTCCGTGCACTACAGTCTTCTATACCACTTCAACGTTATTTTATATCTTTGTGACTGTTTGCTCATTGCTATCCGCTGCCTCCGTGCACTCCAGCTTTTACTTCTCTCACCTGCTTCTCATCAAGTCTGTTTGCTGATTACTATCCGCTGCCTCCGTGCACTACAGTCTCCTGCTGGCAAACTCGCCTGCGTTCATCATCGTGACTGCTAGCTGACTACTATCCGCTGCCTCTGTGCACTACAGTCTCCTGCTTGCAACTCGCCTGTGTTCAACATCGTGACTGCCAGCTGATTACTATCCGCGGCCTCCGTGCACTACAGTCTCATCTCATCTTTGCTGTGACTTCCTCGAGACTGCCGCTTTCATTACCATCTGCTACACTTCGTGATCTACAGCTCCTGCCCTGCGCTGCACTCCTGTTTCCCATCGCTGTTGGTTCCTGTGGTTGCTACTGGTTACCTCCGTGTGCCGCTGAGTCCTGCCGCTGTGGTCAGTGCTATCGTCCATCTCCTGCTGATCCACTCTCCACGCCGTCACGTGTTCCACTGGTCTCTACCCTCCTGTCAGCATTGGATTTGTATCTCATCTACTACCCTCTGCTGGATCATCTCCATTCTCCTGGGTCCCCTATGAGTCCAGTTCCACGTGTTGCTGACTCCTGTGGATTCGTGTCCCTGTCGGTCTACTCACCTGTGCGCTGCACCTGCTAGACCGCTGCCTCACCTATCCAGGGACTTCCTATCCAGTCGGCCTCCAGCCGCTCAGGTACCGCTGCAATCCCATCTGACTGCTACTGCTGAACCACGGTATGCATACTTCTCATTGACTGTGCTGTGTATTGCATATCTTGCTGGACTGTGTTTGGTTCTCTCTGGAGTCTGCTATCCGCTGAGTCTATTGCCATCATTGACTGTGTTATCATTGTGCTGGACTACTTCAAGAGACTTTCTAGATTGCAGACCTGCTCAGTCATTTATATCCATATATATATCTATATTGTGCATATTACTGTGGATCGTGTATAAGGTGCCTGTGTATATCCTGTGTTGCAGTCTTCCCCTGTGCACCTCCTCACATATATATTCAGTGGTACAACTTGCTGATGTCAGACCACTGATCCCTGTTTCCGGTATCACCTGTTCCATCATCCTCTCACATAGCAGTGGTACAACTTGCTACCGCAGACCACTGACTACCTGGATACCTCCACTTGGATTCCATTCCTTCACTCAGACAGCGGTACAACTTGCTACCCGCAGACCGCTGACTCTCATCACCTCCTTGTTTCTGTTGGACATTCCTCCTCACTATAGCAGTGGTACAACTTGCTATCGCAGACCACGGACTACCTTCACGTGTCCTTGTCCATACAGTTCCTTGTGTATTATTACCTCATTATTACCAGTGTTGCTAGTCATAGACTTTCCTGAGCATCTCATCGGCCATCATTTCATGTTCCGTGATCACCCAGCTACCAGAGTATTCTATTACCATCTACATTGCTCTGGTAAGCCTACCATCTGGTGATCCCTGGGTAAAGACTCCTAGTGCCCGTGACAGTAAGATCAGGCCATGACAGACCCAGATGCGGAACCTACCGCCAAAGAGATGCTGCAACATCTGGTTAGCCGTGTGGAGCAACAGGATGCCCGCCAACAGCTGTTACTTCAGTGTTATCAGTCATTAACCTCCCAAGGAACATCTGGACAGACTGTGACAGCTACTACTGAAGCTCCTGTGCTTTCCTCCGTTTCCCCATTGCCATCCCAGGTGTCTACAGCTTCCACGCTTCACCTGCCTACTCCGTCAAAGTACGATGGAGACCCCAAAACTTGTAGGGGTTTCCTTAACCAATGTTCAGTCCATTTTGAGCTCCAACCTCAAAATTTTTCTACCCATCGTTCCAGAGTGGCCTATCTTATCTCTTTGTTTTCAGGACAAGCCCTGGCTTGGGCCTCCCCCCTGTGGGAGAGAAACGATCCAATATTACAAGATAGTGCCAAATTTATTTCTACATTTCGAAGTGTGTTCGATGAACCAGGTCGTGTGACCTCCGCTGCTTCCAGCATCCTCCGTCTGCGACAAGGATCTCATACTGTAGGCCAGTACGTCATTCAATTTAGGATCTTAGCCTCTGAACTTCAGTGGAACACTGAAGCCCTAGTTGCCGCCTTCTGGCAGGGGCTTTCCGATAAAATTAAAGATGCACTGACTACTCAAGAGCTTCCTTCGTCACTTGAAGATTTGATCTCTCTATGCCATCGTGTTGATATGAGATTTCGTGAAAGAGAGGCTGAGAAAACGACTTCTGCTAAAGCACCTCTTCGCTCTAACCCTCAATTTCGTCCAGTGTCACCCGCTGTGATTCCCATGGAGATAGGACGTTCCAAGTTATCTTCTGAGGAGAGGAAACGAAGAGTCAAGAATAGACTCTGTATCTATTGTGCTGATTCCACTCATGTCCTCAGCTCCTGCCCTAAGAGATCGGGAAATGCCAGGCCCTAACTAGTTCTGGAGAGGTGAAGTTAGGGTCCCTGGAGTCCTCTCCATCGTCTATGAAATCTAAAGTCTGCGCTTTTGATGTGACTATTTCCTTTGCTACCAAAACCTTTGAGTCACAGGCATTGATTGATTCCGGAGCAGCAGGAAATTTTATTTCCAAATCGTTAGTAAATCAATGGTCTCTACCAGTGATTACCTTAAAAACTCCCATTACTGTGACGGCTATCGATGGATCACGTCTCATCAACGGTCTCATCACCCAGAGTACGTCTCCAGTAACCCTTCAGATTGGTGCTCTGCATCATGAAGAGATATCGTTTTTAATTCTTCCTGTTACGACAAGTCCGATTGTCCTAGGCCTTCCATGGCTTCAGTGTCACTCTCCCCAGATTGACTGGCGCACCCCTCAAGTCACGTCTTGGGGGTCTGAATGTCACCATCATTGCCTTTCCCAAGTCATTCCTCTCAAGGTACAGCAAGCTTCCATCTCAGCTATTTCACCGGGACTCCCTCCTCAATATGCTTCATTTACCGATGTTTTTGATAAAGCTCAGTCTGAACGTCTTCCTCCTCATCGTTCTTGGGATTGTCCGATTGATCTTCTTCCTGGCAAGACTTCTCCCAGGGGCCGGGTCTATCCACTCTCGTTACCTGAAACTCAAGCTACATCTGAATATATACGGGAGAACCTCCAGCGTGGGTTCATTCGACCTTCCACCTCGCCCGCTGGAGCTGGGTTCTTCTTTGTCAAAAAGAAGGATGGATCATTACGCCCTTGTATAGATTTTCGTGGACTCAATGCCATTACTATCAAGAATCGGTATCCCATTCCGTTGATCACTGAGCTATTTGACCGCATCAAGGGAGCCCGTATTTTTACTAAGTTGGATCTTCGTGGTGCCTACAATTTAATCAGAATCCGTTCCGGTGACGAATGGAAGACAGCGTTTAACACCAGAGACGGGCATTACGAATATCTGGTAATGCCTTTCGGGCTATGTAATGCCCCCGCTGTTTTTCAGGGCTTCATCAATGAGATTTTTCGGGACTTATTATATGTATGTGTCGTCGTCTACCTGGACGACATATTGATTTTTTCACAGGACCTGCCTTCTCACCACCAACATGTGGCAGAAGTCCTCTCCAGGCTACGGAAAAATTCATTGTTCTGTAAATTAGAAAAATGTTCATTCGAATTACCCCAGATTCCATTCTTGGGGTATATTGTTTCCGGAGTTGGTCTGAAGATGGATCCTGACAAAGTAAATGCTGTACTACATTGGCCCCAGCCAACTACTCTTCGTGCGATCCAGCGTTTTTTAGGTTTTGCCAATTACTATAGACGCTTCATTCAAGACTTTTCTTCCATTGCATCTCCTATTGTGGCCCTGACTCGAAAAGGGGCTAATCCTAAGCAATGGTCAACTGAGGCTATTCAAGCCTTTCAAACATTAAAAGAGTCCTTCTCTTCGGCTCCAATCCTTCGTCAGCCTGATGTGACACTCCCCTTCTTCCTAGAAGTAGATGCCTCTAATGTGGGCTTAGGAGCTATTCTCTCCCAACGCTCGGAACAGCAAAAATTCCACCCTTGTGCCTTCTATTCTCGGGGTCTCCTACCCGCAGAGAAGAATTATACCATCAGAGACAAGGAATTACTGGCTATCAAAGCCGCATTAGAGGAATGGAGATACTTGTTGGAGGGAGCTCGCCATCCGGTGACGATCTTCACGGATCATAAGAACTTGTCATATCTCCAGTCTGCCCAATGCTTGAACCCTCGTCAAGCAAGATGGTCTCTTTTCTTTTCCCGTTTTGAATTAATAATTACCTTCAAACCAGCTGCCAAGAACAAAAAAGCTGATGCCTTATCTAGAGCCTTTGTTACGTCCTCTGATATAGAAGAGGTTTCCAACCATACCATTCTTGACCCCAAATGTATCTCACTGGCTGCTTCATCCACCAAAACGCTACCATTTGGGAAGACCCTCGTGCCTCCTACTCTAAGGAGGAAAATCCTTTCGTGGTTCCATGCCTCTCGTTTTTCTGGACACGCCGGTGAACACAAGACTTTTGAGATCCTCTCTCGAAGTTACTGGTGGCCTTCAATGAGGAGAGACGTCAAAGAGTTTATTGCTTCCTGTGAATTATGTTCGCAATTCAAATCCTCCCGCAGAACCCCAGCAGGGTTGCTGCGACCACTACCCATTCCGTCCAAACCATGGACCCATATTAGTATGGATTTTGTTACTGACTTACCACCTAGTAAGAACCATAACACTATTTGGGTGGTAGTGGACAGATTTTCGAAGATGGCTCATTTCATCCCTCTGTCTGGTTTGCCTTCCTCGTCTATCCTGGCTGAACATTTCATTAAAGAGATCTTCCGTATCCATGGATGTCCATCTGAGATTGTGTCTGATAGAGGAGTACAATTCGTGTCCAGATTCTGGCGAGCCCTTTGTAAAACCTTGGGCATACGATTAGCACTCTCATCTTCTTACCATCCGCAATCCAATGGACAAACCGAACGTGTCAATCAAGATCTTGAGACTTTTATAAGGATATTTTCATCAGCCAATCAAGACAACTGGGTAGAGTTACTCCCTTGGGCTGAGTTCGCCCATAACAACATGTACCATGAGTCATCATCCAAAACTCCATTTTTTGTGGTCTACGGTCACCATCCGTCTTTTACGGAATTTCCTGCCCTCCCGCCCACCCAAGTTCCTGCGGTGGAAACTGTTTGTCAGACCTTTAAAAATATCTGGTCTCAGGTCAGAACCTGTTTAAAGAAGACATCTGTCAAATATAAATCTTTCGCTGATAAGAAGAGGCGGGCTATTCCACCACTAAAAATTGGAGATCGTGTCTGGTTATCCACAAAAAATATTCGTTTGAAGGTTCCATCCATGAAATTCGCCCCTCGTTTTATTGGTCCATATAGGATCATTCAAGTTATCAATCCAGTATGTGTGAAACTCCTTCTTCCTAAGAGTCTTCGGATTTCTAATGCCTTCCATGTATCTTTGCTCAAACCTCTTATTATCAACCGTTTTTCAACTCCTCCCTCAGCTCCGCAGCCAGTTCAAGTTCATCAGGAGGAGGATTTTGAGATTACCGAGGTACTAGATGCAAAAATTTCGCGAGGAGTCCTCCACTTCCTCGTTCATTGGAAGGGCTTTGGTCCTGAGGAGCACTCTTGGATCAAAGCTGAAGATCTTAATGCTCCTGCCCTTTTGAAGAAGTTTTACTCCAAAAATCCGGACAAGCCCGGTTCCAGGCGTTCTGTGCCCACCTTTAAAAGGGGGGGTACTGTCACTCACCGGACCGTGAGTGCCTCTTCCCGGACATTTAGGAACCGTGGTCGTCCACCATCCTGAGGGTCTGCGCATGCGCAGCCCTTTTCTATACTTCAGTGTATACCCCTTTAACTCAATTGGCAGATCAGGCAACCTCCCTATATTAAGCACCTGTGGTCAACACCACGTTGCCTGATCTTGGAGTCTCATTCCTCATGAGTCTCTGAAGGTGTTCCTGTATTCCTCGTGTATTCAGCGCTGCTGATTCCTGTGGTTTCCAAGCCACTTCTATTCCTGTGGTTTCCAAACCACTTCTACTACTGTGGTTCCCATACCACTTCTACCATCAACTGTATCATCATGACTGTTTGCTGATTCCTATCCGCTGCCTCCGTGCACTACAGTCTTCTATACCTCTTCATCGCTATTGTATATCATCAGGACTGTTTGCTGATTCCTATCCGCTGCCTCCGTGCACTACAGTCTTCTATACCACTTCAACGTTATTTTATATCTTTGTGACTGTTTGCTCATTGCTATCCGCTGCCTCCGTGCACTCCAGCTTTTACTTCTCTCACCTGCTTCTCATCAAGTCTGTTTGCTGATTACTATCCGCTGCCTCCGTGCACTACAGTCTCCTGCTGGCAAACTCGCCTGCGTTCATCATCGTGACTGCTAGCTGACTACTATCCGCTGCCTCTGTGCACTACAGTCTCCTTGTCACGGGCACTAGGAGTCTTTACCCAGGGATCACCAGATGGTAGGCTTACCAGAGCAATGTAGATGGTAATCGAATACTCTGGTAGCTAGGTGATCACGGAACATGAAATGATGGCCGATGAGATGCTCAGGAAAGTCTATGACTAGCAACACTGGTAATAATGAGGTAATAATACACAAGGAACTGTATGGACAAGGACACGTGAAGATAGTCAGTGGTCTGCGATAGCAAGTTGTACCACTGCTATAGGGAGGAGGAATGTCCAACAGAAACAAGGAGGTGATGAGAGTCAGCGGTCTGCGGGTAGCAAGTTGTACCGCTGTCTGAGTGAAGGAATGGAATCCAAGTGGAGGTATCCGGGTAGTCAGTGGTCTGCGGCAGCAAGTAGTACCACTGCTATGTGAGAGGATGATGGAACAGGTGATAACGGAAACAGGGATCAGTGGTCTGACATCAGCAAGTTGTACCACTGAATATATATGTGAGGAGGTGCACAGGGGAAGACTGCAACACAGGATATACACAGGCACCTTATACACGATCCACAGTAATATGCACAATATAGATATACATATAGATATAAATGACTGAGCGGGTCTGCAATCTAGAAAGTCTCTTGAAGTAGTCCAGCACAATAATAACACAGTCAATGATGGCAATAGACTCAGCGGATAGCAGACTCCAGAGAGAACCAAACACAGTCCAGCAAGATATGCAATACACAGCACAGTCAATGAGAAGTATGCATACCGTGGTTCAGCAGTAGCAGTCAGATGGGATAGCAGCGGTACCTGAGCGGCGGGAGGCCGCCTGGATAGAAAGTCCCTGGATAGGTGAGGCAGCGGTCTAGCAGGTGCAGCGCACAGGTGAGTAGACCAACAGGGACACGAATTCACAGGAGTCAGCAACACGTGGAACTGGACTCATAGGAGACCCAGGAGAATGGAGATGATCCAGCAGAGGGTAGTAGATGAGATACAAATCAAATGCTGACAGGAGGGTAGAGACCAGTGGAACACGTGAAGGCGTGGAGAGTGGATCAGCAGGAGATGGAGGTTAGCGCTGACCACAGCAGCAAGACTCAGCGGCACACGGAGGTAACCAGTAGCAACCACAGGAACCAACAGCGATGGGAAACAGGAGTGCAGCGCAGGGCAGGAGCTGTTGATCATGAAGTGTAGCAGATGGTAATGAAAGCGGCAGGCTCGAGGAAGTCACAGCAAAGATGAGATGAGACTGTAGTGCACGGAGGCAGCGGATAGTAATCAGCTGGCAGTCACGATGTTGAACACAGGCGAGTTGAAAGCAGGAGACTGTAGTGCACGGAGGCAGCGGATAGTATTCAGCTGGCAGTCACGATGATGAACACAGGCGAGTTGCAAGCAGGAGACTGTAGTGCACGGAGGCAGCGGATAGTAATCAGCTGGCAGTCACGATGTTGAACACAGGCGAGTTGCCAGCAGGAAACTGTAGTGCACGGAGGCAGCGGATAGGAATCAGCAAACAGACTTGATGAGAAGCAGGTGAGTGAAGTAAAAGCTGGAGTGCACGGAGGCAGCGGATAGCAATGAGCAAACAGTCACATAGATGTAAAATAACGTAGAAGTGGTTTAGAAGACTGTAGTGCACGGAGGCAGCGGATAGGAATCAGCAAACAGTCATGATGATACAGTTGATGGTAGAAGTGGTATGGAACCACAGTAGTAGAAGTGGTTTAGAAACCACAGGAATCAGCAGCGCTGAATACACGAGTAATACAGGAACACCTTCAGAGACTCATGAGGAATGAGACTCCAAGATCAGGCAACGTGGTGTTGACCACAGGTGCTTAATATAGGGAGGTTACCTGATCTGCCAATTAAGTTAAAGGAACATACACTGGAGGTATAGAAAGGGCTGCGCATGCGCAGTCCCTCAGGATGGAGGACGGCCACGGTTCCTAAATGTCCGGGAAGAGGCACTCACGGTCCGGTGAGTGACAGTACCCCCCCTTTTAAAGGTGGGCACAGAACGCCTGGAACCGGGCTTGTCCGGATTTTTGGAGTAAAACTTCTTCAAAAGGGCAGGAGCATTAAGATCTTCAGCTTTGATCCAAGAGCGCTCCTCAGGACCAAAGCCCTTCCAATGAACGAGGAAGTGGAGGACTCCTCGCGAAATTTTTGCATCTAGTACCTCGGTAATCTCAAAATCCTCCTCCTGATGAACTTGAACTGGCTGCGGAGCTGAGGGAGGAGTTGAGAAACGGTTGATAATAAGAGGTTTGAGCAAGGATACATGGAAGGCATTAGAAATCCGAAGACTCTTAGGAAGAAGGAGTTTCACACATACTGGATTGATAACTTGAATGATCCTATATGGACCAATAAAACGAGGGGCGAATTTCATGGATGGAACCTTCAAACGAATATTTTTTGTGGATAACCAGACACGATCTCCAATTTTTAGTGGTGGAATAGCCCGCCTCTTCTTATCAGCGAAAGATTTATATTTGACAGATGTCTTCTTTAAACAGGTTCTGACCTGAGACCAGATATTTTTAAAAGTCTGACAAACAGTTTCCACCGCAGGAACTTGGGTGGGCGGGAGGGCAGGAAATTCCGGAAAAGACGGATGGTGACCGTAGACCACAAAAAATGGAGTTTTGGATGATGACTCATGGTACATGTTGTTATGGGCGAACTCAGCCCAAGGGAGTAACTCTACCCAGTTGTCTTGATTGGCTGATGAAAATATCCTTATAAAAGTCTCAAGATCTTGATTGACACGTTCGGTTTGTCCATTGGATTGCGGATGGTAAGAAGATGAGAGTGCTAATCGTATGCCCAAGGTTTTACAAAGGGCTCGCCAGAATCTGGACACGAATTGTACTCCTCTATCAGACACAATCTCAGATGGACATCCATGGATACGGAAGATCTCTTTAATGAAATGTTCAGCCAGAATAGACGAGGAAGGCAAACCAGACAGAGGGATGAAATGAGCCATCTTCGAAAATCTGTCCACTACCACCCAAATAGTGTTATGGTTCTTACTAGGTGGTAAGTCAGTAACGAAATCCATACTAATATGGGTCCATGGTTTGGACGGAATGGGTAGTGGTCGCAGCAACCCTGCTGGGGTTCTGCGAGAGGATTTGAATTGCGAACATAATTCACAGGAAGCAATGAACTCTTTGACGTCTCTCCTCATTGAAGGCCACCAGTAACTTCGAGAGAGGATCTCAAAAGTCTTGTGTTCACCGGCGTGTCCAGAAAAGCGAGAGGCATGGAACCACGAAAGGATTCTCCTCCTTAGTATAGGAGGCACAAGGGTCTTCCCAAATGGTAGCGTTCTGGTGGATGAAGCAGCCAGTGAGATACATTTGGGGTCTAGAATGGTATGGTTGGAAACCTCTTCTATATCCGAGGACGTAACAAAGGCTCTAGATAAGGCATCAGCTTTTTTGTTCTTGGCAGCTGGTTTGAAGGTAATTATTAATTCAAAACGGGAAAAGAAAAGAGACCATCTTGCTTGACGAGGGTTCAAGCATTGGGCAGACTGGAGATATGACAAGTTCTTATGATCCGTGAAGATCGTCACCGGATGGCGAGCTCCCTCCAACAAGTATCTCCATTCCTCTAGTGCGACTTTGATAGCCAGTAATTCCTTGTCCCCGATGGTATAATTTTTCTCTGCGGGTAGGAGACCCCGAGAATAGAAGGCACAAGGGTGGAATTTTTGCTGTTCCGAGCGTTGGGAGAGAATAGCTCCTAAGCCCACATTAGAGGCATCTACTTCTAGGAAGAAGGGGAGTGTCACATCAGGCTGTCGAAGGATTGGAGCCGAAGAGAAGGACTCTTTTAATGTTTGAAAGGCTTGAATAGCCTCAGTTGACCATTGCTTAGGATTAGCCCCTTTCCGAGTCAGGGCCACAATAGGAGATGCAATGGAAGAAAAGTCTTGAATGAAGCGTCTATAGTAATTGGCAAAACCTAAAAAACGCTGGATCGCACGAAGAGTAGTTGGCTGGGGCCAATGTAGTACAGCATTTACTTTGTCAGGATCCATCTTCAGGCCAACTCCGGAAACTATATACCCCAAGAATGGAATCTGGGGTAATTCGAATGAACATTTTTCTAATTTACAGAACAATGAATTTTTCCGTAGCCTGGAGAGAACTTCTGCCACATGTTGGTGGTGAGAGGGCAGGTCCTGTGAAAAAATCAATATGTCGTCCAGGTAGACGACGACACATACATATAATAAGTCCCGAAAAATCTCATTGATGAAGCCCTGAAAAACAACGGGGGCATTACATAGCCCGAAAGGCATTACCAGATATTCGTAATGCCCGTCTCTGGTGTTAAACGCTGTCTTCCATTCGTCACCGGAACGAATTCTGATTAAATTGTAGGCACCACGAAGATCCAACTTAGTAAAAATACGGGCTCCCTTGATGCGGTCAAATAGCTCAGTGATCAACGGAATGGGATACCGATTCTTGATAGTAATGGCATTGAGTCCACGAAAATCTATACAAGGGCGTAATGATCCATCCTTCTTTTTGACAAAGAAGAACCCAGCTCCAGCGGGCGAGGTGGAAGGTCGAATGAACCCACGCTGGAGGTTCTCCCGTATATATTCAGATGTAGCTTGAGTTTCAGGTAACGAGAGTGGATAGACCCGGCCCCTGGGAGGAGTCTTGCCAGGAAGAAGGTCAATCGGACAATCCCAAGAACGATGAGGAGGAAGACGTTCAGACTGAGCTTTATCAAAAACATCGGTAAATGAAGCATATTGAGGAGGGAGTCCTGGTGAAATAGCTGAGATGGAAGCTTGCTGTACCTTGAGAGGAATGACTTGGGAAAGGCAATGATGGTGACATTCAGACCCCCAAGACGTGACTTGAGGGGTGCGCCAGTTAATCTGGGGAGAGTGACACTGAAGCCATGGAAGGCCTAGGACAATCGGACTTGTCGTAACAGGAAGAATTAAAAACGATATCTCTTCATGATGCAGAGCACCAATCTGAAGGGTTACTGGAGACGTACTCTGGGTGATGAGACCATTGATGAGACGTGATCCATCGATAGCCGTCACAGTAATGGGAGTTTTTAAGGTAATCACTGGTAGAGACCATTGATTTACTAACGATTTGGAAATAAAATTTCCTGCTGCTCCGGAATCAATCAATGCCTGTGACTCAAAGGTTTTGGTAGCAAAGGAAATAGTCACATCAAAAGCGCAGACTTTAGATTTCATAGACGATGGAGAGGACTCCAGGGACCCTAACTTCACCTCTCCAGAACTAGTTAGGGCCTGGCATTTCCCGATCTCTTAGGGCAGGAGCTGAGAACATGAGTGGAATCAGCACAATAGATACAGAGTCTATTCTTGACTCTTCGTTTCCTCTCCTCAGAAGATAACTTGGAACGTCCTATCTCCATGGGAATCACAGCGGGTGACACTGGACGAAATTGAGGGTTAGAGCGAAGAGGTGCTTTAGCAGAAGTCGTTTTCTCAGCCTCTCTTTCACGAAATCTCATATCAACACGATGGCATAGAGAGATCAAATCTTCAAGTGACGAAGGAAGCTCTTGGGTAGTCAGTGCATCTTTAATTTTATCGGAAAGCCCCTGCCAGAAGGCGGCAACTAGGGCTTCAGTGTTCCACTGAAGTTCAGAGGCTAAGATCCTAAATTGAATGACGTACTGGCCTACAGTATGAGATCCTTGTCGCAGACGGAGGATGCTGGAAGCAGCGGAGGTCACACGACCTGGTTCATCGAACACACTTCGGAATGTAGAAATGAATTTGGCACTATCTTGTAATATTGGATCGTTCCTCTCCCACAGAGGGGAGGCCCAAGCCAGGGCTTGTCCTGAAAACAAAGAGATAAGATAGGCCACTCTGGAACGATGGGTAGAAAAATTTTGAGGTTGGAGCTCAAAATGGACTGAACATTGGTTAAGGAAACCCCTACAAGTTTTGGGGTCTCCATCGTACTTTGACGGAGTAGGCAGGTGAAGCGTGGAAGCTGTAGACACCTGGGATGGCAATAGGGAAACGGAGGAAAGCACAGGAGCTTCAGTAGTAGCTGTCACAGTCTGTCCAGATGTTCCTTGGGAGGTTAATGACTGATAACACTGAAGTAGCAGCTGTTGGCGGGCATCCTGTTGCTCCACACGGCTAACCAGATGTTGCAGCATCTCTTTGGCGGTAGGTTCCACATCTGGGTCTGTCATGGCCTGATCTTACTGTCACGGGCACTAGGAGTCTTTACCCAGGGATCACCAGATGGTAGGCTTACCAGAGCAATGTAGATGGTAATCGAATACTCTGGTAGCTAGGTGATCACGGAACATGAAATGATGGCCGATGAGATGCTCAGGAAAGTCTATGACTAGCAACACTGGTAATAATGAGGTAATAATACACAAGGAACTGTATGGACAAGGACACGTGAAGATAGTCAGTGGTCTGCGATAGCAAGTTGTACCACTGCTATAGGGAGGAGGAATGTCCAACAGAAACAAGGAGGTGATGAGAGTCAGCGGTCTGCGGGTAGCAAGTTGTACCGCTGTCTGAGTGAAGGAATGGAATCCAAGTGGAGGTATCCGGGTAGTCAGTGGTCTGCGGCAGCAAGTAGTACCACTGCTATGTGAGAGGATGATGGAACAGGTGATAACGGAAACAGGGATCAGTGGTCTGACATCAGCAAGTTGTACCACTGAATATATATGTGAGGAGGTGCACAGGGGAAGACTGCAACACAGGATATACACAGGCACCTTATACACGATCCACAGTAATATGCACAATATAGATATACATATAGATATAAATGACTGAGCGGGTCTGCAATCTAGAAAGTCTCTTGAAGTAGTCCAGCACAATAATAACACAGTCAATGATGGCAATAGACTCAGCGGATAGCAGACTCCAGAGAGAACCAAACACAGTCCAGCAAGATATGCAATACACAGCACAGTCAATGAGAAGTATGCATACCGTGGTTCAGCAGTAGCAGTCAGATGGGATAGCAGCGGTACCTGAGCGGCGGGAGGCCGCCTGGATAGAAAGTCCCTGGATAGGTGAGGCAGCGGTCTAGCAGGTGCAGCGCACAGGTGAGTAGACCAACAGGGACACGAATTCACAGGAGTCAGCAACACGTGGAACTGGACTCATAGGAGACCCAGGAGAATGGAGATGATCCAGCAGAGGGTAGTAGATGAGATACAAATCAAATGCTGACAGGAGGGTAGAGACCAGTGGAACACGTGAAGGCGTGGAGAGTGGATCAGCAGGAGATGGAGGATAGCGCTGACCACAGCAGCAAGACTCAGCGGCACACGGAGGTAACCAGTAGCAACCACAGGAACCAACAGCGATGGGAAACAGGAGTGCAGCGCAGGGCAGGAGCTGTTGATCATGAAGTGTAGCAGATGGTAATGAAAGCGGCAGGCTCGAGGAAGTCACAGCAAAGATGAGATGAGACTGTAGTGCACGGAGGCAGCGGATAGTAATCAGCTGGCAGTCACGATGTTGAACACAGGCGAGTTGAAAGCAGGATACTGTAGTGCACGGAGGCAGCGGATAGTATTCAGCTGGCAGTCACGATGATGAACACAGGCGAGTTGCAAGCAGGAGACTGTAGTGCACGGAGGCAGCGGATAGTAATCAGCTGGCAGTCACGATGTTGAACACAGGCGAGTTGCCAGCAGGAAACTGTAGTGCACGGAGGCAGCGGATAGGAATCAGCAAACAGACTTGATGAGAAGCAGGTGAGTGAAGTAAAAGCTGGAGTGCACGGAGGCAGCGGATAGCAATGAGCAAACAGTCACATAGATGTAAAATAACGTAGAAGTGGTTTAGAAGACTGTAGTGCACGGAGGCAGCGGATAGGAATCAGCAAACAGTCATGATGATACAGTTGATGGTAGAAGTGGTATGGAACCACAGTAGTAGAAGTGGTTTAGAAACCACAGGAATCAGCAGCGCTGAATACACGAGTAATACAGGAACACCTTCAGAGACTCATGAGGAATGAGACTCCAAGATCAGGCAACGTGGTGTTGACCACAGGTGCTTAATATAGGGAGGTTACCTGATCTGCCAATTAAGTTAAAGGAACATACACTGGAGGTATAGAAAGGGCTGCGCATGCGCAGTCCCTCAGGATGGAGGACGGCCACGGTTCCTAAATGTCCGGGAAGAGGCACTCACGGTCCGGTGAGTGACACTCCTGCTTGCAACTCGCCTGTGTTCAACATCGTGACTGCCAGCTGATTACTATCCGCGGCCTCCGTGCACTACAGTCTCATCTCATCTTTGCTGTGACTTCCTCGAGACTGCCGCTTTCATTACCATCTGCTACACTTCGTGATCTACAGCTCCTGCCCTGCGCTGCACTCCTGTTTCCCATCGCTGTTGGTTCCTGTGGTTGCTACTGGTTACCTCCGTGTGCCGCTGAATCCTGCCGCTGTGGTCAGCGCTATCGTCCATCTCCTGCTGATCCACTCTCCACGCCGTCACGTGTTCCACTGGTCTCTACCCTCCTGTCAGCATTGGATTTGTATCTCATCTACTACCCTCTGCTGGATCATCTCCATTCTCCTGGGTCCCCTATGAGTCCAGTTCCACGTGTTGCTGACTCCTGTGGATTCGTGTCCCTGTCGGTCTACTCACCTGTGCGCTGCACCTGCTAGACCGCTGCCTCACCTATCCAGGGACTTCCTATCCAGTCGGCCTCCAGCCGCTCAGGTACCGCTGCAATCCCATCTGACTGCTACTGCTGAACCACGGTATGCATACTTCTCATTGACTGTGCTGTGTATTGCATATCTTGCTGGACTGTGTTTGGTTCTCTCTGGAGTCTGCTATCCGCTGAGTCTATTGCCATCATTGACTGTGTTATCATTGTGCTGGACTACTTCAAGAGACTTTCTAGATTGCAGACCTGCTCAGTCATTTATATCCATATATATATCTATATTGTGCATATTACTGTGGATCGTGTATAAGGTGCCTGTGTATATCCTGTGTTGCAGTCTTCCCCTGTGCACCTCCTCACATATATATTCAGTGGTACAACTTGCTGATGTCAGACCACTGATCCCTGTTTCCGGTATCACCTGTTCCATCATCCTCTCACATAGCAGTGGTACAACTTGCTACCGCAGACCACTGACTACCTGGATACCTCCACTTGGATTCCATTCCTTCACTCAGACAGCGGTACAACTTGCTACCCGCAGACCGCTGACTCTCATCACCTCCTTGTTTCTGTTGGACATTCCTCCTCACTATAGCAGTGGTACAACTTGCTATCGCAGACCACGGACTACCTTCACGTGTCCTTGTCCATACAGTTCCTTGTGTATTATTACCTCATTATTACCAGTGTTGCTAGTCATAGACTTTCCTGAGCATCTCATCGGCCATCATTTCATGTTCCGTGATCACCCAGCTACCAGAGTATTCTATTACCATCTACATTGCTCTGGTAAGCCTACCATCTGGTGATCCCTGGGTAAAGACTCCTAGTGCCCGTGACACAGTGCTAACATATGCTTCTAAGGAAGACCTGTACCACATTACCATTTTTTAGGCATAGGCCCAAAGTTCCTAGAAACGCAACTACATACAACCAAAACAATAACCCACAAAAGAAAATTACACAAATTCGAAGAGGTGGAAGGGGAGATCAAAAAACTAACACAAAACACCACGGAGGATCCATTACTCCAATAGGAATTTTAAATTGAAGTAAATATTTCCTGTCAGAATCAGAAATATGTGTCCTTAACAAAGGACTCAAGTATACACCATCTAATACTTTAATAAATTTGAGATATTCATTGATATCCATCGATTCATTAGGAAGCTTACATTGAAGAAATACTACCATAAATCCCCAATAGAACAACAGGCTATTAAAGACCCCAGCCCATACAAACATACTGGCCTCTAACCACCATCCACTTTTTAACCCAAACACATTAAAGGTAATGTGAATATTACCCTTGAGACACTAGTACTCGCAGATTTGGAACAACTTGACCTTAGGAAACACAAGACAAAAATAAATCTCACTAGTCAAGAAATGGAATCCCTCAAACAATTACAACATCTAGACCAGGTTGTCATTAAATCAGCAGAGAAAGGGGGAGGGGAATTATTCTATTAGATAAAGACAGTTATATCCAAGCAACTGTTAGATTACTTTCTGACACCAGCACTTACAAAAATTTGGACTACTATCCAACAGATTCTTTCTCCACAAAAAACATTCTAGATAGCGGTCAAGATTTGGGCATTATAAACAATAATGAGTTTAATTACATCCGTAACCACCAATCCATCATTCCGGTCATATATCATCTGCAGAAGATACATAAGAGTCTGGAGAAAACGCCCATAGACCAATAATCTCCGGAATAGGCTCCAAAACAGCAAGTTTATCACATTACATTTATACATTTTTATAATCATATGTAAAGGAACAAAAGGCTTATCTTAAAGATATAACCTATGTGTTACAGATTGTTGGCTAGTCACTTGTGACATAGCCTTTTTTTACACTGTCATAAAACATGACCTTGGGTTAAAAAGCACTAGGCACTTTTTAAAACACGCCCCTTCACTCAATACAAACCAGTTCATTTTATGTAATATACAATTAATTTTAACTTATAATTATTTCTGGTTTGAGGGGTATATTTATCTACAACTACAAGGGACAGCAATAGGCACCAGGTTTGCGCCCAGGTACGCTAATTTATACATGAGTTATTGGGAGGACCAGTACATTTGGAACAACAACAACTGGGCGGCAAATCTGTTGCTCTGGAAGCGCTATATTGATGACATATTGATTATATGGGATGGGCCAGAAGAACCTCTATATGACTTTTTACGCTACATAAACACAAAAAAATATGGGCTTTCATTCGCTGCACATCACAGCAAGAAATCCATAGAGTCCTTAGATTTAGACATTTTTATTCAAGATGATAAGATGGCCACAAAAACTTTTAGAAAAGTCCGTAGACGTTAACAGTTACATTTTATCAGATAGCAACCATCACCCGCAATACATCCTTCAGTCTGTTCACATGGATTAGACGATAATATACCCATATAAATGAAAACGTGGAGCAGGGGGAACAATTGAAAACCCAATTTCTTGAGAAAAATGACAACAGAAATATGGTAAAGCATTCTCATGATTATTTAATGTGGACAGGAAAACATTGTTGAATTCTAAAGATACAGTTACAATAGGCCCAATAGGCCCTACCCAGGAAAGCAAATCCCCAAAACGAGATAAAGTAGAGGCTATGTATTTTGCTTTCAACTACTCTAGTGGGGTAAATCAGATTACTAGAATTCTAAATAAACATTGGCATAGTTTTAAGCAAGATAAAACAATAGGAAAACTAATACCAAAACATCCACAATTGATATTTAGAAAGGCCCCAGACCTGAGGAGCACACTAACATCCAATCCTATTCGTAACAACCCTACATTATGTAACCTTAATTGGTTTCGAGAAAGAACCCCGACCTCAGGGTTCTTTCACTGTGGTCTATGCAACAACTGTAAAATTCTTAAATGTAGGAGTACACAACTCAATTTGCATTACCAGTCCACATCTGATGGTAGAACGTACAAATTATTAGAAAGCTAAAAGTCAGAATTGGGGAGCATTTTAGAAACTTTAAAAATGGTTTAGAGAATCACTATTTGTCATCATGCCACTTTAAAATAGTACATGATTTTGATCATACAGGTATTTCCTTTATTGGTATTAAAAAAGTAACCAAAAGTTGGTGAGGGGAAAACCTTATTCAGAAAATAAATAGAGAAGAAACAAAAGCTACATATAACTTGAAAACTCTGATACCAAGAGGATTAAATGTGGAGTTTGATCTATCCATTTAAATTTCATACAATTGAATTTTACAAATTTCATCACCTCCTATCAGTATTTTCTTATAGATCTACCACTCATTACCTAAGCCATGGAAAGTTCCATTGTGGTCGGCATGTGGGAGACAACAACTACTGTCATACCACCCTTCTCATGCCCAAACTCATTTCATCTTGGAAGCCAAGCAGGGTGGAGCTAGGTAAGTAACAGGATGGGATACCGTCTGAGAACACCTGGTACAGTAGGTACACTGTCTCTCAACTCTGCCCAGGGGGCCTACAGAGATTGGTTCTGGTTTATCATTATCAGGGATGATATCCCCCTTTTATATTTCCTATTTCCCCATTTTTCCTCTCCACATAATTTATTTCCCTATAAGGGAAGGCAAGTCTTGAACTTTCCTTGCTCGACCCAGGATATATGTCCTAAGTCACGTAATATCAGCTATATGATTTCACCAGTTAGATCTCTCTGTGGTTGTTTACACATAAGTTTTTGATTTCATGAACACTCATTTGGACAACCAGGTTAATAATCACCATTATAACCAGTCCCTGTATGGTGTGGTATGGGATGATGAAGATTGCAATTTTTATTTATCGCAATTGGACTAACCCCATTTTATAAAATATATAAAGAATGAATGGTGCCATTGTATTGACATCCCATTTTATTATTCTAATCAGTTTTATGTCTCATTATACTAATTACAATATAATAATAGGTGCATATGAATTCAGACATACATACCGCATTCAGTTTGGTTCAATTAATATGATTGACATTCCATCCATATTTTGTTTACATCTAATAAACCTCAATTTCTACATATTGCTATGTCTACTAGTTGTATGGGTTAGGACAAGTTGTATTTTACTTATGTCCCATTGAGTTCTATTGTTGAACTGTAATGAATTGTATTTCATATCAATTGCAAATTTTAAAATAAAATATATATAACAAGACAAAAAACTCTCTGCAACAATAAGGATAGCGCATATTGAACTACACCAAAGTAAGTTTGTATGTTTATTAACATTTCATTATCATGCATCTAATTTTGTAATAGCTAGTCCAATATACATTCTCGGGCTAAATGTATCAAGCAGAGAGTTTTCCGGCAGGTTTGCAAAACCAATCAGATTCTAGCTATTATTTATTTAGTACATTCTACAAAATGATAGCTAAAATCTGATTGGTTGCTATAGGCAACATCTCCACTTTTCAAACTCGATGGAAAACTCTCAGCTTGATATATTTACCCCCTCATCTCAGGTCATCATCTGCAGCCTTGTCCACTAAACAAGGGGACCAATCAGAGTGATCTTGGGAAGAAGGAGGGGTTTAAATACTACTGAATTAACACATACAAGCCTATATGCCCTTGATAAAGTCCAGCCCAGACATGCCCACAATTCAATCCGGACACAGGAAGTTGCAAACAGCGCGTGCGGAACGCACGCCACATATCCTCTCCCTCTGCCTCTACTCTTATGCTCCCGTGCTGACGACAGCCCACAAGGACCTCCACTACATAACACTATTATTGATTACTGGAAGAGCATGTTATTACTGATCACTGTGACTTGTGGATATTATTACAACATACCCCGGCTTTCCTGCATCTCATTGTCTTGGTTGATACCATAGCTGGATATATTTCTCTCATAGACATGGTGATGATGATGATGATGATGAGAATGATGTTGACACCTTCATCATCAGCAAGTGTCAGGATTGCAAGTGTCTATCCATTCGACTGGTAGATGATGCTGGGCTGCTTGCTACTATACACAATTTTCCACATTTGAAAACGTGACTTGAATGAACTGGAAATCACATAACAGGGAGGAGGTGCCTAGATGTTCAACATTCCTTCCACTACTATTTAATGGCCTTATGCCATAGCATGATAATGCAATTATCATAGACATTTGTTGGTGGTAACACTGGGGGCTGCCTTACTTCAACACAAGCATCATCATCCTCCACATTATCTTGTCCAGGTACAACACATTAATTTTCAGATCCACAATTATCCCCCTCATCCCCTTGCACATTTGCAACTTACAAATACAAAAGTGGAAGCTGCTCAAATCAATTTACACAGAAGCCTCCTCAATTTCTATGGGTAAATCATCATCCACACTAAACTACTACTACCCATCCTCACATTACCAAATGGCTGTAGACTTTTCGAAGGAGTCTGCTCTATTAATACAGTGTCTGAATCTGAAACCTCATACTCATATATAGCACTACTGGATACCAAACTTAGAGTCTCCTCAGGATTCTGTGAGTGCCCAAGTTGTTATTATTATTATTATTATCTTTTATTTGTTAGGCGCCACAAGGTATCCGCAGCGCCGTACATAGTACAAACAGTAAACCATACAGGGTGGAGCAGTACAGAACAGTAAACACAAAGTATCAATACTTCAGAGTCTCCGGGCAGACAAATGGAGTAAATACGGAGCAGAAGAACGGGTATGGAGACAGGAGGGGAGAGGGGCCCTGCTCATTCGAGCTTACATCCTAAAGGAGTGTGGCCGAAACAGGCAGATAGGGAGGCGGTGATGCAAGGGGGAGAGAGAGGGGACCAGAGGAGAGAGGGGAGAACGAGCGGAGGAGATGAGGGGCTAGGTGCAAGGTTGGAAGGCTTTGAGGAACAAGTGAGTTTTGAGTGCTAGTTTGAGGAGCACAGATTGGGAGCGAGACGGATGGAGCGAGGGAGGTCATTCCAGTGCAGGGGGGCAGCACGGGAGAAGTCTTGGATTCTGGAGTGGGAAGAGGTAATTAGAGTGGAGGAGAGGCGACAGTCATTTGCAGAGCGTAGGGAGCGGACGGGAGTTGTTCTTCAACTTTAGTGTAATCTTCAAGCCCTGATTTTGGAGGTGTCAGTAAAAGACATTGTCACGGGCACTAGGAGTCTTTGCCCAGGATATCACCAGATGATGGACTTACCAGAGTAATATAGTTGGTATTATGGTTCTCTGGTAGCAGGGTGACAACGGAACAGGAGAAACAGCAGATGGTGAGCGAATGCTCAAGGAAAGTCTATGACTAGCAGCAACTGGTAATGAGTAGATGAATGTACACGAGGATCCAGATGGACGAGGAAACGTGAGGAGAGTCAGTGGTCTGCGTATAGCAAGTTGTACCACTGCTATAGTGAGAAGGAATGTCCAGGAGTAGCGAGGAGGTAGTGAGAGTCAGCGGTCTGCGTATAGCAAGTTGTACCGCTGTCTATACTGAAGGAATGGAATCCAGGTGAAGATAGGTAACGGGGAAGTCAGTGGTCTGCGTGTAGCAAGTTGTACCACTGCTATGTGAGAGGATACTTGAAACTGGTGTCACAGGGAACAGGAGTCAGTGGTCTGCGTAAGCAAGTTGTACCACTGCTATATATATGTGAGGAGGGGCACGAGGAGATGAATGTAAAGCAGAGTATACACAGGGCACACAGAACTTGATCCCACGATGATATCCACAATACAACAATAACTGACCAGCGCTGCTTGAAGTATACAAAGTCTCAATAGCAATCCAGGCAATAGAAAACAAAGTCAATGGTAACAATAGCTTCAGTGGATAGGAGGCTCCGGAGAAGAACACAACTCAGTCCAGATGGATATGCAATACAACAGCAAAGTCAATGGAAAGTATGCATACCGCGGTTCAGGAGAGCAGGCTGTCAGAGCGACGTGCAGGGATACCTGAAGGCTGAAGGCCGGCAGGAGGAGAGACCACTGGAGGGTTGAAGCGGTAATCAGGTTGGTGCAGCGCACGGCAGGTAATCCAGAATCAAAGACGCAATACTCAGGAAGCAGTAGTAAGTGAAACTGGAAACATGATGAACACGGGAGAGTTGAGGCGGTCTGGTATCCAGTAGTAGTGGTAACGGAGGCAGCGGAGAGCTGACACGATAAACACAGGAGAGTTGAGACAATCAGGAACTCTGAAGTAGTAACGGAGGCAGCGGATAGGAATCAGCTGAGTGCAGGCACGATGAACACAGGAGAGTTGAAGTGAGCAGGAACTCTGTAGTAGTAACGGAGGCAGCGGATAGGAATCAGCTGAGTGCAGGCACGATGAACACAGGAGAGTTGAAGTGAGCAGGAACTCTGTAGTAGTAATGGAGGCAGCGGATAGGAACCAGCTGAGTGCAGGCACGATGAACACAGGAGAGTTGAAGTGGTCTGGCAACCACAATAGCAGTAAACAGGAATCAGCAGAAGCTGAATACACGAGGAACACAGGAACACCTTCAGAGGCTCATGGGGAATGAGACTCCAAGATCAGGCAACCAGGTAATGATCACAGGTGGTTTAAATAGGGAGGGTTGCCTGATCATCCAATCAATTAAAAGCAACAGGTATTGAAGGCTTGATAAGGGCTGCACATGCGCAGACCCTCAGGATGGCGGACGGCCACGGTTCCTGAACACACGTGAAATGGCACTCACAGTCCGGTGAGTGACAGACATACACTCGACAAGGTGGTGCACGAAAAAGTTGAGGAAGATGGATGACTGTGTTGGGCACTCTGTTTTAGAATGGCCATTCTAGTAAGTATACCAGTACTAGCAGTAGCAGGACTCCTACTAGCAAATCTGAACATAGTCTGATCCTTGTCTTGCAGCTGAGGATGGTGTATGGGATGTTAGCTACTTTTCTTTGTTGGACAAATCACCACATTCATCAAAAAATTCCCTCTTAAACTTCCACCTTACATCAATAGCTGATGTTTTCTTTGAGATTGAATTTGACAAATAGTGTTTGGATTTTGAGGACACTTTGGGCAACTTTATTCCAGCATTACCTTTTTTAATAGAAGAGATCGTCACAGCAGTACTTGAACTGGGCTGCTCCTGATCTGTACAGTGATCCATGGTTGCCAAGAAGAGTAATGCTAACTTGAATGTATTGGAGCTACTTGTAGATGCCTGCCACCACAACAGAGGAACGCCCAATGTTACAGGGAAAGGATGGAATGTTATGTTTAAACTCTTATGATACTTATCCACAATATACTTCTAACAAACAACTTTAATATTTTATTGGGGGGGTTTATAGAGGTGTTGTGCCTTTACATTTATGGGGGATGTAGCTGCTGTTAATCCTCACATGCAAACACCCTTTGTTAATATAGATGTCACTGAATGACTTTTCCAAAAATGACAAGTAGTGAAAAATAGAAATATATAGCAATTTTTTGGGATGTGAAGCTGCGTGCTGACCCTCACAAATACTCTTTATTAGATACAGATTTCGCTAAATGACCCTTTAAAAATGAACAAGTATTGAAGAATAAAAAAATAGAAAAGATTAGAATATATAGTATTTTTGTTTGGGTGTGCAGCTGTGTGCTGACCCTAACAAACACTCTTTTTTAAATATGGATTTCACTGAATAACCCTATCAAAATGGACAAGTATTGAAAAATAGAAAAGATTAGAATATAATAATATATAGCATTTTTGGGGGGTCTGCAGATGCTGCTGAACCTCAGCCGCAAACAACCTTTTTTCTAAATGGATATCACTGAATGACCGTTTCAAAACGGACAATTATTGAAAAACAGAAAAGATCAGAATATATAGCAATTTTTTGGGGGTGTTCAGTGCGTGGTGACTCTCTCAAACACACTTTTTAAAACTTTCATTTTTCAAAAAATGAAATCTGTTTTTTGGATTCTGCTGAAAAAAGACAGCAAAAGTCAGAATGATATCTGTGGCTGGATCACTTGTAAATAAACTATTTGGGGCTAGATCATGTAAAAATAATTTATTGTAGAAATGTATTTCAATCAAAAGTGCAAGCACCAATGTATATAATTGCAAACGCACTTATCGTGTTACATTGTGATGTGTTTTGTATGGAAGTGTCATTGTTTGGGATTTTGTTGCTAAAGGAAGTCTGTTTGCTGAGAGCAGGAAATACTAAGTAAGTCTTTATATGTGAAGTGACAAACACCTGTTTAACCTGTATATTCAGCAGGGGACCGCTGCCATTCTGTCTGGCGTGGCTGCATCTCAGATAATGCAAGCATCAAGTTTTAGTACATAACGGAGTAGTGTAAATATTGTTAGCTTTGCATGTAAATCCATGTTTGGGAAAACATATCGTATCCTGAAATTAAAAATAGCTCAGACTTTGTGGAACCATCACAGATCAGGGGGCCTGTCAGAGGGTTATGTTAGAACTGTATAAAAAGTGAGCTGTTTGAGCATGTAATGTATCATTCTTATACCATCTATACTTCTAGAAATATCGCTAGTACCACAGACTGGCATGTGCATTGTCCTTGTTAGGACTGCTCTAGCTAATAAACCATCTTTTGCTTCAAGAACCTGCTTGAAAACTTCTCCATGCTGAAATTCCTGTGAACTACAGATTAGACCCAACTCTAATCCATTCCTTGCTGTTCTGAGGTTTGGACCCAGCTTTCCAGTACCACCGCTCTGCCTGCTACACAGCAAGCTCTGGGCAGTGTGATAGGCCAGGGGGGATGCATCCACAGCAACCCTGGTTCATAGTAAGAGGTCAGGGGTATCAGTCCAGGTACATCAGCAACGAGGTACACTAGCAGTGACAGTTACCAAGAAGGAACACGGTTCTGGATGCCGGTAAGGAGTCCAGTGGTGGCAGCATTTCCAAGCCCATCCTACTGCAGTTAGAGGGCGCATTTGGGATAAAGAAAGGGAACGGTGGCAAAGTAAGCCCAGCCGGGTTCCCAACAGCAACAGACAGGTTGGCATAGGTGGTCCATCCTGTCACAGATTTCTATCTAGCTCAGTCTGTATATACTGTCTAGAACTATTATATATATGCAATTCAATGCATTAACAACCCATAGCCACTAGTCCGTGTAAACTGTATTTAAGATTGAAATTAAAAACATTTGATCAGCAAACTATTTTAGCTGACTAAATCTCAACTAAACTGCTTTACAATAATGACAGGATTCTATTGCTTTCCTATGTCCCTTGTTCATCCTGAACACTATTCTCTGAGCAGAGCACCGCAGCTAACCTCCTCTCCTACACGCTGTCTATTTTAAAATGGAACTTGAGAAAATGAGGGAGTACTATATATACAAAAGATGGCGATCCAAACTTTGCAAGAGTTTTTTAAAAATGTTTTCCCCGAAATGCCGTTTAGCTAGTTTTGAAATCCGAGTTTGGAGGGAGACGGGATCTTTACACTACAAAACCCTAATTTTCAATCTTTATTGTACACTTACATCATCAAGGGTATTTCATCTAACATCCCTGTATTCTTTACTGAATAACAAACAAGCGTAGACAATGATAAACTAGCTCCTAAAAGCTCCACTACTGCAATCTTTCTATTCCTAACAGGATTCCCATTCACATGCATAGCGTACGGTTTTGTACGTAGCTCCGAGAACTACCTAGCGGAAACCTGAATTACCAAAACAGTCTGAGGGGAATGGTGCGCAATTGTGAACGCTACATAAATGCTGTTACTACCGAAATCATCATGAAACATATGTAAGGATCCGTGCCTTCTGACTACGCAGAGGCAATTTACATACGTTTTACAATGCAAGTTGCACTCAATATGCTTAATGACTCAGACCCTGTATTCACATCAGGAAAATCTGATGTCAACATTATACACTTCCAGTTTTGAAACCTATTTTTTTTTTAAATGAAATGGATAAAAATATCATTATGTAGGCTGACTGGCCCAGAGGCATATGTTTTTAATTTTTGCATGGAACCCTATGCTGCTTGGCATAAAAGCAGTCTCATGGTTAGAGTTGGTGGAAGGGACTAGGTGCTCAGAGTACCTATATCCATAGGCACTTCTCCCCAACAACGTCCATCACTCACTCACAGCCTATCACTGACACCAAGGAGCAGCAGCTGACAGTGAGTGATGATGTGAATTATTGAATATGCTCTGTAAAGTGCTGCATAATACATGAGTGCTATAAAAATAAATGTTAATACATATTTTATTTTAAAAGTATGTGTTTATGAAAAACAGGGGTCTTACAGATTATTGCCCATTGATGTATAATATGCTATGTATGCATAATACAAGTCAGACCTGGTCAAGGGAATGCAGTTGGACTAAAAAATATGATCAATCTTACTGCCAGTTTGTCTGGCTGTAGAGTTGATATATTTATGATAGTTGTTCTACAGGAATTCCAATAAGAATGATGAACAAGTAAGCATTTAAGCAGGAATTTGGATTGCAGACCAATATCAGATATACATTCTATTACCTTTCTCCAATCAGCACAGACCTTGTGAATAACTATCTCCATCTCATCTGCATCTTCTCTGTTCCAGTCTGGACGTTAAATACTTCAAAAGCATTTGAGTATCTAAGTATATTTTAGACAGTTCTTTTAGTCGTCCTCCCCACATTAGTGCTCTATGCCGCCGGGCACTAATAACATGGTTTCTAAATTTGGCGTTTACAAAAATGCTGAAATGTGTGATTTAAAGCAGCAGTGTGTTCAAGAGAGAAAAAAGCAGGAGCAAATTGAAAATTTGTAGCATATAAAGTTAGTAATTATGGGCTGAATGTGTGCCAAAAACATACCTGACATGGCCGTGAGGCTATTTGTAGCAACATGTTTTTCCTCAACCTGGACATGCTGCACCTTACCTGCCAGGGCAATCCTCTTCACTCAGCTTGCCCGCTTGTATGGGTCCAGCAGCTTCTCTCTCCTGGCCTGCTAACTCCAACAGAGACGTTGCGTCTTCATTGCTTATCAACCAGCTCTGCATGAAAATCTTAAATCTGCCAAAAGACTAAACTCTCAACACGTTGGTCCTTGTTCTTTACCAGGTTTCACTTTTCAAGCACATGTAGACCAGGTTTCCAAAATGGCAAAGCAGATGCCTTATCTAGGATGTTTGAGGAAGTCTGGGAATATTGCCAGAAGGATTTATCAACTCTGCCACTGGAAAAATTTGTACTCCTCAATCGTTAAAGGTGAGAAGAGCCACAGCAAAAGAGAAGCTACAAGATATTCGGAAGATCAGGCCACTATATACAAAGTTGCTAGAACATTCTAATGGTTTCTACAAACAGTTTTCTTACATGTTTGCTCCAGCCTCTGCTCTATGACAGAAGATTCTAGAAGTATTTCTAAAAGTATTTCATGACTCTAGAATGACAAGCCACCCGGAAATTCATAAGACAACCAATCTTATTTTATAGTACTACTGGTGGCCATGATGTCCAAAGAAGTTAAACATTGTGTTTCAATGTGTTCCACAAGACTCTTCATTCACCACTTCATTCACCACCAGCCAGACTACTGCAACCCTTACCCAATCCTACAGCCCCATGGAAGGAAATATCTATTGATTTTATTTTAGAGTTACCCCCTTCACAAGTATTTACCTTTTCATATTAGATTGTTACATAACAATGGCACATTTCAGGCTCCACAAACAGTCTGGTTATCTCATAAATATATAAAAAATTCACATGGATTCAATAATATCTCATAGAGGAACACAATTTACATCTCGCTTTTGGAAGACCTTTTGCAATTCTTTACATATATTTGTATGGACCTTCAAAAGAGAGTACCACTGCACTAGGTATCGCTATGCCAGTATAATAATACCTATTAGTTCTTAGGGTTGAAAAATATCTTTACTGGAGGGTGCATTCCTACACAATAACTAATATTAGAGCAAAAAAGGAAAGGATAGGGAATAAATGTGTATTTGGAGGCACTCAGCGATCTTGTAAATATTACAATATATATTTCTTTATTGATATACTTTAAGAAAAATCCCTCCTAATCCAATAGCGAAATATTAAAATCAAAGTGACTACAGATGTGAATTAAAATAGCAAAAATAAAATTGCTATGCCCTGCTACTTTGTATCAATATGTATAAATTATCAATGTATAATGGTATAAGTCACTCCATTATTAAACTAATTTGATAACACTCAATAAATGAAATGATTGTTGTATGTGTGGTGTGAATTGATTATTGCGGTGACCTTGATTGAAATAGTTTATAGATGATAAGCTTATACGTTGCTTAAATAAGATCTCTGACAATTAATTAATTATTGACACAGTCCATTGTCACAATAATCCTGTATAGTGGTTATCGTCAATAATATGACCCCTAATGGTATAAGGACTCCATGTGGATTACAAACATGCCCTTTATATGATCTCTCAAATCCACATGCACGCTATGCTATAAAGCCCAGTGAGGGTTAAGCGTTTATATATACATATGGTGGAACACCAGGGACTAAATAGACTCCTACTCGGCTCGGTACTCAGATACCCAAAGTTCGGGTGGGTTCGGTTCTTGGGAAACCGAGCCCGCCCATCTCTAGTTTAAAGGCATATAACTTCAAAACCAGTGTACATATCAGCCTAATATATATAGGTTTTCTTAAAACCCCATGGCAGCATTTATTATTCCAAATCTCATTACAATCTGAAGCGGTCAGTTTGAAATCATGTGTTGATTTGATGGGGAATGACCCGGGTATTTCCCTGGTCTCCGGGCCTGAGGACGGTATTTTCCTGGCCTCCGGGCCTAAGGTGCCATCGATGTATGCTCTGCCTGAGTTGCCATCATTGTCTGCTCTGTCTGAGGTGCCACCAACTACTGATAATCATCGCTGCAAGGACCAGTCAACTGTTTCTGAAGGAGACATTACTCAGTTTATAACATTGATGCATCAATGTGCGAGTTAATTTTCTGATTCCGACACCACTCAGCAGGACTTAATTACTTCAGTAATTATGTCTTTTATAGGAGAGGATTTAAGGTAGGTATATTCTCTCACTGACTCTAGAGATCACATACTACAAGATCTAATGCTACCTAAAGCTCAACATGTTCAAAACAGAACTTATTATCTTCCCTCCTGCCAGAGTCACCACCTGCCCTCAAATCTCCATCACTGTCAATAACATCACAATTTCCTCAGTCTCCTACGCTCGCTGCCTTGGTGTCACACTTGACTTCGCCATCTGCTTTATTCCTTATATTCAGACTCTCTCCCAGTCCTGTCAACTCCACCTTAAAAACATTGCCAGAATATGCCCTTTTCTTACTCAACATGCAACCAAAACTCTTATCCATTCTGTCATCATCTCCCGCCTTGACTATTTCAACCTCCTGCTATCTGGCATTCCTGACACCCATATAGCCACACTTCAATCCATTCTAAACTCTGCTACAAAACTGATCTTCCTTGCTCCACATCTGCTGCACCACTTTGAAAATCCCTACACTGGCTCGCTGTGTTCTCCAGAATCAAATTCAAATTGCTCACCCTTACCTACAAATCCCTCAACAACAACACCCCTGCATACGTCTCAAATCTCATATCAAAATACTCTCCCTCCCGCCCTCTTAAATCTACCTCTGACCTGTGCCTTGTCTCGTCTCTAGTAACCACCTCTCACTCCCGCCTACAACACTTCTCCCGTGATGCTCCCCACTTATGGAATTCCCTACCACACTCAATCAGACTTTCCCACAGCCTTCAAATCTTTAGATGCTCTTTGAAAATCCAACTCTTTTTTAGAGGTGACCTTATCCCCGATAACACTATTCACACTACTGTAACGTCACAACTATCTCAATCTCCACTCTGAGCCACACTCGCTCCTCTTGTTTCAGCTGTGCCCTCTTCCCTTTAGAATGTAAGCTCTTTAATGAGCAGGGTCTTTCATACCCTTTGTTTTCATGTCTGCATCTATTTTGTCAGTCTTGTCTGTTCTTGTTTTACATATGACCTGTTTTATGAATGTTCTTGTCTACTCTACTGTACAGCACTGCAGAGCACTGTGGGACCTTACAAGTGTACAATAATAATAATAATAATAATAATAATAATAATAATAATAATAATAATCATGTTGTTTTCAATGCTGCAGTTCTAAAAAATAATTCTACCCATCACTGGTCCTCGCATTTCTTGAAGAAACTGTTTTTCCTGTGCCCTGCTTGGGTCATTCAAGAAAGAACAGGCATAAAAAGAAAAAGAAAAAAATCTGAATTCAATGTCTGAGGAGTGTCTGGAATCTGTTACTTAAAAGGAGGACTATTATAGGGCTCTCTTCTTATTTTGAATCAGTAGTATACAGAATTGCGCACTGCCTAACGAATATAAGACCGGTGTCTAAGAATCAATACACAGTAGCAGCCAGAAATTAAAAGACTGTAGTCTTAACGATAAGTCAGATAAACACAAATTACAGTGCTCACATGTCCACCAAAATGAATATGTATATGTATCTTACCACAATGATATAAAGTAAATTAATGGTTAACTAAGTCTGATCAATCCATTGTGATAGCCTCACAAGTTATACTGTATTTCCTAAGGTATTGACCTACAAATATACAATAAATAAGCACTTGACAGTATATGTAAATATGCCAACGATGGTAAATATAAAATAACAAAATGTATTGTTTTACATACAAATCCTAAAAACAAAACACTTATAGGTCTACAGTACACAACAACTTGATATAGCAATGAAAGTAAGTTTCAATATCAAATGTGCCAAAAATTGTCCGCTTCCGTTGGTGTGTAGCCTATGTTCAGATTCATTAGATAGATCAGAAACTGTACAATAATTTTAACCGGGATTGACGCCAAGACACTTGCATGACATAGCTCAGTAAGTGTCCTTCTGGGTCTGGGGTCCGGTATTATAAAATGTGGAGTTAATGGATAGGGTAGTTAGGTGGTACTTGGTATAGGTGTCATGAGTCACAGGGACTGAAGGCCACTTACTGGTATTTGCGCTGGTAAGCTAGGAGGCACAGAGTCTATACACGCCCCTGGTCTTCGCCAGGGACCCCCGCAAGGGAGTTTGGCGTTTGTTGCAAGGGACGTGCAGGTCGCGTCAGTAAGCCAAAGGTCAGATACAGAGGGAGCAATCAGGCTGAAGGGAGATCCAGAAGCAGAACCAGGGATAGTCGGGTCGGTACACAAGAGGTCAGTCAGAGAGCAGGGAAACAGGCTGGAACGTTGGAGCATAGGAAGACCTAGATACTCTGGCGCCTACCTAGGGCTAGATTTACTAAGCTGCGGGTTTGAAAAAGTGGGGATGTTGCCTATGGCAACCAATCAGATTCTAGCTGTCATTTTGTAGAAGGTACTAAGATTCTAGCTTTCATTTATTTAGTACCTTCTACAAAATGACAGCTAGAATCTGATTGGTTGCCATAGGCAACATCCCCACTTTTTCAAACCCGCAGCTTAGTAAATCTAGGCCCTAGTGTTAGAGGCAGGTTTAAATAGTAGAGCCCTATCCCTCATTTGTGGCAGTGTAGGTGGTGGCCCAAACAGCTGACCGCCAACAGGAAGTGCAGAGAAGCATCCTGTTGCTAGGAAACGGACACATGAACGGACACACTTGCGCATGGCAATCCTGAGGAGAGAGGACGGTGTCCAGTTGCCTAGCAACAGACAGTGCTGTTGGCAGAGGAAGGCATCCGTTCCTGGCACCGATGGAGAGTGTGGAAATGGCGCCTGACAGTAGGTGAGAGAGCCAGAGTAATTCCACTGCGAAACGCATGTGGCTACTTCCGCATTGTCTGTATGAAACTGGATTCCGACATGTTTCGTCACATGATCTTGACTTTCTCATGGCTGGTTGTGTATGCTAACAGTCGGCTACATAAGAGCTGCTAGTCGGCTGCCAGCATACACAACCAGCCAAAATGTCACGATCACGTGACAAAACATAAAGTCTTAAAAAACAACACAGATGCAAAATGTTGGCTTATTAATAAGTTGAAGTGCTATATTTTGGATGAAAATAATGTGTATAGTACTTCATACCATGACTCTTTAAACTACCAGTGTTCACTGAAATATATATGGGCAGGCTTTTATTTATTTGCACATCAAGAAATGAAAATATATATATTTTTTAGATTGCTTTGCATGATATACAACAGTATAAGTGATTATGTTGACAAAAAAGGTACAACATTAATTACTATTAATTAAAATTTATAGATATTACCTCAAAATTGAGTTTTATATTAAAGGTTTTGAAATGCAAATTAATTTTTAAAAGGAGATGGATCGAATAATTTTTTCTTATGCTGTAATTAGTGGCAACGGAATCACCTTATGCTGGAAACGAAATAACCATATACTGGTTCTGGAACTCAAGTAATGAAAAGGGTGTGGTTTATGGAATTGATGGCACAATTAAAAGAGCTGCATGTAGGTCATGACTAGGATGAGCAGTAATCAACAGCGCCAAAGATTTCTTCCAAGTTGCCATTAAAAAAAGTTCAACATTTTAAGATCCTATTTGTTAGTATCGAGCAGACTGATGTATGAAAACTGTGCCATGTCGAATGAGAGATGGGAAGAAATATTTTCCTTGCCACAAACATATGAAACTCATGGTGTTAAGCCAGTAGGAAAGGATTTAGTAGAATACAGACCATATTCTTCATCACTTGCTGTAAAAATACACATATTTCTACACAAGCATAATTAAACTATGGACATACAATGAGAACAGAAAGAAAGGAAATCTGATAACAAAAGTACAGGTGATTTTGTATTGATTGAGTGTGCAGGCATCTGTGAGGAAGTTTGTAGAACATGAAGTTTCATTCCTTAGGAAGCAAGATACCGATGAAGTGTATTTATTTTCCCACAAAGAGAGAATCTGTGCTTAACTATTTTGTAAAACAGCAGTAAATAAATTATAATCAATACACTTTACTTTACTGATACCAACTTGTTGATTCTGTTATCACAGCACGGTGATTCAGTTACTTTATTCAAAACAATGTGTCCAGATTATATAAGTTGTGATACTTTTACCAAAATGATGTGCATGTATCCCCCAAATGTCACCATCATGCTATAAAATAGTGCAAATATATGAGTTTAGTCTGAAAGCTGAATTTATCATTTTTGCACATGCACTTTGTAATGACATGTTTCACTAATAGTGATCCCGTTACTAATTTTGAAAGAATGCTGATTTATGAAGTAAAACTCACAAAATACAAAATACTTCAACTATTTTGATAGTATTTTACATGGGCTTTATTGTGGGCTATTGGATTATGATGATTTGCTCACATTAGTGGGGGCAATAGTGTAATGAATAGAGTTTTTTTATTGTAAAAAGGTGATTCCATTACTGATGGAATTGCCCATATGTATCAAACAATTGAAGCTAGGGAGGTGTTACCATTGACAAAAGCTACCCCTTGGGTCTGCTTGATTAATAAATATTAATATCAATATTTATTCATATTAATATTTAATTATTAATATATATTAATATTAATTTGATAAATAAAAAACAGAAAAATTGGTAACATTCCTTAACAAATCAACTGAAGAAATCTACAAACATCCCTGAAACATTATTTATGACATTAGCCAATTAAAATTTGCTCATTTTAAAACTGATTAAACATAGTCAATACATTTAAAGTAGCCCTGTTATTTACACCTAAAATCTCAATGGTGCAAACAAATGAAGATTGATACAGGTGACTGTATATAAAAAACAACAATGACAGTTTCACTCCTCTCACAAAAAGCTCCAATGGCAATAGCCATTTTTCTTATTGAGCCAATACTCTGAATAAATCTGTCCTCCTTCCTCTCCTTTACAAGAGGCTGTCTACAATACAGAGAACAAGTAAAATAGTAAATAACTAAGTAAGCATTTCTGTAACAAATGACTAATGTGGTATACGGGGAGCTTTGAATTACTCTTTAATCAAAGAAGATGGATGGTGACAGATTTACTTTTCATTAGCCTACTGACGTTAATATATTACACATCAACACATTAACATATAAAATGTGCTGAGCATTTTTGGTATCCACCACTACCAATATTTAAAGACAATATTAAAGGAAAGTTTGCTGATGGGCAAGTGCATTCATACATGCATTGAGTGTAATACGCTGTAGGCTTATGGTGCCCTTAATGAAACTTGACCAAAGTGACAAGTAGTCATATCTATGTCAAATTTGGCCAATCTTATTATCCACCAGCCTTGTTAGAGATATATGCATTTTGGGCCTGATTCATTAAAGAAAGTAAAGCAAAAAAAGAAGTATCTTTGCACCTTGGCAAAACATGTTGCATTGGAGGTGGAGGTAAATGTAAAATGCGGGGACAGATTTATAGTTGGTGTAGGGCATGTCCTAGATCAACATTAAATTTCAGTGTAAAAATAAAGATATCAAGTATTTGTGTCCTACATGAAAAAGTGGCCAGTGTTTACCTTATTGCAAAATAATAAACTAATTTGCACCTCTTGCATTGCGAAGTGGTATTGTCCAGAAGGCTTACTCCTTTTTTTGCCTATCTTTTCCTTAATGAATTAGGCAATTTCAGCACATGTTCTTTGACTTGCGGCTATTTAGATATAAAACTGCCTAATTAGCTGTCAAAAGTTCAGAATCTGCTCAGTTATGTGTTGGTATTAAATAATACATACTACATACTGCTACTTTGTTGCTCAACTAGCGCATCCAAGCAGGCAACACTGTCTCTCAGTATCTTGGAGCACTACAACACCCATCATCTAATTGTAAAGGAAAAATATTCAGCACTTGAATCAGATCTATGATTGATATGTATAGTATCAATCATATGTATAGTATCCTCCTATCCCCCTGCTGTACTTTTTGGGTCATTCCCACCGTACCTTCCCTCTCTTTCTCCTCCTTTGAAGTTCACTCCATCCGTGTCTTCTCTCCCATCCGCCTCCGTGTCTCTGTCATCTACCGTCCCCCAGGCCCTACCTCCCTTTTCCTGGATAACTTTGCTGCCTGGCTCTCCCACTACCTTTCCTCTGACCTTCCCTCCATCATACTCGACGACTTCAACATCCCTATTGACAAATGCTCAGACCCTGCCACCATCAAACTTCTTACCCTCTCTACCTGATTTGGCCTCACCCAATGGAACTCCTCCCCCACCCACTGACTTGGCCACTCCCTCGAACTAGTCTTCTCTCATCTCTGCGATCTCTCTGATCTCTCCAACGCTCCCTTCCCACTCTCGGACTACCATCTTCTCTCCTTCACTCTGTCCTCCTCCCTTGTTCCCCCCCCCCCAGCCGAAAGCCACCCTCACCAGACGCAACCTTGAAGCGATCGACCCTACCTCTTTCTCCTCCTCTTTTGATTATCTCTCTCCCCTTCCCTCCCTGACCTGCCCAGACCAAGCGTCCTCTCTCTACTGCCCTGGATGCTGTCGCCCCCACCTCTCCTATCCATCGCTGCCGCCTCATTCCCTAACCTTGGCATGCCAAACTCACCCGCTTCCTCCAAAAGTGCTCCCGCACTGCGGAATGCCTCTGGAGAAAATCTCGCTCCCTCGCCTACTTCCTTCACTTTAAATTTATCCTCTCCTCATTCTGCTCCGCCAACTCCTTGTCACGGTCACTAGGAGTCTTGACCCAGAATTTACCAGATGTAGCTTTACTCACCAGAGGCGCGGAGTCTAACACAGTGGCTGGTCTTCTCCAGGAACTCCCGCAAGGAAGTATGGGTTTTTGTGGCTCCCACTGTGCAGGTCGCGGCCCTCTGGAGAGTATGGTAAATAATCAGATACAGCTATACACAATGAGAGCAAGGACCTCCTTGAGCTGGATAGGAGGAGGAATGCCAGAAGATTAGATAGTCTCTGAGTAGTAAGAATAGTAATGACACAGCGAGAATGATGACCAGTAGTAACTGGGAATGAGAGGTTCCGAAGTGCCTAGAGTACAGATAAACTGTAACAGACGGATACTTCACAACTGAAGGAAACAATTAACGAGCAGCCAATAATACAAAGTAGAAGGGAAGTCAGCGACTAGCAGATATTACCACAGATACAAAGTAGAAACTTAGTCCCGGTAATAGATAACATACAAGGCAGCGTGGAGCGGTCTGCGGCTGACAGGTATTACCACTGACGTGGAGTAGAGACTTGTCCAGGTACAGGCAAGATACGAGGAAGCGTGGAGTGGTCTGCGGCTGACAGGTATTACCACTAGCGTGGCGTAGAAACTTGTCCAGGTGCAGTAAAGACACAAGGTAGCGTGGAGTGGTCTGCGGCTGACCGGTATTACCACTGGCGTGGAGTAGAGACTTGTCCAGGTGCAGGTAAGATACGAGGTAGCCTCCACAGCAAACAGGAACCACGAACAGGAACAGAGAACTCCTTAGTACCTCAGAGGAATGAGGACCAGGAACAGGCAAAGGTAGTAGGGCAGCCGGTGTCTTAAATAGTGAGAAGTAATTAATCATCCAATGAGGAGAGGAACAAGGTTTTAACAGTCTATAGGTCTGCACATGTCTGCACTGGTCAAAATGGTGGACGGCCGCGGCGCAAGACAGGCGCCGGCAAGGCGGAGAGAGACCTAGGTCTTGAGCCAGAGGAACTAACAGTCCGGTGAGTGACACTCCCTTGCTAAACAAACTTTCTTTAAATCCTTCATTTCTTCTCAGTCCTCTAATCCCCGCCGCCTTTTTGCCACCTTGAACTCCCTCCTTTCTCCCCCCCTCCTCCTGTCCCACTTTCCCTCTCCGCTGCTGACTTCGCCACTTTTTTCTCTTCCAAAATTCTCTTCCATCCCCTCTCCCCCTGCCCTAATCGCGCCACCCGCATCCAACAAACAACTCTGGTGCTCCTTCTACCCCACATCTGGCGATGAAGTTCACTCCCTTACTCTTTCCTCTCTACCCTCTACCTGTCCTCTTGATCCCATCCCCTCTAACCTCCTTCGCTCTCTCTCTCCCACTGCCTGCTCCTACCTTGCACACCTATTCAACCTATCACTCGCCTCAGGTGTTGTACCCTCCTCATTTAAAAACGCTCTAATCTCTCCTATCCTCAAAAAACCCAATCTTGACCCCACCTCCCTCGTCAACTATCGCTCCATCTCACTTCTCCCCTACGCCTCCAAATTACTTGAGCAGATAGTCTGCTGTTGCCTCACAAAATACCTCTCAAATAAATCCCTCCTCGACCCTCTCCAATCTGGCTACCGCCCGCTCCACTCTACAGAAACTGCCCTGGCCAAAGTTACCAACGACCTCCTCTCAGCCAAATCCAGGGGTCACTTCTCCATACTCATCCTCCTCAACCTCTCTGCGGCCTTCGACACCGTGGATCACCCCTTCCTTCTGCAAACTCTTCTCTCTCTCGGCCTCTCTGGTTCTGTCCACGCCTGGTTCTTCTCTTACCTCGCCAACCGCACCTTGTGTCTCCACATCTGGCTCTTCCTTCACCCCCTCCCCTCTCCCGGTAGGAGTCCCCCAGGGCGCTGTTCTCGGCCCCGTACTATTCTCGCTCTACACTTCCTCCCTCGGTGCTCTCATCTTCTCCCTCGGTCTTCAGTATCACCTTTATGCTGATGACATTAAGCTCTACATATCTTCTCCTGATCTCTCTCCCACCCTCCTCACTCGTGTATCTGACTGCCTCTCTGCCATCTCCTCCTGGATGTCTTCGCACTTTCTCAAAATTAATATCTCAAAAACTGAACTCATTGTCTTCCCTCCCCCCCAGGCCCCCCTCCCACCTCAACCTCTCTATCGTTGTTAATAACACAACCATCTCCTCAGTCACCCAGGGTGTCACCCTTAACTCCTCTCTCTCCTTTGCCCCCCACGTCCAATCGCTTGCCCAAACCTGCCGCTTCCAGCTGCGCAACATCGCCCGCATTCGGCCCTTCCTCTCACAAGATGCCACCAAAACTATCATCCACGCACTCATCATCTCCCACCTCGACTACTGTAACCTTCTCACTGGCCTCCCCCTCTCCCACCTCGCCCCCCTTCGTTCTGTTCTCAACATGGCTGCCCGACTCATCTTTCTCTCACGCCGCTCCTCCACTGCCTCCCCTCTCTGCCATGCCTTACACTGGCTCCCCTTCCCCTACAGGATCCTTATTAAACTCCCTACTACCATTTACAAAGCTCTCTCTCCCAGTCTACTGCCCCCTATATCTCTAACCTCCTTACCATTCACCTGCCCACTCCTTGTGCTCAGTCAATGACCGTCGCCTCTCCTCCACTCTGATTACCTTTTCCCACTCCAGAATCCAAGACTTCTCCCGAGCAGCCCCCCTGCACTGGAACGACCTCCCTCGCTCCATCCGTCTCTCTCCCAGTCTGTGCTCCTTCAAACGTGCACTTAAAACTCATCTGTTCCTCAAAGCCTACCTATCATCCACTTAACCCCTAACCTTCTTGCTCCTTCGCTAACCTCCTTCGCTCGTTCTCCCCTCTCCCCCCTAGCCCTCATCTTTCTCACAAATATAGGTATTCCATTAGTTAAGGTAATTACTCATCACACATCACATTAGACCCCATGAACAGACAATACAGATTATAATACCATTACAGATATAAACGAGTACTCATATCTAAGCATTCAAATCTGGCAATTTTATATGTTCATACTGATCTACCAATACATAATAAACCATACAATATACAATCAATCTCCATAGGGGGATATTGGCACCTAATAATCTCTACTGCTTTATATAATTCATGAATGCAATACTGCAGAATATCACATCATACTATCACCTTTTGGATAGAAATATAGGTACTATATTTTATCTGTATCATTTGGTGTATGAATGAGCAACATACAGTATATATAATGGTATGAATCATTCACTTTATGGAATGCAATTACTTGCAACTCATTAAGTTCTTTGCATCCAAATAGTTTTTAATTTCACCACCACACCTACTAGTTACATTATGGGAGTCCATACAATAATCCAATTTTAACTATATAATGGTATTGTCAATATTTAAGCTTGCTTCATCAATTTATTTACATACCAGATCCGTCAATTTGGTTATAAATATTAACATTTTCTGCATACAGTATTAGACACTTAGTATTTGGCATTCAGTTTACTTGTATCATATAATGTATTCTTTACTTTATGTACCCTGGGGACAAACAATATGAATGGAAACACACCATTCAATACAGCGATAATGAAGGACACCGCTCTGATTCCCTAAAACGAACTATTTCATTATCACACCTTAACCAATCACAGCTGACTATGAACTCTATATATATATATATATATATATATATATATATGCATGCTAAGGAGACCACCTAATCATAACATAAGCCTTGGGAAAGTCACGTTATGTGACAAAACGCATTGAACAATTAACACCACTTTTGGGATCGTCACTTCCGGGACCAGACGCGTGCGCTCCAAGCTGGAACGCACGCCAATTTGTCAATCAGGGACATCACCTTTTCACAGCTGCTCCTCATCGCCCTGGACACAGCTTTACTCTCGTCATACGCCGACCACTGACACCAACTGGAGGGATTAGCGCAAGTATCCGATGCCAATCCGTACTTAGCAATAACACATTGACTATAGTTCTCCTCCATTTTGGCTGCATCAGTGCTTGGGACTGGATTGGAAATCACTTTCCTTTTAGGTATTAGTGAAATTATACTATTATAAGGACTTGACTTTCGTTCTGATTATGATATTTCATATTGTATATTCACTCAATTCTTAGAACAGTGCAATTGCTATTGAGTATCAATTAAAGGTTTTGTTTTACAATACACTCTACAGCCACTTCCTATACACATCAATCATAGATCTGATTCAAGCACTGAATATTTTTCCTTTACAATTGTATATGGGGACTGGACTCCCCCTCTTTCTAGCTGCTGAATCCTAGAAACACTTAGCAATATATCCTCAATCCTATCTGTGCGCACCGCAGGACCTCCTCACCCATCATCTAATGCCTACAGAATAGGAATAGGTAGATAGCATAAAATCTATCATGCACAATAGGATGAATTTTGTTGTGCAGTTTTTCAGAACTAAACCATAGAGACTTTTGCATGGGCACATCTTGATAACCTGTGACTTTTGTACCTAGAAATTAGGACTAGCTGTCAAGTATTCACAATAATATAGCTAAATTTTATAACTATTGAATTGTGATGACTGAGCTCACAAAACTCAGAGTAAGGTAATGTTCCTCATATCTAGCAATTTCTCTTTTATTACCACATTCCTCTCTGTTCCTAAGAAAACTGACTATTCTATAATAAATAGCGAGAACTAAGCTGAGAACAAAATTAAATACATCTAAAAGGTGCTCCTTAAATATGGAAAAACAAACTGTAAAGTATCACGACATAAACTAAATATTCTACACACTTTTCTCTTGCTCTACCTTACACTGTTTCCTCATTTTTTCTGTCAAATTTTATTTAACTCTTATCAATAAATCAACTTTCAATGATACATAACGCTTCGAAATACATACTTTAAATGTATTCACAGAGTTAAAATACATCTAAAACGTATTCAAATCCCTAATTCATACAGCTGGGACTTTTAATAATTAGCTACTTGTTAGGAACCCCTCCAGCCGGCACGACACAACCCGGAATCTACTCTGCCAGTCAGGTGTTCACTGGAGCCCCTGATGGTGAGGACAGACTGGGCTGCAGACTGACAGAGGGTCGTGAAGTGTGTACCGGCTGGGGAGAACCCAAGCAAGCAGAGTGGAATCCAAGCAGAGGTCAGGGGCCGGCAGCAGACAACTGTACCAGTATACAGGCTGAGGTCAAAGGGTCACGAGCAGACAGAGAGGTCTGTATTCAAGCCAGAGGTCAGGGTCACGAGATACACAAGCAAAGTCCAAATCCAAGCCAAGGGTCATACACGGGTAAACAACAGCAAGTCCAATAGACAGGAACAAGGCAGAGAGCAGGTACAGCAGACTGGATACAGAGACTATAACCGGCAATGAGGCAGCAGACCTCATTGCCTTAAATACAACCCACAACCAATCAGAACCTGCCCCTAGACATAGCCACACTTGCAGGCTAATTGCCAGCACCTAGCAAGACCAATCAGGGCTTAGCCCTGAAATCCACACTTGCAGGCTAATGCCTGCTAATTCAGCCACAGGCTGAATCTGACTGATTGTCCCTAGGGCGCATGTGCGCCTGGCTGCCGGGACGCGGCACTGAGGAGGCGTCTGACCGTTGCCTTGGAGGGAAGTGACGTCCCGGTCGTCATGGTGACAGCCGGGACATTGGGACCGACAGGAAGCGAGCCGCGGTGGCTGTAAGTACCGCCGCGACTCGTGACAGTACCCCCCCTTGAGGAGGGGTTAAGGAACCCCAACATCCAGGTTTCCTTGGAAATTTTTTGAAGAACTCCTTCAGCTGTTTAGGAGCATGGAGTTGTCTCCGTGGAATCCAAGACCGTTCTTCTAACCCACGATTCCTCCACTGCAATAGGAAGTGCACCTGACCTTGCACTTTTTTGGAATCCAAGATCTTCTGAACAACGTATCTTGGTGATCTGTTTGAATTTCTCTCAGGCAAATTTGAAGACTGGATTTGAGTAGGATATAATACCGGCTTCAATAGAGAACAGTGAAATGTGTTGGGAATTCTCAACGAGCCCGGAATTCTTAACCTAAATGCGACAGAATTCACCTGCTTGATGATAAGGAATGGACCGATGAACTTAGGGCCCAACTTTTTGCAAGGCTGTCTGAGCTTAATGTTTTTTGTAGACAGCCACACTCTCTGGCCCACCTTGAAGGAGCAGATGGTACGGTGGCGATCCGATTTTTTTTTTGCGACAAATGAAGCTTGTTTCAGAGATGCCTGTACTTTCCTCCAGATAACTCTGAGATCTCTTGCAGTGGAACGGATCTCCTGGACACCAACTGGGTTGAGCGAATACAAGGAATTAGATCTGGGGTGAAAACCATAATTGCAGAAAAACTTAGAAGTTTTAGTAGATGAATGACAGGAATTGTTACAGGCAAATTCCGCCCAGGGTAACAAGGAAGACCAATTATCATGGAACTCCAATGTGTAGCATCGTAAAAACTTCTCTAAGGACTGGTTAACCCTTTCGGTTTGCCCATTTGACTGAGGGTGGTATGCGGATGATAAACTAACCTTGATTCCGAGAAGGGTACAGAAAGATCTCCAGAATTGCGCTATGAACTGAGAACCCCGATCGGAAACGATGTCAGTAGGGAGTCCATGGAGCCGAAAAATATGTTGCATGAATAAGACGGCCAAATCCCGAGCAGTAGGCAGTCTGGTTAAGGGAACGAAATGTGACATCTTGCTGAACCGATCTACCACGACCCAAATGGTATTGTGTCCTGCAGAAGGTGGTAGATCCACTATAAAGTCCATGGACAAGTGGGTCCATGGTTTTGCAGGTGGTGCCAAAGGAACTAACTGGCCTACTGGGCGGATCCTAGGAACTTTGTTTCTGGCACAAGCCTCACATGAGAGGACATGACTCTTGACATCAGCAGACATAGATGGCCACCAGACTGTACGGGAAAGGATTTCTAACGTCTTGAAAATTCCAGGGTGTCCCGCAACCCTACTGTTATGCGCCTCTGCAATAACCGCCTTCCTTAGATGGACTGGAACAAAGAGACGTCGCTCCGGAGTAGTATCCGGGGCTAATTTCTGGAATCTCTGAAGTGTCATACTCAGATCTTGGGTTAACCCGGCATGGATTACAGAAGGAGGAATAATCGGCTCTGGGATAGTGACTGGAACGTGGTGTGCCGAGAAACTTCTGGACAGGGCATCTGCCCAGACATTTTTGGAACCTGGTCGGTAGGTGATCAGGAAATTAAACCGGGTAAAGAATAACACCCACCAGGCCTGTCTGGGATTTAAACGTTTGGCTGACTGTATATATTGTAAGTTCTTGTGGTCGGTAATGACAGAGATCTGATGTGAAGCGCCCTCCAACCAATGTTGCCACTCCTCAAAGGCCCATTTGATTGCCAATAGTTCTCTATTACCGACATAATAGTTGGCTTCCGCTGAAGAGAACTGACGGGAGAAAGAAGCACATGGGTGCAGACGATTAGTATGAGGATCCTTCTGCAATAGGATGGCACCGGCACCGATGTCCGAGGCGTTGACCTCAAGAACAAATGTCCTAGCTGGATCCGGATGTCTAAGGACTTGAGCGGAGACAAAGGCCTTTTTCAGGCTTTCGAATGAGGCTACTGCTTGGGACGACCAATTAGTTGGATCCATTCCTTTACGGGTCAGAGCGACAATGGGAGCCACAATGTCAGCAAAGTTGTGAATGAATCTCCTATAATAATTGGAGAAGCCCAGGAACCTCTGCACCGCCTTAAGATTGTTGGGTTGCACCCAATCCAAAAAAGCCTGGACCTTAGCTGGATCCATGGAGAATCCCTCAGAAGAGATTACATAGCCTAAAAAGGATACCCTCTGCACCTCGAACTCACACTTTTCCAGCTTAGCGTAAAGGTGGTTCTCTCTCAATTTTTGCAGAACTTGTTTGACGTGAGTCTGATGGGCGGGCAAAGATCTGGAATAGATGAGGATATCATCTAAATAGATGACCATGAAACAACCAAGGAATTCCCGAAGAACTTCATTGATCAAGTCCTGGAACACTGCAGGTGCATTGCTAAGGCCAAACGGCATGACCAGATACTCGTAGTGGCCAGAGTGTGTATTGAATGCCGTCTTCCACTCATATCCTTCCTTGATATGGATGAGATTATATGCTCCACGAAGGTTGATTTTTGTGAAGACAGTAGCCCCTCTCAATTGATCAAAAAGTACGGAAATGAGCGGGAGAGGATAGGTGTTCTTAATTGTGATAAGATTCAATCCCCGGTAATCTATACAGGGTCTTAGCCCTCCATCCTTTTTGGATACAAAGAAGCATCCTGCTCCTACGGGAGATTTAGATGGCCTGATAAAGCCTTTCTCCAGATTTTCATCGATGTATTCCTGCATGGATTTGGTCTCGGGAACAGAGAGGGAATACAGACGACCGTTAGGTAACTTGGAACCAGGAATAAGCTCGATGGCACAGTCAAAGTCACGGTGCGGTGGTAAGGTATCAGCAGCCTTCTTGGAGAACACATCCCAGAATTCATGATATTGTGAGGGAAGCTGCTCCGGAATAGACTGAATCATACGCAGAGGCAGTGACAAGCAAGACTGTGTACAATAAGAACTCCACTGAACAATCTCTCCTTCCCTCCAGTCCATGACAGGGTTATGACGGGAGAGCCATGGGTGGCCCAGGATCAAGGGAACCGATGAACAATCGATCAGGAAGAAGGTGATTGACTCAGAATGGAGAGCTCCGATCTTCAACTGTAGTGGCGGAGGAAAATCTTGCCACCAGGCAACGGACTTCCATCTAAGCCACAGACAGTAATAGCAGATTTGAGTTTTACCATTGGAATTCCGGCAGAGCGGGCAAACCTGATATCAAGGAAGTTACCTGCAGCTCCGCTATCAATGAAGGCCAACAGGTCCACAGAGCGAGCTGAAGGTGAGCTGTGCAGGGATTAATACAGCATTTTTGGGGGAGATAATTTGCAGACCTAGGTGAACTTTCCCCTCATTCCCTAGGCATGGTCTTTTCCCGACTTATTTGGGCAGGAACGGGAGAAGTGGCCTTTTGTGCCACAGTAGAGACATAGACCTTGCGAACGTCTCCAGTCTCTTTCCTCAGAAGAGAGACGATATGCTCCTAATTGCATAGGCTCCTCATCATCCGTGGAAACAAGAATCAGAACAGATGGAGGAGAAGATGCCTCTTTTTCAGTTTTTCGCTCTTTAATTCTCCTGTCTATTTTAATGGAGAGGTGCATCAGATACTCCAATGAGGTAGGAGACGGATATTGCACCAAAGAGTCTTTGATTTATTCTGACAGGCCTAAACGAAACTGACTGCCTAAGGCAGGGTCATTCCATCCACTATCAGGTGACCATCTACGAAATTCCGCGCAGTATTCCTCTGCCGACCGCCGGCCTTGTTTCAAGGCCCATAGATGAGCTTCAGCGGAGGCCATTCGATCCGGGTCGTCATACAGTAGACCCAACGCCTCGAAGAAAGCATCTACTGACTGCATGGCAGGACTGGAAAAGGCCCAAGACTGGGGGTCACCCTGTAAGAGGGAAATGATAATCCCGACTCTTTGTTGCTCTGAACCGGAGGAGCGGGGTCTTAACCGGAAATAAAGCTTGCAGCTCTCCCTGAAATTCCGGAACAGGGATCTATTTCCGGTGAAGCGATCCGGTAAATTCATCTTAGGTTCGCAGACGGAACTCGGAGTGGGTTGTGAAGATTTCGCAGCTTCTTCTTGAGTGGACAAACGCTCAGACAATCCCTGGATCATTTGGTACAGGGATTGCACATGACCCGCTAGGGCTTGCGCCGGAGATGGTGAAGCAGACCTCATTGCCTTAAATACAACCCACAACCAATCAGAACCTGCCCCTAGACATAGCCACACTTGCAGGCTAATTGCCAGCACCTAGCAAGACCAATCAGGGCTTAGCCCTGAAATCCACACTTGCAGGCTAATGCCTGCTAATTCAGCCACAGGCTGAATCTGACTGATTGTCCTTAGGGCGCATGCGCGCCTGGCTGCCGGGACGCGGCGCTGAGGAGGCGTCCGACCGTAGCCTTGGCAATGGTCAGGAGTTGGAGGGAAGTTACGTCCCGGTCGTCATGGTGATGGCCTGGACGTTGGGACCGACAGGAAGCGAGCCGCGGCGGCTGTGAGTACCGCCGCGGCTCGTGACACTACTCAGGAATTCTCTCGTGAAAAGTCCCAATATGCAGAAATAAACTGAATGCAATGCCTTATTTATAATGGAACATTAATCATTCAATAAATAGTTTCATAATGCATAAATAGTCCTGATATAGGCAGTAACAGGATCTGTTACTCAGAGCCCAAATGTACACAGGAGTAAACTATGATTTATATATACCTTATTTGGAATGTATCAGTATTCATTCATAAAACCAAATTGATACAAGTAACATTGAAGGGGATATTCACTAAACTGCGGGTTTGAAAAAGTCCAGATGTTGCCTATGGCAACCAATCAGATTCTAGTTATTATTTAATTAGTACAGTCCACAAAATGACAGCTAGAATCTGATTGGTTGTTATAGGTAACAATCTCCACTTTTTCAAACCTGCAGTTTAGTAAATATGCCCCTTTCAGTAGTATAAAAAGTATCACTTTCAAAGTTACCAGATGAGGTTTGAAAAAAGCATTGTAGTCTAAAATTTAATTTTATATACATTTATATGAATAAATATCATTTTTATATTCAAGGTGAGTTTGCTATAGTTGTGCATTACCATACAACATCTTTTAGGATATGTGTTTATACTTATATAGGTTCAAGTGCTGATCAGATCGGATTGTTTGGATATTTTTGCAGAATTTCCCTAGATTTAGCGGCTTACCCATAACAATACATTTTATTATTTATTTATAGTGCCAGTAAGGTGTTTCCTCTTGCTTGCATACATTTATTTGAATAATTTTATATTTTGCATTTTTAGAAATATAAAATTAAGCTGTATAAGAGATAAATTATATACTTTTTTTATTATAAGGATATTTGAATTCACTGCAGAGCTCCAGAACCTGTATAAAGGTACAGTGTGCAACTTTCTCAGTGGCTTCTAATGTCCTTACAGGCTACGGCAGGATTATCTAATAGGTGAATCTCGGCAGACCTTGGAGCTCTTCATTTTACAACATGACAAGTTTACAGAGTTTGATTATTCCATACTTTTTTCCACTTCAAATACACCTCTTCGCTAAATATCAACGAATAAAGTATAGAAAATAAGAAAATGTGGTAAAAATTACATTTAACATGCAAAAAAGAGGAATTGCAATGTGCAGTTGGTCAATATTGAGACTCATATCCCTTTTCAGGGACAAATGTTTTAAAACCTGAGACTGTGTAAAAGGAATTAGCGGCAGTTGTAATCTATGTAAATGCGGCACCATTCATGTATATACTGGTCTACAGTACAGCAGGTGCAAACGCAGGATTTCTAGAGAGGGGTTTCCACGCCATGCCTCCAATGGCACGACCAGTATGCACGGGGGCATGTCTATAATTTTAGATAGTGCTGGGCTGCTCTCCAACTTTTCCTATCCCCATCATATACACAAGCAATTCCTACCCCCATCATAAACAACGGGCACACCACCTCAAGCATACAATGTCCCAGGTTGGGAGGGGGGTTTCCAGGCACTAGGAAAACTCTCTTGGGTGCTCCCCTGTAACAGGATATATTATCCACTATATAAATCTATTGCATTTTAACCATTTTTACCATATGGAAGCTTGCAAACAAGTTAAAGGGAGAAATAGTTGAGTGTTAGAAAACAGGGACCTTAAAGGTCATTTATGAAAGTACAAAGTGCAGAGCATTTCTATTTTTGTAAATCCACCTACTAGACTGCCTAGCGTAATCAAAGGTCCATGCCTACATCCCGGTATTTAGAACTGCTCCTATAAAATCAGTCTTTATTACTTTTGTGTGTCCGATTGAAAATATGCATGGTGGAAACAGTAAAAACCTCACTTCAGTGTCCTGTCTACTAAACTTTAGGATCAACCCCTTTAATTACAGCTTTTCAATTCTTGTCCAAAAATACAACTTGGCTTAGACTCATTTATGTCTTAATGAGAATGAGGGGACATCAGGGGGTAAATGTATCAAACAGTGGATTCTGCAAATTGCTAATATTTGGCGACTTTGCAGGGGAAATTTAAAACGGCAATGGCTTTCAAGGCAAAACTTGCCTTGAATGACATTGCCGTTTTAAATTTCCTCTGCAAAGTCGCTGAAGATCGGCGACTTGCAGAATCCGCTGCTTAATACATTTACCTCCAGGACTGTTTTTACTACACAAGTCACTTTTGTATGTTTGAATGTTTCTACTACAATGGTCAAAATACATCTAAAAATGTGCTTACCAGTAAAGGTGCACCTGAAAGGGATAGGACAACTCCTTTACTGAGACCGCCTGAGTATCCATAAATGTGTAACAATTTTTGGGGATGAAAATGTTGTGCTGCCTCACTAAAACGCAGGGAACACTCCCCTTAATGCATCTTCGCAGACCCCTTGATCGATATTTAAATAATTTGGTACATAAAACGAACTCTCAATTTTACATGTGAGTGCATGACTAGGTATATTCATGTGCCTAACCGAAACTCAGCAAGGAACGTATCCTGCCATCAGAAAATGCAGAGTCTTGCCTCCCAATAAGCACCACCTGCAGATCCATACATTTTCCTTTAAAAACAGGTCAGTACACGTGAAGCAAAAAAATAGCATTTGTACTGCACTTTTGGACTTTCATAAATTATCTTAATTGTCAAGGAAAAATGTTCAAACCCCAAAAATTAGGTACATTTTGCAGCTATGTGTCACCAATTGTGTTACCCTGGAAATAAGACAGTGTAAATAACATTTTTTAGAAAGAGAAAATAGCCAAAGTAACAAATAGGGGATATTTTAGTATTTTTTTTCAGGCATTAATATTATTTAAAGGATAGTGAAGTCACGCAAGCTTCTAAGACACAAAATAAATTTCTTTATGCCAGATTAAAAGTACAGCTACAGGAAGGGTGTCTCAGCCCTAGATCTCTACACCAGGGAGTGTTTAGCATTAGGGCTGGATTGCAACATTGTATGAAACTGTATATTGTGCCAGAGTCAGCTAGATTTATATACAGTAGACATGCTTTAGCTAATGGAACTATAACAACTCAACCAATGTGTCCTGGACCAGACCTCACTCTAACTTTTCAAGACAGAAACTCCATAAGCCAGCAGAAAATCATTGTTATTTTGCCACAATTTAGTGTGATGAAATATATTCAACAGCATAGGTCATATCTATGGTTAGGTCTAGAGGGCAAAGTCTAAAGATCCCTGGGTCTATCATGTCTACACTATGATGACATGTCTAAATGAGCAAATCTAGTAAATGTTCAATATATGAATCAATGTGGGAACACAAATTAGGCAGAGAGAGCTAAAAGACCAACAGATCACAAGCGAGACAACCATTAGAGAATGTATTCACCATAAAATTTTTCTGCATATACTGAAGATTTTATAATTTTCATGCGGCCACAGAACTAGATGGAGGCCCCATTGAAGAACAGTTCTAGCTGTCTGTAGGAGAGCAACCAGTGCTGATTAGTAAGAATGGCTGCCTCTCTGTGATGTCCAACATCACCCCGACCAGGATTCCTACCAACTACAGAGGTATGTCTGTCTTTTCCTATCTTTGGTGTGCTGTATCTTCAGATGATTTGCTGATGTGTTTTATAGCTAAAATTTCTGTGATTCAAAATTATTTCAAATCAGAATTATGTGCATGTCCTGCCCACCACATGTGCTCACAACACTACAGTGGGGGTTTCTGGAGATGCTTGGGCTGCTATGGGGTTTGTTACCTGCACATCACTTCGACTTTTATGATCTAGCAGACACCTATCATCTAATGTGTGTAGTTTGTGGTACACTTTGATCTCTTCGAAAATTACATGATATGTGCCTGTATTTTCCAGACTCTATCTATCTACATATCTATCTATCTATCTATCTATCTATCTATCTATCTATCTATCTATCTATCTATATATCTATATGTATACACACATATATATATATGTGTCTATATATATATATATATATATATATATATATATATATATATATGTGTGTGTGTGTGTGAATGTCTGTAGATGTATGTGTATGTATATATGTGTGTGTATATATGTATATATATATATATATATATATATATATATATATATAATATATATATAAGCCTAGCGGCATGTGTTAGTGTGTGTGTGTGTGTGTGGAAAAAACTATTTTCTCAGAAAGGGCTCATCTAATTGACCTGAAATTTGGTATACTGACATTATTTGACAAAAAAATGATAATAGTGAAGTCAGTTAACTTCCATCATCCCCCCGTCCCCCCGTGGGAGGGGTAGTAAAGGCTAAATTTACCAGTTGATGGCTCAAACTCTTGACCGTGTGGGTATTTATTTACCAGAACCTGTGTTTGGTCATGGACAATTGTATGTCGCATTTTCATGAGTACGGAGAAGCAGTGATGTGAAAGTGCAGGTTATGAATACTGCCCTTCAAGGAAGACTGATTGAGCACAGCGATAAGGTGTTTAGCAAAAACGTTGTGTATCGAGAGGTTTTAGAACAGTAAGACGATGGAGATTAAGGATGTGGCGATGAAGATGAAGGATGAGGTGATGGAGAAGAATGATGAGGTGGTGACATATGGACAAAACCATGTTAAAAAAGGGCGCTTACGTCAGGAAGTAACGCTCTTCCCCTGAGGAGGCCTGGCCTAGCCCCAAATGCATGACAAGAACCTTTTTAACACCTTAAGTAGCTTGATTTGACTAGAATGCATGAGTATCATGCATGGGTTAACTTGTATATATATATGTGTGTGTGTGTTTGTATGTATGTGTTACTGTCAAAGTGTAGAATCCTGGCCTGCTATACAATACCTATGCACAAAATGAGACCTTGGTGAACTTGCAGCTTTTAATAGTTAGCGATTAAAATGCATCACCTTAAAAAGGACACTAGTGCTTTGTGCACTATGTACTTATCTACAGCATGGAATTCACTCAAGACTCAGTTCACTCTGGAAATAATATTTTATTGAAAACATTATTTGTGTGCTATGCTAACTCCTGGGTCGGCTTCCCTCATAGGTTGCAGCTTACCTGCGGGGGGCAGCCTTCCTGGGATAGAGCACAGTATGCTGAACAAAATGCTCTCTCCCACGTGAACAGGTACTCAGCGGAACACTGTTGTTGTTTTTTTTTCACTTTATACATAGTGCATAAGGAACTATGTATTAAAGCAAAAAAAATACATCACAGAAGACAAAGCCACTTTCAATTATCTTTGATGCTTTCACATTAAAGTATTTTACATTTGAAATATTTTATAGTAATATCCTTGGATCAGTAGAATAACAAATAATTGTAATATTTCTTGGCATGTATTGATTTTCTCTCTTGTCAAATATTATAGTCTATTTTACCTAACAGCTTAAGTGTGCATTCAGCAAAAGAAACATGGTACAAATACAATCCCTTAATACCAACCCATATAATCAGTCCCAGCCACTAGGGTAGTAATGTATCTCTCTCATAAGTCATATATTGTCCACTGTCTTGACTAGCACTTTGTTAATTGGAGCTTACCGTAATAGAGGAGCAATATCAATGCCATTGTACTACAATCAATCACCTTGTAATAATCATTTCTCTAATATAAAGTTACAGGTGAAGCGTCTTTCTTTTTCTGACATATCATCATTTCCAGATACAATGGTATCCATGAAAATCCCTTTACATATCCACTGATCTCTTATGAAATATCCCTGCCCCCAGTTCATGGTGCTATGCATTTAATGTATTTATAAATGCCCTCTTGGAATAATATGCCCTTCACCAAGATGTGATTCACAAACATACAATGGATGGTCTTCCTATATGTCCTTGGATACTCAGTGTCCATAGCTATGTAACCACAATCAAACAAAACTAGAATAACCCTTTTCTATTACCCTCAATATACAAAAACATCCGTTTTAATTACTGGATATGGACAATTCACAATTTACTGTACTAATATTTGGATACATCTACAGGACACAGGACAGAAGTAACGCATCTCTGTAACTTATTAACATCTGGGCTCCAATTACAACCCCTAACCAATGTCACATAACATGTTACTAATCACCCACTTCCCCCACAAGGAGATACCGATAACCTGACATCTATGTGGACTGGCCATGGTACCCTTGGGATCTATCACCAAAACTCCACAAGGCCCAAAACGGTATCAATGTCGGTCTCAGACAGCGCACCCTCCCTCTCTCCCCGGTCCCTCACCCAGGGTGAAGTAGGGCGGCTCGGTATTGTGCAAGTCGTCCCTCACGGACACGCTCCCAGGCGCCTCGCTGTGGACATGTAAGGGAAGTCTGGAATCCCCAGGTCCGGGATGCACTGAGGACACGGCACCGGTCCAACTTAGCTCCCGCTCTCTTAGCGCTGGTAACGTGGAAACGGTCACAGTCTTTAGCAGACATCCTTGCGGGGAGGAGGAGGACTGGGCTGAGAAGGGGAACACAGCCAGGAGGCCCGAACAGAGCAGACACAAGACAGAGGGCATCATGCTGGACACGGGGTTTATCTCCGTAGCTTGTGCGTTTTAGGTCCAGCTGTAGGAGGCTCTTCCCGGGTAGTTGCTCACAGCCCCCGTACAATCTCTTCCCGGGATATCTCCCTTAACTCCAAATCTCCCAGCAACGGCCAACCAAACGCCTCTCTCATCTTACAGATGCATCTGCCCTTTAACTATATGTTTCCAGCAGCCACCTCTCAGGCGCTGCTTCTATCCACTTATTTCACGCCCTCTTAACATTATGTCTCTCGGCAACGGCCAATCACCGTCAAGCCTCCCCGTCCAGCCTATAGATGTTGGTCTCATCCTTTCTCCCATTTAAGGCTATGTCTCCTGGCAACGGCCAATCAGCAACGCCGCTATCTATTGAGATGCGCCAGTGATGTGGTACCTGTCACACCGTGTCTCACAAACCGGAAAACGGTACACAGAGAAATAATCAGTATGGTCCAACATACTGCCCGCGATACACCCTAATGCTCATTCATGCCTAAGGAGTACAGTGTGCACGGCTCAGTGTAGGGGAATACCTCAATGATGTGCAGTTTATGTTAGTGCCGGGTGTACACTAGATTTAATCTTTTTTTCTGTAATTCACTGACACTAGGATTCAACTATGACAAAATCGTGCATAAGATGTCTTACAAATGGAATATGGACTTCTGAAATACTCATGTATCCTTATATTTGAGTATCTTCTGATGTATAATTAAAGCAGGGAAATATATTACTGTCTGTACAGATGTAACCACCATAATTCCAAACAGAAATTATTTTTTCTAGAGCCACATTCGGTGGAGTAACTACCATAGGTGCAGGAGGTGCAGCTTCTACGGACCGAAAGAGCGGAAGCCATACAATGCAGGAGCACACTCATCTGAGGCCCCGCAGGAGACCCCAGCATCACAGCCCCTCACATCAACCCCAAGGCTACTCTCTGCTCTGAAGGCAACAAAGCAGAGTCCTGAGGCTATATTTACTAAACGGCGGGTATGAAAAAGTGGAGATGTTGCCTATAGCAACCAATCAGATTCTAGCTTTCATTTATTTAATGCATTCTACAAAATGACAGCTAGAATCTGATTGGTTGCTATAGGCAACATCTCCACTTTTTCAAACCCACAGTTTAGTAAATATACCCCTTATTGTGATAAGCGCATGCGCATGCGCCAGCTGCAGAAGAGTCCCCCTTTCTGCTTTTTTTCAAGCGTAGAAGAGCATGCATTACATCATGCATTTGAAACACTCAGGCATAATTGACAGTAATGGTTGATGTAGTAAAGCTTAGAAATCGAGATCATTTTTCCTGTCATACTAATGTTACCTAGTAGTGAAAAGCATATCAATCCTTCAGTCCACCTACAGCGTACCATACCTGCAGAAGTAAATGGCATAGGCAAGCGATGTGGTTTGGGGGTTAGATTGTTGGTTCCTGGAATCCCCTTGTAGACCATACATAATGATTAAAATATGTATAAAATGGTTGAAGTATAATTTATATAATTGCAAAATCCTTATATTTTAGCTGGGCATTGTGATGTGTAGTTTATTCCAGAGCAAGATATATATATATTGTATGATTTACAGTTGAATGATTTACAGTTATTTGTACACCTATATCTAATGGCGCTATTGCCATTTACAGAAAATATTGTGCCTGTCAGTGCATTTAAACATATATAGGCTAATGTAAAGTTGGAAACACTTTATATAAAAAAAACCATAAAATGTTTTAAAAAAACCCCCACAATACATAGCTCCTTTCTCACCCGCAGACAAACCAGAGTGAAGCCATTCTGTATTAGTGACATGCCCACAAGATGTAATTAGTGTTGCTGCTCCTCACAGAGCAAGTCCTTTTCCTTTCAGAGGTTTTTTTTCTCCCAAATGGATAGCAAAGCAGGAAGAAAGAAGAGGATAACCCCAGAATTTAGATGAGAAAGAAATTAAACAAAGGTTTCTGGTGGTGTTTTTATTTTTAATAAAGTACTTTTGTTACAGTGTCTGTGTGTTTATTGTACAGTGTTTTTTTACAGGTGAACTAAAGGAACCAGCAGGCCCTGGATGACAGAGAATGCTGGCACTTTTAGTTCTACAAGTGCCCACATGCTTCAGCAGCCATCGGTATGTTGGCACTTATAGTTAACCTGTAAAAAGCATCAAGGCCAGATTAAATACCACATGGCCCTGTAAATGAACATTATGAAGAACCTTTTATGAGCAACACTGAGTTGCTGGATGGGGTTTGGAGGTTATGGGTGGTGCCTCCCTCCAATCGTCTCTACCTCTCTCTCCTCTTCCACTACATGATGCACATACCATTACCTGGTTTGTACAGCATGTAAGGAAAGCAAAGAGTGACAAATACCTCCCAACTACAACTCAAGTTCCTAGCTGAGTACAACAGTTCCCCAAAACTGGGACTATCCTGATGGAATCAGGACAGTTGAGAGGTAAAGGTATTTTATTTTACTGACATTGAATGGTGACAATACAAAAACTCCATATAAATGGTATCAATCAATATAAACAGGAGACTGCACAGTGGATCCTCAAGGAGAAATAACAGATGTATTTCAAGTAAAACAAAGCAGGTATTATGTTTTTATGCATAATAATTTGCTCAGAACAAGTGTTAGATATACAATATATAGAGCATCCTAGTGATATACAATAGTGAGAGCATCCTAGTGACTGCCATACAATACAGAGAATATCCTACTGACAGATAACAAAGAGAGCATCTGTAAAGGTTACTGCAAAAGCCCTGTGCAGCTAGTAGTCTGGAACCCCAGTGGCTGGTCATAATGAAGGGATCAGAAACAAGAGTACACTAACATAAACTTTTACAGTGGATGAAATTAAAATTTGAGTATCTTCAGGATTGAATGTCTATAATAAAGTCTGTGCCAGCAATTTAGCACCAGAAATCGGTATAACGCTCTTCAGCAATTAGTGTGCTATGAGCATTGAAGAGGTGTCAGGTGTCAATGTTTGGAAGTAAACTGTACTCATAGTCAATTTATAAACCAAGGATCAGCAAGGGAATGGTCAATTTCATCTTCCTGCAGTGTATGATTTGCACTTTAGAAGCTTGTCTCTGCCAGCAGTCTGAGTCAGATCATTGAGTTAGTGAGCTGATGTTGTCACTCTGCTGTTGTACCTGAGATCCTGTATGATCAACATCTGCTCCTGAACTGGTCTGTATATGTAGATCTTGAACCGGTATGCCTATGTATCTGCAAAAATTACCTCTGCAAAATATGCTACTTGCCTGGTCTGCATACTTTGTTCCTGAACCAGTACTCCTGTGTCGATTTGTATATTTCTGACCACCGTTGATCCATTGCTTATGTACAAAACCTTCGCTAAGACTTTGACCACTTCTTATCTTTTACATGTGTAGAAGATTCCAACTTGAGACTTGAACCATTTTTATCTGCTACCTGTGTATAAGACTGTAGCTTAGGAATTTTACCATTGCTTATCTGCTATCTGTGTACAAGATTCTAGCTTGGGACTTTGACTATTGTTGATATGCTGCCTGTGTACTAGACATTAATCTTGAACCTTTTCTGTTGGTTATCTGCTACCTTTGCTATTGACATTGGCCTGCAATCCTGATTCCAGCTTGTATGTTTACTTGTCAATTATCTACATTGGAACTTCCATGCAGCAATAAGGACTTCACACTCTTATTATACTGGTATGCTACCAGCAATTGCTTTGCAATTTCCAATTAGAGGAGCTCAGCACAGATAGCCAGGCAGTGAGAAGGGGATCAGATCAGCCCAAGGCCAGCCCCCAGGAAGCTAACCTGATTAGGACAAGCCATGGCCTTTTGGTGGCTGGCACGCATCTGCTCCTGGGCCTTTTTATGAGCGGCCGCATGGAGCAGTATCTCCATCAGCCCCATTGTTAATTCTGCCCTGGCCAGCATACCAAACAATTTAGGCATGACAGGGCTTGTTGTAGTTTACTAGACCTGTAGTTCAACAGAAACTAAAGCTCTGGGGACGACAACATTGTTTATCTATTTTTTTTACATCTTTTTTTAAAACTCCTTGCAAGGTATCTGATGACAATCATCAGCAGCAGCATCATGTATCTTACATGTATCTTACATCTAGGAGTCAAGTACCTGTAACAGATACGCCCCCTGACATATCAGCGATCGTCTCAAACTCTACCTAGGTAGCAAATACGTGAATATGCTTTTATTGTGCTTGGCCTTTGTTGAAATATCCCTTCCCTTCCCCGTTCCACCTCTCTAAGCCTAGAGAGAAGTAAGTATAAGATGCGTCTGATTCTGTACAAAGGAAATATGATTACGCATTTTTTGTGCAAATCATGCACAGTAAGAAAATGCATGTGTAAAACCCTACATGAGGTCCACACCAGCTGATATCAATGTATTTTCCGAGTATTTTTTGCACCTATATATCTAATAGCCCTAATGGCAAGTATTGAAAAAAAAGTGGACCAGTGAGTGAGTTTGAACAGTAACACCAGCTGAGAGCACAATTAACTGCCTATGTATTTCTACACCTAGATAAATAAAAATACTAATGTCAAGTATACAAAACTAATTGCAGGTCAGTGTGTTTGAAAAAATAACAATAATGATCACAATGAACTGTTTGTGTATGTCTACACCTGGTTAACTAATGGAATTAATAAAAAAAAGAACAAAAAAAAATTGTGCCTTGAGGCGGCCAGTTTATTGTAGTGACGGTGTAAAGTGTGGGAAATAAAAAATGGAAAACATAAATCAGACTGCAACCCTGCAATACTGTTCACACACTATGTATAGAATGCAGTACAGAACAGTAGTTTGGGCTACTAATGCTCATAGAGAGGATTGACAGACATTTTCACACAATTCTAGATAGCTAAGTATCTAGGGAATTCAAGCTCTTTTTATAAGGCTATAGACATCTAACATTTGTTGATGCTTGCTGGTTATTTACGTTTCATGCTCTCTGATTATTCTTATTTTCTAGTTGCTGTTATTTATTCAGCACATTTTTGGTGACTCACGACCAAATGAATTCCTTGCTGTGTGTGATAATTATATCACAGTTAATGGATCTGAGGTCTTTGGTTAGATTTAACAAATCTTCTAAAAAGGAAAAGTGGAGGTGTAGCCCATAGCAACCAGGCATGTTCTAGCTATCATTTTTCTAGTGTCCTTGAAAATGATACCTAGGGCTAGATTTACTAAACTGCGGGTTTGAAAAAGTGGGGATGTTGCCTATAGCAACCAATCAGATTCTAGCTTTCTTTTATTTAGTACCTTCTACAAAATGACAGCTAGAATCTGATTGGTTGCTATAGGCAACATCCCCACTTTTTCAAACCCGCAGCTTAGTAAATCTAGCCCCTAGACTCTAATTGGTTGCTATAAACAATACCTCCACTTTTCTTTTTTAGAAGGTTTAATAAATCTATCCCCTTGACTTCTTTTTCAAATTGCCTTTGACTATTTTGCACTATGTGTCTGTGCTCCCATTTTTAATTTAGATTTTTCACTGACATGTGTAACAGCAGATACAGCATCTGATCTTACTTGTTTAACCCCATGTTGGCTCTTTAGGGGACTTACTGACCTATAAAATAAGCACATAATTTATAAACTGTATATTTTGATTTGTTATTTCAAACAAGGACTCCTTTTCCATCAGATACGTTGCATTTTCATACAGTTTTTATTTTATGCATGTATTTGATGCTTTAAGTCTCTTAGTTTTAAATTAAGTCGCAAGGAATACATAAGAAGTATGTGCAAGACACTGACATGCCACAATAGCGCTTAGGAAAAGAGTGCTGCTAGGTCTGGAGAATCTATTCCAAACTAGCCTCTAAAACTTTTAGCAGCAGAGAAACTGTTTATTTGGAATCACAACAATTTGCCCTGAACTGTTTAATCACTACAGGACTGAGTTATCACAGAGTGAAAAGTCCTACTTTGACTGAAAGAAATCCTGGTCTGTAATCACCATCACTGGATGGCAATAAAAGATTAAAATACACTTCATTTTTTTAATAGAGTATCTATTAATAAATAAACTTTTTTGTATATAAATAAAAATTAAATATATTTATTAAAACTTTTTTCCTTCCTCATTAGTGGAACTTAAGGCTGAAATATGGACTTACAGTTCCACTGTGCATGCATGAACCTTATCTGTAGAGCTCTTGCCTGCCAGAGCTCTATGTCAACCGCTCCAGGTAAGCATTGCTAGGTCTACTAAATTATGCTAAGCTGTTCTAGCAAACCTTTTGGGTAAATTGCCACGCCAAGTGATTTTTGTTTATATCGCTGCAAAAATAAAATCCTACTTATTGCTGGAGTAAAGGGCCGAATGATAAAAAGACCCCTCTGTCCCCTATGAACTCTACCGAGGGTGGAGTGTAAAGTTGAACTGGGACAGCTGTCAAGGAAAAAAAATCTTTCCAGAGAATCTCATAATAGAATCCCTCTAGCAGTCAAGATTGCAGTTGACCATGACCCCTAAGATGTCAAGAATAAGTAAGGTGCTATAATTCCTTAGAAATCTGACTCTCAAAGTCAAATTCCTTGTGATCATTACATCAGCAAAGAGAGATGGGGACCTCCGGTCTTACAGGCAAAACAGCCATTCCTGAATTTTTCCAAGGATAGGGTTTCCTGTTTCCATATGAATCAGGAAAATTGTGTTACCTATCTTTTATAGCAATCCTCAAAGCGAGAAGGAAGAAAAAAATGTACACTCTTGACCTAGCAAGGGCAATTACTGTCTATCTTTGTAGGACACAGCCTTTTAGGGTCTTGGAACATCAATTCATGCTTCCCGCAGGGGCAAAAAAGAGTAAGGTTCCATCTACCCAAATAATTGTGAGCTGGATCAGAGAGCTGAATGTCCAAGTATATAAGGGAGCAAATTTGCAGATTGCTGCAGCTCTTAGGGCACAAGCGACTAAGGCAGTGTCCACTTAATGGGCTTGTAAGGCTCACGTTTCCATAGACGATCTATACAGGGCAGCAGCGTGGTCCTCTAAGCATACTTTTATTTCTCATTATCTCCTGGATGTGCTATCTGGTTCCAGTTTTGGGGAGCATGTGTTGCAGGCTGGAATAAACAAGTTTTTTTTTTATTATTTCTGAATACCCTCCTGTGACGTTTATGTAGTATATCTAATGACTGATTGTTATTTTCTGTTGAATTAAAGTATTACAATGTATATTGTATGTAACCTTGTAATGTAATCTCAATGTGTGCTTTGCTAGATGACATGAGTCTGAACCTATGCAAGTGTCAATACTCTTTTGAAGCTAGCCAGGCCTGGGATAGATAAGGATCTTGGAGGAGTTTAAAGCCCCAAATTTGTAAACCATCTAGCTACACAAGCAGAGTAGAGGTGAGAGATTTTCTGAGGTGCCCAAACATATATCTTAGTGATAGGTAATTTACTTTGGAAAGCTCTGTGTCATTTTGGGAATCAATCTGACTTAATTGAAAATGTAATTCCTAAGGTGGTGGTGAAGAGCCTGTAAGAAAGGTTTAAAATCTTCTGCTTTAGATATTACATTGTGCATTTTCACGAGGGCGTCTATCAAGACTGAAATGTCTCATATTTCTCAATTGTGTTCCCTCACACACACCAAGGCCTAGATTTACTAAGCTGCGGGTTTTAAAAAGTGGGGATGTTGCCTATAGCAACCAATCAGATTCTAGCTGTCATTTTGCAGAAGGTACTAAATAAATGTAAGCTAGAATCTGATTGGTTGCTATAGGCAACATCCCCACTTTTTCAAACCCGCAGCTTAGTAAATCTACCCCCAAGTATCAACTAGTAGTTAGTGACTCTGGTTTTATTTCCTATTTTATTTTCTAGAACTTATGTGTGCAGCTTATTGTATGTCTTGTCATTAACTTTTTGTAACTAAGCCATGGAAACATTTTTTGAATTAAAAAAATACATTTAATCTAGCTTATTCTCCGTGATTGTTTGTGAATTTACGAAGCGCAGGGAGACTCATGCTACATGTGTATGTGATTTAAGTGTGAAACATTAATAATTGGTTTTGGTGAATACTTTGTGGTGGCAGAAAAGGTGTATTCATTGCTAAGTGACTAAGGTGATGCCAGTAACAGCCAGCTGTTCAGATTCCTGTATTTGGGACAGGCTGGGCGTTCGTGCCAAACTGGTTGGCAACTTGCTGGGATTGAAAATATTTTCTTTTTATCATAAGAACTTAAGTGAATTAGTGGTGTGTGAGTCTAGAGAGAGTCAGCATCATAGTTGACCGGAGATTATGCTCAAGTTTTAGAAAATTTTAAAAAACATACTGCGCAAATAGTTTCTGTTTCCCCCCTTCTTGTTTTCTTTTCTATTTTTTATTTGGTGGAAGTGTGAGGTCCAGCATGACTACTGACTATAATCAGATGAAAAAGGATGAGCTTTTGGCTTTGTGTGTCGACAGAGGAATTGTTGTCTTCCTCTCTGTTCAATCAAGTGGGGAGCCTACCCTGGACAGTTACCTTCATACTGCTCTCAAACAGCTGAAGGATGCTGATCCTGCAACATCGCTGCAGCTCATTCAGCAACTCCAAGAGGCTCCGAACGCTGTGCTGCTACAGACAGGAAGTCCGCCGAACACCATACTGCTGCAGTCAGGGAGGCTGCCGCTGCAGAGCGTCAACCCGAACGTGAACTCCAGCTGGAACTAGCCAGGCTCAACAGCCAGTCGGAGGACCGAGGTCCGGGTAGGAAAGAACCCAGGCACAACCAATTTCCCATGTTGGAAAAGGATGGCGACCTTGATGTGTTCCTGAGGGTATTTGAAAGAACTTGTCGACAGTTTGAGTTGGACCCCAGTAAGTGGGCCAACTATTTAACCCCTGGACTGAGAGGGAAAGCTTTGGAAGTGTTTGCACACCTTCCCCAGGAACTGGACGGCAATTATGGCGCAATTAAGAAAGCCTTGTTTCTTCTTTTCAACATAGCTCTTGAGGCTTACAGGCGGAAGTTCCGAGACTCATGGCGCAGTCCCTCTGATACCTATGCCAGACTGTTAGCACAATTATCATCTACAATGCATCAATGGATTGAGGGACTGCAGGTACTGGACTATGATAAGCTAAAGGATCTTATTATCCAGGAGCAGTTCCTCACACTGCGCCCAGCTGAGGTGAGAGAATGGGTTGTAGATCGTGACCCTCAGACATCGCAAGAGGCTGCTAGCCTGACCGACAAGTATACAGTTACCAGGGCTCCTGTAACGAAGAAGAGCTGCGAAGAACCAGGGCAATCTACGTGGAAAGAGAGGCAACCTGGGAGTCACCCTGAGTTCCTTGTCAACCAAACCAGCTGTTGCTGGTTTGGTTGACAAAACACTGATCCCAGTTTATCGACAGTGAGGGGGAGGGTCAGTCAGTCCTGACTTGAAGGTGAAGATAGAATTGTTTGGGAAAATGACCCTTTGTACAGAGAGAAAAATGTCACGAGTATGCATCCAGATGTATTTGCTGACAGGCAACTTGTGCCTCAAACCTATAGGGAAGGGTTGCTGAAAGTAGCCCATGAGATTCTCCTAGCAGGACGTTTGTTAAATAGTTTTTACTGGCCTGGCATGCTGACTGACATAACCAAGAACTGTCACTCATATTCATATCATATGTATCCTACAACTGAATAAAGGAGCGGAGACCCCCGGGGCCAAATAGGTGTTCTAGGGTAGAGAGACCAGACTGGACCCAGTGGGAGATGTCAAAGTCTAATAGTAGTATAGAGACGGAAAGAAAAGAGATATTACTTTTTTAAGGGGAGAACTCTGAGTACTCTCCAATGGTTCTATACCAGACCCTGAATGTGTAAGGAACTGAGGTTAGGGGGTTAGGTGGATGAGGTCTCAAAGTTTTAGGAAACCAAATTAGATCTGACAGAGAGCACCCTGCGAAAAGGTGTCTCTCCAAATCTACCGAAGGTTTCTGCAAAGCTGTTAGAGTCCAATCTCTAATCTGTGAGAGAATACATGCTTCCTTGTATCTAGACAAATCAGGTAATGCTAATATTCCTAGTTTCTTGGGTAAGGTCATACGGTTGCTGGACAGTCTATAGGGTTGTCCTCTCCAAACATATTGAATCATTAGAGAATGTAAACAAGTCATGAATCTCCTTGGGAATAAATAAGGAATTGTCCTGAACAGGTACATAAGCTTGGGGAGAAGCAACATTTTAAATGAAGCTACTCGACCAAGCCATGATCCCTCATATGTAATCCAGGACCTAGAAAGTTTTTGGAGTCTTGTGATTAGTGGGGGATAGTTAACCTCAAAAACCTCTGCAGTGTTTGTTGGGATATGAATCCAAAAGTAGTAAAGCGATTCATCTTTCATACATTTTTAAATCTGGACTTCAGGCGTAGAAGAGAATCTGGGGGTAAATTAATGGGGAGCACTTCAGTTTTAGTAGTGTTTAATCTGTAATATGATGCCTGGCTGTATTCTCTCTAGATGTGATGCAACGAGTCTAGAGGTGTTTTCCGGGTCAGATATAAATAAGAGAACATCATCTGCAAAGAGACACACCCCTCCTCAATTTAGCATATATTATGTTATTATGTTATTATGTGTTTTTTAGTCAAATCAATACATTTTTTTTAAAAGCAAAATTCTGTTTTCTTATTCAGAATGTGCAGTGGGGGTGTTGGTAATGCACCTGGAAACCCCTCCACCCAAAAAAAAACCATTAAAACTCTACAATTACATATAATAACATTGTTACATGTTCGAAACATATCTTTGCTCTATCGGCGTTGTATGGTCCCACAATTTTCCAGCTCCGCAGAGTTCAAAAGTAGTACATTAATATAAATTGTCCAAAAGATTCATCTTATTGTTAACACGGTATTTGCAAGAGGACAGCATTTTGGAGGCAACTGTATTGTGTGTGTGTTGGGGGAGGGGACGGGGAGTTGAATTGTTTTATGTAAGAGCAATCACTTATTAAGCCCATTAAGTCATACTTCTGCATAAAAAAAGTTTTTGCTTAGGCCAAGGCAAATGCATATTTGCCCAAAAAAATATTTGTGAGGCCTATTTTTTTTTGCAGAAACAACACACTAAAATATACTACTACATCCCTTCTCGGGTGACCCTTAGGCAGCTGTGATCCACCAGCACTAGGAACATTGGGCCAGGGGGCAAGCAAATTGCAAATCAAAATTATTTTTGTGTGTTTCACTTGTGTTTGTTTTCACATTATTTTCTGTTTGTTCCACTAAATGCACTGTTTTGAAAATAAAAAAGGTTTCCTTGGTTATTTGTACATTTATTGTAAGCATTACATTTTAAGTAAACCCAAAAGTTATTTGAAATCACATATGCCTTGAAGACAGAAAAATCTTGTGAATCTGGAGGACCAAGACAGTTGTCATCTTCCTCCTAGCCTGCAACCTCAGCGTCTTCCACCAATGGAACCCCACTTCAGATGGCAATATTGTGAAATATGCCTTTGTTAAGCCAAGAGTAGTCAGATAGTTACTAACAGCTGGATTTTCTACCAGTTCGCCCACACTTTGCCCCGTGTAGGCATCAAACTGGGATACGCTGTTTAACAGACTAAAATCATTACAGACCTAACATTTCCATTGGGTTTTGGAACAAGCGCAATAGGGCTGTTCCACTCACTAGTGGATTCTTCAATCACGTCCAGCTGGTCCATCTTTTCAATCTCCCGTCTCACGACAGCCCGTCTGGCTTCAGGAATGTGGTACAGTTCTGATTTTTGACAACTCCCAGTGAAGAGACAGTTTTGTGTTCAATTAAAGTAGTGTGCCCATTAATAGGAGAGAACACATCTCTGTTCCAGTGTATCTGTAGTTCCTCCTGGGCCTTTTCATTTGGAGTGCATAGAGCATTTAGCTGAATATGCTGTTGTCTCTTCCCTAATTATATTAGGCCTGGAGAAGAGATTCCTTGATGAGTTTTTACTTCCATATTTATGGCCATTTTTAACCCTGCGATTGTGTTTAGGAAGTGGATAGTTTATTATTTAGTAGTTTTATAGTTTATTGTAAGTTTATTCATAGTAGAGTAAATTGGATTTTGGGTATGTAGTTTGTTAGGGGGAAGATTGGCAATGTTTAGTTAACACAAAAAATGTTTTTATTTAAACATTTCATTATTGTAATGGTACAGTTTTAAAACAATGGCATTACATTTTAGATGTGCAAAGTTTTGTTTGAAGAACATTAAAATACCTTGCTAGAAACATTTTGTCTGTGCCAAGTAAAGCAGTTAAACCTTTTTGTTTTGCAGCAGAAGGCTTCCATTTATTCTCACAATAAATTACTTCTCAAGTTTAGTATTAAAGACAGTTAAAAATAGATATGGCAGTGATCTTTATGTAATTATGTCTTGTAATAACCAAGCCCAGGAGGACTCCTCCCATAGAGAAAGATGATTAATATAACTTGTGGTATGGGTTTCACTAGCAAACACAATGGGTCGACAAAAGAAATCATAAAAGGGAATGAAAAAAAGCTTCTTGGAACAATGCATATGGTGAAGCATAAAAATATCTTTTAAGTTTCTATACACTCCAAGTTTAATCTAAACAAAATTATACATATATTCAAATATTTGTGTTTACGTTTACACAGTGTTTATGCACAGATCAGCATCTATATTCTCAGCAGCATGAAAAATGGTGCTGCCACTGGCAGATCTAATGGAGATGAACTGGGAAATCTGTATTCAAGCTTACTTTACCCTTGTAATAAATATTGCTTTTCCCAGTCATGCTAAAAACAATAATACTTTTTCTGTGATTATAATTCATTTTAAATATATAGACCACAATGATTAATTAAATATCTGCATTATTATTATTATTATTAAGTTTCATTATAGCAATTGTTGTTTTTTTTTATTATTTATTATTGGTAAAATCTAATATTCTTTTTCTAAATATTCATTCATTTGAATTTTTGTATTTTTATCCCAGACTAACCTTTTTTTTCTATCGTCTTTCTTTTCTCTTTTTTCAAAGGGGAGATATTAATAGGAAACTGAAGATCATTACTTCATCAGTTATCCCTGCTTCCTATGTATACCAATTTTGTAATATTGTTATTTCACTTGCATTTACATTATGCTAAGTATCCATCTGTAGGGATACATACAGATTGTGGGCCCTTAAGGCCCTCTCTTCTTTCTTCTCTCCTTCCACTCCTTTCTCAATCCTCCCCACCTGCTCCTTAGAGGAGAGGGGGCAACAATTCACATGAAGGTTACTATTGTATTTTTAAACTGGAAAAATCTTATTATTTCTCTGAAATTATTATCTTTTTAAATGATGAATTTGAAAATCTATTAACTTAACATTAATGGTCTATATTCACCTAGGAAGAGAAGAATGGCTCTTGGAGGGTTGTGGAAGGGGTGGGGGGGGGGGAACCAAGGAGAGGAAGATTCTCAGAGGTGGAAGAGGAACACATAAAAAGACTAATAGTGCAAGAAAGCTATGAGAAGGGATGGCAGGTATGGAAGAGGCAACACCCAGAGTGAAGGGGGGGGGGCATTACTGATGTAGCCTGTGAGCCCAGATTTGGTAAAATATATGCAGGGAAACTCTACGTGTTTCCACAATTTGGTACCTAGCAGCTGCCAAGACATTCAAGGCCAATTTCACTGAGTGAACATCGACTCCCTTTATAGGATAGCAAGGGTCCTTCCTAATAGAGCATTGGAGGAGGGAGGACAGGAGGCTAGCTACATTACAGGCCAATTGTACTTTTAAACTCTTTACAATATGCCCTGCTAGCATGCTTGCTGGGGGCACGAGCAAGATTGCCCCGTATCTCTGTACAATTGGCTGCATGCTGCTTGTTCCTGTATAGAGGCAGTATGCGACTACTCTCATTACACAGGGGGCGTGACCTCTTCATGTGCACACTGCACAGGCTCACCCCCTGACCTGCTCCTCATCCACATAATGCATGGTTCCTGCACAGATCCCCCTGCTTTTCTGCTGTTGACAGTCTTCTACCCCTACCCCCTCACTCCTCACCGTGTTTCTGTCTCCCTGTTTCTATCATTTCTATCATTTACTACCTGTCTCTTCTCCCCTGTTGTGCTTTCCTCTCTGTCTGCTATTTTGTATGTGTGACTCCCCCCCCATTTGTGTGTCCTTGCATCTCTGTTTTATCTGTCTTTGTCTCTTACCCCCACTTTATGTCTGTCTTTAATTTTGTGCAATTGTGTCTCCTCATGTTTCTTTGCCTACCCTTTGTTTTATCTATCTCCCCACCTTCTTTTTACCATCCCCCAATACCCACTTTTCCCCTGTGCCCCTCACAGCTACCCCTTCTTCTACCCCCTTACCTTCTTCCTCCTCTTCTGCTGACGTCAATGGAGTCCTGGTAGCTGCCGATTGGAAGAGCTGCGGACAAACTTGAATATGTCAGGTAAGCACAATCTTCTTATTTTAATCATTTTTTCATATATTCGGGTAAATTTAATTGCCTGCGTTGTTCTGAAGAACATCGTGACTGTGCATTTTTACCGTTACTTCAGTAAATTCTCAGCTGACTTTTCCCTACACCTCAATGGGGTTCAAGGAAAAATCAGCAGAGATTTCTTGTAAAAATTCTGCAGCCGCGATGTTCTGAGGAATGAATCTGCCGCTAAGAGTCCTATTCATTAAGCTCATGACCTTTTAAGACAGGGAATCCTCATTGAAGTTGCATGTACTAAAGGGCAGATTAATTAAAGAATGAAAAGCCCTGTTAGCAATGAAAATGCGAGTTTTTGCCAGCGATAGTTATTTTTATTTCACCCTATACATCAAGGGTTTATTGCCAGCGATAAACCTGACGGTAGTAAGATGCGCCAGCTTTTTACATATTTTTTTAGGTAAGCAGACTAGCTGCTGTATTGATAAATTTTAGCAATAAGGATTTTTTTTATCACTGTAAAAGATGGCATTGAATTTTTATTTACACATTACCATTAAGGGGCTGTTCGTGTTAAATAGGCCCCTATATTTTTTAATTGGATCTTTTATGCTTTTGCACAGAATTTAAATTCAAGCTTCCTGGCCATTTGATAATGATAGTTTAGACTAGCCTTAACAATGTTATGTTGATTTAAAAGCCCAAATAATCAATAAACATTGTTTTAAGTATTTTTCTTGTGACATGGGTCTTTTTTTAATATAGTGAGAGACCTTAGAATGTTTTTCTGCAAAACATCAACAAATACCTTAAAAATTACCTGGGTCCTCACCTTTCATCTCTTAAAGGAAAATGCAATGCTCTTCTTTCTATCCCAGCTGCTAATACATTAAAATGGCTTCAACAGAGGTTTCATGACAAGGATGAGAAGCTTATATCTGAACTTAGATTATCTTATGATCCATATATAATAGCTAATGAATTCCTTTCTTTTTACTCAACTCTTTATAACATAGCTGATCAGCCCCCAAATCGATCTCTGACTATGTCAAAGCATACTTGGAGGCATATTTACTAAACTGGTTTGAAAAAGTTATCATATATTTCGTACATTCTACAAAATGACAGCTAGAATCTATTTGGTTGCTATAGACAACATCTCCATTTTTCAAACCCGCAGATTAGTAAGTATACCCATTAGACTCTTGTCTTCTTCCGAAAATCTCACCTTCTCAAGTGACAGCTATATAAAAAAGATATTGCCTTTGAAGAAACACTTGATACAATAAGAATCTTAAATCATCTTCTACCCCATGGACATGTTACGTGCACATGTCTCTCGTTTATATCTTATTTCTTTTTTCACTGTTTCCATCTTAACCACTGCAATATGATTAGATGCAGTTCCCTATTAACTGCTAGTTTTAAACATGGCGGTATCACCCTTGAAAAGGCACTTGTAGTGGAATGTGTATCGGGCAACACACCATGAGCGTGTTCTGTCCACTTCAGTTAGTGCCAAATCCTAACAATGCCATTTCATTAGATTAGGTCAATACATGCTTGGGATACTCTATAGGGGTTACAAAGAATTTATTATATGAATGAATGTTTAATAGGACTTATGTTCCCATAATTTAGTTTTTGTTTGTGCTTAGATTTCCACTAGACTAATTATATTCACATTAATTAGTGCAATTTCTCTCTACAGAGCAACACAAACACAGCGTCCTCCTCCTGAGCATGGTACTCAGCAAGAAACCCTCCAAAGTTGGAGCTAAGCAGCTCAAATACACACATATCTGCCACCTGCTCACATTTCACTCAGCTACTTACACATTTCAGTTTCACAGATGCTGTGCCTATCTACTCTCTTTAATCCATTTCTTGCCTTTAACACATTTCACTTTGCTATACAGGCATCTCACTCTGACATTCTCTCATCAAAATATGTCAAGTGCAAGCTCATGCAAAATTGACAGTTCACACTTTGCCAGACCTTGGTACTTGACCAGTTTACAGTCAGCATCTTTGACATATCACTGGGCAATTATCTGGCACATCTACAGTACATTTCCCAGTGTCAGGGCAATATATAAAATAGTATCTTGTGTATGCATGTGATACTTGTAGTCTAATGAAAGTAATTATATTGTCAGAGAAGAAGAGTGTACCAATAAATCTTGATTATAGAAATGTTACAGCTCTTTTGCATATATAGTGAGGCACTGTAATCATATAAGCAACCAAAAAGGGCTGTGATATTTCCCTATTACCTTTTCCTACTCCATTCCATAGCTAGTGTTAATTGTAGCAAGTCATCTCTTCCTCTATGCTGTACACTTCCTGACAGTTAGTGTTGGAATGCAGTTGACCTTTAGCAGAGGCAAATTCCCATTGACAATGTAATTGTCCAGTGTTACTTCCTCCAATATGTTTCGTCCTTTGGTATCCTTTCCCAAGGATGCTTTCTTACAGAGAAGAACAGTTGTTTTTAAAAGAGGTCTCTCCATTACACTTTATTTCAAGGATCAAACTGTCTTTTATTGATAAAAATATTGACTTTAAAATTGCATGCCTCATTTTTAAGCATACTGTAAAATAATGCAAACATTATTAAGGTTTAAAACAGTTATAGAAACTTAGAAACAATTTTTAGTGCCTTTTCATTTTGGCATCATATTAAGATAAGCAATTAAATCATATTTGTTGTTTTGGGCATTAAAAATTTGTTTCAGTAATAAAACAATAAAACAAGGTTTAAAATAGCTGGGACTAATGTTTTTAGCTGGTAAATCCATTTTTCCCGAGCTATAGATATCAGGGCTATAAAATATCCACCTCTCCAATTTTTTCTGATATGTTGTATACCGATAAACTTCAAACTCTTCGGCTCTTGATTGTGTGTTGTCAGAAAGTGATTTGATATGCTGTGGGTCGTTAAACCTTTCTTTATATTATTGATATGTTCTTATGATCCTTATTTTTATTTTCCTCTTCGTGCAGCCCAAATACTGGAGACCACAAATCACAAATGCAATGTTTAATTTTTCCTGTGATTCTTTTGTTTGAAAGTAATTAAATGCTTCTTGTCCATTTCTTGCATGTAATTGAAGGCCTTCAGAATTTGTTTGGAAAAAGGACATTGAAGCCAATAATTATGGGGCATTATAAATTCTATGCTTTCCATAATAAAAATGACTTCTGTTGCAAATGATTACAAAGGTGGTAATTGATATGTTTACACCTCTACATAATTAATACAGGTATATAGGGACTTGACATTGCAAGTCCCAGGTATTTAAGTGTTCTTTCATTTTAACACGTGCAGAATGTGTCTCTAATATAAATCAGAATGTGTCTCTAATGTAATGACTAATTCCAGTAAGTATGTATTAATATACCTAGTCAGATTGGATGTGCCAGAAAACGATGGGGCAACCTAGGGGCTTGTTGGTCCATCATGGGTTTTTTGAAGTTGGTAAAAAATATGTGGATTATTTACATATAAATAGTCATACTCCTTTATATTAATATTCCACATTTAGGTTCTCTTGTAAATGATTCATTCTAAAAGATTTTTATTTGTGGGGACATTTTGGAGTTTCATATACATATTGGTGTCAGCTAAGCGTTTGGTTTCTTTATGCAGGATAACAAGTCCCATTCCATTATCTGCAGGTTATATTATTTTTCTTTTGTCCTGGTATAACTGTTCCAAGGCTTTCTTTTCATTTTTGAAAGATTAAAATTGATTTAAACTTGGCTAGGGGTTCTGTTTAAGTCCATTATTATAAGAGATGCTCACTGACCCCCGTGTTTTGGTTTTGGATCTGGATTACCATTGTGTTTTGGTTTTAATTTTGTCAAACCGCCCTTGCGTGTTTTGGTTTTGTTTTTGTTTGGTTTTGTTTTGCTATTTTTGAAAAAAATACCATTTTTTTTGGTCTAAAATAACCTAATTTAGTGCTCCACCAGTTTCTTGGATAAGTGAGGTAATTCTAAAGCTAATAAATTATGAAAAAAACAGTTTAATCCCTGGTAGGCCGTCCTTAATTCAAACACTTGTCTGCAAATTATACAAACCTTGTTGTCTACCTCCTCCATCTTTGATTATTGGCAATGTAGCCATCGTCTTTGGGTGTATATTACGCCCTCTACTTGTAGCTGAATAAAAAAAAAGCAGCCTGCATAGACTGTGGAATTAGAAAGTAAAAATAAATGGACCAAGGTAGTTTGGTGGCTATCTATGCCCCAGCCCGGCCTCCACTTGTAGTTGAATAGAAAAATAGCAGCCTGCATAGACTGTGGAATTAGAAAGTAAAAATAAATGGACCAAGGTAGTTTGGTGGCTATCTATGCCCCAGCCCGGCCTCCACTTGTAGTTGAATAGAAAAAAAGCAGCCTGCATAGACTGTGGAATTAGAAAGTAAAAATAAATGGACCAAGGTAGTTTGGTGGCTATCTATGCCCCAGCCCGGCCTCCACTTGTAGTTGAATAGAAAAAAAGCAGCCTGTGGAATAAGAAAGTAAAAATAAATGGACCACGGTAGTTTGGTGGCTATCTATGCCCCCCCCCCCCGCCCTCCACTTGAAGTTGAATAGAAAAAAAACAGCCTGCATAGACTGTGGAATTAGAAAGTAAAAATAAATGGACCCAGGTAGTTTGGTATCTGTCTGCATCAGACCCCCTCTCCACTAGGAGTAAAATAGAAAACTATTCAGCCGTTATAGAGTCTAGAATATAAATAGAAATTGAGAAAGGCAATTTGGTATCTGTCTGCATCATAATCATTAACATCATCATTAGTGCCCTCGTCGCCTACACAAATCTCCCCCTCATCCTCTTCTAATTTAAAAGTGGCATCCTCAATTGGTGTATCACCGACTACACTCGGGCTGTTAAGGCACACATCAGCAGAACTGCTGAAAGGAACCTTCGTTATGGGTGCACTGTCACTAACAGAATGCTCACGATTAGACATACCACTGGTGCATGGACTCTCCCACGGGATTGGTGTCATTTCTGATTCAGAGCATACATTATCCTCTAATGCCTTACTGTTTTCTTGTAGCTCGGCTTTCAGACGTAACAGTACTTGTGCACCACTTTAAGACTCCAAATTACTTTGTTTTGCTTTGTCACGAGTGTCTGTACAAGAAGATGGCTCAGTAACATTTTTTGATCTGCCACTAATAGAGAAAGGTAAACGCCTCATTCTTTCTTTGCCATTGCGTGTGTAGAATGGCATGTTGGCAATTGTTTTTTTATCGGCAGTTAACTTTTTCTCAGTTACTCTTCTTTTTCCCTTCAACACGTTAAATTTTTTTTTGGTGTGTGTTTTTTTGACTGATTTCAAAAGACTATGTAGTTTGACATCGCCTTTCCCAGATGACGTACTGGGAACACTACCATCAGGACTGATGACAGAACCTGGTTGCTCATTCTGCTCATATGTGGACTGCTTTGAATCCATTATGAACCCAAAGCACTTGTAGTGCTACAAATTGTTTTAGATACTGCTGACAAATAGGACTTTTGACAGCCAGAAATATTAATGGAAAAGAATGGGGGACACCCCGAAAGCACTTGGGAGTGCTAAAAATTATTTTTCAGACTGCTGACAAACAGGACTTTTAACAGCCAGAAATATTAATGCAAAAGAATGGGGGATACCCCAAAAGCACTTGGGAGTGCTAAAAATAATTTTTCAGACTGCTGACAAACAGGACTTTTGACAGCCAGAAATATTAATGCAAAAGAATGGGGGATACCCCAAAAGCACTTGGGAGTGCTAAATATTATTTTTTGAGACTGCTGACAAATAGGACTTTTGACAGCCAGAAATATTAATGGAAAAGAATGGGGTACACACCAAAAGCACGCGGAGTGCTAAATATTATTTTTTTAGAATGCTGAAAAATACGACTTTTGACAGCCAGAAATATTAATGCAAAAGAATGGTGGACACACCAAAAGCACTTGGGAGTGCTAAAAATTATTTTTTGAGACTGCTGACAAACAGGACTTTTGATAGCCAGAAATATTAATGCAAAAGAATGGGGGACACCCCAAAAGCACTTGGGAGTGCTAAAAATTATTTTTTGAGACTGCTGACAAACAGGACTTTTGACAGCCAGAAATATTAATGCAAAAGAATGGGGGACACCCTAAAAGCACTTGGGAGTGCTAAATATTATTTTTTGAGACTGCTGACAAAAAGGACTTTTGACAGCCAGAAATATTTATGCAAAAGAATGGGGGACACCACAAAGCACTTGTAGTGCCAAATATTGAAAAAAAATACTCCTCTATCCTCCTCTCTTCTCTTCTCTATCAATTGTTATCAGAATTGGATGAAGAATAAGGTATATTCTCTGTCCCTGCTCTAATCAGCCTGTGACTACACCCTGCTCTCTCCCTCTGTCAAATGGCGATGGATTGCTGTGGAGGCAGGTATTTATAATTTTCAAGTATCGCGAGAACCGAGCCCCGAGATCCGACTACGTCACGATGACGTTCAGCCTCAATTTGGAATCCGAGCGGGTGGGAGAGTACTGAGCCTGCTCGGCTCGGTACTCGGATAGGCAAAGTTCGGGCGGGTTCGGTTCTCGGGGAACCGAGCCCGCCCATCTCTAATTATTATAGTGTTCTTTGAATCATACTTTTTTAGAGAAATCTTTCTTACAAACTCAAGAAAATGTATGAAATTTACTTAAGGTTGAATGTGGAGCAAATATGGGTCCCTTTCTGAGTAGATTGAGATATTATTGGTTAATGTAATGCTTCTTATACGGAATATTCCTTCATATTTGCTTATTTTCTTGTTGGTGCTCTTTTGTCTCCCTTCTCTAGTGCCTCTGTTAGTGAATTGAAGCTTTTCTTTCTCTTTATTCTATGAGTAATTTCCCTTGTATTCCCAGTGTCTATTGATTTATTTGTGCCTCAGAGGATTTGTAAAAAAGGTTTCATCTGAATTGTTTGACATATTTATGTCTAGTGTTGATTTCTGTGTTTCAGAATTCTAGATGTTTGTTCTAAGTCAGTTTCTGCATAGTGTGTACCTGCTTTGAAGAATTATTAAATTAATGTTTCTCTCATTGTTTTAAGTTTTGGTAAGTAGCTAAAATATATATATTTTTAAAACTGTTTATTTTCAGCAACAACAGGTACATAAAGTAAGAAACAGATAACAGTGGGTTTTGGACAAGAAGATAAAGATTGCGAAACCCAATACATGTTCAAGAAAGAAAATAACATGAATATGTGCTACAAGGTATCATTAAAAAGTAGGAAACATGGTCCAGAGTAGCTTGTAGCAATAATTAAATACGATTGTCTGGCTTCTTCCAGATAGTATCTGGTCTTGAGTCTAACCCTCGAAATCAGGCTGGGGAATGTACTATGTTATTGGGTTTTTCTGTTTTGGTATAGGAAGGGATAGGGGGAGGGAAAGGTTAGAGAGAGGGCTTGGGGGTGGTGGGAGAGAAAGGACTGAGATTGTAAAGGAGAATAAGAAAGGTAGTGGGGAGTGGTAAAGGAAGCCAGTTAAGAGTCCACCTAGGGTGGGGCAACCTGCACCACTACCGCCCCAGTGGTAAGAGAAATAATGTGTTACAAAGAAGAAGAATTGAGGAAAGTACTCAGGTGTCTAGAGGTGAGGAAGCATCTCACCTAGTTCCAGGTAATGAAGTATGATGAAACATGTACCATAGGTCCCAAGTCTTATGAAAATTTAATATTCTGTCCTTTAAAAGGCTTGTGATATATTCCATTGACACTATATACCTGTTATGCACGTTTTGTCGCTATCCAATAACGACTGTCGAATCTTGATTTGTGTTTCCAACGCACAAATATTTATTCTCAAAAAGTAGCAGAATAATTCAAGCGAAATAATAATAAGTACAGCCGTTATTTATCGCAAGCGCTCTGGATCCAGTGAACAGTCATTCAGGTCTGAAGTTTGTGGTCAAGATGACTGTCCACTAGGTGAAAAGCTCCTACTTATATGCAGACACAAATACAGTAAAACAATGCAGATGGTGTGGCTTGCTTCTATTGGTCCAGGCTTCAGGAGGGTCCAAGAAGTTGCAGATCATAGGCTAGTTCAAACTAAAGAATCCAAAGGTGGGGATCATCTCTCTTTGCTCGATATTTATTAAATGACTTTATCCAATTTGCTGACTTTGACAGCTCTATCCTTTGATAGTGTAAAAAATTATCACAAAATCATCGTTTCAAGTTCAGGATTGTATAATACTTCTTACAGACCATGATCTCGGGATTTCTCACCACCCTTTCGGTCTCGTTTTCAGTGTTTCCCCCAGAAGACTGTTTTCCACACTTCAACACAGTAGGAACACATTTAACACATAAATCAATTGAAAAGATGACATCAAGTATAAGGAGAAAGAGCTTACCTACACTAGCAACCATTTCCTGTACCCACTACCCTAGACCGGAGAACCATTTTACAGGGTTCAACCACGAGAACCAACCTGCCACCTTTTCCCCGACCTCATATAACGAAGAATTATGGTTCGTTCGAAATTCCAATTTCAGTTGCAGAATTTCATTCATCTTCTGGTCTATAACCTCTTTGGGGTCATCTGTATTATTGGTGATGTACGTGCAACATTTGACACCAAACTGGGTGGCCAATGTCACACAATATCCACCAGTAATAGAGGTGAGATAATTTAGTACCAGTCTGTGTTGCACCAACTCCTTCTTGTACACTTGTAGCTCCCTTCCCGTATACCTGAAAGTGGCATCATACATCTCGGTGATATTGTCTATCAATTTAGCTAGATCTTGAATATATTTAAAGTTTAAAGTTCCCCGAGCAGTGAGATCTAGAGCAACCCTAACTTGAAAACCAGCGGTTTCACCAATTTTGTAGCTATGGGTTCCTCACCAGGAATCATATTTCTCTTGCCACGGTGTTCATACTGTGTGTATATGTATGTATGGTGGTGATGTAGTCTTGTGAATACCAACCATTTCTTCATGAGTAATAGTCATGATTTCAGGAACCAGTTTACTTAAGAAACACAAACCCTTGGAACTCGGAGTCACCCAGGAATAAGCTTTTCTCCCACAAACAAAGTACACATCATCAGGGAGAGCATAAGGAACAGTATGCCCATTATTTATATCACATAAGGTTTTGACAAAACTACCCATGCCTAGTGTCTCCATTTGTTCAAGACATGTATCAGCATGGATGACATTCTTACATATACCTATAGAGACCTTTCCAATGGATACTTTCTTATGTTAAGTTACACGCACTAATTTGTGGTGTCTATCAACATTCCTGCTTATTGGTGACCTTGCAAGTTTCCCTCCAAAATGAGTGTGGTGAGCCATTGTCTGATCTGATTGGTCAGCTTCCCAATTCTCCAGACGCTTTGCATGAGAGATATTTAGGCACAGTAAAGATCTGTCTAAGGAGTATTGTCGAAGCTTCAGACTAGGGGACCTAGGGCTAGATTTACTAAGCTGCGGGTTTGAAAAAGTGGGGATGTTGCCTATAGCAACCAATCAGATTCTAGCTGTCATTTTGTAGAAAGTACTAAAGAAATGAAAGCTAGAATCTGATTGGTTGCTATAGGCAACATCCCCACTTTTTCAAAACCGCAGCTTAGTAAATCTAGCCCCTAGTGTTATTGTACTTCCCTTCTATGGGCCTCCCTCCCCTTAATTTGAGTACCTCAGAGATGGTTAGTGGGAACGGCACTAGTTCTATGTTGTCCCTGAGGCACATGTGAGCACATCCAGCACTCAGTTTGGTTTAGAACCTTACCCACTAAAGAGTGATAATCCTCCAGAGGATGTCCGTCCACGTCCAGATTACTAGTGGACTGGCATCGCTGGATGCACTTCTCTTCAACTAGGGAGTCACAAAACTTACAGATACAATACTCATCAGACAATAGCCCCTCACAATGTCTCCGAGTTCCTGAGCTAGCAGACCTTTTCATAACCCCTGGACCAAGCTTGATAATGGGCTGCTCTGGGTATTCTAGTAACTTTTCCTCGATATCTATCTCATCGGTATCACTACAAGAACCTTCCTCTGTCCTCCATTCTCCTTCAGAAAAATAGGGTGTCCTATAAAGAGCAAAAACAAGAAAAATCCTGGAACAAAAGAAAAACAAAAACCGCCACTCCATCGCTGGAAAGATAGTTTTGAGGCAACGTCTCTGGCTCAGGCGTCTTGACTGCAGGCTTTAGATCTCCCGGAACAGGTTTACGAGTGACAGATGGGTGTCGTCGGTCTCAGCTTTATCTCGCACTTTCTCCGGGTTACTGACTTTTCTGCAGTGGGTGGAATGGACCCAAGTGTCTCACTCTGCAACCTTCAGTGATGTGGTACTGGTCAGCAGCACTTGGTATGGGCTTTCCCAACGGTCTGTTAAACAACCTGAGCGTAAGAAATTGCAGATCATAACATAGTCCCCAGGTTCAACATCATGACAGTTCGTTTCTGGCATACCAGGTGACAGCATTTTTAGTTTTTGTTGTTGTTGCTTTAGCTGTCTGCTCATTTTTATAAGATATTGTACAGTCACTTCATTATTACACTTCAAGTCGTCTTGCGTAATCACGATCAAATGAGGTTGTCGGCCGAACAGTATCTCAAAGGGGGACAGATTAAGAGGAGGTCTGGGAGTGGTTCGGATGCTATGGAGGACTAGTGGCAAAGCTTCAGGCCACGCCAACCCAGTTTCAGCCATTATCTTACCAAGCTTGTTCTTTATAGTACCATTTACTCTTTCCACCTTACCACTGGCTTGTGGTCGGTAAGCGGTGTGAAGTCTGCTACTGATTCCCATGAGCTTACACATGTTTTGGAAGAGATCACCAGTAAAGTGGGTACCCCTATCACTTATGATGATTCTAGGGATACCGAACCTACACACAAACTCTTGTACAATTTTCTTTGCAGTGAACACAGCAGTATTGGTGGCTGCCGGATATGCTTCTACCCAACCGGAAAACACATTAATACATACTAACACATACTTATAGTCAATTTGTATTACCTGAAAAGGTCCGTCTGTAGGAGGGATGTGGGATAGCTCAGTTGGAATAGTTTTCCCGACATTTTTCCTAAAACAAGTAAGACATGACATTGCTTTCTTACCAGCCTGAAAGGAAAATCCAGGTGCACACAGTATGCTCTCACCAGTTTGCACATACCTTCTTTACCCAGGTGAGTCAGACCGTGTGCTGCTTCAGCCAGGCTTGGATAGTAAATTTTGGGAGCTATAGGCTTACCTTGTCTATCTCTCCAGAGTCCTGAGGACTCTTGACCACATCCCTTCACCTTCCAGACTTTTCCTGCAGGGAACACAAATCTTGCATTTCAATTAATTTCTGCATGCCTAATGTCTGAAAAACCATCATAGTCCCGGTCGATACAATCATAGGTTGCCCTGCTGCCCATTTAGCAGCTTCGTCTGCCCTGTTGTTGCCCAATGACACCGGGTCTTCTTCAGAAGTATGGGCTTTACATTTTATGACGGCTACTGTCCTGGGTAACTGTATCGCTGTCAAAAGTCCTTTTATGTGTTGTGAGTGTGCCACTGGCTTGCCTGCTGCTGTCGTAAAGATCCTAAGATGCCAAAGGGCCCCAAAATCGTGCACTACCCCAAAGGCATACCTAGAGTCAGTATATATATTAGCTGATTTACCCTTTGCCAACTCACACGCTCTCCTTAATGCTACTAGTTCAGCCACCTGGACTGAGTGAGGTGCACCAAGGGGTCTAGCTTCTACAACATCCTGATCATCTACAACAGCATAACCAGTACATAGTTCTCCCGTCTCTGTCTGTCTATGACAACTCCAGTCTGTATAAAACGTAAAATCTATATTTTCTAAGGGTCGTCACGTATGTCAGGCCTTGCAGTAAAGGTCTGGTTCAGGTATTCCATACAATCATGCGTATCAGTACTCTTGCCAAACTCATCACCACCCAGGGTCTCCTCACCTCCCACCTTTTGTGTCTCTTGAGACACATATGGAAGGTGTGTAGCTGGATTTAAGGCGCTACATCGTTTGATGGTGATGTTTGAGGGTGCCATCAGAGCTAGTTCCCAATTTGTGAATCTAGCTGAAGAGACATGTCTGGTTTGAGCTGAATTTAACAGAGCTGATACAGCATGGGGTGTATAGATAGTTGAATCATGTCCTAATACTACGTCCTCGCTCTTACTTAACAGAAGAGCAGTTGCTGCTACACTTCTGAGACATGTTGGGAGTGATCTTGCCACAGTGTCCAATTGTGCACTGTAGTATGCTATCGGTCTGTTAGCGTCACGATGTTTCTGCGTAAGGGCACCTGCTGCACAACCATCAGCTTCCGTACAGTATAGCTCAAAAGGCTTTTCATAATCAGGTATCCCCAATGCAGGTGCTCTAGTCAGACTATCTTTAAGATTAAAGAACGCTTGCTCTGACTCCTCTGTGTATACAACACGTTCTGGTTTTGAGGATGAGACTAGCTCCTGCAGTGGTAATGCCAGAATAGAAAAACCTAGGATCCAGGATCTACAGTATCCACACATCCCCAAAAAGTTACGAATTTTCTTCTGGCTCTGCGGCAGAGTCATGTGTTGCATGGCCTCAAATCTGTTGGTCGTCAAGTGTCTTAGCCCCTGGGTGAGACAGTGTCCTAAGTATTTGACCTTAGTCTGACAAGGCTGTAACTTGTCCTTTGCCACCTTGTGCCCTGTTTTCGAGAGATGAAGCAACAACAATTTAGTATCATGTAAACATGACAAAAGAATCAGAGCACAACAACAAATCGTCCACATATTGAATTAGAACAGACCAATTGCTAGGTTGGAAGGATTGTAAACAGTCATGTAAGGTTTGGGAGAAAATACTGGGGCTGTCAATGAACCCCTGGGGAAGTCTGGTCCATGTATATTGCACCCCCTTGTGAGAGAATGCAAAAAGGTATTGGCAGTCAGGGTGAAGAGGGACTGAGAAGAAGGCAGAACATAGATCAATGACAGTAAAATGACTAGCAGACGGTGGAATCTGCATGAAGATGACAGCTGGATTGGGCACTACGGGGAATTGGCTCTCAACAACTTTATTAATTCCCCTTAAGTCCTGGACTAATCTATAGCCCCTCCCCCCACTCTTCTTCACAGGGAAAATGGGACTATTTGCTGTGCTTAATGTACGAATTAAAATTCCTTGTTGCAACAGCCTCTCCATAACAGGATATACCCCTAATTCCACCTCCGGTTTTAATGGATACTGTGGGATTTTTGGAGCTATCCTACCACTTTTTAGATTTAGCATCACAGGAGCTACATTTGCCATCAATTCAGTGTCTTGTCCATCTCTGGTCTATAGAGAACCCGGTATTTCCAGCAACATCCCCTTTTCATGAGATGGACTTAGTTTTATAACGGTAGAGTGCAACATTAACCTTGGGGGAGTGTCCAATATATCCTGTACCTCATAGGCGACCTTCTCTAGTATATCTAGGAATACACCCTCTGGGGTACAGTATATGACACATCCCATTTTACATAACAAGTCTCTCCCTAACAAGTTAGTAGGAGCTGCTGCAGCCAAGAGAAACTAATGCTTAGTATGCAGAGGCCCGATAGTAACTTCTGTGGGTTTAGTTAAAGGATAATGCAACACTCTCCCCGTTACCCCCATAGCTGGAATAGTTTTATTAGTTACCTGTAGATTGATAGGAGAGGTTATCACAGATCTGTCCGCCCCTGTATCTACAAGAAAAGTTTGTTTCCTACCAGCTATGTCAACTATCATTGTTGGTTCTTCTCTCAGACTCTCAGTTAACCTCACTGGCTGTAGACTAGAGGTATGACCTGACCCCTAGCACTGACTATGGCTTTCCTGTGCAGCATTTGCTGCTATTAAATGCGCGGGTAGGTGTGAGTCTTTTAGTCTATGTAAATTTCTTCTTGGAGGATATCTATGTGACCCCCCATTAGGATTCTATCTTCCCTTTCTACAATCTTTCCTCATATGTCCTTCTTCTTTGCAATTATAACATTTCAACATTCTAGTTTTCCTGTCATGTGGGTTATATGCTGGTGGTCGTGTATGTATTCCCTCTAATGCTTGAATACTCACCGTCATCAACCTGTAACTCTTCTCTTCCTAAAAATATTTTTGTCGTGCTCCACGGCAATCTCTCTAAGAGAATCTACCGTGCTGCCCCTCCAACCAGGTGTTGAGGTTTGTACCCTTGTCTTTAGGTTTTCCTTTAAACCGTCCATCAGTACCGTTACAGCTACTTAGCTATGATGCGGATTCTCCTTTATATCTGATATCCCAGTAAACTGAGTCATTGATGCAAGAGCTCTAGCAAAGTAGTCCGCTGCAATTTCACTATCTTTCTGTTTAATGGTGTAAATTTTACTCCAATTTACTACTAGTGGAAAATAGATGGCTAAATGTGTGATAATTTGGTCTATATTCTCTTGATTAACCTCATCCATCAAGGTGTCGTCTCCCTCCAACAAACAATCTTTAATACATTTTTGTATGTTAGTATTGGGAGGAAGACATGCCCTCAACACTACCCGCCAATCCTTATTGGTTGGTTCGTGTGCATTTCCTGAGTCTTTAACAAACTTCTGACACTTAGCCAACTTTTTTCTAGGATCTGGGAATTCAGTCATAATGGAACGTAATTCTGATCTAGTCCAAGGACAATGCATTGTAACATTTCTTAAAGGAACTACACCATCCTTATCTGCCTTCTCATTGGGAACTGATATTGTGCGGACTGGATATGTACCCACTGGTTCACTATCTTCAGGATTATCTACAGGATTTGCTACTTCATTACCTTGGATGATATCCCTTCTAGTTGTTACTCCACTACTCTCACCTATCTCAGCAATTGCCCCCTTTCCATACTTACGGTGAACCTCTAACATATTAACATCATGGGCAATGTCTGAAATTACAGTGGGTTCATCTTCTTCTTTAGAAACACTTGCTTTAAACTGACTTTAAACAGGATATAACTTAGCAATTTCCTTTTTTCATTTTTAATAACGGCTGTACTTACTCCTCCCGCCACATAGGGTGGCGAGGACGCGCTTGGGCTGAGTTCTCCACGCTTCTCAACGGCTATTTCCGTTGTGCGCGCGCTTTTCGCCACGCCTACTTCCGCTGTGCACTCGCTGCTCTGCCACGTGTTGCCTTCCATTTGCCACAATTTCAAACAATCATTATGGTTATTTCTCACTTTCGTTGACTTAATCAACCACATTTTATCTTTTACAATATTTAGTACCTCTGCATTAAAACTCCCTATTGTTGGGAAAGGCCTAACACAATCCTTGGTCATCTTGACCCACGTGTCGCAATACGCCGTTGCGTATGCACCAAATGTCTTACACATGAGAAACCTCGCTGAACCAATAGACCCTTCCTTAGGCAGTACCTCGGCCATCTCTAGCGTCTGCTTAGCACCCATGTTGAACAATAGGGTTCCAGAAATATCACAATATCCTGCCACTACTTTCAACACTCTGCCACCCGCAATCTACCGCTAGAGATATTTTACTGGCCTGTGGACGTATTTGATACAAGCCGCGTCCACTCGCTTCCTCTCGTTTTAAACTAGGACCCCTAATACAGAAATATCAATGCGGACTAAAGGGTTATCAGCTCCTCGATTACCCCTGACTCTCCAACAAATCTGTTGAGTTTACTACAACTGGCAGCATCCGGTAAAGTCAATTACCGGCCTTGCCAACAGAATTTCTCCCCGTGCTCCCAAGTCGCAATCACGGCTTTCCTTGCCGTGTGGTCTGATCGCAACGCTTAAAGATACTAGTAATTAGTAAACAATGCGATTACTCTGGGGTGCGCGTTGCGAAAATTTGCTTTGTTTCCGCCACCGGTATACCTGCCTTGTATACCGTACACCAGTTGGGCACCTGCCTCGTCAGATAGCAACTGACACTCTATTTAACAATAGATCAAACCTTAGTGTATTTTAAGTCACCAAATCACAGGACATACACCTTTTCTGCGCAGAAAATCAAAGTTCACAACAATAGTAATAATGTTCCAGAGGTTTTAACAAGTGATTATACTATGCATGTATAACAACTATTAAAAACAATTGTTTAAACATGTGGCAAATCTACTGGAAGTTCACATATGCTAGGCAGGAAGTACACATACGCTAAGCAATACAATATATTAAAACGCAATATGACAATAAAAAGAAACAGTTTTCTCTTTTGTCCCTAGATTCAAGTTAGCGCTCCTTCAGATTATTCAAAACGGACATTCGGTTTCACAACACAGAGTAAAAACCAGGTTTTGAACACATTGCGGTCTTACCCGTATTTGACGCGTCTCCACCCTTTGTTGGGGAACCGAAATCCGCTGGTCTTGCGTATGGTCTGGTAACGTAACTTCCGCCGCGAGCCCCCAAATTGTTATGCACGTTTTGTCGCTATCCAATAACGACTGTCGAATCTCGATATGTGTTTCCAGCACACAAATATTTATTCTCAAAAAGTAGCAGAATAATTCAAGCGAAATAATAATAAGTACAGCCATTACTTATCGCAGGCGCTCTGGATCCAGTGAACAGTCATTCAGGTCTGAAGTCTGTGGTCAAGATGACTGTCCACTAGATGAAAAGCTCCTGCTTATATGCAGACACAAATACAGTAAAACAATGCAGATGGTGTGGCTTGCTTCTATTGGTCCAGGCTTCAGGAGGGTCCAAGAAGTTGCAGATTATAGGCTAGTTCAAACTAAAGAATCCAAAGGTGGGGGTCATCTCTCCAGGGGATGTGCTCCGATCCTCCCGCCAAGACTCCAGTTTTAACTAGTCCATTAGAATTTTATAGTCAGTATCACATTAAAGGTTTATTCCCTAACATCAATACCTTGAGTATGCAATGTGCGATCTCTTCGCCGAATGAACCTGACAGCTGCTGATGAATAGGGGATTAATATGATACCAGAGATGACACACTTCCTTTAACTTGTACCATATGTTTTACTAATATGCATATAACTTATAATATTACACATAAACACTACTATATTTCGACATAAATAACTATGTGTAGCGACTACAATTAATATGTACTATTGACAGATGTGCGTATTTGTGCGAATGTGTGTAACTGTGTAGAAAACTGTTATTGCCACGTGTTGCGGCTGCGTACACCCTTACACGCCATAGCGTGCAATACGTATCTTTTCAAACAAAGACAACCAAGTTTGCTCGATATTAATTGAAATGACTTTATCCAATTTGCTGACTTCGACATACCACATCCGAGGAACCACCCCCTGGAGGCTTGGAAGGCATGAGGACTTCCAATCTGTGGCAATCTGTAAGTGGATAGCTGCACAGAGGTGCTGTAATAGTTTGTCTCTGTTATGATTCCTAGTGCAGTCACGAAGAGCAACAGAAGTATAAAGCAAAGTGTCTATATTCAAGTAAATACATAAACAAAGATAACTCAAATCCACGGATAAGAACAGGTTCCAAAAGGGACTGTATAGTAAAATGGCAGGAACAGGTATAATAAGTTTACCCCAGTCCAGAAGGCACAAGGCTGTCCAGGGAAGCAGACAGAGTCCAGGGATCAAGCAAAGATCAGAAAAACAAAGTCCAAATAGCCAGACAGAGATCAAGGTCACAAGCGAATAAGCGAGGTCCAGAAGTCGAGCCAAAGTTCAGGGCAACAGGCAAACCAGCTGGGTCCAGGAATCAAGCTGAGAGTCACAACAGAAGATCAAGAAATGGAGTAAACACAGGAACAGCAGCAGCAGCAGTCAGGAACAAATGGATGAACTGAACAGAGCACAGCCTGAGGCAGGTATTTAAAGCAGTGTGACAGGTTGTGAATTGCTACTTGTCGACCGTCCACTTCAACTACCAGGCGAAAGCGGATGCCCCAACAATATTCATACCCATTGTCCCGGAGGTTATGGGTCACTTCTCTGAGGTCTCTCCTTTTTGCAATTGTGGAGGGGGCCAGATCCTGGAAAACTTGTATTCGACTCCCGTTTAAAAGCATGTGTGGGACATTACGGACTGCAGAGGTGATAGCATCCTTAGTTTCAAAAGACAGGAAGAGGAGAACCGCATTTCTTGGGGGTGCAGAGTTCTTTGGGCGGGGCCGCAGGGCCCTATGTACTCTTTCTATCTGGATGGCTAAGGCAGACAGAGATGGTCGAGTGAGGCAAAATTTTTTTGCTGATAATATGTTCCAAGTCCTTGGGTTCTACAGTTTCAGGGATGTTGTGGATCCATGGGTTTTTTTGTCGCTCTCTATTTTCCAAGTCCTCCAATTTAGCTTTCCTGAATTAATTTTCTCTGAGCAGGAAGTCTAAGTCATGACCCGTTTCACTTTTAAATTCAAGTGTACTTTCCATTTTGTTTTCTAAAGCCGACATTCTTTTAGAAAGGGTGACAATTTCTGATTTCAGGTCCCCTATTGCTTTCTGGAGGTCCGCTGAAAGGAAGTTGGTAGCATCTATGATCAGGAAACGCTGATCGTAGATGCTGCCCTCTACAAAAGTCAGCTTTTGTAGAGGGCAGCATGATGCCTGCGAGTTCCGAGGTCCCCAGGGCCCCTGGAGGAGATGGAGGCGAGGACGAGCCAGCAGATTTCTCCTGGCGGGAGAAATGCTGAGTGATTTCACCTGTTACTGTTCTGTGGCTTCTCCCTGCTATTTTACTCATGTTGAGAATAAGGTCATGTCAATAGATTAGAAAGTAGAGGACAGGCGGGGGGACTTAGAAAAGTCTCAGAACATAAGATCGTCTAGTGAGATGTCAGGCGGGGAATAAGGTCTGTCTGATATCTGCCGACAATAGTTGTGGAAGCGCTATCCGTGCGTGTACTGGTGTGGTTTGTCCCACCACGCCTAGCTGGTGAGTGGTCAGCGGGTGTGCAATTCTGGATTTGGGGACAACTTGATATGTTGCTCAGTGTGAAAAGTGCATTAGGAGATCCATATTGAAAGTCCCGGGTGTGAATGAAATTTGTGTAGTACAGAATACAGAATATCCCTTCAGTACTTAACTTCCCCACAAGGTGACTTCTGTGTACAGGTTAATAGGTGTTAAATATCAGGGAGGCTTTACCCCACCATGTACAGAGCAAACACACGGAATAGCAAAGGTCCGATGGTATAGGACCCAATAGATGATATAGATCTAGAGCCAATAGTTTATATAGTGACCAGAGTCTTGTCTAGTTCACTGCAGGTAAACCACAGTATTGTGTGACAGAGTTAAGGGCTGTCATTAGAGAATATTTTTCTCTTATAATATTTTACACACAAGGGCAGTGCAAAAATTGAGGTCGTATGTGTATGCGCGGTCACGCATACATTTCTCTCTGCTCACTATCAGAAACATCATTATACGCTAACATACTTACCATCCACACGATCTTCGTATAATTTCTTACAAATAAAAAATAATAATAATAACAAGCTGATTTCAGAAATAAACCGGTATCACGAATACTCTGTTGAGCTTTACAATATTGAACAGATATTTACCATCATTTAAGGACATAGAAACAGAACTTACATTCAGGAACTTCATCTGTATTAATTATATACATCATTAGATATCTGTGTTACTAACACAATATAAAGATTTATTCATTCAGATGACCTGTGCAGTTTTTGATCATGCTTGATGGTTAATTAGGGATTCTTACTGTGATTATCGTGGATAGGGAGATACATAAATATAGGTGATTCTACCACCACTACACTCTCATGTGTACTCCCATCTCATTTACCTGTCCCAGACTCCAATATTTTAATATTTCGCTTTTTAATTATTAAATTCATTTTTAATGCATATCAATAAAAAAAAAATTGGTTTTATGAGTTATGTTTATGTATTATCTATCTTCAAAAATCCCCTCAATGATATGGAATAATTTCCCAGTATTGGACTAAATATTTACGTCTTTAGTGTGCCTTCGTTGGAAGTAGTACTGCTTTTATTTTTTTATTCTAGAGTAAAGGGCTGAACAGTGTAGGTACCTAGCTGCGGGTAGTGAAGGAAATAATGCTGGAGCCATGTGCTGCAGCCGCGGCAGTCTGTCTTCCTCCAGTGTTTAGAGTAAGTGCCTAGCTGTTTGAGGATGGCTTTTAGGAGTGGGGGACAGGGCGCTCACCTTCATGGAGCAGTGCTGCAGCTGCAGGACACAGTCAATGATGTTAGTGCAGGACCCGACCTTGTGTAGACTGGAGCTCAGGCGAGGCGTCCAGGGATCCAACAAGATGGCGCTGGTAGTAGAATGTACCTAGCAGGAAAACCGTTGGTCTCCGCTGTTGTGCCAGATGGAAGCGTGCAGGCTTTCACAGTCGTGTTATCAGGTCAGTATCTGCTTCTTTAGGAGGATCGAATGTCCCCAAGCAGGAAAACCCCCTCATGGCTCCCCTTGGTAAGCAGCGTAGAGGCCGCAAACATCAGCGGGTTGTCCCAGATGGAGTTGAGCCGCCGCCCGGATGTGTTTCTGTGCAGGGGCTGTTACGGTGTGAGTGCCCAGATAGGTTCTGGTCCAGTTGTGCCGGTGGGGTGTAATGTGCCGAATTCTGTCAGAAACGGCCTGAGCTTCATCCGGTCATTTCCACTGCCAAGCCACACTCCTCGCTAAAATACTTTTCATTATATAATTCATATATACTATTAGTAGATTGAACAGTTGAGGTATTCTTAATGATGGACATATGTATCTGATTTGTGAAGCTTCCTTCCCTACTTACTGTATGTTTCTAGTTTTGTTTAAATTTTGATTTAAATATAAAATAAATTTTTGTTGTTAATCTGCTTTTGAGTAAAACTGTTTTGTTTTCTGCTAATTTTAATGTAATTTACCCATTAGTATTACTAACCCCGCTGGTACTCTTACATATCACTATGTACACCTTTGACAATTTCACATATATCTGTGCTACTATCTGTCACTTCTACTTTTCACTTTCGCAGTCTATTCCATATACACAATTCATTTACCTGGAATGACTTTTCCTCTTATTTCACTGTCAGATTTTGCCATTTATACATTACTGTTATACTATGCTTTGGCATTTGGACATTTCACAGTGCCAGTCCATGCCTACTCTCATTTTCCCTGTGCCATCCTTTGAAGCTGATGGCAATTAAACTTCTTCCTTTTTCAGACAGTGCGATTTACCCATGTCTCTGACTATTCACACTTATACGCTGCATCCAGCAACTTTGGTTTCTTACATTGCTTTCCTCCACAGCTGTGTTTCTTAACTCCAGTCCTCACGCACTCCAAACAGCTCATGTTTTGAGGATTTCTGTCTGTAGAAGAAGTAGGATAATTACTGGACCAGCCAAGCAGACCTGTGCATGATTAAAGAAATCCTGAAAACATGAGCTGTTTGGGGTGTGTGAGGACTGGAGTTAAGAAATTCTGCTCTACAATATATATATTGCATCTGTCAACTTTTGGCACTTCCACACTAAAAAGAGAAAAATAATATTCTTATTGAGGCACTCAGACTCTTCAGCAATACTGAAATGAAGTTAAAAATCATATACTTTATTACTATTTATTAAAAACGACATAACGATATAATATAATCAATCTTATGAATCTGTAACTAGTACGCTCCTATTGTATTCCCCAGGTACAGATACATTGTATTGCCATATTAATTCTATTTCTCTCTCCTCAGACTCATCAGTTGAGTGTTCTTTGCTGGCAGAAAAGACTGCACCAAGGAAGCAGGTCTCCAAAACATGGCAAGCAATAGAACCACAAACATCCGTTTGCCACCTACTCAGATGGCACCCTTCCACTTAGACATCTCAATTTCACAGATGTTCCCAATTGCTTAGCTCTTTAAGCTATTTATTAGCCCTTAATACATCTCACTTTGCTGTATAGCCATCTCACTGTGACATTCTCTTACTCAAACATGTCAAGTGACAGCCTGTGCAAAATTTGCACTTCACACATTGCTAGGCCTCGGTATTTGAATATGTTTCCTTGCAAGACTTTTACACTTATTGATCCCGGTGAACAGCTTCTTTGACATATAACTAGGCCATTATCAGGCTCATATACATTTAACAGTGCCAGGCCATGCAATTTACTTGAATGTTGCCTGTGCCAATCCTCCAACGCCATTGTCTCATAAATATCTTACTTTCCTTACCTATATGTCACAGCCAGATTTTTACACGTCAGAGCCAGTAACTTACCTTTGTCCCTTTTTCATCCCCTGCACATATATATTTCATTGTGGCATCCTCAGTATTTTAAACACCAATTGCACCTTACACAACTGCATGCCACAGTATGGAATGAGTTTTTCATCATTGACACCCTCAGGTACTGATACTTCTTACTACCTAGAACAGTAATGGCTTACCTGTGACACACCAGGTGTTGTGAAACTACAAGTTCCAGCATGCTTTGCCAATATATAGCAGCTTATTGCTGGAAGGGTATGCTGGGACTTGTATTTTCACAAACACCTGGAGTGTCACAGGTTAGCCAACACTACTCTAGAAGCCACATTAATTAATTCTGTTTTTCTCTCCTCAGAGTTATGCACCAAGGAATCATGCACCAAGAAAACAAGCCTCCAAGTATGGAGCTGGGCAATTGATATATACAAATCTATGTGCCTTGTACTCACTTTGCTATCTTCCCACTTGCACACATTCCTCTACCGGCTTACCAACTCCACATCTCACTATTATAGCCCCTGCCACTTCAAAGCACACAGTGCCATTATATGTTGGTTAGGAATCTCACTGTGGAACCTAGTGCCACAAACACATCTATCTCAGCCAACTGGTGCCACAAACTTGTTTTTATTCAAGGATCTGCCATTTGTACAGTGCACAGGGCCATCCTCTGTCAGTTAGATATCTCACTGTGGCACCTGCTGTCAATTCCCTATCTCTCTATTCTATTCAAGCCCCCATCAGATTATAAACAAACAGTTCATTCTAGTCATGTCAAGCTCATCAAATTTATTAGTTATCCTTCATATAAAAAAACAGAAAGGAGAAAAAGAACACTTCGACAACCGCACAATCCACTTCTGCAGTTGATGGACTATTCTGTATATATTGGCTTTTAATGTTCAATGTTTGCTTTCCTATTCCCTATAGTGCTATATTTTTTCTGTCTATGGCTATTATACTTTCCATAGAAACATTCCCAAGAGAGATGGCCTGCCTATCTCCTTTTAAAGGCCAGCTACCCAAATTGTTAATTTTATGGTTTTCAGGGTTTTAGCACCAAAATCGATTCTGAGGATAATTTATTGTTTTGTTTTGTTTTTTTTAAAAAAACAAAGTAAACTTTATGTATGTATTGTAGAAAAGCCGCACACGTAAAAGAAATATGCAGTCTTAGGCAAGAAAATGCCTGTACGAGGTAGAACACAATCTTTTATTTTTATTTAAAAAAGAACCAGCAAACACGCTTTACACATGCAATATATATATATATATATATATATATATATATATATATATATATATATATATCTATCTATAATATAAATGTCTAGTGGCGTGTGTTAGTCTGTCTGTGTGTGTGTGGAAAAATAAAACCAAGCTGCAGTGCCACCTGCTGGGCAGAGTTATACACTGACCTACTAAATTCTTAGTGTGTGTGGAAAAAAAAATTCAGAAAGGGCTGAAATTTGGTAAACTAAGATGTTTTTAATTTGTTAATTTAATTTGTTAATTGTTAAAAGTGTTTATAAAGATTTTAAAAAAAATATATATATTTCTTGAAGGAGAAGTGACAGTTGAGAGTGGTTGGTGGTTGCCGGGGGTGACAGTGGGGAGTGGTTGGTGGTTGAGGCCTGGGCTATGGCCCAAATGCATGACAAGAACCTTTTTAACACCTTAAGTAGCTTGATTTGACTAGAATGCATGAGTATCATGCACGGGTTAACTTGTATATATATATATATATATATATATATATATAACTGACAGAATTACATTTGGGGTGTAATATAGAAACCCCCAGGTTTTGATGAAGAGAGCGCCAGGGGAGAGACCACTGCTGATACAAACATGTTTTCTTTTAAATTAACTTGTCATATAATGCAATAATAATACCTAACTCCATTACAACTCTTACACATTCTAGGGAGGGTATTCAATTGTCCGCGGGTTCGAGCGCGGAAAAACTATTACCGTTAATACGGTAATCTCTCGCTGGATTTCAGCTCGCAGCTCCCTGAGCTGCGAGCTGAAATCCAACGAGTAAATTACCGTATTAACGTTTTTTCCCGCGCAGGATTACCGTAATAACGGTATTCCTGCGTGGACCGCGGGATTTTCAGCAATCCCGCGGACAATTGAATATGCCCCTATGATTTACTTTTAAAATTAGACAAAAGGAAGGAGCAAGATCACGACATTATGGTAGTATAAAATTATTTGCATTGGTCTCAGACCTAATCAGTGACACCATACCCCTGCCTGATACCCCCAAAACAAGTGATATTAGTAGTATTATTACACAAGAAACACAAAAATAATTGTCTTAAGAATATAAAGCATAATCATTGTAACCTTATTACAGCTGTTCAGAACTATTGATGGCTGCCTGTTAAGGACAAAAAAGAGAGATGTGCTGGCAGATTTATTTATTTATTTTTTAATTAATTTCTTCTAGATTTTAAGGAAAAAATGATATATAATTTGCTCTCAATATCATCCACTAGTTTACTCTAATAATTAGAAACAGCAGGTGGTGTAAACCCCCATGTCGATTTGGATTTTGAAATAGGCGACATTTAAAATGAAGCATCTTCTGTTGTAGGTAAGATTAAGTGCATTTCAAAATGTATTAGCTTATATTTGCACAAGGATTTTTTTCTTTTAAGAACAGATGTCACTTTATTAATTGAAATCATTTTCATTATTTTTTAGCAGATTCACCCAGTCCCCAACAAGAAATAACAAATACAGGGACATCTTTAGGTATTGAGAGCTATAAAACTTTTTTGCTATATTTTTTTTGGCACATCAATTTAGTCTTCTCAATATTTTCTTTTTTATTTCATTTCAATATTTTTCAAAACAGGCTCTGGAAATAATCAAGACTCTTCGATTATGTTTTCATAAGAGAAAAGTCCAGTCCTGATGATCGAGGTAAGTTTAGTGTTTAGTTTTTTTCTTCCTTTTAGAAAATAATTTTATTAAAATTTCATTTTGTCGAGCTACTACTACCATAAACACTACAATAGTGCTCGGGATATATAGGTACATTTTAATGGTAATGTATAGGTTATCAACTTTCTCTTTAAATAAGCCCATCCAAATACTAAATACTTATTTCATTTTTTGAAACCAATACAATTAACCTATTAATTAAGTCTCTCAGAATCATTTGTAGATTTACAAAGAAGTTCCATCACTGAAATTTGTCCACCACAAAATACAGTGCTGTTACAAGGCACTTTTGCTGCAGCTCCTCAAAGTGCCACTATGGCCCCCATGGACATACAGGCAGGGATGAGACAATATGACTCATTTCCGTGGTCAAAGTGGAAATTTAGAAGTGGTGGTATGAAAAATGTAATGGGAATGTAAGTTAATGTAATTTGATAGTTTTAGAATGGAGGCAGTAGGAGAAGTGGCGGTATGACACAATACTGTATACACACCCACTTCGACCACTGACTCAATTCACTAAGGAATTGCATTAGAAGAAGGAGTATTTCCGTCAGTAGGGCTGTATGCTGTCATTTGAGCAAAGATTTCACAGAGTTCACAGGTTCAGTGGATTGGGTCGCAGCAGAATTAAGAGAGGTGCGCAAAAGTCAGGGAGCTACCAAAAAAGGTATCTCCTTGGTTTTGCAAAATATCTTTGCTAAACAAGATTAGATGATTGCTTGCATAGAATAAATGCTAGCAAGCCATTTGTGAATGGCTGTGGCTCATACCTAAATGGATGCAAGCCACCAATAAATGGCAATTAACCATCTATTAATTTCCAGTAATTTGCAATTGATACTGTGGGAATTGCAAGCAATTGAAACAACAGTACTTCCCACTTTCTCACAGCAAGATGTTTCTGCTACATCAATTTCCAGATCTCAGGTTTTCTAAACACCACTGAACTTGGAGACATGCTGCAACGACAAGCCAAGGCAGCACTGAGGCAGCGGAAATAGCGACACAGAGGGATGAGACAAATAACGTCAATGAACAGTAAATTTAAAAACTGGCAGACTATACTTTTCCATGTTAAAAAAAAGAGGTTGTCATATTCAACATTATATCATGTGATGGCATGTTAACAATTAAACAACTGGGATATAATAAAAAATATGCATGTTAACATTGGGAAATTTACATGTGAGTATAAAAATAAAAACTAGCACTGAATTGAATTTCTCCCTTAATGCAAAATACTTGTCTTAATGCTAAATTATATGTGTGGAATGTGGTTGTTTTACTATATTTGCTTCCTTGTCTGCCTTTTTGTTGGATGACAAGTATGGATACCTGCAAGACTTAAACTAAGAAGGAATGTAATTTATGTCCAAATTGATGGAATGTAATTAATGTCTAAGATAGCAGCAAGTTGATAACCCCCCCCCCCCCTTAATTCAGATTCACATCAAGTAGTGCAGGAAGCAAGTATATCGGGGAAAAATTCCACAATATGTTTCTTCTGGATGAGACTTTCTCAAAGCTTCCTATGTCAATAGATTTGCTTGACTTATGAACACTCTGGTAGCTCTCTAATTGAAACACGCCTCCCTTACTTAATCAACCAGAAGTGTGATTGTTACACAGCACATAATGTGAAACATCATTATATGTTGTCAGAACAAATCAACAATGCTTAAAAAAAATGTTTAAATGCCAATCCTTAGCATCATCAAGTATTATAAACAGTGATTATATAAAGAGAGCTCCTAAATTTTCATAAGGAAAAAAACAGTGACACCTGACAGTTAGGGACACAACTTCTCCATTATCATCATATTGCCATTCTTCGTAAAAAGACTTACTATAATTCGCAAAAAAAACCTGTACTTTAATGGAGAGCACAGCGACAATCATGGAATTGTAAACAACAAATCGGTTATTGCTCTTATTGGACCTCATTTAGAGTCGGACGTAAAGTCTGTTTTAGGCGCATCCAAAAAACCCCCACGCCTGCATCTTGGACACAATTAGCACTTGTGACAGCTTGCGACTCACTATGAGACAATGGGAGGAACACGGAATTGTGAAGGAGTGACCATGTAAATAAATCCTAGTCACAGTGAGGCGCAGACGCAACAAACGTCAAAACAGGGCTAAAGCTGTGCGCAGGAATTAGGTGGTGCAAGCGTTAGCTAGCTGCAGGAACTGCTCGCAGCTCAGTAGGGTATTACGAGTGGGACGAAACTGGGGTTGCTTGCCACTCGCTATATCCTACCAAGCTGCGGCACACTCCCACTCCTACACTTCTTAAATAGACTTTGTGTCCGACTCTAAATGAGGTCCATTCTCTTTAGCTAACTTTGATCTAATTTCATTAATTTTACTTAATCTTTTAATCTTTATATATTGATTTAATCTTTATCCATAAAGGGACAAATCCAATATCTTTATATTTTATATTATATCTAGCCAAAAGTGCAAAACATGTATTCACGGCAAATAGGAAAAGGAAGACATTTTTGTAATAAAATCTACCTTATCTCCTAAAATAACTAGGTATAAATGTAAGGTGCTGCAAGTAACCCGTTAGAATAAAGCTTGTGCTGCAGCTCTTCAGAGACAGAATCTGAATCTGTCAGAAATACAACATAGCATACCAAAAAAAGAAGAGCGCAAAGCATCAAACAAATTAAAAAGAAACAATTTATTCTTGTAGAGAAATAGGATAAGGCTTAAAACCATAGACCTAGTATCAATATTGTGGAGATAAAAACACTGACCGCTGTGTGGTTAAAAACTTAGGCAAGTCAACCATAAACCAGAATTGATGGCCAAAAAATTGCTGTAATATGGTACCATATAAAAATACTGCCGTAGTCAATGTCCATACATAACTGGAGGAATAGGTGTAAGTAATGGTGTTCTAATCCTCTTAGGGCTTTAGTAATGATGAATAGTGTGTCCCGATATTGTATACACAGATATGTGCAATTAGCACCATTGAATATCAACAGGTACTTAACTTCTCTTCATAAGCCCGTGGATTCCAAATTACCAAGATGCGTCCTGATCCAAAGCCTCCAGTGTGGAAAGAAAGCAGCCTGAAGTGCGCTGTTATCGGCAAGCAATCCAAATCAACCCCGGGGTTGTAAACTGGCCAACACCTAGTTATACTCTGTGAGTATAAATCCTAACGCGTTTCTCGGCGTACCGCCACTTCATCAGAGGTAGATATAATGAGAGGATCCAGCGGCGCTGGTTTAAATACACAAAACTAGTCACATGACTAGTCACATGGAGCCGGTCACATGGTTGTCAGCTGACCACCCGGAGAGGTCCGGCACCTTGATGTTACTCTTTGGAACATAGGAGACCAGATACCTCCGAGACCATCCTAAAATAACTCACTGTACAGCTTTCTAGGGTCTAATTATCATTGTGTTTCCCAGCACTGGAGTAAATTATTATTATTCAAGGGTCTCTGGCAGGGACAGTGGCAGAGAAAACGGCTTGCTCCAGCAAAGTATTTGTTTACATACCTGCATATGGCTGCACTGTAATGATCCAGCTGAAAGGACATTTCTTTACAATGCAGCGCCGCTTTAAATTTAAGCGCTGAAGAGGCTGAACACACCGGAGATGAAGAATCCGTAGATTCATACATTTACCCCCAACTCTGTGGATTTTTAAAGTGATTTTATGTGACCTAATAAATGATATTATGCTATGATTCTAATTTATCTTTATGCGCATGTTTGATTGCTTGAGATTGCAGTGAAGGCAGACGTTGTGATTCCCATCAGGAATTTGATTGATGCGCTGTGTTTCAAGAAACCAGTTTGTAAGCATACACTTATGGGGGGTCCCCTGACGTGGTTATCCATTATCTGGCAACCTTGAACACACTTGGAAGAGGGATTTCTTGGAGATATTTTGAAACCCCAATTCATCTGTTAGGACTTTACTGCTTTATGTGTATTTTACTTTATGTTACAGTTTTCTGTATGATACTGGCATTCCTGTTTGTGTGACCCTTTCAGCGCTGTAAGTTATCATTTTTGCTGTGTATATCTGTTTGGGGAGCAGGTGGTTCCTTCATGATGACTTAGGCTGCTTTTTGGTATACATTAGCGCTCATTCTTGGTTTATTGCTCCACATAAATTATACATTTTAATTGTATTATCCTCAGAAAGTGTGTTTAAATAACTTTTCCATATATTAAATTATTTTTTAACCTGCTTCTCTTTTTAAATATAGATGCTTCTATCCAATCCTTCTTAAATACATATGCCAACATTTCCTTAAATAACTTTAAAGAAAGAGGTTGAGGTTGTAACCAGACTTGTAAAATACATTTTCTGCAACTGCTGAAATAATAAGAAGCAGTTTCTTACCGCCTTTTGTACATTTAAAAGATTTATCCAGAATGCCAAGGACTGCCCATTCGGGTGATAAAGGTACACAGTTCACTAACTCTTCTATACTGTATTCTTTAATTTGAATCCAAAAATGTTTTATATATAGACAGTCCCATAAATAGTGAAAGAAAGAAACCTCAGATTTATTACATTTTAGACAGTTGAATCCCTACTAATCTCTATATTATGTTATCTTTTTGGGTGATAAATATCCCCTATAAAAAAGTTTACAAAACATTTCACAATATGTGCTTGCCATTAAAGTGTGATTAGAGTATATAAATGTCTCTTGAATAGTAGAAAGGTGTACCCGTGGAAAGTGAATTAACCATTTAGACATTTTTGTTTCTTTATTATTATTATTAGTAGTAGTAGTAGTAGTAGTATTATAGTGAGGTATACATAAAAGTTTATAATTTTTTGATAGAACCTTATGCATAGATTTATGATTGCCTAGTGCAGAATCAAAAGGATTATCAGAATCTCCCAAAGAAAGTTTAGAAACCACTGAAATCACATAGTGTTGTACCTAAAGTATTGCTAAAGTAGGAAAACTTATAAAATCAAATTTAGAACAAATCTCAGAAAAGGTTAGCATTCTTTTATCTATTAGATAGACAACATCTCATACCATATCAATATCCAGACTCGAAATGGACTAGAGACTTTAGATAGATCTATCTATTTCTGGGTTGTCTATAGCATTGCAATTTCCCCATATCATCAAATTATGTGTTGTATTTTGCATCAAAATTTGTGTAATTTTTAAATAAAATGCTCTCTTAGGAGTATTAGTGCATATATGTTAAATATAGTAAACTTTTCTCTATTTATACTTAAGTCTATCAGTACATATCATCATCAGAATTTATTTATATTTATATAGCGCCACTAATTCCGCAGCGCTGTACAGAGAACTTAGCCACATCAGTCCCTGCCTCAGTGAGGCTTACAGTCTAAATTCCCTAACACACACACAGACTAGGGTCAATTTTTTGTTAGCAGCCAATTATTATTATTATTATTAATTTTTATTTATAGGGCGCCACTAGGTATCCGTAGCGCCGTACAGGGACAGACAGAAACACGATACAGGGTGAGACAGCACGGTACAGTTAACAAAAAGCACAGTAACTCAGAAGCTCAATGTACAGCTAGATGAGAGGTGAGAGCCCCAAGCGGGGTAGAGAGAGAAGTAGAAGGGCAGGAGGACCTCATAGAAGAGACAAGGAGCTGGAGAGCAGAGTTAAGGTGGTGGAGAATAGAAGGAGAGGAGGCCCTGCTCGAAGGAGCGTACAATCTAAGGGGAGGGTAGGACGGACAGAGACACAATGATAGGAGGAGGGAATGGGGAGAACGGAGGCTGAGAACGGAGGGGGGGAGAGGAGAATGAAAAGGAGGGAGGTAAGAGGAGGACAGGAGGGAGGGCAGGAGTGGGAGGGGGAGACTGGGAGGAGGGCAATTAGGTGGGGGACTGGAGGGCTTTAAGGAAAAGGTGGGTTTTTAAGGCCCGTTTGAAGCTGGACAAGTTGGGGGAAGTTCTGATGGAGCGGGGCAGCTGGTTCCAGTGGAGGGGGGCAGCGCAGGAGAAGTCTTGGATGCGAGCATGGGAGGAGGTAACCAGGGGGGAAGAGAGGCGGCGGTCATTAGCCGAACGCAGAGGGCAGGATGGAGCGTGAATGGAGATTAGGTTGGAGATGTAGGGAGCAATGGAGTTGGAGAGGGCCTTGAAAGTAAGAGTGAGGAGCTTGAACACGATTCTGTAGGGGATGGGGAGCCAGTGGAGGGATTGGTAGAGGGGGGAGACAGAAGAGGAGCGGCGGGAAAGGAAAATGTTTTTTGGAGTGTGGGAGGAAACCGGAGCATCCAGAGGAAACCTACGCAAACACAGGGAGAACATGTAAACTCCTCACAGATGGTCGGGAATTGAACTCATGACCCCAGTGCTGTAAGGCAAAAGTGCTAACCACTTAGCCACTGTGCTGCCCATATTTCTACATATCTCCCCTCAACATCCTCAATAACCTCACCTTTCACATATTGCATCTGTTTCACAAGCAAAATTGAAAACCCCCATTTTTTACTCGTAAATGGGGCTGATATACATTCCTGAATCCAAATACTATTCACATAAGAGTTTTGAGAAGCTTTCCAGTCGTCTCCTGAAGCAGGACAACATCTGAACAGGAGAATTAAGTCCTGCCACATTCCATGAAAGAATCCTCATATGAGAAGATATAGAGCTTGATGTTGATTTGCAAGTTAAATTAGACCTTATTATCTCCTTTCATTTATTGAAGTATCCTCCATCTCCTTCCATTTTAGCGGCCACATCGGAGTACCAACATCCAAAGGTAAAAAACAGAACTTTACATATGGGTGTAAATTCCATCCTTTTTTGTGATACTGATACAGAAAATCTTGGAATATGAGTATCTTATCATCTCTAACAGTTACAGATCTAGATTTTCTATATGCCACAAAAATATTTTATTTATCTCGAAACTTCAGAAATTTCAATAAAACATGTCTAGGGCGTTTAAAAAAAAAGTGATGGATATTTTCTAATCCTAAGCAATGTCCATGTTCTATTTGTATACTGCTATTGTTTTTAGACATATTCAATGCATGAGTTAGATCCATAGTAAGATACTCAATTAGGTCAGGACCTTTCACTTCTTCCAAAATACCAATAAGCCTCAAATTATTCTGCCTATTGCGGTTTTCAAAATCCTCTACTTTCTCAGTCAGAGACAAAATAGATTTTTGTTGTGTTTCAATTATATTGTGCTTAGATATTATTTTATCTTCTGTATCACTCACCCTCTGTTCTGCTTTAGAAATACGTTTAGTGTTAATTTCAAGATGTTCAATCACAGTTTTGATAGATATTTGAATCAAACCAAGTTTTTAATCAAATAAAGGCATTATAATACGTGATACTTCCTTTGCCATTTCGGTTGCGGAGATACCAGAAATAGGTTCCGATTGAGTACTACTAGAGGTATTAAGTATAGTAGACCTAGTGAAAGAGATGTTCTATATTGTGATGATGACTTATGCACCTGTTTGGATTTGCTTATTTTATTAGAAGAACGCATATTCAAATATTTTGTCATGACCTATATACAAGAAATATTTATAACTGACCTTTATGTATTGTGTTAAATCAAATTTCTATTTGATACACATTAATGGCCTGATTCATTAAGGAAAGTAAAGCAAAAAAATGAATAACTTTTCACCTGGGCAAAACCATGTTGCATTGGAGGGGGAGGTAAATTTAAAACGTGGGCACAGATTTATAGTTGGATAGGGCATGTCCTAGATCAACTTTAAATTTCAGTGTACAAATAAAGCTATCACCAATTTTTGTGCTGAAAAAACAGCCAGTATTTAATAAATAATAAAAATAATAAACTAATTTGCACCCCTTGCATTGTAACATGCTTTTGTCCATGAGAAAATGTACTCAATTTTTTGCCTTGCGTTCCTTAATGAATCAGGCCCTAAGTGCCTAACATATTTACACATTTTCACTTTCAGTATATCACAGCAGGCTTATTCTCTATGGGAACTTCATTAGTTAGAAAAATATATAGCAAACCATAGTAAAGTATTAATTCTCCCAGTTTTTGACTAATTGAAACAAATAAAATGCCCATACCTCTTATTATGAGAGATTACCATTTGGTAATCTAATTCCCTACCTAAAAGTCAAAGATGTAAATTGCAAGTTAGGTATCCAAACATACTGAATATCCTAAAATGTAATTTCTAATCTTCTCAGATCCATCTAAGAGGTTTAAGACTGCATTCATTTATAGATACAATAGAGTATCAGTTTTCATCGACAGGCATAAAAAAATACTTATTTACCACTTTTAACCTTCAAGCTTAACCCATATCTTCTTATCCCACAGCAAGTATGTCTCTTACAGAGATTCCAAAAAAAAGGCTGCAATAATGTTCTCACTTTCTCAAACTTAAAATAAATCAGTGAAGTTCTCAATTTCCTTTGTGGGTTAATGTCCAGTGGTTTCCACATCCATCCAGAGTTTTAAAGATAGCAAATTATTAGATACATATCCAAATACACAGATTTCCCTCAGATGTAATTGTCAGTCTTCTCAATATAAACTGGGTCAACTATAGATCTTTATTTAATCAACCACCAAAACATGTATATTTTCCCATGACTCCTTTAACATCTTCTTTTCCCATAGAAAAAATATTTCCAAAGCCACACATTTAGTGATCATATCTCAGATTCATAGTCTATTAATACAGATGTTCAATTTTCCTTTAATAACAGGTTTATCTTCCTCAGAGACTCTTCCAGGAGAACCAAATTTACTAATGAACCCCCCATTTGGCAATAAGTGTATAACAAATTAGTTTTACTCCTCAGGATTCCAATCGAGACCAAATGTTTACCACATAGCCATTCTCAAATTCCACTAATTCCAAGTTAAATGTTATTGCCATGCTTTTTGGAGAAAAATCAACAAAGACAGGGAGCGCAAATGATATGAACAGACATATACACAAATGTTTATACTCTTTTACGCAGTGATAGTTCCAAGATTGCTTCCCTCACTTTCCCTGTATCTTACCCTACTCCTTGGTAATCTCGTGGGTCCGGAGGTAAAGGAACCAGGTGAATCCTCCCGGGATACTGTCCACACACGTCCCCTGCTTGTTCCGGTGAGCGCGGTGAGCACTGTGTAGACTCCCTCTGACGGCGGTTCCTGTCACTACAGTAAGCTGGATGTGTCAAAAAGCAGACTGATCGACGTGTTTCGTCCGATGTGGACTTTCTCAAGATACTGCTGCACTATACTGCAAGTCTTTTTATCCATGCATCTTTATTCCTTTATTGGTTAAAATTGTTAGATAGCACTAATTAAAAGCTGGGAGTATTTCCACAGGCACACATACTATGTGTCCTTTTACAATCACATTCTACCTTTTAGATGTACATATTATGTTTTTGTACATCCAGGATAAAGGATTATAAGGCACCAAGTTAAAAATTATAAATTAAAAATTAAAAATTAAAAATTAAAAATCAAAAATCATAAAAAATAATATACTGTGTGCACATATATATATATATATGTACATACACACACATATATATATATATATATATATATATATATATATATATATATATATGTAAATATACACATGAATATAGATATCAATGATTGTAAACTGAACATAAAAATGACCATATAATTGAAAGGTCGCCTTTTTCTATAGTGAATTCCTGTTCCAAGCATTCCAGAGGAAAAATAATTAGTCATAAAAATGATCATATAAAATAACTCAACTCAAAGTCCAAATTCAGACCATATGGGGCTCGTGTTTTCATATGGAAAATCCATCTGGTTTCGGACCTTGCGATTTTCTGCACATGGTTTCCCCCTCTCCAATCTGGTCTTATGTGTTCTACTCCTACAAATTTTAGACCCTTCGGGTCTTGACTATGAACTCTAAAAAAATGATCAGAAACACTATGGGTTTTAAGACCCCTTTTGATATTGTAGATGTGTTCTGATATCCTTTGTTTGAGCTTTCTTTTTGTCATCCCTACATACTGGAGTCCACAAGGGCACTCCAACACGTATATGACTCCTTCGGTATTGCACGATATGTGAGTCTTAATTGGAAAGCATTGTGAGTTACTGATGGACTTTACTTCTTTTATACTTCTTGTAGTATTGATGTCAAGTTGTTTACATACATTACAGCCTAGGCAGAAGAAAAATCCCTTTGAAGTGTTATTGCCACTATTTCCTATTTGTGGTGGAATGCAACTTGCCGTAAGGATGGATTTGAGGTTGCTTGCTTTCTTGTATATTATATTGGGTCTTGCTGAAATGATTTTACTACACTCTTCATCCATTTTTAATATGTGCCAATGTTTTTGAATGATAGATCTGAAGACACCTATATTGCTGTTACATTGCGAAATAAATCTAACTTCTTCAATATCAGAGGGAATTTTTTCCTTATATTCCAGTAGACTACACCTGTCAATAGCTTTTACTTCATCTAAAGCTTTATTGACTCTGTTTGCATCATAATTCTGTTCAAGGAATTTTGTTTTGAGTGTCTCACTTTGTACATTGAATGTATCCATATCTGAACAATTCCGTTTTATACGTCTAAATTGGCTGCCTGGAATGTTGTAAATCCATCACCCTAGATGATTACTTGATGGAGGTACAAATTGATCACAGTCCACTTCTTTATGAAAAGTTTTGGTTTTGATTTCTTCATTTTCTATATATATAGTCAAATCTAAAAAAGATATTTGTTGTCTGCTAGTTTCTACCGTAAATTCCATGTTCAATTTATTCCTATTTATATACTGAATAAATTCTTCCAGAAGGGATAAGTCACCCTCCCAAATGAAGAACAGGTCATCTATATACCTTTTCCAAATGATGAGATGTTGCTGGTATGGATTATTCTCCCAGATACAATCATCTTCCCACTTGGATACGAATAGATTAGCGTAACTGGGCGCAAAACGTGTACCCATAGCGGTATCAGTCACTTGATTGAAATAGGATCCATCATACCAGAAATAGTTGTGCTCTAATATGAATTCTATCCCACTCATAATAAAATTGACCTGAGATGTTTCTAGATCTGATTGGGAACATAGGTAATGATGGGTATGTTCACATCCATCAGCATGTCTTATACAAGTGTAAAGTGATTTTACATCGCATGTGACTAAGTGATAAAAATCCTTCCATGAAATTTTGTCTAAAGTTCGCAAGATTGCTGTGGTGTCTTTAAGGTAGCTTCATTGGTTTTCAACTAGATCTTGTAAATAATAGTCGATATATCCAGATAGATTAGCAGTAATGCTATTTATGCCAGATACTATCGGGCGACCAGGGGGGTTACTCTTATCTTTGTGTATTTTCGGCAGAAAATAAGACACTGGTATTCTTGGATGTTCAATACATAGATGGGAATATTCCTTTTTACTTAATATCCCCAAGTGTAACCCCTCCTCCAATAGTTCTTTCAAATCTATCAAATATTTGGAGGTCCGGTCATTTTCAAGTTTCTTGTATGTGTTTTCTTCTGACAAGAGTCTCTCACACTCTCTTGAATACTTGTTGACATCCATAACCACTATGCCCCCTCCCTTATCAGCTGGTTTGATTATTATGTCCTTGTTCTTTTTTAATTGTTCCAGGGCTAGTATTTCACCTTTTGACAAATTATATTTCGATTTAATTTTTTCTGGAAGTGATTCTACATCTCTCTCTACCAACCTCTGAAATGTATCTACATATGAACCTTTCACAAAAGATGGATACAATTTGCTATTAGGTTTAAGGTCTGTATGTTTATACTCAGAAATTTCTTTATTCAGTGCATTCTCTTGAGGTTGTCTCATAAAATATTTTTTGAGACATACCTTCCTCACAAATTTATGCAGATCTAAATACATTTCAAATTTACTTGGTTGGGATTGCGGAGCAAATTTGAGACCTTTTTGCAGAAGAGATGTTTGGTTTTCAGTAAGAGTATGTTGGCTGAGATTGAATATGGAGCTTTTTTTCTCATTAGTAGACGTGGAGGATTTTTTCAATTTCTGGTATTTTCCACCTCTGGTACCTCTCCGAATTTTTTCCTTTTTATTTGGGGGGTGTGGTTTAACCCAGGGTTGATTATTAGATCGTCTGTCCCAAACAGAAGGCCTAAAAAATCTTCTGAATCTCTGGATAGGGTCCTCTTTCTCATGTTGGTGTTCCCCTTTTGAATATTATCCATAAGGGTTTTGGCTGTGTTCCCTAATTGGGTTTTTGCATTGTTCTCCCCTTGTAGAAATGATTTTCTCATAGTACCTTCTCTATGGTCTATGTTCCTCTTTGGAGTGTAGTGGAAATTATTTGCGTTGTAAGGCAAATAAGCTCTTCTCTTATCTTTATTTTTGGGGTTTTTTTTAATTAGCGGTGCTTTATTCCCAATGTTTGTGTTCTTTTTAGGTGCTGTAATTAATGCTTTAGATTTATTTATTATTCTTATCTTAGTGATATCTCCTGTCTCTTTCTCTTTAGCATCTCTTGAAAATTTCTTCTGTTTTCTAGTTATGGTTTCTTGCTCCAATTTATCTATCTTTACATTCGTCAATGCAATAAGATTGTTAAAATCTTCCAATTCTTTAAGAGGTGAAAAATTGGTTTCAATAGTATTAATTTGAGTGTTAATTTGTTCAAGTGTTGCTTTTCTATCTTCAATGATTAATCCTATAAGTTGCTTGGAACAATTATCCAGCAGGGTATTCCATCTTTCAAAAAAAGTACTTGTATTTGGTATAAATGTAGGGTTTTTTGATATCTGCAGACCTCTTGGAATCAAGTTATCTTGTAAATAATGTGTTAGTGTGGTGACATCCCACCACAGCCTAGTTTCTGTCTCACATAGTTTTTCATACTGAATATATTGTGCACAGAAATTGTCTTCAACAATATATTCTTGTGAGACACTCAAAACAAAATTCCTTGAACAGAATTATGATGCAAACAGAGTCAATAAAGCTTTAGATGAAGTAAAAGCTATTGACAGGTGTAGTCTACTGGAATATAAGGAAAACATTCCCTCTGATATTGAAGAAGTTAGATTTATTTCTCAATGTAACAGCAATATAGGTGTCTTCAGATCTATCATTCAAAAACATTGGCACATATTAAAAATGGATGAAGAGTGTAGTAAAATCATTTCAGCAAGACCCAATATAATATACAAGAAAGCAAGCAACCTCAAATCCATCCTTACGGCAAGTTGCATTCCACCACAAATAGGAAATAGTGGCAATAACACTTCAAAGGGATTTTTCTTCTGCCTAGGCTGTAATGTATGTAAACAACTTGACATCAATACTACAAGAAGTATAAAAGAAGTAAAGTCCATCAGTAACTCACAATGCTTTCCAATTAAGACTCACATATCGTGCAATACCGAAGGAGTCATATACGTGCTGGAGTGCCCTTGTGGCCTCCAGTATGTAGGGATGACAAAAAGAAAGCTCAAACAAAGGATATCAGAACACATCTACAATATCAAAAGGGGACTTAAAACCCATAGTGTTTCTGATCATTTTTTCAGAGTTCATAGTCAAGACCCGAAGGGTCTAAAATTTGTAGGAGTAGAACACATAAGACCAGATTGGAGAGGGGGAAACCATGTGCAGAAAATCGCAAGGTCCGAATCCAGATGGATTTTCCATATGAAAACACGAGCCCCATATGGTCTGAATTTGGACTTTGAGTTGAGTCATTTTATATGATCATTTTTATGACTAATTATTTTTCCTCTGGAATGCTTGGAACAGGAATTCACCATAGAAAAACGCGACCTTTCAATTATATGGTCATTTTTATGTTCAGTTTACAATCATTGATATCTATATTCATGTGTATATTTACATATATATATATATATATATATATATATATATATATATATATATATGTGTGTGTGTATGTACATATATATATATATGTGCACACAGTATATTATTTTTTATGATTTTTGATTTTTAATTTTTAATTTTTAATTTTTAATTTATAATTTTTAACTTGGTGCCTTATAATCCTTTATCCTGGATGTACAAAAAGATAGTATGTACATCTAAAAGGTAGAATGTGATTGTAAAAGGACACATAGTATGTGTGCCTGTGGAAATACTCCCAGCTTTTAATTAGTGCTATCTAACAATTTTAACCAATAAAGGAATAAAGATGCATGGATAAAAAGACTTGCAGTATAGTGCAGCAGTATCTTGAGAAAGTCCACATCGGACGAAACGCGTCGATCAGTCTGCTTTTTGACACATCCAGCTTACTCTAGTGACAGGAACCGCCGTCAGAGGGAGTCTACACAGTGCTCACCGCGCTCACCGGAACAAGCAGGGGACGTGTGTGGACAGTATCCCGGGAGGATTCAATTGGTTCCTTTACCTCCGGACCCACAAGATTACCAAGGAGTAGGGTAAGATACAGGGAAAGTGAGGGAAGCAATCTTGGAACTATCACTGCGGAAAAGAGTATAAACATTTGTGTATATGTCTGTTCATATCATTTGCGCTCCCTGTCTTTGTTGATTTTTTACCTTTTTAATATAGGAGCTGCAATACCTCAATATAGAGAGCGCTAACTTGTCAATTTCTATGCTTTTTGGAGAGCCTTATTTGATAGATTATTTGGGCTTACATACTGCTATAATAGAAGAAATTCAGAGCATTTATTGGAACACAACTGTTATAAAATATGAGCCAAGTAGATTTTTCAACAATAGGCTAAGTTTGCATCCACATTTCTGTAAATCAATTGAACCATTGTATCAATATGTATTTGGGAAGTTTTGTGAATGCTCATTGAATTCAAGTGTGCATTTTCTTTTAAACACTGACCCCAAATCCCCTTGCAGCAGTTACATTAGGGTGGGCTTCTGGGAGGCTCCTATGTGAGAACAGTGTAACATTAAACATACCAGTTAAGGAAATGTATAGGGAGTGTAGGAGATGTGTCTTCCCTCGGGAGCATACAGAGGAAGAGCTACGAGTGCAAACTCCAGTGATGAAGAAGTTGAAGATGTTGACCAAAGCCGTATTGTCCCTGAACCTGTTGCTTTATCTGCCTATCCAGAAGAAGAGGAGTTCCAGCACTGCACACTGAGGTCCGCCATTTACTAAGGCAGAAAACAAAGTTTTCGTTTCACAGGTACCAATTTGTCATTATTAACACCCATGTTATACTTTTTTCCCAAAATTACTGTTTTCCTTATTAAAAGCATACTTGAAATAGCCTTATTAAAAGTTACCTTTGTAGACATGCAATGATAGCTATCATCTCATGACCATGTATTTTCAAGGCCATTAAACGTTGATCTCTCTATTAAATTTTTCACTCCATTGTGTAGACACTTTTCTTTTCATTGTATTTGGCGAATTTTTTGTATTTTACCAAGGTGGCACACTTGTTTTTACTGGTTATTTATGTTTAAATATAAGTGGTGAACTAATGTGATAGTCTTTTAGCTTTTTTCACTATATCAACCAATTAAAATTATAATGAAATGTGATGGATTGAATTAAAAAAAGTTATGTTGATTTCTAAATGTATTCTCATCTACATATTAGTTGTGTGTATAATATTCATATTTGCTCATTTAAGGTATTGATAAGAACAACAGGTAGGCTCTCATTGAGTTAAATAATACTAGCCCTATTATCGAGTGTGTCCGAATCAATTGCGATGTGATAAGAATCATGTATAGTGATAGATGTTGTCAGAAACCTATTGGGTGTTAATTATCAGTATTCTTCAAATACTGGTCAAAAAATTGTTAAGGAGGAGGAAAGGTATGTCTCTTACTAACAATTCCCAATATTAGATCTTACTGTAGGGATACTGTTGTATAAATAAAAATAAAAATGTATTGGGTATTGTAAACAAGACAAGCATAATAAATATTTAGAGCAACATAAATATCATATTCATGTACCATAAAAAAACTCAATCTTAAAATTATGCGTAATATTAAAAACCTTAAAAGATTAAATAAAATAAATAAATAAATATATAACCTTGTGGTCCACAATCCAAAATTCCAACAGCTAGTCTTCACAAATAGATAAATGTATAAAATTACCATATAGAAATATGAGGACGTCTAACTTCAGAGAGTCCCAACTATACCACACTACAATCCTTGAAATATGCTGAAGGATTTAACAAGTGTACAGGTATAACACGATATATGGAGATGCAAGCAGTAAATGCCCCTTAGGGAGCTAATGAGGAGTGACGGCAGATGTAATATACTTGTGATAAAATTGATGTTCACAAAGTTTTTGATGTGAAAGTAGCGTGGTAAAACCGAATAAATACTTGCTGATGTTGGTCATGAGGCACTTGTCTGGGTACCCATTGAAGATCAGCTGCTGCAGTGTGTACTTGGTTGAAGAAGCCTGCGTGCGTTCCACAGTGGAACACACGTGCTGGACCAGATATCCTCAATAAGTGGGCATGGCTCACTCATTTAAGGTAATGCAAGTTTATGACCAGATCCTAGTTCCAATGTGTCTCAGAATAAGCCACTATATGAGGATGAAGATATGGAAATCAATTTCCAAAGTGGTTACAGCGGTACATGGCACCCTCAAGGAGTGAGGAGACATATTAGAAGAGATTCCAGGACTACAGGAAGAGTACCAAGGAGAAGATAGCCAAGACAGCAAGATTGTTCGGCCGTAAGAAGCGACCCAAGATCCAATTGAAGAGATAGCAGGAGAAGCTGAGATATCATCTGAACACATCTGACGAAGATACATCGCCTGTCTAAACCCAGAAAGGACTTTCCAAGTCTCATAGTAAGGTTTAAAATTATTTATGTGTTCATATAATACACCCGGGATCATTTAAAAAAATCACATTCTTGCTTCTACTTTCCAAAACTGTTGCTTTACCTGTCTCCAAGGTGTTTTTTTTGTTGTTGTCTGTTTCTCAATAATTTTTCTCTCCCAGCAGGATCTCTGGCTATCTTCAGCTCTGTGTTCAAAATCTATCAAGAACACCAGTCTTTTCCTCACCCCTCCTGTGGATTGAAGGTCCAGCCTGATTGATACCTAAGCCGGGTAAGTGTCTCTTTATGCCACTTCATGCTTCTCATACCCAAAACTGTTGCTTTTCCTGTCTCCAGGGTGTTTTTTATTTTCTATGTATTTAAAAAAAATCATCATTCCTGATAAAAACTAATCATCTTTTACTCCTTGTTACAGATTATAAGGAACCACATTAAATGATCCAGCATCCTATATGCAATTCTGAAATAATGTCATTAAGACTGTATTAAATGGACATTCCGTCAACAGCATTTCTTGAAGCAACATTGACACTATACTGAACAGACATTTCAACAATAGCATTTCTTGGAGCAACATTGATGGAGTCATGTGTGAACTAAAAATAATTTTGAATGAACTAAGTTACTTTTTAAAAATGTATTACCTTTGTACAGTAAGTGCCTCCACAAATGTTTGTAGTGTACATTTTAAACTACATGGCAATTAAAACTAAACTTGAACTTAGCTGGAACAATATACAGACTTAATGAGTATATATTTTGGTAAGTAACAAAAATTTTGTTTCCCATTAATATAATTTAAATATTTACATATGAAAGAAATCTCTTCATGTAATTTGAGCAATAATCACAATTATTAATGCACTGCTATGCATTTCTAAACAATGAATTGACAATAAAAAATATTAAATTATACCTTTGTGTCAATAAAATTTATTTGAAAGGTCTCAGTTGACATTCAGTTAATGATCAAAGTTAAATAATTGACTCAATTAATTTTTCAGATTTGATAACAAAACAAACATTTATAAATTAATAAGAATATTTTTTTTAAGAATCTAATTTGATTTAACATGAATCTTACACAAAAAAATACACCGTTTTTGTTAACTGTTAAAAACTCTTACATGTTCTGTTATTGAAATTACTTAATCAAGATATATCAGCTCATGTAGATATATACTTTTATACTGCACTTTGACACCAGTCTGCATGTTTGAAGGCAGATCATTTTGATTACAAACTGTGGCAAGAGCCCGCTACTGCTGAAGCACACACTAACAACTTCTTCCTTTTTATGTAGTTTTATTGTCAGGATGGTAAATGTTTTGACACCGTACAGATTTCACAGCAATACTTGGCGACCCTAAACGCTAGCTAGACATAGCTCAGCTCTCTCAAGACCAGCCAGCTTACCCAGCGTTGATCTCCCTGCACAAATGATATAAACAAGCTCTTATACCTGATACTCCTCCCCCAGCCTTAGCTTGATGGACAGGTGACACACCCACCTTCTCTTTAAAAGGAAACGCCCATCACTGGCTCTGTAATTCAAACAGACACACCCTGTCTGTTTGCTGAGAGGAAGGATTTCTAGTCATGTAAGTTAAACCAAATTTAAACTATTGCTTTTCATAAATAGGTCTTTATTTTCAATCTAGGTGAATTACTGCACAAATGTTTTACTCTACTTCCCTGCTTTCTCTGCATATTGCCAGCTAAATGCCTCCTTTTGTTACATATCCCTCCCCCTAGCGTCTCCAAGTAGGGGGATGCAGACTTCGCGAGGAGCGCATATTTTCGTGACAACGCATCTGCATTTTTGTGTAGAATCCCAGGTCTATGTTCTACTGAGAACTTGAAAGGTTGCAGTGCCAAGAACCAGCGGGTTACCTTGGCATTTACCTCCCGGTTGTTCTGCATCCATCTCAATGGTGCATGGTCTGTTATTAAGGTGAACTCTCTGCCTAGGAGATAATAGCACAGAGCTTCTGTAGCCCATTTTATGGCAAGACATTCTTTCTCCACAGTGGCATATTTTTGTTATCTTGGAAGCAACTTACGGCTTAGGTACAGGACAGGATTTTCTACTCCATTCTTCTCCTGTGACAGGACTGCATCTTAGCCAACACCAGAAGCATCAGATTGGAGGAAGAACCTCCGGGAAAAATCCGGTGCTTGTAGAACTGGGGAGGAACAAAGAGCTAACCGAAGATCAGACCAGGCGGTTTCTGCAGAGTCAGACCAGGTTAATCTATCTGGACAACTTTTTTTTAAACATGTCCATTAGCTGAGCAGCTCTAGTGGCGAAGTGGCTTACAAACCGCCTGTAGTAACCTACTGAGTCTAAAAAGGTTCTTAACTGTGACTTTTTCTCTGGTCTTGCCCAATTTTTGACTGCCTCCACTTTGTCTAGCTGGGGTTTGACATGCCCTCGACCAACAACGTACCCCAAATATTTGGCCTCTCTCATGGCTATGCCACATTTCTCTGGGTTAGCTGTTAACCCTGCTGACCTTAATGAAGCTAAGACCGCCTCAACTTTGGCTAAATGTGATTCCCAGTCTGGGGTATAAATCACTATATCGTCCAGGTAAGCGGCTGCATAAGCTGAGTGAGGTCGTAGCAATTTGTTCATGGCCCTTTGGAAGGTGGCAGGTGCCTTTGTTAGATCAAGGGTTGTCAAATAATTGCTACCAGCAAGATTTTCCACTAGTTCATCCACACGTGGCATTGGATAGACATCAAACTGCGACATACTGTTTAGGTGCCTAAAGTCATTGCAGAACCTAATTGTCCCATTGGGTTTCGGGACAAGCACAATGGGACTATTCCACTCACTAGTGGACTCTTCAATCACATCTAACTGGAGCATCTTCTTGACCTCCTTTCTCACGTCCACCCGTCTGGCTTCTGGAATACGATATGGCTTCTGCTTTACAATGACTCCTGGCGCAATGACAATGTCGTGTTCGATTAAGGTATTGCGCCCAGGAATGGAAGAGAAGACATCCCTGTTCCGGCGAATCATTTCTTCAGTCTGTTGTCTCTGCTGAACAGACAAAGCTGGCTCTATGGGCACTTCAGACTTTTCAATGGCAGTACTCACGACCTGAGGAGAGGTTTCCTCATCATGCCAAGGTTTAAGGAGGTTAACATGATATATTTGCTCCTCCCTTCTCCTACCTAACTAGCGGACTCTGTAATTGACAGGACCGACAGCCTCTAGAATTTCATATGGACCCTGCCAATGTGCGAAAAGTTTGCTTTCCTGGGTGGGAACCAGGACTAGGACCTTGTCCCCAGGCTTGAAAGATCGAACAACAGCACTTTTATCATAACTTTTCCTCTGTTGTTCCTGAGCCTCTTTTACATGTTGCTGCACAATGGGCCCTATATTTCCTAGCCTTTCATACATTTGGGACACAAATTGTACCAGATTTGGCTCCCTGGGACCTTGCTGCTCCCACCCTTCTTTTAACATATCCAAGATACCCCTGGGCTGTCTCCCAAACAATAGCCCAAAGGGACTAAACCCTGTTGAAGCTTGAGGTACCTCACGGATGGCAAACATTAAATTGGGAATAAGAGTGTCCCAATCTTTTTTCTCTTGAGCCACTGCTTTCCTGAGCATGTGCTGTAATGTGCGGTTAAAGCGTTCCACCAAGCCATCTGTTTGTGGATGGTATACAGAGGTGTGAAGCGCCGTAACCCCTAGCAACTGGCACATGTCCTTCATCAGTTTAGACATGAATGGAGTACCCTGATCTGTGAGAATTTCTTTGGGTATTCCCAAGCGTGTAAACATCAAAACAAGTTCTCTAGCTATGGTGCTGGACTTTATGTTAGGGGAATTGCCCCCGGATGCAGTGATCTATCGCCAGAACTTCAATAATCCGAGAAGGCGAATTCTCCTCAGGCTGCAGCCATTTCTTTAAAATTTTAGAAAGCTCAGCCACTTGCGCTCTGACTGGTTTTTCTTTAACATAGCGCCATTGGTGATAGCGCTGGGCTCGGCCTGGCCTGGAAACTTCAATGCGAGCCAATATCTCAGACTTTAGGCACAGATAGTCAGAGGCCTGTTCCTCATCTAGATCCACATAAGCTCGCTGAGCTTCACCAGTCAGATATGGCGCCAGCCTCTCAGCCCGATCTTTAGGAGGCCATTTTGCCCTTTTTGCAAGTCTCTCAAAGGACACCAGATATGCTTCTATGTCATCACCTGGCGACATTTTCTGGAGAACAGGACCAAGTGGTTCATTTCTGTCATGTCTCACCTGGCTTAACTCTTCTCTTAAGAGCCTTGTGTTTTCCACATGTGCCTCGGCAACTCGTAGCATCTGAGCTTGCTGCTGTTGCTGCGCAGCGGCCACATTCACGAGGGTTCTCAGTACTTCCTCCATGTTGATGTCTGCGCGGGTTGAGTAGCGGAAACTTGCTTCCCGGAGTATCCCACTCCTGACACCACTTGTGGCAAGAGTCGCTACTGCTGAAGAACACGCGAACAACTTCTTCCTTTTTATGTAGTTTTATTGTCAGGATGGTAAATGTTTTGACACCGTACAGATTTCACAGCAATACTTGGAGACCCTAAACGCTAGCTAGACATAGCTCAGCTCTCTCAAGACCAGCCAGCTTATCCAGCGTTGATCTCCCTGCACAAATGATATAAACAAGCTTTTATACCTGATACTCCTCCCCCAGCCTTGGCTTGATGGACAGGTGACACACCCACCTTCTCTTTAAAAGGAAACGCCCATCACTGGCTCTGTAATTCAAACAGACACACCCTGTCTGTTTGCTGAGAGGAAGGATTTTAAGTCATGTAAGTTAAACCAAATTTAAACTATTGCTTTTCATACATAGGTCTTTACATTCAATCTAGGTGCATTACTGCACAAATGTTTTACTCCACTTCCCTGCTTTCTCTGCATATTGCCAGCTAAATGCCTCCTTTTGTTACAAAACAATCACCTGTCAACTTTGCTTATCAAACTAACAGCTAATTAACTGATACATGTTAGTTTATGCATGTCACAAACAACAGTTTACATGCATTTGAAAAAGTTGCTACCATAATTTTGCTGGGTGAACTGTTGGTTTGGAAGTCAAACTGCACAATAAAAAAAGATTGTTAAGATATGCATTGAAACAGCAGTGAAATATGTTAATTTGAAATGTAATGAATAATTATTTCACAGAAAAGTTAGTTTGTATTTTCAATATCCTTACATCAAAGATGGAAGAGGCTTATATAGTTAATCAATTTAAACAGTATTGCCAGAGACATGAAAAATATCCTTACTAAGTACTAACCATGTTATATAGCTTTAGTTCCCTTTAGGATAAAAATGTCCTGTCTATATTGTGAAAAGGATTATATTATTTAATAACATTAATATTCCAATTTTCGTACAGTATATCTAAGAACAAGTGTGCTGTAACTATAAATTAAATAGAAAGGTACAATCTATTTTACATTCACAGCTGTTTTGTATACATTAAAAATTAACCAACATTTTCAATCCTAATAATAATTAAACAATGGCTGCAAAGCATTGTTCAGAAACGTTTTGAACTTATATTAATTAGACAATCTTAATTAGTTACAAAGAATAATTTTTAAATTCTAATTATCATCAATGTTTCAAGCCTATAAGTTTTAATTTAGATTTAACAAATAATTTTAAATGTGTTTGATTGCATCTTAGAGATGTGTACTTACAATCCATACAGTTTGTATATTAACAAATGTTTGTTTCATGCCTATTTAATAAAGTCGTCTCCAAGACTGCTGACCTAACACTATAGCCTGACTGAAAAAATGTACACCTAATCTAACACAATTTGGTATAAGTACTCTGAAGCCAGATAGTTGAAATATCTTAGACTATGTAAATAAGATTTGATTGAACACACTGTAAACAATACTCACTTAAGCTAGGTACACACTGCACGGTTTTCGTCCAATAATCGGCTAAATCAGCCGACATACGACCGCTCGTTCAAAAGTCGGGTCAGTGTGTGCAGTGACATGATGGTCGAAAGTCTGCCCAAATGGACGATTGTCTCCTCATTTGATTGGTCGTACCGTTTAATATTTTCATTCCAATCTCGTTTCCGTTGTGTAGTGTGTATAAACTTCCGACCGATCCACAACAGTGAGTACGAAATTACAGTCATTGCTCACGACAACATGGCTGTAAGAAGTCGCTAAAGGGACGTCCGCTCTTCCCTTTATCGTCCTAAACAAGGCTAGTGTGTATGCAGTCCATGGACCGAGCGATCGGAACATCGATCGCATGTAAAATCGTGTAGTGGTACCTCTGATGACGTCATTTATGAATGATGAAATGCGTCAGGTGTTAATAAGGATCAACAAGCACGCTTTGATACTTTTGCTCAATTATCACATCTTGTATTCTGCTCTGGAGCAATTTAATGCAGTAAGCAGACTGCTCACCACGAGAGGCGAATATGCGGGACTGCAGTGTGAGTGAATTTTAATCGGAGGAATATTAAGCCTTGTTTCTATCATAGCTCACATGGTGGGTCTGAAGATCATCGGAGCTCTCACTGCTTACACATACAGCGGAGAGTTGGGAGGTCTCGTGGAGTGAGATCTGCAGCGCTGCCAGAGATCACAGCTCAAGACGGAGCAGACACTACATTTAGAACATTTACGCTGGACAAGTGTCTTTTCATTACCAACGGAAGAGAACTATGGTATTTAACCATACATTTGCATTGGTAACAATTGCTTATTAGACCGGGTTTCTGATGATTTGTTTTCTGTCTATCTCGTGTAGTGAGATTTGCAGCGTTGCTGGATACTACAGCTCATGATGGAGCAGACAATTTAGTTAGAATATTCATGCTGGATAAGTGTCTTTTCATTACCAACGGAAGAGAACTATGGTATTTAACTGTCACGAATCAATGTAGAAATACAGCTAAGGAGCCATGAATAAGGTGAAACACATACAAGTTTATTGCTGAAGAGACTGAACAGATGATGTAATAATGGTCTTGTAGAAATTACCAGGTATACACAGTTGCAGGTAAACGGGAGGTGTGGAAAGATTCCAGGCAGCAAACACAGGGAGATGCAGAGGTAAGTACCAGGTTCACAGATGAAAACAGGTCAGCAGAATGTATGTTGAAATCCCAATGCAGCATAATCACAGGAGCAAAGCAGGAGGAAGAAACCACAGGGTGTAACATCAATAACCAGCCATGTGTGCTGGGAGTGACAGGTATATAAAAGGGAAATGAGAACACACCCAGGTGCATGGGATAATTGGAGAATGGGTTAACCCCTAATGCAACATGAAAGGCACAATAGCAGCACCTCTGGTAAACAGAGGTACTGCTGCAATAATAATAAGGACAAAAGACAGGAGCTGCCAGGCAAAGCAGCATGTAATGCATAAGCTACAGGCAGATCCTGACATTAACCACGCATTTGCATTGTTATAATTTGCTTATTATACCGGGTTTTTGGTGATTTGATATCTATCTATGAAATAACACTCCGTGGTATTAAATTATATTATTTACACACTGAGCAGTGAGGAGGATTTCTCAAATCTATAAACCATCCAAGGATTTATGAATTGAATATCTATTCTCTATCAAGATTGATACAATTTTTCAACAGTGGATAATTTCATATTGCGATTACATTTTAAGGATCGCTAGATGATCAGACCACTGAGCAATGTGTTTATAGAGTTATCTTATTACGACTGAACGAGTTTGGAGCATTATAATTCATTATCTGTTTTTCTTGAACTGGAGCAGAAGTATTATTATCAGTGCACTGATATGTTTTTCTAACATTTTATATTTGTTGTTTTATATTGATTGCAATAAATGTTAATACATATTTTACTCATTATTGTGAATTCAATTATCAATTGGGTTTATTGACATGGACTGCTAACTCAGCGCTGATTTCAGTCCTTTATAGACTACGACAAGAGCCCTACTGGAAAAAGTAACTGCAAATATCCCGACGACACCTCCACGAAGAAATGAAAAATCAAGAGAAACAGCCTTACAGACTTGCATAAGGCAGAGAGAAAATTTGGACCTCATGATTTATTTGAGAGGCATAGCCTAAAATTTTCATATTGGCAGTACTTGAACTATACTCTCTTCAGGATCAATTAAGTTTATGTGGAAAATACATTTTTCTACAAATATCGTGACAATTTTTTTTAAATTGGTTACAGATGAATAGCTTCCATCCTTTGAACTCAAGGTGAGTGTTTGCTTGGAATAATGTCTGCAATTGGACACTGCTAACCCCTGCGCTACCATGTCAAGCCCCAATGTAATTTTATTTTTTGTTGTTCTGGTTTGACCAGGAAAACATGTGGCTGATGTTAACCCCAGCACTACCATATCAAACTCCATTTCTTTTTCACATTAGGATTAAAGACACATTTGTATGCTGAGATTAAGAGGGTGCTGAATAGAATGGACTTCTGGACACACAGAAATATACAAAATTAGATAAATTTCAGACATACCGTGGATGGCAAGTATTTAAATACATAATTTTTTTTTTTTATAATTTTTAATAAATTTGTTTTTAATTTATTATTGCAGATTATAAATGCAAGAAGGATATTTGGAACCAGTGATTGCCAGCTGTAAGGTAAAGATGGGAGAAGAGAAATATCCAAATAGATTAGCCTTAATTTGAATAAAGCTATGGAAAATATCTATATGTTACTTTTTGTAACAAGTTGTTATTAGTTTAGTTTTTAAATAAAAAATGTATTACAAATTTTAAGGACAATTCTACATTCTAATATGTAAGATTTTCATGACTACATATTTTATAAGTACTTGCTAATGACTAGTGACTACAAAAAAAGTAAAAATGTAAAATATTATTTCTAAAGAAAACAGATGAAAATATGTCATCATGGCATAACACAGGGCACATCACAGGAATCCAAAAATAGAACTGGCATATTTTGGAGTTATGGAATAGGGCCTTACATTTCCAAGAAAATGTAAGTGTTTATCATTCATAACTAACTAGCTGAAGTACCTGCCATTACACTGGATTGCATTTTTAAGTTATCATCTTCCTTATTAGTCATAACAAAGAATTTTAAAAACACAATTGAACGTCGCACTACATGGATTTAATATTGATATGAATGCATTGTACATTTCATTCATTTAATAAAGCATTTTTATACTTTCAACTATTGACTCATAATAAATAGACAATTACATTTATGTGTTTAGTGGCTATATTCTAGGTGTATGTCCATGATTTTATATAATACATTATAGTGTGTACAACATTAACTTAAAGAAAACATATATGTATGCAGTCTTAGACAAGGAACAAGGGTAGTGATATGTATATAATTCATTACAGGCAAGAAGGTGAGCTTTAAGTTTAAAACAATTAGGTATATGCCTGTCCATAAGGTAATTAATATATAACAAAAGCATTTGTATTGCTTTTAACTAATATTGATGACAATAAATAGCTTAAAACACTGGTAATATATCTAAAAACATTTCACAAAACTAAAATATAAAAATATTTTGGAAAGATATCATGGTAAAATCACACAAAAATACACAATTGGTGTTCACAATTAATGCAAAAATTAGAGACGTTCACTTGATTGAGGTTTTAAGATATAAACAGGAATGAATAAATAACCAAATAATAAATTTTGGATGTTTTACTTGATAATCTATGTTTTATTATTTAAAAAAGAATAAAGAGCCTGTGATTTTGAATATTTTAAAGATTGATTGCACTCTTGCCTTTATAATTACACAGTTTTATTATTGTCGGGAAATAATCCTTGTCAGAATTTATTCTGTCAGTATGAATTTTTAGCTTGGTGAAATGTAAACTATGACAGGGAATTAATGGGTGGCTATGTGTATCATTGATAATAGATAGATGCGAGATAGATAGATGTATAGATATGAGATAGATAGAAAGATAAAAAGATAGAGAGGTAGAGAGATAGATAGGTACATGGATATATACGAGAGAGATGGATGTAAGACAGATCGATGGATATGTGAGAAATAGAAATAAGTATAGATAGATTGATAGAATACAGTAATGGATGCAAAATCGGACAAACACTAATGATATGGATAAAGTTTGAAAGAAGAATTAGGCTGAATAAAATATAAGGAATAATAAGAGGAACATTTATAAAGTAGGATTATATGTATGAAGCAATTAAAGTATAATTAAAGGTAGATGTACAGAAGTAGAAATACAGTGAAAAATGGAAGAAATCAATACTGAATAATTATGAAAATGGAAGATTGGGAACAGAGAAGAGAAAAGTTCTCAATATCCAAATATTTTTTTTGCACCTCTGATGAAGTTATGTCTAGTAATGAAACACGTTAGGGTATTGAATGGATATTGAGAACTGACCCTATTGAGCTGATTTCTATTTGGATTCTACCTTCTTTTTTTTTTATATTTATTTTCAGCAACAACACGAGGTGTTATGATACAGAAAAGAAGAGGGGAACATTAATGTTGTACATATAATAATAGTACATATCAGAAGAATGTCAATGAAACAGCATAATATACATAAGCATTTGAAAACATCCATAACGGTTATAACATAGGAATTCCTAAAGGCAATAAATGCTTATGCTCTGAAGTCCTAAAAAAGCCTATTACTTAGGCTCTCCAGCACCTACATGTTGTTGAAATTTTGTATTTTTTACTTAAAAAGGGAGGGAGTTAGGTAAAAAGGGTGAGGAAGAATGGGGCCCAGGCAAGGGGATGGAGGGGGAAGCCTAATCTCCCTTAAGAGAAGGGGAAGGGAAAGAAAGAAGAAAGAGAGAAAGGAAAAAGAAAAAAGGAAATGATCAGCTGGGGAGGGACGAGGCCTGTACAGACCCTCTCCGGGTGAAGAGAAGAAAAGGAAAGAAAAAGAAGAAAGGAGTACAGATTCACTGAGTTCCAGGAGGTGAGGATTGATAAAAAATATACCAGGAATCCCATACCTTGTGAAATTTCTCAATCCTGGATTCTACCTTCTTTTTAATTGGTAGGCATTGCTGATGTTCCAAATGGTGCACTACAACATGTGAGCCTCCTGTAAACCACAACATATTTATTGAGAGGGACTGAAGAGTCCTGGAGAGGCTTGCGTGCTTGTGCACATTGATGGCTCAATAACAGCAGCACAATTCACTACCCACGCCAGATATAATTTATTCATCCACACTCAGCTGGTACTACAATAGTCAGGGAACATCGACCAATGGGTCTTTCCCGAGGGTCCGGCCATTACAGCTGTTCTATGTGAAGATTTCTGTCTACTCCTAATGATTGGAGGTTCTGTCATTAATTGGTTGCTGGCTTTGTGGGACCTGTGAGTAGGTTATTTCCTTGGATTTTCCACTACACAGTGTTTACAGTGTTTACTATCACCTATCACTCTTTACATGCTTGTGGAATGAATATTGACTTTATCTTTAGGAGTCTCCATACTTCTCAAAGCATTTGATTATAGTTATTACTTTCTAAAACATACTATCAGCTTGAGAATAAACTAATGACTGCTCCTTTAAAAAGGATTTTGAACTGAACTATATGAACATAAAGTCTGTGACATTTTGATTTGATTTCAGTAGTTAGTTTGCTGTATATTCATAAAAATGAATGCTGTTTGCTCAATCAGTTTTTTTTCAGCAACTAATGATTATATTGATCTGTGGACAGTTTACAGAATACCTATAAGCCACAATTATTTTTGGCATAATGTCAGCAATGGAGTTTTTACTATAATAGGGTCTATCCATATTTAGTATTGTATCTTGTTTGTTTTATACTAATTGTTTATTATTGTGTAGATATATATATATATATATATATATATATATATATATATATATATATATATATATATATATATGTTTATGTTATGTTTTGGAGGTTATTAAATTATATGTCTATTTATTTGGGGCAGCACGGTAGCTTAGTGGCTAGCACTTCTGCCTCACAGAACTGGGGTCATGAGTTCGATTCCCGACCATCTGTGTAGAGTTTGTATATTCTCCTTGTGTTTGCGTGGGTTTTTCCGAGTGCTCCCACATTCCAAACACATACTAGTAGGTTAATTGGCTGCTATCAAATTGACCCTAGTCTCTCTCTCTGTGTGTGTATTGTCGAAGTCAGCAAATTGGATAAAGTCATTTCAATTAAAGTCTAGCAAACTTGGTTGTCTTTGTCTGAAAAGATGCGTACGGTACGCTATGTCGTACAAGGGCACGCTACGGCGTGAAAGGGCGTACGCATCCACTACACGTGGCAGCAACAGTAATTGGTCTTTTACCATACATTTGCACAAACACGCATACTTATAAAATAGTACACATTATTGGTAGTTGCAACACATAGTCAGTTATGTCGAAATATAGTAGTATTTATATGTTATATCAGAGTTACATGCATATTAGTGAAATACACAGAACGGGTTAAAGGAATAACATCATGAGTGGTATCATAATGAACCTTGTTACATATCCTACTGTTTGGTGCGCTCTGCGAGGGAATCGCAGAGTGCATACGCAAGTTATGAATGATAGGGAATTATGAACTACTTAAGAGTAAGGAATTCTGGCGGGAAGAGCAGAGCATACCCCCTGCAGAGATGACCCCCTCCTTTGGATTCCTTAGGATGAACCAGCCAATGATTGACGACCCCTTGGACATTCCTGAGACCCGGACCAATAGATGCAAGCCATACCATCTTCATTGTATTACTGTACTTGATTGTGTATATAAGCAGCAGCTTGTGATCCAGAGTGCAGACTTCTTGTCCCCAGACTTCAGGATTGAATGACTGCACTGGATCCAGAGCGCCTGCGTTAAGTAACGGCTGTATTTACTATTACATCGCTTGAGCATATTTTTTTTCCACTTATTGCGAATAAATCTTTGTGCGTTGGAAACACAAATCGAGGTTCGACAATCGTTATTGGTTAGCGACAATACGCACATTACAATTTGGGGGCTCGTGAGCTTTGGAGGTTTCGTTGCCGATGATACGCAAGACCAACGGATTTCGGTTCCTCAACAAAGGGTGGAGACGCGTCATAAACGGGTAAGAACGCATGGTGTTCAAAACCTGAATTTTACTCTGTGTTGCGAAACCGAATGTCCGTTTTGCATTATCTAGGGCACGCTAACTAGAACCTAGGGACAAAAGAGAAAACTGTTTCTTTTTTCTGTCATTGTGCGTTTTAACTGTATTGCATTGTTTAGCGTATGTGTACTTCCTGCTGTGCGTACGCGAACTTCCGGTAAACTTGCCACGTGGTTAAACAATCGTTTTGATAGTTATTATACATGCATAGTATAATTACTTGTGAAAGCCTCTGAGACATTATTACTATTGTTGGGAACTTTTGATTTTCTGCGCAGAAAAGGTGTATAGTGTGTGATGTTGTAACGTAGATACACTGTTTTATTGTTGAGGTGCTCAGTTGCTGTCTGACGAGGCGGATTGCCCAACTGAAGGACGGTATACAGGGCAGGTATACCGAATGCGAAAACTGGGTTTTCGCAAAGCGCTACCAATAGATCGCAAGGTTTGCTAATAATTAGTATTGGTAGGCAGTGCGATCCGGTCGCACCGTTAGTGCGAATTGGTGAAGCAGCTAGGAGGAATTATACTGGAAAGGCAAGTTGATTGTATCGACTTTGCGCTCCCAGCGATAATAAACTCAGCAGATTTTGTGGTTTAGCCAGGGTATCGAGGAGCTGATAGCCCTTGGGGCCCACAGCGATATTTCTGTATTAGGGATCCTCGCCAGGGGCGAGAAAAGCGAGTGAACGCGGCTAAAGGAAATACGTTCACCGAGGATTATAGATCTCTAGCGGTGAGTATAGCAACAGAGTTGAAATTATTAGGTGGAAAGAACAGAGCATTGCGGTGTGTCTGTGTTTCACATTTGGCCGGAAGGAACAGAGCATTGCGGTGTGTCTGTGTTCCGGGTAGAAGGTATATTGTTCAACATGGGTGCTAAGCATACGCTAGAGATGGTCAGTGTACTGCCTAAGGAAGGCCCTATTGGTTCAGCGAGGTTTCTCATGTGTAAGAAGTATGGTGCATATGCAACTGTGTATTGTGACACGTGGGTCGGGATGACCAAAGCTTGTGATAGGCCTTTCCCAACAATAGGGAGTTTTAATGCAGAGGTACTGAATACTGTAAAAGATAAAATATGGTTGATCAAGTCAACGAAAAAGAGAAATAGACATAATGATTGTTTAAAATTGTGGCAAATGGAAGGTAACACGTGGCAGAGCAGCGAATACAAACCGGAAATAGGCGTGGCGAAAAGCGCGCGCAAGGTGGATGTAACCATTGAGAAGCGTGGCGAACTCAGCGCAAGCGCGCCCCCGCCACCTTATGTGGCGGGAGGGGTAAGTACAGCCGTTGTTAAAACTGAAAATAGAAAAATTACTAAGTTGTACCCTGTTTTAAATCAGTTTCAATCAAGTGTATCTGAAAACGAAGATGAACCCACTGTGATTTCGGCCATTGCCCATGCTGTTAATGTACTAGAGGCTCAACGCAAGTATGAGAAAATGGCTGAGATAGGTGAGAGTAGCGTGATCACTAGGAGTGAAAGTGTTCTAAATCTAGGGCCTGTAAATCCTGTAGCGTCCCCTGAAGTTAGTGTACCAGAGGGTGTGTTCCCGGTCCGCACAATATCAGTTCCCAATGGGAAACCAGATAAGGATGGTATAGTTCCTTTAAGAAATGTTACAATGCATTGTCCCTGGACTAGATCAGAATTACGTTCCATTATGACTGAATTCCCAGATCCTAGAAAAGAGTTAGCTAAATGTCAAAAATTTGTTAAAGACTTAGGGAATGCTCATGAACCAACCAGTAAGGATTGGCGGGTAGTGTTGAGGGCGTGTCTTCCTCCCAATACTAACATACAAAAATTTATTGGAGATTGTTTGTTGGAGGAAGATGACACCCTGACTGATGAGATTAACCAACGGAATATAGAACAAATTGTCAAACACTTAGCCATCTGTTTTCCAGTAGTAGTAAATTGGAGTAAGATTTTCACCATCAAACAAAAAGATAGTGAAACTGCCTCAGATTACTTTGCTAGAGCTACAACAGCGATTGCACGATTTACTGGGATATCCAACATAAGTGAGGACCCACATCACAGAGAGGTAGCTGTAGGGGTACTGATGGATGGCCTTAGGGAAAATTTAAAGACGAGAGTACAAACCACATTACCTAATTGGAGAGGCGTCACGGTAGACTCCCTTAGGGAGTCTGCTGTGGAGCATGACAAGAACCTTTTTAAAAAAAGGGAAGAGAAAAGTGATAGGTTAATGACGGTAAGTATACAGGCTCTAGAAGGGGTGCATACACGACCACCAGCATACAACCCATATAACAGGAAACCTAAAGTGATCAGGTGTTTCAACTGTAACGAGGAAGGACATTACGTTAGAGATTGTAATAAAGAAAGACTCAATACACATAAGGGTGGGTCACATAGATATCCTCCAAGAAAGGATTCACATAGACTAGAAGACTCACATCTACCTGCGCATATTACGGCAGCAAATGCTGCGCGGGAAATCACTAGTCAGCGCTAGGGGTCAGGTCATACCTGTAGTCTACAGCCAGTGAGGTTAACTGAGAGTCAGAGTGAAGAACCAACAATGATAGTTGACATAGCTGGCAGGAAACAAACTTTTCTTGTAGATACAGGGGCTGCCCGATCTGTGATAACCTCTCCTTTCAATCTACAGGTGACCAGCAAAACTATTCCAGCTATAGGGGTGACGGGAAAAGTGTTACATTATCCTCTAACTAAACCCGCCGAAGTTACTATCGGGCCTCTGCATACTAAGCATTCGTTTCTCTTGGCTGCAGCGGCTCCTACTAACTTGCTAGGGAGAGACTTGTTATGTAAAATGGGATGTGTCATATACTGTACTTCAGATGGTGTGTTCCTAGATACACCCGAGAGGGTTGCACATGAGGTACAGGACATATTGGACACCCCTCCAAGGTTAATGTTACACTCTCCTGTTATAGAACAAAGTCCATCTCAAGTAAAGGGGATGTTGCTGGAAGTACCAGGTTCCCTATGGACCAGAGATGGACAGGACACTGGACTGATGGCAAACGTAGCCCCTGTCATGGTCAATCTAAAAAGTGGTAGGATAGCTCCAAAAATCCCACAGTATCCATTAAAACCGGAGGTGGAACTAGGGGTATATCCTGTTATTGAGAGGCTGTTACAACAAGGGATTTTAATTCGTACAGCCAGTACAGCAAATAGTCCCATTTTCCCTGTGAAGAAGAGTGGGGGGAGGGGCTATAGATTAGTCCAGGACTTAAGGGGAATTAACAAAGTTGTTGAGAGCCAATTCCCCGTAGTGCCGAATCCAGCTGTCATCCTCATGCAGATTCCACCGTCTGCCAGTCATTTTACTGTCATTGATCTATGTTCTGCTTTCTTTTCAGTCCCTCTTCACCCTGACTGCCAATACCTTTTTGCATTCTCCTACAGGGGAGTGCAATACACATGGACCAGACTACCCCAGGGGTTCATTGACAGCCCCAGTATTTTCTCCCAAGCCTTACATGACTGTTTGCAATCCTTTCAACCCCACAATGGGTCTGTTCTAATTCAATATGTGGACGATTTGTTGTTGTGCTCTGATTCTTTTATGTCATGTTTACATGATACTAAATTGTTGTTGCTTCATCTTTCACAAACAGGGCACAAGGTGGCAAAGGATAAATTACAGCCATGTCAGACTAAGGTCAAATACTTAGGACACTGCCTCACTAAGGGGCTAAGACACCTGACAACCGACAGAATTGAGGCCATACAACACATGACCCTGCCGCAGAGCCAGAAGCAGATTCGTACTTTCTTGGGGATGTGTGGATACTGTAGGTCCTGGATCCCAGGTTTTTCTATTCTGGCATTACCATTGCAGGAGCTAGTCTCTTCCTCAAAACCAGAACGTGTCATACACACAGAAGAGTCGTAGCAAGCGTTCTTTAATCTTAAAGATAGTCTGACAAGAGCACCTGCATTGGGAATACCTGATTATGAAAAGCCTTTTGAGCTATTTTGTACAGAAGCTGATGGCTGTGCAGCAGGTGTCCTCACACAGAAACATGGTGACGCTAGCAGACCGGTAGCATACTACAGTGCACAATTAGACAATGTGGCAAGGTCACTCCCAACATGTCTCAGAAGTGTAGCAGCAACGGCCCTTCTAGTAAGTAAGAGCGAGGATGTAGTATTAGGACATAATTCAACCATCTATACACCCCATGCTGTATCAGCTCTGTTAAATTCAGCCCAAACCAGACATGTTTCTTCAGCTAGATTCACAAAGTGGGAACTAGCCCTGATGGCACCCTCAAACATCACCATCAAACGATGTAGCACCCTAAATCCAGCTACATACCTTCCGTATGTGTCTCAAGAGACACAAAGGGTGGGAGGTGAGGAGACCCTGGTTGATGATGAGTTAGGCAAGAATACTGACACGCATGACTGTATGGAACACCTGAATCAGACCTTTACTGCAAGGCCCGACATATGTGACACCCCCTTAGAAAATGTAGATTTTACGTTTTATACAGACGGAAGTTGCCACAGACAGACAGAGACAGGAGAGCTATGTACTGGTTACGCTGTTGTAGACGATCAGGATGTGGTAGAAGCTGAACCCCTTGGTCCACCTCACTCAGCCCAGGTGGCGGAACTAGTAGCACTAAGGAGAGCGTGTGAATTGGCAGAGGGTAAATCAGCCAACATATATACTGACTCTAGGTACGCCTTCGGGGTAGTGCATGATTTTGGGGCCCTTTGGCGTCTTAGAAACTTTACGACAGCAGCAGGTACACCAGTGGCACACTCACAACACATAAAAGGACTTCTGACAGCGATACAGTTACCCAGAACAGTAGCCGTCATAAAGTGCAAAGCCCATACCTTTGAAGAAGACCCAGTGTCATTGGGCAACAACAGGGCAGACAAAGCTGCTAAATGGGCAGCAGGGCAACCTATGACTGTATCGACCGAGACTATGATGGTTTTTCAGACATTAGACACGCAGAAATTAATTGAAATGCAAGATTTGTGTTCCCTGCAGGAGAAGGCGGTCTGGAAGGCGAAGGGATGTGGTCAAGAGTCCTCAGGACTCTGGAGGGATGGACAAGGTAAGCCTGTAGCTCCCCGAACATACTATCCAAGCCTGGCTGAAGCAGCACACGGCCTGACTCACCTGGGTAAAGAAGGTATGTGCAAACTGGTGAGAGCATACTGGTGTGCTCCCGGATTTTCCTCTCAAGCTGGTAAGAAAGCAATGTCATGTCTTACTTGTTTGAGGAAAAATGTTGGGAAAACTATTCCAACTGAGCCATCCCACATCCCTCCTACAGACGGACCTTTTCAGGTAATACAAATTGACTATATCCAACTACCACCGTGCAGGAATCTGAAGTATGTGTTAGTGTGTATTGATGTGTTTTCCGGTTGGGTAGAAGCATATCCGGCAGCCACTAATACTGCTGTGTTCACTGCAAAGAAAATTGTACAAGACTTTGTGTGTAGGTTCGGTATCCCTAGAATCATTGAAAGTGATAGGGGTACCCATTTTACTGGTGATGTCTTCCAAAATATGTGTAAACTCATGGGAATCAGTAGCAGACTTCACACCCCTTACCGACCACAAGCCAGTGGTAAGGTGGAGAGAGTAAACGGTACTATCAAGAACAAACTAGGTAAGATAATGGCTGAAACTGGGTTGGCATGGCCTGAGGCTTTGCCGTTGGTCCTCCACAGCATTCGAACCACTCCTAGACCTCCTCTTAATCTGTCCCCCTTTGAGATACTGTTCGGACGACAACCTCATTTGATCATGAGTCCACAAGACGACTTAAAGTGTAATAATGAAGTGACTGTACAATATCTTATAAGAATGAGTAGACAGCTGAAACAACAACAACAAAAACTAAAAATGCTGTCACCTGGTATGCCAGAAACGAACTGTCATGATGTTGAACCTGGAGACTATGTTATGATCCGCAATTTCTTACGTTCAGGTTGTTTAACAGACCGTTGGGAAGGCCCGTACCAAGTGCTGCTGACCAGTACTACATCACTGAAGGTTGCAGAGAGAGACACTTGGGTCCATTCCACCCACTGCAGGAGAGTCCATAATCCGGAGAAAGTGCAAGACAAGACTCAGACCGACGACATAGAGCTGTCACTTGTGAGCCTGTTCCGGGAGACCTAAAGCCTGCAGTTAAGACACCTGAACCAGAGACGTTGCCTCAGAACTATCTTTCCAGCGATGGAGTGGCGGTTTTTGTTTTCTTTTGTTCCAGGATTTTCCTTGTTTTTACTTTTTCTAGGACATTCTATTTTTGTGAAGGAGAATGGAGGATGGAGGAGAGTTCTGGGAGTGATACGGATGAAATGGAGGCCGAAGAAAAGTTAATAGGATATCCTGAGCAGCCCATTATCAAACTTGGTCCAGGGGTTATGAAAAGGTCTGCTAGCTCAGGAACTCGGAGGCAGTGTGAGGGGCTATTGTCTGATGAGTATTGTATCTGCAAGTTCTGCAACTCCCTAGTTGACGAGAGATGCATCCAACGATGCCAGTCCCCCAGTACTCTGAATATAGGCGGGCATCCATTGGAGGATTATCACTCCCTGGTGGGTAAGGTGCTAAACCAAACTGAGTGTTGGGTGTGCTCTCACGTGCCTCAAGGGCAGCATAACATAGGACTAGTGCCATTCCCGCTAAACATATCCGAAGTACTCGAATTAAGGGGTGGGAGGCCCATAGAAGGGAGGTACAATAACACTAGGTCCCCTAGTCTGACGCTTCGACAATACTCCATAGGCAGATCGTTGCTGTGCCTAAACATATCTCATGCAAAGCGCCTGGAGAATTGGGAGGCTGACCTATCAGATCAGACAATGGCTCGCCACACTCATTTTAGAGAGAGACCCACAAGGTCACTACTAGGCAGGAATGCTGATGGAAGTCACAAGTTAGGGCGTATAACCAAACATAAGAAGGTATCTATTGGAAAAGTCTCTACAGATAAATGTGAAAATATCATTAATGCCGACACGTGTCTAGAGCAGATGGAGACACTAGGCATGGGTAGTTTTACCAAAACTCTGTGTGATATAATTCATGGGCATACTGTTCCTTATGTTCTCCCTGATGATGTGTATTTTGTTTGTGGGAGGAAAGCTTATTCCTGGGTGACTCCGAGTTCCAAGGGCTTGTGTTTCTTAGCTAAACTGGTTCCTGAAATCATGACTATTACTCATGAAGAAATGGTAGATATTCACAAGACTACATCACCACCATACATACACACACAGTATGAACACCGTGGCAAGAGAAATATGATTCCTGGTGAGGAACCCATAGCTACAAAATTGATTAGTGAAACTGCTGGTTTCCAAGTTATGGTTGCTCTAGATCTCACCAGGACCGCTCAGGGAACATTAAACTTTAAGTATATCCAAGACCTAGCTAAATTAATAGATAATATCACCGAGATGTATGATGACACTTTCAGGTATACTGGAAGGGAGCTACAAGCGTACAAGAAGGAGTTGGTGCAACATAGACTGGTACTAAATTATCTCACCTCTATTACTGGTGGGTACTGTGTGACACTGGCCACCCAGTTCGGTGTCAAATGTTGCACGTACATTACTAATAATACGGAAGACCCTAAAGAGGTTATAGACCGGAAGATGGATGAAATTTTGCAGCTGAAATGGGAATTTCGAAAGAGCCATAATTCTTCGTTATATGAGGTCGGGGAAAAGGTGGCGGGTTGGTTCTCATGGTTGAACCCAGCAAAATGGTTCTCTGGTCTGGGGGAGTGGGTACAGGAAATGATTGCGAGTGTAGGTAAGCTCCTTCTCCTTATACTGGGTGTCATCTTAGCAATTGGTTTAGTTGTCAAATGTGTTCCTACTGTGTTGAAGTGTGGAAAACGGTCTCATAAGAGTAACACTGAGAAAGAGACTGAAAGGGTGGTACCAGATACCGAGATCATGGTCTGTGAAGAAGTATTGTATAATCCTGAACTTGAAACGGTGATTGGGTGATAGTTTATTACACTATCAAAGGGTGGAACTGTCGAAGTCAGCAAATTGGATAAAGTCATTTCAATTAAAGTCTAGCAAACTTGGTTGTCTTTGTCTGAAAAGATGCGTACGATACGCTATGTCGTACAAGGGCACGCTACGGCGTGAAAGGGCGTACGCATCCACTACACGTGGCAGCAACAGTAATTGGTCTTTTACCATACATTTGCACAAACACGCATACTTATAAAATAGTACACATTATTGGTAGTTGCAACACATAGTCAGTTATGTCGAAATATAGTAGTATTTATATGTTATATCAGAGTTACATGCATATTAGTGAAATACACAGAACGGGTTAAAGGAATAACATCATGAGTGGTATCATAATGAACCTTGTTACATATCCTACTGTTTGGTGCGCTCTGCGAGGGAATCGCAGAGTGCATACGCAAGTTATGAATGATAGGGAATTATGAACTACTTAAGAGTAAGGAATTCTGGCGGGAAGAGCAGAGCATACCCCCTGCAGAGATGACCCCCTCCTTTGGATTCCTTAGGATGAACCAGCCAATGATTGACGACCCCTTGGACATTCCTGAGACCCGGACCAATAGATGCAAGCCATACCATCTTCATTGTATTACTGTACTTGATTGTGTATATAAGCAGCAGCTTGTGATCCAGAGTGCAGACTTCTTGTCCCCAGACTTCAGGATTGAATGACTGCACTGGATCCAGAGCGCCTGCGTTAAGTAACGGCTGTATTTACTATTACATCACTTGAGCATATTTTTTTCCACTTATTGCGAATAAATCTTTGTGCGTTGGAAACACAAATCGAGGTTCGACAATCGTTATTGGTTAGCGACAATACGCACATTACAGTATGTTAGGGAATACAGACAATAAGCTCCAATGGGGCAGGGACTGATGTGAATTATCTGTAAAGCGCTGCGGAATTATTAGCGCTATATAAATATCTGCTGCTGCTGATTTGTTGATCCTTGAGGTATTATTTTTGCATCTATCATCTATTTATATTAAAAAAAAATTACTAGTATAACATTAGATTGTCAACTTAGGTTTTTAGCGCTGTAACCAATTAAATATTTTTCTTACTGCTAATTTCGGGAGGTTTGCAGCCTAATTTGTACAGCTGCTTGATCTTTGTTTGCTATATTGAATATCTGAATTACTATCTGGGAGCCATTATCAAAGGTTCCTTTTTTTCTTGAAGCTAACTGTAGCTGCTATCTGTATACATTTCTATATGTCCATTTTGTATCAATGTTTTTATTCAAAAAGCTTTAAATAAAAAAAATTACTTTTTTGTCATTTTAAAATCCATTTAATGTGCTCTTTATTTGTATTCACAACAAAACCCCAAGTCAGATAGGCTTGGTTGTTATAAATGTTACATTTAAGATAAGGAAGTATTTGGGTTTACAGTAACTCTGATTAAAGTAGTAATTGTACTTTGCGATAGGTCAGGAAGTAACTGAAAACTTCCTAAGGGTGTAAGCTGTTCAAGTAAATCTTAGTGGTGATAGAACTGTAAGTTTATTTGTGAGTGTGAGATATCATTTTGCGAGATTTTAGCCATTGTTAGACAGACCAGGGGGTAAATGTATCAAGCTGAGAGTTTTCCGGAGTGTTTGAAAAGCCAATCAGATTCTAGCTATCATTTATTTAGTACATTCTACAAAATGATAGCTAGAATCTAATTGGTTGCTATAGGCAACATCTCCACTTTTCAAACCCGCAGGAAAACTCTCAGCTTGATACATTTATCCCCAGGGGTTTTTGTTTTGATTAAACCTTTAATACGCACATGTTACCTAGACTCAGGTGAGGCTTGTCATAACACTTGGGATTTCAAATTCATTTGTCATTTTTTATTTAAGTATTTTTTTTATTTTTTTTTAAATAAAGGTCAAAGGTATAAACATAAAAAAATGCTTTATACAAAGAACAACAATTAAGTTTTATTTTAATTTTTTACTTATGTTTTGTGATTTTGCTGATTTCTATATATCTCTTTCTTCATTTGAGAAGGGGGTGATGGTGGCTATTGATGGTATTTTGCAATGTCTGTTTTTTCCCCCGTCATATTCTGAATGTTGATTTAAAGGGGTTCCATTTCTGTGCCTGGGCTGATGACTTCGGATGGGGGTGCAGTTGGAGGACTCTGTCTGCTGTCATGGAACGTGAGGACCTGAATGATGGAATTAAAAGATCTTTGGTTCTAGCCCAGGTTAGAAAATATAGCCTAAGATAGCATGTCTGCATCTTATTGACGGCCAAGTCATGGCTCTGAAAAAGCCCTGTATGGATCAGCTTATCATGCAGTGCCTTCCCCTAATTCTCGTGGTATGTCTGTATTAATTAAAAAACACTTAGGCTTTGTGCTCCAGCAGGTTCAGATTGATCCCTATGGTCGTTATGTGTTTCTCCGGGTCTTGGTGGATACCTCTCCCATTACACTTTTGGCCATTTATGTACCTCCACCTTTCAATTCCGAGGTGCTAAAAAAAAGGCTACTGCAATCATTGCCCTCTCTCTGCATAACCCAGTAGTGTGTATGGGTGATTTCAATAATATACTGGATGCTGGTATTGACAGGTGGAGAGAGATCCCCTCTGGTGTTAGACTGGACCTCCATCTTTTGCTAGATTGGTGGCAGACATGGGGCTGGTGGATGTCTGGAGGCTCTAGTTTCCACATCTCCAGCATTTTTCTTGCCACTCTACATCATATCATGCTTTCTCCCATATTTATCTTGCTCTTGTGTCACACTTGTGGGGGAGGTGACCTACCTGCCTAGGGGTATCTCTGACCATTATCCCCTCCTGCTTTCAGTTGTCCTTACGCCAAAATCTGGCCCTCAAATTTGGAAACTTAACCCATTCTAGCTTACTCTCATGGGTATGGGAAGTGATTTAGTAGCATATTGGGGAGAATACTTTGCTCTAAATGTGGACACAGTTTAACCCCCAGTCCAGTGGAATGCCTTCAAGGCTTTTATGCAGGGTACCCTGATTGATAGAGTGGTGGGGGATAAAATGTTCTCCAGGCAGGAGGAGTCTAGACTTGAACAGGCATGTCGGAATCTTGAACAAACTTATCTTTCCACTCACTCACCCTCTGACCAGCTGCAGTAGCTACATGCTCAAAAAGAATGGGCGGATCATTTGTTGGATAAATCAAACCACAGGCTCCTTTTCTCCATGCACACTATGTACGCTCAGTGCAAAAAAAACAGTAGTCTTATGGCCTTGGTTAGGACAGAATTACACAATAATGCCATTTCTGCCATATCAATCTGCCAGGGTTCAACTTTTTCCCGTAATGAGTAAATTGCAGACATTTTCCGCAACTAATATAGTGATCTGTATGGCTCCAGGGCACACTACTCCACTCTTCAACTGAATAGTTTTTGACCGGGTACGCTTCCCCGTTTTACCTCAGATTCCCTACAGTGTCTTGTTTATGGCTGAGGCGTTGGAGACAGCGATTTCTTTCATCAGTCAGTTGGAGGTGACTTCTGTACCGCTGTCCATTTTGGAAGCTTTGATAGTGGTCATCCCCAAACTGGGTAAAGACCCCTTGATTCCAGAGTCTTATTAAACTATTTACCTTCTGACCACAAATGTTAAAATCCTTGTATTACACATCTCATCTGCTGCTATGTTTGGGACAGCTGACATAGTGGTTTTCTTGGACTACCGCTACCTCTTGGGGCGCACTCTCTGACACCATTTTGTAGGCATTGCTGTGAATGTGCAAGCCCGGCACTTTTCAAACCTCTCATGGATTCACATTGGCTGACCATAGGTCAGTTCACTATTTTAGACAATTCCTCCTATCTTCCATTGTCAGATTCTCAGGTCTCCTTCCCTGTGAGGACGCAGTTAGTCTGACTCCTGACATTTTCTGTTAGTGCCATTTCAACCTGTGTTACCTGTTCCAGGATCAAGACCTGTGGTTATTTGGTAGAACATTGTGTATTATCATCGATCCTGCTTCTAGGCTATACTGCCACCAGGACCGCAGCGCTCCAGTTCTCTGCCATTCACCACTTCCCTGTTTGAACTTGTGTTATCTGTTCCACGATCAAGAGCTGTGGTGATTCTGCAGAACATCGTGCATCATTATCGATTCTGGTTCCAGGCTACACTGTCCACAAGGACCTCAGTGCTTCAGTTTTCTGCATTTCATCGCCTCACCATCTAAGTTCGTATCATCTACCCTCAACCTAGATTTGTGGCTGTTTCGCAGAAAATCGTGCATCTTCATTAATCATGTACCTATGCTCTACTACCTACTAGGATCTCAGCACTCCAGTGCTCTGCTCCTCATTCTACCACGCTCCTCAGCTCCATCAATCTATGTACTTACCTTCTGGTGCTCCAGTTCAGCTTCTCGTCTTCATTGTATTCTGGTTGTCCGTAGCCTGCTGTGTGCCCCCTAGAGGACCACAAGCTGCAGCTAGAGAGCAGCCAAGCCCATATTCCCTTTTGGTGGATCCATGGTGAATACCTCTCTGTCATGGATCCTGAGTTTGGAATAGGCCTCGAAGCCGCGCTTTAGATAGACTTACCCCCAGAGAGGTGCGGAGTCTAACGGTAGAGAGAAATTCACCAGGGATCCCTGTAAGGGAATATGGACGTAGTTGCTCTCTTGCTGTAGGTTGCGGTTCTCTAAGGGGGATTAGAGCAGGGTGAGATGGAACCGTGAAGTGGAGCAGGCCTGCTGGAAGATAAATGCAGAAATTCAGGTGAATGGCAGTGAACCGAAGTGTTGTGGTCTTTAGAAAGCAAATAGCTGAGAACAAGCTTGATTATGAGGCACGAGGTTCCTGCAACAATACCGCAGGTCTTGATCGTGGAACAGGTAACACAGGATACCAACTGAGAAGTGGTGAACTGCAGAGAACTGATGCACTGAGATGCATGGAAAGCGAATACCTTGAGAACGGGACCGATGATGAGGCACAAGGTTCTTGCAATAATACCACAGGTCTTGATCGTGGAACAGGTAGCACAGGATACCAACTAAGAGGTGGCGAACTGCAGAGAACTGATGCACTGAAATCCCTGGAAAGCGATTAGCTTGAGGACAAGACTGATGATGAGGCACGAGGGTGTTGTAATAATGCCACAGGTCTTGATCATGAAGCAGGTAACACAGGACACCAATGTTTAGACAGGAACCAGAGAGAACAGAATCCTAATAGGTAAGGAGACCTGAAGATCTGGCAACTTGGTAGAGAAGCAGGTGCTTTAAATAGACAGAGCTGACAGGCAATCAGCCAATCAAGAGAATGCAGGAAATTTTTGAAAAGACCAAGGGCTAGATTTACTTAGCTGCGGGTTTGAAAAAGTGGGGAAATAGCAACCAATCAGATTCTAGCTATCATTTTGTAGAAGGTACTAAATAAATGAAAACTAGAATGGTGCAATGTGTGACACTTTCTTTTCGTTAGACTCTGCACCTCTCAGAGGGTAGATATCACCTGAGCAGGCTTCAAGGTTTACTCTAACATCAGACACCATGACACCTTGTTAAGGTGGTGGCTATACACCTTAATACAGTTATCTCTCAAATAATTCATCCAGACCAGACTGGTGAGTCCACACCGATAAAACTGAAGCACTTGTTTACTCACCTTCATATGCTGAAGGCCCATGGGGATGAGGCAGTGGTGGTGTACCTAGATGCTGCCAAGGCCTTTGACTCAGTGGATTAGGTTTATCTGTAGGAGGTTATAAGGAGATTCAGGTTTGAACTCAAGTTTATAGCCTGGGAACAACTGTTATATTCTTCCCCTGCTGCTCGCATTGGTATTAATGCCCATGTTATTGCCCACTTCAATTTGGGCAAAGATACACATCAACGTTATCCTCTCACCCTGGCCTTGTTTGCCATAGCTATTGATCTCCTGGCATGTTTGATTAGAGCGGATCCCGGAATTTGTGGTTTACAGACTGGGGACAGTGTGAAAGAAATTGTGTTATATGCTGATGACGTACTACTGTTTTTAAACAATGCAGATGTCTTCATTGATACTTTGTTAAGTCTAGTGGATGATTTGGTGAGTTCTCTGGCCTTACGATAGATTGGTCTAAGTCAATATATTTCCAATACAATGGGATCTGCCTCCTGTTGATGGTATGCACCACCCTTTACAGTGGATCTTTAAGTTTAATTATTTGCGGATTCAATTCACTACTATATATCCGTTAATATTGACCTAGTTATTAGTTATCTTCAGGCTAAAGTCTCCATGTGGAAAAAGCTACCTCTGTGCATGTAGGGTTGGGTTAATTTGATTAAGATGATCATGCAACCAAATTTTTATATCCCCCTACACCATGTTCCTCTCCATCTCCCTGGATGTCTATTCTCCTAAATAAATAAGCATCACTTCTCTCTGGGGTGAATAGAAAGCACTTATCAAATTGACCATGTTATATATATCTCGTGCCTCAGAGTTTCTCCCTTGCAAATTGTAAAGCTTCTATATCGCGGCACAGTAAACAAAAAAGTACAAAGGACTGAAACTCTGCACAGAAAAATCAGTACTTCATAGGGGTACTTTTGTGATTGTGAATGTAACTGCTCTTTTTATTAATTTCAAAATTATTGATTTGTTTATAGAGCAGAGGGTGCTACCTAAGAGAAAATGTTCAACATATATAAAAAAAAAAGAAGGGTTCTCTATAAACAGGAGCACTCCACCATTCTAACTTTAATGCATTGCTGTTTAAATTCATTATCGTTTATTGTACATCTAAAACTGTAATTACACACATAACCAATTGTAGGGCAAATGTTAAAATTTAAGAGAAAGTGATTAGTTGGAAAAATAGGTGATTAAAAAGAAGTAAATAACACCTCCTAAGGAAACCTTTGTTAGTGTTCTATTTTCTCCCATAAATTTCTCTCAAATAACTATTGGACTCTGAAAATTTTCTTTCTGTGAAATAATGAAACAAGATAAATTGGGTGTATCAATTATTAATATAATCACTGAGGTAATGACCTTAATGACAAAAATTATGGTATAAATGTATTAATATTGGGGCTTGATTACCCTACATTATTTGGTCTTATAATTAATTCCCCTCATAGATATCTGATCCCCCATTAAACATGAAATTAAGATCCACATGTGTTCCCCAGGACTAACTAAATTCACACCTGGGGGTAAATGTATTAATGTCCGGATTCTTCAACTCCGTCGTGTTCAGCGTCTTTGGCGATTAAATTTAAAGCGGCGCTGCATTGTAAAGGGAAACTTCCCTTTACAATGCAGCGCCGCTTTAAATTTAATCGCCGAAGACGCTGAACACGCCGGAGTTGAAGAATCCGGACATTAATACATTTACCCCCTGTTGTTTAGTACATTCACAGTTATTATTGTAGCTAGATATACTGCAAAACATCTGATCCTTGTATTATTATCCAATCTTTCCCTCTGTCAGAGAAATGTTATCCCCTACGGTCTGATATTTCAGATAGGGGTCTCAAAAATCTCATTAAGATTAGTTACTGATTGATCATGCTGAAACTTAATTTCTGTTAATAAATTTATTATTGGCTGTATATAATTAATTGGTGTTGAGAATTATCCTCTTGGGGGATTGAGTGTTCGCTTAATACTGAAATAATTAAACATAAACATGCTTTATCTATATTCCCCCAGTCAATGTGCTAGGATATGCATACCTATGTGGCAGGTAGATTTACCATTAAATGGATATTAAGTAATAGCAGGCAGATAGAATCCAAACTGTCAGTTAATCTACAGATGGGAGAGATAAAGCATGTTTATGCTTAACTATTTCAGTATTAAGCAAACACTCAATCCCCAAGAGGATAATTCTCAACACCAATTAATTATATACAGCCAATAATAATTTTATTAACAGAAAATAAGTTTCAGCATGATCAATCAGTAGCTAATCTTAATGAGATTTTTTAGACCACTATCTGAAATATCTGATTGTAGGGGATAACGTTTCTCTGTCAGAGGTAAAGATTGGATAATAATACAAAGATCAGATGTTTTGTAGTATATCTAGCTTAGAGATGTTCGCTGACCCTCGTTTTTTGGTTTTGGATTAAGTTTGTGTTTTGGTTTTAGATTTTGTTTTGGTAAAACCACCCTTGTGTGTTTTGGTTTTGGTTTTGAATCTGTACTTTTGTTTATAAAAATAGCTAAAATATGCTAAAATCACATAATTTTGCTCTTTTTTGTTCTTACATACAAAACAAGCTACCAATAGCTTAGCTATCTTAAGCCCAACAGTGCTGTCAATGAACTTTACATTATTAAACCACATCTGCTCATGCTGTATCTTTAATCTCCTTCTCCTCTCTGGATACCTCCCTCTCATACCTGAAGAACTGCCAAACTTTTATAGACACAGAAATGGATATTACAACTGGAGTGGCATTGCATCTGCTTCAGACAGACTGTGACACGGAACATGTGGGCAGCATGGAATCCATCATCTTGGGATATGCTGCATTGAACAAAGATTTAAACCAATATATAGATGCAGTTGAGGAGACCGTACTTAAATTAAAACGTGACCAACCGAATGAGATCCTAGATTTAGGAGAGCTTGTACACGAGAGATACACTGCACTTCAGAAGAATAATACAGAGGAGGCCCTGAGGCAGGATGATAAATATGTCCAGTTTAAAAAATAGCTAAGATACCTGAGAAAACAAATGGGTGTGTCACCGGCCCTTGCAGATAAGGATTTGGAAGATGTAGATGAGGAGATCGCCGTCACCCAGAGCACTCCTATAACACACTTGGGGGTGGTGAACCCAGTGAAAAACAAAGTATGTGGTCACACGTGCGAGAGAGAAGCAATTGAAAGGATGTTTGAAAAAAAACAAACCACTTGTAGCACATGTAGGTAACAGTGGCACACAGCGGTAGCTGAAAGGGTAAGTGGTGCAAGATGGAATTGTCCTTGGGACCCTCCAACCCACCTTTATAATGGATCTTAAAAAGGACATGCACACTTTAACAATTCAAGCACTTCAGCAACAAGCAGTGTCACTTTTGTGGCTGAAGTCCTTGGTTTATTTGGGCCCTCCACAAAACATGGTAACAATGGGCTTAAGGCAGCTAAGGTAACAGTGCTGTCAATAAATGCTACAGTGGCAAGATGTTGTTGTCATCATCTTCATCCTCATCCTCACCCTCATCAGTGTGTACGTCATCCTAACACAATATTAATTCAACCCACAGGAAGCCACCATTACGGAAATCTCTGTAACGTAAATGTCAAAAACAAAAATGTCAAAAAAAAGCTTTTACTTTTTAAGAAAAAAATACATCTTTAATAAAGAGGAAACTTTACTGTAGCAAAACATAAAATTTTCAACATTTCATTTTAATCAAATATTAGTAAGCATTCCAGCATCAGCTAGCTTCCTTCTCTCAACTAGATCCCAGCACCTGCAATCTACACTGTCATCATCCTCACCCTCAACAGTGTGCACATCATCATCACTCAATAATAATTAATCCCAGCTGGAATCCACCATTACAGAAGTCTCTGTACTTTGATCTAAATGCCAGTAAAGGCCTTCCTTGTGGAATGTGTAGCTCATTTTACGACAGAGCTGTTACAATTTTTGGGCAATTCTTTTAGACCAGACCAAATGTCAAAATGTGCTGCTCAATGATCTGCATCATCCTTGGTTTTCTTAGAAAAGCTTAGTTGTTTCCTAGCAGCAGTAGCCTCAGAAACTGAAGGAGGGGATGTTGTCGTGTCAGGTATCACTTCAGCTTTCAACTTGCTCAACAGGAGTTCATTGCATCTCTTGTGATCTGGGACAATAAAGAGAAGATATAGTTCTTAAAGCTTGGATCAAGCATAGTTGCCAAAATGTAGTGATACAATATCCAGAAGTTGATAACTCTTTGATCCTAGCGAAGCAATTAAAGTACTTCATCTACAATTCCTATATACTTAGCAAAATTTTTTTGTGTCTTCTCCTTCAATTTTTCAAGGGGCTTTTCCAAAAGTCTAATTAAAGGAAACATTTTGCTCAAACTATCAGTGTCTGGTTCACAGGTGACTACTTCGAATGGTTTCAGCAACTTGCACAACACGGAAAGTATTCTTCTCTGCGTTGTATTAAAATACATTCCCCCTCCTTTCAAAATGTCATGGCTTGTGCAGTAAGCGTGGATGGATTTTCACTGTTCCTCCATCCTCACAAGCATATAAAGTGTGTTATTACCACCTCTTGCTTCAGTTGGTGGCAAGGCAAAATATTTTTTTTGCTGTTGCTGCAATTTCCTATATGCTGTTGGAGAATGCCGCAAATATCCCAAGATTTTTCAGGCCACAGACAGTTACTCCTGCACGTCCCTGTCATTTTTTAAAAAAGCTCTGTACCACCGAGTAGATTGTGTGAACAAAACAGGGAATGTGATGGATTTCACCCAGCTGTAATGCTCTCACAATATTGGTGGCATTATCATAAATGTCCTCAGGAGTGTCCAAAAAGGATAAGCCATGTTGCAATGACATGCTTTAGGTTGTCATCGCTATGCCTCTTAGTGAAGCTGTTGATACACATAGTAGCCTGCCTCGGAATAATCTGGCATTGGTGGGTACATGCTGTTGCTGTTCCTGCTGCTGAAGGCAATTCACCAACCCAGTGGGCTGTCACAGTCATATAATCTTTAGTTTATCTTTTGTATCTGTGGTTAAGTGTACAGTGGGTAGAATGGCATTTTGTAACCCAATAATTACATTTTATGGAAGAGGTGAGGCATTGCTTTTCTAGTAAAATGGTGTTGTGATGGAATTTGGTAACGGGACACAGGACCACAATTAAATATCTAAAACCAGCTGCATTAAAAGTGGATATTGGACTCAGATATATTACTAGCATAGTTGCCATGGCATATGTGATCCACTTTGCAACTGAGTGTCATCTTTCATACTTGCTTCCTTTTGCAAATGAATTCCATCACATTCCCTGTTTTGCTCACACAATCAACTTGGTGTTACCAAGCTTTTTAAAAAAATGACAGAGACATGCAGACATGCAGGAGATGCTATCTGTGTCCAGAAATAATTCGGGTTATTTTTGGCATACTGCAACAGCATGTAGGAGATTGCAGGTGCTGGCACTAGGTTCGCCCCGAGCTACGCCAGCCTATTTATGAGTAGGTGGGAGGAGGACACTATTTGGAATCCTGGGTGGCACGGGGCGAACCTAGTGCTCTGGCGTCGGTATATAGATGATGTCCTCATGATCTGGCAGGGTACACGAGAGTCACTGGATGAGTTCCTTGAACATATTAAGGCAGGGCAGTTTAAGCGGATTCGTAGAAATTGCACCGATGTAGAAACATGTGTGGAACAAAGTATAAGTATGAAAGAACAGTTTTTTGAAAAAGAGTACGACCCACAATTGGTAGAGCTGGCTTATGAAACAGCTAAACAGATGGATAGACAGCAGCTTCTTACATACAAAAAATATGTAGTAAAAAGTAATTTAGGAGAATCAGAGAATTGGGGAAAGGATGTCCTATTTATTACAAACTATTCCCAATAAGCCCAACAAATTAATAAGATTCTGAGACGTCATTGGCACATCTTACAAAAATATGAAGTTCTTCGGGCAAATATACCCCAATACCCTAAGATAGTTTATCGCAGAGCACCCAATCTTAAAGCGAAATTGACACAGAAACATTTAGGCGCAAAATCTCAGCCTCAGATGTGGCTTTTTAACTTGACCCCTAAAAATGGGTTTTATCATTGTGGCAAATGCCAATGCTGCAAATTATTAAGTTATCAATCTAATCCCCCTTGTGTACATTTACTTCTTGCCGAACTGGGAAGACATTTACAGTTAAGGGTCGTTTAACATGCGATTCAAAAAATGTCATTTATGTATTAGAGTGCCCTTGCAAGATTCAGTAGGGGGGACGTACAGTGAGAAAATTGAAAGTACGAGTAGGTGAACACATAAGAAATATAAAGATTGGTTTTTCACTACATAGTGTCTCTAGACATTTTTGTGAATACCATAATTGTGACCCTACAGGCCTCAAATTCATAGCCATTACGTCTGTTAAACAGAGCTGGAGAGGTGGTAATTTTCTGAGTGTAATTAATAAAGAGGAGGTGAGGTGGATATATGAACTTCACATACTAGCACCAACCGGTCTTAATATTGATTTAAAGTTAAAATCTATATTATAATAGTTGAGTTCTACTGGATTTATTATGGTGACTATAACTCTTTAGACCTTATATGTAGGGATTTGCTCTGTAATTAATTTGAAGTGTTACATATCATTATTTGGATGAAGTTTGAAGGTAAAATAGTAAAATTTGAATTTTGAAATGTTTAGGTCCCATGGATATCTGATGTATAGGATAATTGAGTTGTATAACAACTAAGGGTGTTATAGATAAAAATGTTGTTTTATTAATTATTTATCTTTATGTCTATGTGTATTCCACATTTGACATACTATATTATATTCTATATATATATATTATTAAAGGATGGAAATACGTGGTGTATTTGTTGCATTTAGAATCTTGGGATGTGGTGGATATGTATATGGATATGTGGTTGGATATGTATATATATATATATATATATATATATATATTTGTATGTGTATGTGCTTTATGTATACAATTTTGGGTTTGCTATATATGTTATATTTATGGGATTGTGTTTTTTTATATGATGTTGACATTAGTTGGCTACTATTATTATTAAATTTTTATATGATAATTGGGTTTTAGATTAGATTATAGTACTATGTTGTATAAAATATTAGTGTTTAGGGGATTTTTATGATGTTTTAATTAGATTGTATAATTCCATAATTTTATCTATATTGTTTATATTTTTATTTATTTATTTTATCATCATTATTATTATATATATATATTTTTTTATTGCTTAGTTTGGCATAGGATGGGTTAAAATCATCACAGCAAGTCGGATACATATCATTATAAGCAACCTATCATGATAGTTTACTAATTAGGTGATTATGTATATATTGTATCTTTCTACTGCATGTCATCACTCTTGAGAAAGTTCTTTGTATAGAACGAAACGTGTAGAGGTGCTGCTATTAAACATTGTTACTTTGTTACTATTCAACCAGACTTTTTATTGGTGACATTGTGTTAGCTGTCATCAAATTTGTTCAGAATAAAGTTATTCTATCCGAGACCCCGCCTTCTCATTTCGTGAAGCAGAATGAGTGTGAACAGTGAGGAGGACACTTGATTTCTCAGTGAAACAGCTTTTGGGGCACCGCGTTTATTTCATGCAACTTAAAAGTCTGATAGGACCCGATACTTTACTTTGGCGGTTCGTGGTACGTGTCACCGAGTGGAATCAGACTCTTCTAATCCACATGTAAGTAATGGATTGCTTCATTTTTTGTTTTACCATCTTGAAGGCTGATTGTGTCTTTATTTTATACCTACATGGAACGGGATCATTACCGGTGAGGTCCGTGCATGTGAAGTTATACAACAGAAGATACGGACTATAATACACTTTATTTGGGGACTTTACAAGTTTCATATCATTGTGTTGCTTTCATTTGTGTCATTACTGCAGGATATATTTGCTAAGTGCTTCACAATATCGGTAGTTTATTACTAGTTGGCTGAGCGCTGCAGTATTTCTACAATCTATTGTTTTTTAGGAGGGTGGGATCTCCCACTGTAGCTGCACGCCAATTTGTATATATGTAGATAGAGTTAGTGCGCAGAGGTCGGTATTTTGTTTATTCAGGTGCTGGAAGAAGAATCGAATTTGAGGAGGAATGTACTTTAGCTCAGCGCAGTGGAGAATATTTCCATGTTGTGCAATGTGCTGAAAACACTCTAAATAGTCACCTGTGAAGTGAGTTAAGACACTGATAGCTTGAGTCAAGTGATTCCCCTAATTAGACCTTTGGAAAAGAAGCTAGAGAAAATTAAAAAGGAGAGGAAACTAAGCAATTACGCTAACTAAGTAGGACTTGTAGATCAAGTACTTTATTCGCTTCCGAGAGTTTTCAACATCTTGAAATCGGATCGCTATATTTTGGCAACTGTGCATGATCCTAGGTTTAAGAGCTATGTCTTCTTTTTCTTTCCAGCTGACGCAGATCTCAAGAGATGGAATGAGCTCCTGGCCAGCAGGCTGACAGCTCAAATGGTACATGACACGATGACTCATCCTCCCTCAGTTTTTTGGCAACTGCTGCTAGGAAAAAACTTAGCTTTCCCAAGACACCCAGTGGTGATGCAGATGAGTCAGCACAACATTTTGACATTTGGTCTGGTGTAATAGTATTGCCCAAAAATTCATGACAGCTCTGTCGTAAAATGAATTACAAATTCAAAAGGGAAGGCCATAACATCAAAGTACAGAGACTTCTCTAATGATGGATTCCAGCGGGGATGAATTCAAATTAATTGTGTGAGGATGATGTGCACACCGATGAGGGTGAGGATGATGACAGTGTAGATTGTACGTGTTGGGATCTAGCCGAGAGAAGGAACCTAGTTGATGCTGGTATGCTTGTTAATATTTTGGGTAGAATGGCATGTTGGCAATTTTCTACAGTAAGCGTTCACCTTTATTAGAGAGGTGTTTTTTTCTTTAAAAAGATACAAGCTTTTTTTTTACATTTTGTGTCCCTGACTTAAAACCACTATGCACTCGACCATAGGCTTTAGCACATGACGAAGAGGTATTAGTATAATCATGACTGAGACAAGAACACTGCTACCCCTGTTTCTGTGTGACCAATGGCACTGAGACTGGAGAGTGACAAGATCAATGTTACTGAAGACTGGAGAGTGACAAGGACACTGCTACCCCTCTTGTTTCTGTATGAGCTATGGCACAGTAAAATGTCACTTGAGACTTTTTAAGACCACTGACAGCCCTAGTATTACAATTTCTGTTTCTGCACTAACCACTGACACCTCTCCTGGGTGAGCTATTGCACAGTATAATGTGACTGGAGACTTTTAAAAACACTGTCAGCCCTATTATTTGAATTTCTGTTTCAGCACTAAACACTGACACTTTTCCTATTTCTGGGTGAACTATGGCACAGTAGAATGTGACTGGAGAATACTACTGCCAGTCCTATTATTTCTTTTCAGCAATGACAATTAGTAATGGAGCAATGGCACGTAGACTGTTGACTGGCAACAACACTTTGAACCTCTCCTGTTTCTATGTGAATGTCACTGGAGACTTTCAAGAAAACTGCGACCCCTCCTCTTTCTGTTTTAGATATGATGCTGCCCAACAGCACCAGAGACTGCCAAGAACCGTGCTACCCCTTCTGTGTCTATCTGTGAAACGGCTCTCCGTGGAGGGCGGAACTTATAGAATCCAAAACTCGCGAGATCCAATGATGCAACAATGATACTTTGCCACATTTTCACTTTCGAGGGAGTGTGAAAGTACCGAGCCAGCTCGGATTGGTACTCAGATAGACAAAGTTCGGGTAGGCTCGGTTTTCGGAGAACTGAGCCAGAGCATCTCTAATTTAGCTACAATAATAGCTGTGAATGTACTAGACAGGCGGGAATTTAGTTAGTCCTGGGGAACACATGTTTAATAGGGGATCTGATACCTATGAGGGGAATACATTATAGGACCAAATAATGTAGGGTAATCAAGCCATATATTGATACATTCATGCTATAATTTTAGTCATCAGGATCAATACCCCAGTGATAATATTGATACACCCAATTGATCCTGTTTCATTATTTCACAGAAAGATAATTTTAGAGTCCAATAGTTATTTGAGTGATATTTATGGGAGAAAATAGAACACTAACAAAGAATTCCTTAGGAAGTGATATTTATACCTTTTTAATCACCTATTTTTCCTTCTAATAACTTTCTATTAGTTTTTAACTTTTCGCCTACAATTGATTATGTGTGTATTTACAGTTTTATATGTACAAAAAAGGATAATGAATTTATACAGCAATACATTAAATTTAGAGTGTTGGAGTGCACTTGTTTATAGAGAACCCTTCTTCTTGTTTTCTTTCTATATCACTACACAGCGCACATGCGGAAGTGGATTGGAGATCCCCTGGCAGCTGTCTTGCGTGGATTCCTGTGTAGCTAGATTTGGTCCTCATGATCTCTCCTCCAGGTTTTGCTGGGTACAAAGATTACCAGGTCTACTGCGCTGCTGTTACAGTAGGTGGTGTTGAAATGGAATATAATGCAGGTGGCCTTGGAGGGTACCGGTATAGATCCTGACATACCCATCTGAGATAACACTGCTTTTGCTGAACTGCGTAAGTTGGGTTGTTTTCATGAATGGCGAAATGTGGGGTTTACTTCCCTTGGCCAATTACACTCTGAAGTTCTTTGTGCAGCTACAGCTATACTTTCCCCTTCTCATCATCTATTTTAATCCGGTCCCTCTTAAAGTCCTGATCCATAAGGTGAGCTCCGCAAACAATATCTATTCTTTACGCTCTTGTCCTTCCATATCTTATTTTTGATAACATTATGGACATTAAAGTTAAATGCGAGGCATTCATTGGACCCTTAGATTATGAGTAATGGGTGTATGCAATGAGAAGTGCTACAGAGGCCACATTCTATACTAGCTACCGACAAATTCAATTAGATATTCTGCATAGGTTATACTACTCTCCTCATCCTTTGTCCCAAATGGGTGCCAGGACAGATTCTAATTCCCCTAAATGTACTATGCAATCTGCTTCTTTCTGGCACCTACTTTGGGACTGCTCAAAGGGATCAGCTTTTTTGGTCGGCAGTGGTGCCTGCTATTCAAACTATGGGTATTAATATTCCCCTGCTCTTCCCTAATACTTGTATGTTTAGATTGGCTCTAGATGTATTTCTCCAAAAAATTTTTGGTCCATTATATTACCAATATATTTGTATTGCCCAAGTTTATGATTGTCAGGACATGAATGGCTAGCGAATATCATAGTTTTCATTATTGGATTGGGTTGGTTAATGAGGTTGTAGGTCATGAGAGGTACACGTATCAATCTCGAAATACCATGCACAAATATTTCAAGGTGTGGTCCAGGTGGACTAATCCAGATTTGTGGTGCAATCATTGGTAGATTATTTCACCTAGGTGTTCTCTGGTGGTGTCTCACTCTATCTGCTCTTCTCCAGCTGTTCAGTAATGGGGATAGCTTTAAGTTCTGTAATCTTGTGCTTTCTTGTGAGCTGTACTGTTATGCTACCACCCCCGTGCTGCTATTTTATTTTGCTGCTCTCCCTTGAATCTCTATTGCTAAAGTGTTTATTGCGTGGGACAATTTTCCATGCTATTATTTTTCTGAACTCTAAGATTATGGATGTTGTTATGCTGCATCACAAGTTTTCTCTCTCCAATTGGTAAATATATAGTTTTAGGATGTAAGATGTTTTGTTTTTTGTTTGCAATGTAAAACTTTCAACAAACAAGCAGGAATGTCCCTGTATCCCAGGCAAAGCCCAGATTTGGTGTCACATACGCTGAACAGCTGGATTTTGGATGGCTGGCCGCTGGACTTGCACTTCCAGGGCATGTCAAAATGCTGAAGCCTTCTCTACTGTGGGTAACGATGGATCCTAGGGTTGCTCATAGTTTTTGCAATAGTGGACATAACTCCTCCATTACATCATTATCAATGTCTTCATCTGTCTCATCATCATCTTCTCTATCTGTGACCCACTCCCATTCTTCCAGTTGCCTAATTGATGTTGCCTACGTATACACAATTTCTTTAGTTGCCGATTGTTTAACCTCTGATAATTTTGCCCAATGATCCACTCTGTGTTGCTCTCTGTGGCCATTCCTGCACCACTTTCTGCACTTGCAGCCTGCAATATTGTGTGAGGTCTCTAGACAGTGGTATAGCACTTAAAAAACAATGCACAAAATCAGTGACACTATGCGTGAAAGCCAGGGGGTTTACAGCACTGCACAATACACACTTATTTTACTCATCAGTGTCTCTGCTTCAAGCTCTGCTATGCATCCTCATAACAATTATGTCCAGTACTTGATATGGCTGCTGAGCCACCATCTTTGCTCCTCTACTTATGGGTTAGGGACAAGAAGGAATGTCAGCCTGCTATGGGTGGGTTCAGAAAGTGACAAAGTCAGCGGATGCTTTACACATGCAGCCAAACTTCGGATCTCCTGTTGGTGTACACTTTCCAGAACTTTGACCCGGGGAGCCTGTTCTGAGGCTGCATTTGGACACCCCATCACTGAATGGAATGAAACCAATGCAAGGTGGACCAGTTGTATTCTAGCCAGGGTTTAGGTGTGTTAGGGTCACAGTCGGACCTTAAGTGGTGTACGCTGGGCAGCGTGGAGCCTGTTCTGAGCCTGTATATGAACAACCTTGCCCCGATTGGGATGAAACCAATCCGAGATGCTCCATTTGTATCCTGACCAGGTTTCAGGTGGGTTAAGATCCCAGTCGGACCTCCCGTTGGTATACACTAAGAGGAACTGAGCCTGCAAATGGACACACCTGCAACGATTGAGTTGAAACCAATGCAGATGGTCTAATTGGATCCATGGACAAGTTGTAGGGGGGTTAGGTTCCCGGTTGGACCTTCCATTGTTGTGAATCTGACCTAGGAGAATGCTTTCGAACACCCATGCACCAATTGGGTTGAAACCAACATAAGGCCCAGTTGGATCCTGGTAAGGTTTTAGTGTTGGTTAGGGTCCCAGTCTAACCTCGCATTGGTGTATGCTGGGCAGAACTTTTACCTGGGGAGCCTGTTCTGAACTTTCCACTGGATGGATTTGGATGAAAACTTCACAGATTGGTAACATTGGGTCCCTGATAGCACCTCTTGCTATTGTACGCTGGGCAGAATTTTGACCTGCAGAGCCTTCCAACGGATAGATTTGGATGACATTTAATATAAAAACAAAAACGACATTGGGCAGCCACCTCTTGGGTGTGTTGGAAAAGTTGCTAAGCTGCTAATTATTTTTGAAAGGTTGACAGTTACATCCAACTCATTGTTAACTTAATAAATGGAAGATTTAAACCTGGGCAATGCCTAGTACTTCTGCTAGTATAATATATATTTGATATACTAGTGAAGTGTAATAAATATGTAAAACAGACATTTCGGATAGGCCAATAGTTGACCTTATCACACAAGTAAGTATGTATAACTGACATTGATGCAGATTTGGCTGCCAAAAACATCTTTCATGACAAGACAATGCAATTGAAGGTCCACATTCTGAGAAATTAAGAGGACAGAATTTGGCATTGGCAAATAATATATGTATAGATGGAGATATGATGGCTGACAATTTATGGTAGGTGATGGACTTAAAGAACCGTATAGACTGGTTAATTATTGTTTGAATTGAATTAGAGAAAGCAAATGTAATGGTGGCAGAGTTACAAAATCCTTCATTAAGGTGAAAGTGGACGCAAGACCTCAACTACGGACAGCAACTTTAGTGGACATTTAAAAGATGATGATAGGCAATATTACATGGTGCATGTCAAGATGGCATTGTCCTTGTGTCCACCTATCCAGCCATATGTTAAAAAGGAAATACACATAGTTTAAGAAACCAAGCACTTCAGTGACAGGGACTGCCACTTTGTGGTCGAACTGCTTAATTTATTTAGGCCCACTCAAAAGCCAACTGTCACGCTTCAAAGTAAATCACAGCTATGGTGTCCAGGATGTGATGAAGCATAAGGTGTTTATTGCTAGAAAATACAAATAAATAGTACGAACCAAATATAGTTGAAACTGTACAGGGATTTTTGATAATGACAAATTCTGGTTGCAAAGAATACTGCAGACACAGGTAGCAAGGTAAGTAGAGAGAGATCCGAAGAGGTGGTGTTAGCAGCAAAATGTAAGGGTCCGAGGGCACAGGGGCAGAGGAGAACAAAACCATAGGAAGGACAACAAAACAACAATAACCAGCACAGGAAATAGAGGGAGGCAGGTAAAAGGGAACACCCAGGTGCAGGAGATAATTAGTGAGACAGGTTAACCCCTAGTAATAACAAATGAAAAGGCATAATAGCAGCACCTCAGGTGAAAAGAGATACTAAAAATAAACATAATAAACCAAGTCCACGTTCCTGGAGATATGTGCTGCTTATAAGTAGTATGTGATGCAGAGGGCTGCAGGCAGATCCTGAAGCCAACATTATGGTTGTTAAACTGAAGAATATATAGGTATGTTAACAAATGAATCATGGGCATTTGGATAACAGTAGTCACTGGTCATCTTCCTCAATAGTGACAAACAGTAATGTTATCATTACCCTCATCATCATCCTCATCAAAGATATCTACATCAATTACATTTTCATTTACAAAAAAAAAAGAAGATACACCCAGTAGGTAACTGTTAGGTAGCATGTGTGACACATTGGAGAGGGTCAGGAGCAATATCTTTTGGTGAACAATTGGTGAAAATTTGACAGTTGTGAAGAGATTATTAGAAAATAGACTGTAAATGACTGTTAATGCTATAAATAATAATATAGGAGCAAAAACAACTCAAATCACATAATATTACATATTTTTTACAATTTCTACTTGTATCCAGATCCAAAACCAAAGCCAAAATGAAAACATTTAATGATTTTGGGACAAAACCTGTAACAAAATCAAAACACAAAGCAGTTTTAGATCCAAAACCACATCCAAACCTAAAACATAGGGGTCAGCGTGCATCTCTAATGCATATATACATATGTGAGACTGTGGTAAGATAAGTCAGTTACTCTCAGACAGTTCCCTAGGGAACAACCTCGGCGCTTGTAGTCAGCAGATAACCCTCAATATGGGAATGTTCTCTGGGTAACCCTGCAGATTGGACCACGGTTCATCAGACCGTGTTATAAACAAAAAGATACACCAAAATGTCCAGCACTGGGAATAAACCCTCTACTTCTATATACAATTGCTTTCTATAAAATGCACACTTGAGTAAAATACACAGATTTATTGAAACTTTGGGTTCCTACAGTAAATCACACAACTTCCAACTAGGAATCATACATACAAATGCAGACAACGGTATATGGTATTTGCATGATATCAATTTAGGGCTAAGCATACTAGTATAATATAACCTTTATATGTCTCATAAATTGTAGAAAGGGAGATTAATAAAGACAACTGATAGAGACTCTACAAAATAAAAACACTAATTTTTCCATCTGATGAAACTTGTATCCATAATAAACCTTAAAAATGTGAATGCATGCATGATTCAAGATTTGAAGATCTCAATTCACGAAAATTCTTGACTAAAACAAAAAATAAATATAAAAAGTAAAAAAGGTACGTTGTGTTAGAATGACTACTTCGTGTGTGTCCACAACGAACAAGTGGTCTCCAGTGGAATGGAATGAAGAATCCAAAAGTACAAAATTAGGCTTGTTCCATATATATACGATAAATGCAGTTCATAATGTCCTCCTTTCTACACATATATAGAGTCTCATGGCATAGGAGACAATAAGCCTGTAGTGTAATATAATGGTTCTTACTGCATCCTGTAGCTCTCATGGAGAGGTGCAGGGAAGCGTGATTCCAATCCACATGTAAAAAGTTCTTAAGCCATCCGGACATCCTATGGTGTTTCCACTAGAGAAGGTGCAGTGTCCAGTTCAAGCGTATAGGAACCGATATAATGTACTTTCATTCCGCTTGAATACAATACCGATGAAATCGTTGGAGCATGTGTTTATCAAAGTATTATTTCTCTCTACACAGCGCTGTGTATAATAAAGAAACCTGAAGGGAAATCCTTTGCTTACTGACGCGTTTCGTCCCGTTCCAAGCGGGACTTTTTCAAAGTTAATGCTCCGATATTCTCAGCTCCTATTTAAGGAACATAGGGGCGTGGTTATCCCCGTAAAGTATTTACATTTAAAGTGCTCTCTTCCCTTTATCCCCTCTCCACAGTCAGTTTCAAAGAACAGCTATATGGAATACTTATTTATCAGTTAGTTGTTTGTTCCACAAAATCTAGGTGATCAGATGACTTCTTGTGAAGGGTCAAAACATTTGTATCCACTCCTAAGAAGCACTTATGAAAGCCTCAAGGAGTGGAAATTCACTTCTAGTGTTTTATATGTATTTCTTCATTTTTCGCTCTTGTTCTATTAATAGTGGAACTCACCATTCCTAAAGCAGTGTTGATTTGTTCATTCTTTCATATTATCAGATGATCCATATATATAGAGTTCCTCATATCGAAAAAAACAGGGGACAAGCCCCAATCTTCTCAGCTCCTATTCAAAGAGCATAATGGCATCACATAAAAATTATCCTAATAAAACATGTCATATAGAGTTCCACCTTTTCAAAAAGTTCTCCAAATCCTATCTTATTGTGAATAGGCGTCATAATCATATTGATATATATCATATATCTATCAGTACATACAGGGTGATAAACTAGCCACATAGCAACAAAACATTCCAGGATAGTGAAGGAGGTTCATACAGGCCCATATTCCTAGTTCTAATAATGTTCTCATTCTCAAAGATCCATGAAATCTAAAGTCAACCGAACATAAACTTGATATTCTCATATCATATATCACCCATATCTTGTTTACATCCAATATATGATTTTCCCAATCACTTCTATTTGTATACAATATATGTTTTTTTTGATCATTTATATTCATAGATCGTTTACTCCGATATTTTGTTGGGTTTAATTATATATACACTCCCGAACACTTTGCTATAATAACCTGAAACAATGGATTTCTTATCCTCTATAATTGAGGTACTTAGTATTTCATATAGGGCGTATATCTAAAATGTCTGAAACCGTTATTCCAAAAATATCCTCCCATGTGAATCGCTGTTATTAAAGGTTCTAGTCCATATCATAGAAATCTAATGCCTCGTTCAGCCCATTTGGACAAAGAGTCCCTAATTTAAATATCCAAGATGATTCACATAGACAGATTTTTTTATATCTGTCTCCTCTTCTCACAGTAAGAGATACATGTTCAAGGCCAACAATCCTAAGGCATTCTGGGTTCTTTCCATGGACTTCAGAGTAATGTCTCGAAACACTATGAGTAGAAAGACCATTCAGAATGTTCCGCCTATGCTCACGGAACCTTGCTTTTAGAGGTCTAATAGTACGACCCACATACTGGAATTTACAGCTGCATTCCAGCATATATACAATATAGGGAGTGTCACAGTTAATGAATTGTTTAATCGGATATTCAGTTCCACAAGAATTGGATCTTACTTTATTGATTTTATTCAAAATATACCCACATGTCAAACATCTATTCTTGCCACATTTGTAACATCCCTTAAGTTTATCGGGAAGCCAAGTGTCACTTTTCTATTTGTTCTTGTTTCAGCATACTTGGAGCCAATATTCTCTTTAGATCCAGATTTTTCTTAAAGATCACCTTGGGCTTATCCTCTAAAAATGCTTTAGTACATTATCCTCTTTCAGAATACTAAAGTTTCTCTTGACAACATTAAGAATCTGTTTAGATTTAGCATTATATACCGAAATAAAGGCTGGATTATTGTTATCAAATTATTTTCTCTTCTTTTTTCAAACATCCGTAGGTTTTAACAACTCATCCCTATTGAGGGTAGAAGTACACTGAGCGGCTTCACCGAGAAAAATTCTCAGGATATCCCCTTTTACTAAAATTATCCAACATTATATTGGATTGGGTTAGGAAATCTTGATCTTCAGAACAATTCCTTCTAAGTCTGCCTAATTGCCCCATAGGTATGTTGTTAATCCATGGGCGATGATGTCCACTTCCATAATGTAAGTAATTACATACATCAGTAGGCTTATTATAGTTAGAAGTAATAACCCTATTGTCACATGCTGTTAAAGTGACATCTAAAAAATGAACTGTATTCTTGTCAAAAGTATGAGTGAACTTTAAATTAAATGTATTATTATTCAAAAATTCTACAAAATCCGATGCTGATTCTGCATCACCCTTCCAAACAAAAAACAAATCGTCAATATATCGGCCGTATAGGACCAGGCACGAACCTGGTCCCCATCGCCGTGCCTAAAATCTGTAAATAAAACTGATTTTCAAATAAAAAGTAATGACTTAAAATAAATCTAATCGAATCCAAAATAAATTTGCGTTTGACTATGGTTAAATCAGTGTCACTATCCAGCATTTTTCTCACAGCCTCTATTCCTCCCTCTTGGGGTATGTTCGTATATAACGCTTGTACGTCAAGTGTCAAGAAGCCATAGTCTGGCTTCCATGCTAATTGGTTCACGATGTTTAGAAAATGGATAGTATCCTTAATATATGAAGATAAACCAGGAATAAACTTCTGCAAATAATAATCTACAAAGGATGAAAGGTTTGACGTGAGTGAACCAATCCCCGATATTATGGGGCGTCCTGGGGGAGAAATCAGGGACTTATGGAGTTTAGGAAGATGGTAATAAATTGGAATTATCGGATGTTCCATATACAGAAATTGATATTCATCCTTAGATATCACATTGTTATTCAAAGCTGTAACTAACAATGTCTTTCGTTCCATCTGAAAATTCAATGTAGGGTCTTTTTGTAGCGGTAGGTAGCAGAGTGGTTCTCCTAATTGTCTGAGAGCTTCCTGAATGTATTGATTCCGGTCCATAATAATAATAACCACTCCACCCCCTTTGTCCGCAGACCTTATCACTATGGAGGTGTCTTTTTGTAATTCCTTAAGTGCCTGTTTCTCCTTCCAATGTAGGTTGGAATGGCATCTCGGATAGCCTACTTGGGCATCCTCTTTTTGGTTGGAATTCCTCCCCCTACTCCTATTTGTCCCATTACATATTGACATAAAGTCATGTAGGGTTTTGTTAGAAAAGATTGTAATTGCTGGACTCTTATGACTAGAGGATAAAAGTTAGAACTACGTTTGAAAATAGAACTAGGGACTTCCTTCCGAATGCCATCCGAGCTGTTATTGATATCAAAAATAGGCATATCTTCTGTGCCTTCTATCTTATTATTCTCCCACAATATTTCTAGAATGTCCAATCTATTCTGATCGTTTTTATCAAGAATAATAGGAACTCCCTCCACTGAATTGATCATTAATTTTTTTGTGGCAAAGTACCTCTTTCTACAAAGAGTACGTACTTATTCAATTCTATAAAGAGGTCAAACAGATTTGGTTCACTTGTTGGAGCGAAACTTAGACCCCTTGATAGTAATTTGGTTTGATGGATAGTGAGCTCTTTTTTTGACAGATTGAATATCCCCCTCGTCTCTATCTTATCCTCGTTCTCCTTGCATCGTTCCCCCCTTCCTCTCTTCCCTCTGATTCTCTTCTTCTCTTTGGTGTTTTTTGATACAGTGCATGGTAGGGATTTTGATGTAAATCCACTTTCCATTCTGGGCTTTTTCCTAAAAAATACTGATCATCTTTAGAGAGTTCCATTCCTCTCTGTTTAGGTCTAGCCCCTAAATCTCGAAGTGGACCTGAATCTCTCCTATCGTCTGTTGCTGTTTTGTTTTTCCAGGACGTGGGTCTGTTTGTCCTTCTTGGACTATATTCCTTGTCTCTAAACCTTTTCTCCCCTCTATAGTAGTTCCTACCTTTTTTATGAAAGGAAGAATCATACTTTCTAGTGGTATCTTTCTTTGTTCCATAATGGGAAGTATTGTCAGTATACTCAGGTTTAAAAAATCTCTTGTTATAAGTCCTGACCCGGTCTAATTCATAATCCACCTTATCTCTCTCAAATTTTCTAGTTTTCTTATCCACTAATTCATGTTCAAACCTTTCAATTCTTCGATTCACTGCTAGATCTCTTTCTTTAAATTCCTCACTCTCTTTATGGGGGTCTAACATTTTCTTTAAATTCTCTATTTGTTCTGTGGTTTCCCTAACCTTTTCATCTCTGAATTCCACTAATAATTTCATCAATGAAAAGGAACATGAATCTAATATACCATTCCATTTTTCTTGAAGTCCTGAATTGTCATTTATAGACAGACTTTTATTTTTCCTTAAGCCTCTAGGAATATGTTTGTTATCTATATATTTCTGTAGTGAGACACTGTCCCACCAGTGTCTCATCTCAGTTTTGAGGAGGTCCTCCAGTTTGTAAAATAACTTGGATAAATCTTCTGGTTTATTTGCCTCCCCACATCTTTTCTCTGTCCTAAAAGAACGTAGGTACTGGTCTCTCCTATTCATTCTATCTGTATAGCACGTAAATTCAGCCATATTTCAATATATAGGACTACTTCAGCTGCCTGAGGAATGATGAACCAAAAATAACACACAGACAGTTCCCTAGGGAACAACCTCGGCGCTTGTAGTCAGCAGATAACCCTCAATATGGGAATGTTCTCTGGGTAACCCTGCAGCTTGGACCACGGTTCATTAGACCGTGTTATAAACAAAAAGATACACCAAAATGTTCAGTGCTGGGAATAAACCCTCTACTTCTATATACAATTGCTTTCTATAAAATGCACACTTGAGTCAAATACACAGATTTATTGGAACTTTGGGTTCCTACAGTAAATCACACAACTCCCAACTAGGAATCATACATACAAATGCAGACAACGGTATATGGTATTTGCATAGTATCAATTTAGGGCTAAGCATACTAGTATAATATAACCGTTATATGTCTCATAAATTGTAGAAAAGGAGATTAATAAAGACAACTGATAGAGACTCTACAAAATAAAAACACTCTATGTCTCCTTTTTCCATCTGATGAAACTTGTATCCATCATAAACCTTAAAAATGTGAATGCATGCATGATTCAAAATTTGAAGATCTCAATTCATGAAAATTCTTGACTAAAAACAAAAAATAAATATAAAAAGTAAAAAAGATACGTTGTGTTAGAATGACTACTTCGTGTGTGTCCACAACGAACAAGTGGTCTCCAGTGGAATGGAATGAAGAATCCAAAAGTACAAAATTAGGCTTGTTCCATATATATACGATAAATGCAGTTCATAATGTCCTCCTTTCTACACATATATATAGTCTCATGGCATCGGAGACAATAAGCCTGTAGTGTAATATAATGGTTCTTACCGCATCCTGTAGCTCTCATGGAGAGGTGCATGCATTCACATTTTTAAGGTTTATAATGGATACAAGTTTCATCAGATGGAAAAAGGAGACATAGGGCTAGATTTACTAAGCTGCGGGTTTGAAAAAGAGGGGATGTTGCCTATAGCAACCAATCAGATTCTAAATTTCATTTATTTAGTACCTTCTACAAAATGACAGCTAGAATCTGATTGGTTGCTATAGGCAACATCCCCACTTTTTCAAACCCGCAGCTTAGTAAATCTAGCTCATAGAGTGTTTTTATTTTGTAGAGTCTCTATCAGTTGTCTTTATTAGTCTCCCTTTCTACAATTTATGAGACATATAAAGGTTATATTATACTAGTATGCTTAGCCCTAAATTGACACTATGCAAATACCATATACCGTTGTCTGCATTTGTATGTATGATTCCTAGTTGGGAGTTGTGTGATTTACTGTAGGAACCCAAAGCTCCAATAAATCTGTGTATTTTACTCAAGTGTGCATTTTATAGAAAGCAATTGTATATAGAAGTAGAGGGTTTATCCCCAGCGCTGGACATTTTGGTGTATCTTTAAGTCAGTTACTCTGACTAGTCAGTTTGAGGGATTTATATTATTATTATAATTTTTATTATTATTATTATTATTATTTTTCTTTTCACTGCAAAAGTCTGTTGGGTTGCTTGTATGCTATATTTTTTAAGACTATGACATCCAAATCTTCTCTAAATATATGTTATAATTAAGCATTTTGTTTATAAACAAATTAATACACATTCTAAAGTCTATTGAAGACTAACAGCTGTGTTTGCAATGGCAATTAAATAAACACAGGAGAAATATGTTATAATAAATTTCATAGAATTTTTTTTAAGCACTATATTAAATTATATTGATACCAACAAGATGTGTGAACAGAATAAGTCATATGAATTGATTATTTGTTAATTTTATTTTAATTTAATTACCTTATATGTGCTTTTATTGGCTGTTTTGTATACAAAAGGAAGCAATTGTCATGTGAACTCAAGCCTCTGATGAAACCGACTTATAACAAGGCGGAGAAATGCGTAATAATTTTATTTCTGAAAGGCTAGGAAAACTATCAATCTGAAATGTGTTTATATGAATAGTGATTCATTGCCAGAGACCTAGGTAGAGATAGAATCTATTGAATGTTGCGGATTGTGGATATGAAGGTAATATAAATGCTATATGCTTATACACCACACTTCAGCTTTTGTTCTGTGTGGATCCAACTAACATTTTTAATAAAAAGACACTCTGACTAATTGGCAACAATGAGCAGTGGTTGGACTTCTAATAGTTAACTTATTACTGGAGCAATGAAATTTGCACAAAGGGGGGAATTCAGTTGGCCGCGTTACTGTTAAAAGTAACATGGTCAGTGCATTATTACGGTAATAGTGCGCGTAATTACCGTTATTACGGTAGCTCTTTTTGCATGCAGCTCCCTGAGCAGCAAGCAGAAAGCCGGGTTAAAACTACCGTAATAACGGTAATAGTTTTAGCCCGGCGGTACTTGAATTCCCCCGAAAGAGTCCCAAGAGAGGGACATTTTTTTTGTTACAGATTCAATAACTGTGTGTCGAAGTCGTATAATTGGATGAACGAAAGTATATTGGTTAATATTGTTTTATCGTGCGATTGCACTCAGTATGCCACGCTACACAAGCCATAGCGTGATCACGGGGTAAAATGCGCATGCACGCACACGCACTCTAACATTTAGTTATTTATATATTTCTTATTTATAATGATTCCAATCCACAGTGATTTGTGAGCAGATAGTATTTAGTTTATTATTAGTTTATATATTATAATTATATATACACTTTAGTGTTATTTAAGGTTCAGGTTATAGGAAATGTGTCATGTCTGGTATCTGGTATATTTTAATCCCCTGTTCATCAGCAGTTGTCCGGTTCTTTCGCCGAAGAGATCACACATTGCATACTCTAGTTAGTGATGTTAGGGAATAAAACACTTAAAGTGATACCGACTACAAAATGCTAATGGACTAGTTGTAACTGGTTTCTGGGCGGGAGAATCATCTGGAATGTTGACCCTCAGCCTTGGAGGGGGTTGTTTGAACTAGCCTATGACCTGTTTACACTGGACCCACCTGAAGTCTGGACCTATAGAAGCAAGCCACGTCATCTGCATTGTTCTCTCTGTAACACTGAGTGTATATAATATAGCTGTGCTCCTACTGGCTTCAGTCATTCTCTGACCACAGTATTCTGGAGTGAAATACTGTTCACTGGTACCCGTGGGAGCGCAGCTAACGCAAGCGAATGCAGCGGTATGTATTTATCTTTTGGTATTACCTGTACTGTATTATAATTATGTATTGAGTTGTTAAATTTTACATCTGCTAAAATAAATTATTTTTTGCCTTGGAAACACAACACAATCGCTTGTGCAATGCTTATTTGAAAACGATAGAATTACTTTAATCTGTGTGTGGAAGTCGTCCCTAAGACTTGATTATTACACCAGAGATGTTTTACCAAAATATTTTTTTTTCCTTCCATTAGCCTAATACAGTAGTGACCAGACTATGGAGCTATTGATTTATTATAAAGAACAAACATTTTTCACAATGTACTGTAATAATAAAGGGATATCAATGTTAATTTAAAGCGGCAATGTCGGGACCCCGCAGGTTAAGTGTTTAAACACATGACCTGTGGGGTGGAGACATTGCCACTTTAAATTAACACGGATGGAATTCGCACTGACGTCACACTCAACTACCGGAGAGCTGTCCATTCGGAATGAGTTCCTGTCAGCCTGTTGGTGCCATCGTAAATCTGCAGAGTCGGTTTTTAGCAAGTGTGTGTATATTGCAATCGTTTTTTGCTGAAATCAGATTTTTGTGTAGGTGCTCTCTTTGTCGGATTTATCGTCATTGTTCAAGCGATTACCACTGTTTTTTTTCACATACTTTCCAATTGTGAAATTGTTGCATGACACTGCATATCTTGAGAACTTATTTAATGATGGTTCTGAATGACTGAGGCACAAGTGAAGGCAATATTTTAAATGTCTATAGGTCAGATGACTTATGTATTTTGATTTAATTTAATGTTCATTTGAGAGAAGGCTGCTTTGCAAAGGTCATTTGATCCAAAAAAATTCAAGCCTGGCTACCATTCTTCATGGAGTAAATTCCAGAAATTAATTTCAGAAGCTCTTGCTGTCAGAGGACTGTGACATTGCATATGGAGGATGTTGGACATTTTTGCAAAAATATCTTCAATGTCAGCATAAGCAAATGAAAATGACCTGAAACCTAGGATTAGTTCCAGATACTTAATGTATTGAAATAGTCTCTCTAGTTCTTGCCAAAGTTTATGTACTTCAGTACAGAAAAAAATCATGTGTTTAACAACTTTCACTATGTGTTTCTACAACCTTTGTAACATTAGGAAAGTTCCACAAAATTCCCTTTCTAATCTACAATTTTAGAAACTGCAGTTTTGTTTTGAAAGTATTTAAGGAACTAACTAGTTGGGTAATGATTTTATCATTTCCCTGAAGTTCAAGTTTGAAAGCATTGCAGTGAGCTGTTAAATCTGTCAAAAAAGCTAACTTGATCAACCATGATGCATCCTGCAGTAGAAATGTTTTTTCTCCAAGAAATTCCAAATCTCAGTTATTTCAGGCAACATAGACTGGAACCTTTCTAAGAACTGTCCTCCACCTGACATTATTATACAACAGCAGAACTTCATACCCAACTTCATTTTCTTTCAGCTGAGCTTGAAAAGTCATCTTTTCAAACTCCTTGCACAAACTGAGTTAACTACATTTGTAGTAATGTCCAGAACATCTGTCATGTTTACAACTTTAGCACACTGTGCATTCTGATTGTTGCAATATCTGGAAACTCTTGTTTTTATGGGCAGAGTGTAAGAAACCCATTGATCTTACCAACCATGGCTGGGGCCCAGGCGCGGGCTGGCAGGTTTCGACTAAGGGGTGCGCACACGCGATGCGGCCGCGTCATAATGACGCAGCCGCGTTATGTCTCATGTGATGCGGCTGCCTGTGCGCCGGTAATATTTAGAAATTATTTCATCCACGGGGGGGGGATGGGGGGAGGCAGCCGGCCCGAACAGCCATTAGACTGAGCGGCCTGGGTGTCCGCTGCCCCCCTGTCCCCCCGGTCCAGCCCGCCCCTGCTGGGGCCTCATTGGTAGCAATGCACACCAGTTTCTGAAGAGGAAGGCTTTTTCCTTAGCAAAACTAACAAATTGTTTTTAAGTGTCTCCACCTCTAGTTTTTTCTTTCTTAGGGATTATAGTCCATATTCCACCATGGAACTCTTATCAGTGAATACCATTATTGTGAACACGATCAATTGATCGATCCCATTGGCTCCATACGTCTCATTATAGTTTGGAGAGAAAGCGGTATGTCTTGGTTGTATGATTTCAATTTTATTCTTTACTTTATCATATAAAAAAATTCCAGCATCCAGGAAAGCTTGCTTCAACATTTCTCCATCTTGAAAAAGTTTCTAATGCTGCACTAAAATATTTGCAATACTAAAGCATGTTTCAGTCACTGATTGGCAATATGTTTAAAAAATGTAAACTGTTGCGCTCCTAATTAACCTTTCAAGGATCTGATTTTCATCTTTCCTATTTCACTTTTAGATAGAAAGTTATGGTTATATTTTTATATCGAATTGAAAAATGTCTCTTTAAATTGTCCTTCTTAAGTGTAGCAACACTAGCATGACATATCAAACATACACATTTTTCATTAGACATTGTGAAGAAAAAATCATATTTCCACTCTTCATTAAAGTAGTAGGTTTTTGATAGTTTAGATACATTAATTTTCAATAAAGGTATGACTAATCCAAAATGTATATGTGTATATCTATATTTTGTAGTGACCCTTGATGATGGTCAGTATTTTGAGTTGTAATGGACAGTCCTAGTGATCTAGGATTCAGGGGTGATTGTGCATATACACTTCTGACATAATTCCCATACTGTATAACACAAAAGAAAAGGAGCATGTTAATTCAGGGCCAGTATTCACTATTTTATTAACACAAAAACTAGGGATGAGCGCACTCGGATTTATGAAATCCGAGCCCACCCGAACGTTGCGGATCCGAGTCGGATCCGAGACAGATCCGGGTATTGGCGCCAAATGAAAATCTGAAACTGAGGCTCTGACTCATAATCCCGTTGTCGGATCTCGCGATACTCGGATCCTATAAATTCCCCGCTAGTCGCCGCCATCTTCACTCTGGCATTGATCAGGGTAGAGGGAGGGTGTGTTAGGTGGTCCTCTGTCCTGGTAGATCTCGTGCTGTGCTGTTTAGTTCTGTGCTGTGCTGTTTAGTTCTGTGCTGTGCTGTGCTGTGCTGTGTTCTGCAGTATCAGTCCAGTGGTGCTGTGTGCTGTGCTCTGTCCTTCTGAGGTCAGTGGTGCTGCTGGGTCCTGTGCTGTGTCCTGTTCAGTCCAGTGGTGCTGTGTCCTGTGCTCTGTGCTTCTAAGGGCATAGTTATTTCCCCAATATTCCCCTGTGTTTAAAAAAATAAAAAAAAGTTTTTTAAAAAAATACCAAAAACTACTTTAATTTTTTTTAATTACCACAAAATTTTCACAACCAATCCTGCAGTATAAGCCCATTGGTACTGCAATATTACCAAGTTCACACATTCAGCAGTAAAAGTCCAGTGGTACTGCAATATTACAAAGTTTACACATTCTGCAGTATCAGTCCAGTGGTGCTGTGTCCTGTGCTCTGTCCTGCTGAGTTCCGTAGTGCTGCTGGGTCCTGTGCCGTGTCCTGTTCAGTCCAGTGGTGCTGTGTCCTGTGCTCTGTGCTTCTAAGGGCATAGTTATTTCCCCATTATTCCCAAGTTTTTAAAAAATAAAAAAAAAGTAAAAAAAAATAAAAAATTTAAAAAAAAAAAAAAATATATAATAATTATAACCAAATTTGCAAAACCAATCCAGCAGTAAAAGTCCATTGGTACTGCAATATTACAAAGTTCACACATTCTGCAGTATCAGTCCAGTGGTGCTGTGTCCTGTGCTCTGTCCTGCTGAGTTCCGTAGTGCTGCTGGGTCCTGTGCTGTGTCCTGTTCAGTCCAGTGGTGCTGTGTCCTGTGCTCTGTGCTTCTAAGGGCATAGTTATTTCCCCAATATTCCCCTGTGTTTAAAAAAATAAAAAAAGTTTTTTAAAAAAATACCAAAAACTACTTTAATTTTTTTTAATTACCACTAAATTTGCACAACCAATCCTGCAGTATAAGCCCATTGGTACTGCAATATTACCAAGTTCACACATTCAGCAGTAAAAGTCCAGTGGTACTGCAATATTACAAAGTTTACATATTCTGCAGTATCAGTCCAGTGGTGCTGTGTCCTGTGCTCTGTCCTGCTGAGTTCCGTAGTGCTGCTGGGTCCTGTGCCGTGTCCTGTTCAGTCCAGTGGTGCTGTGTCCTGTGCTCTGTACTTCTAAGGGCATAGTTATTTCCCCATTATTCCCAAGTTTTTAAAAAATAAAAAAAAAGTAAAAAAAAATAAAAAATTTAAAAAAAAAAAAATATATAATAATTATAACCAAATTTGCAAAACCAATCCAGCAGTATAAGTCCATTGGTACTGCAATATTACAAAGTTCACACATTCTGCAGTATCAGTCCAGTGGTGCTGTGTCCTGTGCTCTGTCCTGCTGAGTTCCGTAGTGCTGCTGGGTCCTGTGCTGTGTCCTGTTCAGTCCAGTGGTGCTGTGTCCTGTGCTCTGTGCTTCTAAGGGCATAGTTATTTCCCCAATATTCCCCTGTGTTTAAAAAAATAAAAAAAGTTTTTTAAAAAAATACCAAAAACTACTTTAATTTTTTTTAATTACCACTAAATTTGCACAACCAATCCTGCAGTATAAGCCCATTGGTACTGCAATATTACCAAGTTCACACATTCAGCAGTAAAAGTCCAGTGGTACTGCAATATTACAAAGTTTACATATTCTGCAGTATCAGTCCAGTGGTGCTGTGTCCTGTGCTCTGTCCTGCTGAGTTCCGTAGTGCTGCTGGGTCCTGTGCCGTGTCCTGTTCAGTCCAGTGGTGCTGTGTCCTGTGCTCTGTACTTCTAAGGGCATAGTTATTTCCCCATTATTCCCAAGTTTTTAAAAAATAAAAAAAAAGTAAAAAAAAATAAAAAATTAAAAAAAAAAAAAATATATATAATAATTATAACCAAATTTGCAAAACCAATCCAGCAGTATAAGTCCATTGGTACTGCAATATTACAAAGTTCACACATTCTGCAGTATCAGTCCAGTGGTGCTGTGTCCTGTGCTCTGTCCTGCTGAGTTCCGTAGTGCTGCTGGGTCCTGTGCCGTGTCCTGTTCAGTCCAGTGGTGCTGTGTCCTGTGCTCTGTGCTTCTAAGGGCATAGTTATTTCCCCATTATTCCCAAGTTTTTAAAAAATAAAAAAAAAGTAAAAAAAAATAAAAAATTAAAAAAAAAAAAATATATAATAATTATAACCAAATTTGCAAAACCAATACAGCAGTATAAGTCCATTGGTACTGCAATATTACCAAGTTCACACATTCTGCAGCATCTTGTGCTACATATAATGGAGACCAAAAATTTGGAGGATAAAGTAGGGAAAGATCAAGACCCACTTCCTGCTAATGCTGAAGCTGCTGCCACTAGTCATGACATAGACGATGAAATGCCATCAACGTCGTCTTCCAAGCCCGATGCCCAATCTCGTAGTACTGGGCATGTAAAATCCAAAAAGCCCAAGTTAAGAAAAAGTAGCAAAAAGAGAAACTTAAAATCATCTGAGGAGAAACGTAAAGTTGCCAATATGCCATTTACGACACAGAGTGGCAAGGAACGGCTTAGGCCCTGGCCCGTGTTCATGACTAGTGGTTCAGCTTCACCCACGGATCTTAGCCCTCCTCCTCCTCCCCCCCCCTACAAAAAATTGAAGAGAGTTATGCTGTCAGCAACAAAACAGCAAACAACTCTGCCTTCTAAAGAGAAATTATCACAAATCCCCAAGGCAAGTCCAAGGGTGTTGGTGGTTGTCAAGCCTGACCTTCCCATCACTGTACGGGAAGAGGTGGCTCGGGAGGAGCCTATTGATGATGTAGCTGGCGCTGTGGAGGAACTTGATGATGAGGATGGTGATGTGGTTATTGTAAATGAGGCACCAGGGGGGGAAACAGCTGATGTCCATGGGATGAAAAAGCCCATCGTCATGCCTGGTCAGAAGACCAAAAAATGCACCTCTTCGGTCTGGAGTTATTTTTATCCAAATCCAGACAACCAATGTATGGCCATATGTAGCTTATGTAAAGCTCAAATAAGCAGGGGTAAGGATCTTGCCCACCTAGGAACATCCTCCCTTATACGTCACCTGAATAACCTTCATAGTTCAGTGGTTAGTTCAGGAACTGGGGCTAGGACCCTCATCGGTACAGGGACACCTAAATCCCGTGGTCCAGTTGGATACACACCAGCAACACCCTCCTCGTCAACTTCCTCCACAATCTCCATCAGATTCAGTCCTGCAGCCCAAGTCAGCAGCCAGACTGAGTCCTCCTCAATACGGGATTCATCCGAGGAATCCTGCAGCGGTACGCCTACTACTGCCACTGCTGCTGTTGCTGCTGTTAGTCGGTCATCTTCCCAGAGGGGAAGTCGTAAGACCGCTAAGTCTTTCACAAAACAATTGACCGTCCAACAGTCGTTTGCCATGACCACAAAATACGATAGTAGTCACCCTATTGCAAAGCGTATAACTGCGGCTGTAACTGCAATGTTGGTGTTAGACGTGCGCCCGGTGTCCGCCATCAGTGGAGTGGGATTTAGAGGGTTGATGGAGGTATTGTGGCCCGGGCACCAAATTTACTACCGGGGCCACTCCACTGTGCAGTCCATATTTAGGTGTATCAGATATTAAACAACGGTGACAGTTGATGCCCAATTTTTTAATTATATTGTGGCCTCGGTACCAAATTGTGTACCGGGGCCACCACACTACGCAGTCCAGATACTTGTTTGGTGGAATTCAGACCAGTTGAGGGTTTTATTATTATATTGTGGGGACCACTCTATCTATACCACACTACAACTCTATACCACTCTATTTAATACTTTAATTCTATTTAATACTTTAATTCTATTTCATACTTTAATTCTATTTAATACTTTAATTCTATTTCATACTTTAATTCTATTTAATACTTTAATTCTATTACTAATTACCATAAAGAGGAACTGCCGCTTCTATTTAATACTTTAATTCTATTAGTAGTTACCATAAAGAGGAACAAAATAAACCAATTTTACCAAAAGTATAATATGACTTAGACTTACAAACACTACACTTGAAAGATGGTGCCTTTAAATGAAAAAGTCAGTCTTCATTGCACGACTATGTGCAACAGGGACAGTTTTTTGGTTTACAAAGTCAACCAATAACACTTCGACCCTGTCTGTCTTTAACATACTTGATGGGATCTCAATGACGAATTGTCTGTACCATGTTTGGAGGAGGTATTGTGGCCCCGGTATCAAATTGGGTACCGGGGCCACCCCACTACGCAGTCCAGATACTTGTTTGGTGGAATTCTGACACGTGGAGGGTGTATTTATTTTATTGTGGCCCCGGTATCAAATTGGGTACCGGGGCCACCCCACTACGCAGTCCAGATACTTGTTTGGTGGAATTCTGACACGTGGAGGGTTTTTTAATTATATTGTGGCCTCGGTACCAAATTGTGTACCGGGGCCACCACACTACGCAGTCAAGATAGATAGATGCGTATCATAGATAAAGTACATTCAGTGGTGTGGGGCAAATTGAAAAATATTCAAAATGCACTGACATTATCAAAAACAAGAGGTTGTCACACGCTAAAACTCCAACATGTATATGATGGAGAGGATGGAGGAGCAGCCGTATGTGTAGTGTAATGCAGACCTGTTGAAGGTTTTTTATATATTTTATTGTGGTGCCCAGTGCCCACTCCTCTAGGCAGTCCAGGTACATTTATTGGTGCGATTCATAAAAGTTCAGGGTTTTTAATATATTGTGGTGACCCACTCCTCTACGCAGTCCAGGTACATTTATTGGTGCGATTCATAAAAGTTCAGGGTTTTTAATATATTGTGGTGACCCACTCCTCTACGCAGTCCAGGTACATTTATTGGTGCGAATCAAACAAGTTGATGGTTTTCTTATTATATATATTGTGGTGACCCACTCCTCTACGCAGTCCAGGTACATTTATTGGTGCGATTCATAAAAGTTCAGGGTTTTTAATATATTGTGGTGACCCACTCCTCTACGCAGTCCAGGTACATTTATTGGTGCGATTCATAAAAGTTCAGGGTTTTTAATATATTGTGGTGACCCACTCCTCTACGCAGTCCAGGTACATTTATTGGTGCGAATCAAACAAGTTGATGGTTTTCTTATTATATATATTGTGGTGACCCACTCCTCTACGCAGTCCAGGTACATTTATTGGTGCGAATCAAACAAGTTGATGGTTTTCTTATTATATATATTGTGGTGACCCACTCCTCTACGCAGTCCAGGTACATTTATTGGTGCGAATCATAAAAGTTCAGGGTTTTTAATATATATTGTGGTGACCCACTCCTCTACGCAGTCCAGAAAGATACCTTGTTGCAACGTTTTGGACTAATAACTATATTGTGAGGTGTTCAGAATACACTGTAAATTAGTGGAAATGCTTGTTATTGAATGTTATTGAGGTTAATAATAGCCTAGGAGTGAAAATAAGCCCAAAAACTTGATTTTTAAACTTTTTATGTTTTTTTCAAAAAAAATCCGAATCCAAAACCTTAAATCCGAACCGAGACCTTTCGTCAAGTGTTTTGCGAGACAAATCCGAACCCCAAAAATAACGAAAATCCGGATCCAAAACACAAAACACGAGACCTCAAAAGTCGCCGGTGCACATCCCTAACAAAAACATCAAACTTACATATGCATCGGTCAGCCACAACATTAAAACCATTGGCACGTGAAGTGAAGAACATTCATTATTTTGTTAATAGGGTACCTGTCAAGGGGTGGGATATATTAGACAACAAGTAAACAGTCAGATGATGTGTTGGAAGCAGGAAAAATGGGCAAGTGTAAGTATTTGAGTGACTTTGACAAGGGCCAAATAGTGACGGCTTGATGACTAGGGCAGAGTCTCTTCAATGCTGCTCAATAATCTCATCATTAATCGATCCTCATATAGGTTATTGCATATGTTGATTCAACCTAACCTGTCCCAAGACTTTTGGAGATATAACCAAGTCGGGTGACTGTGGCATGGGACATGGACCACATATGCGGCCAAATTGAACCTCTTTATTTACTTTTTCCCTCACCACCATCGGTAATTTCAGGGCTGATTTTAAATTCCTAGAAGTAGCAACTTCAACCTCCTCGCTAACAGGCAACCGGAAACCTTCTTCAGACATTTTAACAAAAAATCTGCTTCCTCCTTGTTAGGGTACCAAAATGAGAGCCGGATTTAGACCTCATGGGGCCCTAGACAAGATATTGGTTTGGACCCCCCTCTCCCTCCCTCTCCCTGAAACAATTCATAGCACTATATTTTTTTAACATGCTCCAAAAACAAATTGGTAGGTTAATTGGCTGCTATTAAATTGACCTTAGTCTCTCTCGGTTTGTGTGTGTATGTTAGGGGATTTAGATTGTAAGCTCCAATGGGGCAGAGACTGATGTGAATGAGTTCTTTGTACAGCGCTGTGGAACTAGTGGCGCTATATAAATAAACAGATGATGACGATTATATACCTCTATAGTCAAGCAGTGGAGTAAGATAAGCTGCCGCACAGCGGCGTCGCGCCATCATTGGGGTGTGGTCATATCGTTGGGGCGTGGCTTGCATCGTTGGAAGCATGCCTAGCAGGTGAAAAGAGCTAGGCCGCCCTCCTACAGAGAAAACCCTGCATTCATATACGTAATGTATGAATCTAATCAATAGATGCCTTTGTTTCCAATGTCATGTTGACAATGTGTTACACATTACCTGCTGGAAGCCATGATAAAGAGATGAAAGTGTACAGTAAGGTTACAAAACTAATAATCCCTTGCATAGTCCAGATAAAAGTTTCTCTGCGCCTTCATCCTCATAGTTCTTGAGCCTAACTAAAGATGAGTAACATCAAACAGTGTCTGACAGATTCCAGGATAGTGCATCTTCAACAACAGACACAAACCTGCTCCATCATACGCCCACAGAAACTGCACCCTGGAGGATCAGAAAAACCTCTTATCTGCAATGCAGCTCAATTCTCCTAATAAACTTGAGCCTGCAGCTTTAAGGGGAAAATGCAGATATTGTTCTAAACAGGCATCAAATGGATAGCCCTAATATAGAATTTTTAAAACACCACATATCACCAGATTACAGTAGCTGCCCGATATATCTATATCTATCTATCTATCTATCTATCTATCTATCTATCTATCTATCTATCTATCTATATATGTATATATATATATATATATATATATATATATATATATATATATATAAAACCTTCCCCGGTAACTGGTGGTTTTAAATGAATGAGTGTATAAGTGCAAGACTCCTGCTCTTAAAGCCTTAACTTAAACTAAAATCACAAAGATCAAACTCTTCACAAAGAAGCACACACTGAAACACACTACCTTAAGTCAAATACGACACTGCTCCTTCCTTATCTCCAGATGAGGAAGTTTGGGTGCCATCGCATTGAGTCACGTGATTTTTTTTTTTGTTCTGCCCGCATTTTTTTCCCCTCGATAACCGTCAGCGGGGGATAGCAGGCGGAGTGGAGAACCTCTCAGGCTTGGCACCCCTCCCGCCTTACTTACCCCACTCACCGCCGGTCCTATGGGGCACCCTGGGGACTGATGGGCCCTAGGCACTTGCCTAGTCTACCTAGCGGTAAATCCGGCCCTGACCAAAATAACCATTTAACCATAACATCTAAAAACCTGAAAAGGGTGACCAGGAGCAAAGGGAGAAGTGCAGCTAGCCCAGGAAAATGTGAAAGTGAGGGATAGGGATACCAATGGGGTGTGATTGAACAGTGGAGAAGGGGAGGCTTGGCAAATGGGAAAGGGAACAACTGAGGGTTAGGGAATAGAGCTATAGGGAGAATGGCTATGGAAGAGAAAACAGATGGGGAGAGAGAAAGAAGAGCAAATTGAGCAGGTGAGGGAGGCTCTCCAGAAGGGTTGGCAGTGATAAGGCACAAACCTGGCCAAGAACAAAGCTGCTGAGGTTCTCTTGAGGAAAAGTTGGGATGAGATGAGCACTGCTCAATGGGGTTGGATGACTCACAGGGCCACCGGATAGATGGGACAGCTGCAGGATGACTCACACATTAGGAAGTGCTTGCAGTATCAGAAAAATGGGCAAAGCGGGTGAGGGAGTAACAATAAAGAAACAGTAAAGGAAAAGACAAGAGGAAAGGACAAAGAATAGAATAAAAGAAAATAGAAGTTTAAAAACAAGGTGTGTAAAATGAGAGGAGCAAAAAAAAAAACAAAAGCCACAATTAAATCAGGTAATACCTAAACGGCAATCAATACAAATAAATCTAAAATACAAAATATTCCATATACACAGAATGGCAAGATTATAGTAAATGTGAAATTGACCAAATCACTTACAGACACTGTTCTAGCTGCAAACTCACAAAGCCAAGAAGAAACGATCACACACCAATAAATAGACTCGTAGATCCTTTATCCCTCCCCACTTCACACCCACTGGTCCTTTCCTATAACCAACCCAGCAGCAGAACGTTAACTGCTTCTTTAAACTCTACCCTCCCATATGCAGAAATCGAAATACAACCTTGGTGTTTTAACACCTCCTGGCTTATACAACCCTCTGTTATCTATACAAATAATGAAAAAAATATATAAGCTATACATCTATTTATTATTGAATAAAATTAATATAGTTTATTAAGAGCAGATCAAGCACAACTGACAATAATACAACAGTTTATGTTATTTATGTCATAGCACACATGATGATGCCTATCGCACTTTAGATTTTATCTGTATGAACCCGCAATTTAAACAAATTTCATAACTGAATAAATTTGTGTTTTTAAAAGCACTCTTAAAGAATTAGATCATTTTTCTTGGGGTAACATAAATATATCTTTCAGTTCACCCTGTAATATCACAGTGGTTTAAATAATTTTAATATACGAACAATAGAGAACTTCATTCTGACATTGGGGAGCAGAATAATGGTGAGAAACAGACTGGGGTGTCGTGTACTTGGTGACTATGTACTAAGATATTGACACTGGGGAACTTCATACTTAAAAAAATGAAATGTATTCTAGACACTGGGGTCAGATAATATGCTGACATTACAACTTTGTGTAGTCATGTGGCCAAATGTAAAATGAATAAAAAAATGTGCTGTGCAGGAATATGGAAACCGTTATAGCAGGCATAATGATCCTGGGCCTCACTTTCTAACAGTGTCCTATAAAATAGCTTTTTTTAATAAAATAATCATATGTCCCTTGACACTAGCATCAGGTACCTTTATGCTTAAAGCTGCACTACCATCTAAGTGTGTTAGGATCGCGGCTAACTGATATGTTTTTAGAACCAGACTAGTAGAGGGCTACACCATTAGCAGCCGCCTTTCCCGTAGAACAAGATGCGTTCGGATGTACTCGGATTCCCCCAGGACTTGACTCTATGGTAGTTGAAACTTATCAGTGTAACTGTAGTGCAGGGTAGAAAATCAGAATACTGGAGGCAGAAATCAGGGACAGGCCTAGAGCATGGGTCTGTAGCAAGCAGGATAGTCAGAATACAAGTTGAAGATCAGGGCAGGTAGCAAACACAGGAATCCAGAAATCAGGCAAAGGTCAAGAGGGCACAAGAGTTCAAGCGAGGTCTCGAAAACAAGTCAAGGTCACGACAGGAAAATCAGATCTCAGAACAGCCAAGTATCACAGATACAGGGAAGCAGGTTAGCAAGTATTCTGTACACACAGAGCACTATAACCAGCAGAGAGGATAAGGCCTCCTTGCCTTAAATACAGAAAGCAACCAATCAGAGATAGGCCCACACATACAAGCAATAATCAACATGGAGCCGCCAAATGAATAAATCAGTACTCCTCCTATTGCCCAAGGAGGTTGATTGATAATAATGCCTGGCTGTAATTTTCTGGCTATTGCCTAGGTGACGGCCCGAGATGAAACACCGGATATGATGTCCCGGCTGTCACCATGACAACCGGGAGGTGAGGGAAGTGAGCCACGGCCACGGCAGCTCGTGACAAGATGGTTAAACTTTTAAGTTCACCACTATGAAATAAATATGGTGGTAGGGTATGACGGGAAGTTCTGAATCTATCTCTACAGCACCACATAGCCTAGGTTTTTGGTGGGGCTGAAATCCGGCAGTACAGAGCAGTCTCTGGAGCTCTAGGGAGGTGATGGAACAGATCATTCATAGGTGATAATGCAGCTTTAAGTATGTAATCAAAAGACCCTCTTCAATGGTTACTGCCACCAAGTAATAGACAATTTGTACTAACAAAATAAAAATTCCAGTAAGGGGCAGATAGTAAAAGTATGTTTGCTTCCTCATGGCCTTTGTTTAGCAGTCAAATCTCCTTCTTCATAAGCTACATATAGTAATTTCTCATTGTCATTTATACATTTAAGTTTGCTGTCTTGGAAACAGCTAAGAAGGAGAAATTTGTGAAAATATTTTCAAAAATCAATAGGATTTATTAAAACATGTTTTTTATGGTTGTAATCTAATTTGCTACAGTAAAGGGTAAACTGTAAATTCCTTAGATGTCAGTATATTTCTTCATATATAAATGTCTCACTGTATGCTGCAGCATTTCTGAAAATATGTTTAAAATGTTTTTCACCTGTATCTCAATCATATTTTATACATTTATTAGCAAGTTGGTTACACATATAACATAGAACTGTTAGGAACCCCTCTAGCTGGTACAACACAATCCGGAGTCTGCTCTGGTGTTCACTGGAGCCCCTAGTGGTGGGGACAGACTTGGCCGCAGACTAGCAGAGGGTCGTGAAGTACGTACCGGCTGGGGAGAACCCAGGAGAGTGAAGTGAAGTCCAGGCAAGGGTCGAGGGCCGACAGCAGACAGCGACTCCAATAAACAAGCCGAGGTCAAGGGTCACGAGCAAACAGAAAAAGTCGGTAAACACGCCAGAGGTCGGGGTCACAAGAAACACAGGCAGGGTCCAAATCTAGGCAAGGGGTCATACACGGGCAATCCAGTAGAATATCCAAAGGACAGGAACAAGGAGCAGGGCAGGTCAGCAGAACTGGTAACAGAGCGCTGTAACCAGCAGTGAGGCTGCAGACCTCACTGTCTTAAATATCAGCATCAGCCAATCAGAGCCTAGCTCTGAAATTACATACAGCCCCTACTTAATTAATAATACCCTTATTAAATTAGCCCACAGGCTTGTGTCAATTCCTGCGCACGCGCCCGGCTGTCCCCAGCTGCCGGGATGCGGCGCTACTACCGCTGGCGTCTGACAACGATCGGGTAGACTCCGGAAATGACGTCCCGGTCGTCAAGGTGACAGCCGGGACGTCAGAGGACACCAGAAGCGAGCCGCGGCGGCTGTGAGAACCGCCGCGGCTCGTAACAAGAACAAAGCCTTTTGATTATCATATCTGTTTTCAGGATGCCTAGTTTCATCTACTTTAAATGTTTAATGTATTTAAGTCAAAATATATTACCCATGGAGGGATATTTCTGCTAACAGACAATGAAAGTATTTCACCTCAGGTAGCAGAATGCTGGATGACAGGAAGCTGGATGAGTAAATGAACACATTGTAAACTGCCTAGTTAGCAATGATAGGATAACGTGCCAGAAAAATATCCTGCAGCATTACAGGAGATAGATTATATTAGTATTGTCATATAAGAAAGTAGAAAAATAGACATGTAATGCATTTCATTATGTGCAAATTCACCTATTTATCTGCGTTACATATATAGGTGCGCACCAACCTTCCCCTTTTGGGATCTGTTCCTGTAAAATTAATTTACACCTACTCTTTATGGTTAAGCTGAAAATGTGCCTGATGAAAAGAACATAAATGTCACTTCATGGTTCTTCCTATTAACGCTTTAGAACCACTCCATTATTAATGTAAAATTTAAAATTTCTATTCTAAAATACTGCTCATTCCAGCCTCATTTATTTTTTATTTAATCATAAGAGCGGACATTTTGGCTACTATTATAATGTGTCACTTTTGTGGGATTTAATATTTTTATTACATAGGGGTATTTATTTATTTATGCACTTTTATGTATCAAATATACCTAGATGGTAAAAAAAAAACATTGAATAACTCCTTATTAGTAGCACCTCCTAAGCACCAATAAACAACAATTCTTTGTGGGGAGAAAGAGGTTCTGTGGCCAACCGCAACGGAAAATCCTCCTAAAAATTCCCACTTCGACCTGTGAATCTCATATAAATATCTGCAAAACTAAATATAGTTTTTACATGTAGGATTGAAATTTGAGGATCATTTAGCAGGGATAATCTTGATAATTGCAACTCTCCCCATCAAAAGTTGTTGAATTTTGCAGCTTCTGCAAAGGATGTCACCATGCCTACCTTTTGGACTTCCCTTATGGGAGATCCTAGAGGGGATGTCCAAAGGGCAAGATTAGGGGTGTGATGATGTGATTTGTGTATCATGACCTTTCAACTGCACTATTCAATAATGCATTTTGTGTCCGTGTGCAACTCTGGCATATTTTGCATCTTCAGGCCCCAACGACCTTTGCACGATTACCTTGATCACATCTTCACAGATTGGAGGCAGGTCCTGATGACACGGTTCAATGACAAGAATCAAGAACCTGACCATTGCCACTTCTACCACAACTGGGGATACAAAATAACCCCTACATTCTGTGACACATCTCCCATCTGCTATTCAACAGGACACACAACTCTGTGAGGTATCCACTGGACAAGCACACAAGTACGCAACAAGAGAAACACCTCCAAACAACTACCCCAAAGGAACACCAACAAGAAGCCAGTCCGGGACCACTCCACAATACAGAACAGAACAACAACACAAAACACAAAATGAATAATCAGAAAACTTCTTCACTCCAAAAATACCACACCATCTAAGTTGCACTATGACACCCAGTTTGCCTTTCAAATAGGGTCAAGACCCCTAGCCTCTTCTGAAGGCAGCAACCAAACACAGCAACACTGACCACCATGCTTTACTGTACCTCTGTCTAGATGTTTTCTTGATTATAGCCAAGAAAAGCCTCCTAGATAACTATAAAAGCATTGGGCATGGAGATGACCACAGATGATAGCAGGGGAACTCAGATTGAGTAGTTTTCACAACTCATCTGGAAGCTCTTACTTTATGTTCCTTGTCAACATACTAAGGGTTAGGTAGCTGACAAAAAAGGGCCTGCAGCCTGCGTGAAGAAGATCTGCCTTTAAATGTGGTCAGAAACAACATGAACATTTTCAGAAAATGTGTCAAGACAAAACCCTGCTAGTTTTTAAGTCAGATTCAGTCATTTCAAAGGATTTTGTAATCAGTGTTTTAAATCAGCCTTACAATATACTGTATGTACTGCTGTGTCTTTGTTAGAATGTTTTCAAATATTATTTGTTTCAACTGTATCAAGTTGGATCATCCTGTAGCTAGTTAAACACAGTTTACTATAATGTCATTTTATTTGCAGCCCTAGAATGATAAAAATATTTAATTTTGTAAGTATTTATAGTCTACTACCATTTGACCTCAAAATAAACATATTACTTCTGCAAGAATGACGTGTGCACTGTGTTTGCCTCCTTGGAATATTTTGCTTAAAGATTGCATGCTAAATCAATTTATAAATGGATTTTTCTTCTCTAAATGTATTGTCAACAATTTCTTTCTGTTTGCACCAGAGATTTGAGAATACATTTGATGAAATTAGAATTGTTTGGCTAATAAAATGACTAGCTCTGCTAGTAAACAATCGGAGATATTCACTCATATTAATGTGTTTTGTTTATATATATCTTGGTATTGTTGATTTACATATTGAACTGCCATTACTAGCTTGTTTAAAACATCTGATTTTTAAATCTCCCAAGTCAGTTATAAAACAAAGAGGAAAAATACTATTGATTTCTTTTTCTTCACTAGATGGCAGCATTTGCTCATTTTAACTCAAACTATATTCCTATAAAGAATATAACCAAATTGCTTTAAACTAAATAGGTTTTTTTTGGGACGCCACAGATTTAAAGCACTTATGGTACATAGTTACACACATTTAAGTGTTAAGTTTAGTTATCAGTCAAAGAAAGAAACTAGAGTGTACTAAATTCCCAAAGTATGTAATCTATTTACAAATACAACTCCACTTAGAGCACCGTTTTATCTTAAATGATGCAGCCAACAGCATGGCTTTAATTTGGGATTTTATTTAAAATGTACATCCTTAGTTAAAATTTGTCATTGTTTATGTACATGTTTTACAACAAGTCTCCCTAATTGCTTTAACTGGATAATCTGACAACTACCACAAACCAACTAGCAAAGACTATAAAAAATAAAGAAACTAAACACAAAAAGATGCGTTTACTCTTCTGAACTGTGTTTTGGGCATTGTGACCTTTCACACAGGATATACTAAATAAATGATAGCTAGAACCTGATTGGTTGCTATAGGCAACATCTCCACCTTTTTCAAACCTGCTGTTTAGTAAATATATCCCTAAGTTTATGAAGAAGTAGGTGCAGGTAGTAATCCACCCAACTCTCATGCCCAGCTACCTCATCTTAACTTTGCAATCTATTACACCTAATAAAAAGATTTTTGTTTGCCATAGTAATGCTTGTTGTACTTGTCAATAGCAGCCTGGCAACAATCAGTGAAAATCATATACATTTACAGCTTTTCTTTCCTTGGCAACTCCCTTAATGTTCTAATCCACTAGTCACCACTACGGCTCAAACTGTATGAAATATTTACACTTCTGTTTTGTGCTGTTAGGAAATGTAGTTTAGTCATAACAGATTTTAGACCTGTGAGCTCTTGATTTGGATGCTGTGAAGCAGGTGTAGTCCTGAAGCTTACAATACTAGTCAGACGGGACTCACTGGAGCCATGCACTGACCTCAATATTGCTTCTAGAATCCTGCTAAATCACCAGGAAGATCGATCCTAAATTAACTGTACTATTGCCAGTAAAATAAGAATCCAAACAACTTTCTAAAACATTCTTTATATATAAAGGTGCACTGCATGTTTTTCCATAAAATTGCTCAGATTAGCAACACAGCCATTTTCAATTTTGATTTAGACTGGTATAGACCCTTTATGAGAGGGACACTCCATAATGTAATGTGGACTTTATTAATTAGACTATGTGACTGAACTTTGGATTTTTACATGATTGTGTTTTGATGGACAAACACATTATTCATTTTGTACTGATGTTTCTTGGTGTACTGATGATAGACCGAGATGGTTGGGGATGTGGTATGTGCATCTGAGGGTGGCGGTAGTGTCTCTGCAAAGTACATCCCTGACCCAAAGGTAGAGAGAGTTGAGGCTCCAGCTGGGTGGAGATTCATCAGGAAGATGATATAACAAGCAAAACAAATCTTGGAAAAGGTCTTTAAAAATCCAAATAAGGGAGATATTTCACTTTTAAAATTTATGTATGTGTTTTTAATGTTGTGAACTATTTTTAATACTGCAAAAATGACCGTCGCCTCTCTTCCCCCCTGATCACCTCCTCCCACGGGCGTATCCAAGACTTCGCCCTTGCTGCCCCCTCCACTGGAACAAGCTCCCTCCCTCCATCAGAACTTCCCCTAATCTGTCCAGTTTCAAACGGGCTTTGAAAACCCATCTTTTTCTTAAAGCCTTCCAGTCTCCCACTTAACTTCCTACCTTTTCTTCTGCCTCTTCCTCCCCCCTTATCCTTATCCTCCGTTCCTCCATCTCTTACCCGTGTCTCTCTCTCTGTCTACCACACCCCTTAGATTGTACGCTCCTTTGAGCAGGATATTCTCTCCTCCTGTCTTTACCACTGTTAACTCTGCTCTCCAGCTACTTAGCCCTCCTCCTTGAGGACCCTCTTTCCCGCGTCCCTTCACGATCCCTCCTCTCCCCTCTAGGGGTCTCCCTGTCATCCATGCCGCCTTCCCTCTTGGACTCCATCGTTGGCGGATCTTCCCCTCTCCCCTCCTCCGCCCCTCTAGCGGTGCTTTGAGCTCACTGAGTTACTGTGATTATTGTTTACTGTACTGTGCTGTCTCACCTCGTATTGTAATCTCGTTTGTCCCTGTACGGCGCTACGGACACCTAGTGGCGCCCTATAAATAAAAATTATTAATAATAATAATAATAATAATAATAATAATAATACATAAAGTGGTTAAATAATAAAGTTCTTTTGTTTCTGTTCATTTGCTTTGTCCTCTTTATTTAATAGAAGTGCAAATTTCAAGTTAGATTGTAGAAATCTTTATATGTATTTATTTAATAATGAATAATACACTTTGTGGTTTTCACTACAGTGACACCCCTGTCCCCTGTAAGTTGGACCTTTTTTGGGGCTTTTTAGAATTGGTTTGAGCTTGTTTTTCACTTAGCGGTTGCTTGTTTTTCATTTCAGATTTGGCAATCCTGGTAGCATGCAGGGCTCACTGTCCCTGCTGCTTCTCTTACCTTATATCAGTGTTTCCCAAAACCAGTCCTCAAATGATGTGTTGTAGGTAGCGTTCACATATTTGTGTGTGGGACCTGGTTTAGCTGATGCCTTCCAGAAGCATTTTGGGGATGCCAAGATCCTGCAGAAAACAAATAAGCCTTTACAGTGCCGTAACTAGATATTTTTGTGCCCTGGGCGAGACAGGGCATCGGCGCCCCCCATCTAAGTGGGAGTGACATTTGTCGAGTGGGTGTGGCCAACCTAATGTGGGGGTGTGGCTAGCACTTTACTGACAGAATTCTGTTACACATATTTGCAAATCCATGATTATATATATATATATATATATATATATATATATATATAATTTTTTTATTATTATAATCTATTAATATTAACTTACTCCTGTCTTTGCTACTATAGCAGCCGCCACTCTTTTGGGAAGGCATTCCACTAAATTTTGGAAGATGTCTGCAGGAATTCAGCTACAAGATCATTAGTGAGGTGGGGCACTGATGTTGGGCACTGAGGCCTTATTCGGAGTCAGCATTTCAATACAACCCAAAGATCGATGGGCTTGAGGTCAGGGCTCTGTGCAGGCCAGCCAAGTTCTTCCACTAAAAAATAGCAGCAACCTGCACTCCAATTACTGGAAATGACACAAGAGCTGCAGGATTGGCAAGGTCTCCCTCCTTGATAGCAATACATAGCAGATAAACAATCATGCGTTCATTGTTTCTTTCTGTCAAATGCTGACAGGGAAATAATTCAATAGATAAGAAGTATTTTAAATCAGATATATTTTCATGTACACTACTAATGTGGGATCACATTTAATAAACAAATGATAGTTATGTGCAAAAAAATAAATAAATATTGACAATATAAAAAAATATAAATATATAACCTTGGATAACCTGCTATCTACTGTGACTTGTAACAGGCTAAGATTCAGCTCACTAACTAAGATGTTGGCTAAAAGCATACGTTGAGTGTACGTATAAAAGCTCATAGATATAGCAAACATATTATCTAGTATCAATAAATTGTTATTTTGTCCCAGCCCCTTCCCCACTCCTCCATTTCCTCTAGTAGTTTACTTACCGTAGAGTGTCTCTTCGCTTCTCCATGCTGGCACCTGTCGGTTCTTCTGCAGTGAAAGCAGCGTGACGGGATAAGGTCACGTGGCCACGTCAGCTGCAGGAATCCGGCGCCGCTAGACTCTATGGTTGCGGCTGTTATCTGGCACCCGTATAGGTGCTGTGTGCAAACGCGCACACAGCACCTATCATCTTCAGGAAAAGACTCATCCGTTGCGCCCCCTTAGGTTCGCGCCCTGGGCGGTCGCACCACCCGCACCGCCCTCGTTACGGGTCTGAGCCTTTATATATTTATCTATATGGTATGCACATAAGCTTTCATTGGGTGACCTTGTTCATGAGGTATTTCATTCTCCTTGGAACCTATTTTTTTTTTCATATGTTACTTCATCTGAGTGCCGGTTATCTGAGGATTTCAAGAATTGACACGGTCTATTGAGGTGGTGATAAGAATCTGTTCACCTACTGATGTGCTTGTTTTACACTTACTTTGGTTATGCATAATATTTACCATGCTTTATTATTGGTCCATATTTCTACTAATACTGCACTATCAGGCGCACCTTGCTCCATGCTGAATGTTCCAATGAACACAGTTGGAGCCATAATTCGGAAGTGGAAAGAACATCATTTCACCATAAACCGGCCATGACCTGGTGCACCTCGCTAGATTTCTGACAGAGGAGTGAAAATATTTTCAGAAGAGTTGTCCAAGAACTAAGGACCACTTGTGGAGAGCTTCAGAAAGACCTGGAATTAGCAGATACAATTGTTTCAAAGAAAACAATAAGTAATGCACTCAACTGCCATGGCCTGTATGCACGCTCACCACGCAAGACTCTTTTGCTGAAGAAAAACATGTTGAAGCTCATTTAAAGTTTGCTGCACAACATTTGGACAAGCCTGTGATATACTGGGAGAATATAGTGTAGTGAGATAAGAACAACATTGAACTGTTTGGATGCCATAATATACACTATGTTTAGAGGCGAAATGGCACTGCACATCACCCCAAAAACACCATACTAACAGTGAAGTTTGGAGGTGGGAACATCATGGTGTGGGGCTGTTTTTCTGCACACGATACTGGCATTCTCCATGTGCTTGAAGGAAGGATAAATGGAAAAATGTACTGAGACATTCTTGATAAAAATCTTCTGCCATCTAAAAGAATGCTGAAGATGAAACAAGGGTGGACATTTCAGCAAGTCAATGATCCCAAACACACAGCACAATTGGTTTCAGAGAAAGAAAATAAAGCTGCTAGAAAGATAACAGAGGGCGGGGATTTGCCCGAGGTAACATAAACGCTGAGGGGGCAGGTAAAAGAAAAGCAAAAGCATAGCAAGAGTTAACTCCACTGGGGGGCAGGGGTCAGCCATTCAGTGGGGAGGTAGGGGGCCGGATTATAGCAGGGAAAACAGGATAAGGCCAGGTGCTGGCAGTCAGCTTCCCCCTTTCACTGCTGGAGAGTTTAGGAGTGAGTCCAGTGTCTTCCCTGCTCTGCTGTCCTGGTGAGAGTTTTTTGGGTGAGCGTCCGGCCTTCTCTGCGGTCCTGGTGAGTATTACTGTGCAAACTTGTTTTATTTTGTGCTGCTGCGATTGTAGTGGTATATCGTATTATAGTATTGTATTGTATTGCTGGTCCCCTCTCGTTTTCCCCCTGCTCTCTCTTCAACTACCAACTTTATTTTCTGTTCCTTTTGCTGCATTTCTCCCCCTAATTCCTACATCTATTCCCCTCTTCTATTTCCTGCTCCTGTTGCTGCATTTGCCCCGCTATTCCGCATCTTGCCAGTGGGTTGTCAGGTATGAGCTCTGACTCAGGCTCTTCTTCCTTTGAGAGTGAGGCTCCAGCCAGGTGCAGGAGTTCGGAATCGAGGTTAATAAGGCTTCTGGAGAGAAAGTTGAGTGGTACCCGCCGGAGGGCGGAGGTGGCGAATAACAGCCCCAGTGGCAGGTTGACGGGTGATGATGTGGTGCACTGTTCCAATACAGCCGTCCTGCAGGACATAAGAAACAAGGTGCGTGGCAAGATACGCACAGGTCGGTTTGTAGACATGTTTGCCATTACCAACAAAGCTAAGGACAATTTGGCAGCAGCAATGTCACGCTCTGGCGTCGGTGAGGAGGTCTATAAGAATTTCAACAACTGGTTAGAGGGGTTCCTGGTGTTCGCAGCCTGTTATCTGGAAAGCAGGCCGGAGGAACATATGAACATCATTAAATACATATTCTTGATACAAGGTATGCACACTTGCTCCAGAGGTAACATGTGGAGATGGTATGACGAAGATTTTCGCAGGAAACAAGATGGTTTAATAGTGATGGACCTGGGCTGTAAGGATGTGGAAGTGTGGCTGGAAGTAACACAGCCCAGGTCAGAAGCAAGTGATGCGGGGGCATGGAAGCAGAGGCAACCTCCAAGTAGATTGGCCCAGCCTTTTCATGGGAAGTGTTTTGCATATAACGGGGGCCATTGTGACAGAGGGGCAGTCTGTAAGTTTAAACATGCCTGTGCCATGTGTGCAGGAGGGCACCCCAGAAGGGAGTGTACCAAGAGGAGTGGTCCAGGTGCCATGGGAAGAACACTCGCAGGAGCTCCTGCGCAGTAAGGCCTTTTCTCCCATCGTATTGTCTGAACTGGATAAATGGCTGGGTTGGTACCCCAATAGACAGGCCGCAGAGTTTTTAGGGGAAGGTTTTAGGCATGCGTTCAAGCTACCGGTAAGTGGGGATATTCATACGGGTTCGCCCAGGAACCTGAAATCTGCGCGAGAATTGCCTTTGGTTGTGCGGGAGAAAGTGGATAAAGAGGTCGAGTTGGGTAGAATGTGTGGTCTTTTTGCTACTCCCCCTATTCAAGGTTTGGTCATTTCCCCGGTAGGTGTAGTACCAAAGAAGGAGGTGGGTAAGTTTCGGCTGATACAGCATCTGTCTCACCCTCAAGGTATGTCCGTGAATGACGCGATTGCAGAAGCTGAATGTTCAGTGGTGTATAAATCATTTGAAGACGCTTTGTTGATAGTGCAGCGCTGCGGTGCTGGGGCGTTGCTGGCGAAGCTCGATAGTGAGTCAGCATTTAGGCTGCTGCCATTGCATCCATCTTCATTTAAATACATGGGTTTTCATTTGCCAGGGGGTTATTTAGTGGATAAATGTTTGCCTATGGGCTGTTCAGTGTCTTGCGCTTTTTTCGAGTGTTTCAGCAATTTTCTACATTGGTGTCTGGTTGCGGGGACAGGGCATCTGTCACGGGCACTAGGAGTTTTACCCAGAATTCACCAGGTGTAGCTACACTTACCAGAAGTGCGGACCTCTGGGTAGTGTGGTGAATCAGTGGAACCATACAGTAGAATAAAGGAAAGGAATGTCAATAGTATAAATGTTGAGTCTTGGCACCGTGGAACTGTGATGGTACAGCAGTTTAATAAACAGGATAAAATGAAGAAAGAGTCCAAGTGCCTTAGCACGCAGGTAGCATATAGCAGGCCAGTACTTGATAACTGGATAACGTTAGGCAAAGGCCAATCAACAATATAGTAGAAGAGTCAGCGACTTGCAGCTACAATACAGAGGCACTTGTAGACTTTAGTCCATCTAATAGGTACCATACAGAGTAGTAGCTATATCACAAGGAAACATGAATGGTCTACAGCTGGTAAGTTTCACCACGGATATGTAGAGAAGACTTGTTCATCGCAGGTGTGTAACAGAATAGCGTGAGTGGTCTGCAATTGGCAAGTTGTACCACTGATGTGAAGGGAAGACTTGTCCAGACGCAGGCATGGAACTGAGTAAAGTGAGTGGTCTGCAATAAGCAAGTTTTACCACTGATGTGTAGAGAAGACTTGTCCAGGTGCAGGCATGGAACGGAGTAACATGAGTGGTCTGCAATAGGCAAGTTGTACCACTGATGTGAAGGGGAGACTTGTCCAGAACCAGGCAGGTAACGGAGGTAGCGAGAGTAGTCTGCAACGGGTAAGTTTTACTACCGATGTGGAGAGAAGACTTGTCCAGAAGCAGGCAGGTAACGGAGGTAGCGAGAGTAGTCTGCAGTGGGTAAGTTCTACTACCGATGTGGAGAGGAGACTTGTCCAGAGCAAACGGATAACACGAGCAGAAACAGGAAACACCTCAGAGTCTCAAGAAATGAGAACCAAGAACAGGCAAAGGTAATAGGGCAACAGGTGCCTTAAGTAATGAGAGGTGATTAATTAACCAATGAGACTAGAGGTGAGGTATTAACAGTTCAGGGTTTCTGCACATGCGCAATCTTAGTCAAGATGGCGGACGGCCGCGGCTCAGGAGAGGCGCCGGCAGGAGCGAGAGAGACCCATGTCCCAACCTAGAGGCACTAACAGTCCGGTGAGTGACAGCATCAAAGTGTGGCCCATTACCTTGATGATTTCTTGTTCTTTGGGCCAAGTGGGTCCACGGTGTGTCAGGATTTGTTGTTTTCTGCTCAGTCATTATTTAGAATTATGGGAGTTCCAGTGGCTGCGGACAAATCGGAAGGCCGGACGGATAGATTGTCATTCCTGGGTATTGAAATTGACACCAGAACAGGGTGTTGTAGGCTCCCTGCGGAGAAGGTAGCTAAGCTGAAGGGTGTGATTGACTCGTTGCAGGGCAGGGCCAAGGCTCAGTTAAAGAAGGTTCAATCTCTGCTTGGTACACTTAATTTTGCTTGTCGGGTTATCCCCATGGGCAGGGTTTTTTTCAGGAAATTGGAGAGGGCTACAGTCGGGGTGATGAAGGCTGGTCATATGGTTAGGATTTCCAGGGAGATTAGGGATGATCTGGTCATGTGGCGTTTGTTTTTGGAGAACTTCAATGGGGTTTGTTTGTGGTTGCCTGGTTTTGGGGCGTACCTGAACGGGGAGTGGTGTGCAGCCGCGTGGCATCCGTCACGGCATCAGGAAGGGCTCACAAGAAATCTCTTATTACTGGAACTGTTCCCAATTATTGTAGCGATGGAATTGTGGGGAAATTGCCTGAGAGATAAGAGTATAGTTTTTTGGTGCGATAATTTGGGAGTAGTGCACGCCATCAACAATCAGAAGGCTACCTCCCCTCCTGCGCTGAGGCTATTGAGACAACTAGTGTTCAAGTGCTTATCGTGTAATATTACCTTTAGGGCGAGGCATGTACCTGGGTCTAATGGGATTGCAGATGCTTTGTCTAGGTTTGATTGGTTTAGGTTTCGTTTGCTAGCCCCTGGGGCTAAAGAGTCTGGTCTTTCATGCCCTGATTTTGTCTGGCAGATTATAAGGCCGGGATAGCGGACTTGGCAAGGCAGTCGATAGCGCCAGGTACCTTTAAGAAATATCAGGAGGCTTGGTCATCACGGGAAGGGTATTCTGCATCAAGAGAGGCCGCAGGTAAGACTGATCAGCAGCGCATATTGTCTTTTATGTGGCATTGTTTTCAGGCGGGTAAGTCTCAGCCTTACATGGTGTCAGCATTGGCAGGTATTTCATTCTTTTTGCAGTTGCACGGCAGGTCAGACGTTACTAAGCAGATGCTGGTCCGCAGGGCAGTAAAGGGTTGGGCTAGGATGTCCCCAGCGGTGGAAGACAGACGTAGGCCCATTGATAAAGTATTATTGGCAGGGCTGATCAAGGTTATACCGCTGGTAGCTAGCGATGTCTTTGAGGTTGCTTTGTTTAGATTATCCTTCTCAATGGCCTTTTTCGGGGCTATCAGAATAAGCGAGTTGGTGGCATCTTCCAGGTGGGCATCCGGGTCAGGGTTACTTCGCAGGAATGTGGTGGTAAAGAGTGATGACTTGGCATGTAAAATACATAGGTCAAAGACAGATCCGCTGAGTAGAGGGCAGTGGATTACCTTGCATCGGAGCGGAGACAGTACAGTTTGTTCAGTTGAGCTGGCTAGGTTGTATGAGGGCATGGCCTCCTCCCCGGGTGATAATTGGCTTAATTAGGCACCATGACGGTTCCTCTTTTACTAAGTACCAGTTTTCAGCTGTTTTCAAGAAGTGCGCTGCGAAACTTGGCTTGAATATCGCATATTATGGGATGCATTCATTCAGAATAGGAGCAGCTACCGTAGCGGCTGAAGAGGTTGCTTCAAAGCAGGACATTAAGAAGTTGGATAGGTGGAAGTCAAAATGTTTTAGGAAATATGTTCAGCCACCTGTGGCATTGTAGTGGGTGGGCATCAATTCCGGAAGGTTGACCCATGACATAGGTTGCTTACCTTGTTGAAAGGAGGCGCGGAGAGTTTTGCCATTTTCTTTTCATCGGGGGCCTGATTGGCTGTTGGCACCCCGGGGTTTCTGGTTTTACCTCCGCATGGGTCACCCTATCTTACACAAGCGGTGGTGTTTTCCTTCTCGATAGTTATTAAACGTGTTTTACGGCTCTGGTTGACACACATATCAATCCATTTTACAGGTTCCCGTCAGGATGGCAAAAATATTTGGTTGGTGGGTCATTCATTCATATTTAGGGCCGGTAAAATCTGGCCCGCTCATAACTCGGCCAGATACCCCCAGGCAAGTTCAGTGAGGTGGATAGGTCACAGGGGGCTCGGTTGGGAGTCGCTATTGAAGGTTCTAAGGGATAGCGAGGTCAGGTTTGGATGCCCTTCGGTAATTATAATCCACTTCGGGGGCAATGACTTGGGTAAGTGGAAAGGGGTAGAGCTTATAGTAAGGATCAAAGCGGATATTGGAGCGATTAAACGACATTGGCCTACAGTACACCTCATCTGGTCGGACATCATCCCTAGAATTAATTGGAGGGGAGCAGACAGGCCAGCCCATATTGAAAAGGCTCACGGGAAGGTCAACAGGGCTGCGAGGAGAATATTCTCAGAAATAGGGGGCGAGTTTTTCAGCTACCCGGGCATCAGAGCACGTTTCACAAATCTATATAGGCCTGATGGGGTGCATTTGGCAGATACAAGGTTAGAGTATTTCATAGAGCAGATCTTCAGTGTTTTGGCTATGAGGGGTCAGCTGGTGGCGGGCTTGGGTTCCTAGCGGGACCCAGCTGTGGTGGTAAGCAGCCCAGTCAGCAGACAATTTGGTCACACTCATGACGCAGTAGGCACTCTCCCCTTAAGGGGTAAGCACTTTGGGAGTATACCCCTTCGGGGTTATGGGGCTCCGCTTGGGTGGGCGGGCCCCAGCCATACCCAATCTAGTGGGGCTTAGTAGATAGCGCAGGGTGTGGCTAAGGGGCTGATTGGTCTTCTTATATTGGCCACCTTTTCTCAATATATTGAACATTTCAATAAATGACTGACCTTTCATTTAGCCAAAACAAAGTCTCTGTGTCTTTATTTCATAGTGGTATGTTCACTCTGTCAGTAACACTGTAAAGGCAGGATGTCACCCGTTAAGCGGATTATGGCCCAGCCAATCACCTGAGGACTGGTTTTGGGAAACACTGATATAAGGTAAGAGAAGCAGCAGGGACAGCAGGACAGTGAGCCCTGCATGCTACCAGGGTTAGCAACTCTGAAATGAAAAACAAGCTAAGTGAAAAACAAGGCCAAAATAAGCTCAAACAATCCTAAAAAGCCCCAAAACAGCCCAACTTACAGGGGACAAGGGTGTTACTGTAGTGAAAACCACAAAGTTTATTGTTCATTATTAAATAAATACATATACAGATTTCTACAATCTGACTTGAACTCTGCACTTCTATTAAATAAGGATATATATTTTTTTATATATATATATATATATATATATATGACTAGTCACAGGATCTATAATAACAATGGCGCTCAAATCAGAATTGTAAGTCAATTATAAAATGTCCAAATCCACCATAAACACTTCCTCCATACGAGGTGGCAGACCTTCTTCAAATTTCCGGACGGTACCCCGAATGTAAACAATCTGTAAAAAAGGCAGAAGTAACAAAAGGGCATCAAATAGTACAGTATCCTCTGGGAAGTATCCCCAAATCACCAATAGTGTGACATATGCATACCAAATGTAAGAAGTCTTTGAGCTCATCACATAATGCTGGATGTATCAATGTCAATAACTTCCATAATCTCCAGAAAAAACAGAGAAGAAATTACATATAATAAGTAATGACACATTAAGAGATAGTGGTATATTTAACCTATCTATAGACACAGTAGATAAATCACAATTAAATCTATAATGGGTTGACCTTTGCCCCGACCCAGAGACCTAACAAATTTCAAATGTACATTGACATTAATAAATACACTAGAAAACTCACTTTAAAAAGACAATTTGCTAGGAAAGAAACAGCTCTTATACCTAACTTAGAGAATTGCTCAAAATCTACGTCCAAATTATATTCTCTTGAATCAAGAAGCAGTCCCATAGACCTATTCCAAGAATTGGTAGTCAAAGTTCTATGCCAAACAAAGTATGAAATAATTTTGGCAGTAACCCCTCTAAACAGGAAATGACCACTATGAAAAAATTGAAAGCTAACAAAGAAATAGTTATTAAACAAGTGGATAAAGTAGGTGGAATAGTGTGATTGGACAGAACTGATTACATAGAAGAAGCCCTAAGACTTCTTAATGATGACAATTCTTACACAAAATTATCTAAGGACCCCACGATGGATTATATTTCCAATTTAAGAACAATCCTTATTAGAGGTTTACATGACCATGTAATTGCTAAAATTTGTTGGTCTCACACCTGATTATTTCTATCTTTTACTGTCTTCCAAAGATACATAAGAATCTAGAAAAGCCACCGGGCAGACCCATTGTGGCAGGTATCGATTTTCTTACTTCACACATCTCTGAATATGTGGATTTATTTTTAAGGAAATATGTAATAGAATTAGAATCCTATCTGAAGGATACCACAAGTGTTTTGAATATATTTGAGGACTTTGTATGGTGCACGAATTATACATGGTTAACTATAGATGTCCAATCCAGGAATACGGCTAAAGAACATCAGACAGGGATTAATGCATGTAAACATTTTCTAGATGCAGACCCCTCTCTTACTCCAGAACACAAAAACTTAATTTGTGATTTGACTTTATTCATTTTAACCCACAACTATTTTAAATTCCTGTACACGATTTACCTTCAGGTGTGTGGGACGGCCATGGGAACTATTTTCGCGCAAAGTTTCGTGAACCTGGCCATGGGATGTTGGGAGAAAAAGTTTGTTTTAAACCCCAACCCTTATTCTAAGCATATCAAAATATACAAAAGATATATTGATGATATACTAATGGTGGGGGAAGGCGATGAGGAATCTATAAAAAACTTCTTATTGTATATTGGTTCCAATGATTACAATTTAAAATTTACAGCAAACTGTAATGTCAATAGTATCGAGAATCTTGGCTTGGTCTTTTCAGGTTTAAATACTAGAATATAATCAAAGAATTATATAAAAACTGTAGATACAAATAGTTACCTACACTATAATAGTGGCCATGTTAAAAAATGGAAGAACAACATTCCTTACTCACAGTTTTACAGAATTAAAATAAATTGTAGTAATGAAATATAATGTAATGAACAATTATCTATCTATGCCGAACGTTTTAAGAGTAGAGGCTATCCAGGCACACTTATCGATGATGCTATCACCAAAGTTAACCAGGTGGAAAGATCTAGTGTGTTACAATATACGACTAAACCACACAAGACTGATAGAGTTCCCTTTATAACTAACTATAATTGTGGTGAATACAAAATTAGAACTTCAATCAGGAAACATTGGGAGATTTTGAGAATGGACCGAATACTCTTTTCGGAAAAAATAAAAATCTCAAGGACATCTTAGCCCCCAGCATGTTTAAAGATAATAAAGAGACCATTAGGACAACTTTTTGGATTTGAATGGGTTTAACAAATGCAACCGCTGTAATGTTTGTCAATATGTGAATAGTGAAAAGAAGGCTTTTTATAACCATGACAGCGGCACTAAATTAAATAAGAAACAGTTCATGAATTTCCAAACAACATCTGTGATATATATACTTCAATGTATATGCGGTCTAAAATACGTGGGAAAGACAAAGCGCCCACTAAAACTGAGAATCCAAGAACACATTCGTAATATAAAAAATAAAATTGAAAGTCATTCGGTTTATAAACATTTTATTAATAGACATGACTCAGATCCTCGCTTCATCACTTTTGAAGCATGTTCAGTTAGGACCTAGAGATGGGGACTTCCAAACCAAACTATCCCAAAGAGAAATGTTTTTCATTTTCCAACGTAACAATTTGAATCCATATGGTTTTAACGAGGGCTATGAGATTTCCCCTTTTCTTTGAATGATGTGATTTTTACAGCATTATATTCTAGTCATTGATAGTCTGATAACTTAGGTTAATTATACCTAAACAGATTATACTATGTTTGTGTCTGGGATTATATAATTTTTTTTGTTTATTCAAATTAATTTATATTGCTATGGTTATCTCATTATGAGTTTTTTTTTATAGTTTTTACACATTTCTTATAATGCATAAGCCTATTGAGTGGGTTCTATTGATATTTATACCTTGTTCTTATTATGTAATAAATCCATATATATATATATATATATATATATACAAGTTAACCTGTGCATGATACTCATGCATTCTAGTCAAATCAAGCTACTTAAGGTCTTAAAAAGGTTCTTGTCATGCATTTGGGCCTAGCCCAGGCCTCCTCAGGGGAAGAGCGTTACTTCCCGACGCAAGCGCCCTTTTTAATGTGTGTTCATGAGGTAAAATTACCTCACGAAAATGAGTTTGACCCCTCAACTCGTAAATTTAGCCTTTACTACCCCTCCCATGGGGGAAGGGGGGATGATGGAAGTTAACTGACTTCACTATTCTAATTTTTTTGTCAAATAATGTCAGTATACCAAATTTCAGGTCAATTGGATGAGCCCTTTCTAAGAAAATAGTTTTTTCCACACACACACACACATACTAACACATGCCGCTACACATGTGTGTTCATGAGGTAAAATTACCTCACGAAAATTTGTTTGAGCCCTCAACTCGTATATTTAGCCTTTACTACCCCTCCACGGGGGGAAGGGGGGATGATGGAAGTTAACTGACTTCACTATTCTAATTTTTTTGTCAAATAATGTCAGTATACCAAATTTCAGGTCAATTGGTTGAGTCCTTTCTGAGAAAATAGTTTTTTCCACACACACACACTAACACACACCGATAGGCTTTTACTTTTATATATTAGATAATGCTAATTTAGTAGGTCAGTGTAGTATATAACTCTGCCCAGCAGGTGGCACTGCAGCTTGAGCACTCTGTCACCCGGTAGTTTTTTCCACACACAGACTAACACACGCCACTAGGCTTTTATATGAAAGATTTTTTAATTTTTTTTTAATGTGAATGTCTATCTTATATTTAATTTATTGCCTTCATATCTAATTTGTACCCCTTATAAAGGTGACCACCGCTGTCCTATTTAATGTAGACACCTATTATGTGCCCCTAAGGAAAATGGCAGATGCTACTGGAAAAGTTACTAATATATAATAAGCTAGAAGTGAGCCTTTTTCCTGTCTATTCAGTGTCATTGTTCAGCCTGTAAGAGGTCTATTATGCTCACACCTAACTCACTGAGATCGCTAATAGGGAGCCATTTTTGCATGGCGATCATGCGCAGGAAATGCTGCACATTACGCATGCGCAAGATATAAGATTTCACTTTTGGATACAATATTTACCCTCCTGATGAAGTCTATATGATAAAACGCATTGAGGCTATGTAGTTCACCTACCCATATCATTGAGAGTTTACTGACTGTCCCATTGGCTATACTAATTTTAATTCTTTCTTGGACTTTTGTGTGGAGACCATGGGAAGCTACTGTATGGACCTACTGGAGAGTAAGTACTACTAACAGTAAACACTACATTTATGGATCACAGCTATAAAGCATAAGCATATATTATCTTATGTACTGTGAGTGTGCATTTTATATTTGATGTTGAATAATTTCTTGTGCAGAAATACTACACCATATGGTATTTCTATTCCCATATTTTATACCTGGTGAGCGGAGCAGTTAAACTGTAACATCAGTGGAGCTGTTTTGGATGACCAAGAAACAGCATATACAGACAAGCTGTCTTTATCCTTATATCTGCATTGGATTTACCAGGATGAGCTGATGCTGTTTATATGAAGTCATAATACAGATAAGCTGCATTTCATTTTTCTTCTGGTACTTTGCTACATGGCAGGGCCAGACTGACCATCTGGCACTTCTGGCAAATGCCAGAAGGGCCGATGGGCAGATGGGCCAGTCCGAAACTGTCCCGGGAAGTCAGTGCAAGGTGTACTGACAGCGTACACCATGCCCTGACATAGCATGCACTGACAGCCTGTCACTGGCTTCCTGGTGGCTGGCTCCTCCCCAGGAACCAACCACCAAATCACATGTGCAGCGCAGCGGGCACTGTCAAGTCGGCCGGGTCAAAGGAGCGGAGAACAGAAGAAGAAAGAAAACCAAAACAAGAAGAGATAAGAAGATGAAAAAGTAAGTACACTAAGACGGGGGGGGGGGATAAACGGTGAAGGATTCCACACAGAAAACGGGAAAGGGGAGAAAGAATTCCACACAAAACGAGGAAGGGGGGGGCTAAAGAATGCCACACCGAAAAAGGGAAAGGGGGGAAAGGATTCCACACAAAACAGGGAAGGGGAGGAAGAATGCCACACAGAAAAATGGAAAGGGGGAAAGGATGCCACACAAAACAGGGGGGGAGAAGAGAGAGGATGCCACACAGGAAGGGGGGGAGAAGAGAGAGGATGCCACACAGGAATGAGGGGGGGGAGAGGAGAAAGGATGCCACACAAAAGGGGGGGTTGAGAGGATGCCACATGGGGGGGGGGTAGAAGAGAAAGGATGCCGCACAAAGGGGGGGGGATGCTGTATAGTCCATAATTATTTCTACTGTTCTACTGGATATTTATATAAACTCACAGTTTATGCACATATAATTTAGTGTTGTTAATATGTTTACTCTGTGACGTAATATGACTTGTGATACTATATAGCATAATATAATTTGGGGCACTACTGTATGGCATAATATGATTTGGGGGCATTAATCTGGCATAATATGATTTGGGGCACTGCTGTATGGTATAATATGATTTTGGAGCACTACTGTATGGCATAGTATGATTTGGGGGCACTATTGTGGCATAATATGATTTGGGGCACTGCTGTATGGTATAACATAATTTTGGGGCACTACTGTATGGCATAATATGATTTGGGACACTAATGTATGGTATACGATTTGGGGGCACTATTGTGGCATAATATCAACTGGGGGCAGTATTGTGGTATAATATCATTTGGGGGCACTATTGTATGAACTGGGGCACAATTGTGGCATATTATGATTTGGGGCTATTAATTGTAATTGGGGCTGTTTGGGAAAAACAATGGGGCTGTTTGGGAAATTTATTAAATGTGAATAGGAATTATTTAATGGCAGTGATGGTTGCGGGAAATAGGTATATTTCTTAAACGTAAATGCTATTTCATTTATTGCTGGGGTTGTTTGGAGGGAGGTATATAGGTTTATTTATTAAATGTGAATACTAGTATTTTAATGTTTAGGCTGGAGGGAGGCCTAATTATAAAACATGGGTTGCATTGATTAAACACCAGGACTGGTTGGAGTTTTCTAAATTACATGTACCCATTTTTCTCCAAATAGAGCCTCCAGCATTCGAGGATCCAGACAAGCAGCAACTAATGACACCAGCAGCCACAGATGGGAAACTGATAAGAACACTGGTGGGGAAGTCCCGAATTTTAGTGACTGTCTCGTTTAGTGAGATTTGGTCTGACTACAAGGACAGTTGGGAGGTATTTCCCACTTCACACTGTACTGCTTGTGAAGGCAGAGCAGCGTGCTACTATCAGTAGTGCACACTGTGTATTTGTGTATTTGTCTAACATTTGTCTAATATGATAACCATGTTACATAATAGGGGCCCCCTGTCTTAAATACCCAGTGCCCCGAGCATTAATCCAGCTCTGGTTAGCAGGAGGGAGCGGATAGCTGCTCCCAGTTCCTGGATAGGACACAGCCTGCAGAGCAAGCCGAGGAGCTCTAAGTCTCACAAGATTTGGTAATCTCGTGAGACAAAGAGCTTCCCTGCTCACTCTACAGAAAGTTTCCACCCTGATGGATGTCAGCAGCACCAGAAGTATAGATAAGTACAGTGGGCTGCGGGTGTCATTATGTGCCTGGGGGGATGGCGTGATGTGGCTGGGAGGGTGTGATAAATGTAATGTCTTATTATAATGTATGTATAAATGCCCCATGTTGGCCACACCCACAACACAATGTGGTCACGCCTTTTTCGGCAGTGCCGCTGCACGGCGGCACACGGTTTCTTTCCTACTGGACCTGAGGTGGGCCTGTGTCCTTTAAATGCCAGGGCTGATTTTTAGTCCCAGTCCGGCCCTGCTACACAGTGTTTTATATAGATTAATCACTGGCATCATAACTATACTACACAATTCTATGGTCTTTTCCCTCTGTCTTTATGTTTGCATATGGTTGGAGATGATGGAAGTTATGTGACATTAATACATCAAGCATTATGTGATGAGCTCAAAGACTTCTTACATTTGGTACGCATATATCACACTATTAGTGATTTGGGGGTTCTTTCCAGAGAATACTGCACTATTTGGTGCCCTTTTGTTCCTTCTGCCCTTTTTGTAGATTATCTATCTATCTATCTATCTATCTATCTATCTATCTATCTATCTATCTATCTTTGCATGAAACAACCACAGGTATCATATAGCACTTACCTCAATATTTGAAAGAGACAATAGTCCATACAATTGTGCACCTCAATGCACTTCCTTGTATACAAGTGTCAGCCATCCTGCTGAATGGTAGGTTCAGAAAAATCTACAATAATGAAAAAGGAACAGGGCTCCCAATAGTGTAGCATGTATAAATAATGTCCAATACCCAAGGTGATATAATTTGTGTGTCGAATATATGAGTTAATGCTGCTCATCTATGTTAAGGTCCCAGGTGCTCAATCTCCAATCTGGCTGGGCTCCCAACCATATGTCATATAGAATAAATAAACCAAAGATAGTGTCTTATCTCAGCTGTAACAATGCTATCACCATATCCTCCAATTGTGTGTGAGTGTACCAAAAAGATAGATAAATCAAGCTTATTCTTTTAATTTCTAGGTAATACTTTGCTTCTTGGCTTCACTGTAGGTCTCCAGTTAAAAAATGAAAAAAGCTGCATTTGGTGTAGTGTTTTTATATATAACACTTTTAATAAAATACAACTACAATACATGCACTTACAAAACAAGATAAAATAATGATAATGTGCTTATCTGAAGTCCAAGTGTGTCACTCACTGGACCGTGAGTGCCTCTACACTGGTGCGAGGTCCTCCATCTTTTATACCTACACCTGTGTGGAATCGTGGCCGCTCGCTATCCTGCCATCTGCGCATGCGCAGGACCTGCTATTAACTTCACCTGTCCATGGAGGTGATTGACAGATCAATCACCTCACCCTATTTGAGGCACCTGCAACCCTAGGTAGGGGCCTGATCTTGAAGTCTCATTCCCAGTGAACTTCTATAGGTGTGTGCAGATCCCAAACTGCTTCCAGCTTTACTCGTTTGTACAGTTCCCAAACTGTTTCCAGCTTTCTCATACTACAGCTTCCACGCTGCTCCCCTGCTCAACTCAGCGGCGGTTCCCATACCGCTACAACGTTATCACCCTGCTGATCGTGTTACAGCTTCCACGCTGCTCCCCTGCTCAACTCAGCGGCGGTTCCCATACCGCTACAACGCTTCACTTCTCAGCTGATTCCGGATCTACACAACTGGGTATGCTCTACTAACTATTAACTATTGCCTATTTTGCTCACATACCAGTTGCATCCATTGTTGTTTATTGCACAGGGTACAGGTACCCATATAGACTGTGTTTCCGCATTGCTTCAGTTAGGACAAGCTTTCACTCAAGCTCGATATCTCCTCACGCTACTACTTGGCGTCATTGTGCATAATCTGCTGTGATCAGCTTCTCCTCACTGCAAGGCACCAACTATATACAGACTATTCATTGTGCCTTCCATCCCTGCCTCTCAAGACATTGCTCTACTCGCGCTGTTCCCATACAGCCACAGTTTGCCTTTCAACTTCACTCTCCTGCATCTGGACAAGTCCTCACTCCTTCACACAGCAGTGGTACAACTTGCTGCACGCAGACCACTGACTTCCCTTCTACATACCCGCACCTGGACAAGTCCTCCTATCACAGCGGTGGTACAACTTGCTTTTCGCAGACCACTGACTTTCCTATTACCTACCTACACCTGGACCCGACTCCTCACCATAGCGGTGGTACAACTTGCTGCACGCAGACCACCGACTACCATGCTACCTACCTGCACCAATTCTATTCTTCCCATCACAACAGTGGTACAACTTGTTGTACGCAGACCACTGACTCCTCCTCTACTTACCATCACCGATCCACGTCCACTCCTCGTGTCTACATTATCTTCAGTCTCCAGTTTACAGCTCCAAGTCGTTGACTTCCTCAGACTATCTCTACTCTCCTGCTGTTGTGTCGCTCCAATCATTCACCTGCCTGCTTTGAGGTGCGTGCCATATCCCCGCCTCTCCAGCAGAGTTCCATCTGGTGAAACTCGGGTAGCAACTCCTAGTGCCCGTCACAGTAAGAGCAGGCCATGACAGACCCAGGATTGGAACCAACAACTAAGGAGATGCTCGGCAGCATCTGATCACTCGGGTAGAACAACAGGATGCTCAGCAGCAACATCTGTTCCAGTGTTTCCAGACTCTGGCCACCCGAGCAGTTCCTCCACAAAATCTTTCAGCGACTGTTGAACCTCCAGCGCCATCTCCTCCCCCAGTGCCATCCCAGGTGTCTACTGCTTCCACATTACACCTGCCTACTCCCTCAAAATATGACGGAGACCCAAAAACTTGTAGAGGTTTCCTTAATCAATGCTCTCTCCATTTCGAACTTCAACCTCACCATTTTGCCACTCATCGTGCCAAAGTGGCCTACCTCATTTCCCTGTTTTCCGGACAGGCTCTGGCGTGGGCCTCCCCTCTGTGGGAGAGAAATGACCCCTTATTGGAGGATAGTGCACTGTTCATCTCCACTTTTCAAAAAATATTCGACGAACCTGGCCGCGTTGTTTCTGCGGCTTCTAGCATCCTCCGACTTGGCCAAGGATCACGCTCTGTGGCCCAGTACGTCATTCAGTTTCGAATACTTGCCTCTGAACTGCAGTGGAACACCGAGGCCCTGATAGCTGCCTTCTGGCAGGGTCTAGCAGACAAGATCAAAGACGCACTGACCACACAAGAGTTACCATCATCCTTGGACGACCTAATTTCCCTATGTCTTAGGGTAGACATGAGATTCCGTGAGAGGGAGTCTGAAAGAACCAGCACCTCTAAAGGGTTCACTACTCCATCACCTCCAGTTCGTCAGCTCCCTCCTCCAGTGGAACCCATGGAGGTAGGCCGCTCAAAATTAACATCTCAAGAGAGGAATCGACGAATTAAAAATAGACTCTGCATCTATTGTGCTGACCCTTCTCACAGCTTGAACTCATGTCCCAAGAAGTCGGGAAATGCCAGGCCCTAACCTGTTCTGGAGAGGTAAGGTTAGGGGCCCTGGACTCCTCTCTATCTTCAATGGATGTCAAAGTGTGTGCGTTTGATGTGACTATTCTTTTTTCCTCCAAATCCTTTAGTTCCCAAGCACTTCTGACATCTGACAGTCATGGACAGCATTGGATGTTTCATGGGATAGGTTGTTCCCACCATGTATTGAGAGTTTGACCTGTGGTGTAGCCTCCTTTGTAGTGTGGGTTCATCATGGGTGTATTCATTTCAATTTTATTTTGTATATTGTTATCATGCATGTACTGTATTTTCATCAACTAGTCTCACATGTTTTGGACAAATTACATGTGATTGGCTGTTTACGTTCACGTAATGTGTAGGTCAGCATTCATCATCTGACCCATGTTGCAGTTTTTATACACATCTGTGTTTTTATATTGCCTGATGCAGATGGCATTTTTTTATATGTATGTGTTAATTATGCCTTTCAGCAGAATGATTATAATACATTTTTTATTCCAATTTTATTTTTTTATATGTGACATCGTTATTCTAATATGCCACGATGTCCGCTGCTGATAGAGACATCGTCCATTAGACCTCAGTTTGAAAAGAAGAGCAGACAGATCATGTGAACTTCATTTGAACATCGTTATGTTCAGATGTCTGTTATGTATAAAGTTATTTTCAACCAGACCTCGTTCTGGAGGAGGGCGTGTCTGTTGAGTGAGTCACGCTGTGAACGCTCCGTCATCGCCTCTGCGTGATCAGTGGGGAAATGAAGACTATTTAAACTTGGACTTGGATTGTGAGAGTCATGCCTTGAGAAAGTCCCGGGACTGTGGGTTGAAATGCGTCGGCTGGTGACCCGGTGATCGAGTGTATAAGTGACAGTGCTGTTTAAATTGGAACTGAGCTGCAGCAGTGATTATTTGCATACATGCGCTTTCATGTTTTACACTTGGTACGGGTCCACACTATTGACTCTAATCATTCAGATTGTTTTTATGGATAATAAATGTGTTTTGAGATAATGCACCATTGTGGTTGCTTTGTTTCTTTTTCTTTTTATGTCCATATGTTGGAGTGGAGTGAGAGAGAATATATACTGCAACACTGTTAAGGGAGCAGAGAATAACCCTACAGGCGCATATTGATCTCCTTTAATGTAAGCATATACCCTAAGGGGGAGAGAATTGAAGAAAGAATCACGGGTGCTTATTGGAAGTTTTTATTGACATCACCTATCTTTGAGGATTACCATATACCCCATAGTGGTGGTGGACTTTATTTGGTGTTGTACGTTACTATGCCATGTTTCTTCTTTGTCTCTTTCTTTATTATGTACCTCGTATGACGAGAGGATTGAGGAGATACATTCCCCTGTTTTAGAGGTTCTCTGTGAGTCAAAGACGGAAGCGCCAGTGTACGTACCATTCTTTGTATTACTGGTCCTCTGAGGCCCTTCAAGCTTTCCAAAGCCTTAAAAAAGCATTTTCTACCGCTCCTGTTCTTCGGCAGCCTGATGTAAACCTTCCCTTCTTTCTCGAGGTGGACGCCTCCAATGTCAGACTAGGAGCTATTCTCTCCCAAAGATCTGAGCAACAGAAGTTCCATCCTTGTGCCTTCTACTCCCGGGGCCTGCTACCCGCGGAGAAGAACTACACCATCGGTGACAAAGAACTGTTGGCAATAAAAGTCGCATTGGAGGAGTGGAGATATTTACTGGAGGGGGCTCATTATCCTGTAACCATCTTTACCGACCACAAAAATCTCCTCTATTTACAGACAGCCCAATGTCTAAACCCTCGACAGGCGAGGTGGTCACTTTTCTTTTCTCGCTTCAAACTCATTATAACGTTCAAACCTGCTGCAAAGAACAGGAAAGCAGATGCTTTATCCCGGACATTTGCTCCTCCTTCTGACATCTTGGATTCTTCCGATCACCCTATACTGGATCCCAAATGTGTGACTTTGGCCACTTCATCCACCAATGTGCTACCGTTTGGGAGAACTCTTGTTCCGCCATCTCTAGGCAAGAGAATATTGTCATGGTACCATTCTTCACGTTTCTCTGGACATTCTGGTGAACGAAAGACTTTTGAGATCCTTTCCCGGAGTTATTGGTGGCCTTCTATCAGAAAGGATGTCAGAGAGTTCGTGGCCGCTTGCGAGATCTGCTCTCAATTTAAGTCTTCCCGCAGAACACCAGCGGGATTGCTCCAACCACTACCTATCCCTACTAAACCTTGGACCCATATAAGCATGGACTTTGTCCCCGAACTTCCTCTTAGCAAGAGATGTAATACTATCTGGGTAGTGGTGGATAGATTCTCCAAGATGGTTCACTTCGTCCCTCTAAGTGGATTTCCGTCTTCTTCTACCTTGGCTGACCATTTTATTAAGGAGATCTTTCGGATTCACGGCTGTCCGTCCGAGATTGTGTCCGATAGAGGGGTACAGTTCGTCTCCAGATTCTGGCGAGCCCTTTGCAAGACCTTGGGTATCCGACTGTCTCTATCATCGTCTTACCATCCCAAATCAAACGGCCAGACCGAAAGGGTCAATCAAGATCTCGAGACCTTCATAAGAATATTTTCCTCAGCCAATCAAGATAATTGGATAGAATTACTCCCGTGGGCTGAGTTTGCCCACAATAACATGTACCATGAGTCTTCAACAAAAACTCCTTTTTTCGTGGTTTACGGTCACCATCCGTCTCTCCCAGAGTTTTCTGCCCTCACTCCCACCCAAGTCCCTGCGGTGGAGAGACTCTGTCAAAATTTTAAAACCATCTGGACTCAGGTGAGATCATCCCTGAGGAAAGCATCAGCCAGATACAAATTCTTTGCAGATAAAAAGAGGCGAGCCATTCCACCACTCAAGCTTGGAGACCGTGTATGGCTTTCTACTAAAAATATCCGCTTGAAGGTTCCGTCCATGAAGTTTGCGCCACGCTTCATCGGGCCTTACAAGATCACTCAAGTCATAAATCCAGTATGCTTCAAGCTACTATTACCAAAGAACCTCCGGATCTCCAATGCCTTCCATGTCTCTCTGCTCAAACCTCTTGTGATCAATTGCTTTTCTGCTCCTCCTTCCGTACCTAAACCTGTACAGATTCACCAAGAAGAGGAGTTCGAGATCTCTCAGATCCTGGATGCTAAAATTTCGCGAGGAACTCTCCGATTCCTCATTCATTGGAAGGGCTTTGGTCCAGAAGAACGCTCCTGGATTCGGGCTGATGACCTCAACGCTCCAGCCCTGCTTAAAAAATTCTATCTAAAATTTCCTGGCAAACCCGGTTCCAAGTGTTCTGTGCCCACCTTTAAAAGAGGGGGTACTGTCACTCACCGGACCGTGAGTGCCTCTACACTGGTGCGAGGTCCTCCATCTTTTCTACCTACACCTGTGTGGAATGTTGTTTTATTTTGTTTATTCCTCTTAATATTAGCTGTTGAAAAATTCCATCAGACGAATACACATGCAATTCAGTCTGTTATAAGAGATTTTACTGCATTTATCATAATTCTAACCTCTGGATTCTGGAATACGAAAATTTAACTGTATTGGGATTTCAGCAATCTAAAACTACCATGTGCTACATGTGAAGGTGCACCTTCTCTTTAATATCGTATATACTAGAGATTAAATATCAGAATCCATGAAATTATTAATAATATGATATATTAGTGGGATATGGGGCCTACCCAGTGCGATACATATCTGCTTGTCATTACTGATATTATCTGCCATTTCAACTAGACTTGAATGGCAAGCATCATGTTTGAAAATCCTATTAGATAAAAATAAATGTGAGTGCATAAATCATAAACCAAGCTTAGTGTGCTCCTAAAAAAAACATACAACACATCACATGCACTACTGCCAACATGAAGGTTTAAGGATAAACAATAAAGAATAATACACATATATTCTCTTGTTCTCCGACATGAAAAATGTGTCATCTGTAATATTGAATTGTAAATAACCGTGGATGTGGATGTAACGGCTAATAATTCGCAATCATAAATATGCACGATACTCTATAGACAAAGGAAACACCAAAACAAATACTAGCCTACTCTTCTATAAGTGACACATTGTAGTAAATACACAGAAACATGGGGATATACAGAATCAACAAAGATACAGGCATGAAGCTGGATTTGCACTCATCACCCTACTGTTGGCAGCTCATTTGTCTAACCAGTAAGGCATACTTCAGATTGAAACAAACATACAACAACACAGGCACTAGTGGCAACCTAAAGTGATAATGAACAATTGCACAAACCTTTTCAGTAACAGACATAAAGGATCATGTTTTGCTTTATAAAAAAACAAAATATGAAAGTCTATGCTAATGCATATCAGAATAATTTGCAATTATAAATAAATGCAAACATATGTTAATCAGTATAAAAATAAATAACAGAGTTCCGTAACCAGCGTTGCATATACCCAGCAACAGATCTCGTCCTCTGATACCACAGTGGGCCATACACCAGCATATACTTGGCTCATTACAATCCACTATAAAGGACTGCTTCATGTACACTTGAGGTTGGTGTGGACTCTATAGTGTATTTTTTTGGTGTGGCTTTGTATAGTGAACTTTTATTTGTATTGAGAGTTACATTTTAGTTTACTCTTTTATAGACACTTTAAATGGTTGTGTGTGTAAGATATTTTATGTTCCACAATAACAGTGCATCTCTATTTTTATTTGCATTTTAATGTGTGTGTTGTTTGTCTTACAAATATTAACCCATTTTTTTCTTTTTTTTGGGTGATTTTTATGTGTTTTGGCACTTCCCCATGTTGCAAGTTTATCCAACAGATCCCCAGTCCTCCTTAGAGTGTGGAGGGAGGCCACTTCAGGTTCCAGACTTTTTTGCAGGGTAAAATCTTTTTCTAATATTGTTGATATCACACTTTTAAAATTCTCTAACATCCTAAAAATACAATTGTTGTTTGGTGATGAAAGTAGGCCTGTCTCACTTTTAAAAACATATACAAATGCATGCACCAGACTGTTTGGACTTAAAAAAAATGTTTACCTTTGAAATCTGCAATTTTGACATCGACCTGTAAGGTCGGTCTCTGCCCCTGCTGAGATTATCAATGTGACTTTTATAGCCATAGCACTTAGAAAAATAATGATGAAGCTTGATTGTTAGCGTTTAGGTTAAAATAGACCAAACTAAAGGCTTTCATTGATGAACTACCAGGCCTTAGCTGGGACATGTCTGTCTCACCTGAAAAATATGCAGCAATTAAGCATAGTCTGTGTTAACCATATATCTGACTCACTATGTGAATTTTCTTTTCTGCCCAGGTAAAGTACATAAACTAAGTGTTGTGTGTTTATTGATTTTAAGGCACTGATTTGTCAATGTTTTCTATGGAGATACCTTACATTCTCTTTTATTTTGAGGATTAGTGAGAAACAAACACTGTTTTAGTAAATAGCTAAATGTTTGTAATTTATTCCAACAGACCTTATGACGCAGCAGTTAGCACAAAGGAGGTGCAGCAAGGATCATTTCATGGAGGAAGACCAAGACATGAAGGTGTTGCATTTTTCAGCATGTAAGTATCTATAGTTAAAAATGTTATTCCTTTTAGGGTATTAGAGGACCTGTGTTACAGTTAAGGCAACTAATTGTAGATTTTACAGCTTGAAAGTACAGGTGTGTACAAAGCAAACGCAGTCAAATAATATTTTGTTTCAAAATGGCCTAAGGTTGATTTTTCTCTAATATTTTAAACAGATAAATAAGACAGTCATTATGGGTTGCAGCATGACCTCCTTTGCAAGACTTTTAACCAATGGGATAAAACCAACATGCAAAGGAATTTGCATTTACAGTTCCTTTTCATTTGATTACTGCAATTGTGTTTATAAATAAATATTAATATTTTATTTTTGCATTACTCATTCTCCTGTAAGTCTCTGCTGCTTTGGACACTGTTGAACACCCTCTTCTCCTACACATCCTTCACTCCATTGTCAATCTAGACACAGTTTTCTCCTGGGTGACTTCCTACCTCTCTAACCGCTCCTGTAGTGGACCCACCTCTGGCACATTCTCCCTTCCACTATGACTCTCTATTGTGGTCTCACAAGGCTCCTTTTTTTTCTAAATGTTGTACTTTAATATTGTACATCTCTTGTCTTGGGGTACTAATTTGGTCATTTGGCCTCCAATTCACCTCTATGCTGAGGACACCCAAATGTACATTACTTTCCCTGACCTATTTCTTTTTGCACTATCTGTTGAAAACCACTGTCTTTCTTTATTCACCCCATGGATGTCACAAAGATAGCTAACGCACATCATGTTCTATACAGAGCTCATTATTGTCCCTCATTCCACAGTCACCAACTGGCCTCCAATCTCACTCACAGTCAACACCACCACTATACCCTCTATGTTGCCTAAAATGTAATTCTTCAGTAAGTTTGTGTTAGGGAATTTAGATTGTAAGCTCCAGTGGGGCAGGGACTGATGTGAATGAGTTCTCTGTACAGCCCTGCAGAATTAATGGCGCTATATAAATAAATAGATGATGATGATAAATCTGTCTCCAGATTACAAATGTAACTCCCCGTCCAATGCAACATGCTATTGGGCCTGTTTTTTATTTTTTTTATTTTGGGTTAACATTTAATTTACTTTAATTACTGATGGAGGCCCAATCTCCAGATCAATAAGACATGTTTAGGATTCAAACTCATGACCCCGGTGCTCTGAGACAAAAGTGCTAACCACTAAGGCAACGTGGTGATGTTCACTTCCAGATGAGGTATATTGCAAATATTTTTGCAGGTGATTTTTGGGGACAATGCTCACAGTTGCCCTAAACTGATTAAAGCATATTACAAGTGCTTACCCAAATACCTTCTGTAAAATGTCTCCATAATCTGTCACTATTTAGATTCTATAATTATTTTGCAGGAAAAATGCAATATAATGCAGTACTTGTTTTTACATTTTGAAATGTCACCTAAGCCAAATGCAAGATTTGTTACAGGCCAACTGAAAGTGTCGTGTGTCTCTAATTTTTGAGATTTTTGTTTAATCACACTCAATTATCTCTGTTCCTAAATGCATGTTTCACAATGTCAGCTCACATTATTATATGACTACATGTAGGTAACTGTGAAACAGGGAGAACATTTATAAAGAAACTAATGTGTTATTCTTATTCCAACAGGCTCTCAGAGACGTGTCGAACAAGAGGCCAGGGTTGAGGAGGAGGAGCAGGAGCAGCCCAGGGATGAGGCTGAGGAGGAGGAGTAGCAGGAGCCGGCCAGGGTTGAGGCAGAGGAGGCAGAGGTGGCGGAGGTGGCGCTTGTGGAGGAGGTGGCCCTGGAGGAGAAGGTAGCAATGGGTGAATGTAAGTATTAAAAATTAACCCTATTCATAATTGTATTCCTTTTGAGACACATTGTAGTTGAGCAAAAATCATGTTTACCACATGCAATTTTCAAAATAGCTAGTTATCCATTCCACAGTTTTCAACAATGATGGCCATAAGAATAATTTATGGTGATTCAAGTAAACCCCAACCCCTAGCCACCAAACAAATGTGTATATATGAATACATCTGCGACCCCAAACCATTAATCCTCTGTCTAGTACTGTGTTTAGCATAACATTAACCTTTTACACCCTTTTGAAGTAATATATGTTTAAACAATAAGCAAAGAATGCTTTTTTTTTTTTTTTTTTTTCTACAGCTCAAGAAGACACCCAGGCTGGGGGTGCCACCAACAAAAAACATGCAATCACGTATAGTATTTTAAAATATTGGCTAAAAATACAAAAGTATTCCAAATTGTTACAAAAATAATCAATATGTTGCAACAAAATTATTAGGTTTTTAAATTATTTAGAATGTTATTTTTTGCAATATTAATGTTTTAAAAACTATTATAAAAAAAAAATCCTGAAAAATTGTGGTGTGTGTAATTTAATTTCACGAAATGTGTCGATGTTATTTTAGCCAATAATGGATGGACATTCAGAACATATTTTAATTTTTTTTTTACATTGGTCCCTTTGCATTATATCATAATTTATTTTATCATTTATATATTTAGGATTGCGCCAGCTAATCTGAGGCGCTGTCCCAATAGAGCTTACAGTCTAACAATACACACACGCACACGCACACAAACACACACACCAGGGGCGCACGCAGGATTTCCCCCCACAAAAAAAAAAAAGAGAAAAAAAAGCGAAAGCTGCTGCTTCATTTCGGCAGGTCTGTGCTATCCAGCAGCGGCGGCGCTGTCAAAAAAGCATCAGCAGCAGTGCTGTATACAATACAGCACTACCGCGGACGCTTCTTTGACAGTGCCGCGGCTGCTGGATAGTACAGGGGCACTTCTTTAGCGGAGGGGAGGGGTTTCTGGAGATCCAGAAACCCCCCTGCATGCGCCACTGCACACCAATTTGATATCAGCAAATGCAACTACTAGTATGCATGTTGATTGATCAAGTCACATGGACTTCAGGGAGGACAAAAAAACACGAGGAGAACATACAGGGCAAGATTTGATAAGCAAAGTTAGTGAATAAAAGGAGTAACTTGGTCAAAGCATGTTTGATTGCAGTTATATTACAAAAGCTGATATATATTTATAATTGGGGTAAGGCATGTCCTAGAATAACCTTCTATGTATCTGTGTGGTACCTGAAAAAAGAGTCATTCGTTTAGTTTGGTGCCTAAAAAACAATTTTTTCAAAACTTTTACAAGGTTCAAAGTTCCTCTTATTTTGTCTTTACTTAGCTTAATGGGAAACACAGCCCACACAGATAAGGTTTTAGGAATCATCTTCCTGACCCCAGTGCAGTAAAGCAGAAGTGATAACCAGGAACCCATGAGGGAAGATGAGTACATAACATACAAGCGGTAGATGAATAAAAAAAGGTTTGCAGACAATACTTGCATTAAATTCTAAGGCGCATGTCCCCTCAAAATCAACCCCCCCCCAAGTCTAAGGACATACGTAGTAATAAATGGCAGCATTCAGCATACAAGGTTGCATTTGAGAGAGAGGTAAATGTTAAATATGAGGAAAGATTAATAATGTAGGTGTGTCTTTGAACTTTACGCTCCTTGTTGAATTGAGAATTTCTTATCTCCCAGTTTGTTCTTGAAATACTTGAAATCAATAATGAATTAGGCACACTGATCTTAAAATACATATTTTCTGTTCTTTGTAAATGTTTCTTTTTACGCACCTCTAATAATTCATTATACCTATCCGGATAATAATTGTAGCAAGGTGGTTTTACAAAATTCCTGTGTTGATGTTATAGTGTCAGTATAGTGTGCTTGATAGATACATCCTCACAAGACCACAAAGTCTCACATGGAGACAATGTACCACAAGAGGTGAGAGACACTTTCATACACGATATAGATATCTGTAACACCAAGCAAATATATTTGAAATTCATAAACCATCTTAAATAAATTATATATAACTCATGGTCTAATGAATTCTAATAAACAGTTATGATCTTACTGCCTTACAATTTTTTTTAAAAGCAATCAGTGAAAGAACACGTGTGTATAAGGGGAAAATATATACAGGCTATACAACCTATAAGTACCCTCTCTAGCCACAGTAACCCACACTTACTGCTACCTCAGAGATTTTAAGATGGGTGGTGGCTAAGAGGCTAGCACTTCTGCCTTACAGCACTGGGGTCATGAGTTCAATTCTCGATTCCCAGTCAGTGGTGCAACCTGTGATTCTGTCAGGGAAGTATCATGTTGTCAGCAGAAAAAAGCCCTGTGAGTCTCTGAAGCAAGTCAGTGCATGAGAAAACAGCCGGGAGGTGCAGAAGAGTAACAGCTCTGACAGGAGGGAGCCCAGTCAGGCTTGTCAACCCTGTCCTATGAGAGAAACAGCAGAAATTTCCTGTGAAAGGTCTGAGGAGAAAACTGAATCTAAATGGATAAGTAATCCCTGTTTATTTATTATTTGATGGGACTGAGTGTGAGGAAACGGGGTGCTACTGGACTGAGAACTTTGTTTTCATCACCCGTTTCTCATGGTTTAATGTACTTTTTAATCCTTGGCCCAGTCTAAGTATTTGCACCAGAGCATCAGTGTATTATGTGTATTATTATTTCATGTTATTAGGTACATTTTGCCCTTGCTATTACTTGCAATATTGTATGTAGTATAAATATAACAAATATTGCCATACTGTGTGAAAATAACAGGACAAAAGACACTTTGCTTGTGTTAACTTATGTAATTACCATTTGTCTCAAATGTCTATTGTATGAGGTGCAGTTGAGATTTGGTTTGTAATCAGAACAATGTCTGAATTAACTAGTTAGCAGCCCATGTTAAATAGCTAGGTCAACAGGTAATCTGAGAGGTAATGAGATTAGAACTAAAACTACATGCATTGTGCCTCCACAGTAATATATTGGCTGAAATAGCGTGGGGAAATGTATCAATATGTATCAATATAAATGTTATTGTATCAAAATGTATCACAGACTTATATTGTGTAACACTGCTGATAAAATGTGTCAAAAGTCTTATTGTTTCATGTAAGTGTGCAGTGTAATTCCTTGATGTTATATTGTAACCCCATGTGTAGTGTATCCAGCCAAAACAGCTAATTGAGTCTAACCATTCCATTGTATAATAAAGATAACAGGGACAGTATGTCTAGTAGCTAAAGTGTTGACTGAGAGACCCTTTCTGTAAGGGGGAGGTTTGAGACATTTGACCCTACTTCCTGTGTATACAGTGAAGAATATAGGGATAAGAGAATGCCAGGGGAGCTATTCTAGCTTGGAGGATCCTGGTGTACAAGACATCAGTGAAAAGGACTCTGGGCCAGGCATCGTGGTGCCGCTGGGGGAAACCCTACCAGGACAGGGTCAGTGTGAGCCAGTATCCCAGGCTGGGTGACACCATAACTGTTTTGCTAAACGATAGTGGTAATATTGCGGGCAGATAAGACTCTGAAAGACCAAGATTATTACTTTGGAGTGCTGACTGCAAGAGACTGTTGGAGGATACATGCTACCATTTACCCTGTAACTTGTGAACGTCTTGTGGTGTGCTTTCATAATAAAGTCTTATTTTGGATATATTCTGGTCTACCCAATGAGTTGAATTCCACAGAGGGTAACTGCCATCCCAGCTAAGGGTGGTATCCTCACACACTCTACCTAATCTTGTTATTAGGTAGATAGGGTCTTGGTTGGAGGACCCAAAGATAATTTGTACACCCCTTTGCAGGACTTTGATAAACTATCAGGGGTAGTGATAGGGAACGATAGTTAGTGATCAGAGACTGAGATATATTGTGAAAATCTGCACTAAACAACAAAATTTACCTCAAACCAGTGACATTCGTTACAGTGAAGTACAGGGAAGAGATAGCTCACTGCAGGACTGGGCCTATGTAATAGGACGAGACAAGGAGGAAAGTGTGTGCCTAATTTCTTCAAATCATATTCCTCCAGAATAAAGACAGACTAGAGATTGAGCGTATTGGAAAAGTGAGGTATACTACAGAGTGTCACCATTAAAAGAGATTTATGTTTGACAAAGCTAAGGAAAACTCACACCAGCAACTTTATTCTGGAGCCTTTTCTAGCATAGTCTACTGTTTCTGGGATAAAGAAGTGGAGAGACATTTGCTTGTCATTAATTCCTCGTACGACCACTTAATTGCATTTTAGTGCTAAATATGTATATATTAATCTATAACATGTTAAGTTAGTGGATGCATATGTGTTGAATTTAGAATGTACTATTGCTAGACATTATCATTATCATCACCATCATCATTTATTTATATAGCGCCACTAATTACGCAGCTCTGTACAGAGAACTCATTCACATCAGTCATTATTACAGTTGGAAAATAATTGCAAGTAAACATTTAAGGTAGAGGTACCTCTTGCCTAGGTTAAGAAAAGTTAAGGTATTGTATTCTTGTTCATTTACTATATTTTATCTGTTTTAAAGGGGTACTTTTAATCTACAGTTTATATAAGAGATATTCTATTTTGGTATATATAAAGTCTAATTAGACATGAAAGATGGGGATTCAGGACATTGAAACTAAGGATCTAGCCTGTTTGTACACCCCTTCTAACCCACATAGATATTTACATATGTATTTTATGTATTAGATAGTCATCATCATCATCAACATTTATTCATATAGTGCCAGCAAATTCAGTAGCGCTTTACAATTGGGAACAAACACAGTAATAAAACAATACTGGGTAATACAGACAGACAGAAAGGTAGGAGGGCCCTGCTCGCAAGCTTATGGTCTATAGGCTTAATTATCTTAAATATCATAAAAAGGTGGGCTTCATAAAATTAAAACATTATAATTGTATCATATTTAGCATTAGTAATTCATGTTCATATTTCAGGTGCCATCACTTATCACATTAGCAAGCATCCATATATCAAGAAAAATCTAAACCTGATCTAGGGAGCAGATTAAACAAAGGAGGTTCTGGCTCACTTGATATAATAAGAGGGGGGTCACCTATAACCATTCTAGTCTCATACCAACTAGTGGGTTTGAAGCATGAGATATTCTAATTTATCAGGTAGCACATCAATAAAACTTTCCCAAATTCAAAGAACTTCTTGACTCGATATTCATTGTGCAAGGAGGACTCGAGCCAATCCATTCTAAATGTAATAGAAGGTTTTGCATGTAAAAAATGTCTAGCGACGGTGATTGATCCTGTATCCACATTTGCAATTTACTCTTCCGAGCAGAAGCTGAAATGATCAAAAGTAACTTTATGCTACCCTTCGTAAGACTGGATAAGCCCATGACAATCCCGAATACAGTCCATGCAGGTGACACCTATGTAGTACATGTTTTCTGTAGTATAGTTTATTCCTATCCTTTTCTGTAGTGTAGTGTATCTTTTCTGTATTGTATTCCTATTTGTTGGTATTAGAGGAATCTGAGAAGTTCTTAAGATGTATCCACTTATTTTCAGACAACTTGAACATTTGAAAATCCTTTAGTAGACATTGCTAGAAAGGTCTTATTCTTATCTTTTGTGTAGATGTCAGGTACAATATGTTCAAAGAAAAAACAGGAACAATTATTTTAATGATTAATAATAAAGATTAAGTTTTATATGTAAACTTTATATTAAGAATAGAATAGTGCCCCAGTATATGAGAATTATTTTCTTCTTTCCTAATTTATCTATATTTTTCATTCTCTATGGGAAACACCCCCTGCTCATATGAATAAATACGCGTGGTTACTATACTACCTAACATTCAAGTGACTAAACATTATTTATTTTTGAGCAGCCTATTCATCACATTTTGCTATTCCCCATAAATTATGGTAGATAATCTGTGCAGGATTCTCTCCAACTTTTCCTTGTCCCTCACTTTAGAGTAGAGGATACGTAGATCAATATTCCTTAAGAGACGTTTCTTCAGATACGCTTCTAGTTGACTATGAACGTGTGCATGCCCAAATTATGTGTTCTTTAAAAAAAATGCACAATACCTTTGTTTTGTGTGCCTTAATGAATCAGGCCCTGTGAGTGATGAGTGCCTTCTTAATGTTATGGATCAATCCCTAGCCCTCTCTAGCTGTGCTTTGAGCTCACTGAGTTAATGTGCTTATGTATCACTTTCTTTCAATTTTTTGTTTTTCTTGATGGTTTTGGAAAATATTTTTGTACATTTCCAGAATATTCTCATAAGATTATTCTTCTAATTCGTTGTTATAATTGCATTGCAGTATATTTTCTGTCATTGTTCTTTCTTCTTTTATATAAACTTCCACATTTGTGCAGTTCCTTTTTAATTGTTGAAATTGGTATATTCCTGATCTAGGTGGGGTGATGGATGCTTAGCTAAATATTTCATTCAACAGGTTTGATATTTGTGAAAGTGTTCAGCTCATTATTTTCTATAAAGATCTCCAAGTCCAGAAATGTTATCTTCTGGCTACTTACATTAGCAGTAATATCCAGGTTCTTATCATTAGTTTTATATACAGAAGAAATTCCTTAAAATTTCATGAAGACCCAAATCTTGGAACAAATCCGTAATATTAAAAAGGAGCTCATCACCCAAAGTGTCTCAAATCCCTTTCTTAAAAAACACAATAAAGATTGCTTTATCTTTCTTGGGATCAAGAAGCTGGAGAGGAGGTTACTATTTAGCATCTATTTCTAGATTAGAGGCTAAATGGATATATGAATTAGGGTTGCTTTCACCAACGGGTCTCAACATTGACTTTGATTTATTGCTTTTTTTTAAATGGAAAATTAAAGACTTCTATATCTTGTTATAGGCCATTTATACCTTTTATACTTTTTCATACTCGTTATGCTTTCCATGCATATTAAGATTTTGTGTGCAGCACGGTGGCTAAGTGGTTAGCACTTCTGCCTTACAGAACTGGGGTCATGATTTCAATTCCCGACCACGGCCTGTGAGGAGTTTACATGTTCTCCCTGTGCTTGCGTAGGTTTCCTCCGGCTTCTCCAGTTTCCTCCCACACTCCAAAAAAAACATACTGGTAGGTTAATTGGCTGCTTACAAATTGACCCTAGTCTCTATGTCTGTGTGTGTGTGTATTAGGGAATTTACACTGTAAGTTCCAATGGGGACAGGTACTGATGTGAGTGAGTTCTCTGTACAGCGCTATGGAGTGGTTTTATTATTAAATAAAAGTTAATAATAATAATAGCTGCCCTTTTCTTTATGCATAAGATTAAAAAAAACATTGTTTTAGATTAGCCTTAATATATGTTGTCACACATCTATTCTCGTTTTATTTTAAATAATTTTATTTGATATAATATATATATACTTATAACTTAACTTGACAAAACCAGGGGCCTGCTTCATTAGCGATCTTATCTGCTGTTTTTTGCGGATCATACAAAAATCATCTCTGCGCATGCCCAGAAAAGGGAAATAAGAAGGAAAATCCATTGTGTAAGTTAAGATTTTCTTATGTTAAGATGAAAATCCGTCTCAACTGCACTTTAAAAGTTCTCCGAACACTTAAGAAAAAAGTGTTGGGAAAGGGTGGGAAATAGGCAGAGATTGAGCGTAGATTGTACTGACTTAAGAAGAGTAGGCATTTACCTCCGAATCCATTGGAAAGATAAGAAGAAATGCTTTTCATTTTTCTTGACTTTATGCTTAAACTAAAGGAAGCTCTGGGTCATGTTTAAGTACAAAAAAAGCTGTAGCAGCAGCGCTGAATAACAACACTAAACTGTTCAAAAAGCATTGTTCATTTAAAACACTTACAACTAAATATGCACAACATACATCTTAATACACTTCACTCAGATTTTTTTATTTTATTTTATATTAATGTCAAACATTAAACAATGTACTTTTTTTAAAAAAAAAAACAACCATGGTGGATGCAAAGTTGTAATAAATTGCATTGAGAAGTGGATAATATGCAATATCTCATGGTTAGCCTAGACCTTGTTTGATATTTTTTAAAAAGGCTAATAATATGCTAGTATAAATAAAAGACATTACAGTTTAATGTGTTAAAACTATATAGATAAAATGTGCGAACATAAACCATGCGTACTCTTCCATAAAAGACACGTAGGAAACCCACACAAATATGGGGAGTATATTTAAACTCAATAGAGATAAGGCTGTCACTGAGGATTCAAACGCATGACCCCACTGTTGAAAGGTGGATTGTCTAACCACTAAGCCAGCGTGCAAGTGGAAACAATACGTGCATAATATAGACTAGAACGAAAAGCTGATCAATACACCATTGCATGCAAGTTAAGTGATATTGGCAAGCTAACGTTTTATTGTGGAAAATTAACATTTGCACACAGCAACAGCGCCTAATAAGCCACCACACTAAACTGTTGTAAAAACAATGTATTCCTATAAAACACATAAAATACAAAAATATGCACATCATACACCTGCATACACTCTCTCATAACATTTTTTTTTCTTTTTTAACTTTTATTAATGTCAATAATTATACAATGAAATATTTTAGCCTTAAATCCTTGGTAGGCGCACAGTTTTAATAATTTGCTATGTAAATTCATTAATGTATAATATAATAATAATAATAATAATAATAATAATAATAATAATAATAATAATAATAATTGGACTTTAATTTGTTTGTCATTTTTTGCTTTCTGCCTTTTTTTGACACTTATTTGTTTTTTGCTTTTATCTGTGGATATTTTCTTTTTGTTTGGATTCACTTTATTTGGAACAGCTGCTTGTCTGTGTTGTAGCTCCACACGAATTTCAACATACAATATAGGCATATTCCACAAAATGGGTCAGGAATCGAACTCATGACCCCACTGATGAAAAGTGGATTGTCTAACCACTAAGGCAACATGCATATTGAGCATCGCATACATTATATAGACTTGAATGACAAGCAACATGTTTGAAAGTAGTATTAGATAAAAATAAATGGGAGTACATAAACCATAAACTAAGCTTAGAGTGCTCCTAAAAACATACAACACAACACATGCACTACTGCCAACAAGAAGACTTAAGGATAAACAATAAATAATTACACACAAATTATCTTGCTCTCCAACATGAAAAATGTGTCATCTTAAATTTTGAATTGCAAATAAATGTGGATGCGAATTCAACTGCTAATATTTTGCAATCATAAATATACATGCACGATACAATACTCTATAGACAGAGCAAACATCGAAACATATACTAGCGTACTCTTCTAAAGGTGACACATTGGAGTAAACCCACAGAAACATGGGGATATACAAAGTCCACATAGGAACAGGCATGACTGGATTCTAACTCATGACCCTACTGTTTGCAGCTGGTTTATCTAACCACTAAGGCATACTTCTAAAGTGTTAATGAGCATAATTAAATAAACAATTAAATACACCTTCTTAGTAAAAGACATGAACGATCATGTTTTGTTTCATAAAAATGTAAATAAGTAAGTATATGCAAATACATATCAGAATAATTTGCAATCAGAAATAATGAGCAAACATATTTTAATCAGTATAAAAATAAGCAACAGATTTCTGTAACCAGCGTTGCAATGACCCAGCATCATATTTCGTCATCTAATACCACAGTGGGCCATAGACTTGCATAAACTTGTCTCATTACAATCCACTATGAAAGACAGCTTCATGCACACTTGAAGTTGGTTAGGACTCTACAGTGAAGGGTTCTGGGGTTGCTTTTTATAGTGAACTTTTAATTGTATTGAGAGTTGTATTTTAGCTTACTCTTTTATAGACTCTTTAAAAGTCTGTATTTTTAAGATATTTTATGTTCCACAATAACAGTGCATCACTATTTCCATATGTAATGTGCATTTTAAAGTGTATGTTGTTTGTATTATCCTTTTTTTTTTGATGGGGGGGTTGTTGTAAAGTATTTCAATCTAATATCTATTAAGATGATTATTGTGTGTTTTTGCACTTCCCCATGTTGCATGTTCATCCAACAGATCCCCAGCCCTCCTGAAACTGTGGAGGCAGGCCACTTCAGGTTCCAGACTGATTTTAAAGGTAAAAAAAAATTCTAATATTGCTTATATCACAATTTTAAAATTCTCTAACCTCCTAAAAATAAAATTGTTGTTTGGTGATGAAAGTAAAGGCCTGTTTCAATTTCCTAAACATATACAAATGCATGCACCAGACTGTTTTGACTTAAAAAAATGTTTACCTTTGAAATCTGCAATTTTGAAATTGAGCTGTAAGGGCTGCTTCTGCCCCTGCTTAGATTATCTGATGTGAGTTTTATAGCCATAGCACTTATAAAAATAATGATGATGCTTGATTGTTAGAGTTTAGGTTACAATAGACCAAACTAAAGACTTTCATTAATGTACTACCAGGCCTTAGCTGGGAAATGTATGCCTCACCTAAAAAATATTCAGTATTCAAGCATAGTCTGTGTTAATCATATATCTGACTCACTATGTGAATGTTCTTTTTTGCCCAAGTAAAGTACATAAATGTTGTCTGTTTTTTATTTTATGGCACTGATTTGTCAATGTGTTCTAATGGATATACCTTGCATTATCTTTCATTTGGAGGATAAATGAGAAACAGACACCATTTTAGTACATGGCTAAATGTTTGTAATTTATTCCAACAGAGCAAGGATCATTTCATGAAGGAGTATCAAGACATGAAGGAGTTGCCTTTTTATGCATGTAAGTATCTATAATTAACAATGTTAGTATTTTTAGGTTATTGGGGGACCTGTGTTACAATTAAGGCATGAAAAATTGTTGATTTTTGTACAAATTACTCACAGTCAAGTAATATTTTGCTTCAAAATGGCCTAAGGTTGATCTCTTTTTCTCTAATATTTTAAACAGATAAAAAAGACAGCCATTATGGGTTCCAGTATGATCTGCCTTGTAACACCTATAACCAATGGGTTAAAACCAACATGCATGTATTGTATTTGATAATTGTTTTGTGTTCTTTTACAAAGTAGTTTCTATTTTCAGTTTGTGTTTATTTTGTGCTTCATTAAATTACTGCATTTGTTTATAAATAAATATTCATATTTAAATTTCACAATACTCATTCTCCTGTAACTCTCTGCTGTTTTGGACACTGTTGAACGCCCTCTTCTCCTACACATCTTTCACTCCATTGTCCATTTAGACACAGTTCTCTCTTGGGTCACCTCCTACCTCTCTAACAGCTCCTGTAGTGGACTCATCTCTGGCACATTCTCCCTTCCACGCTCACTCCTCTCTATTGAGGTCTCACAAGGCTCCTATTTTTCTAAATGTTGTACTTTAATATTGTACATCTCTTGTCTTGGGGTACTAATTTGGTCATTTGGCCTCCAATTCCACCTCTATGCTGAGGACACCCAAATGTACATTGCTTTCCCTGACCTATTTCTTTTTGCACTATCTGTTGCAAACCACTGTCTTTCTGCATTAGATTCCATAGATGTCACAAAATTAGGTAAAGCAAATCAAATTCTATATAGAGTTCATTATTGTCCCTCATGCCAGAGTCACCAACTGGCCTCCAATCTCACTCACTGTCAATAACACCACTATACCCTCTGTGTTGCCTAAAATTTAATTCCTCAGTAAGTTTGTGAGGAGGATAGGAGGACGAGTTCATGAGGCAAATTATGGCCCAATAAATGTGTTACTTTGAACCTTATCAAGCCATATCCCAAAGTTATGTTTTAAATTACAGATACATATTTAAAACCATAAGTAAATTACTGTCTGCTTTTTCTGGTAGTTGCATCAAAATTTTACACCTGTTATCAGGTGCCTGCAATTACAGGTTCCTGTTATAAAGTGCCAATAATTGCGAACAGCGAAGTACATTTCTCATAAATCTGCCCCCCCCCCCTTTGTTAGAATACAATGAATGAATGACAGGCAGACATTTTGCACACATGTGCAGAAAAGATCTGCGAATGACGTGAGCTCGCCCACACATGATCTGAGAACCAATCATAGCGCAGATTATTGAAAAATACATAATTTCCAAAATGAGAGCTAGCACATTCGCAAGTCGCAAGCTGTTGGCAGAGGCCATGGACAGTATGCCTTAAGGCTGTTATATCTCAAATGAGATGAAACTGAGGGCGTGCCAGAGGGTGCAAAGATTCATCTGGTGGTAGTTCAACCAGCGCCGATCTGTGGTACAACTCCAGCGGAGCTCGAGCGACCTGCAGTGGCATCAGCCACAATTGTTGGAAGAGCTAAGGCAGGATAATATTAGCCATGAATTCTCTATTAATAGGATGAAATACTGTCATTCAAACACTTGCTCTATTTTTATAAATACTTCCAAACTTTTACCAGGACATGGTCTACCTGAACATATCAATCTGTCCACAGATTATAAAGTAACTCTCCCTCCAATCCAACATGCTTTTGGCCATGTGTCAAATTAATTTGTTAAGGGCATATTTGGGATTCAATCTCATGACCCCAGTGCTGTGAGGCAGAAGTTTTTAAGATAACACTAGGAGGCGGGCAACGCGCAATTTAGTACCAACCTTATTTTTCCATATTACAAGGCCTTACCCAAATGTCTCCCTAATCTGTTCTAAATTATATTATATAAATATTGATCATGACAATCAAAATATTAATGTAGTACTTATTATGAAAATTAAAAGATTGAAAGATTAAAAGATCCAAGATTTGTTACAGGCCATCTGAAAGTGGTGTGTGTCTCTAAATAGTCATTTTTTTATTTAAAGACACTCAATTAACTCTGTGGCTAAATGCATGATTCTCAATGTCAGCTCACATTATTATATTGCTATATGTAAGTAACAGTGAAACAGCGAGAACATTTAAAAAGAAACAAATGTGTTATTTATTTATTTTTTATTTAATCCAACAGGCCGTCAGAGCTGTCTCCAACAAGAGGCCAGGGAGGAGGAGCAGCAGCTAGCCAGGTTTGAGGCGGTGGAGTTAGAGGAACAGGAGCCAGCAGCCTCGCCAGAGAGGGTGGAGGAGGAGGCCCATGTGGAGGCTTTTGATGGAATGTAAGTGTTTTTCACAAAGAAAGAGATATTTTTGTTGGTGTGGGTAGGCCCATTGTAGTAATCATAAATCACTGTTTTCCACCTGCCATTTGGCCAATAGCTAGTTATTCATTCCACAGTTTTCAACCATGATGGCCATAATAATAGTTGTTATGGAATCAAGTTAGCACCCCACACAGATGTGTGTGTACATATATGTTATATATATATATATATATATATATATATATATATATATATATATATATATATATATATATTTTATTTTTTTTCAAAAGTCAATAACAATAATAGTGGCGCTCAATTCAAGATTGTATGGATAATAGTACAATTCTTGTTCACACCCGTAAATATCTTACCAGACAAACCAGATATCATATTTAGAAATAATAAGTATCTAGAGGACATTCTGGCCCCTAGTATTTTGGCTGAAATATGTAATGACACCAACGAAACATTTCTTGACTTCAATGGTTTTACTAAGTGTAATCACTGTAATATCTGTAAATATGCGAGTTCTGACAAAAAGTTTTTTTATAACTTTGATAATAGTGTTAAATATAATTTCCAACAATGTATTAATTGTCAAACTTCTTCAGTGATCTACTTATTAGAATGTCGATGTGGGCTTGAATATGTGGGGAAAGCTAAAAGGCCTCTCAATCTGAGGATCCAGGAACATGTTCGAAACATCAAGAACAAAGTGGAAAGCCACTCTGTTTCTAAGCATTTCATGCATATATATATGCAGACCCCAGTTATATTACTTTTAAAGGGATTGAACATGTGTCTTTGGGACCTAGAGGGGGAGATCAATGAGAGAGGTGTTTAGGATTTTTCAATTAAATACCCTCACTCCATCAGGTTTTAACGAGAGATATGAGAAAGCCCCTTTTTGTGATTTTATACCTTAAGCCCCTCCTCCCCCATTTTTTATGTATAGGTGGTATGGTAATATTTATTATTATATATCTAGATACCTTGGGCCTGAGTCATTAAGGAAAGTAAGACAAGAAAAAGGAGTAAATGTTCTCTGGGACAAACCATGTTACAATGTAAAGGGGTGCAAATTAATTTATTATTTTGCACATAAGATAAATACTGGCTGCTTTTTCATCTAGCACACAAATACCTGATAGCTTTATTTTTTACGCTGAAATTTAAAGTTGAACTAGGACATGCCCTACTCCAACTATAAATCTGTACATACATTTTAAATTTACCCCACCTCCTCCAATGCAACATGGTTTTGCCCAGATTCATAGTTACTCCTTTTTTATGCTTTGCTCTCCTTAATGACTCAGGCCCCTAGTATTTATATAATTTAATCTTTCCCAGTCTCCATTGGGTGGTATTGTACACTGCTCTTATATATAAAATTATGGTTTATAATTGGTCTCCTCTTGCTATAGACATCATCGAAATGGGATACCGTTCTTTTAGTATCCTAATTCTTACTGTCACGGTTACAAACAAAAGTACAGCTAGGAGTCACGAATATGGTGAAAACACTGTATTTATTTACAGATAAGTATAAATAACAGGTAGTCAGGAGTAGTGGTAATTACCAGGTGCAGGCTGATGCAGGAAATAATATAAATGTCCAGAAACAAGCAGGTACACAGCTAATGCAGGGAAGCAGGGGTATGAACAGATTCCAGGCAGCATGAACCAGAGGAGCAAGGCAGGAGGAAGAATCCACAGGTAACACAGGATATGACATCAGAATAGGACAACAATAACCAGCCATGTCTGCTGGGAGTGACAGGGTATATAAAGGGAAAACCACACCCAGGTGCATGGGATAATTGGAACATGAAGGTTAACCCCTAATGCACACAATAAGGCACAATAGCAGCACCTCTGGTGAATGGAGGTACTGCCAATACAAATACAATGATAAAGACAAAAAGGCAGGAGCTGCCATGCAAAGCAGCATGTAATGCATAAGCTGTAGGCAGATCGTGACAGTACCCCCTCCCTTAAGGGCGGATTCCAGACGCCCAATTACCAAAAATGTCTGAATTCATCGGAATCATAGGCCCGGCAGAAAAGTCCTCGTCCATGGATGGACGGGCAAAGGAGACTATGCCAGCTGCCAGTTCAAGCACTGCAGAACCACCTCTTTTCTTATGTCCTCCTCTCTTACGGGACTTCCTTAGAGTTGGAACCTGCGCCAACTGGGTGGAGCACAAGGGTAGTTCTCGGACTGTAGTGCCGGGTAGTGTTGCTGAAAGCACAGGTGACCCACAGGATGGCACTGCAGGGGTTGGAGAAAACTTTTGATTACTTCCTCAACAATCCGTTGTAAGTCAAACAGGATGGGATCTTGGGTTTCAATAAATGGATTTGCCCATTCCAAAGCCTCTCCTTTAAAATACGTAATAAGGAACAGTACCCGTCCCTTAGGGTTGTTAACAAGCTCTGGTATGGAGGGCAGAAAGGCTTGGCAGCAGACCCGGACTGGGCAGAAGGCGTGGCAGCAGGCCCGGACTGGGCGGAAGACTTGGGAGCAGGCCCGGACTGGACGGCAGACTTGGGAGCAGGCCCAGACTGGGCGTCAGACTTGGGAGCCGGCCTGGACTGGGCGGCAGACTTGGCAGGGACCGCACTTTGATAAGCCTGAGGGCAGACAGCACTTTGAGAAGCCTGAGGGCAGACAGCACTTTGAGAAGCCTGAGGGCAGACAGCACTTTGAGAAGCCTGAGGACAGACAGCACTTTGAGAAGCCTGAGGGCAGACAGCACTTTGAGAAGCCTGAGAGCAGACAGCACTTTGAGAAGCCTGAGGGCAGACAGCACTTTGAGAAGCCTGAGGGCAGACAGCACCAAGTGGTAACTCGGGCTGGACCGCATGGACTGGCAACTCGGGCTGGACCGCATGGACTGGCAACTCGGGCTGGACCGCATGGACTGGCAACTCGGGCTGGATCGCATGGACTGGCAACTCTGGAGTGGCCTGGAGGGACAGGACCCCCTCTGGAGCGTACTGTAAGGGCAGCGCCCCCTCTGGAGCGGACTGTAAGGGCAGCGCCCCCTCTGGAGTGGACTGTAAGGGCAGCGCCCCCTCTGGAGCGGACTGTAAGGGCAGCGCCCCCTCTGGAGCGGACTGTAAGGGCAGCGCCCCCTCTGAAGAAGACTTTAAGGGCAGCGCCCCCTCTGGAACAGACTGGAAGGGCAGCGCCCCCTCTGGAGCAGACTGGAAGGGCAGCGCCCCCTCTGGAGCAGACTGGAAGGGCAGCGCCCCCTCTGGAGCCGACTGGAAGGGCAGCGCCCCCTCTGGAGCTGACTGGAAGGGCAGCGCCCCCTCTGGAGCGGACTGTAAGGGCAGCGCCCCCTCTGAAGAAGTCTTTAAGGGCAGCGCCCCCTCTAGAGCAGACTGGAAGGGCAGCGCCCCCTCTGGAGCAGACTGGAAGGGCAGCGCCCCCTCTGGAGCAGACTGGAAGGGCAGCGCCCCCTCTGGAGCAGACTGGAAGGGCAGCGCCCCCTCTGGAGCCGACTGGAAGGGCAGCGCCCCCTCTGGAGCCGACTGGAAGGGCAGCGCCCCCTCTGCAGAAGTCTTTAAGGGCAGCACCCCCTCTGGAGTAAACTGTAGCTCAGGAACAGAGACAGCGGCTGAAGACTCTGAACTGGAGAAAGAGGCTGAAGACTCGGAACTGGACACAGTGGCAGGAGACTCGGAACTGGACACAGTGGCAGGAGACTCGGAACTGGACACAGTGGCAGGAGACTCGGAACTGGACACAGTGGCAGGAGACTCGGAACTGGACACAGTGGCAGGAGACTCAGAACTGGACACAGTGGCAGGAGACTCGGAACTGGACACAGTGACAGGAGACTCGGAACTGGACACAGTGGCAGGAGACTCAGGACCGGACACAGTGGCAGCAGGCTCAGGACCGGACACAGTGGCAGCAGGCTCAGGACCGGACACAGTGGCAGCAGGCTCAGGACCGGACACAGTGGCAGCAGGCTCAGGACCGGACACAGTGGCAGCAGGCTCAGGACCGGACACAGTGGCAGCAGGCTCCAAGCTGGAGGCAGATGATGTGACCTCAGAGCTGGAGGCAGATGATGACACCTCAGCACAGGAGACAGAGGCTGGCACCTCGGCACAGGAGACAGAGGCTGGCACCTCGGCACAGGAGACAGAGGCTGGCACCTCGGCACAGGAGACAGAGGCTGGCACCTCGGCACAGGAGACAGAGGCTGGCACCTCGGCACAGGAGACAGAGGCTGGCACCTCGGCACAGGAGACAGAGGCTGGCACCTCGGCACAGGAGACAGAGGCTGCGACCTCGACACAGGAGACAGAGGCTGCGACCTCGACACAGGAGACAGAGGCTGCGACCTCGACACAGGAGACAGAGGCTGCGACCTCGACACAGGAGACAGAGGCTGCGACCTCGACACAGGCGGCTGGTGCTGGCGCCTCAGGACAGGTGGCTGAAGCTGGCAGATTGGGTCTCTTCCCAGAGAACAGAAATGGTGGAGCATAAACAATTTTGGAATGCGGAGAGGAAATAACAGGAGATGGTTCAGTAAGCTGACGTGGTCTACGGACAGGACAGTCCTGCAAGAAATGTGCATTGCTGGCACAGTAGAGACACAACTTGTATGTTATTCTGCGCCGCCGTTCCTCTTCGGTCAGATGGGGGCGTGGACCACCTGTGTACTGGGAATTTGTTACCCCATACATCATAGAAAACAGCAAATTGGTAGAAGTACTTTTAAGAGGTGCTGTTTGCACAGGTTCATCAGCAGAGAAGGTGGATTTAGACAGATCAGCAGCTTCTAAATTAGGAGAGACAGAATCTGACAGTCTCCTGAGCGGGTCCAAAAGCAAAGTGGAAAATTTAGCCAGCTGGGAACGTAGCAATATAATGTCCATCTGTAAAGTTTGTAGCAGTGGCAATTCCAAGACTGGTGAAACAGACATGTTGCAAAACACAAATGAAAACTTGATTGCAGAAAAGGGTCCCAGAAATAAAACTTTCACCTGACTCCAAAGCTGTTTTGTGGGCTGGTTATACTGTCACGGTTACAAACAGAAGTACAGCTAGGAGTCACGAATATGGTGAAAACACTCTGTGTTTATTTGCAGATAACTATAAATAACAGGTAGTCAGGAGTAGTGGTAATTACCAGGTGCAGGCTGATGCAGGAAATAATATAAATGTCCAGAAACAAGCAGGTACACAGATAATGCAGGGAAGCAGGGGTATGAACAGATTCCAGGCAGCATGAACCAGAGGAGCAAGGCAGGAGGAAGAATCCACAGGTAACACAGGATATGACATCAGAATAGGACAACAATAACCAGCCATGTGTGCTGGGAGTGACAGGGTATATAAAGGGAAAACCACACCCAGGTGCATGGGATAATTGGAACATGAAGGTTAACCCCTAATGCACACAATAAGGCACAATAGCAGCACCTCTGGTGAATGGAGGTACTGCCAATACAAATACAATGATAAAGACAAAAAGGCAGGAGCTGCCATGCAAAGCAGCATGTAATGCATAAGCTGTAGGCAGATCGTGACAGTACCCCCTCCCTTAAGGGCGGATTCCAGACGCCCAATTACTAAAAATGTCTGAATTCATCGGAATCATAGTCCAGAATTGGGGGACCCGCAATAAAGTCCTCGTCCATGGATGGACGGGCAAAGGAGACTATGCCAGCTGCCAGTTCAAGCACTGCAGAACCACCTCTTTTCTTACGTCCTCCTCTCTTACAGGACTTCTTAGAGTTGGAACCTGCGCCAACTGGGTGAAACACAAGGGTAGTTCTCGGACTGTAGTGCCGGGTAGTGTTGCTGAAAGCACAGGTGACCCACAGGATGGCACTGCAGGGGTTGGAGAAAACTTTTTGATTACTTCCTCAACAAACCGTTGTAAGTCAAACAGGATGGGATCTTGGGTTTCAATAAATGGATTTGCCCATTCCAAAGCCTCTCCTTTAAAATACGTAATAAGGAACAGTACCCGTCCCTTAGGGTTGTTAACAAGCTCTGGTATGGAGGGCAGAAAGGCTTGGCAGCAGACCCGGACTGGGCGGAAGGCTTGGCAGCAGGCCCGGACTGGGCGGCAGACTTGGGAGCAGGCCCGGACAGGGCGGCAGACTTGGGAGCAGGCCCGGACTGGGCGGCAGACTTGGGAGCAGGCCCGGACTGGGCGGCAGACTTGGCAGGGACAGCACTTTGAGAAGCCTGAGGGCAGACAGCACTTTGAGAAGCCTGAGGGCAGACAGCACTTTGAGAAGCCTGAGGACAGACAGCACTTTGAGAAGCCTGAGGGCAGACAGCACTTTGAGAATCCTGAGGGCAGACAGCACTTTGAGAACCTGAGAGCAGACAGCACTTTGAGAAGCCTGAGAGCAGACAGCACTTTGAGAAGCCTAAAGGCAGACAGCACGAAGTGGTAACTCGGGCTGAACCGCATGGACTGGCAACTCGGGCTGGACCGCATGGACTGGCAACTTGGGCTGGACCGCATGGACTGGCAACTCTGGAGCGGCCTGGAGGGACAGTACCCCCTCTGGAGCAGACTGTAAGGGCAGCCCTCCTCTGGAGTGGACTGTAAGGGCAGCGCCCCCTCTGGAGCGGACTGTAAGGGCAGCGCCCCCTCTGGAGCGGACTGAAAGGGCAGCGCCCCCTCTGGAGCAGTCTTTAAGGGCAGCGCCCCCTCTGAAGAAGTCTTTAAGGGCAGCGCCCCCTCTGGAGCAGACTGGAAGGGCAGCGCCCTCTCTGGAGCAGACTGTAAGGGCAGCGCCCCCTCCGGAGTGGACTGTAAGGGCAGCGCCCCCTCTGGAGCGGACTGTAAGGGCAGCGCCCCCTCTGGAGCGGACTGTAAGGGCAGCGCCCCCTCTGGAGCGGACTGTAAGGGCAGTGCCCCCTCTGGAGCAGTCTTTAAGGGCAGCGCCCTTAAGCAGCTACTAATTGTTTAGCTTTTGTGGTTTATTAACATCTGGAAGGTCAAATTTAATGGCAGATCCCACCAATGAGTCTAGAGGAGGCTGCAATGTAAGTTTGAAGTTTCACCAGAGTTACTTCACAAATAAACTAAATAAGTCCAGCAACTGATCCAAAAATGGGATTAGCAATATATTTGGGAAATATGTGTTTATGACTGTGTGGGAATGTATTTTTACTTTAACCATTAAATGTGGACTGTTTGCCTGCCTCCATTAATCATTTGGAGGATAAGAGACACATTTAGATATATCTTCTCATATATATCTCTTCTCATCACCTACAAAGCGCTCCTATTCGGGGCATGATTAAGGGTTCAGGCCTCTCTAGGCTAATAAGCTCGTAGCGCGCCTTCACCTTCCACGCCATTACTACATAGTAGGTAAAAATGAACTTCATTTAATTTAAAATCCTTCAACAAAATTTTGTACCCTGAAAAATTTTACTCACCCCCCCAAACCCGTGCACCCTAGTCTGCAGCATAGTCAGCCTATTGGATGATCAGACCCTGCTCATATTGAATACTTGGAGAACTTAAGTATAAATATAAATAATAAGTTTTGGTATTTGGGCTAAATATATGAGTTTATTGAACATATGTAGGTTTTCGGGAGATAATCTATTGGTTGGATAATTTTTTTTTCGAGGGAAGGGGACATTTATCCATTTAACATTCCTGAATACAGTTGTCATCACCATCGTCATCAGTTGCTTACATTTTCCCCACACCACCTGCAAATAAAACCACTTCTTCAGGCATATATGCAACTACATACCAGTCTGAATCTATAGGCAATTGCTTTAGTCTATCACATTGGGATTGACAGGTATAAAAATGTACACAGCAAAATTAGAATGAAATCCTATACAGAGATAAATCTAATAATCATGAATGAAACTTACTAACATTTAGGTGATTACTCATAACTGGACCAACTCCACAAGAAAGGGAGATAATTTATTTCTTCTTCCTATACTAGCATTACTTTCCTTCACATCACTGAATGTACTCTTAATGTTGCTCAATAAAAAGGCCATAATATCTACAGAGCTTCCTATAAAACAGCTCATAAGCAAAGCTGTTCTTAATTCCTACCATTGCAGCAGTTAAGAGTGGGTCCACCATTTGAAATTTATGTTGATGCAGACTATCATTATGAGTTCTATCACTAAACTGCAAACTTTTAACCCAATCCTCTTCAAAGGTTAAACGCGATTAAGTCTATGATGAAGGTTCTAGAGGTTATACAGTAAAGATGTGTCTTGTGTGGACTCAGCTTTAATCTAATTACATCAGGGACTCATCTTCCCCAAACTAAATAACATAAGGGTATTTTGTGATGTGATATCTCTGGGAGTTATTTTACATTTAGTGGCTTGAATTACAATTGGGATCTGAGGCTGTGACTTGGTACGGCTCCATCCGGAGCCCTCAACAGGCACTAGGTGTGGGAAAATGTATCTGTCAGTGCATCTGCACCCTACAAACCTGCAGAAGCTAATAGTAGGAGACAGTTTTCTGGGACTAGAACATTTTCTAAACGCAAATATTTGAGATCAGATGCACCCAATTGGACTGATAGGAGATCACCGCTTCCATCTGATCGACTAGAACAGAATAAAGAGAAAATCTGTTCACCTAATAAGACATATAGGAGATCCCCTTTTGACGGTAGAAGGGATTATAATAATAGATCTCTTCCTGATTGGAATAGTGATAGACCATATCAGTCTAATAGATATGAACATGAGAGTGTGAGACCTAAAGCAAGAAGAGATACACCAAAAGATTATCGTCCAAAACCAGAGAGGAGAAATAGAAGTTGGGAGAGATCAATTAATAGAGAACAAGAGTCAGTTACTTTTTTAGGGACACGTCACTCCCAATCAGGAAAAGATTGGGTACAGAGCAATCGTTATCAAGCATTAGCAACAGGTCCACTGACAAAAAGATCAAGGCAGCTATCAAACGAAAAGGAAGAAGAGGAGGATTTCAATTAAATGGTAGAACAGTCAATAGATCGATGGAACCAATTTTGGGCTCAACAATATGTTTTAGTAATAATAAAAATAAAAATAAAAATAAAAATAAGAAGAAAAATGATGTTAAAGATAAGAGTCTTAATATTAATATAAATGGAAATGGAGCTAAATCTAAATTAAACTCTCAGCCAAATAGAGGCATTTTTAATCTGTCAAAGAAAAAACTAACTGCGGCACAGATTACATTACTAGAGAAAGGGTTAAAATTTGCTCCATTTGCTGATCCTAATCTGTTTGAATTATTTACAGAATTGAATAGATACATAAGATTATTGTGCCGGAAGAAATATTTTGCAAGTAAAACAATAAGTAAAAAAGAACCAGATTCATTAGTTCAACCCATTATTCTTGATACCAATAAGGACTTACAAGTATTATCAGATTTAGAAACATTATGGTCAGAAAGTAATGATAATGAAGATTCTCCAGTGATGATATTTGATATCAATCACCAGGATACTGCTAGGAGATCACATTTTAAGATTAAATCTGAATTCTTTCCAATACAAATGAAGAGTGCACAAATAGATTGTTTTTACAAAATCACATTGGAACAGTTTAGGAATATATGTTTGAGAGCTAATAAGAATAAAAATAAAATTGGTTCCGGACATTTAAATCTAACACGCCTAGAGAAGAAAGCTATGAAAACACTACAACTTGACACCTCTATTATTATTAAAAGTGCAGATAAAGGCGGGGGTGTGGTGATCCAAGATCTTAGTGACTATCAAAGAGAAGCGTACAGGCAATTGAATAATCGTGATTTTTATTTGAAACTCGAAACTAATTCAAGCGAGGGATATAAAATGGAGTATAAAGATCTTCTCACTGGGGCTTATAGTGAGGGAGTTATTTCAAAGCATGAGTTTAATTTTCTGAACAGTATATACCCAATAACACCGGTATATTACCATCTTCCAAAAATTCACAAGAATTTGGATTGCCCCCCGGACGCCCGATTATTTCGGGTATAGGATCATTGACTGCAAACTTATCAAGTTATGTGGACTTTTATTTACAACCTCTAGTAGTACAATTAAAGTCCTATATCAGAGATTCCACATATCTTTTGAATCTTCTTCACAATATCATTTGGAATGAGAATTTGGCTTTTCTCACGTTGGACGTAGAGTCCTTATATACTAATATTCCACATACTAAAGGGGTTGAGGTAATTAGAAAGATATTGGCAGAAAGAAGTGAACTATCTATTGAACAGCAAGATTTTTTGACTAACTCCATAATGTTTATTTTGTCGCACAATCACTTTTTATTTGAAGGGAAACACTATTTACAGGTTATGGGGACGGCCATGGGGACGCGCTTCGCCCCGAGCTACGCCAATCTATACGTGGGTGACTTTGAAGAATCCCGCGTGTGGACTGGCGAGTTCGGGGCGGACCTCGTCCTCTATGGCCGTTATATAGATTATTTATTCTTTATTTGGAAAGGGGGTTTATCACGTGCACAGGCTTTTGTCGATTATTTAAATCAGAATGATTATAACCTTAAATTCACCTATAAATATCATAAAACTAAGATGGAGTTTATGGATCTGGCCCTGGAAGTTAATAATGGTAAGATATCCACTTCTACATACTTTAAGCAAGTGGATTGTAATAGTTATCTACATTATTCAAGTGCTCATTATAACAAATGGAAGAATAATATACCCAAGGGCCAGTTTATACGTCTACGACGTAATTGTTCAGATGATACCATTTTTCTTCAACAGGCCAGTGATTTATCAAAAAAATTCTTAGAACGTGGTTATCCACCATCTTTAATTAGTCAAGCCCTCAAAGAGGTCACTAAATTAGATAGAATGACCCTGTTGATTTCCAATAAAGATAAAGTAGACTTAAATAATATGAACACTAGCTGTACTTATAAAGATAAAAGTCAACACATGAAACTTGGTAAAAAGAACTACAACACAAAGTTAGAATGGGCATTTATTTCCAAATATAATAAGGCATCTTCTAAGGTACAACAAATTATTTGTTCAAATTATACTATTCTTAAACAAGATCCTATATTAAAAGCACTCTTACCTAAAGATCCAACAGTAGTTTTTAAAAAGGCTAACAATTTGAGAAATATTTTAGCTCCTAGTTTTTTGAAACCCAAAAATAGTATATTCCAGAAGACTGACATGAAGTATGACACCACACCATCTGGTGGGCCAGCTTTGGACTGGATTCCATCCACTCCGGATGGCTCATTTAGATGTGGAGGACAACGGTGTATCACATGTAAATTTATATGTAATAGAGTTTTCTCAGTAGAATCCATTGAGGAGGGTAATAAGTACAACATACGGGGATTTATTAACTGCAATTCAACTTTTGTGATTTATCTATTAAGATGTAATTGCAATCTATACTATGTAGGGCGTACAACGAGAAAGCTAAAAATTAGGTTTAATGAACATAGAAGGAATATACTGAATGGTTTGAAGACACACAGTGTATCAAGACACTTTCTCGAAAAACATGACTGTAATCCTGAGGGCTTATCCGTTATGGGTTTGGAGTTCATTAAACCAACACCGAGAGGGGGGGATAGGTACAGAGCTCTATGTAAACAAGAAGTCTTTTGGATTTATCTCCTCAATACATTATCCCCGTCAGGTTTAAATGAAACGATTGAACTGAATCAAATAGTTTAGTTTAGTTTAGTCAATTTATTAATCCAATTAGACTTTGTTCCTTCTTTCTGAATTTTTATGGAATTTTTATGTAATTCTGTTCCGTCGATCTATTGTGATAGATCGGATTAGATTATACTTTGTTATTTTCCTCTATTATTATTGATGTGTATGGTTGGCTATACTGCTTTTTATTCATGATAGGTCTGTTCATACAAAAGTAAAAAATTACGTTTTTTATTAATGAGTATTTGTTATCTATAACGTAACTATTGGAAAAAAATTATTTTGGTCTATCTATGATCTGTACACTTTGTTTTATATACACAAAATGAGATATCTCTGTATGGGTTCCGTTAGATATTTGTATTTAACTTATTAAGCTGCACGCTCTATTCTAACAACTTTGCTAATGTTGCTAATATGCATAGTTGCTAATATGTGTAATCGTTACTAACAACTTAATAACATAAAAACTAAAAAGGTTATCTTGCTTTATGTTTATACATATATATATAAATTTGTTTTTAAGTTTATTGTCATCCAACGTGGTTTTTTCCTATATGTTTTACTGGCCTCTGTAATGTGGATTGATTGCCTATTGGCAACACTTGTTTCTGGTTTTAATTGGTATGCTAGAACCGTATATATTATTACCCAGATGACACCTGAGACCATCTCTGAGAAAGTTGCTTGTTGCAATGAAATGCGTTAGATGTGACTCTGGGATCTAGTGCTTTATACTGAATGTACACGAAAATACAGGCTTTTTACCAGCTTTTAATTTATTGCAAGATTCTTTTAAGGCTCCGTGTCTTGTACATGATTGCTGTAGGAGACTCTCACTACACACTGTGAAGTCCACTGTGAAGTCCACAATATCGGAAAGGTGTGCACAAGAGGCAATTTTGCCGACTACGCTCCGGAACCACCAAGCAGGTCATCAGTTTGGGAGGAAAGGTTATTTAGCACTTTTCACCGTGGTGCATATGAGGACGGAGTGGAGATATATAACGGGTGATTCACCGCATATTCCAGTTATCTGGTAAGGAAACTATACATCTGTTCCAATAACCCGATGAACATTGTATCTATACTGCTAATGAATTTTATACCTCCGGTACCTACCCCCTACTGATTGCATATATCAACCCTGCGGGACGCTTTGGTCAATACCTTTGAGTACTATTACTGCCTCATATTACAATATTGGTTATTAAGGTATATTGGATCACCATCTTTATTGTATATCTACACCAAAAATTGATACCGTTTAAGGTGTTTGGGAACCGGAGTGACTTTTATATCCGCACCATATCATAGCGGTTTTCCTATGGAGATTCCTAAGGATCAAGAACTTTTTATGTGTTTTTTATGTGTGTTTTTTGAGCTCCTTTCTGCACATGATTATCTTTGGCTGGTTAAAAGGATATGAGCCTGTTCCACCATTTTTTGCTCTTTGAGGAATTCACATTTGGATTACTATAGGTGCACCTATATTGTTATTAAAATCCTCAAGAGAAGTGATCAATACCATTTGAATATCGTGTATTTGGAATAAGTTCAAGTTTATGTATCTGTTTTAATAAATACTATATTTTTATTCAACCACATTACAGTGCCAGTGCTTTATGATTTGAGGACGTACTGCAATTTGTGTTTTTAGAAGCTAACAGTGACCTCCTAACAACACAATATTGGCCTCTTACTGGATTGGACTTGAAGATATATGCATTTTTGGAGTTCTCTAACAATCATCTGCAGCAGGGACTTGGGGCTGCACCTTCCGTGGAGGCTTAATTGTGAAAGTGGAGTAACCAAGAGACTGCAATAGAAGGCATTCCCTTTGCCTTGACCTCCTCATTGTACCTGATCCAGCAACCTCGCCAGACCCGCTGATTGCTCCAGGCACTTCCCCAACACCTTTTGAACCTTCTGTCTGCACCTGAGCCTATAACCTCTTCTGGCCCACCTGCAGCTACAGGCATTGCATGTACTCCCAGCCCCTGCTAGTTCCCAGCACATCGCAGGTACCAGTCTTTCTAAATCCTGTTCTGGTAATCAGCTATACCCTCCAACACCTATACATCCAGCACCTTAAACTACTCCATTCTGCATCCCAGCATCGACCCTCTAGATAGCTAACCTGCCTATGAACCTGGACTACACTAATCCCCTGCTCCTGCATCCATAAACAATGCTCTAGCTACTGATCAGCTACCCAACCTCCTGTTTATCTGTACCTACTCAACCTTCTGGTTACTCTGCTGAATTTTCCCCTCAATGGATAAGATACCTACAGACCAGTGATCTTCACTTGACCCAGCCCTCCTATGTGCCTGCCAGCATTCTATCCTGTCTCTTTGAGTGTGTTTTCTACATTTACTGTACTCTCTATTTACACTTTTCATTTTCCACTCACTCCTCTTTAGCTTCCCAGCCTAGCTACCAATTATGCCTTCCACTTACTACCCTCTGCTTCCTATCTCACTACCATCTAGTACTCTACCCCATGGTTACTCCCAGGGCTGGGATAGGGGGTACGGACACATGGTGGGCTACCTTGGGATGGGCCACTGTTTTACATGCATTTTTTTTCCTTTAAAATGTTCCTAATAGGCTGCTGAGAAAAGTCTTGCCCCCCGGGCTAAAATTTGCCAGCCATCCCTGGTTAATAAAATAAAAGGCCTGTCATCCACATTTGCCATCTAACTACCTCTTTTCCCCTTCCCTCCAACTTTTCCTCCTCTCTCCATTACATCTATTCCCTCACCCCTAGTATCCTTAATACTACTTCCCATCACCATTTTCCCACCTCTAGTACTCTCTCTCCTGTCTCTCCCACACCATCCTACATCATCCTTTGCTTCATGTCCTTTCTGCTTCCTCCTCCATCCCTGCGATCTTTGCCATTTCCAAGCTCACTTTCTGCCACCTCCAAACTCCCAAACTTCTTAGCCCCACCATTCCTTCCTTCCCTTCCCCTCCCAACATCCAGATATGCCCTTCATTAAATCCTGACTCTACCTTCTTCACTCCCCGACTCATCACAATTAATTCATCCAATTCTCCCTTCCACCCACTACACTTTCTTACTCTCCATCCTGGCTAAAGGTACATCTCCTCCAACTCTGGGCCACAACCTATCACCATCTGCCCATGGCCCTCCTTCCAGCCCTTCATGCTCCACCAACCCCTACAGCCATATCTGCATCCCTCCTTTTAAGCACCATTACTTTACCTGCACACTCTATAATGCAAGTTATGTCTGTAACTGGCTAGCTTCAATCACTGATCTTTTCTTTTCTCACTCCTTCAGCCTCCTTGCCTTCACTGAAACTTGGATCCCACCTTTTGACTTTACCTCTCCTGCTACACTCTCCTGTGGTGGGCTATCCTTTACACACACTCCCATCCTATAGGCTGCCAGAGTGGTGGCATATATGTTCTTTTATCTTCTGGTTTCAGATTCCCCATTGTTCCCACTGAAACTTCCCTCTCCCTTCGAGAGTAATACTATACATCACTTCTTCCCTATTTACCTTCACCATTTAGTCATCTACTGCCCCCTCAGGTGCCACCTTCGATAGACTTGTCACCTGGCTTACACAACTCCTTTCCTTTAACTACCCCACTCACATACTTTGGGACTTCATCATCCCCTTGATAATCCCACTGGGACTTCTGTCTCCAATGTCCTCCACCCATGGATTCACCCAGTGTACGTCTTCTCCCACTTACCATGATGGGCACTCCCTGAACTTCGTGTTCTCTGACATCAGATGCGGCCGCGTCAGCGCACAGGCGGCCGCATATCATGACAGGGGATGCAGCCACGTTATCAATGACGCGGCCGCATCCCCTGTCATGTGATGCGGCTGTCTGTGTGCCCCCCCGGCCATCCCTCTCCCATCCCGCGCATTTCCTTCTCTTTTTGCTTCATTGCCCCTCTATTCCTGCATCTTTTCCCTCTGCTATTCCCTTATTTTCCACCTTTTCCTTCCAGCTTCCTTTACGCTTCTTTTGTCCTCTATTTGTCCCCTGTCCTCTGTGTTGTTTGTTGTTCCATTCCTGCAGTCCCCTGTTCCTTGTGCTTTTTATTGTCCCATTGCCCTCGCTATATCCCCCTCCTCCGGCGTTCTCATATACCCCGTGCTCCCATCCCCCCCCTCCCCCTTCTTTGTGTTGTGTCCTGTTTCTCTGTAAGTTCCCTGTTCCCTCTTCCCCTTATTTATTCCATTCCTCATGTACCCTGTTCGCTGTGCCTTTTATCTTGCCTGGCCTTTGTTCCCTGTTTCCGGTGCCCTCATTGCTGCTTCCCTTTGGTCCCCTGCCTCTAAGTCTGTTATTGTAGAGAGGATCCGCCGCTCGCGCACAGACGCGGGCGTGCCCGGCCGCGCATGCCCAGTCGCATGCTCGAGTAGCGACGGCCATTTTGGAAGCTGGCGCTCCAGGAGCGCCCGGCCGCCGCCCCACTGCCACCAATGTAGTGCACGTGGTAAACAACCCACCCTCCCCAGCCCAAAACAATAATATCCTGGAGGTTGGGGAGGGAACTGCTGCAGGCTCTGCCGAACCAAGCACTTACATAGGCGCTGGCACCCCAGGCTGCCCCCCCAGTTCCCCAGTTTCATTGTTTAAAAGAGGGGGGATAACACCACTAGCGGGGGTCCAGTTAACACCACCAGCATTAGCGGGGACACAGACCACCCCCCACCTTCCCTGAATAACATCCCGTTTACCCCTGTGTCCCAGATTCTAGCATTGGGGACACAGGGCGGCGATGTATGCCCCCCCATCTGTAACAACCCCCCTACCTGTAGGCTGCCAGAGGCCCCTATCAATGGGCAGCAGGGAGGTACCTCCCCTTCGCTGCAGCAGCATCTGGCCCCCAACCCACCAGGCGCAGCAACAACAGCTGTTCCCACACCTCCCCCCTCCCTCTATCCTCCCCCAGTACGCTATCCCCCTTTCCACCCCCTTACCCCCCCAGCCCACCCCGTTTCCCTCCTCGGCTGCTAACCCCCCAGGCACCCCGGCATGGTCCCCTCCTCCTTTTCCTCCGCCGTGCTTCTCGGCCACCCAGCCACATCCTGTCCGCCTTTTGTAGGCCTCCCCTCGTGGCCCGTGGGTCAGGGTGCTAATCCTACGTCTTTTCCCGCTTTCGTTCATCCCTCCTTCCCTTGGATGAGTGGTACCTCTGGCTGGGCGCCTCAAAGCCAAGGGCTCCTCCCCTTTCCTTACCCCGTTGCGGACCCAGCCCTCAGCCTTACCACCTGCTATCCCCCCACCCCCTCTACCTATGCTCCTTATTTTTCCTTTTTACCCTGTCCCAGCAGTTACAGTTTAACCACAGGTGCCTTTCCTTCCACAGTTTCCATCGCGCCCGCCCCCTCAGGGCGGATTGCACGCAGACAACTGCGTTAGACCCTTCAGTGGCATCAGGTTCCCAGAACATGCAGTTGGTGGCCGGAGGGCCCGGCGCAGGGCAGGGTCAGACGTCCTCTCTGACGGGTTCTCGGGTCACCCCTTGCACGGTCGCACTAAATTTAGTTCCCCCAACTCAGCAAGCCGGCGCGGGTTCGGTTCCTGAACCCAGATTATTAGCGCATAATACAGAACCGTCAGTGCTTGCAGGGTAATCGGCTCCCGGTCCAGGGAGCTCTCTTTCTGTTTCCTCCTCTGCAGGTTCCAAAATGCATACGCATAAGGCTAAGGACGAGTTGGCAGCAGCAATATCATGCTCTGGCGTGGGTAAGGAGGTTGATGGGAGTTTTGCCAATTGTTTGGAACAGGGTGCGTGACAGATACGCATGGGCCGGTTTGTATATATGTTTGCCATTACCAACAAGGCTAAGAACGAGTTGGCAGCAGCAATCTCACGCTCTGGCGTGGGTAAGGATGTGGATGGGAGTTTTGCCAATTGTTTGAAGCAGGGTCCCTGACAGATATGCACGCGCCGGTTTGTATATATGTTTGCCATTACCAACAAGGCTAAGGACGATTTGGCAGCAGCAATGTCACGTTCTGGCATGGGTAAGGAGGTTGATGGGAGTTTTGCCAATGGTTTGGAGGGTTTCCTGGTGTCTGCAGCCTGTTATTCGGTGAGTAGGGCGGAGGGGCACATGAACATTATAAAACGCATTCTCTTGATACAGGAGATGTATACCCGCTCCAGAGATAACAAATTGGAGACGTTATGAGGAGGCATTTCACAGGAAGCAAGATGGTTTATTAATGATGGATTTGGTGTAAGGTTATGGCAACACCCAAACAGTTTGGCCCGGCCCTTTCGAGGGAGATGTGTTGCATATAACGAGAGTCAGTGTGGCAGAGGAGCGGCCTGTAGGCTTAAGCATGCCTGTGCCGCGTATGGAGGAGGGCATCCCAGAAGGGCATGTCCTAGGAGGAGCGGCCCAGGTGCCACAGATAGACCCACGGCAAGTGCTCCTGCGAATTAAGGCCTTTTCTCCTATTGCAGTGCCTGAACTGGATAAACGGCTAGGTTGGTACCCCAATAGATTCAGAGTTTTTAAGGGTTGGTGTTAAGCATGGATATAAATTGCTGGTAAGTGGATCTGTACATACATGGTCTCCCATGAACCTACAATGAGCTCTAGAGTTGCCTTTGGTTGGGCAGGAGAAAGTGAATAAAAAGGACGAGTCATGCAGAATGTGCGGTCCCTCTCCTACCCACCCGGTTCAGGGCTTGGTCATTTTCCCGGTGGGTGTAGTACCAAAGAAGGAGGTGGGTAAGTTAAGGCTGATACAGCATCTGTTTAACCCACATGGTATGTCCGTGAATGACGTGTTTGCAGAATCTGAGTGCTCGGTGGTGTATCAATGCTTGGAGGACGAGTTGTTGATAGTCCAGCGCTGCGAGGCCGGGGCGTTGCTGGCGAAGCTGGATAATGAGTCAGCATTTAGGTTCCGCCTTTGCTTGCATCTTCGTGTAAATACATGGGTGTTCGTTTGCCAGATGGCTATTATGTGGATGAATGTTTGTCTATGGGAGGTTCAATGTCTTGCGCAAATTTTGAGTGTTTCAGCAATTTTCCCCATTGGCGTGTTTTTACGGGGACGGGGCATCAAAAGGTGGCCCATTACCTGGATGATTTCTTATCATTGGGCCAAGTGGGTCCACGGTGTGTCAGGAATTGTCGTTTTCTACTCAGTAAAGGTTAGAACTATGGGAGTTCCTGTGGCGGCGGATGAATTGGAAGGTCCGTCAGAGAGATTGTCATACCTGGGTAGTGGAATGGACACTAGAGCAGGGTGCTGTAGGTGGCCCAGGGAGAGAGTGGCTAAGTCGAAGGGTGTCATTGTCTCATTGCAGGGCAAGAGTAAGGCTCAGTTAAAGCATGTTCCATTCTTGCTTGGTCTACTTAACTTTGCTTGTTGCGTTATACCCATGGGTAGGGTTTTTTGGCAGGAAGTTGGAGAGAGCTACAGTAGGGTACTTAAGCTTGTCATCTGGTGAGCATATCCTAGAAGATTAGGGACGATCTGGTCATGTGGCGTTTGTTTTGGTTAACTTCAATGGGGTTTGTGGATGTTGCCTGCCACCAATAATGTGGAGCTGCACTTGTTTACGGATGCGGCTGGCTCATATGGGTTTGAGGCTTACCTGGACGGGGAGTAGCGTGCGGCCGAGTGGCCCCCTTCGTGACGTCAAGAAGATTTCATGAGGAATGTCTGGTTTCTGGAGTTGTTCCCAATTGTTGTAGCAATGGCATCGTGGTGTAATCGCCACGGCGATAAGAATACAGTTTCCGGTTGTGATAATTTGGGGATAGTGCATGCTGTTTGTCCGCTAGCTGCTGGGGCTAATGTGATTGGCATTCTATGCCCTGGTTTTGCCTGGCAGATTATAAGGCGGTACAGTATACCTTGTAAAACATACGATAGCAACGGGTACCTTGTAGAAATATCAGTTGGCTTGGCAGTCCTGGGGAGGATCCTGTTCATCAAGGGAGACAGAAAGTAAGCCTGATCAGCAGAGTATACTGTTCTTTGTGTGGCATTGTTTTCATGTGGGTAAATCGAAGCCCTATTTGGTGTCGGCTTTGGCAGGTATTTACTTCTTTCTGCAGTGCATGGTGGTCAGGATGTTGCCGAACAGGTTTTGGCTCGCAGGGCATTAGGGGTTGGCCTAGAATTCCTCCTGCGGCGGAAGTCAGGCGTAGGCCCATTGACAGAGATGGTTGGCCGGTCTTGTGAACATCATGCCGGCGGTAGCTAGTGATGCTTTTGAGGCTGCTTTGTTTAGGTTGTCGGTTGCTATGGCCTTTTTTCTGAACATTCAGAATAAGTGAACTGGTGGCGCCCTCCAGACTGGCGATTGGGTCAGGGTTACTTCACAAGAATGTTGTGGTAAGAGCGTTAGTATGTAAAATACATAGATCAAAGACAGATCCGCTGGGGAGAGGGCGGAGGAGTACTTTGCATCGCAGCAGGGACACTGTAGTTTGGTAGTTTGTGCAATTGAACTTGCTAGGTTGTATTCGGACATGACCTCCCCCCCTCCCCTGGTGGTAATTGGCTTAGACACCGAGATGGGTACCCCCTTGCAAGGTACTAGTGTTCAGCTGTCTTTAAGTAGCGCGATGCGAAGCTTGGCTTAATACCGCAGGTTAAGGGCTCATTCCTTCAGAATAGGAGCAGCTACAGTGGCGGCTGAAGTAAGCGATGCAGAACAGTCTATTATGGCGGTGGGTAGGTGGAACTCAAAGTGTTTTAGGAAATATGTTCGTCCACCTATTGAACTTTAGCGTATCGCTGCTATTTCGGGAGGTTGACCCATGACATAGGTTGCTTATCTTGTTGAAAGGAGGCGCGGAGGGTTTCGCCATTTTCTTTTCTCCGGGGGCCTGATTGGCTGTTGGCACCCCGGGGTTTCTGGTTTTACCTCCGCATGGGTCACCCTATCTCGCACAAACAGTGGTGTGCCTTTCCGCTAGTTATTAAGTGTGTATTTCGTCTCTGGTTGACACACATATCAATCCATCTTACAGGTTCCCGTCAGGATGAGAAAAATATTTGGTTGGTTGGCCATTCATTCGTCCTTTGGGCCGGTAAAAGTGGGCCCGCTCATAACTCGGCCAGATCCCCCCAGGCAAGTTCAGTGAGGTGGATAGGTCGCAGGGGGCTTTGTGGGAGTCGCCATTAAAGGTTCTAAGGTTCTAAGGGATAGCGAGGTCAGGTTTGGATGCCCTTCGGTGATTATAATCCACCTCGGGGGACAATGATTTGGGTAAGTGGAAAGATATAGAGCTCATAGTAAAGATGAAAGCGGATATTGAAGCAATTAAACTGCATTGGCCAACAGTGCACCTCACATGGTCGGACATCATCCCTAGAATTAGCTGGAAAGGAGCAGACAGGCCAGCCCGTATTGATAAGGTTAACAGGGTGGCGAGGAGAATATTCTGGGAAATAGGGGGCAAGTTTATCAGCTTCCCGGGCATCAGAGCAGGTGTCACAAATTTATATAGACTTTATTGGGTGCATTTGGCAGATACAGGGTTGGCGTATTTCGTAGAGCAGATTTTCAGTGTTTTGGCTATGAGAGGTCAGTTGGAGGCGGGCTTGGGTTCCTAACGGGACCCAGCTGTGGCGGTAAGCAGCCCAGTCAGCAGACAATTGGGTCACATTCATGACGCAGTAGGCACTCTCCCCTAAAGGGAGTGAGCACTTGGGGAGAATACCCCTTCGGGGTTATATGGGCTCCGCTTAGGCGGGCGCACCGCAGCCTTACCCAATCTAGTGGGGCGGATTTGATAGCGCATGGGTGTGGCCTAGGTGCTGATTGGTCTGCTTATATTGGCCACCTCTTCTCAATATATTGAACATTTCAATAAATTACTGACCTTTCATTTAGCCAAAACAAAGTCTCCGTGTCTTTATTTCATAGTGGTATATTAACTCTGTCAGTAACACTGCAAAGGAACGATGTCACCCGTTAAGCGGATTAAGACTTTTTGATGGTTCTTAAATAGGTGAGATGCAAATGTTGTGATGTGAAAAACAGCAAATAACATTGTTCCGGCAATGCTTCCTTTGCGGATTATGTAGAGATGGACACATTTGCTTCATGACTGCACTCAGGAACAGATGCATACATGGGAAAACGCATTTATGTTCATATGTTCAGTTAGACGCATCTGAAGATACATGTAGCTGTACATCACTGGCATTCGTGCCAGGTATATGCCAGAAGTAACAAATGTGTATACTAGTGCAGAGGAACTGTAGAAAAATTGTAGAGATGTGGCTTGACTGTGTTAGTAGTAAATGTGAAGGTTGCTGTGAAGGAGCTCCAATATCGCTGCTGCTGTACCTGTGATGATGCAATTGCAATGGGCAGAGATGAGCCAATCATAATGGCCACTAGCGTTCCACTGCTGTCTGCACATACACTCATGTGCAGATTAAGATGTGAACTGGCTGAAAGCCAGGGAATATCTAACAAACAGAATAACATGTGGCATTTTGCCAGGGCATTTCAAACAAAGAAATTGTCTCTAACATGAGGTTTGGCAGGATGCTAGTATCAAACAAAGAAGCATGGGCTTAACAGGAAGTACAGCTAAGCATAGAGCAGTGACTCGTCATTCAGGCTGCTGTTGTGAGGGGGTGTGGTGAAGGTCACCATATCCACCTGAAGCAGTGCATGCTGGGTCAGAGTTTCTAAACCCCTGAACCAAGATATATATATATATATATATATATATATATATATATATATATATATAATCTCATGCATACTATTGTTTACTATTTTTTAGGTTTGAACATATGTTTCCTGCTTACATATGCTCTCTTCAAACACATCCTCTTTGCACACACACACACACACACACACACATAAATGCTTCCTATTTAAATACATACACACTTGCTTGTTTGCTTTCTCTCTCTCTCTCTCTCTCTTTCTCTCTACATAAGTTCACGCATACACAAAGAGCAAATACTGATAATACACTCATATACATTATTTCTGTCTTTAAGTATACGCACACTAGTACATACATATACACATACACACACACACACACACACACACACACACAAAGGATTCCCTGAATTTAAATAAACAAATGAGGATAACTGAAATATAAAATTGACACAAAAACAGAATAGGATAGCAAATAAGATTTGGTTTAACATAAACTCACTTCTGAAGTAGGTTAGTAAAATATATATTAACAACATGTCTGCTGAAGCTATAATGTATTATCTGTTATGCACTGTATACTTGATCTCAAAGTTATCTTTGTAAAGTAAAAAATTTTGTACCTTTCCGCCTGTTTGTATGTTTCGATAACTGAGAGAAAAGATGAATGGATGGTATGTTTTTATAGATAATGCAGTATAGTGAAGCAAATGATAGATTGGTATTTATTTCGTGATTATCACATAATGAACGGCTATCTGATGTGGAGGTCAATAGATGTGTAATACTTAGGCGGTGTAAAGCCTGGTCAAAGGAATCATGTAAGTTGCTCTTACAGATTTTTAGTTGAGATGCGTAAGCATTGCTACTGGGATTCCTTGTTTACGGTTGGCGTGGTACAAGGTGATTGTTAAATAAAGTTTTGTAAAATAATGCCTCTAAAGTTCATCTGAGATGTCACAGGTGCATATTGTTCGACGTCACTAAAACAGAGAAAACGTCGCAAATTGCTTTATATCCCAATAACTAATGAGATTAGTTATTATTAAGATCAAAGGAATTGTATCATTATTATGCCTAAACACACAGGATCCTATAACAGTTGCATTACCTTATTTATACATAATATAGTAATATAACAAACAAGGGAGAGTAGTATCTTCATAGTTAATAGTAAATGTGAAAGTTGCATTTATAAAATGTATTTAAAAAACACAAATGCAAAGTAGAAACACAAAATGCATTAATTTAAATGCAAACATCTGTTGTTTCTCCATCCAAAAATGAAATTCGAATCGTCTTTACTTCCGCAGTCCAAATGAAAAATATAAGTAATTTGAATAGACAACCTTGGCTTCATACAATATAGCAGCCATACTAATGCTTTAACTAGGGAGGTCTCAGTCAGCTAGCTAGTGCTGCTGATCATAGTCATTGCATCTCATCGCACCAGCTCTTTAGTAGCACCCTACAAGAAATATGCCATCTGACAGGTGTACCTGTGTCTATGTCCAGGTCTACTTGATGCGCAATTATGTAAACACGCCCTTAGTGTACTCAGCTTACACTTGCCTGGTCCTTTCCTCACCCGTTAAACAATTCCAGTCATAAGGATTAGTAAAATGCATCAAAAGCTGCATATATGTATACATATTAATAAAATAGATGTACTGTATTTCCAACTCTACATGATCTTCTTTATCTCCTTGTATGCCAACTATCAAAATATACAAATACATTAACAAGTTATTTATGTTGAACATATGTATCTGGAAAAGATAGATAAATATTTTAAATTAATATGAGATTTTTTTAATCTTTGTAAATAAAAAAAATGCACTTCAGATGGCCTAAATAAAAATATAGATATTTCTGTTTTTAGGATAATTATAAAAATGTCCCCACTTCTTCATGTTTACATTATTAGTCTTATACTGCAGATTTAAATTTGTGAATGCGTATGTTTCATCTATCTTCCAATTATCTGACTTTGACTATCATCTCGCAAGACTACTATTTATTTCCATTTTCATAATTTCATTATTATTTTTTTTTGTCCAACATTAATTTAATAGTGTGTTTGTCAGCAGCGTATTACATTTTAAATTGCCATACAATGGCAATACAGTATAAATGTTCTTACTTAACATATTATAGGAGATTTGTATGACTTTATATTTCAAGTATACGATTCTTAAGACAAACATTTATATTTATTCCAAAGCTATTATAGAATATTCATAAACTATTTACCTAAGGTTTAAATTTAAATACTCCTGAATTAATGTATTGTTACTGAATTTTTAATTGTGTATTGCAAATCATAATGGGATATAATTTGGATGTTCTACATTTTGTTAAGCATTTTCTTCTATAAGTTTCCAAATTATAACTGCTTATCACACGACTTATATATGGCATATAGATATTTCTAATAATACATGTTAATGTTATAAGTGTGCTTAAAGTATTTTACAGCCATATTGTACATTAAAATGATATTATTCTATAGAATTTTAACATTTATCACCTTAATTTTTTTCTGTTGCTTTGTGTTAATCTATAACTTACAATGAGAACTATATTGCAGATCAAATTGATCAAATTAAAGGCTAAGCTTGTGTGCTCTTAGTTTAAACAAGTACAGAAAGATTGCTTTAATATACAGTACACACAATTCCAATTAGAGTGACATAATTTTCCTAATGTTTACATTATACATGCTTACGCACCTGGACTGTCTGGGAGACTCACGAATATCAGGGAGACCTTCCAGACTCCCAGGAGAGTATCCTTTCGGATCCCGTTTCTCTGTCCTGGGAAGTAGGTAGTGCCTTGACTAAATGATTTTCATCATCAGGCCCCGTCTCCACTGAGCAAGGTTGCAAATCACGTCATTGAGCAGCGGGGGCAGGCTGTGATTATGCAAATCATGGTAGGCAAGTAAGTAGGACAGTGAAGCAGCATTGTTGTGGCCCCCTTCAAATTTTGCTATGGGACATGATGATGCCACCCCTATCCAGAAACACAAAATAAATCCTTGCAAAAACATGTTAACATATAAACTTGTGGTAAGAGTTCACTCAGCAGTATGCTCAGACTTCACAAATGTTGGGGCTAACATAATTCTAATTGTGATACCTTCAACAGTTTTAGTACAGTTAAACTGCTATCATTTAGAGCAAACTTTTTATCATTTGTGTCACCTCGCAACAGGGGACTGAGCCAAGATAACACAAATTACGTCCAACGAGGTCTGATCATTCAAATCACCCCACCCACCCTCTTTACAAGAAGAGAAAATGGGTGTTAGGTGGGTGGACTACTTTCCTGGGAGTCTGGGAGAACTCTCCTAGGCATTGTTATGGCTGTGGTATGTTTAGCAAACAATGCCTCCCCCTGGCTCAAATACAGATGAAACATCTCAGAGATAAATAGCATTAATACCCATTGCTGAATGCTTCTATCCAAAGTCACACTGAAGATTAAGTGAATGAGTGTGACTAATGTGGAGTGCTTCTGTGAATTGTCTTCATTTAAACAAGTATGCCATTAATCCTAAAAAAAGGTGCTTTATCTGTATAGATTGGTCAAGATTATTACATTGATTTATTCAGGCTCAAGTATACTTGCAATACGTTTCATTGCACTGACTTAACTATATTTTGCAAATCATTGTTTCTTTCAGGCTTAGATATACTGTATGTTGCAGTTAATCTAACAGTTCAATTTCTGCAACTATCCTAAAACTTATTTACTAATTTTATACTCCAGAACACTTACATCTACTCCAGGTATTCAAAACACAGTAACACATCCATAGAATTCACAAACTAACACATTCAGTACACATAACCTATATATTGTCTGAATTATTCATGCCTTTTCCATTACTACAGAACATTAAAGGTGATTTGTGAAGGGGGCAGTTGCCGCGAGTCGGGGGAGGGAGGGGTGGGTGCCGCCAGTCGGGGAAGGGGGGGTGCCGTGAGAGGGGGGAGGGGCTAGTTTGGTTGCTGGTCCATGAAAGGACTATGAAAAAAAACGCCGGCTCCCTGTCACTGCAGCATCACTGATGATGTCACCATGCTCTCAGTGCAGAAGAGCCAACACTGCGGGGAGCTGAGAACAGACATTAAGTAAGTGAGGGGGAGGGGGATCTGTCAGCTCCATTAGTTGTTCTCTCCCTAAGCACTGGTCTGTTATATCACATGCTGTGTGTTAGCAGCTCTCTGCTTCCAGGACTGCTCCTCCCAGCATCCCCAGCTCCTCCTGACAACCCTGCGTTCCACCAATGCTCCTGATAACTATGACTCCAGTGCCCCTCCCAACTCTCGGTGCACTGTACGGTACAGAGCCCTTTGACCTTTCCTTGCCCTGCATATCAGTTCCCTCTGTTTCTATCCAGATATGTTTCCCTTCCTTCTGATCCCTGACACCTGTCAATTCTGACTTCTGGACCCCCGAAATACAGCTGTAACCTCTGCACCCTCTCCATCACAGTAATGCTCTCTGTATAGTATGGCGGTCACAGGAATGCTCTCTGTATGGTATGGAGGTCACAGGAATGCTCACTGTATAGTATGGTGGTCACAGGAATGCTCTCTGTATAGTATGGCGGTCACAGGAATGCTCTCTGTATAGTATGGTGGTCACAGGAATGCTCTCTGTATAGTATGGAGGTCACAGGAATGCTCTCTGTATAGTATGGTGGTCACAGGAATGCTCTCTGTATAGTATGGAGGTCATAGGAATGCTCTCTGTATAGTATGGTGGTCATAGGAATGATCTCTGTATAGTATGGTGGTCACAGGAATGCTCTCTGTATGGTATGGCGGTCACAGGAATGCTCTCTGTATAGTATGGAGGTCACATGAATGCTCTCTGTATAGTATGGAGGTCACAGGAATGCTCTCTGTATGGTATGGCGGTCACAGGAATGCTCTCTGTATAGTATGGAGGTCACAGGAATGCTCTCTGTATAGTATGGCGGTCACAGGAATGCTCTCTGTATAGTATGGCGGTTACAGGAATGCTCTCTGTATAGTATGGAGGTCACAGGAATGCTCTCTGTATGGTATGGAGGTCACAGGAATGCTCTCCGTATAATATGGCGGTCATAGGAATGCTCTCTGTATAGTATGGTGGTCACAGGAATGCTCTCTGTACAGTATGGAGGTCACAGGAATGCTCTCTGTATTGTACTGTCAATTCACATTGATAAGCTGTCCATCTTCCCAGCCAGTTCCCCATGGCACAGATTATGCAACTCAAGTAAGTGCTATTCTGAATGTAACCACTTTTATTTTAAACTGTTTTGCTTGTTATTTCAATCTATTAATTGTTATTCATTATTTTTTATATCTGTATGCCCTGTACTTTTGTATATTAAATCTTTAATTTAATATGTTGCATCCTTGATACTCTAACAAATCCACTAGCCTGCTAAGAAGAAATAGCTCGACCAAGTTAACCCTTGGAATGCCAGTGTGTGATTTGTTGATACATTTGATTAACAAGCTGTGTGTGCTTGCATTTACATTTGTGTAACAGTCTGGAGGTGTGAAGATTTAACTCTGTGTTTGCTGGAGCGGGTCTTGCTAGTTCTGTGGATAGCTAGAAGCCTTGTGAGCCACTGTGGGACAGTATATTGGGGTCCTATTGCCCGTATTCAATAAGTGGTGGCAAACCTGAAGTGTCTGGGGGTGTTAGAGCGCTGTTTTTGGGGGCGACTCAGTAGGTCTATAACCTGTGTGATAGGTGAAGAGAGACTGCGGACTGGAATCGTGTGACTTCATAAGCAAACACCACCAAATTCTCGGCAGCTGGGAGCGTATTCATGAGACAGACTATTGTGAAGAACTGGTGCAAAACCTGCTTACAAGCTTTAAAAATTTGGTTACTAATATGAGCATAAAGGTACACTTTCGTCATAGCCACTTACACAGCTTTCCAGATAATCTTGGTGATTTATTAAGGAATAAGAGAGAGATTACATCAAGATATAAAAGTTATGGAGGAAAGGTATGAAGGCACATTGGAAAGAGACATGATGGCAGACTATTGTTGGTGTCTCCAAGATGATTATCCTGATAATCCACATAAAAGAAAATCGTACAAACAGCGCTTTACTAAGCATTCATTGTAATTATCCGAATCAGTTTACTATGTTTATTTTGACTAACCGGGATTGATATCACCTTAACCAGCCTGCCCCTCGTTTCTCACAAACGAGGGAGCATAACAACATGCACTTTTTATAGCCCGGTTAAAAATGCAGTGTCAAAATACATGTGGATAAGGGGACATTGTAGCCATGCCTATATAGAAGACCTTTTCACTATATGTTACTCAAGCACTGTGGGCATTGGACTAGGGTTATGCTTGCCTAAGTGCAGGCTTGGTGAGGCTTTAATACACCCTGCAAGCAGATGTCTGCATGTTGGGCTGTGTCCCGGGAATACGGGGACCACAGTGAGGTGGCCCCAGTAAGTGTAGCTGGTCCAAACCCCACAGCAGACCTTGTACAGGGCTCAAAAGCCTGTAAGGTGATAAGACTGTAGTGGGTCTTAGCCCAACAGTGTAATACAATAGAGATGCTGCAAAGATAGCCCTTAAGGGAAGAAAGGACCATAACAGTAACAATGCAACCCGCCGATGTCTCCCCGTAGATGGATGGGTTTGTTTGCCCTTGTAGCACCTCTACATAGTCTGGAAGGAGGTCTGCATTAGAAAGGAATTGGCAAGCGGGAAAAGTTGGGAATTCTATTTGATGTGCAATGTTAGCCAAAGGCCAGAGCCCAGCACCAAGGTGAAATTTCTTTAGTGGAGGAAGGCGCTGGATTGGACCGTCCATAAGATGTACCTGCTTGGGCCAAGAGACTCGAGTGCTTAGTTCAGAGGTTCCAAATCAGCAGAGAAAGGAGGCTGAAAGAAGCGTAGAGATGGCAAGGGACCATATCATGGGGCCCTGGGAAAACTATTCCTTAACCTTGGGAGGGCACTTGCAAAGCAAGAATCACCAGCCCCCCAACCTTTGGAGCACCACACTCCAGCTCCAAATTTTGGACCCAATGCCTCTATAATGTATTCCAGCACCGGATCCACCCATTGCCGCTTTAAAAACGCCAATCGCACTACAGTAACTGATCCAAGGGGGTCATCCCCTTTTGGTGTTAGTAATGGCTGATAGCTGATTGCTATGCTTTCTTTGACACCACTAGATTGATTTAATTCAATACATTTGTAACATTTCTTCATCAATCAAGTCTTCTGTGTTGCATTTCTTGGTTATTGATTGGTGAACTGTTGTCAGGGGGCATAGTGCACGGAGGACTTTGGATCAACCACTAGGTTATATCTTAAACACAAACAGAGTGATTGAAAAGCATCCGCTGCCTGGTTTTCAGCTGCCTTGAATGATTATGCAGTGTGCAGCAGTACAGTTATTCGTAATGACAGCCTTCTGCCATACCCAGTAGACTGCTCCTAGCACACTGATTGATGGATGATGCTGGCCATTAAGCAATCAGAGTAGTGGGGTGAACTTAGCACATTGATTGTCGATTTGATGGAAATATCCATCAATCAGAGTGTCAAAAGCTGTCAGATGTTCTCTGTAACACGCCAAGAGGGATTGTAATTAATTTGGGTCGTCCAACAGAAATCTGGGGTCTGATTTTCATCAGCAACAGAAATTAGTGTTGCATGGTGGTATGTTATATAAAACCACCAGAGATCTGTGGTCTATACAGTAGAAGTAAGTCACACAAGATCTGAGGTCAACTTTCTTCATTAATCTTTGTTTCCTATCTCTGAGGTATTCCGTGTTAAATAGAACAGTATTGTTGTAATCTATACATTATTATTTGTATATAAACTATAATCTTGTGTACGCAGGCTGAATTAGGCAGTGTAATGCATATAATGCTCAAGCCTGACATCAACCCCATAACAGTATGAGCGTTAGCTGCTCCAGAAAGTATGTCTTCCACCAGGCAAGTTTTATTAGCAGGAGTAAGATTAGATACAGGCCATTTGACATTGTCTATAGTATACTAAAATCATGGGTGTTTATTAATTAAAATCTCTCCCTAATGGGTTATAGGATGATTGCCATATAGGCTGATTAACTGCATATCACATTAGTATGAATTGTATAGAGGTTATTAGAATGTTCTCGGGATTGTAAATTGGTCACTAAAATACTCCCTGTATTGTATATCAGTCAGTATTGTATAGATGTTACAAGCAGTCTTTGCTTTGAATAATAGTCAGCTGGGCATGGTCAGATGGGGATGTAGTGTCACACAACTCTAGTTTTTGATTGAGGCTGTGAAAAGAACTGCTTCAAAAAGCTGGTTTTACCAGGGCTTAGGTTAGGGTAAACAACAGGTTATTAAAATTAAGTGGTAGTGCCGCTTTAGGAAATAAACTAGGCTCCAAATAGCTGTACTTTTTATGTTGGGTAATTTTGACAAGTTGCACACTGCACATTGGTGAGTGCACAGTCATGTTTCATGGTTCGTAATCACATATCAATCGGGCATGTTCAGTGCTTGCAGAAGCTTTGCACCTACCCTATCCCTCTTCATCTCCCCTATAAACACAGACATATCTTGTACTACATTGCTCCCTTATGCCCGGGAAAATGTTGTAACACTATACATTTTTTGCTGCAGACTAATAAATATGTTACACTAGTCTTTTTCCAGCAGACTTTGATATATTATGCAGCCACGGGTAGGAATTTGGCATCAACTCTTATAACCCCCTCTCACTCCTGCCTACAAGACCTCTACTGAGCTACTACCCACACATGGAAGTATTATGTAAATATCTGCTATGCCTGATCAGCAGGGCCGGACTGGCCATTGGGCACTTCTGGCAAATGCTGGCTATGTGTCACTGGGGGGGCTGGCTGGCTATGTGTCACTGGGGGGGGCTGCCTGTGTGTCACTGGGGTTGCTGGCTGTTTGTTGCTGGGGGGCTGGCTGTATGTCACTGGGGGTGCTGGCTGTGTTTCACGGGGGAGGGCTGGCTGTATGTCACTGGAGGGCTGGCTGTGTGTCACTGGGGGTGCTGGCTGTGTGTCAATGGGGGGGCTGGCTGTGTGTCACTGGGGGGGCTTGCTGTGTCTCACTGGGGGTGCTGGCTGTGTGTCACTGGGGGGCTGGCTGGCTGTGTGTCACTGGGGGGGCTGGCTGTGTGTCACTGGGAGGGATGGCAGTGTGTCACTGGGGGGGCTGGCTGTGTGTCACTGAGGGTGCTGGCTGTATGTCACTGGGGGGCTGGCTGGCTTTGTGTCACTGGGGGGCTGGCTGTTTGTCACTGGGGGCCTGGCTGTGTGTCACTGGGGGGACTGGCTGTGTGTCACTGGGGGGACTGGCTGTGTGTCACTGGGGGGGGCTGGCTGTATGTCACTGGGGGGGCTGGCTGGCTGTGTGTCACTGGGGGGCTGGCTGTGTGTCACTGGGAGGGTGGGGATGGCTGTGTGTCACTGGGGGCCTGGCTGTGTGTCACTGGGGTGGGGGTTAGCTGTGTGTCACTGGGGGACTGTGTCTCATTGGTGGGCTGTGTGCCTGGCTGGCAATTGTGTGTGTATCAGTGCATTGTGTGGAGTCTGGACCTATATATATATATATATATATATATATATATATATTTATTTATTAGTGTGTGTGGGTGCAGTATTTTAATATAATATGTGAGGGAAGGGAGGATCTTAATATAGTGTGGGAGGTAGGCTATTTAATGGTGGAGTGTAAATGGGGTCTAATTATTTAAGGTGAGGTGAAGGAAGCTTTAATTTCATGCCTGGGTGGTTTAGGGCTATCAATTGAATATGTTGCTGATTTTGGGGAGGAGATCTAATTATTAAATGTGAATATGTCTTAATAAAGATTTTGAGACTAAATGGTTCTTAATGTAATTTTGATATGCAGATTTCTCTCTACCATATGTTTGTAATTTAACGGATTCTGTATATCCTCTATATATTCGCTGTAAAGTCTAACTTGTATGGAGGTTTATTGTTGGTTTATATATTTTAAATAGGTTGTATATTTATTCGTTTACACATAGTACATGCCCGTATAGATATACCGCTCTACAGATCTTTACGGACATCAATCACCACACCTGTGGATAAACTTAGTTTTACGATTATTAGGATTTATAGAATGTTTTTATGGATATGGTCCTTTTTTATATATGGTCTTTCCATGTGCCGTTTAGAAGATTATCCCGAAGGGTCTTAATAAAGATTTGGAGACTAAACGGTTCTTAATGTAATTTTGATATATAGATCTCTCCTTACCATATGTATGTGATTTAATGGATTCTGTATACCTCCTATATTCGCTGTAAAGAATTTGTTTTTATTATGTATAGGATGCATTTTATGTCTAACTTGTATGGAGGTTTATTATTATATATCGTTGTTGGTTTGCATATTCCAAATAGGTTGTATATTTATCCGTGTGGATATACTGCTCTACAGATCTTTATGGATACCAATCACTTCACCTGTGGATAAACTTAGTTTTATGATCATTAGGACTTATAGAATGTCTTTCTGGATATGGTCCTTTTTTTATATATGATTTTTTTATATATGGTCTTTTCATGTGCCGTTTAGTACATTAAATTTCGATTAAATTTCAAGCGGTGCTGCATTGTAAAGGGAAGTTAACCCTTTACAATGCAGCGCCGCTTGAAATTTAATCGCGGAAGAGGCTGGACACGCGGGTGTTGAAGAACCCGCATATTGATACATTTACCCCCTGGGCTGATTGGAGTTTTCTAAATTTCATGTACCCCATTTTTCTTCAAAATAGGGCATCCAATATTCCAGGATGAAGACAAGAAAGAACTGAGCTAAAGAAACCAGCTGCTGCAAGGGGTGAAAGTGACCACGACAAGTAGGAGCGAGCAGGACAGTCTGCCAACTGTCCTGAATCTGGTCGGGCAGTCTTGAATATGGGTGACTGTCTCACTTAGTCAGGATTTGGTTTGACTGCAGGAACAGTTGGGAGGTATGTCCCACTTCACAATGTACTGCTTGTGAAGGAAGAACTGTGTGCTTCTAACAGTAGTGCACACAGTATTACCTGTGTATTTGTCTAAAATTATAACCATGTTACATAATAGGGGCCCTGCTGTCTTATATACCCCAGGCCCCCTGAGCCTTAATCCAGCTCTGGTTAGGGGAAGGGAACTGATAGCTGCTCTCAGTTCCCGGACAGGACACAGCCTGCAGAGCAAGCCGAGGAGCTCTAAGTATTACAAGATTTGGTAATCTCGTGAGACAAAGAGCTTCCCTGCTCACTCTACAGGAAGTTCCTTCCCTGATGGATGTCAGCAGCACCAGAAGCATAGATAAGTACGGTGGGCTGGGAGGGCATGATAAATGAAATGTTTTATTATAATGTATGTATCAATGCCCAATGTTGGCCACACCCACAACACAATGTGGTCATGCCCTTTTCGGTGCAGCCGCTGCGCGGTGGCACACAGTTTCTTTAATTTCGGGACTGAGGCGGCCCTGTGTACTTTAAATGCCAGGGCTGATTTTTAGTCCCAGTCTGGCCCTGCTGATCAGACTATCCCTAGCCCTCAAATCTTCAAAGAGTCTCACCAAAAACCCACCACATTATTAGAGCTGACCTATCTCCCTTCTAATTGAAGACAAAATCCACTGCACCAAGTAAATCATCCATCCCTCATATTTTGAGAAATGATTTTGTGATATATTTTATAATAAACTGTCTGAAGGGGGTGCACTCACACACCTATTAGGCATAGCACAAGAATAGGAAAATGTGTATAACTGAAGCTCTCTATGATTTTCAATGATACAATAAAGCATCAATCTTTATTGGTATGTATTAAAATGTGTTCAAATGCAGTCCTATTCTCATGGGCCTCTTTTGTAGCATATGATCTTAACTATAGCTAAATATTAAAAATTGTGTATTGAAATTGAACTGAATAATTGCTTTTACAAGTAAAATGGCCATAAACAACTACCATGCCACATCACTGTTATTTGTTTTTGTTATATTTCTGTAATAATTATTGTTCTGTTGCTTTAAATTAATTACTCCTAGCTGACCTGTATGTGCATCATGAAGTAATAGAAAGTAATTTTTTACAATTTTCAATCTGTCCTTCTTTCTTTATTGTCATATATTGGTTTAGTCCCTCCTACACATTCACTCACTCCTCTTGTCTCAGCTGTGCCCTCTTTCAAGTAGATTGTTAGCTCTCTCATGAATGGCCCTCTTTACCCTTTGTTTTCAAATCTGAATTTATTTTGTCTACCTTGTATGTCCCTGTTTTATGTATGCCCTGTTTCCCTCACTGTCCAGCACTACAAAGCATTTTGACACTTTACAAATCAATGGCAGTAATAATTAGAGACTCTGGATCGGTTTTCAGAAAACTGAGCCCAACCGAATATAGCTGTTCCGAGTGCCGAGAGTGTTTTTAAAAGTCTCCAGTGACATTCTACTGTTCCATAGCTCACTCAGAAACAGGAGAGATGGCAGCTTCCAGTGCTGAAACAGAAATTCTAATAATAGGGCTGGCAGTGTTCTTGAAAGTCTCCAGTGACATTCTACTGTGACATAGCTCACCCAAAAACAAGAGAGGTGGCAGTGTTCAGTACTGAAACAGAAATTTTAATAATAGGGCTGGCAGTATTCTTAAAAGTCTCCAGTGACATTCTATTGCGTCATCATATTGGATTCACGTCAGTCCACAGAAGACCAAGAGCACAAAGCAGCTGCTGGCACCTGTCATGATGATAGCAATCATCCTACGTCATCGGCTAAAGCCTATGTTAAAGTGCATAGTGTTTTTAAGTCAGGGAAATAAAAATGTAAAAAACACTTTTTACCTTGGTAACGAAAAAAACATCTGTAATCAAGGCAAAGTTACCTGCTGAAAAAAATAATATTGTCAACATGTCATGAGAAGCAAGGAGGATGCTGAGTCCCGGGCGCCGGCGGATTGGTAAGTTGTTTTTGTTTTTTTGGTCCCCTGGCGGCGGCACCCCTGTGACAGCGTTGCGGCACCCATAGGAGCCACACACTTTGGGATCCACTGTACTACGCTAACATGTAGGTGGAAACAGTATGTACATGAAATAGACTAGAAGGAAAAGCTGCGTATCACGGTCTCTCATAACAAACAGTTTAACGCCAATAATTTTGATTTATGTAATAATCAATCAATTATATGATTATTATCCAATCTGCAATGAAATATTCAAGCCTTCAATGCTTGCTACATGCACAGTTTAAATTTTGGGATAAGGAAATTCCCAACACAACACATGCATTACTGCCAACATGAAAGTTGAAGGATAAATAATAAAGTATTACACACACACATTCTCTTGTTCTCCATCTCGAAAAATGTGTCATAGTAAAATTAATAAACGTGGATGCAGATGTAACGGCTCACAATTCGCAATCATAAATATGCACAATAGCAATATTATATGGCAAAACATATACTAGCGTACTCTTCTATAAGTGACACAGGGGAGTACATCCACAGAAACATGGGAATATACAAAGTCAGCACAGATACAGGCATAATTCTGGTTTTGAACTCATGACTCTGCTGTTGCCAGATGGAATGGCTAGCCACCATACTAGCGTCCAGACTAAAGAGTACATGTTTTATATAGGCTACACTGCAACAATAGATCATGCAACATATCTGCAATTGCGAAACCTGATTCTTTACACAGAAGGAACACCTAAGTATATTAGCAAACAATGTAATCAAACAAACCTGGTGGTTTTTGAGGCCAAAACAAACACACTCACTCTCTAAATGCACCTGTGTCTGCCGTTATCTGAGCAGCGTCAGCGTATGCACCTGCAGCTACTTCATTGATTATGCTTCCCTTTAAAATCGCATTTGTTGCACCTCTTTTTGGTTGGGAGCTCAGTGGTCTTGGTTAGTAAGATAGATGAAAAATTGCTGTTTAGAGGTATTGGGGCAGTACCTTTCACAAATGAAAGCATGTTTTATGAGCTAAAATAACATTGCAATGTGTTTTTTTGTTTGATACACCAATGCTAAGTTAACTATAAGCTTAGCTACTTTGTGAAGTAAGGGGTTTACATTTGCTTTTATAAATTGGATTTTTGATGGTAGGAGGAAAGTATTGAAAATTATTTTAGATTCTCGACCTTCTTGCACTGTGTATTGTTACTTTGAATAGGGACTGCATCTTGACAGAATTATTTATAGTTTGCTTTATTTTGTGTCCCTTTTTCTTGTCTCTATTTGTTACCTGCTCCCATCCCTAACAGATTATATGAGACAATGCTTTTGTGTTGCCGAAGGCGCCTTTGCTGTTGTTGCGTGTTGTAAGTTTACAGTGGCACCCACTCTTATGTCTGTTGGGTCTCTCTTTCTGTCTCTTTATGGTGAGGTGGTCTCTGATGTGGTGTCTTTGCTCTTTCACTATGGGTAGAGTATTGATGCAAGTTGTTGTTTTTTTTTCATTTTTTTTATTCCCCCTTTCCTTGTCTCTCTTTATTACCTGCTTCCCCTCCCTAACAGATTATCTGATCCAAACTTTCTGGAAATGTTTTTAATTTGCACAAGGTGCCTTTTGTGCTTTGGTGTGTGGTAAGTATCCAGTGGCACCCACTCTTATGTCTGTTGGGTTTCTCTTTCTATTTATTTATGGTGTGGTGGTATCTGATGTAGTGTCTTTGCTCATTCACTAGGGCTTGAGTATTGACGCAACTTTTTTTTAATTTTGTATTTCAATATTTACTGCCTATACTTGCAAAAACGAAGATAGAAGATGAATTGTGATTTTGTTGTAAGTATAACTTTCATATTTGAGTCTACAGTGAAAATGAAAGCTCTAAAGGCCTCACCTAATGTTTTTGTTTGTTTGTAAACTCAGGCTTTTGTCACACATACAGGCGATCCTGGAGTTGGATGAGAGTCTGGTTCTCCAGGAGGCTTAACCTCCACAACGTCCAAACCAGCAACTGCTACAACTTCGCCGTTCTAGGAGACGTGTCTTCAGGCCAAGTGTCAGTCTCTTTGGGATGTCAGATGCTGAGGTTGTCCTTTGCTAATCGCTTATTCCTCATGTCATCTTGTACACCCTGTGCATTGTGCAGAGTGACCTTGAGCCAATGCGCCACATTCCAACAACAGTACCGCCTTTGTACAAACTGTTGGCAGTACTGCACTTCTGTGCATCTAGGTTCATACCAGACCACAGTGGGGATTGTGGCAGGTATGTCCCAGGCCACTGTCAGTCGTGTGCTGAGGGTTGAGCTAAGGGCATTCCTGTTGCGTCTCTCGCAGTTTATACATCTACCACTTGAAGAGGAGTCCCTTGTGTGGGTTAATTACCAGTTTGCCACCATGTGGACTTGGTGGGGTCGAGTGGGGATGCTTCTCTGTATATGAACAGGAAGCATTTCCAGACTATATGTGACCCGTCTCTACAGATTTTAAACCTGGTTGCCAAATGGGGGGACTAGTAACCATGACTCCTTCGCGTTTAGGCAACCGGGGATGTGGCACAGATTGCAACAGAGGCAAGGGGGTGCAAGGCCACATGGAGACACGTGGCTTCTTGGTAAATAGAATAATGTATTTACTCAATTTATTGCTATGCTTGTTTTTAAAATCATCAACTTCCAAGTTACTGTACTCTGAATGTGATCTTTGTCCTCAGATGTTGTGTTTCCACATTGTGTCATATAGAGCATGTGCCCTTTCTTTATAGTTGTTGTGGATTTTTAAAAATGTCCACGTTTTTAAATGTTCCTGGTAATATAGCCAGCTTTCGTAAACAGACATAACATCAGAGGTTACATGATGTTTGGAAAGTGCTAGTAAACTCTACAAGGCCATATGCATAAGTCAAGTTGTATTGAAATGTGTATTTTAAAAATGGTACATTATTTTTGTTTTGCTCAAATTGTTAAAGAGGTGGTTAGTTTAAAAGTATTTACTACATGTAAGATTGATATTGGTCATGGCAACCTCCCGAAAGAACGTAGAAAACACATTGTAAAAATCCTTCAGCTTCCTGTGGTTTGCTTTCCAAAATGTGATTAGTTTACAATGCTTTGTTTATTTAAGGTAATAATCCTCAATTAGCTGTCAATTTGCCTTTGCTATAATGTACTAGACATATTTATGAATGGTAGCATTTTGAGGGTGGTCATTTGTTTGTGTAAAAGTGTATTAATGTTTGTTTCTTATGTCTTTCCTCTCATCCTACATAGGAGACAATGCTTATCCCTTATGCCCTTGGCTCCTCACTCCGATGTTGAGCCCACACACAGAGCATGAGGTTGCATATAACTCGGCTCATACAGCCACCAGATCGGTCATTGAAAGGGAATTTGGCCTTTTAAGGCCTGTTTTAGATGCCTTGACCGGTCTGTTAGTGCACTGATGTATTGGCCTAGTAAAGTATGTGACATTATAGCTCTGTGTGTGGTGTTTCACAATACTGCCATCTGGAATGGGGCTCCAGGTGTGGTGGACGAGGTTGCTGGGATGGATGAGTGTTAGGAACCCCTCCAGCCGGTACAGCAAAACCCAGAGTCTGCTCTGAAGTCTGGTGTTCACTGTTGCTCCTAGTGGTGGGGACAGACTTGGCTGCAGACAAACAGAGGGTCGAGAAATGTGTACCGGCTAAGGAGAACCCAGGAATAGAGTATTCTGCCAGACAGCCAAAGTCAGGGGTCACAGGCACAGGTTCAGAATCCAGGGACAGGCATAAGATCAGGGTCACTAGCAGAGAATCAGAATCCGGGTTCAGGCAATAGATCAGGGTCAGAAGCACAGGTTCAGAGTCCAGGAACAGGCAATGGTCATACACGGGAAGTCAATTTTAGGTTAAACACCAAACACAGGGACAAAGTAGCAGGCAGCAGTACTGATGCAGGAGGCTATAACCGGCAGTGAGGCTCAGTCCTCACTGCCTTAAATAGTACAGATGGCCAATCAGGACACAGTCCTGAATCTGCAGAATGATGAATATGCAGAGCCTACAGCCAATGCAGATAGGCAGAGTGCCAGCGGTAACTTGATTCCCTAATCAGCCTTGATTGGCTGACTGAACCCAGCCTTGGACGGCTGGCTCTGTAAACCCCTGTGCGCCAGGAGCTCCCCAGCGTCCCGGTTGTTGCCCAGGCAACCGGGACAAAGATGCAGGAAGTGACGTCCCGGTCATCATAGCGACGGCCGGGACGCCCAGAAGAGCAATTCAGAGAGTAGCGGCGGTTCCCGCGGACGCCGCGACTAACAACGAGGTGGCGGAGCCTGAATCCACACTGCGGGAATCAGATCAGGGGGCCAACTTCAGGCAGTATGTCAATGATACATATTTTGGAGGAAAATCACATTTATTAGTACTGTTTCCTTTAAAGGTCAAATGTCAAATACACCAATGCTATATGATTTAATAATGAGCAAACTAAAAATATATGCAAAATTACATTCGAAACCAACAAATGGCTTGCCAAACATAAATGTGGTGTTGTCCTAATGAAATTGTATCCATTTGCTATGCTTGTAAAATCTAAGCCAACCTCTAAGTGTACTTGAAAATGCTTTAGGAATTCTACTTAAATTTGTGTAAATTATTCTTCCAACCCCCAAAATGTTTTTGTTTTTGTGTCAAAACTACTGGCTAATGTGCAAACATCAACGTCCTTAAGTGTTGAAATTAAGACTTAGCTTGCAACTGTCCTAAAAATGACCCATATGCTGTTTGAATAATATCATTGATTAAATGGCATAAGTCAATGGCAATTACCTTTCAATTATTATTGCCTAACATTGCTAGTATAAATCTAGGATAACAGTGTTCATCAAGGAATCTATATATACTATAGATTTGTAAGCATTAGACTGAAGAAAATGCCACATTTGTAAAACAAGCAATGTGTTTCCTTTGTACCCGCAGGCTGTTTCACCCACATGCCACACTATGTAGGTGCTGGCAGTGCTAAGGACCTAAAGCACTTGCCTTTGGAGTTGCAGGAGGTGCCCATGGTGTCGTAGCCAGTTGAAGAATGTAAGTATCTATAGTGCCACACAGACCACTGACTTCTCTGCTATGTATTTTGTAGAGAGTTTTGAATCATATATGTAATCAATAAACCTGAACCTGCAATAGTGTCACCAAACAGTCCCAAGCAAGTATCTGCTGATTACTACACTGCTCTGCTTCCTCTTGTACATGCAGTAAAGTCAGATGTGAGCTAATATTGCTGTAGTAATTATTTTTTTACATTCAAGAGGCAAAGATGACATGCATTTGATAGTTTTGAATTTTGTGTCTTATTAAAAGTTAAAGTATTTATCCAATGCTACAACCCTGCCTATGTGTTTCTTCACTTTGCCCTGATTGTTTGCATATCATCCAAGGAACTTTATATCGAAGACCACTGTCTTACTTGCTATGTATTTGTGGAGGTGGTGAAACAGCCAAAGATGACATGCATTTGACGCACACTGACGTCACACATTACTGCCGGAGAGCTGGGCAGTCGGAAGAAGGTCCTGTCAGGCTTCTGCTGCCATCGGAGATGTGCACAGTCATTTTCAAGGTAAGTATGTTAATATACCTGTCGATTTTTTATTCAATCGTCTTTTTCTTGTAGGTCTGATGTGTGTCAGTGTTATCGTCATCGCCAACCCGTACCCCACCCTCAGAAAGAAAGAAAAATTAGACTTAAGCCAGAATCAGGATGGGAATATCTGCAAGTAGGATCTGTAACTGTGTGGGCAATTAATAGGTTGAGCCACTTTTTGCCATAGTAAGACCAATGCCTGCTTCCACATGTGTCTAACTGTAAGGTATCACAAGTATTTGCAAAGTGTTAGACATAATAGCACTATGACTTAACAATTTCATTCTACTCACACAGCAGAGTGGCCATCCTTCAGAACGACAATCAAGCAGTAAGTAATGACCACTGGCACACAATCCCTAGGGAGATGTCAAACCTCACCCCCAACATAGGGGTATCCACCCAGGTGCATTTATGATTATCTCCATTCACTATGCAAAGTTTTCTGTGCCTAAGTAGCTACTAGGCGAGGAATATGCCATGGCTGCATGTCCATCCTGCAACCTAGAGGGAGTGTGTTATAATGGAAAGTAAAGCACTTCCAATCTGGCTAATGTTTACTGTGCACAACCATGTCACAAAGCGATGGAGACCCCAAAAATGAAAATCCAAAAAATTAACACAATCTTCCACCAATTCCATAAGGATTTTTCTAACATAATTTAATGCAAGTTAAATCAAGAACCAAAGTGACCCTATACCATTTAAGCTGTACTTTTTATCTTCAGGTCCCCCTAGAGTGTCAGCTTTAGCACACATTAACACTGGGAATTCAGTATGTCTGTTTTCATTCCCATAGCATGTCTGTACTCAGCACCATACTGTGGTTGGATATGAGCCTTAAGATTGGTCATATATGAGAGGGTGTAACATTATCTATTACACTGTAGGTCATGTATTCATTGTTCACTTATGTCAAAAGGGTAAGTGTTTGTGTATTCTCGATCTGTAGAAGCATACATCAATAAATCTTGTCAAAGTCGTATAATTAGATGAACGAAAGTATATTGATTAATATTGTTTTGCCGTGCGATTGCGATCCGTATGCCATGTAACAAAGATCCGTATGCCACGTAACACGTACATGGTGCGATCGCACGGTAAAATATGCACGCACCCACTCGCATGACAACATTTAGTTATTTATGTAATTCATATTCATATTGGATCCATTACACAGTAATTTATGAGCAGACAGTATTTGGTTTATTATTAGTTTATATATTATGATTATATGTACACTTTAGTGTTATCTAAGGTTCAGGTTATGGGAAATGTTTCATGTCTGATATCATACTAATCCCCTATTCATCAGCAGCTGTCCGGTTCCATCGCCGAAGAGATTGCATATTGCATACTCTAGTTATTGATGTTAGGGAATAAATAGCCAGAGTGATATCAGAATGTGTAATGCTAATGAATTCATTGTCACTGGAGCACATCCCCTGGAGAGACGACCCCCACCTTTGGATTCCTTAGATTGAATCAGCCTATGACCTGTTTACCCTGGAACCACCCTTGTCTGGACCTATAGAAGCAAGCCACGTCATTTGCATTGTTCTCTGTAACACTGACTGTGTATATATGATCATAGCTGTGCACCCAGCTCTCAGTCTTCACTGATCAAAGTATTCAAAGTTGAATCACTGTCCAGGGGTGCCCGTGGTTAGCGCAGCGAGCGCATGCGATAAGAGCGCGGTATGTATGTAACTTTTGGTATTGGCTGTACTGTACTGTATCATAATATAATAATGTATTGAATTGTTGACTATTTACATCTGCTAAAATAAATCACTTTGTGCGTTGGAAACACAATACAATCGCTTGGGCAATGCTTATTGGAAAACGATAGAATTACTTTAATAATCTATTTTCAGGTTTTGCTTATTTTGGCTTAACATTATCTCTCTTTGTTAACATAATGTCACGGGCACTAGGAGTCTTTACCCAGGGATCACCAGGTGGTAGGCTTACCAGAGCAATGTAGATGGTAATAGGGTACTCTGGTAGCTGGGTGATCACGGAACAGGAAACAGCAGATGATGGGATGCTCAGGAAAGTCTATGACTAGCAGCACTGGTAATATGGAGGTAATAGTACACGAGGAACTGTAGGACAAGGACACGTGAAGGTAGTCAGTGGTCTGCGATAGCAAGTTGTACCACTGCTATAGTGAGGGGGAATGTCCAACAGAAACGAGGAGGTGATGAGAGTCAGCGGTCTGCGGATAGCAAGTGGTACCGCTGTCTGAGTGAAGGAATGGAATCCAAGTGGAGGTATCCGGGGAGTCAGTGGTCTGCGATAGCAAGTTGTACCACTGCTATGTGAGAGGATACTGGAACAGGTGATACCGGAAACAGGGATCAGTGGTCTGCTACTAGCAAGTTGTACCACTGAATATATATGTGAGGAGGTGCACGGGGAGAGACTGCAACACAGGATATACACAGGCACCTTATACACGATCCACCGTAACATGCACAATATATATAAATGACTGAACAGGTCTGCAAATATAGAAAGTCTCTTGAAGTAGTCCAGCACAAGTTAACACAGTCAATGATGGCAATAGACTCAGCGGATAGCAGACTCCAGAGGAGAACCAACACAGTCCAGCAAGATATGCAATACACCAGCACAGTCAATGAGAAGTATGCATACCGTGGTTCAGAAGCAGGCAGTCAGATAGGAGTGCAGCGATACCTGAGCGGCAGGAGGCCGGCTGGATGAGAAGTCCCAGGATAGATGAAGCAGCGGTCTAGTAGGTGCAGCGCACAGATAAGTAGACCAACAGGGACACGAATCCACAGGAATCAGTAACACGTGGAACTGGACTCAAGGAGGACCCAGGAGAGTGGAGATGATCCAGCAGAGGAGTAGTTGATGAGATATAAATCCAATGTTGACAGGAGGGTAGACCAGCGGGACACGTGAAGGCGTGGAGAGCGGGTCAGCAGTAGATGGGTGATAGCGCGGTCAGCAGCAGCAGGACTCTGCGGTACACGGAGGTAACCAGTAGCAACCAATAGGTGTCAGTAGCGATGGAACACGGGAGAGCAGAGTAGACCAGGAGCTGTTGATCACGGAGAGTAGCGAATGGCAATGAGAGCAGCAGTCTCGAGGAAACACAGGAGAGCTGAGAAGAGACTGCAGTGCACAGGGGCAGCGGATAGGAATCAGCTAACTTGTCACGATGATGAACACAGGCGACTTGTAGGCTGGAGGCTGTAGTGCACGGAAGCAGCGGATAGCATCAGCTAACAGTCACGATGATGAACACAGGCGAGTTGTAGGCTGGAGGCTGTAGTGCACAGAAGCAGCGGATAGCATCAGCTAACAGTCACGATCATGAACACAGGCGAGTTGTAGGCTGGAGGCTGTAGTGCACAGAGGCAGCGGATAGGAATCAGCTCACGGACTTGATGAGGAACAGGTGAGTGGATGTAAAGTAAAGGTTGGAGTGCACGGAGGCAGCGGGTAGGAACCAGCAAACAGTCACAGTGAAATATAATAGCGTGATGTGGATTAGAGGACTGTAGTGCACGGAGGCAGCGGATAGGAATCAGCAAACAGTCACAATGATAAGTAATAGCGTTGAAGTGGTTTGGAAGACTGTAGTGCACGGAGGCAGCGGATAGGAATCAGCAAACAGTCACGATGATACAGTTGATGGTAGAAGTGGTATGGGAACCACAGTAGTAGAAGTGGTTTGGAAACCACAGAGGTAGAAGTGGTTTGGAAACCACAGGAATCAGCAGCGCTGAAAACACGAGGAATACAGGAACACCTTCAGAGACTCATAGGGAATGAGACTCCAAGATCAGGCCACGTGGTGTTGACCACAGGTGCTTAATATAGGGAGTGTTGCCTGATCTGCCAATTAAGTTAAAGGGACATACACTGAAGGGTAGGAAAGGGCTGCGCATGCGCAGACCCTCAGGATGGAGGACGGCCACGGTTCCTAAATGTCCGGGAAGAGGCACTCACGGTCCGGTGAGTGACAGTACCCCCCCTTTTAAAGGTGGGCACAGAACGCCTGGAACCGGGTTTGTCCGGATTTTTGGAATAAAACTTCTTCAAAAGGGCAGGAGCATTAAGATCTTCAGCTTTGATCCAAGAGCGCTCCTCAGGACCAAAGCCCTTCCAATGAACGAGGAAACGGAGGACTCCTCGCGAAATTTTTGCATCCAATACCTCAGTAATCTCGAAATCCTCCTCCTGATGAACTTGAACTGGCTGCGGAGCTGAGGGAGGAGTTGAGAAACGGTTGATGATAAGAGGTTTGAGCAAGGACACATGGAAAGCATTGGAAATCCGAAGATTCTTAGGAAGAAGAAGTTTAACACATACTGGATTGATTATTTGAATGATCCTATATGGACCAATAAAACGAGGGGCAAATTTCATAGATGGAACCTTCAAACGAATATTTTTGGTAGATAACCAGACACGATCTCCAATTTTTAGTGGTGGAATAGCCCGCCTCTTCTTATCTGCGAAAGACTTATATTTGTTAGATGTCTTCTTTAAACAGGTTTTGACCTGAGACCAGATATTTTTGAAGGTCTGACAAGCAGTCTCCACAGCAGAAACTTGGGTGGGAGGGAGGGCAGGAAATTCCGGAAAAGACGGATGGTGACCGTGAACCACCAGCACTTGACTTTTTGAAGATGACTCCTGAGATCCATCTTCAACGTCCGATGACGTCACGAACGCCCGATGAAGAGGAAGGCGTTCAGACTGAACCTTATCACACAGATCCGTAGATGAAGGATCCTGTGGAGGAGGACCTGGTGGAATAGACGAATGCTGTCTTTTGCATGAAACCATTTGAGAGAGACAACGATGATGACATTCAGCTCCCCAAGATGTAACTTGAGAAGTGCGCCAGTCAATCTGGGGAGAATGACATTGAAGCCATGGAAGGCCTAAGACAATCGGACTTGTCGTAACCGGAAGAATTAAAAACGAAGTCTCTTCATGGTGTAGCCCACCAATCTGAAGCGTTACTGGAGACATACTCTGGGTGATGAGACCATTGATGAGACGTGATCCATCTATAGCCGTCACAGTAATGGGTGTTTTTAAAGTAATCACCGGTAGGGACCATTGATTCACTAGTGATTTAGAAATGAAATTTCCTGCTGCTCCAGAATCAATTAATGCCTGTGACTCAAAGGATTTGGTAGCAAAGGAAATCGTAACATCAAAAGCGCAGGCTTTTAATTTCGTAGAAGATGGAGAGGACTCCAGGAACCCTAACCTTATCTCCCCAGTATTGGTTAGAGCCCGGCATTTCCTGGGACAAGAATTGAGCATATGCGTAGAATCGGCACAATAGATACAAAGTCTATTCTTTATTCTTCGGTCCCTCTCCTCTAAAGTTAATTTGGAGCGACCTATCTCCATGGGTATCACCGGAGATGAAGCTGGGTGAAATTGAGGATTTGAGAGAAGAGGTGTTTTAACCGAAGTTGTTTTCTCAGGTTCTCTTTCACGAAACCTCAGGTCTACACGATGGCAAAGAGAGATCAAATCTTCTAAAGAGGAGGGTAGTTCTTGTGAAGTCAGTGCGTTTTTAATTTTATCGGAAAGCCCCTGCCAGAAGGCGGCAATTAATGCTTCAGTGTTCCACTGAAGTTCAGAGGCTAAGATCCTAAATTGAATGACGTACTGAGCCACAGTGCGAGATCCTTGGCGAAGACGGAGAATGCTGGATGCAGCGGAAATAACACGACCTGGTTCATCGAATACACTTCGGAACGTGGAAATAAATTCGGCACTATCCTGTAACAATGGATCGTTTCTTTCCCACAGAGGGGAAGCCCAAGCCAGGGCTTGTCCAGAAAACAATGAGATAAGATAGGCCACTCTGGAACGATGGGTAGAAAAATTTTGAGGCTGGAGCTCAAAATGAACTGAGCATTGAGTAAGAAAACCCCTACAAGTTTTGGGGTCTCCATCGTATTTTGACGGAGTAGGCAGGTGAAGCGTGGAAGCCGTAAACACCTGGGATGGCACTGGGGAAACGGAGGAAGGCACAGGAGCATCAACAGTAGTTGTGGCATCTTGCACGGACGTTCTTTGGGAAGCTAACGCCTGGTAACACCGCAGTAAATGCCGTTGGCGAACTTCCTGTTGCTCAATACGGGTAACTAGATGCCGCAGCATCTCTTTGGCTGTAGGTTCCGTATCTGGGTCTGTCATGGCCTGATCTTACTGTCACGGGCACTAGGAGTCTTTACCCAGGGATCACCAGGTGGTAGGCTTACCAGAGCAATGTAGATGGTAATAGGGTACTCTGGTAGCTGGGTGATCACGGAACAGGAAACAGCAGATGATGGGATGCTCAGGAAAGTCTATGACTAGCAGCACTGGTAATATGGAGGTAATAGTACACGAGGAACTGTAGGACAAGGACACGTGAAGGTAGTCAGTGGTCTGCGATAGCAAGTTGTACCACTGCTATAGTGAGGGGGAATGTCCAACAGAAACGAGGAGGTGATGAGAGTCAGCGGTCTGCGGATAGCAAGTGGTACCGCTGTCTGAGTGAAGGAATGGAATCCAAGTGGAGGTATCCGGGGAGTCAGTGGTCTGCGATAGCAAGTTGTACCACTGCTATGTGAGAGGATACTGGAACAGGTGATACCGGAAACAGGGATCAGTGGTCTGCTACTAGCAAGTTGTACCACTGAATATATATGTGAGGAGGTGCACGGGGAGAGACTGCAACACAGGATATACACAGGCACCTTATACACGATCCACCGTAACATGCACAATATATATAAATGACTGAACAGGTCTGCAAATATAGAAAGTCTCTTGAAGTAGTCCAGCACAAGTTAACACAGTCAATGATGGCAATAGACTCAGCGGATAGCAGACTCCAGAGGAGAACCAACACAGTCCAGCAAGATATGCAATACACCAGCACAGTCAATGAGAAGTATGCATACCGTGGTTCAGAAGCAGGCAGTCAGATAGGAGTGCAGCGATACCTGAGCGGCAGGAGGCCGGCTGGATGAGAAGTCCCAGGATAGATGAAGCAGCGGTCTAGTAGGTGCAGCGCACAGATAAGTAGACCAACAGGGACACGAATCCACAGGAATCAGTAACACGTGGAACTGGACTCAAGGAGGACCCAGGAGAGTGGAGATGATCCAGCAGAGGAGTAGTTGATGAGATATAAATCCAATGCTGACAGGAGGGTAGACCAGCGGGACACGTGAAGGCGTGGAGAGCGGGTCAGCAGTAGATGGGTGATAGCGCGGTCAGCAGCAGCAGGACTCTGCGGTACACGGAGGTAACCAGTAGCAACCAATAGGTGTCAGTAGCGATGGAACAAGGGAGAGCAGAGTAGACCAGGAGCTGTTGATCACGGAGAGTAGCGAATGGCAATGAGAGCAGCAGTCTCGAGGAAACACAGGAGAGCTGAGAAGAGACTGCAGTGCACAGGGGCAGCGGATAGGAATCAGCTAACTTGTCACGATGATGAACACAGGCGACTTGTAGGCTGGAGGCTGTAGTGCACGGAAGCAGCGGATAGCATCAGCTAACAGTCACGATGATGAACACAGGCGAGTTGTAGGCTGGAGGCTGTAGTGCACAGAAGCAGCGGATAGCATCAGCTAACAGTCACGATCATGAACACAGGCGAGTTGTAGGCTGGAGGCTGTAGTGCACGGAGGCAGCGGATAGGAATCAGCTCACGGACTTGATGAGGAACAGGTGAGTGGATGTAAAGTAAAGGTTGGAGTGCACGGAGGCAGCGGGTAGGAACCAGCAAACAGTCACAGTGAAATATAATAGCGTGATGTGGATTAGAGGACTGTAGTGCACGGAGGCAGCGGATAGGAATCAGCAAACAGTCACAATGATAAGTAATAGCGTTGAAGTGGTTTGGAAGACTGTAGTGCATGGAGGCAGCGGATAGGAATCAGCAAACAGTCACGATGATACAGTTGATGGTAGAAGTGGTATGGGAACCACAGTAGTAGAAGTGGTTTGGAAACCACAGAGGTAGAAGTGGTTTGGAAACCACAGGAATCAGCAGCGCTGAAAACACGAGGAATACAGGAACACCTTCAGAGACTCATAGGGAATGAGACTCCAAGATCAGGCCACGTGGTGTTGACCACAGGTGCTTAATATAGGGAGTGTTGCCTGATCTGCCAATTAAGTTAAAGGGACATACACTGAAGGGTAGGAAAGGGCTGCGCATGCGCAGACCCTCAGGATGGAGGACGGCCACGGTTCCTAAATGTCCGGGAAGAGGCACTCACGGTCCGGTGAGTGACACATAAATAACAGGAGATCTAGCTCGGGCTAGTGACCTGTCCTCTGTAAAAATCGAGTCAGGCAAGTGTTCTGTTTCAAACACAATGGAGTGAATAACCAACATTACATTATGCTGTAACCATTTATATATATTGTGTATATTTAGCCCTGCTATTAACATTGATAATTAGTAACACATAACAGGCAAATAATGACATTTTGGAATATTGTGCTTTGAGATATATCACTAGGTAAGCTAGATGATGTTTCATAGTGTATTTACAAGCACAACAGGGTGGATTTCTGTGCCTGATGTAATCATCTTAATTATGAAATGTGTATTGTATTCCTATGTCTTAATATCCTGAGACACAGCAGTCAACACACCCCTACAGCCTGAGGCTCTTCTCAGAAATATCTGGCTGCTGTAGGAGATAATGATTCCAAGCAGCTGACGGAGGATGGAGATTGGAAGAAGGACTGTGACAACCCTTGTTCTTAATCCTTTGGCTAAAGTTACTCCAGGTCTGGTTAAATCTGTGTACTTTCTAAAAGCAAGGTGACAGTGAAGCCAGACCAGTGCCTTGCTGGCAGGCACTGGGGCTTCTCACTACCAGGAAAGCATAAGCCTTTGTTTGGATTTTCAAAGATGACCATAATAGGATGAGCATTGTATTGTATGCAAGACTCTCGTGTCCATTGCGCATACCTGTAATTGATGTTCCTGAACCATATGTTCTTTTTGTGCCTGTTGTTGGTGTTATATTAATTAAAGATACCATTGGTAAACTAGGATATCTGCCTTGTTATAAGTATTTCAACACTTACCGGTGAACACTGTAGGCTGTTCAGCCTTTGGTAGACACTGTACCCTCACACAAGCCATGATACACTGCAAGTGTTGCAAACTATGTCTCTACTTAGAAGCTAAGTTACAGTATGACAGTTTAACCACAATCCGCTAAATGTCTCAGGACTTCACACCACACAATTTACAATTAAAGCACATTACAAGGCCAACTTTTTTGCCGAATGGATTTTTTTTCCAAGTACTAAATTAGGGACCTAAGGGCCGAAAAGAAACATGTACATGCAACAGAGAGCACAGGATAATGAAACCTTTGCTTGCACTACATCTAAGTAGAACACACATCTCTGGACCACGCAATAAGGGACAGACAGCTCTAAATGTTTTGAGATTGGTCAGAAATGCGTCAATTAAGCATCCATGATACTCACTTTTAAATGTTGTAGTGTATTTTGACGTTACACACTTGTTCCTGTGGAACAAACTAATTGAGTATCCTAAAGTATGCCTCGTAATTTACTTGGTACCTTTGAATTTGGGGGTATGGTCTTGTTGTGGGTGGATGCTTGGGTATGTGTATTATTTCAGTCCACCCAAACTTTGCCAAACTAAGATATAGGATTAGTGAGTTTGCAAACACTTAGCAGGCCCATTTCGAACTGAAATGTATTGCAAGACACTTGGAAATTAGTGCTTTAAGTGATGTAGACTTAGTGTACTGATGTAACAATGTACTGACAAACGCCAATATGTAGGAGTTTGTCCAGAAAGCCTAATACGTCTACAAAAAACAACCAAACAGTTATAAAGTCAAATGTAATTTATTTTTCATTACACTATCTATGTATTTCACAGTTTCACAAATTGCCAAATAATAAAAAACAACAAAACAAAATATATATTTATTTTTCAGTTTTTTTCCACGCTGTGGTCTCAAAACCTGTCCCTGGCTTCGAGTCACCCATGATGTGGAGGGCTCAGACCAAGCATCAGAGCTCTCTTGGTCAGCAAGGTGTAACTTACGGCATGACTAAGGGCCAGGTGGATAGCCAGGGGGATAGTCAGGGCAAGGGGTGAGGAAGGGTGTACTGCTGAACGTGCCTAGGGGAATGCGAGAGCCACAGAAGGGGCAGCAGCCATGGAAGGGGCAGGGACAGTAAAAACATAAGGGACAGGGGCAGCAGCAACAGAAGGGGCAGGGGCAGCAGCCACAGAAGGGGCAGTGGCATCAGAAACAGAAGGGGAAGGAACCAGAAAAGTTGAAATTTGAAAAATATTAGGAGGAGTGAGCTGGAGGTCTAGGGTGAAGAAGGTAGTGTGTGTGGTATGGGTTGAAATGAGGAAGAAGTGACAATTACTGGAGGGCGTGGTGATTTGTCCTGGTAGATATTGTACAAGAGGTTGACAATATTTGTGAGTGTATTATTTAAAGTGGTGAGTTGGTTGTCAAATTTGTGCTCCATACGGGTGAGGGTTGTGGACATTTCTGCAACATGTATGTCTAGGGACTGAGTGGCGGATTCAAAATGATGACTTATGTGCGACAGTGTCTGCTGCCTCAAGAGTCATGCATCCTCACTCGGAGGAGCCTCCACATCCCGTGCAGGCACCCCCACTTCTGGACTGCCTACAGACACCTCCTTCGCCTCACGTTCTGTATATAGAGAAAAAGAAAATAAAATCAAAAATTACCTTCTAAACTAAGCAACCTAAAAAAAACCTAATTGAACAAGTATTAATTATGCGCAAGTGTGATGCATCCATTTTGACAATTATGACTACAGGGAATTTAGCCACAAACATGCCCTGGTATTCCAAACTAGCAGCCATGTCTATTAACTATATGTGGTTTTGACATTATGAAAGAGCCATATTTATGTTTTGAATTAGATTGGAACGACACATTAACACATTTGTAAATCAGTTTGAACATTTAATTTCCTATTATGTGCTGCACAAACAGAATATGACTGGAAATGTTGCATTAAGGCACATACTGATAGAGGTGCCACATGTTCCTAAACACAACATAAACATTAACAGACAGAAATATTAGATATTCCTCAGGTACCTAGGGGAGATAGCTGCCGTGTTAGGGGTGGTTCACAGCCTGTTTTAATTTAGCCCACCCCAACAAGAGACTCCTCGGAAAAGGCGACACTTGCACGCTCCTCTAGGGGTGTGCAGTTCTTCAGGTGGCCCCCCACTGGTTTGCTGAGCGTGCCTCCTTCCATCTGTAATTTTCTTTTTTAATCGTTGTTTATAGTCAGCACAGCAGTCGAAATATTACAAAAATATTAGCCTTTAAATTAGGGATGAGCGCACTCGGATTTATGAAATCCGAGCCCACCCGAACGTTGCCGATCCGAGTCGGATCCGAGACAGATCCGGGTATTGGCGCCAAATTCAAATCTGAAACTGAGGCTCTGACTCATAATCCCGTTGTCGGATCTCGCGATACTCGGATCCTATATATTCCCCGCTAGTCGCCGCCATCTTCACTCGGGCATTGATCAGGGTAGAGGGAGGGTGTGTTAGGTGGTCCTCTGTCCTGGTAGATCTCGTGCTGTGCTGTTTAGTTCTGTGCTGTGCTGTTTAGTTCTGTGCTGTGCTCTGCTGTGCTGTGCTGTGCTGTGCTGTGCTGTGCTGTGTTCTGCAGTATCAGTCCAGTGGTGCTGTGTGCTGTGCTCTGTCCTTCTGAGGTCAGTGGTGCTGCTGGGTCCTGTGCTGTGTCCTGTTCAGTCCAGTGGTGCTGTGTCCTGTGCTCTGTGCTTCTAAGGGCATAGTTATTTCCCCAATATTCCCCAGTGTTTAAAAAAATAAAAAAAAGTTATTTAAAAAAATACCAAAAACTAATTTAATTTTTTTTAATTACCACAAAATTTGCACAACCAATCCTGCAGTATAAGCCCATTGGTACTGCAATATTACCAAGTTCACACATTCAGCAGTAAAAGTCCAGTGGTACTGCAATATTACAAAGTTCACACATTCTGCAGTATCAGTCCATTGGTGCTGTGTCCTGTGCTCTGTCCTGCTGAGTTCCGTAGTGCTGCTGGGTCCTGTGCCGTGTCCTGTTCAGTCCAGTGGTGCTGTGTCCTGTGCTCTGTGCTTCTAAGGGCATAGTTATTTCCCCATTATTCCCAAGTTTTTAAAAAATAAAAAAAAAGTAAAAAAAAATAAAAAATTAAAAATTAAAAAAAATATATATAATTATAACCAAATTTGCAAAACCAATCCAGCAGTATAAGTCCATTGGTACTGCAATATTACAAAGTTCACACATTCTGCAGTATCAGTCCATTGGTGCTGTGTCCTGTGCTCTGTCCTGCTGAGTTCCGTAGTGCTGCTGGGTCCTGTGCCGTGTCCTGTTCAGTCCAGTGGTGGTCACACATTCTGCAGTATCTTGTGCTACATATAACGGAGACCAAAAATTTGGAGGATAAAGTAGGGAAAGATCAAGACCCACTTCCTCCTAATGCTGAAGCTGCTGCCACTAGTCATGACATAGACGATGAAATGCCATCAACGTCGTCTGGCAAGCACGATGCCCAATCTCCTAGTACAGGGCATGTAAAATCCAAAAAGCCCAAGTTCTCAAAAAACAGCAAAAAAAGAAACTTAAAATCATCTGAGGAGAAACGTAAAGTTGGCAATATGCCAATTACGACACGTAGTGGCAAGGAACGGCTTAGGCCCTGGCCCGTGTTCATGACTAGTGGTCCAGCTTCACCCAAGGATCTAAGCCCTCCTCCCCCCCCCTACAAAAAATTGAAGAGAGTTATGCTGTCAGCAACAACAACAAAACAGCAAAGAACTCTGCCTTCTAAACAGATGACATCACAAATCCCCAAGGCGAGTCCAAGGGTGTTGTTGGTTGTGAACCCTGACCTTCCCATCACTGTACGGGAAGAGGTGACTCCATCCAGCATTTGCAGCACGCCCTCTGCATATGCTGGAAGGATCACCCACAGTCCAGTTACAGATTTGGCTAATGAAGGTGTGAATGTTGTACACTGGGAGGAGGATATTGATGTAGCTGGCGCTGAGGAGGATGTTGATGATTATGATGCAGACAGATACCAAATTGCATTTCTCAATTTCTATTTATATTCTAGATTATATAACGGCTGAAAAGTTTTCTGTTTTACTCCTAGTGGAGAGGGGATCTGATGCAGACAGATACCAAACTGCCTTTGTCCATTTCTTTGTATATTTGAATTGCTAGTTCTACAGTCTATGCAGGCTGCTATATTTATATTCAACTACAAGTGTAGGGCGGGGGGGGGGGGGGGCATAGATAGCCACCAAAGTAACATGGTCCATTTAATTTCACTTTCTAGCTCCACAGTCTGTGCAGCCTGCTTTTTTTTATCTTCAAAGTATTTATATTTACAAGCCTTGCAATCTAAATTAACTAGAGGTAGTGACGTGGTAGAACTCCAAAAGGCAGTTTGGAAGCCCCTGTACAAACTGGCTCTATTTTTTAACTGAGTTGTCCCCCCTCCAGTGTGTACTCGGAAAGAGTTTTTAGTGCAGCGGGGAACCTGGTCAGTGAGCGGCGAAGGAGGTTGCTTCCTCACAACGTTGAAAAAATGATGTTTATAAAAATGAATAATCAATTCCTCAATGAAGTACAGCACTGCTCTCCAGACAGTACAGAGGGACTATGGTTGTGGAGTCCAGCGGGGACGAATTGATAATGTGTGAGGAGGAGGAAGTACACACTGTAGGGGGAGAGGAATCAGAGGTTGAGGATGAGGACGACATCTTTCCTCAGTAGAGCCTGTTTAGTTTGTACAGGGAGAGATGAATTGTTTTATTGGTGTGGGGGCCCAAACAAACCAATCATTTCAGCCACAGTTGTTTGGTAGGCCCTGTCGCTGAAATTAATGGTTTGTTAAAGTGTGCATGTCCTATTTCAACAACATAAGGGTGGGTGTGAGGGCCCAAGGACAATTCCATCTTGGAACTTTTTTTTTGGCATTATATGACCAATCAACAGTCGTTTGCCATGTTCAAAAAGTAAAACCAAATTTTAAAAAATTCAAGAAATTAAACCAAAAGTAAAATGCCGTGTCATAATTTAAAACAAGAGGTATTGACGTGCTCTAAAACTACTGTATTGTTGTTTATATTTTATAAACACTACACTTGAAAGCTTGAGTCTTTCAATAAAAAAGTAACTGTCCATTGCACGAATATTTGCAACAGGGACAATTTTAGGGTTAAGAAAGCCAACTAATAACACTTCGACGCTGTCTGTCTTTATAAACACTACACTTGGAAGTTGGAGGAGGTACTGTGGCCCCGGCACCAAATTTACTACCGGGGCCACTCCACTGTGCAGTCCATATTTAGGTGTATCAGATATTAAACAACGGTGACAGTTGATGCCCAATTTTTTAATTATATTGTGGCCTCGGTACCAAATTGTGTACCGGGGCCACCACACTACGCAGTCCATACCCTTTTTTGGTGGAATTCTGACACGTGGAGGGTTTTTTAATTATATTGTGGCCTCGGTACCAAATTGTGTACCGGATCCACCACACTACGCAGTCAAGATAGATAGATGCGTATCATAGATAAAGTACATTCAGTGGTGTGGGGCAAATTGAAAAATATTCAAAATGCACTGACATTATCAAAAACAAGAGGTTGTCACACGCTAAAACTCCAACATGTATATGATGGAGAGGATGGAGGAGCAGCCGTATGTGTAGTGTAATGCAGACCTGTTGAAGGTTTTTTATATATTTTATTGTGGTGCCCAGTGCCCACTCCTCTACGCAGTCCAGGTACATTTATTGGTGCGAATCATAAAAGTTCAGGGTTTTTAATATATATTGTGGTGACCCACTCCTCTACGCAGTTCAGAAAGATACCTTGTTGCAACGTTTTGGACTAATAACTATATTGTGAGGTGTTCAGAATACACTGTAAATTAGTGGAAATGCTTGTTATTGAATGTTATTGAGGTTAATAATAGCGTAGGAGTGAAAATAAGCCCAAAAACTTGATTTTTAAACTTTTTATGTTTTTTTCAAAAAAAATCCGAATCCAAAACCTTAAATCCGAACCGAGACCTTTCGTCAAGTGTTTTGCGAGACAAATCCGAACCCCAAAAATAACGAAAATCCGGATCCAAAACACAAAACACGAGACCTCAAAAGTCGCCGGTGCACATCCCTACTTTAAATGGTTTGATAGTCAAAAACACATAATAGTGTCCATTTACTATTTACACACCAAAATCACACTACAACTACACTGTTAAATGTGTGTGGATTTTCCAGGGTGGATAATGGACCAAAATGTGACCTTTAAATTTGTATACCGTATTTCCCCATGTATAAGACGCACCTTTTCCCAAAAATTTGGGATCTAAAAACTGGGTGCGTCTTATACAGTGGTAGCGGGGATCCACGGGAGGGGGGCAGCATTTCAGTGGTGCCAGGGGATCCAGGAGGAGGGGGGCAACAGGGGGATCCAGGGGAAGGGGGGCAGCGGTACAGTGGCAGCGGGGGGCCGATTGCAGGGGCTTAGTGCCAGCAGCTGCACACTATGTGCAGTTCCGTTTGGCAGAGAACAGCCGGCCATCACACTCTCCCTGCCTGTCTATGCCAAACGGACATGCACATAGTGTGCAGCCGCCGGAAGCAAGCCCCTGCAATCTCCGCACACTTTTTGACAGCTATCGTAATATATATTTTTTCAAATTTCGGGGCCAAAATTATGGTGCATCTTATACATGGGAGCGCCTTATACATGGGGAAATACGGTAAGTACACTTTGAGCCAACCATGGCCATTTGCTAGTTTCAAAAAGGCCTTGACAGACAAATGACTTACAGAGGCACAATGTGTGTCAAGCTCACAGTCGTTATTATGTTTTAAAGCATCAAAATAAAATTGTGGTTTAGAACAAGCAATTTCATAGTACCGTTTCTGGACTTAATGGGTCATACAGCGACACGGAGCTATTGAATTAACTTGAGTCATGATCTCTTCCCATAGAGGTGCTTTTTCAAATGCTGAAAGTCGTCTGTTGCTTGAATGTAATTTTTCAACTATTTGCTCCACAAGCACCTGTAATTCCCTGTCAGTAAAATTAAGGCGCTGCCTGGTTCTTTACGCCGGACCGGGGGACAATCTGGGCCCAGCATCAGACTTTGTTAGCTCTAATGGAAATCGAGTGTGAACACTGGCAAATCAAAAACTCATGTTACACTTTACAAATTTGAAAACCAACCAATTTCAGACCAACAATGCTATAGTCTGCTTAATCCTGAGTTTTGAATTGTAAACCTATTAGTAGAGTGTTACTATAAATGTGACACTTTGCCTGTGCAAAACCACACTATTTGAAAGCTGTAAGCACAATAACATTGCTTTATGCCTAACAATTTCGGTTCCTATTCTGCAGCAAAAATGTTTTATCTATTGAAACATATCACATCAAATCGTGCTTACTGTCATAATGTTTTTGAAGTCAAAAAAACAAATAGCATAAAGTTCCTGCCACCAAACATTCAGTAATGAGCAGGAGTGAATGAAGAGCTCAGGTGCAGTTAAATCTAAATTTTAATTGTAGGCCGCAAAGCACGGAGTACTTGTCTCATCGCTTCATTCACCACCTTTTGGATTGCTAGAAATCACAGGCAACCATTTTACACACAAGTGTAGGAAAGATCCGTATGCGATGTAAGCTCGCCCATACGTGCTCAGACAACCAATCAGAGCGCAGAGTATTGCAGAGTAGGTTTTAACCATCCAAAATGAGGTCTGCAGTCTTTGCAAGACCAGAATTGCGAGCTCTGACTGAGGGCATGGACAGCTCTTGGGCAGATACATCTCAAATGAGGCCTATCAAAGGGTCTGCAGATATCTGCGCCTGTGGTTTAATAAACGGCAGACGGTGGTGCAATTGCAACGGCGCTGGAGAGACCTCTGCTGCCATCAACCGGAACTATTGAGCGAGCTCAGGGAGGAGATTAGGAGATGTGAGTTCTCTATTAGTCACATAAATTCATGCTTAAACATTCTTACTTAGATTAATTTGTGAAAAACTTTAGCCCAAATCACATGACATGTCCTACCACTACATATTGTCACGACTAGTATAGCGTACCTGCTATCGTTGGCACTACTCGGAGGAAGGTGCGGAGTCTAACGTGCCACTGGTGTTCACCAGGGACCCCTGCAAGGAGGTATGGACTCAGCTGCAGGGAACGCGCAGGTCGCGGTCCTTCCACGAGTCAGATAGCGAAGCACGAGAAAAATGTCCGACAGGCCGGTTCGGCAATGGTGCGGGCATTGCAGGTACACAAGGAGAATCCGAAGGGGTAGTGAGTCAAGCCGGGTTAGTAATGTTCTGAAAGCGAGGTGCAAAAGGGAGATCCAAAAGGGTAGTCAAGGCAATCCGGGTCACAATGGTCACAGGCAAAACGGCAATAGTCTGGAGACAGGCAAAAGGTCAGGAGACAGATAATCACAGGAACACTGGAACGCTGGAGGACAGGAAAGGACCTGAAACTCTGGCACAGAAGGTGTGTCCATGGGAGCCTAAAATACTACTGATGCCCAATCAGTTTCAGCGCTGCAGCGCTGTCATTTATTAGCGCCGTATCGCTTCCTGAAAGCAGCGTCCCGTTGCCTAGCAACGGGAACGCTACAGAGCTGTAGCCTGGGCCGAGCGGGCGGAAGTGCCGCGCCGAGCACTCAGCGGGACCTCCGTCCCGATCTACAGGTGGCGCCTGACACATATCAGTCTTCCTCCACACTAGAAAGATAACTGTGGTGGTGGAGGCGGCCAGCCAAGAGGCAGAGGTAGATGGTAAGTATTTGCAATAAAGCCTTTACATAATTTTATTACATTTAGATGTCCATTGTACTGGTAATAAATACCGGATGTCACACATGTTCAATTAAAGTTGACATAAATGTCACAGGTTTCCATCATGATGGGCCTACAAAGTATTTTTGGAAAATACACTCTCCATGCCCCCCTCCCCTTGCCACAACAGAATTGTTTTTATATATATATATATATATATATATATATATATATATATATATATATATATATATATATATATAAAAACTGCAACACAAAAGCCTTAGGCCTCTTGCTCCAACTGTATTTTGCATCCCATTAGACATTGCTGTCAGTTTAAAGTTATGTAACAGTACACGTCTCTGCTAACCTGTGACTGTTTTCAAAATTAGGTGGCTATGGATTTATTTATTTTTACATTTTCTTTTCCAGCCCCTGAAGACACCACAATCAGAGCCAGAACCCCCCCATCGATGGGCGAAATTTGTGCAAATATATATATATATATATATATATATATATATATATATATATATATATATATAGGGAAAAAAATCAGACTGATTTAATGAACCTGTATGATTATTTTTTTTTATGCAAATGTACATAGTTTAACTTGTTTCCAAATTTTATAAATATTATTATATTATTATATAGTCCAACACATTTGTTAGCAGCAAATGAAGATAATAGCATGGATTTGGATTTTTGAGGAAAATCCACACTAAAATTAACATGGCGAGAACACTAACTCCATACAGATAAGGCACTGGTTAGGAATCAAATTCATGGCACCAGCACATGGAGGCAGAGGTGCTAGATAATAAGCCACCATGCTGACCCAGTGTTGGCTATAGTATTTTTCTATACAAGATGGGTATATAACATACAAGCAGTATATGATGAATAAAAGGTTTGCATTTGCTAGTTGCATTTCACCAAAAGGAACCTGTGCTCTCAAAGAACAACCCCCCCTCCAAGAGGTAGGCCATCCACAGTAATAGCATACACATAATGTGCCCTGGGGACCAGAATCCTTAAGGAAGGTATATGCCAAATGCCATACAAAATTCCCAACGTCACAATTTCATGTGGCATTGGAGTGGGAGTCAAATGTTAAATCTGCAGGCAGATTGAAATTTGAGAAAAATCATATCGTACATCAACTTACAATATCAGAGGAAACCCATACAAACATGGGCGAGAACATACAAACTCCACACAGATAAGGCCATGGTTGGTAATTGAACTCATGACCTCAGTGCTGTAAGGCTGAAGTGCTAGCAACTAAAACCACCATGCTGCTCGACTGTGGTCTGTATTCTTTTTTGGTAAAGCTGAGTACATAACATAACATATAAGCCGTAGATGCCGAAAAAACACTGTTTCAAGACAATGTGGCATTTAACTCCAAGGAGCCTGTCCCCTCCAAATCAGCACACCCGCTCATAGGCCATTCCTAGTAATAAATGTCAGCATGCACATAATAATGTGCATGTGACCTGTGATACATCATCCTTTTGGAAAGTTAAAACATTTTCAGAAAGGAAAAATGCAACTTGCTCTAAGAAAGTTGCATTTGACTGGGACATACATGTAAAATATGAGGACAGATTTGTCATTGTGGTCAAGCATGTAGTAGATCACTTTTGAATGACAAAGTAAAAACAAACTGGTTTGGACAAAGCTCCTGTGGTGTTTCTTTCATTATTGAATAAAGTTCACAAGCTGCACACAGATGCTACGGCCATGCTTGTTATTCAAACTGATGATGCCAGTTTTGTAAGATCGAAGTGTGAACCACTAAGGCACCTGTGAGGATCATAATTAGCATATATTTTTGGATAATTATTAAGAGTACTATTAGCTAGCACTTTCATCTGTAGCACACATGCTGTATTGTTGAGCTTCTCAAGGTTTTTTCAAAAAGAACGTTGCCTTAGTGGTTATCCAATCCACCTTCCAACAATGGAGTCATGAGTTCTATTCCTGACTCACACCCTTTCTCTGTGTTGAGGTTTTATGTACTCTACTATGTATTGATTATGGAAGAGTACGCTATGCATATTTTTTATTTTATGGTCTGGACATAATTTTAAAGGCAGAAGAATTTTAAAGAATAACATGCATATTTATTTATGCTAGCAAATTACATGTATTTGTATCTACATGAACTCAGTTCAACTCAAACACAAACAAACCCATCATACAAGATTTCTTTCATGTAGCAGAGTAAGAATGTGTGTGGATTTAGGTAATTAAAAACACTCAAAGGTCATTTGTTCTAGGTTCACAAAACATGTAATGTGAAAAGGAATAATGAGGTTACAACTGTCCTGCATAAATGCACACTGGGTTGTGTTTTAACATTTGTAAACAAACGTGTCGGACCTCCCACATTTGGCGTGATATATACATTTCTTATCTTAAAAAAGCAGATCTGGCTTTTTGAGTGAGTTAATTGCTTAAGATCCATTGCATCTTATATTCCATTACGTAAAGGACTGAAGCTGGGTGTGTTTTTCTACTTTGCGTTCCTTATTGAATTGCGAATCTCTTATTTTCTCCATTTCTACTTAAAGTACTCAGCACAACTTGCACTGAGAAAAGATAAGATCTGATCGCTAATGAATCAGTGCCATAGAGTTCATTGACAGCACTGTTGGGCTTACGACAGCTAAGCTATTGGTAGCTTGTTTTGTGGAGACCCAAACAAACCAAGCACTTCAGCCACAAAAGTGCCACTGCTTGTCGTTGAAGTGCTTGGTTTGTTAAAATGTACATGTCCTTTTCAATATTTTACAAAAGGGTGGATGGGAGGGCCCAAGGACAATTCCATCTTGCACCACTTTTCTTTTCTGCTACTTCAGTGTGGCAATGTATCCTAGATGTGCTATGAACTGCCGTGTGTTTGTGTCATTGCTCTGTCGCTTAGCATCCAGCCAGCTTGCTGCAGTCTTTGTACGAAAGTGTATGAAGATAATATTGTGACCTGTGAGGTGGTCAAAATTGACTGGAAATTACTGGAAATTAGAGTTATTGAGGTTAATAATAATGTAGGTACAAAAAAAAGAGCAAAATTATGTGATTTAAGCATATTTTAGCTATTTTTCTAAAAATACAGATCCAAAACCAAAACACGTGAGAGCGGTTTTGCCAAAACCAAAACCAAAACACGAAGTAAATCCAGATTCAAAACTAAAACACGGAGGTCAGTGAACATATCTAGTAATAATATCTTATTTTGGCAGCGATTAGAATATATGACCTTTTTGCTATAGGTAACCTATGTAATTAAAGTTGAACATGTGCTGTGATGGCAGCAATAATGGACAATTAGCCTGAAAATTAGGCTCATAATTAGCTAAATCAATCATATTATTATCAGACAAGTTACTAAATAGGGTTAGAGGTTGACCATATTGGCCTGGGTGTGTCCTGTTATATTCTGACTACACTAACATGTCTCAGTTAAGGCAGAGGAGATCTTGCTGCTTAGCCAATGTGCAGAATGGCTGCATCTCATCCAATTTGGCTACTTTGTTTTGAGCTCAGGCCAAGAAGCAGGAATAGCCCCTATCTTGCCCCTGTCTGACCTGCACTAACCAGCATGGAGCTCATGGTTTCTTGTAGAGTGACATAGGCGAGGCTGTCTAGTGCTGTATTATATTTTTTCACTTATTTAATTTAGTTATCATTATATAGTGCAATCTAACATTATAGAAAGTTCTAACATTCATAGAGGTGAAACACCCTTGTGCTGATTTATTGAAATGAATGGGAAATCTCCTGTCACATTTGAGCACTTATGCTCAGAAAACACTACTTGGGAAATTTTGTGAGCGTGTCCATTTCTATAGGACATGCTTCTGATTGACTCACACACTATGCTGAACTTTTGGTGTGTCAAAAATAAAAAAATAAAAAACAAGGAAGATCAGTAGTTGTGAAAGAGGTTCTGCTATCTTCTGGTGTATGCCCAATAGTTTCTGATAGAACTTTTGATCACATCTCTGCTAGATTAACTACCAATTCCCCTATATATCTTGCTTCTTTTCTATCCCCTCCCCACTCACCTTTTGCCTTAGTATTAACCCAGCTCAGTCACCTCTCCTATCTCCTGACAGTTAAAAAAGTGATTTTTGCAAGGAATACTTTACAATGTAAAACAAATGATCTCTTGATTACATTATAAACTGCAATATATTAGACAATATTCCGCAGCTTTTATGGGCCAGATTTCCAAGCTCTAAACAATTTTTAGGTTTAGTAAATGAAGTAATGTAAAAGATATTAAACAAAGGATTAATTAACAATAGCAGAATGTATTTACATTTAAAAAGAGGAAGCAAAAATGTATTGTCACACCCTCCCTAGTTAGAAATGGGTCTGTTTTGTTGTTGCAAAGAAGGAAGTCTAGATCAAACCAAGTTGATAGAATATAACATGACACATGATTCTATGTTTTAAGCAGTATGCTCTTATAATGTATATCTATATAAATATCTATCTATATATATATATATATATATATATATACACATATATATACATTTGTATATTAAATTTATATTGGTGAAATATCAGCTATCACTTCATTCAACACTTCAGTGAATTTCAGGAAGTGTCTGTTCTAGTATTTTCCTGTAGATTTACGTAACAACTTTTGCTTCTTGTTTCACAATGCAACACGTACGACTGAGATAAACGTATATATTTAACTCAAGCAGTGCTCTGCTTCAGGCATACCCTTTGAGGAGCAAAACAAATATATTTTTTAAGGCATGGACCGTCCTTTGATTTTACTGTTCAGTTTATGGTTTGTATTCCATAGAGCTGGCAGTTGCTGCAAAGAGGTAAGAACCTTTGAAGGGAAAACAATCTATATTTCTTATTATGCAGGCTAAAACCCGTCTAATAAAAGCCGCACACATAAACATAAAATCCTTATGGCAGTTAAATACCAATTACCAGTCTGGTCTGCTTGTCTGTCCACACCATTTGTTGATAGTTTGTTCTCAGAATAGACCAGAGTTCAACCTAAATGTGTTTAAATTGCAGTTTTTTCCTAATCTGCTGGTGATCTGTACTAATAGTTTATACTACTAATACAAACTAAAAATATCTAATAAAACACACACATAAATATAAAACATTAAGGCAGTTAAAGATTAATTATCAAGTCTGACAATTTACTATCCCATTTATTAATGTTTTATTTTTGGTGTAGGCCAGTGTTTATTTGAAATGTGTTTAGATTACAGATCTTTCTTAGTCTAGTGGGAGTGTGTTTCTAGTATGTATTTAATAACAATATTTTATAATATTTGATCCACTAGAATGAGAGATCATCCCATTGGGAATTGTAAGCTCCAATGGGGCAGGGACTGATGTGAATGAGTTCTCTGTAAAGCTCTGCGGAATTAGTGGCGCTATATAAATAAATGGTGATGATGATGATGATAATGATCCCATTTTCACCCAAATTTACTTACACAGTAAGTAAATACATGTCAAATTCAACAGCAGACATTCTAATTTCTGTCATGTAGTATTATATATTATATTTTTCCTAAATGTTTTTTCTTCATTCTAGCTTCAGTGTTTGTTTTTAGGGTGTAATTGTTTCTTAACATTTATTTTAATTTACTTAATTTTATTTGAATTGGGTATAGCTTGGTCCCATGAACATTTATAAGTTGTTTTATTGTTTGAGATATATATATATATATATATATATATATATATATATATATATATATATGTATATGCATTTTTATGTCGGTCATATTTACCATTTTGTTTGTAAGAAAAATAAATCTTACTATATTATTCATATTAGCTTCTGCATTGGGGAAAATAGCCTTCATTGTTTTGTATTGCTTCTTAGTCAATGGTTGCTCGGAAACAGAATCAAATATTTCTCGGGCACAGCAATGAAACAAGGGGCTGAGAATATTCTGAATTGTGTATATACAGTAATTGTACCTACATAGCGGATGTGTTGTCGTATCTAATGACAACAAAAATAAACACATTTGATTGATTATTTGAATTATCTGAAGGCAAAGTCCCTTTATGCCATGTAATAAAGGTATTTAATGTCCTACTGTATTTCTCTATACATTTAATATCATATTGTGTGTTGTAAAGATTCCCTTACTAGAGTGAATTGAGCCTTACTGGAATTAAATATTTGTGCTATAGTTATAGTTTTAAATCTGCCTTGTTTGTATATTGAGAGTATTTTTCCTCTGTTTTAATGTTCATGTACAAGCAAGTTTATTATGTCTATACTTATTATCACAGATTGTAAAAATACTAGTGGTATTACTCATTTACTATCTATTTATGACTTCATATATCCTCATTTGTACTAATGGTCCATTCGTAAATATTCCTACTTCAACTGGTTTTCCTTTAAATCATTGACTGAGCAAGGAATTCTACTCCCCCCATTCACACAGAGGCAAACTGTGAACAGTTATACCTTAGAATTAGAGATGAGAAATATTTTCTGCCATTTTCACATTTATTATGTTTTGTGGGGATTTCTACTTTGGTAACGATTCTTGCAAAGCGGTTAATTTTTTGAAGTGCAGTTTTGTGCTGCAGTTTTGGGCATTTTACAGTTGTTAACAGTTGTAAACTTTCTATTTTGTAGTAATCCAGTAGCAGGAGCAAGTATTTTTTTTCTGTCTCTCACCTACTTACTCTGAAGGCAAGGCCCAATGAGTGAGGAAGTGTAGTGACTTTCGCCCTCATTGCTTTGCTCTTAGTCCAAACAAGATACCGAGAGCAAAATCAGAAAAAAATAAAAATTCACCTCTCCTCATTGTAAGATAACCCTGTTTCAGGACACTATAATCTGTGAACTTTACAGTGCCAGACATGTATATGTAGTTTTGGTGAAAGGCCAAGTTGGAAAACCCGGCATTGAAATCAAACTGCTTGCCCTAATGTATTTAAGATAACACACTGTAATCAATACTTCTTTACATTTTTCCCTACAGGAAATTCTACAGATGTCCTTGAATTGTTGTAACTGCAATTTCTCTGTAGTTCCACTGAATTTGTCAAAAAATCTTAGAAGACTAGATCTTAGTTTTAACCCACTTCATCGTCTTTATAACAAGCAGTTCTCACTAGTATCCAAACTCCAGCTTCTTGATCTCACAAGGTAAGCCTTCTATATGATAACATTAATAGCAATTGTGATACATACAAATCTCCTTAATACTGTTGTACTCTGTTTGTGTCTCTGAGCAGGTGCAGTATCATTTCAATAGAAGATAATACATTCTCTGGCCTTGACAAGTTACATACTTTGATCCTGACAGGAAATCAAGTAAAGAATTGGTCTCCATTGACTTTGTCTGGCCTTTCTTTCTTAAATAGACTTATTGTAGTGGAAACATCTCTTACTTCCCTATCTGAACTCCCTTTGGGGCAACTTACCTTGCTACAGGAATTAAATGCTGCTAGAAATTTGCTGAAGACCCTGCATGTTCCCTCCTTTTTATTTTCTCTCCACACACTTGACCTTCGTGCGAACCAGATTACTGAGATAAAGGAGAATGACTTGGTAAACCTGCAAAATGCAAATATTTCCCACCTGTCTCTCATATTATCTAAGAATCCAATCCAACACATATCTCCTGGTGCCTTCAGGTTCATTTCTTTACAAATTTTAGACCTAAAAGGCTGTTTTTCTAATGCAGATATTATGAAAGCTAACTTAAATGCACTATCTGGACTTCGTTCAGGGAAGCTAGTGATTGGTCACTACAGAAATTCTTTGAATAAGATTTACTTTGATAATGGACTTCTTAAGGGACTATGTGGAATGGATGTTGAAGAGTTAACAATTAATGGCATCTACTTTACTAGTTCTAAGCCACCTTTTTTTGACTGTATTAAAAACATTACATTTTTTCGTTTGATAAATACGAATTTGGAGATCCTTCTTAATTCTTCAGCTTCAAACATTGAAAAGCTTGAGCTTAAATATTGTCTGATCCCCAGAGTACCTTCTACATTCATTACAAAGTTCATATACCTTAAAGAGATTCGAATAACAGATAACCGACGACTCCACGACTTTTATGGTGACATTAGAAACTTAACCAAGCTTGAGTTATTAGATCTGAGCAGTAATAAGTTACATCTTGAATCTTGTTGTGCTAATATTATTTACAATGTACCTGTTCTTCAACATCTGAATTTTAGCTTCAATATTCACATTGGCTTGAGAAGTGTTTACCTGAATATGCCTCATCTTCGTTCATTAGACTTGAGTCACACAAAATTGGAGGGTGTGGGACAATTTCCAATCTTTAAACTTCTTGGTAATCTTACCTACCTCGATCTGTCACACACTTCATGCCATTTTCTTATTCATTGTTCTTTTTGTGGCCTTGACAGTTTGGAACAGCTCTATATATCTCATACTACCTTTTCCGCTGAAATATTGGGTTTGGTATTCCAAAATTTGACTCAACTCCGCATCCTGGACATGTCATCTTGCAGTTTGCAGCATATTCCGACAGAGACCTTTGCTCACCTTATATTATTGCAAGTGCTGGATCTGAGTAAGAACAGGTTGCTGGAATTCAAGTCATCAGTACTTAACCCACTAATAGCACTCACAATTTTAGATATTAGTGCTAATAACTTCCAGGGTTTGTCTGAAGATACAACACAAATAATATCACAAAAAATATCACAAAATATGGCAAAATTTAACATTTCACAGAACCCATATGACTGTTCTTGCAGCCAGCAAACATTTCTGCTTTGGGTCCGTGAGCAGAACAACAGAGTTCTACGCTTCAGTGAACTCATGGTGTGCAAAACACCGGAATACCTTCATGGCTTACAGCTTAGTGATGTAAACTTGAATTGCAGTTTGAGCCTGTATATATTTGCAGGTGTATTTGCTATTGTAATAAGTAGCTTATTTGCTGTCTTCGTATATCGCTGCTATTCCCAAAAATACTTTTACCTTTGTTATTTATCCTGCCAAACTCACAAAAATAATTTTACAGAAAAAGATTATGATGCCTTTGTTATCCATTCCAGTTTAGATGAGGAATGGGTGAAGGAACAGCTGGTTCCCAAATTAGAAGATGGTAATCCATCTTTTCAACTGTGCCTGCATTACAGAGACTTCTTACCAGGTATTCCCATCACTTCCAACATTGTGAATGAGGGCATTCGCAGAAGTCGCAATGCTCTAATTATTGTTTCTCAAAACTTTATTGAGAGCAAGTGGTGCAGCTTTGAGTTTGAGATGGTCATGTCTTGGCAATTCCTGGAGAGTCAGTGTGGGGTCATTGTAATAGTTTTGGAAGCAGTTAAAGATGCACAGCTTAAACAAATGATTGGATTGAACAAGTATCTGCGCAAGAACACTTACCTCAAGTGGACAGATGGCTATTTAGAAAGGAAAGTTTTCTGGATGCGTTTAACTGAGGCATTGAGGCAAGGAAGTCAAACTTCAAGGTATGCCCCACAGCTGGAAGATACCTGTGAAGATATGTTGTGTGACAAACAATGTGAGCAGAATAAAATGAACCTAGAAAAATAATGAACTTATGCACTTATGTACAATGCACTTACTTTATGTATGCACTTATATTCCCTTACAATTTAAGGTGCCAATACAAGCTGCAATTTTGCTGGTCTATTACGTAATTTTATAACTAATGGGACACAAATTATAGTACATATGGATACAAAAAGATTGCCTAAACATATCAGCACCTGAATGGGATCGCCCAGATGTCAACCTGGATGGCAGGCATCCCCGATCAGGCGATGGCTGGATCTGATCATGCATGCTGTCATTGTCCACCCTCTCAAAGTGTCCCTTCTATGGTTCATCTGTTCTGCCTCAGTGACAAATGCTTGGATATTTCAGATTTGGCATAAATGTATATTCTAAACAAAGTACAGCCTGTGTGTCTAGCGCTTCGTTCGGTACTGCAGCCTTTAGTATGTACTTAGAGTTCCACTTAATACTCTCACATAGAACAAACAATACAGATGGTTTAATACATACACAAAGGCGCTTTCCTAGTCGCACTTCAAATCACGTCACCGGTGGTATGAACGTGAACTTCAGCATCTATTATACATACTGAAACATAGAAAGGTTTTCATAGCGCAATACTGTCTAACACATGTATCAGTAGTCTAAAAGTGGGAGATGACATGTGTCTCAGTCTGCGGGTCACCACCAATCACCCGTGCTCCCCCTTCCACCTCACGCCCCAATGGGTTTATGCTCACAAGATGCAGGTAAATGTATGGCCCCACATATCGCAGAATTCTCTTTCTGAGCCTTCCTTGACTTTCTGGAGTCTCAATACAACACTGCTGTACACCCGTCTGGGAGACACTTCACATGTGCCGCGAGACGCACGTATTCCCTCAGATATTCCAAATATCATACAAAAAGAAAGGAACAATCTAGTGTTTCACCTTTTAATAAAATCATCTAAACACAGATGTTTTCGCTTAATAAAAACAGGACCCGTACCATAATGCAGATCAAAACAGGCATGAACATTGTGAATCACATAAGCTCACCACAATCTCATCTGATATGAGGTGCCGTCGGGTCCGTGAATAAAACCAACGCGTTTCAACTTAAAAAGTCTTTTTCAAGGTTCCAATTTAAAATCCTTCCATCGCTTTATAAAGGGAAGTCCATCCGCTAGATGACCCAATTGTTGTGCGCATCCAGAAGGAGGCTTTGCTCCTCCGTCTCTCCGGAAGCCTATTCATTATCACAACGAGGTTTGGTTTCTTAAAGCGATATGCCCTCTCACTCATTAATCAAAGGCGATGATTGGCTCCTCCGTCTCCACGGAAGAATGGTGGTTTCCACCTTTCGGTATCCCTTCTTATGTTAATACAGAGTATCCCTATCTAATACAAACAGTATTCTATCTCCTCTATATGCATAAATGGTCATTGAAACATTTTATTTTCCCCCAAAGAATTGCGTTGAGTCGATTTTCCTCGATATAAAAGAGAAAAAGAATATGTCAGTATCATGTCTTCCATAATGGTCATGATCTAAACATACATATAGCCCTCATATACTGACATATATTCTCTCATGAAGACTCTATTTATACACAACTGGCATCGACCATCTATACATAGTCTCCAGAAAGTTGCTCCAACTTTTCCACATAGCTTTCTATATCCTCCCAACAGAAACCATATCAAATATGAAGGAAATATATGGTACAAGATATCATACTGTCAGGTGGATGTAGAGGAAAGAGTATAACACCATCATATCTCCCTTCTATGGGCTTGATTTCAATACATACATGCTTATATTAGAATTGTCACACATTTCCAATTCATAAAGGATGCCATCCTGTATCCATATATATGACATATACATGTGCGACTGCATCAAGGCCCTAGTCTTAAAGAAACCATTTTAGCTCAAAGTCCGCATTAAGCCCTTTCGGAATCATGGTATCTACATTGTAGATCCACTTCATCTCCAGTTTTGATAGCGAAGTTAGTGTATTCCTGTTCCTCCAATTCTCTTCAACTATCTGGAGTCCCCAGAAACCTTTGATGCATTCACACGAACTCGAGTGAGCCAGTTTAAAATGGTTTGAAAGTGCATGTGTTTCTAACCCTCTCTTGATGTTATATAGATGTTCTCTCCATCTTATTTTTAATGATCGGGTTGTTCTTCCTATATATACTTTGTCGCAAGTACATTGTACTGCGTACACTGCATTTTTAGTGTGACAGGTTATGAAATCTTTTATCTTATATTCTTTTCCATTAAGTACCAAATCCGTATATTTGCTTTGAGATGTTCTACATGTTTTACAAGCTGCACATAAACCGCATCTATGGAACCCTTTTGTTCTAATTGGCCTTTCCATGGTTTCTGGCAGATGGCTCCTAACGATCTTGTCTTTCAGGTTCTGAGCTTTCCTGTATATAAAGTGGGGTTTGTCTGGTAGCATATCGCCTATAGTGCTATCTTTCTTAAGAATTCCCCAATGTTTGGTCAGAATCTTCTCGACCTGTAGATGGTTAATGCTATAGTTAGAAAAGAATGCCCATTGATATTTAGTGTTATTTTTAGGACAGGACTTTCTCCCTTGCGTCAAAAGCTCTTCCCTTTCAGTCTTTCTAAGATTTTCCTCTGCTACATTTAGTAATTCCATATTATAGCCTTTACTGTGGAAGGCCTGCTTCATTTCTGCTACCTGTGGGTCTAAGATGTTACTCTCAGTGCAATTCCGCTTCACTCTTTTCATTTGACTCAATGGGACGGCATTTAACCAAGTCCTATGATGATTGCTAGTGTAGTCAATATAGCTTATAGTATCAGTGGGTTTGTTAAAAGTCTTGGTTTGAAGGCCCCTCTCATCTACATACACAGTAATGTCCAAAAAGTTCACACTGACCTTACTTGATGTAAAGGTTAGTTCGATACCATACTTATTGGAATTCAGATGTTGAAGGAATAAACTTAATTCCTGTTCAGATCCCCTCCATATAAAAAAGATATCGTCTATGTAGCGGAACCAGGACACCAAGCTCGCCCCGAATTCGTGACCCAGCCAGACACTCTCCGTCTCCCACCGGGCCATAAAGATGTTAGCATAACTCAGAGCGAACTTGGTGCCCATGGCCGTCCCCACACACTGAAGATAGTATTCCCCCTGGAATCTAAAGTAGTTGTGTGTCAACACAAAAACAATCCCATCTATAATAAATTCTTGAAGACTATCTACATAGGAGGTATTAACAAAGCCACTTCTCACTGCCTCAACCCCAAGGTTATGTGCAATGATGGTGTATAGTGATTTTACGTCTGCCGTGACAAGGATAAAATCCCTATCCCAGACGATCTCTGATAGGTTTCTAAGGAAATCTTTTGTATCTCTCAAGTATGACTTTGAGCTTTGGGCCACCTTTGGGCTACCTTTGGTTGTAGGTAGCTATCTAGCACTTCTGACAGATTGATAGTGATAGAGCCCGTCCCGGAGACAATGGGTCTACCCGGTGGGTTCTTGCTGTCTTTATGAATTTTGGGCAATACATATATAACTGGAACTCTTGGATGTTCTATACAGATATATTTTGCTGTATCATCATCTATGACACCTATATCCTTATATTTGGCTATAAAGGTGACTAGATCCCTACTAATTTGTTCAGTTGGATCTTTCCTCAGTTTCTTATATGTTCCCTCTGAGTCCAGCTGTAATTGGACTTCTTTCATATAGTTGTCGACATCCATCACTACCACTCCCCCTCCCTTATCTGCGGGCTTGATGACAATTTGGTGGTTATCTGACAGAGTTCTTATTGCCTGCCTTTCTTTAAAGGTGAGATTTGATGTAATTTTCTTCCCCGGTTTCTTTGTCCTTAACTTCCTAATATCATTCGCTATCATTTGATTAAAGGTTTCTATAAAGTTACCTTTAATATGTTGAGGGAAGAAAGTAGATCTATTCTTAAACTTCTTTATCTTCTCATTTTGTTCTATGATCACCTTTTCTCCTTCATTTTCCTTAATTTTAAAGAACTTTTTAATTGTCAGTTTCCTTACAAACTTTTGTAAGTCTATATGAGTTTTCAAAAGGATTGATGTCACTAGTAGGGGCGAACTTAACACCTTTTTTTAAAAGAGATTTTTCTCCTTCAGTTAGAGTATGGGAACTCAAATTAAAGATATTGGTCCCTTCCTCCCACGTAGTTTTAGGGGAGAGTATACTCTCTTTCTTCCTCCTCCTTTTGTGCCTGTTCTTTCCCCCCTTTTTTCCCCTCTTCTTCCTTTTCTTCAATCCCTTATTCTTACTTGTCTTACCTATCTCCTTCTTTTTCCCCTCTCGCCTCGGTCTAATAAAGATGAAGAGGAAGAAGGAAGACCACTGAGAGAACAAGATCTTTCTTTAGGCTCCCTTTCCAAATTCTCAAATCTATTTTGTGTCTGTGTCCTCCATGGTTTCCTATTCCATTTATTAATTGGGGAATATTTGGCATATGGTCCACCTTTTCTTTCCTCAAATTTTTTATTAAATCTTTTCTTAGAAAAGTTAGAGAAATTATCATATTCTTCTCTATTTCGTCCTCTATTTGCTGTCCTATCAAATTTATACATCTCTTTAGAACTCTGGTCTCTTTTCTTTAGTGGGCTCCTTCTGAACCTCCTCTGGTTCATAGGTGGATATATAGCTCCCTTTATAAATGGTTGGAATGCATCTCCTTCATCTCCCTTTACCGGAGCTGTGGCCAGTTTTCTATCCCTCATCAATTTTTTCTTTTTCCTATTGACAGTTTCCCTGTTGTCTTTCTCTATTCTTTTCTGTATGATCCCTTCTATTCTCTTATACTCCTCCTGATCTTTAAAGGGATGTATCATAGTATTAAGAATTTCAATTTCTTCCTCTAACTTAGATAGATCTTTCCTTCTGTCTCTAAGAATCAGATTAATCAAAGAGAACGAACAAGTTCTCAAAATAAAATTCCACTCATCCTTAAAGGATGTGGTAGCTGTTTCAAAATAGGGTTGTTTGTTAATAACTAAACCCTTAGGTATCATTTGCTCTGCCACGTATTTCTCAAGGCTTACCACTTCCCACCACATTCTGTTTTCCTTCATTAGGACCTTTTCAAGCTTGTACATAATATCAGTATAATTCTCATCACTCACATCATCTCCCATATCATTCATATCGAATGTATCTATAGTCAAGCCGCAACGGCGGTCCCTATGTGCAAACATGATGCAGCCGGACACACAGTACAAGTGGAAAAATAACAGTCTAAACAAAGTACAGCCTGTGTGTCTAGCGCTTCGTTCGATACTGCAGCCTTTCGTATGTATTTAGAGTTCCACTTAATACTCTCACATAGAGCAAACATTGTAAAGGAATACAATGTACTTGCGACAAAGTATATATAGGAAGAAAAACCCGATCATTAAAAATAAGATGGAGAGAACATCTATATAACATCAAGAGAGGATTAGAAACACATGCACTTTTGAATCATTTTAAACTGGCTCATTTGAGTTCGTGTGAATACATCAAAGGTTTCTGGGGACTCCAGATAGTTGAAGAGAATTGGAGGAACAGGAATACACTAACTTCGCTATCAAAACTGGAGATGAAGTGGATCTACAATGTAGATACCATGATTCCGAAAGGGCTTAATGCGGACTTTGAGCTAAAATGGTTTCTTTAAGACTAGGGCCTTGATGCAGTCGCACATGTATATGTCATATATATGGATACAGGATGGCATCCTTTATGAATTGGAAATGTGTGACAATTCTAATATAAGCATGTATGTATTGAAATCAAGCCCATAGAAGGGAGATATGATGGTGTTATACTCTTTCCTCTACATCCACCTGACAGTATGATATCTTGTACCATATATTTCCTTCATATTTGATATGGTTTCTGTTGGGAGGATATAGAAAGCTATGTGGAAAAGTTGGAGCAACTTTCTGGAGACTATGTATAGATGGTCGATGCCAGTTGTGTATAAATAGAGTCTTCATGAGAGAATATATGTCAGTATATGAGGGCTATATGTATGTTTAGATCATGACCATTATGGAAGACATGATACTGACATATTCTTTTTCTCTTTTATATCGAGGAAAATCGACTCAACGCAATTCTTTGGGGGAAAATAAAATGTTTTAATGACCATTTATGCATATAGAGGAGATAGAATACTGTTTGTATTAGATAGGGATACTCTGTATTAACATAAGAAGGCATACCGAAAGGTGGAAACCACAATACTTCAGTAAAGATGGAGGAGCCAATCATCGCCTTTGATTAATGAGTGAGAGAGCATATCGCTTTAAGAAACCAAACCTCGTTGTGATAATGAATAGGCTTCCGGAGAGACGGAGGAGCCAAGCCTCCTTCTGGATGCGCACAACAATTGGGTCATCTAGCGGATGGACTTCCCTTTATAAAGCGATGGAAGGATTTTAAATTGGAACCTTGAAAAAGACTTTTTAAGTTGAAACGCGTTGGTTTTATTCACGGACCCGACGGCACCTCATATCAGATGAGATTGTGGTGAGCTTATGTGATTCACAATGTTCATGCCTGTTTTGATCTGCATTATGGTACGGGTCCTGTTTTTATTAAGCGAAAACATCTGTGTTTAGATGATTTTATTAAAAGGTGAAACACTAGATTGTTCCTTTCTTTTTGTATGATATTTGGAATATCTGAGGGAATACGTGCGTCTCGCGGCACATGTGAAGTGTCTCCCAGACGGGTGTACAGCAGTGGTGTATTGAGACTCCAGAAAGTCAAGGAAGGCTCAGAAAGAGAATTCTGCGATATGTGGGGCCATACATTTACCTGCAGCTTGTGAGCATAAACCCATTGGGGCGCGAGGTGGAAGGGGGAGCACGGGTGATTGGTGGTCACCCGCAGACTTAGACACATGTCCTCTCCCACTTTTAGACTACTGATACATGTGTTAGACAGTATTGCGCTATGAAAACCTTTCTATGTTTCAGTATGTATAATAGATGCTGAAGTTCACGTTCATACCACCGGTGACGTGATTTGAAGTGCGACTAGGAAAGCGCCTTTGTGACTGTATTAAACCATCTGTATAAATGTATATTAATACAGATGGTCAAATCTGACAAAGATTTGCTGATTATTCGATTCACCTAATGTATTGAAAATTTTAGGGCAGCCAACAATTCTGTCAGAGCATTCATTGAATAACATGAAGACTGTAGATATCTTTTTAAGACTAAACCATCATAACAGTTTTCACTTTATAAACGCATTATACTGTAGGCCAGTGCAAATAAGTGAATTGAGATCTCTAAAAAATGAAAAAAAAAGCCTTGGGTGAGTTTGCCAATCTATAAATCCATTGAACATACAGCTGCTATTATTATTATTATCTTTTAATTAAAAAGCACTGACATACTGTGCAGTGCTGTACACTGAGGAGATCATGAGATAAACGTATTACACACAATGACATGAAGCAAAAACTAAAACAGACCCTGTCCAAATGAGATTACAATGGAAGAGGTCTGGGGAACACTTTATACATACATTGTAGCAGCTGCTATAAAAAGTATTCACCCCCTTTGGCATTTTTCACATTTTATTTTCTTAAATCACAATGGATTTATTAAGAGTTGATTACATCAGCATTGTACTCTTTTGCTAATATTCACGGGATATAAAAAGTCTGCATAATATTTTTGAAATTAAAGGTATTTTTGATATAAAGACTGAAATCAACATAAATCACATCAGATGTTTTTTCACCTTTAATGTGACCTTGCAACCAACACTAGACAATTTTTAGAAAAAAGTAAAAATAAAAACTAAATTACCCTGATTTGCTGTTCCTGTGGGGTTCCTGTGGAATAGCCATGGTCTGTAAGGAGCTTTGAAAACATTTACGGAATCTCATTGTTGAAAAGTAACAATCAAGAAAGGTGTGTAAAGGATTTCTGAAGCAGGGGCAGATTGGGAACTTAAAGTGGCCCTGGAAAAAATTATTGAAGTGGCCTCATGTGGGCGGGACCAAAATAATTGTATGTGGGACCAACACATAAGTAGGCGTGATTTAGAACTACTGGAATTTGGTTGTAGTAACTTTTAGGAAAACCTAGATGTGATGACTTTACACACAGTGGGTCATCTCTAAAGCAATGCAGGGCAAATGCTGCCAGTCCTGTGTCATAAAATTACATGAATCCTTTTATATTATCTGCGACTGGTTTATGCCTCTGTGCTCCAACTTGTTTAGTTGCCTACTAACACGTACTTCCAAAATTCCCTTCATAGAAACATACCTGACTTTGTTTAATAAGTTTAACTATTACGAAAGATGTTGGCACAATCGTATTTGATCAGTCTGCCAGAGCAGCATATGAGCACCTCACGCACTGTTGTTTCCCTGACGTCATGAGATGCAAACTACCAGTTAAATCTCTCTCTATATATATAATATATAAAAATGTGTACTGTGTTTCAAAAATGCATTAATAATAATACTTATAATAAATGGCTGTCCAGGTGCGATCATCAGAAAGGGGAAATAGCATCTGCAACAAAACACTTCATTTGCAACAAATATGTATGAGCCCTAAATGATACAAGTGATTGGGGGTGGTTTGGATTAACAGTTTAGGGAGGGTTGACAGACAATGGCAGGAGAAAGCTATTACAAGTGTTTGCTTGTGATATACTAAATGCAAATGATGCAGGATTAATGATATTGTCAGTGCAATGGGGGCTGGCCATATTTTAAACAAAGTGATCTGAGAATGGGACCAATGCAAGGTAAAAGGAGGCAATGGAATCAATGTAAGAACCACTAAAGTATCACCAGAGCTGGAATAAGGTTTTGGGGGAGCCTGGGGCACTTAAGACAGGGGTGGGTTATCATTTTAGATACATTTTAGACAAATACACAGGCAAAACTGTGTGCACTACTGTTAGAACACGCAGCTTTGCCTTCACGAGCAGTACAGTGTGAAGCTGGACATACCCCCCAACTGTCCTTGCTGTCTGACCAAATCCTGACTAAGTGAGACAGTCACCCAAATTCGGGACTGCCCCATCAGATTCAGGACAGTTGGAAGTCTGTCCTGCTCTCTCCTACCTGTTCTTGTCACTTACACGACCTGTGGCTGCTGGTTTCTTTAGATCACTTGCTGCTTGTCTGGATACTGGAATGCTGGAGGCCCTATTTGGAAAAAATAATGGGTACATGAAAATGAGAAAATGCAAACCAGCCCCAGCATTAAATCAATAGCATTCACATTAAATAATTAGGCCTCCCTCCAGCCCCAACATTAATATAATAGCACTTACATTTGATAAATAGATCTATTTCCCTCCAACCAGCCCTGACAATAAATTACTAGTATACACATTTAATAAGTAGACCTACTTCCCTCCAATCAACCCCAGCAAAAAATTAATAACATTTATGTATAATATTACCATTTCCCACAACCATCCCCTGCATTAAATAATTCATATTTACATTTAGCAAATAACTCTCCTCCCCAAACTCAGTCCCAGATTAAATTAATAGCCCCATATCACACAAGCTTTGAATTAAAAGTCCCTCCACCCCAACTTAATTTAATAGGCCCCACTATTTAATGAAATAGCCCACAAATAAATTAAATTGCCCCACCATCACCCCACAAATAAAATAGCACACATTAAATAATTAGCCCCCACCTAAACGCAACCATTAAATTAATAGCCTACCTTCCACCGATGTGTTATTAAGACAGCCCCCCTCATTTCCCTCATATCACACATTATAGCAACATACCCCCCTTTCCTTCACAAATTATAGTAGTCCCACCTGTCCTTCACACTCCCTATAGTTTAGTATAGGCAGCCCCCCACCTTCCTGTAGTTTAGTATAGGTAGCCCCCCCTTAGTATAGTATAGGCAGCCTCCCCTTAGTATAGTATAGGCAGTCACCCCCTTAGTATAGTATAGGCAGCCCCCACTTAGTATAGTATCGGTAGCCCCGCTTAGTATAGTATAGGTAGCCTTCCCCCTTAGTATAGTATAGGCAGCTCCCCTTAGTATAGTATGGGTAGCCACCCACTTAGTAAAGTATAGACAGCCCCCCTTAGTATAGTATAGGTAGCCCCCCCTTAGTATAGTATAGGCAGTCCCACTTAGTATTGTACAGGTAGCTCCCCTTAGTATAGTATAGGCAGCTCCCCATTAGTATAGTATAGGCAGACCCCTCTTAGTATAGTATAGGCAGCCACCCCCTTAGTAAAGTATAGACAGCCCCCCCTTAGTATAGTATAGGAAGCCTCCCTTAGTATAGTATAGGTAGCTCCCCCTTAGTATGGTATAGGCAGCCCCTCCTTAGTATAGGTAGCCCCCTTAGTATAGTATAGGCAGCCCCCTTAGTATAGTATAGGCACCACCCATTAGTATAGTATTGGCACCCCCCTTAGTATAGTATAGGCAGCCCCCCTTGGTATAGTATAGGTAGACCCCCCTTAGCATAGTATAGGTAGCAACCCCTTAGTATAGTATAGGCAGACCCCCTTAATATAGTCTAGGTAGTCCCCCCATAAAATAGTATAGGTAGCTCCCCCTTAGTAGAGTATAGGCAGCCCCCTTAGTATAGTATAGGCAGCCTCCCCATAGTATAGTATAGGCAGCCCACTTAGTATAGTATATGTAGCCCCCCTTAGTATAGTATAGGTACCCCCCTTAATATAGACTATGTAGCCCTCCCATAGTATAGTATAGGTAGCATCCCCTTAGTGTAGTATAGGCAGCCCCCTTAGTATAGTATAGGCAGCCCCCCTTAGTATAGTATAGTATAGGTAGCCCCCCCTTAGTATAGTATAGGTAGCTCCCCCCTTAGTATAATATAGGTAGCTCCCCCTTAGTATAGTATAGTTAGCCCCCCTTAGTATAGTATAGGTAGCTCCCCACTTAGTATAGTATAGGTAGCTCCCCCTTAGTATAGTATAGGTAGCCCCCCTTAGTATATTATAGGTAGCCCTCTCCTTAGTATAGTATAGGTAGCCCCCTTTAGTATAGTATAGGTAGCACCCCCCCTTTTGTATAGTATAGGCAGCCCCCCTTAGTATAGTATAGGTAGCTCACCCTTAGTATAGTATAGGTAGCTCACCCTCAGTACAGTATAGGCAGCCCCCCATAGTATAGTATAGGTAGCCTCCATTACTATAGTATAGGTAGCTCCCCCATAGTATAGTATAGGCAGCCCCCCTTAGTATAGGTAGCCCCCTTAATATAGTATAGGTAGCCCCCCTTAGTATTGTATAGGCACAACTCATTAGTATAGTATAGGCACCCCCTTAGTATAGTATAGGCAGTCCCCCTTAGTATAGTATAGGTAGACCCCCCTTAGCATAGTATAGGTAGCACCCCCTTAGTATAGTATAGGCAGACCCCCTTAATATAGTCTAGATAGCCCCCCATAGTATAGGTAGCTCCCCCTTAGTAGAGTATAGGCAGCCCCCTTAGTATAGTATAGGCAGCCCCCCTTAATATAGTCTAGGTAGCCCCCCCATAGTATAGTATAGGTAGTTCCCTCTTGGTATAGGATAGGCAGCCCCCCTTAGCATAGTATAGGTAGCAACCCCTTAGTATAGTATAGGCAGACCCCCTTAATATAGTCTAGGTAGTCCCCCCATAAAATAGTATAGGTAGCTCCCCTTAGTAGAGTATAGGCAGCCCCCTTAGTATAGTATAGGCAGCCTCCCCTTAGTATAGTATAGGCAGCCCACTTAGTATAGTATATGTAGCCCCCCTTAGTATAGTATAGGTAACCCCCCCTTAATATAGTCTATGTAGCCCTCCCATAGTATAGGTAGCATCCCCTTAGTGTAGTATAGGCAGCCCCTTAGTATAGTATAGGCAGCCCCCCCCTTAATATAGTATAGTATAGGTAGCCCCCCTTAGTATAGTATAGGTAGCTCCCCCCTTAGTATAATATAGGTAGCTCCCCCTTAGTATAGTATAGTTAGCCCCCCTTAGTATAGTATAGGCAGCTCCCCTTAGTATAGTATAGGTAGCCCCCCACTTAGTATAGTATAGGTAGCTCCCCCTTAGTATAGTATAGGTAGCCCCCTTAGTATATTATAGGTAGCCCTCTCCTTAGTATAGTATAGGTAGCCCCCTTTAGTATAGTATAGATAGCACCCCCCCTTTTGTATAGTATAGGCAGCCCCCCTTAGTATAGTATAGGTAGCTCACCCTTAGTATAGTATAGGTAGCTCACCCTCAGTACAGTATAGGCAGCCCCCCATAGTATAGTATAGGTAGCCTCCCTTACTATAGTATAGGTAGCTCCCCCATAGTATAGTATAGGCAGCCCCCCTTTGTATAGGTAGCCCCCCTTAATATAGTATAGGTAGCCCCTCTTAGTATAGTATAGGCACCACTCATTAGTATAGTATAGGCACCCCCCTTAGTATAGTATAGGCAGTCCCCCTTAGTATAGTATAGGTAGACCCCCCTTAGCATAGTATAGGTAGCACCCCCTTAGTATAGTATAGGCAGACCCCCTTAATATAGTCTAGATAGCCCCCCCATAGTATAGGTAGCTCCCCCTTAGTAGAGTATAGGCAGCCCCCTTAGTATAGGATAGGCAGCCTCCCCTTAGTTAGTATAGGCAGCCCACTTAGTATAGTATAGGTAGCCCCCCTTAGTATACTATAGGCAGCCCCCCCTTAATATAGTCTAGGCAGCCCCCCATAGTATAGTATAGGTAGTTCCCCCTTGGTATAGTATAGGCAGCCCCCCTTAGTATAGAATAGGCAGCCCACCCTCACTTACCTCCAGTTGCTCTGGCCGGCGTCTTTTCTCACATCAGACAGACAAGAAGTCAAGTCAAACTCCCTGTCTGCCGGACAGCACCGTGGGAGCCCATACAGCATCAGGCAGCCTAGCGAGTGTCTGCCCATTATTGCCTCCCTGCACACCCCCCCCCCCCCCGCGGTGGGGCCGAGCGCCCCCCCCCTCCTCCTGCGAGCCCCGCTCAGCTAAAAGATTTAATTTTTTTATTTATTTTTAAATCTGAGAAAATTAGATCCGAACTGCCTCGTTAGGCCATCGGCCTACTGGGAAACTTCCCGTTTAGGTCTATGGCCAATCCACCCCTGTTCTGAAGGCATTACATGTAACATGGAAAACTGAAAGGACAATCATCAATAAGTGGAGAAAATGTGGCACAACAGGGACATTGCCAAGATCAGGCCATCCAAAGATGATGACAGGACAAGGTGAAAGATCATCTGGGGGTCTACCATGAGGCCTATGGCCTATATTAAAGGAACTGTAGGAATTTCTGTACGGATCTGGTTACTCCCTGCATGTAACAATATTCTCCTGTATTCTGCACATCTAGCCTATGGGGTAGGGTTGAAGTCATTTCTCACAAAAAACATCCAAGCACTGTCTAAATTTTGCAATCAAATACACACAATCACTCCAAATCATGTAGGAAAATGTCTCATGGTCTGATGAGACCTTGGTTAAACTTTTTTGCCTTAGTTCTAATAGATGTTTCACAAAGACAACACAGCTCATTGCCATACTGACTGTGAAGCATGGTTGTGGCAGTAGCATCACGCTTCAGTACTGTTTCTCTTTAGCTGGGACATGGTCTCTAGTCAGGATATAGTGCATAATGAATAGCTCCAAATATCAGGACATTTTCTCATGAAATCTTCAAGTCACTGTCAGAATGCTGAAGAAGAAAGGAATTTCACCTTCCACCATGACAACTATCTAAAGCACTCATCCAAGTCAGCTATGGAATGGGTTCAGAAAAGGAAGATCAAAGTCTTGGAATGGCCCAGTCAGGTCCCAGACCTAAATTCCATTGAAAATATGTGGAATGACCTAAAGAGGCTACGCACAAGAAATCCCTTTGCAATTTGATGGATCTTGAACTTTTTTGCAGGGAAGAGTGATAAAGAATTGCAAAGTCCATTTGTGCAACGTTAATAGAGACTTATTCAAAGACTGACAGTTATAATAAAAGCAAAATGTTTTCTGCCACAAAGTATTAGTTTAGCAATATTTATGCTCTTTTTCCTAAAAAAATGTTATGTATTTTTTACTTGACTTTTGGTGCAAATTTACCTTAAAGGTGGAAAAAGTCTGATATGATTTATCTTGATTTCAGGCATTACATCCAAAAAAACCCTGATTTTTATATCCACTGTATACCTAAATAATCCCTGGTGCAATTAGTCACTTAGGGGAAATTCAAGTGCCAGTGATTTGGCGCGCGACCATTACTCTGCCTACATTGCCAGCAATTAGAGTAGGCATCTCCACTCATTTTTCCTCGCACCCCATAGAAGTGCGAGGGAAAATGAGGTTTTCTGTCAAATCACGCACGTTACAGAGATACCTTGTGTCTAATTGAATCACCACTTTAGAGTTAACAGAAACCACATGGGAGATCCATATACCAGGTGAAGAAACATTTTAGAGTCTGATCAATATTTCTTTTAGGCCTTAATGCTAGGCACTATTTTTGCTACAAACATCATGCCAAGAAACTATCCTTATAGTAAAGTGTGGTGGGAGAAGCATAAGAAATACTAATTTATTTCTGGGAATGGAAAAGGTGAAAATCGTCAAAATAAAAGACAAAATAGATAGGGCAAGATATCGACAAATGTTACTGAACAACTTGCTGAAGTCTGCAAAATACCTTTGACTTGAAAGCTTAATGACCAAAAGCAAATTAAGATCCTCGCGTGACCCAGTAAAAGCCCATATATCAATTCTGTATCTGTAGTGCTCAGATGGGCAAAGTTGGTAAAGATTTTCCCAAATAGATTCCCAGATATAAGTAGAGCTAAATGTGATGCTACCAAGTTTTAAAATACAGGGGTGATTACTTATGTAATCAATATTGTTAATTTTTATTTAAAATTTAGAACATGTGCGACTAACCCCCTTCATTTAAACGTTGATTACATGATTTATAAAAATAAAATGTGAAAAATGCCAAAGGGGGAATAAACTGTATTGCCACTGAATGTTATATAACTATAATAATCATCAGGAAGCTAAAAGGTTAAGAGAGATATTAACAGGAACGTCAATCAGACAGAGTGGATGTGTAGGAACAGCGTAATGTGAGTGAGAGGCCAGGACATAGTACAGAAAAGCCTAAGACAAGCGATGGGTAAATGTGAGGGGTAAATGAATGGAAGTTCAGTTGACCAGGCCAGGGACAAGAATTCCAAGAGGGTAGACAGGAAGGCAAGGGTCAAAACCAGAATGGGCAGTCCAGACAGGCCCAAGATCGATGCAATACAAGTGTGAGCAGGACACAGACGCAAGGGTTAACAGAAGACAGATGCAGGAACAATATGATGACTAGTAAGTTAGAATAATCTGACATTTAATTGTAGCTGGAGCGTTGAGTTCCCAGTCTTAGAGTGGCTTGTGCCTATGGCAGCAGTCTATCCCTTAGGACTCGCCTAGATATTCAGATGCCCCAAGGACTTGACTTTGAAATCGAAGACTACTTGAGGGCAGACAAGGGTGAAAGGACCAGAACTGGAGAGGGGCAAACAGGGTAACAAGAGGACACAGAAGCAGGGAACACAGACAAAATAATTAAGGCAGTGCTGATACACAACAGAAAATGATGAAAGAATACCCAAGTCAAACTGAACTATGAACTGTGACTGAAAATTATTACGACAGACAATATCTATGAGACCGAGACCAAGACTAAGATTGTAAAAACACAAAGGCAACAGACATGAATAATTAGGAAAGACCAGTTCAATAAAAAAAGTAGACACAAGAGCAATATTAGAAAATGCAACTCACCTTTTCAAGCTTGCCTATCCTACCACATCCTAACCATTCCACCCATCACCTCCTGTTCCTCATCTGCCATTTAAATTTTTATCCCAGTTAGTCCTACTGTCTTTCACCACCTCTCCCTTCTTTAGAATGTAAGCCCTCGTGGGCAAGGTCCTCTCTACCTATTGTCCTACATCTGTCTGCTGTCCCTCTTACATCCTCTCACGTCTTTTGCTTCACTCTGTGTGAGTCCCCATAGCATTACTCACATTCACCTGTGTTTCTGACATGTATTACCTCATCTATTTGTTACCTGCTTCTGTATCCAGCGCTATGGTATCTGTGTTGCCTTATAAATAAATAAATTATATATATATATATATATATATATATATATATATATAGTTGCAATATTATATCTGCTATATTGTCAAAATCCAGTTTGCAACTGACCTCCTCATGAAGAGGACTCATATTGGTTTGACACAACAAATCCTTCATAAACCCACGTTGTTTCCCTGTTATGAGTTATTCTCTGTAATATATTTCTGAATGACAGCTCTTAGAATCCCCTCGAATATTTGCCCACAACATTCTCACCACTTTCACCTATATAAAATTGCCTGATACTAAATGTATCCCTTTTTTAAATATTAGTGGCACATCTTGTTTTGCTGTTCTAATTATAATAATGTCCATAAAAAGAATACATAGAGGCAAATTAGTAACCTAAGCACACATAAGTGGATGCCATCTGGGCCACTTGCTTTATCAATCTAAATTTTCAGAATTGAATTCCATCCTTTGTTAGTCATGCAGTATTTAATGGTATGCTTAGGTCATTGCCACTCAATATATTTTATAGCATATTTCCTCCATTGTAAATGGATGCCTTTAAATGAATGCATTTAAAAGGTCAGCTTTCTTTACATACTGATCTAAGTTAACATTTATGTGCCTAATACTATTAGTTTTTGCCATAAGCTATATAATTACAACGGTACTAATTTAAGATATTTAAGAAATGTTCATTTTGTCACTGTGCTTATGTTTGAGAGATTACCATCACAGTCTATAAACATAAAATTTGTCAAAACTAATTAAATATAGCCTTTCATGGTATAGCCACTATTACCTTAATGTCTCTCTACCCTTACTTTTGATGTGCAATCCACTCTATTCGATAATATCGACTCCACATATGTGATTCTACCCTACCTGCAGCCTTAGGTAAAGTGTGAAGTTGTAACAAACTACCCACCTTCCAGCATCACTACCTTCTAAATTTACTAGAATAAAATACGGAGCCCATTGTGATGACAAGAATACAAAACATACTATCATATATCGGCAGTATTGTCATGCCTTTTGTTATTGGAGAATGGTGCATATTAAATACTTCATTATGTTTATGCTATCTCCTTATACTGTTTCTTGACAGTCTTGTTACCTAATATCAGTTTTTACACACTTTTCCTTATAAGCCCTTTCCTACTCAAGTTCTTTTACCACTCAAAATAACACAAAACACTCACAGATTTCTGTGTATCAAAGCAATATTTCAGAGTATACACAATGATCAACCTCCTATAAATAAGCCACACTCACCATGCAAATAGATATAGAAATCAAATTACCTAATATATATATATATATACCTTCAGTTGCAAATATAAACACGTATGCAATCTTAAAATTTAGAGTTTTCACATATGCCTTTTATAATACTATTTAACATAATTGTAGCATTATGAAAACCTGAAAATGAACATTTTTGTCTGCCACAAATACTAAAATGATTCTTTTGATCACCACCATTCTTTTCCCAAATATATATATATATATATATATATATATATATATATATATTTATTTACATTCCCTTGTAATTATTATTACATAATTCATTATATTAGTCAGGCAATAGTTAATATTCAAGTCAAGCAACAGTTAATATTGTGTTGAGAAGCTACAAAAATTAAACACTGATTATGATTTATTATATCAGTAATGTTCAGGCAGTCGTTACTTAATAGGTAATTATTTATTAATCCAGTATTAATATTAATAGATATATAAAATAATCATACCCCAGGGACCCTGTTTTCCAGGGATTTTCCAGGTATCCTGTATTTCTGCAGTGCAGGGAACAAGGAGTCTATCCTTTTCTATAGTGTAGGGATTTCTGTAGTGCAGGGACCTGCCTGATGTCATTGCACATACGAGAAAACTGTGTATGTCGAATCAGGTGTGGAAATGTTATTACAGCTGGCCAAGAACCTCCAATATGTATGGGCCAAAAAAGGGGAAAGGAAAAGAGAGGGTAGTATGGTGTACATGTACCACTTACTTGTGCTTGGAAAAATAATATATCAAAATAGGAGTTCCAAGACACTCAGGGGTGTATTATATAAGCAGCGGTTCCATTGATTCACTGATTCTCGGCGCTTTGCTGTCATTTTTTAAAATGCCAATTTTATTAAGGACAAAGCCCATTGCGGTTTTATAAATAATATTTTTTTATTTAACCAACATATTTTTGCTTTTTTTTGCAATAAAATATGAAGGGGTGGTGGTTCTACATCTGGAAAATAAATAGCATTTTTAAACATCACAGCATTAGTACATGTTAGAGACATATATTTGCTCTATGGTTGTAGTTTGGACCCACATTTATCTAACTCTACAAAGTTAAGAAGCACAACAGTACTATAAACTTTCATAAAGAATCATGTTATTTTTAACACAGTACTAGCCAGAGGACTGAAATTTGGAGGCACATGCAGATGTAGTTGTGGTGGGGTTGTTTTAATTAAGCACAAACAATTATTATGCCTGTGTAACAGCAGCATTTGGCTTAAAGGTATCACCAATAATACATTGTAGGAGTCCAGAAACACCACACTGATATATACTACTATATTATTAAATCAAGATACTTACATTCTTATTCAGGGTTCTGGGATATCTCCTCCTGGACCTTGTTGTGAGTATATGGGGTTTTTAGATCACTCAAGCCAACAACAGATGAATATACAGTACTTTATCAAGTAACAATGTATAGCAGTGGAATCACGACAGTCTTTATCAGGCAACATCCTCTTTACCAGGGGGGCAACAATAGTCCAGCAAGTGACAAGGCAAACTACCAAGAGGGTAGTATGAAGGCAAAATTCAAATATAGTAACAAGATTGCCAATTCCAGACAGCACTCCATTACTCCCAACCAACCTTTACTATAACAATGTGTATTTGGATTAGAGATGGGCGGGCTCGGTTCCCCAAGTTCCGAACCTGCCCGAACTTCACCTATCCGAGTACCGAGCCGAGCAGGCTCGGTACTCTCGCGCCAATTCGGATTCAAAAATCGAGGCAAAACGTCATTGGGACATCGTCGGACCTCGGAGCTCGGTTCTCACGATATGCGAAATCCATAAATACCCGCCTCCACAGCAATCCATCGCCATTTGACAGAGGGAGAGAACAGGGTTAGGTCGCAGGCAACATTAGAGCAGGGAACATTAGAGCAGGGACAGAGCAATTATTCTTGCAATTCTTCTAGCAATTCTTCTAGCAATTCTTCTAGCAATTCTTCTAGCAATTGTTATAGCAGTAAGAGAGGAGGATAGAGGCATTTTTGCGAACATTACCAACTGTTTGAGGTGCATATTCCCCATGGTGATACCACAATTTTTCTGGTGTTGAAAGTCTTATCTAGCAGCACTATCTATTTAATATTTTCCACTACAAGTGTTTTGGGGTGTCCCATATTCCCCAGTGTGAAACTACAATTTTTCTGGTCTTGAAAGTCTTATCTAGCAGCACTATCTATTTAATATTTTACACTACAAGTGTTTTGGGGTGTCCCATATTCCCCAGTGTGAAACCACAATTTTTCTAGTGTTGAAAGTCTTATCTAGCAGCACTATCTATTTAATATTTAACACTACAAGTGTTTTGGGGTGTCCCATATTCCCCAGTGTGAAACCACATTTTTTCTGGTATTAAAAGTTTTATCTAGCAGCACTATCTATTTAATATTTTGCACTACAAGTGCTTTGGGCTCATTTAAATGGATTCAAAGTAGTCCACATATGAGCAGGATCAGCAAGCAGGTGCTGGCACCAGTCCTGATGGTAGTGTTCCCAGTACGTCATCTGGTAAAGCTTATGTAAAAGTACATAGTCTTTTTAAATCAGGCAAAAAAACACACCAGAATTTTTTTTTTACCGTGTTGAAGCGAAAAAGAAGTGTAACTGAGGAAAAGTTCACTGCCGATAAAAAATTTTTTTTGCCAACATGCCATTCTACACACGCAGTGGCAAAGAAAGAATGAGGCCTTTGCCTTTCTATATTAGTGTCAGATCAAAAAATGTTACTGAGCCTTCTTCTTGTACGGTCCCTCGTGACCAAGCAAGACCAAGTAATTTGCAGTCTAAAAGTGGTGCACAACTACTGTTACGCGTGAAAGCAGAGCTGCAAGAAAACAGTAAGGCAGTAGAGGAAAATATATGCTCAGAATCAGAAATGACATCAATACCTGGGGAGAATCCATCCAACAGTGGTATGTGTAATTGTGAGCATTCTGATAGTGTACCCATAAAGAAGGGCCCTTTCAGCAGTTCTACTGATGTGTGCCTGAACAGCTCGAGTGTAGCCGGTGATACACCAATTGAGGATGCCACTTTGGAATTAGAAGAGGATGAAGGGGAGATTTGTGTAGGCGACGAGGACGCTAATGAGGATGTTGATGAGAATGAGGTTGTTTGTGTAATTCCTGCACCAGTGGCAGCAGTTCTGGCACGTGACAAGAAAAAGGCCATTGTAATGCCTGGACCTAAAACAAAAAAATCCACTACTTATGTGTGGAATTATTTCTACCCAAATCCTGACAACAGTTGTATAGCCATTTCTAGTGTATGTCAAGCCACAGTCAGTCAAAGGAGGGAACTTAACCATCTTGGAACCTCATCTATGTTACGCCATTTGACGAGAGCTCATGGCAAAGTGTTGGGAAAAGCTGAAAGTTCTTCCAAAAAAATTACAAGCACTCCATCATCAGCTAGGACCCTTCAGTCACCTACATCCCGACGGCTACAAAATACACCCACAACACCATTCTCATCAATATCCTCAGTAGCGCTCGGAGTTAGCCCTGCATCCCACTTAGTAAGGCTGGATGACTCCTGCACTATAATTAATTCCTCTGAAGAAAGCATTAGTCCCCCTGCTGCTGCTGTTGCTTCTGCTGGGGGTGAATTGTCATCCCAGAAGAAGGCCAAGAAAAAGAGAAGTCCTACATTACAACAATTAACTGTGAAACAATCATTTGCTAGGGAAAGCAAATATGACAGCAGTCACCCAGTCGCCAAGCGAATCACAGATGCCATGACTATTATGTTAGTGTTTGATCTGCGTCCAATATCCACAATAAACACAGCTGGTTTTTCACAATTAATTGAGCTTTTGTTTCCGTGTTACAGAATTCCATCGGGACACTGTTTTTCCCGTAAAGCTATTCCACAACTATACCAAAAAGTGTGTACAAATGTAGAAATTGCGCTAAAAAATGCCATTTTGCCCACTGTCCACTTAACCACAGATATGTGGACAAGTGGATGTGGGCAAACCAAAGACTATATGACTGTGACAGCCCACCGGGTTGGCCATTCACCTTCACCAGCAGGGACAGCAGCAGCATGTACACCACTACATAACATTTGTCACAGGCAGGCCACTCTTTGTATCACCGGCTTCACTAACAGGCATACAGCTGACAATTTGTTACGCAAACTAAGAGATGTGATTGATACATGGCTTATACCACTTGGACTCTCCCCAGAATATGTCATTTCTGATAACGCCAACAATATAGTGCGAGCATTACAGCTCGGTGAATTCCTTCACATTCCCTGTTTTGCTCACACCATTAACATGGTGGTGCAGAGCTTCCTACAAAATAACCGTGAGGTGCAGGAGATGCTTTCGGTGGCCTGTAAAATTTCAGGCCATTCAGGCATTCTGCCAGAGCATGTAGGAGATTGCAGCAGCTCCAAGAACAGTTTAACTTGCCATGCCACCAACTTAAGCATGTACATACTTCAGAGCATGGAGGAACAGCGCAAAGCCATTAAAGCGTATTGCACAAGCCATAACATTGGGAAAGGAGGGGGATGTATTTCACTCTTGCACTCTTTCAGTGCTGTGCAAGGTGCTGAAACCATTTGAAGTTGCGACATGTGAAGTGAGTGCAGACTCTGCTAGCTTGAGCAAAGTCATTCCCTTAATTAGACTATTGGAAAAGCAGCTTGACAAACTGAAGGAGGAGATGAAAGAAAGCAATTCCGCAAAGTATGTTGGCCTTATAGATCAAGTACTTAATTCACTTTGCAATGATCCAAGAGTAATTAAATTCTTGAACTCGGATCACTACGTTTTGGCGACTGTGCTTGATCCAAGGTTTAAGACCTACATTGATTTATTGCTTCAAAATGAGCGAGATGTGAACTTTTGCAAGGAGCTATTGCTCAGCAAGTTGTCCGCTGAACTGGGCCTTGGCTTGACGATGTGTCCTCCTTCAGTTTCTCAAGCAGCTGCTGCTCGTAAAAAATTACATTTTCAAAATCTAAGCAGGGAAGACGCAGGAAGCAGACCACAACAGTTTAACATCTGGGCTGGTTTGAAAGATTTTTCAAAAAAATGTGTGACCTTGCCCATAACTCCATCCAATCCGAGTATTAACATGCAAAGGATGGTGAAGGATTATTTTTAAGAGTTGATATGGAAATGTCAGACATTCCCTTTCCTTACTGGGAAGAAAAGCAGGCCATTTGGAAACCCATGTATAAACTTGCTTTACAATACCTAAGCTGCCCACCCTCCAGTGTGTACTCTGAACGAGTGTTCAGCACAGCCGGGAACCTAGTCAGTGATCGCCGTAGGAGGTTACTCTCAAAAATGTGGAGAAAATGATGTTCATAAAAATGAACTACATCTTCCACAAGGAAGGCCTTCACCATCAAAGACATCCAATCACTGACAGTTCTCTAATGGCGGATTCAAGCGGAGATGAATTGATGATGACGTACACACTGATGAGGGTGAGGATGAAGCTGAAGATGATGACAATAACATCTTTTTAAAACTTTCTTTATAAGTGTAGGGTGCAATCTACCCCCAAATAGGAAAGGGACTTTGGTCATTTCTATATCACGTACAGTCTTGAAAGGCTGCTGTTTTGTAAATTTTACGATAAGTGTAGGGTGTCATATACAGCCAGACACGAAACTGCCGTTGTCCATTTCTATTTATATTCTACAGTCTATAACGGCTGAATTGTTATCTATTTTACTACTAGTGGAGAGGGGGTTTGATACAGACAGAAATAAAACTACCTTTGTCCATTTCTTTTTATATTGTTCAGTCTATGCACCCTGCTTTTTTTCTATTTAACTACAAGTGGAGGAGAGGGGCTCATAGACAGCCACCAAACTACCTTTGTCCATTTCGTTTTATATTGTACAGTCTATGCAGGCTGCTTCTTTTCTATTTTACTAAAAGTGGAGGGGGGGCTGATGCAGACAGAAACCAAACTGCATTTGTCCATTTCTATTTATATTCTACAGTCTATAATGGGTGAATAGTTTTCTTTTAGACCAAAAAAACGCTACTTTTTACAAAAAAAGCAAAACAAAACCAAACAAAATCAAAACCAAAACACGAAGGTAATCCAGATCCAAAACCAAAACATGGGGGTCAGTGACCATCTCTAATTTGGATAAAAGGATTAAACTCCCTTTACCATGTCAAGGACTGACACTTTGATTTTCACCTATTCAATTACTAAAGGTCTGCTAGACATGCTGGCATTACAGTCCTGCAATAAAATATCCCATCAATACACAGAACAACACAATACCCTCTTGGCTTTCACCACAGTTTGTTATAAATAAAATTGAGGCAGATAGTTTGCTATTCAGTTGCCTTCAGAACTAGCAGGACTTCTTCCTATGGCTATGTTTACTGTAGAAACAATATACCGGCTGCTGACTACACAATAGGATGTTGACCAAAGCCTGGCTGAATAATTATATAAAGACATAAGGTTGCTACAAACAAAGTCTAAGTATATTAACCTAATTGTAAAAGCAAACATACCCTATCTATTAACTATACACATTTTACCACCTACATTATGGCATTAGCCAACTAATATTTATGCTCAAGCCTGACATCTTACACAGAACTGTTATTGAATACACATTGACAATCTGTTACCTGTCACCCACCTGGCATAATTTAAATATTGCTTCCTAATATACCATAATTCACAGATAACATCACAACATATGAAATATGACAGACACACTATGCATAATAATAACATTTCAAACCAACTGCGTACTTTAATGATTACAGGAATATTGGTTTGCGAGCCTTACACAGAATAATGTTCATAGCAGTTGCTTTATGATTTGGAATATTGTGTCCTTAGCGTTCTGAGTAAAGCCAAATATTTGTGTACAATATTTATTTATAGATGTATATAAATATATTTAATTCATTGTGTTGCCTTTTAGGTGTACATCATTTGTTTCTGCTGTTTGTTTCTCAGTAAACAGCTATTTGTTGTTTGTTACTGAGTGAACAGCTTGTTGTCTGATGTCGAGTGAATTGTTTGTGACATCATCATTACTAGACATGACTCTACAGTAACAACCACTCCACATGCAAACAGAGATACATGAACTAAGATGACCCTGAAAAGAGATCAACAACTTATCAAATTCTACTTCGAGTTATTGCATAGTCATATCTGTCAAACCAATCTTACAGTGACTCGTTTTCTATGTAGGACAAAGCAAACTTATATTATCCCTGCCATTGTCTGCATGTGTAGAAATTGTACTGCTCTTGGAAGCAGAGTGTTCTGAAATAAAGCTGGATGCTGGTACTAGTTGCATTGCATTCAAATTAGGTTTGACGTTTTATTTTACTTGTTTAATAAACCATCCATTATTTTTCACCTTTCAATTACATTGTTTGGGCAATCACTTTACTTTATCACCATGCAACAACTGGAATGACACTATGCCTTTACAAATACTATATAACGCAGAACAGGTGAATTTTGCATTGCCATTTTGTGAGTGAGCTCCTATCCAATTTGTTATTTTGCTGGCTTGTGATATATATTTGTTTTTTGCTTGGAACATCATGTCCCAGCCTGAAGATGAAACACCTAGGCCTAACCAAGCATCTGCAAAGCATTGGCAGACCATGCTGCAGCTTGTGGTGGATAGACTACACCACACTATTATTTGCAGATGTGAAGCAACACATCTGGGGGCTAACCAAGCAAGTCATTGCTGTGGCTTCCATATGCAGTCCTGTGTCTGAAATTAAAAATTGAGGTGAGTGAACTAAACTTGCCCAAAAATTATTATGCTCTGAAATCAACCTCAGTATATCTTAGCATTCAGTCTAGGAGGAGCAGGCATATGAGGGACAGATGTGTGTTTTCTGCAGTAAGTGTTTTTCTCTCAAAGTGTTAGAAAAGACAGTTAGACAACACAGTTGAACAAGCTGAATAAAATCTGAAGACATGCAGAAATAAGCTATATCTACTACAACTTGACTATACACTTCTTCTCTATCTGCACTGGATATTGCACCCAGGGCTGCCGAGAGGGGGGGGACGGGTACTAATTACCCGGGCCAGGGCATGTTAGGGGGCCCGGCCCAGGCCCTTGCAATAACGATTTCTTTTTTCAATTTTTATTTCTTCCAAACTACACATTTTTTTATTTTTCCTTTTTTTTTTGGCGGCAGGGGGGGGGCTCGGTCGATGGTGGGGGGAGCAGGGTAGTTAAAAAAAAAAACATACTCACGTCATCGCGGCGCCGGCGTCACTCCTCTCTGCTGCTCTGTGCTCCATTTTGACTGAATGCCGGGTGTGACGTCATCATGTCACGCCCAGCATTCAGACAGTCTGAAGCAATGGAGCACAGAGGAGCAGAGAAGACCAAGAAAGAAGAGAGAAGAAAAGGTAAGTGAAGGGAGGAAAATGGGGGGGAGGGGGCACAGAGGGGTTAAAAAATGAGGAAGGCTCAGAGGGGTTAAAAAATGGGGGGGCAGCATGACACAGAGGGGTTAAACAACGAGGAGGGGCATGGCACAGAGGGGTTAAAAAACGGGGGGGAGCTTGGCATGGAGGGGTTAAAAAACGGGGGGGGGGGGGCAGCATGGTACAGAGGGGTTAAAAAACAAGGGGGGGCATGGCAGAGAGGGGTTAAAAAACAGGGGGGAGCAGCATGACACAGAGGGGTTAAAAAATGGGGGGGCATGGCACAGTGGGGTTAAAAAACAGGGCGCAATGGCACAGTGGGGTTAAAAAACGGGGGCAGCATGGCACAGTGGGATTAAAAAGGGGGGAGGCATGGCACAGTGGGATTGAAAAAGATGGGGGAGCAGCATAGTATAGTGTGATGAAGTGGAGCATGCAAAAGCAGCATGGAGGGCGCAGTGTGATCATAAGGCATGGCGATGATGAAGGGGCACATTATTGTATTATTGGAGCTGGAGGAAGGCCTAATTATTAATCGTGGGTGGTATTGATTTAACGCCAGGGTTGTTTGGAATTATCTAAATGTAGCCATTTTTTTCCAAATAGGGCCCCCAGCATTCCAGGATCCAGACAAGCTGCAACTAAAGAAACATGCAGCCACAGGTGGGGAAAGTGAGAAGAACAGGTAGGAGAGAGCAGGACAGTATGTGAAATGTTGTGATTCTAGTAGGGACAATGGCAGTTTTTGGTGAGTGTTCTGCCCAATGTAAGGTGCAGGCCAAGACTGAACTCTTTGTGTACACACTGCATTCTTTCTATACTACACTGTGGTGCTAGATGTCCTGAAATTCAGGAGTGCTTGGACATATGTGACGCTCCGGCGAATTGAGAGCCTAGTGATTTTGATGTGTTAGCCACGCCCCAATGGCGCATTTGCCACGCCCTCAAATGCATGACCACACCACCGATTTTTTTTTTAGGGGGGCCCCATGAATTTGTTGTACCGGGCTCTTGGCAGCCCTGATTGCACCTAGGTTTTTTTTTCTGCATTTCTTATGTTTTTTTTGCTGCACTTTCTTGCCCTTTAGTCTAAAAACCTAATTTTAAACAAATTGCTTTTCTTATTCTGCTTTCATGCCATTATATTTATGACTATGTATTCCTTCACCCTCCCTGCAACACTCACCATTGTCCACAATGTCCCCTCAATACTCCACTACCCTCTCATTAGCTCTGATGAACTGTTTTACTATTTGCATTCAGTCACTGTTACATCTTCATCTTGCCACCAGAACATAACAGGTCAACATCTTGCAATCATCTTTCCTATCTTTCTCTCTTTCTGCAGCCCCCTCCTCCCTTTTCCACATTTCTCAGACATGCATATCTTATTCAGAACACTGAAGAATCCAGCTAGCCTCAAACACGACACCTGTCTCCCATCCCATTCAAAGTCCTTTAAATGTACTACAGGTCTGTTTGTAACAAACTTAACTCCATACACGACCTCTTCCTCTCAAACAACCTCAACCCTCTGGCAATAACAGAAATGTGGCTTACACAATCAGACACTGCCTCACCTGCAGCCCTTTCATATGGTGGTGTCCACTTCACCCACACCTCCAGACCTAGACGCAGATAAGAAGATGGGGTTATACCACTTCTTTCCCCACATTGCACATTCACAGTTCTACCAAATGTCCAATCACTCACGTTCACATTGTTACGAGCCGCGGCGGCTCTGGGCACCGCAGCGACTCGCTCCCCTCTGTTTCCTGGCGTCCCGGCTGTTGTCATGATAACCGGGATGTCACTTCCGCCTTACCCCGACCATTGCCAAGGCAACGCTCGGGACGTTCCTTATGTGTAGCGCCGCGTCCCAGCATCCAGGGCAGCTGGGCGCATGTGCAAATTAGAGATTAACCAGCAGGCCCATTAACCTTCCTGTGCCTCAGGCATTTTTTATTGGCCAGTGTTAGTATATAAAGCAGGGAGGGGCAATCCTCCCCTGCCGGTTATAGTTCCTGCTTTGCTGCTGACTAGCTTGCTGTGTTCCTGGTTTCTGTTACCATTGGATTGATTACTTGTTGCCGACCTTTTGCCTGATTCCTGACTTCGTTTGATTGCCTGTGCCCCTAGACCTTTTTGTCTGGACTCCTACGCTGCTGATTTGCCTCTGACCTCTGAACCCGGTTTTGTGTACTGGATATTCTGTCTGCTGCCGGCCTCAACCCTTGCCTGGACCTCACTCTGCTACTGTTCCTATACTCTATCGCTGGGTTCTCCCCAGTCAGCGAACAATTCACGACCCTCAGCTGTCTGCGGCCAAGTCTGTCCCTACCACTAGGGGCTCCAGCAAAAACCAGACTTCTGAGTAGACTCCGGGGTTTGTGTTGCTGGCTGTTGGGGTTCCTAACATTATAACCAGCCAAAAAAATTACACTAGGAGTGAGTGAATTGTATTGCATTCGGTCCTATGGAACCAAGTCCAGCGCAAGTGTTGGCAGGACAAATCCAGACCTTGTCCCAGATGGTCCAGGAGCTGTCCCAGTGGCAGGCTGCCAAGAACAAGCATCTAGAGCCTCACAAGCTGCTCAGTCCGCCGTGGTGGAACCCAAGATGCATTTACCTGACCTCTTTTCGGGAGATCGCAGGCTCTTCCGTAACTTCCGTGACAGCTGCAAACTCTATTTCAAATTGAGACCACTCTCGCCTGGATCTCCACAGCAGAGAGTGGGGATAATTATCTCTCTCCTACAAGGGGATCCGCAATCCTGGGCATTCAGCCTATATTCCGACAGTCCTCAGTTGCAGTCTGTGGACGCCTTCTTTGAAGCACTTGGGTTGATTTACGATGACCCGGACCGAGTGGCTTCTTCCGAAGCACAGCTTCGATCTTTAACACAAGGGCAACCTTCCGCTGAGGAATATTGTTCCAATTTCAGGCGTTGGTCTTCAGACTGTGCATGGAATGACCCAACTCTTCGTTGTCAATTCAGTCTGGGCCTCTCTAAGCAAATAAAGGACTCCCTGGTCCAGTACCCTACTGCAGGATCCTTCGAAGAATTTAGCTAGCTATTCGAATCGACAGGAGATACAGAGAAAGGAAGTCTGAAAAGGAAAGTTCTTCCTCCCTTTCTCCTATGCTTCCGCAAACTGCTCCTATTGACCAAGTCGAACCTATGCAACTGGGAGCATATCGACTATCATCTGAGGAACGGACCCGGAGGCGTACTTTGGGTCTCTGCTTGTACTGTGGAGAGAAGGGCCATCTGCTCCGTTTCTGCCCCGTTAAACCGGGAAAAGACCAGGCCAAGTGAACATGGAGAGTGTCCATTTAGGCCTACAAATCATCTCTCCAAAAAATTCTTTGCTTGTACCTGCTCAGCGCACCTTTAATGGATGAGATATTACCGTTCCAGCCTTTCTGGACAGTGGAGCTGCCGGAAACTTTTTGGACTTGGCCCTCGCCCGGTCCTTGGGTTTCGCAGCCGTTCCTCTGGAATCCGTCATCACTGTTTTTGGATTTGATGGTAATCGTCTAGATAAGGGTGAAACACATCATCGTTCACCTCCTCTGCAGTTAAAGTTGGGTGCCCTTCACTCCGAGACCATCTCTCTGTATCTAATTAATTGCCCTTTGGTTCCTTTAATTCTGGGTCACCCCTGGCTTGTTCTTCACAATCCTTGTATCGACTGGACCAAGGGTGAAATCATCAAGTGGGGTCCTCGATGTCCTTCCTCATGCTTGTCTCTCCCACTCAGAATTACTCAGATCTGCCCTGAACGGTTGCCTTTTCATTACCGTGAATTCTCTGATGTTTTCTCTAAGAAAGAAGCAGATGTTCTTCCTCCACACCGGGAGTACGATTGTGCTATATGCCTTATTTATTCCAGAGACCCAAGCCATGGAATCATATGTAAAGGAGAACCTGCAAAAAGGTTTCATACGGTCTTCCAAGTCTCCCGCCGGAGCAGGCTTCTTATTTGTGGCTAAAAAAGATGGTGGGCTTAGGCCTTGTATTGATTACAGAGGGTTTAATAAAATAACCATTACAAATACTTACCCTTTGCCACTTATCTCAGCCATCTTCAATCAACTAAAAGGAGCTAAAATTTATTCCAAAATTGACCTACGAGGGACCTACAATTTGATACGTATCTGAAGTGGCGACGAATGGAAGACCGCCTTTAATACTCAAACGGGCCATTATGAATACCTCGTTATGCCCTTCGGCCTCAGCAATGCTCCAGCTGTGTTCCAAGACTTAATCAACGATGTCCTTCGTGAATTCTTGGGTTCCTTTGTAGTGGTCTACTTAGATGACATACTGATTTATTCCCGCTCCTTAGAACTACACCGGGAACATGTTTGACAAGTACTTCTGAAGCTCCGTCATCATCATCTGTATACTAAACTAGAAAAGTGTGACTTCGAAGTCTCCAGGGTCACTTTTCTGGGATATGTCATTTCTCCTGAAGGTACAGGCAATTCTTGATTGGGTACAACCCTCTAATTTGAAGGCCATCCAAAGGTTCCTGGGATTCGGCAATTATTATAGGAAGTTTATCAGTTCTTTTTCTATTCTCATCGCCCCATCACAGCTCTGACCCGCAAGGGTGCTGATCCTAAGATCTGGTCGCCTACTGCAGTTTCCGCCTTCAAAGCCTTGAAACGTGCTTCCATGTCTGCTCCAGTTCTGAGACATCCTAACTGGATGGATAGAGTACTGGCCAGTTTACAACCCCGGGGTTGACTTATACTACTGCCGATATAGCTCACTGCGGATTGCCATTTTTATCGGATTGAAGACATGTGGCTGTAACTACTCATGGTGGATAAAGTCCACGGGCTTATGGAGCAAAGCTAAGTACCTGTTTGAACTTTTTGGTGCCAAATTGCACCTATCGGTGCTTGTTATCTGGACACTGTTACAGGGAATATAACCATTTGCCACAGATTGAGTCACAAAAGGATATAATCTTCGGCATAAGTGCCATTCCGTGATCGGTTTCTGCAACGGCAGTATATTTTTTTCTACATATGGTACCATATATCTATATATTTTTTTCTGGCCTTGGATCCGGGTATACCTTTGGACTAATTGAAGTCAGCTTGCTTACAGCTGTATATTAGCTTATTACTGCCTATATCAGTTTATTAGCTTTATATCTTATCCTATTTAAATGTTGAATGAGTATATATGCTCATAATAAATTGTTTATTTTTATTAATTTTTTATGCTTGTGGCTTTGCGCTTTTCCTATTTGTATGTATCTATTGCCTTTTGACAGAATCAGACTCTGTCTTTGAAGAGCTGCAGTACAAGCATATTAAGGGTATATTGCAGCCCCCTACATTGTTTCTCTGTTTGTTTCTATTTTGGTTGCCTTCACGCAGCAATTGGATAAAACCCTTCAGCAATGTCAACCACAGGCACCTTCTGAAACACCAGTGGGCAAACTTTTCGTGCTTGTACACCTCAGAAAGTCGGTCCTTTCACAGTGTCATGACAACAAGGCTTCTGGACATCCCCGTATTGCCAAGACCATTGAAATTGTCTCTCGTACTGTCTGGTGGCCATCATTGTCTAATGATGTAAGAGAGTACATATCATCCTGTGACCTGTGCTCCAAGAACAAAGTTTCCTGGAGTTCCCCTTCTGAGCCATTACTGGCATTACCTGTCCCGGTCAGACCTTGGACCCATGTGTCCATGGACTTCATCATTGACTTACCTCTATCCTCTGGGTGTAACACCATCTGGGTAACCGTGGACCGGTTTAGCAAAATGGCCCATTTTATTCCTTTGACCAAGTTACCTTCTGCCCGTTCTTTGGCCACCTTTTCGTCAAATAAATATTCCGTTACCATGGACTTCCGGAAGATATCGTGTCAGACCGGGCTCACAATTCGTCGCAGTCTTCTGGAAGGCCTTTTGCTCTTTCCTAGGCATCAGCCTCAGTTTGTCATCTGCCTACCACCCGTAGTCAAACAGACAGACCGAAAGGGTGAATCAATCCTTGGAGCAATACCTTCGACTGTATTTCTCTAAACACCATGACAATTGGGCTGACCTCCTTCCCTGGGCCGAATTTGCGTACAACAAGGCATGCCACACGTCTTCCCGGTACTCTCCTTTTTATTGCAACCTGGGGTACCTTCTCAGAGTCAATTCCTTATCCTCTCTATCCACCAATAGACCACCTGAAACCAGAGCCACGGCCACCCGCCTTAGGAAGATATGGAAGTCTGTGCATCAGTCTTTACTTCGAGCTTCCTTTAGGTCCAAAGTTTTTGCTGATTTACATCGTTCTGCTTGTTCATTCAAGGTTGGAGACTCTGTGTGGCTCTCCACTCGGAACATAAGACTCCGTCAGTCATGTATGAAATTAGGACCTAAATTTATTGGTCCATTTACCATCATAAAGCAAGTCAACCCAGTGGCCTTCAAACTGAAGCTTCCGGAATCTTTGAAAATTCCTAGTACATTTCACTGCTCTTTGTTGAAACCTGCCCGATCTTCCAGAAAATTCAGACCTCAACCAGTTTCGGTGGATGGACATCAGGAGTTTATAGTGAAGAAAATCCTGGATTCAAAGAATGTCCAAGGTCAGGTTCACTACTTAGTCCATTGGAAGGGGTACGGCCCCAAAGAACGGTCGTGGGTACCGCAAAGAAACCTACACTCGGATAGGTTACTCACTGAATTCTTTAGAAAATTTCCCGGAAAACCAGGTTGTCGGGGTTCCTTGACCCTCAAGGGGGGGTACTCTCATGAGCCGCGGCGGCTCCGTGCACCGTCGCGACTCTCTGCCCTCGCGTCCTGGCCGTCGTCATGGGCGTCACTTCCGGGTTGACCCGGCCGTTGCCAAGGCAACGGTCTGGACGCTTTCAGTGTGTAGCGCCGCGTTTCCGGCATTTAGGACAGCCGGGCACGTGCGCAAATAACAAAAGGGGCCAGCTGGGCAGTTACCTTCCCTGGGACTGCATCCCTTCCATTGGGCCATGCTGCTATTTAAGGCAGGGAGGGGCAAAGCCTTCCTCTGGTTATAGTTCCTGCTTTGCTGCTGACTAGCCTGCTGTATTCCTGGTTTCTGTTACCATTGGATTTGATTATTTGTTGCCGACCTTTGCCTGATACCTGACTACGTTTGATTGCCTGTGCCCCTAGACCTTTTTGCCTGGACTCCTACGCTGCTGTTTTGCCTGTGACCTCTGACCCCAGTTTTGTGTACTGGATATTCTGTCTGCTGCCGGCCCTCGACCCTTGCCTGGACCTCACTCTGCTAATTGCTCCTATACGCTATCGCTGGGTTCTCCCCTGTCAGTGGACAAATCACGACCCTCAGCTGTCGGTGGTTAAGTCTGTCCCCACCACTAGGGGCTCCAGTGAAAACCAGACTTCTGAGTAGACTCCGGGTTTTGTGTTGCTGGCTGTTGGGGTTCCTAACACCCTCTACGTCATGTCCTAAAGCCTATGCATAGTGGTTTTAAGTCAGGCAAACAGAAATGTAAAAAAAAAAGCTTTTACTTTTTTAAAGAAAAAAACACTAATAAAGGTGAAAGTTTACTGTAGAAAAACATAAAATTGCCAACATGCCATTCTACCCAAATTATTAACACGCATCAGCTAGCTCCCTTCTCTCAGCATTTGGGGTTCCTATCACATTGATATACATTTGTGCACTGTGCTACTAATCAAAATAAATTTATACAATAAGTTATCTTGAAGTGACCTAACCACAGGGATATTGGTTGATAGTGTAGTATCTTTGAGGATTACAATAATTTTGGCTTAGGTGGTATCGGGGTGAAAGTAGTTCCCTTCTATAATGCTATCAAAGGTCATCTTGAGATTGGGAATAGGGACGGAGTCAGATGTTTTTGGTATGTCATGGGATATCCGTTGGGGCATGGGACATGGGGCATGGGGCTTCAGAAGACTTTTGAGATTTAATGGATTTTTTTTTCCTCATCGGTTTTCACACTGAGTTTCTTGGATGTTGCTGTATCTATTTTCTTTAGTTTGATAGAGGTTAGGTAATCACAGATTCTGTTCAACATCTCATCATTGGTTGCATTAGGATTTTCTATATATCATGATTTATGATAATTATTATATATTTCATTTATTTTGCTGTGATAATATTGAGGAGATCTTTTTTCGTTCTTTATGGATTGAATGACGTGGGAAGCTCTTTGAGCCTTCAGTCTATTTACAGGCATAGTGTCGGCTTTGTTGTGCTTTTCGCAAAAACACTGGCTCAGCTAGTGAGGGGATTTTTCAGTTTTTTCAGACAGTATGGGCCTTATACATTAGCAAATGCAAATGCTGATACTTGCCGTCGTTTGTGCAGAATCGCACTCCACATGCTGAAATCTAGAGCATATGTCAGTGAACACACCAAGGTCTACATTTCATCTCTAAGTGCATAGGAAACTTATAATAGCATTTAATTTCATGGGCAGAAAGAGGTGGGGAAGGGGCTTATGCACAAAGCAATGTACAGTAAAGGCATTCCCTGGCATCTATGTGTGATTCAAGCTCCAGCGCACACAGAAGTACGCTGTTTTTCAGATATAAAGTTTGCACCTGGTCAAGGTCAACTCTAACTCACAGATGATAGTGATGACCAAAAACAGCATTCACAACCTCATCATCTAATGGAAGAATAAACAATACATCTGCACACTTGCGTACCTGACACCACTTATACAACAATATATAAGACCATTTTGTGAAATAGATGCTTTTTTGCAGACATTTGAATATTTTCTGAATATTGTAGGAGAATTCTACTAAAGAGGTAGCTGTATTATTTTATATTTTACAAGCACTGCATAATTTGAGCTTTTGTGTATATTTAAAATTGTCTCTGTTTTTCATATCCATTTTCATTAATTTTTAATTCAGTAAAACTACCATTAACAGGGCTTGTCTGTTTTAAAATGTTATGTGGCGGTTGTCTAATTCCTACACAATTGCATACATTTGCATTGCAGGTGTGTGCGTGTAAACTTCTTCCCTTTGTCATTTACTATATGCTGATCTATTAGCACACATTTGTCTTTTTCTTTATACTAATTTTATGAAATTGTCATGTTTCATAAATGTTATGTCATGCTTACTTTTTTTAATTATTTTTGGGGTATTTAAAGAAACTTTGTTTTGCTCATAAATAGATCCATGCTAGTTAAAAGCATGTCTATAAATACCCTGCCACCAGACCCAGGTGAGTCTGCAACAGATCAGTTCAGTGCCTTAGATCAGAAACTTTGGATTTGGGGGAGAAAGGTTTGCTTAGGTTAAGGGGAGCCACTGGCGAACAAGGGCTTAAAAAGGAAAGAGTTTGATATCACCCTTAACCAGTTTGTCCCTCGTTATATAGCCATGTTAGCAGTGGATTCCAAGTACAGAAGAAAGGGCATTGGAACAAATTTGGTTAAGAAAGCTATTTATGGTTGAAGGGGATTGTGATGAGGTTGTCCTGGAAATCAATATGACAAAATGAGGGGCATAACAATATGTACTTTTTCTAGCCCTGTTGATGTCCCTCAGCTCACCAGAGTGCAAAAGCAGTGTCTAATTACATGTGGATATGGGGACATTGTACCCATGGCTATATAGGAGACTTTTTGACTATATGTTTCTAATTGTACAAATGTATATTGTTTATTGTATACTGTTGATATTGCAGCGTTGATTGTTCTTAAATTGAAGTCAGCTGGGTTATGGGTAAGGATAGGGTGTGTTCGCATTTCAGGATACAGGTGAGCGACCAGTAGCTGTATTATTTCTCTTCCTTCTTTCTCTGCAGGAAGTCCTGATCAACTGGAACATAGTTCTAGCTGAAAAAGCTTGTAAGGGGTTAATACTGAGAGTATCATTCAATTATCTCAGCCTTGCCCCATAATTAACCTGTCTCCATTGTCCAAGCAGGGGACCAATTAAGGTATTGGAATGAGAAGGGACAGCACTGCAATAGTCCCTTTTAACAGACAGGCACTCTCAGAGGATCTCACTATCTAAAGTCACCACTGACCCATCCACTGGAGCATAGGAAACCTTCAGGGTATAGAGGAAAGAATGAGAGCAAGGGATGTTTGTTGTTTTCTCTTTGATTTGATCTTGGGAAGAACTCCAGCATTGAAGTCTAGGCTTCTGCTCAACTCAGCATCTTGCTGGTACATATGCAGCTCAGAAGAACTCCATGGGACTTGTTACATGGTGGATTTGACTCCTACCATACTGATAGAGGAGAGATTGTCAGGTCAATTGGCCAAAATTCAGTAAGTCAGGACATTCAGGAGACTGAAACTCCTTAAGCTGGGGTAAGGGACAGATAATGTGGTAAACCCACATGGCATTTATTTACTGTTTGTATATAGTATTCTAGTGATTGTTTTTATTACAATAATTGTACTGTTGTACTTTTCTAACTGCATTTACATGAGTGACTTTAAGAATCCTAGAAGGTACTGAGTAGGCTTCCCTGGCATAATCAGGCACCCCTCGGTGGCCAGCCAGCATGATGTGGATATATTTAGGTCAGATAGACCTGGTATCTATAAAATAATAATTAATGTACAAAGAGACACCAAAATCTGCAAGGTATTAGGAAATATTGTTTTTTTCGTCCACCTTTCTCACATATATCAGGCATGGGCATGGTGGAAGCCCAAACTCAGGAGAACAACAGGCATCATCCCCTCTGAAACCAGCAACTAGAGGCTTTGTGCAACATCCAAACAGCAACCAAACTCATTTCGGTTTTGCACTTCTGTGCATCTGGAACTTTCCAGACCACAGTGGGTGTCATGCAGGATTGTCCAAAGCCATGTGCTGAAGGTTGTGCTAAGGGCTTTCCTGTCACACGCCCTGCACTTCATTCATCTGCCACTTGTTGAGGAGTCCCTTGTGTCTGTAAAGTGTCAGTTTGCCACTATAGCCAGCTTTCTGCACATTAGAGGGGCACTAGATGGTACACATGTGGCTCTGGGTGGAAATATTTCATTAAATAAATTTCCATTCACTGTCCAGGCTACATGTGATGCATCATGCCAGATTTAATGCCTGGTTGCAAGATGGCAGGGAAGCGCTCATGACTGCTTTGCCTTCAAGCAATCCGGCATGTGGTACAAATTGCAAACAGAATACAGGGGATAAATGTATCAAGCTGCGATTTTGAAAATCCAGTGATTTTCTCGGGAGAGTTGAAACTGATGTATGCACCTGAGATTTCATGTAAAATCGCAAGAGATGTGTTTCTGTAAAAAAATCGTTATTTCAAAGATCAAAGTCCCGACCTTTGCCAATCTAGCTATACAAGTCTCAAATGTATGAAGCTGCAATTAAGCAAACTCTCCCTAGTTTGCTTTAAAAATCGCTACTTACATCACACTGCTTCCTAGCTGCGTGATTAGTAAACACATCACTGTTACAATGTCTGTCTATAGATCCGCAGCTCCCGCTGGCTGTCAAAAGTTTAAAAATAGATGAATGTTAAAAATAAAAAAAAAAAGTGTGGGGTCCCCGGCTTACCACTATTAACCCTAGTGCTGCCAGTCTACTGCTGGTTACGTGAAAATTGGGGAAAAATTTGTGTGGCGTGCCCAAGATTTTTACATAACCAGCACTAGGAAAATCAGGTGGGGGTGGTTGGCACTATAGCAGAGGGACACGCGTCAGTGGTCCCCCTGCCATAATGACAAACCAACCTCAGACTGTTCAGGGCTGAGTTGGATTCCCTAGGGAGTGGGGTCCACAAAAAAAGTGCAGCCCCCCCCTCTGGAAATAACCAGCCCAGTGCTGAAATCACTAGGGCTCTTCCTACACCGCTGGGCAGTGGGTGTAGGGCAATATCGACGATTATAATGTAAAAAAAAAAAAACAGACGCCATTTTGTTTTGTGGAACTACAAGTCCCAGCCATGTCAGGGTGCCATAAATAGTGTGGGCATGCTGATGCTTCTATTACTATAAGCACCAGCATACACATGGCAGCCAGGTCATGCTGGCACTTAGAGAACCACAAGTGCCAACGTGGCCTGACACTCAGGCTGAGATTTGTAGTTCCACAAAACAAATTGTTTACCAAACCACAACACCCTCATTAAAACTACATACTTTTAATAAAAATAAAAAAACAATAAAAACATAACACAGCTTCTTTTTAACCACATACATTTAATAAAAATAATAAAACTCAAAATACTCACAAATATGAAATCTTCTTCTTTTGTCAGCAGCTTTTAATCCAAATGTTTTTATAAACCATGTCCATAAATATTTAGAGATACAAATGTCCATGCTTGTAACCATGTCCATAAATATTTAGAGATACAAATGTCCATGCTTGTAACCATGTCCATAAATAATTGTAGATCCAAATGTCCATGCTTGTAACCATGTCCATAAATAATTATAGATCCAAATGTCCATGCTTGAAAATGACCTTGATATATTTACCCCCAGGAGGTGCAGGGCCACTGTCACAAAACTAGGCTCAAACTTGATAGATCTCTTGATGACACTCATGAAAATTGAAAGAGATTGAAAATCTCTTTGATGAAGATATTTGCGAGAGTGGAAGCAGAAGGTAAACCAACAAGAGGAATGAAGTGGGCCATTTTAGAGAAATGATCTACCACTACCCAAATAGTGTTGTACTTTATACTTGGTGGTAAATCAGTAATGAATTGCAAGGCACTGTGGGTCTACTGCCTCACAAGAATGGGCAAAGGAAGAAGCAGGCCATAGGGTACTCAAAGCTGTGTGGTCTTAGCTGCATCTGCTCGCAGGTCGCGGCCCTTGCTAGAGTGCTGAGCGAGACCCTTTGGGAAAGCAGGAGACAAGGAACAGTTAAGCGAAGGAAGCAAATGAAATACCGAAACAGCTGAGGGAACGTCAGTACAGTAGACACGAGGATAGGTCTGCAGGTATTTTAGTTGGAGCGTAGGCTCAGTAGACAAGCAGGCAGGATAGCAGGTTCTTGTTTGCGGCATCAGCTCACAAGACAAAATAGTATAGCTGGTTCTTGATTGGAGCGTCAGCTCACAAGACAAATAGTATAGCTGGTTCTTGATTGGCGTGTCAGCTCACTAGCTAAGTAAAAGCAGATTCTTGATTGGAGCGTCAGCTCACCAGACAAGCAGAGTAACAGGTCCTCGAATGAAGTGTCAGCTCACTGGACAAGATAGTCAGGATGGAGAGCAGCCACAACAGGAAGCGCCTTTTGTAATTTAGCACCAGGATTGCCTGGCCAATAGGGAAGCCGTTATAAGTTGCGGGTTTGCGCATGCACAGACCCGAATCCAAGATGGTGGCGCCCGGGACAGAGCGGACCGCCAGAGCCAGGTAAGTTTGCCGGGGGTCGGGTGGACTGCCCTATACCCCGGCGAGTGACAGTACCCCCCCTTTAAAGACGGGCACCACACGTCTACTGCGAGGTTCTGTAGGAAATTTTTTATGAAATTTCTCCAACAGGCGAGGAGCGTGAACATCGGAAGCACGAACCCAGGAGCGCTCCTCAGGACTGAAACCCTTCCAGTCTACCAGGTATTTTAGACCACATTTACAATACTTGGAATCTAGAATTTGTTTAAGTTCAAACTCCTCCTCTTGATGGGTTCTAGCCCACGGTAGGAGATCTACCCAATTGTCCTGATTAGCAGAGGAGAACATTCTGAGATACGTCTCTAAATCCTGGTTCACCCGTTCAGTCTGCCCGCTGGATTGAGGGTGGTAGGCAGATGATAGGTTCAACTTGATTCCCAGTAGTTTGCAGAGGGACCGCCAGAATTTGGAAACAAATTGAACACCACGGTCCAAAACTATTTTGAGAGGGCAGCCAGGCAGACGGAATATCTCCTTAACGAAGTGGGATGCTAAAACGGGAGAGGAAGGAAGACCAGGAAGTGGGATAAAGTGGGCCATTTTAGAAAAACGATCAATCACAACCCATATGACTGTACAGTTCTTGCTTGGTGGAAGATCGGTTATAAATTCCATAATGATATGGGTCCAAGCTTCTAGAGGAACCGGCAGAGGAAGTAGTTGGCCGGCGAGAAGTTGATGTGAAGACTTGCTTTATGTACAAGTACTACAGGAGGAGAGGAAAGCCTTGATATCGGAGTGTAGACTGGGCCACCAGTAGTTTCTAGAAACTAATTCCGTGGTCTTGCGGATGCCCGAGTTACCACAGAAAATGGTGGAATGGAAGTAGTTCAAGAGCTTGTGGCGGAGTCCAGGAGATACAAAGGTTTTACCAGATGGGGGAACAGGAGACTTGAGCTGGGTAGCAGACACTAGACATTTAGGGTTCAGGAGAGGATGAGACAGTTCGTCCTCCGAGAGCACGTGCGCAGGAAACGCACGGGAGAGAGCCTCAGCTCTTTTATTTCTGTTCCCAGGCTTGAAGGTAATACGGAGCTCAAAGCGGGAAAAGAACAAGGACCATCGTGCCTGTCTGGGGTTTAAGTACTGTGCGGTTTGTAGGTATAGAAGATTTTTATGGTCAGTGAAGATTGTAACCGGGTGTCTTGCCCCTTCAAGAAGATACCGCCATTCCGACAGGGCCACTTTGATTGCCAGCAACTCCTTATCCCCTATGGCATAATTCTTCTCTGCTGGAAGGAACTTCCTAGAATATAAGGCCCAAGGGTGGAATTGACCTTGGGGGGATTTTTGAGAGAGCACCGCTCCAATACCCACGTTTGAAGCATCGACCTCTAGAAAGAATGGGGGGGAGGAGGAGTATAGGTGCAGAAGCAAATGCATTTTTAAGGAAGTCAAAAGCGTTCACAGCAGTTAATGGCCAGGGTTTAGGGTTGGAACCCTTTTGTGTAAGGGCCACAATGGGTGCTACGATGGTGGAGTAGCTGTCACACGCCGGTCCCATAGCTAGGTGCCGGCGTTGTGACTTTCCCTTTAAGAACTATGATTGTGCTTGCTTCTGCTTCAGAGACATTACTTTTTCGCAGGTGTTCCTTGCTACCTTGATTGGGACCTCCTCCCGAAGCTTATTGGTTCTAGAGTACTATTTTAATCTCCTATGATTATGGACTCATTGCCTATTCTTTGTGTTACTCACGCTGCAGTGGGTTCTGGCTGTATACCTGGACTTTCCGTTGTTCATTACCTGTTCTCAGAATATTACCTAGTGCCGAAGTTACCTGTTATCATTACTCTTCATCGGCTCAGCTGTATTCCTCTCTGCAGTTCATCTACAAGCTGAAGTTACTTTCTGCTATTCATCTGCACACTGAACTATTTCATGAGTTGTCTACTACACCTGTGCTTATATCTATTGGCTCAAGTACAATTCTATCCGGCTGACTATATTGCTGCACTACGATATTGAACTACAATCAAGTTGTTTGTCATCTGTAGTTCTACGTCTGGCATGGCTTATTATTACTCTGCTGTTTATTTATTGCTGGACTTTTACTATGAACTGTTTGTCGAGCCTGTAGCCATTTCTTCAGCTCAAGTTGTGTGCTCCTGTTCAGCTGCCGCATATTGTAGTGAACTCACCCTGTACCTGTGAACCGAATCACCTGTGACCTGTAGTTCCACGCATGGTTCAGATACTCTTCACCTCGCTGTTACTTCTAGGCAACATCTTATTGCATGTCTCTATCTACACCCAATGCTTTGGATGTCGTATAACATTTACTGTTCCACTAGATAAGAACTATTGTGATACCCGTAATCACTTGCTAGTTGAATCATATTATCATTCTGGATCAGCCAAGGTCTACATACTATTCTAATTGGACTTTAGCAGGATCAGTGATTCACGTTCATCTGCTGTGTGTTTCCTATTGGATCCAAGTGTTCTACTTATCATCTCTGCGTTGAACTGTTATATTGCTTATTTCATGCTGTTGCCAACGGTTACCAACTATGAAGTAACATCTGTGATTATTCCTGTAATCTGATGAACTGCCGTGTGCTCAGCTCTGCTGAGATGTATATATATTTATATTTTAATTTCTGTTGTATCATCAATTAATATACTACGTTGCAACACTACCATCATCTCCTATGTTATTGTTATCCGTGATGCTTACGAGTTAAGAACTTTAACCTATGATTACCATCACTCTGCATACCATCGTGCTCTATCGCCACCATCCTCTACTGATACCATCTAAAATAGAGGCAGGGGATCCACAAATTATTCTGAGCCGTGACAATCACATTTACAAAGATTTGTACTAGGTATGCAGAGCACAATATAATCATTTTGATGTAAAAAAAATTCCAGACTGTTTTTTTACCTCAATCACCAATCTTCAAATTGGAGCTACGGCATTGACCTGCACAGTGATATCCTCCTAGATCCGCAGAGAGCTGTAGGTTGGTAGTGTGCAGGCTCTCCACCACCAGCTGTACAAGCACTTCTGTAACGGTCTGGAGACTGAATAGGATTCCATTGGCAAGAAGAAAGGCAGGCCACAAGAAGATTATGTAATAAAGAGTGGTCAACATCAGCTGGGTTTGGTACACAGTAAGTAAATAAGGCAAAGGGTTCAGGCAGGGACATAGTTAAGAACAATCCGAGGTCGGTACATGAGTAGTAGATAAATGGAGGCAGAATGCAGCAAGTGGAGCATGAATTAGGTTACTGGCAGGGGCACAATAATCTGAAAGGAAAGACAGGAACAGGCCAGGATTTCATAGGAAGTGAAGGGGAGGACCTAGAACATGTTGGAACATCAGGAGATCAATGAAACTGAGCTGGAACACAGAGTAAAGGCAATAAGCTTCAGACTGTAATTCTATTAATATTTAATATATAAAAAAGTCTTAATCCTGGCAAATACATCTTGTTTTGTTTTTATTTTTTAAACCACTAAAGATCTGTGGTGACAAAAAGACACAATTAGACTGTTGATAAAAAGACGGAGTAGTGTGTTTACTGCATTGTGTAAATGCATTAATTGCAGAACACTAAACATATACAATCTCATAAGTGTATACAAACATTATAATTGTAATATAAATGCCCTAAGCACAAGAACATTTTGTTTACATTTGTTATGACTGTGAAATCCGCATTTACTAGTAAATGTGTTTAAAAGTAATACCTCTATAGAGCAGAAGGCTTAATGCTCTTTATTGTGTCCATATGAATTCAAATGCCAAATACGTCAGGCTAATATGTAGTTGGTAAATCATATAATATAAGCACAATAAATTAAGGTAGCCCTATCAGCTGGAGAGGTCAATCATCCATAACGTGTCTAGCTAGTGGTACCGATTCTTATCAATCATGATGCTCTTATTTGCATTTGCCCTCCAGCACCCACAAGAGAAACACCTCCTGGCACGTGTCTATCTGCCTCTGTACAGATCTGCCTCAGTCACAATTATGAGAACACAGCATTACAGTACCCGGGCTGTGCTTATTCACCCCTTCCATCCCACATTTTGCCTCTCCAAGGAGTAACACGTGTAAGGTGCGTCTAACTCTGGGTATGATTTTTTTGCAGGCATGTGCAGTACCAATCTGCATATTTTATTCTAAAAAATAGACATAGTTCCATCTCTGCCTCAGGCCCTTTGTGTCTATGTTTAAAAAGTGACAGATAAGACCTGCATAAAAAGTGATATACTCAAAATATAAACACAACTTGAACTAGGTGTTTCAAAAAAATCTTTTTAAATAACTTTACTAGTGGCATGATCAACCCTCATTTTTAAAAGTCTAAAATACCTAAATGTCCCTGGCTTAATAAAATATAGCATAAATACATTCTGTAATAAATGGCCAGCATGATATATGGGTTATAATCAATAAACAAGAAAATTAGAAAATGTAATTGTAGGATAATGAAATAGCAGGAGATGTTTTGTTTTCATTAAAATGTATTCCCTGTCATGTTGTTATAAATGACAATAAAAAAACAATTTGCATTCATATTTTCTTATCTTCAGTGTACAGAACACAGTGAACACAGCAGCATTGTGGTGGGGTTGTAGTTGTGTCTTGCTGAGTCAGTAATGACTCGTTTGTATGGGCAGACTGTGTGTCACTGAGACATGAAATGCCAAGAGTCAGAGAGTGCAATTAGCAGCTGTTGTAATTTGAGATGTCTAGAGCTAAATATTGGATAATATACTATGTGTAATTCGTAGGATCAAAGCCTAAAACAATTTGAAATAAGTAGCTATGATTTGTATTCTCACACATGCATCTCATCCACAAAATCTTGAGAATCTATGCTATTTAACTTTCCTGTTTGCTCATTCTGCTTCATATTTTGTTTTGTGCTGTTCTCTTTTCTGTCACTTATCAATCAATTAAAGCATCCATTAATCCCTTTCTTCTACATTCATCCCTTTCCAATCCTTTCTTTTTCTCTTTATCATAATGTATACATATCTATCACTGAACAAAATTATGTGGATAATTAGTGTGTTTGGCCATTTCAGCCACAATCATTACTAACAGGTGCATAAAATCAAGCATATAGCCATGAAATTTAAATAGTCAAAAGTTAGCAGTAGAATGGGTCGTACTGAAGAGTTCAGTGACTTTCAACTTAGCACTGTTAAATCAGTTCATCAAATTTCTTCCCTGCTAGAGTTTCTGCAGTCAATTGTATGCACTATTATTGTGAAGTGACAACATCTAGGAGCAAAAACATCTCATTGTGAATACCACAGAATCTCACAAAACGGGATTGCGGAGTGCTGAAGGGTTTAGTGCATAAACTTCATCTGTCCTCGAATGTAACACTCACTCCAAACTGCCTCTGTAAGCAACGTCAGTACAAGAAGGGTTTGTTGGGAGCTTCATGAATTGGTTAGATAAGACTGAGCAGCCAAAAAAAACCTCAGATCACCATGTGTAATGGTAAACATCAACTGGAGTGCTGTAAAGCACACTGCCATTTGACCCTGGAGTAATGGAAAGGCTTCCTCTGGAGTGATGCTTCACCATCTGGCAGTTTGATGTATGAATCTGAGTTTGGTGGATGCCAGAAGAATGTTTCCTACTCAAATTCTTTCTGAAAACTGTAATATTTAGTGGAGGATGTATAATGGTCTGGAGCTGGTTTTAATGGTTTAACCTGGGACTCTTAATTCCAGTTAAAGGAAATCTTAATAATACAGCATAAAATAACATGCTAGAGACTTGTGTACTTCCAACTTTGAGGAAACAGTTTCAGCATACCCCTATGTACAATGCAAGGTCCATTGAAAAATGGTTTCCCAAGTTTTTGATGAGGAAGAACTTGGCTCGTCTGCATAGAGCCATGACCTCAACCCCATTGAACACAATTGGAATAAATTAGAATGCCAACAGCGAGTCAGGCCCTAACACTTATCACTAATGCTTTTGTGGCTGAATGGATGTTAATCCACAAAACCTATGTTTCAAAATCTTGTAGAAAGTCTTCCCACAAAAGTGGAAGCTTTTATAGCAGCAGGAGGAGATCAACTTTATATTAATGCCCATGATTTTGGAAGGAGATTTTCAAAAAGCACATATGGATGTGTTGATTGGGCGTTCAAATAGTTATGTCCATGTAGTGTGTATGTTTATATATACATCATGGCACATTCATGTTTCTGGTGATACACACACAAAAATCTTCTTACTTTATACTTGCTTTTATTGTCAGGATGGCAAAGCAACTTATTACACAAAGTTCCACACACTTTCTTGTGACCCTAACATGACCTTAATGCTAAGTTACCAGAGACCAAATCCCTAGAAACAGGCCAAAATGTTCAGTAATGGTTTCACTTACATAATAAACAACTCCGTCTTAAACACTTTACACTCCTCCCACAGCCCTAGCTAACACTTTCACATGGTCTTTATAAAAGATTTCTTATCATGTGCTCTGCTTGATTAGCCTCACTGCAGATACAACCTGTCAGCTGCTACAAGATGTGGAAAAGGTAACTGCAAACTACCTCAAAATATGTAAGTTAAATCACACTCTATACTATTATTTTGTCAGACACATGTCCTCCACCTGTATATCTTAAAACTAGGTGCACTGCTGTACACATGTGTGATATCTGCAACCTTGCCCTGCAGACTGTCAGCTGAATACTTAACATCTCTTTTAGAGGGCTGTGGAAAACCACTCCCTTTGTCACATACTCCTCCCCCTAGCATCACAAAGTAGGGTGACGCGGACTTCATGAGGAGAGTAACTTTTAGTGAAAATGCATCTGCATTTTTGTGAAAAATCTCGGGTCTATGTTCTACTGTATATCTGTGTAAAAGGGTTTCTAGGGTGACTGGGGTTTTAATCTCCCTAATAGTGCATGGATGACCATTTAATACCGTAATTTATGACTATTACCGTCAACCAACTCCTTGCAAAGGTAATTCTGATTTAACCTAAGAATTACAATTCTTATTTTCTCTTATATCCATAGGATCAATATTCATATAATAACTTCTGCTTATCTCTTCAAGAATAACCACAGACACGATATAGCTTCATTTAAAACATGTTGTACTATTAACATTCTAATTGTAAAACTTATGCATATATTATAAAACAGTAAACAGTGGTTTTATACAAACATATTTCTTTTCATACAATACATTGCAGCAAATTATTGTTGTAAAAATATACAAGTCATTGGGGTATATTTACTAAATCCCTATAGCAACCAATCAGATTCTAGCTCTCATTTTGCAGCATGTACTAAATAAATGATAGCTAGAACCTGACTGGTTGCAATAGGCAACATCTCCACTTTTTCAAACCAGCAGTTTAGTAAATATACCCCATTGTGTCTGACAAAGATGTTCACTGACCCCCTTGTCCTGGTTTTGGTTTTGGTTTTGTCAAAATCTCCCTTGCGTGTTTTGGTTTTGAATCCCTATTTTTTTCTAAAATCCCTATTTTTTTTTGCTAAAATCCCATAATTTTGCTTTTTTCCCCCTACATTATTATTAACCTCAATAACACTAATTTAAAGTCATTTGCAGTCAATTTTGACCATCTCACAGGTCACAATATTATTTTCATACACTTTCAAACAAAGACTGCAGCGACCTGGTTGGATGCTAAGCGACAAAGCAATGAGTCAAACACACAGCAGTTTATAGCACTTCTAGGAAACATTGCCACACAGCAGGGCCAGAAAAGAAAAGAAAAGTAATGCAAGATGGAATTGTCTTTGGATCATGAAATCAGTTATGGTTCATTTAATCGCTCCATCCGTTCCTTGGATAACTGTGGTAATTCTACAGCTAATACATGGCGATGAGCGCTGACCCCTCCCCCCTCCGGGTGCATGCTTTTATCAGACCCAGACCAATTCAGGGTGCTAAACAATGCACTGAAAAGAGTCATTGTAATTCACAGCAATAAGCAGCAAAGTGAAAGGTAATACATATACACGTCTATTTAGACATCCATGCTTACATTACTTCTGCAAGCAACGTTGCTCTTTGTTAATAAAACTGTTGTCCTTATACCATTCAAAAAAAATTAAAATAATTTTCCACCATTCTTTGGATGGTGATAGTTGATAGTAGGATCAGGTGGAGTTACAGCAGAGGTGTCACTAATTCTGGTCAATTCTTTTAATGTAGACAAGACCAGATGTCAAAATGTTGTGCTTAGTCATCTGCATCATCAACGGGTGTCTAAGGTTTTGCAAAGCACGCAACAGTATATAGCACACGTAGGTAACATTGGCACACAGCAGTAGCTGAAAGGAAAAGTGGTGCAAGATGGAATTGTCCTTGGGACCTCCCACCCACCCTTATGTTGGATCTTAAAAAGGAAATGCACACTTTAACAAACCAAGCACTTCAGCAACAAGGAGTGCCACTTTTGAGGCTGATGTGCTTGGTTTGTTTGGGCCCCCACAAAACAAGCTAACAGTGGGCTTAAGGCACCTAAGGTAACAGTGCTGTTAATGTATACTGTGGCAAGATGATTTGTCATTATCCTCAGCCATCAGTTTGTACATCATCCTCACACATTATTAATTCATCACCACTGAAATCCACCATTGCAGAAGTGTCAGTATTTTGATGTAATTGGCAGGAAAGGCCTTCCTCGTGGAAATTTAAGTTCATTTTTATGGGTCTCCAAATTCTTGTTTCCTCACATTATGTAAAGGGACTGTCTGATATGTTTATTTCTATGCTGTCGTTAGAATAATCCTCCAGCATCCTGCACCATCCTTTGGACGTTGATAGTAGGATCAGGTGGAGTTATAGCAGAGGTGTCACATTTTTTGGCCAATTCTTTTAGACTAGACCAGATGTCAAAATGTTGTGCTGAGTCATGTGCATCATCCCTGGGTCTCTTGGGAAAGCTACATTTTTTCCTAGCAGCAGTTGACTGAGAAACTGAAGGAGGAGACTCCGTCCTGTCACATAACACTTGAGCTGTCATCTTGCTCACCAGGAGCTCCTTGCATCTCTTCAGATCTGTGTCAGTTGGAAACCAAGAGAAGACATAGCTCTTAAACCTAGGATCAAGCACAATCGCCAAAATGTAGTGGTCTGATTTCAATATTTTGATAAATCTTGGATCCTAGTGAAGCGAATAAAGTACTTGATCTACAAATCCGACATACCTAGTGTAATTGCTTTGTTTAATCTCCTCCTTTAGTTTCTCAAGCTGCTTTTTTAAAAGTCAAATTAAGGGAATCACTTCACTAAAGCTAGCAGTGTCTGAACTCACTTCACAGGTGACTACTTCAAATGGATTCAGCACCTTGCACAACACGGAAAGTGTTCTCCACTGCACTTGACTAAAATACATCCCCCCTCCTTTTCCAATGTCAGGGCTTGTGGAGTAAACGTGGATGGCTTTTCGCTGTTCCTCCATCCGAAGAAGCATATAAAGGGTGGAATTCCACCTTGTAACCACCTCTTGCTTCAGATGGTGGCAGGGCAAATTATATTGCTCTTGAAGCTCCTGAAATCTCCTACATGTTGTTGCCGAATTCCGGAAATGTCCAGATATTTTACGGGCCACAGACAGCATCTCCTGTCATTTTTTAAAAAGCTCTGCACCACCAAGTTTATTGTGTGAGAAAAACAGTGAATGTGATGGAACTCACCTAGCTGTAATGCTCTCACAATATTGGTGGCGTTATCAGAAATGACATGTGCTGAGGAGAGTTCAAGCTGGATAAGCCATGTTGCAATGACATCCCTTAGTTTTTGTAACAGAGTGTCAGCTGTATGCCTCTTAGTGAAGCTGGTGATACACAGAGTAGCCTGCCTCTGACAAATGTGACATACTTGGGTACATGCTGCTGCTGTTCCTGTTGGTGAAGGTGAATCACCAACCGAGTGGGCTGTCACAGTCATATAATCTTTAGTTTGCCTAGATTCGCTTGTCCACATGTTTGTGGTTAAGTGTAAAGTGGGTAGAATGGCATTTTGTAGCCCAATAATTACATTTTTACAAACCTTCTGGTAGAGGTGAGGAATAGCTTTTCTAGTAAAATAGTGTTGTGATGGAATTTGGTAACAGGGACACAAGACCTCAAGTAACCGTATAAAACCAACTGCTTTAATAATGGATATTGGACGCAGATATAATACTAGCATAGTCACCATGGCGTCTGTGATCTGCTTTGTAACTGGGTGACAGCTTTCATACTTGCTTCCTCTTGTACAGGATTGTTCAACAGTCAATTGTTGTAAACTGCTAGTAGTCTTCTTCTTGGTCTGCTTCTGTGATGGAGATTCACCCAAGCAGCAGCAGCAGCAGTGGGACTTACGCTCAAAAATACTTCTGAGGAATTCAGGATAGCCTTAGCAATTTGGATGCAGGACTAACTCTGATTGCTATTGAGGATATTGATGAGGACGGTGTTGTGAGTGTAGATTGCTGGTGTCGGGATCTAGGTGAGAGAAGGGACCTAGCTGATCATGGACTGCTTGTTGTTATTTTTTTAGCATAAGTTTCCAATTTTCCCAACAGGTTTCTAGATGGTTAAGGTCCCTACCTCTACTGACTGTGGCTTTACAAACGCTACAAATGGCTAGACAACTGTTGTCAGGATTTGGGTAAAAATAATTCCACAAGAGATGGATTTTTTGGTCTTATGCCTAGGCATGGCAATGGCCTTTTGCTTATCACGTGCAAGAACTGCTTCCACTGGTGCAGGACTTACACAAAAAACATCATCCTTATTAATATCTTCATTAGCGCCCTCATCAGCTTCACAAATATCCCCCTCATCCTGTTGGAATTCCAAAGTGGCATCCTCAATTTGTGTATCACAGGCTACACTTGCGCTGTTCAGGCACACATCTGCAGAAATGCAGAAAGGGGCCTTCTTTATGGGTACACTATCAGAAAGGTCAGGATTACACATAGCACTCGTGGATAGACTCTCCTCAGGGATTTGTGTCATTTCTGAATCTGAACATTCACTTTCCTCTAATGCCTTACTGTTTCCTTCCAGCCCGGCTTTTACACGTAAAAGTATTACCAAAGAGGTACCCCAGAAGCCTCCAAACAGCAATTCAGCACCAGTACCCCCTCTCAGCAACTGACACCAACATGCCTCTCACACAAATACAGAAGTGGAAGCTGCTCAATCAATGTATAGGCTATAGCAGGTGCTTGAAAGGGTGGGGTTATCCTAAAAGGAACAAAAACACAAAATTTCCCCACAGCACACTGCTATAGCCAGCAAAAGACCAGCAATTTCTACTGTAGATAAAAATGCAAAAGTCTTAGTTGCACACAATTGCAAATGTATGTTTGGAGGCTTCTGGGGTACCTCTTTGGTAAGTTACCTCTCAATTTAAAAACACATATGTATGGCCCAAATATATGGGACTCTCACTGTTTAGAATTAGGACCACCCTATTAGCAAAAGCACCTTGGAGTGGCAGGTGGCTTTAACATACATTTGCAAATGGTTGCAACTAAAACTTTTGAATTTTTTCTACACTGACTTAAAATAAAATATAAAATAATAGATTATTTATATACTCTTCATCAATCTAAAAGATTTCAGTGCCAAGAATTAGTGAGTTACCTTGACATTTACATTCCAGTTGCTCTGCATCCACCACAATGGTACATGATCTGTTATTAATGAGAATTATCTGTCTAGAAGATAATAGTGCAGAGCTTCTGTGGCCCATTTTATGGCGAAGCATTCCTTCTCTACGAATGCATATTTTTGTTCCCTCAAAAATAACTTCCAACTCAGAAACAGTATCGGATTCCCTAGTCCATTCTTTTCCTTGACAAGACAGCGCATAAGACGACACCAGAGGCATGGGATTATGGGAAGAAATTCCGGGTAAAGTCAGGTGCTTGTTGTGTTGAAGAGGAACAGAGGGATATGTGTAGATCTGACCAAGCAGACTCTGCAGAGTCAGACCAAGCTAACCTGTCTGGACAACTTTTATTTACCATGTCTGTAAGTGGAGCAGCTCTAGTGGCTAAATGGCTTATTAAGCGCCTGTATTAACCTACTACGCCTGAAAAGGTTCGTAAATGTAATTTCTTTTCTGGTCTTGGCCAGTTTTTGACTGCTTCCACCTTTGTCTATTTTGGGGTTTTTTTGCCCTCGCCCAACAATGTACCCCAAATATTTGGTTTCTCTCTTAGCTATGGCACAATTTTCTGGATTAGCTGTCAATTCTGACCTCAATGAAGCTAAGACCGCCTGTGACATCCAGTCTGGGGTACAAATCACTATGTCATATAAGTAGGTGTCTGCATAAACTGAGTGGGGTTGTAGCAATTTATTCATGGCTCTTTGGAAAGTGACAGGTGCTCCATGCAAACCAAACGGTAGAACTTTATATTGGAAAACACCATTGGTGGGGGGTGAGGGGGTGCAGTCTTTTGCTTTGCTAAAGAAGTAAGGGGAACTTTCCAGTAACTTTTTGTTAAGTCAAATAGTTACTACCAGCTAAATTTTCTACCAGTTCATCCACCTGTGGTATTGAGTAGGCATCAAACTGAGATGTCTACTCAATATCATTGCAGAACCATATACTGCCATTGGGTTTTGGGACAAGCGCAATAGGGCTGTTCCACTCACTAGAGCTCTGCACTTTTGTCTTCTAGGCAGGGAATTCTTATTAACAACAGATCATTCACCATTGCGGTGGATGGAGAACAACTGAGAGGTAAATGCCAAGGGAACCCGCTGGTTCTTAGCATTACAACATTTCAGATATACTGTAGAACATAGACATGGGATTTTGCACAGCAATGCAGATGTGTTGCCACAGCAATTTGCGCTCCTCATGATATCCACATCACCATATTTGGTGACACTGGGTTGTGGGATATGTGACAAAGGGAGTGATTTTCCACAGGCCTCTATGAGAGGAGTTAGGTTTTCAGCTGACAGTCTGCCGGGCAAGGTTGCAGACATTACACATTTGGACAGCAGTGCACATAGTTTAAAAGTATAAAGGTGAAGGGCGTGTGTTTGACAAAATAAAAGTATAGAGTGTGATTTAACTTACATATTTTGAAGTAGTTTAGTAGTTTGGAGTTATCTTTTTCCTCAGCTAAAAACAGCTGGCAGGGTGTTTCAGCAGTGGGGCTAATCAGGCAAAGCACCTGATTAGAACTCCTCTATAAAGTCAAGGTGGGAGTGTCACCTGTCTATCAAGATAGGGCTGTGTTAGAAGTGTAAATGTTTAAGCCTGAGTTGTTCATTATGAAAGTGTGATCGATGATGAACAAGTGGGCCAGTATCTACGGAGTTGGTCTCTGTATAGCATAAGGTCCCAAGAAAGTGTGTAGAATTTTATGTTATGAGCTACTTTGCCATCCTGACAAATAGAGAAAAGTACAAAGCAAGAAGTTGTTCTTGTGTGCATCACCACAAGGGTGCCCATGCCACAATATATATACAGAGTATATGTATAAATATTAACTTCAGTCTCTCACTCCTCCTTTTATTTTTTTGTACACAGTCTGTTCCTTTAGCTCAGCATTTGTTCAACATCCCTACTATTTCAAGATCACGCTCAAACATAAATGACCTCATGTTTAAGCTCTCTGCATTATTCTCTAATCTTATTGTACATTGTTTCTAAGTAACTATCTCTTGCTACCTTTCCTACAGCATTAACAGCACATTTAATTATCCTTTGGGTGGTGTCACTTTTTAGTAAGTGCTTGAGGTTAAGGGATTAATTAGGCTTCTATTAAATATTAAAGCTTTACTGACACACTAGTGAGACAAATCCTTAGTGTGACCTGTGCTAAAACCCCTCAATATATGTGAGTGACAATGGGAAATCCAATTATATGCCCCTGTAAGGCTTTCCTCCCCAGAGACCAACAGTTCAGAAGAGAGCCTGGATGCATGATATCCTTTATTAGACAGGTTAGTACATTTATTAACTTTAGGTATTGTGCTTCTTGCTGTAAGGAAAGCACATAAAATAAATCCATAGCAGCTAAACAATCATGTCTACAAAATAATCATTATGTAATATTTAGTGCCAAAGAGACTTTATCCACCTATAAGTAATGAAAATACTGTGTATATAGTATGTACAACACAGGACTGTGTTAGTATTGGAGTTGCGGGGGCAAATAATCTACATGTCATCATTGATTATTTGTAAGGTGTCACAACAGTTTGCAGCACCAGACACGTACAACAATCCTGTATAGAACAAATTCTACATGAAATCAAGTTGTAAATAAAAACACTGTAAATACGAGATTGGTGATAAAGGTGCAGATTTGAGACACAAACAAAAGCCCTGGAAAAATGATTGAAGTGGGCCGAACCAAATCAACTGTAGGTGGGGCCAACACAAAGTAGGCACCATTTAGAACTACTGGAATTTGGTTATAGTAACACTTAGGAAATCCTAGATGTGATGACTTAATACACAGTGGGTCATTACTAAAGCAATGCAAGGAAAAATATGCCAGTCCTGTGTTATAAAAATACATGAATCATTTTGCATTATCTATGACTGGTTTATGCCTCTGTGCTCAATGAAATTAATACAAGAACTACTAAAGTATCACTACAGTTGGTATAAGGCTCTTGGGGGGCCTAGGGTACTTATAATAGGGGGGTTATCATATTAGATACATTTTAGACAAATACACAGGCAAATCTGTGTGTACTACTGTCAGGTGCACGTAGCTCTGCCTTCACGAGCAGTACAGCGTGAAGCGGGACATACCTCCCAACTGTCCTTGTTGTCAGATTAAATCCTGACTGAGTGAGACGGTCACCCAAATGCGGAACTCTCCAACAGATTCAGGACAGTTAGCAGACTGTCCTGCTCTCTCCTACCTGTTCTTGTCACTTTCACCACCTGTGGCTGCTGGTTTCTTTAGATTAGTTGCTGCTTGTCTGAATCCTGAAATGTTGGATACACTATTTGGAAATAAAATGGATAAATGAAATTTAGAAAACTCCAACAATCACCAGCATTAAATCAATAGCACCAACATGTAATTATTAGGCCTCTCTCCAGCCCCAACATTTAATAGTAGTAATCACATTTGATAAATAGTTCTATTTCCCTCCATCCAGCCCTCTCATTAAACTATTAATATATGCATTTAATAAATAGACCTATTCCCCACAACCAACCCCAACATTAAATTAATAGTATTACTATTTAATTACTAAACCTGTTACCCTCCCTCCAAACAGACCCAGCAATAAATTAATAACATTTACGTTTACTATAACCATCTCACACATCACTGGCATTAAATTATTCATATTAACATTTAATAACTAGCCCTCATCCCCAAACTCAGCCCCATATTCAATTAAAAGCCCCAAACCACCCCTGCATTAAATTAAAGGTCCCCATCCCCCCATATTAATTTAATAGGCACCACCATTAAATTAAATTGCCCCACCATTACCCCACAAATAAAATACCACCCATTAAATAATTTGCCCCCACCTAAACTCCATCATTAAATTAATAGCCTACCTACCACCCATGTACTATTAAGACAGCCTCCCCATTCCCTCACACATTATAGCAACCCTACTCTTTTCCTTCCCTCATTATAGCACCCACCATCCCTATAGTTTTGTATATGCAGACCCCATCCCTATAGTTTTCTCTGTGCAGCCCCCTTCTTATAATTTTCCTTGTGCAGCCTCCCCTATTTATATAGTTTTCTCTGTACAGCCCCACTCACTATAGTTTTCTCTGTGCAGCCTCCTGCTCCCTATAGTTTTGTATATGCAGCCTCTACCTCCTTATAGTTTTCTCTGTGCAACCCCCTTCCCTAGAGTTTTCTCTGTGCAACCTCCCACTCCCTATAGTTTTTTATATGCAGCCTCCCCCTCCCTATAGGTTTGTATATGCAGCCTCCCTTTTCTCTGTTGTCTCTGTGCAGCCTCCCCCCTCCCTATAGTTTTTTCTGTACAGGCCCCCCTCCCTATAGGCTTCTCTGTGCAGCCTCCCCCTCCCAATAGTTTTCAATATGCAGCCTCTCCCTCCCTATAGGTTTGCATATGCAGCCTCCCCCTCCCTATAGCTTTCTCTGTGCAGGTCCCAACCTTATTTTTTTCACTGTGCAGCCTCCACCTTCCCTATAGTTTTCAATTAATATCTGGTTTGTTTGCATAGCATACACATTTATTCTCTGGACTGTATTGCCACACATTTAAACAGTTATATTGATAGATATTGCTGTTGTATTTTATAGTGAAAGGAATTGTTAAAACCACTGAGAAGTTATAACCAACATTTGGGAAAGTAATTTTCTGTAAAAAAAAAAAAGGTGTATATGAATTGTGATTTGTGTGATTGTGAAAGTATAGGTTAAGGACAAAGGTTCTGTTAAGGAAACAAGGTATAAAATAATCTTTGAGACGTTGCGTTGAAAAAACGGGTGTGGTATGAATTAACAGTATTGACGATGCTGACCGAGTTTAGAACTACAAAATAACCCCCGAAAACAATAATAGCGACAAGATGACAATATGGATTTACCATATAGCAGGCACTCATTATCAACCGACAGGTTTAATGATGTACAGGTGTAAAATGCAACTTTCATAAATATCTACATAAATAAATCATATAATTTCTAATAGACACAGTGCAAATGACGCTTTTAAAGCGGCAATGGCAGGACCCACTACCTGGATTTCATTATACAGGCGGTGGGGGGGTCTTTTCTAAAGTTAGTAGTTTTGATCCAGAGGTACTGTGTACTGTTAGAGATAAAATATGATTGATAAAATCACAAAAACTGAGAATTAAACACACTGACTGTTTAAAACTGTGGCAACAGGAATGGAATATATGGCGCAAGAAAGCATGCGCAGCGTAAGGTAGCATTGTGAAACAAAGAGAAGCGAGCGCAAGTGCCCCCCCCACCCCCATATGTGGACGAGGGAAAGTAAAACCAAAACTAAAAATAATAAAAATAACATAAGTAACTTATATCCCATATTAAGTGATATAGAAGGTAATGTTTCAGAAAAAGATGATGTTGTTTCAGCCCTTGCCCAGGCAATTAATATATAAGAAGTGCCATATAGACATGGAAAGGGAGCGGTCCCACCAACAGGGACAGTGGCTGAAACCGGTGAGATTGATGTAGAAGTCAAAAGGCGGGGGAATATTCATGGCACTGAAACAGTGATTCCAGCAATTGGTCCTGAATGTAGTGATTTGGTTGGCATGCATCCAGTCCGTGCAAGAGCAGTTCCTAATGGGAAAGTGAACAAAGATGGTGTAGTTCGCATAATGCATGTAGCAAATTTGGCCAGAAATTTGGTAAAGATTTGGGTAATGCTCATGAGCCAACTAATAAAGATTGGTAAGTGGTGATGACAGCCTGTCTTTCTCCCCATACTAAAATACAAAGTTTATTAAGGATTGCATGTTAGAGGACAATAAGTCTTTAACAGATGAAGATAATCAAACCAACATAAAACATATAACTTTCCAATTAGGTGTATATTTTCCAGTAGTACTGGACATGTGTACATTTTCTAAAATCAAACAAAAGGATAGCAAAACTGCATTAGACTATTTTACTAGAGCCCTGACAGCAATGACCAAATACACTGGGTTATCAGACATACCAGATGAAGTACATTACAGAGAGAAAAAATGGAGTGGTAGCGCAAAACTTAGATCAGCACAATAGTTTAATTCTCACATAAAAATTCAATACAAATGATTATAGATGCTTCAATGTACACTGATATAGAAACTATTAAATGGAGACTGCACAACAGGTCAAAAAAGAGGACTCAGTGGAAGTCACAACATTAATGAGGATTATTGAAATATATAATACCACAGTATCAAAATCCCTCCAGATAAAGGGAAACCACATATGAAGATAAAAATAGCGACAGGATAGTTTGCAAATTACTTCACATCGCTATGGAAATATGTGTGATCACTACATGCAGATCCATACATAAAAATCAGAAAGTCTGAGCCGGCTTAAGATTTAAATTTCAGTGACCATAGCATATAGTGCCAAGAATGTGGATGGACTTAATAACTCACACTCCAGGTGCATCCTGGTGTGTAGTCCGTCTAGATTCCAAATAACTGTAGGGCCCTTGTGGGGCTTCCAAGTTGTTTCTCACTAAAGTACATGTATATTCACTCTCCTTGGAGTTTGATACGAGAGTATTGCACATCTCAGCTAGCATGAGTGACTGAATGGGATTTATTTATAATAATAATCCCCCTCCCTTTATCAGCCTGCTTTATAACAATCAGATCATTTTTCATAAGGGCATAAATAGAGCCGACTACATCTCGGAAGCTGAAAGACTGTTAGGGGACGAGGATTCGTATAGGATTCTGGAGGGAGATCCAACTATTGAATTTATTCAAGAGATAAGAGAGATCCTGGATAAAGCCCTGAAGGATAATATCCTTAATCAGGATGAATTTAGATATCTTCTACAGGAATTTCCTATTACTCTTATTTTTTATTACCTATCTAAGGTACATAAAAATTTAGAGAAACCCCCGGGGAGACCAATTATAGCGGGGATCAATTCTCTTACATCATCTGTTTCCCAATATGTGGATTTTTTCCTAAAGAAATATGTGGTGAAATTGCCTGCGTTTTTAAAAGATACCACCTCTTTATTACAAATTCTGGCAACAGTGGATTGGAAACAAAGCTATAAATGGGTCACTTTAGACGTCCAAGCCCTATACACTTCAATTAATCATATTAAGGGGCTGGAAGCTATAAGATATTTTTTGGAAAGTGATGCAGACTTGGATGTGGCTCATAAAACTTTTCTATGTAATCTAGCCCTGTTTATTCTGTCCCACAATTATTTTAAATTTCTGGGAGCTTTTTATTTACAAGTGTGTGGGACAGCCATGGGCACTACTTTTGCGCCTTCCCTGGCTAATTTGTATATGCGAAAATGGGAAGAGGAATCTAACTTTGTGGAGAATGCCTTTTCGAAATCTCTTAACTTATATCGTAGATATATTGATGATATTTTAATTATCTGGGATGGGTCTTTGGATCTCTTTCAAAATTTTCTTCAACATATAAATAATAATCAATTTAATCTTAAATTCACTTCCTCCATCAATGAGACAAGTGCTGAATTTTTAGATTTGGTCCTAGAAATCAAGGAAGAGAGAATAGAAACTAAAACTTTTATTAAAAATGTCGATACTAACAGCTATATACATTATGGGAGCAATCACATGAGAAAATGGAAGAATAATATCCCATTATCTCAATTCAGTAGAATTAAACGTAATTGTTCTGACCAGAATGTATGTAATGAACAAATTGAGGTCTATGCTGAAAGGTTCAGAGAACGAAAATAACCTGAATCTATTATCTCTGAAGCGCTAAAAAGAACTAATGACATAGAGAGAAATGACCTTTTAAAATATAAGGAAAGGGAAAAGAAAGAGAACTTGATCCCTTTTATTACAGAATATGGGAGGGGAGAAAAAAGAGTAAGATATGTTCTTAATAAATATTGGAACCTGATCTGTGTAGACCCCGTTCTAGGTCCTATAGTGCCAAAAAAAACTGATATTGTTTTTCGAAAATCTAGGAATTTGAAAGATATGGTGGCACCTAGTAATCTGAAAAGTCTGGTTTGTGAGGATAAAACTATTTTCTTAAAACACCCTAATGGTTTTTATAAATGTACCAAATGTAATGTATGTAAATTTGTTGATGGATTGAATAAGATATTCACAGACTCTGGTAGTAAACAAGAGTTTAAAATCCAAACATATATGAACTGTTTCGCTTCATCTGTTGTATATATGCTGGAATGCCCATGTGGTTTAAAGTACATTGGGAAAACTAAGAGGAATATAAAATTACAAATCCAGGAGCATGTGAGATCAATTAAAAATAAATTAGATATACACTCTATTCCTAGACACTTTACTAAACATCACAATGCTGATCCAAAGGGGCTTAAATTTAAGGCTATAGAACAAGTTTCCTTGGGCCCTAGAGGTGGAGACTTAGCTAATAAATTATCACGTAGATAGATGTTTTGGATCTACAAACTGGATACACTTAAACCAAGGGGATTGAATGAAGCCTTTGAACTAACTGCTTTTATATGATCTATGTTTTCAATTTGTAATATTAATTGACTTTTTGTCTCTTCTCTCTCTCCTCCTTTTTTTCTCTTGTTTACCTGACAGGGGGAATATGTATTTTGGAAGTTTTAATACTTCTTGATATATGAAGATATATAATGTATCTAAGTTTGAATAGAATTTTTTTTTTATATGTAAAAAAAGTAAAAAAAAAATTTTATATGTAATTTTATGGAAATGTATTTTGATTCGCTGTTAACTTTTTGCTGTACTGTGTACAAATTGATGTTTTTATTGCATATACAATAAGTATGGCAATATAGTAGATGTGTTGTATGTATTGCTTTAATGCCCTATAAAATAGTGATGGGATTTATTAAGAAATGGCTTCTGTATGGATTAGTGCTATAATCCACTAGAAAATAGCGCCCTCCATTGTACAAAAATGAGGACGTTAATATGGTATGTGAGCTGTTTTATTGATATGTACGAGGAGGCTCTTTTTGATAAAGAGATATTTTTTCTGTGTTGTGTATAAATAATATGAAACATCGTTATAATGTGGAAGCAACTTGTATCTAATACTATGAGAAAATATTCTGTACTTTGGAAAGTGATAGATCTTCCGATACCGGAAGTGACAGAGGGCCCGATACCGGAAGTGATGTCATATCGCTTAGTCCGGCCGGATCCCCGGATAATGATACTTACAGGTGTTTGTGGTTAATTTGCTTTGTGGGACTACATAAACCAGACATTTGGACTGCTATACTACACTGCATATCCTGAATCCTCTTGAAAAAGTCGAGTGACGAAACGCGTTGAGCTTTTTCCTTTGGATTACCATACCCACCTTGGCCAGGTGGTTTTGAGAGATCCATGACTACCATCTGGAAAGATTGCAGATAAGCCTATATATGTTATATATTATGTACGGGCGCATTTTATAAAATTTTATCTTTGTAATAAATTTTTAATGGATTGACTCTGTTATGAGTTTATGTTGGTACCCACATTTGAGGAATTGTTGGTAGCCTTATTTGGCATACTGCACCATAATAGTTTTGTTCTGAGTCCATAGCGATCTGAATATCTGGAGCCATAAGGACTGGACATCAAGGATCTTTACTATATAGGATGTCGGGAATCTAATTACAGATAAGCTGTTTATTATTCACTTTTTGGTACGAGGCCAATTCACTTGTTGTTGCACTGAGAAGATTACCTGTTGGTCATTTAATACACTATGAGTGGCGCTTTTCTCTTTTTTTGTCTTTTAGAAATATTTGGGCACTTGCAAATGAGTGCCTAGTTTTGAGGAGCTGCCTGTTGCATAAATTTGTATGTTTTTTATCCTTATTGTGTATGAGGTACACATATACACATAAGAATTGTCACAATTTTGGTGGTTTTTATATAAGAGCACTAAGCGCCCTTTGCTTATTATTTTTTTAAATATATATATATATATATATATATATATATATATATGTGTTTATATATATATATATATATATATATATATATATTCGTGTGCAATCCAAGCATGGTGGCTCAGTGGTTAGCACTTCTGCCTCACAGCGCTGGGGTCGTGAGTTCAATTCCCGATCATTGCCTTATCAGTGTGGAGCTTGTATGTTCTCCACTTGTTTGCGTGGGTTTCCTCCGGGTGCTCCGGTTTCCTCCCACACTCCAAAAACATACTAGTAGGTTAATTGGCTGCTATCAAGATTGCCCCTAGTCTCTCACTCTGTCTGTCTGTGTGTGTGTGTGTGTGTATGTTAGGGAATTTAGACTGTAAGCTTCAATGGGGCAGAGACTGATATGAGTGAGTTCTCTGTACAGAGCTGCAGAATCAGTGGCGCTATGTAAATAAATGGTGATGATGATGAAGTACTAGTCTTCTGGCTACTACTGTGTTTCGCATAACCTGACCCTTTATAGATGGTAGCAGGTTATGTAAACACACCTTTATCACGGCAAATGGATGAACGTATACACAGACAAAAGTATTCGGCCACACCTATTAATTATTGAACTGAGGCGTTTCAATGAGACCCATTGCCAGAGGAGTATAAAATCAAGCACCTAGCCATGCAGTCTCCATTTGCCAAACATTGTTGATTCAAAATTGGTTATTTTGTAGAGCTCAGTGACTTCAAGCATGGTACTGTAATAAAATGCCACCTTTTTTTATTATTATTAATTTTTATTTATAGGGAGCCACTAGGTATCCGTAGCGCCGTACAGGGACAGACAGAAACACGATACAGGGTGAGACAGCACAGTACAGTTAACAGAAATCACAGTAACTCAGAAGCTCAATGAACAGCTAGATGTGAGCGCCCCCAGCGGGGTAGGGACAGGGGCCGGAGGACCTCACGGAGGAGACAAGGAGCTGGAGAGCAGAGTTAAGGTGGTGGAGAACAGAAGGAGAGGAGGCCCTGCTCGGAGGAATCTAAGGGGAGGGTAGGACGGACAGAGACACAATGGTAGGAGGAGGGAATGGGGAGAACGGAGGCAAAGAAGTAGAGAGAGGGGGGGACAGGAGAATGAAAAGGAGGGAAGTAGGAGGGGGACAGGAGAGGGAGGGGGGTAGGGGGAGACTGGGAGGAGGTCAATGGGTGGGGGACGGAAGGGCTTTAAGGAAGAGATGGGGTTTTTAAGGCCCGTTTGAAGCTGGACAAGTTAGGGGAAGTTCTGATGGAGCGGGGGAGTGGGTTCCAGTGGAGGGGGGCAGCGCGGGAGAAGTCTTGGATGCGAGCATGGGAGGAGGTAACCAGGGGGAAGAGAGGCGGCGGTCGTTAGCCGAACGAAGAGGGCGGGATGGAGCGTGAATGGAGATAAGGTTGGAGATTTAGGGAGCAGTGGAGTTGGAGAGGGCCTTGAAAGTGAGTGAGGAGCTTGAACACGATTCTGTAGGGGATGGGGAGCCAGTGGAGGGATTGGTAGAGGGGGGAGACAGAAGAGGAGCGGCGAGAAAGGAAAATGAGCCGAGCGGCTGCATTGAGTACGGAGCGAAGGGGAGCGAGATGAGAGCGGGGGAGGCCAGTAAGGAGGAGGTTACAGTAGTCCAAGCGGGAGATGATAAGAGAGTGGACAAGGGCTTTAGTTGCATCTTGGGAGAGGAAGGGCCGAATGCGTGCGATGTTGCGCAGCTGGAAGCGGCAGCATTTGGCGAGAGAGAGGATGTGAGGGACAAAGGAGAGAGAGGAGTCCAGGGTGACGCCGAGGCAGCGAAGTTGAGAAACAGGGGAAATAGAGGAGTTGAGAGCAGTGATAGAAAGGTCGGAAGGGCAGGGGGAGTGAGTGGGGGGAAAGACAATAAGTTCGGTTTTTGTGAGATTGAGTTTGAGGAATCTAGAGGACATCCAGGAGGAGATGGCGGAGAGGCAGGCGGACACCCTGGAGAGGAGGGAGGGAGAGAGATCGGGAGAGGAAAGGTAGAGTTGGGTGTCATCCGCATAGAGGTGGTACTTGAGACCAAAGGAGCTGATGAGTTCACCGAGGGAAGAGGTGTAAAGGGAGAACAGTAGGGGTCCAAGAACAGAGCCTGGGGAACCCCTACTGGAAGGGAGGAGGGGGGAGACAGATCCGGAGGTGGAGACGGAGAAGGTACGGTCAGCAAGGTAAGAGGTGAACCAGGACAGGGCGGAGCCGGAGAGGCCAAAGGATTGAAGGGTGTGGAGCAATATATGTATATATGTTTATATATATGTATATATATTTGCATGGTTCAGGCAAACAATTTATTCATCTGGCTACTACTGTGTTTAGCATTACATGCACCTTAGCATAGAGTTGCATGTAATATTACACTGCACACCTCTGCAGAGCCAGACAAACTATACCCATAGAAGTCATATATGATGTCAAAATGGCCTTAGCTTGCTAACTTAATAGCCTTTCATATTTTCTAACAGCTCTGGAACACATACTCAGACATAGGGCATTCTAATCACCACCATTATGGAACGCAAAAATAATGTTCAGAATCACCTAAGCAAATGCTGCCAGAGTAAGAAAATATCAGGACTGAATGAATGCCCAAGGATTAAAAAGAGCATACAGGTGCATTTTAATGTGATTAAATGCAGGTGCATTCAATTGCGATTGACAGTGTACGATTATCATAGTGCTGGGTCCGCCCCCCAATTGCTAGGATACGATGAGTGACCGTGCAGTGATAACAAATCACAGAGCCAAATATTGGAGAGTTATTCTATAGGCAAAACGAGAGCTGCAACATTTGCAAGACGAGAGCCCTGTATATGGATAGTTTGTACCGGCCTAGAGGACTCTATATAACAAATGAGGACAAGCTCCATATATATATGGTCATCCACCTCCATATTCAGCTGCGCTACAACTGCCGGCAGATGGCTATCTAGCTCCAGCGTCACTGGAGCGATTTACCTAGGTGGCAGCCCCAAATGATAGAGGAGCTGAGGGCTGGGATCCGAAAAAGTGAGTTCTCTAGTAATTGGATTGTTTAAATTCAGCTGATAACTTTTAAGTGTTAGATTTGTTTTATGCAATGATCAAACTGGTACTAAGCTTAATTTACATATTACAAGGCTTTACTCAAATACCACCTGTAAGAGAAGTGTGTCCCTCAGACTAAACGCAGTTAAAATCATGCGGGTGAGTGACTTACCAAAGAACCTATTAGCTGTGGATTCCTGTAAGTTTCAGCCAATGAGTGCAGGAAGGGGTTGGGACTTATACACAGTTATAAGTCAGTGTGCAGAGGCTTCTGCCCTTCCTGCTTCCGGATTCCTGAGAGCTAGGCTGAGTACTGGTTTCCAGATTTCTTTTGTATTTCTGTGTGCTGTGTCCCCGCTTTTTTCTCTCCTTTATTTCACCTTGTGGTTCTGTCTTTTTATTTTATTCTTTTTATTTTACCTCCTTTCCTCCTCATTCTTCCCTTCAATCTCTCCTTTTTTCCCTCTCTCTCTGTAGCGCGGGGCTCCGTGTATTCTCCCTCCCCCCCCTCCTTCTCCCCTTCTCTCTCCGCTTGTCTCTTCCTCCTTTGTATAGCTGACAGCTATGTCTCGTCCTAGCAGGGTGAGGAGTGCCCCAGCCAGGTACAGGGACGCAGTCCCCGCAGCCCAGTCCCTCTCTTCCCCGGCGGTAGCCCACGTGGAGACAGCGCTGTCCCCTATTCCCAGCGGTGTGGCCGCTAGGGGGACTCGCAGCGCTTCTCCATTCAGATGCAGTCGGCACAGGTCCCCTTCCAGCGGGCGGCGGGCAATGAGCTCCACCGCCAGAGGTTCTCTGCTTTCTGCGGGGGGGGCACTAAGGCAGCCCCCGCAGCTGTTAAGGGGGCCAATGTTATTAACATGGGTAGCGGGATAGCGCAGGGGGACATTGGCAGGCAGCAGGACCCTCTTCCTCCTTCCATTAACCCTCAGGGCCCTGGTATCTTCCGGAGCTGGGAGGGAACAGGTGTATCGTCTGGGGGCTTATCTGAGGCATCAGTATCACAGGGGGAGGCCCCTTCTCCATATAGGGGGTTAGGCCCTATCATTCGGGACCCCCTGGTCCCAGGGGAGAGGGCGGAGTTGACCCGGACATCAGGGTTCTCTAGGAGTCAGGGAGCAGTCTTTTTGGGAAAGAGCTCTTCCCTCGGTTTCCCCGTAGCGGACACAGCGGGCGGGGATCCCTTCGTCTCTGCGGGCCCCTGTTTGGGGGCCACTGATGTTCTTGTGGGGGGTGTAAACTTGTATTCTTCCGTAGCCCCCCCCCCTCATTTGCTCTTTGCCCCTACCCCCCCTCCACGTCTCTGTCCCAGGTCAGGGGCGGGGGTCCCCCTTTAGTCCTCCTCCCATCACGGTGGACCCTGTCAGTAGCCTTCCGTGGGGCGTGCAGCCGAGTATCAGCCTCAACAGGCTGGGGGGTGGGGAGGGCTGGAATTTACCTTATCCCCTGGCTGGGGGTGTGGCTGTCCCGGGTAGTTCTTTTTCTCCTTCCCCTCCTTACCCCGTTCCTTCGGGATCCTATACTCATCATTATCCGGTTCCGGTCTCCCCTGCGGGTGCGTTGGCGACGGGTCATCAGGGGTCCCCCTGGAACTTTCCCCCTCCGTCGGGTTTGGTCGGGACAGGTCAAAACAGTCTCTGGGGTTTACCTCCTGCTGGTGTTCATCAGGTTGTTTCCCACGTTAACGTGCCTGTGTTTTCAGAATACCAAGGTCCAGGAGTATCAACTTCACTACAGCCCCCGAATCCGGCTGGGGTCACAGCTAGAGCCACGGTCCAGACGGAGGTCGCATCCGAGAATCAGGCGTCTTCAGCAGGCATACCGCTGGGAGTGTTGTCGGTTCCGGAATCTCAACAGGTTGCGATGGAGACTTCGGCGGTCCCGGAAACCACAACGAGACCGCTGACCATGCTGGATGGTCGTATCAAGGGCTTCTGATACCCACTGCACCTGCCCTTCCCGATGAAACTTGCCTGCAGTGAGACACGCCCCTCCTGTCATACCTGTGGAAGCACCCTTCTGGCACCCAGAAAGTGTGCCCCCTTGGGAACAAGCAAACAGACGCTGTTGGTCACTGCCCCTACCCATAGCTGCAACGCTGTGCCTCTTTCTGGGGAGCCCCATACTAGCAGGGGGAGCCATCCCCACTGATTCATAAACAACCTGGGGGGAAGCTCTACTACTTCCAGAGACAGTGTAATCCTGGGACCTAGCATCCCTAATGCCCGCCAGGGGGACAAGTACCCCTGAGATATGATATCTAGGCTGGGGGGCACTCCAACTCCCCCCAGCAGCAAAATGGCTGTGCTACCTAGCGTCCCGATGTGCTGCAGGGGGAGCCACTCCCCAGACGCCCTGCTGCCGCCAGGTGTAAATCGGCCTTGCCGTAACACAGCCTGCGCGCCCCGTGTCCCTGCACCGCTCGGGGACATGCAGGCATTAGAAGAGACGGCCATCACTTTCGGTTCGGCGTCACGGGCAGTGGGATAGCCCTCTGCCACTGGCAGTGTCGGGAGAACACTAACCCGCCCGCTCGCTCTCCTCATGGTGGAGCTGGGGGTTCTGCTACCGGCAGAGGCTACTAACCTTGCGCCCTCCATGATGTAAGTTTGAGGGTAGGGGGATGTCTATGGACAGACGGAGGGGCGTTTGTGTAATGGGTTGGAGGGGGATGAAAGGAAATGGCTAGTGGGGGAGGAAAACAATCGAAAATATTTAAATTAATAATATGTGGGAAAAACAGGGAGGAAAAACAGAATGGTAAAGGAAGGACAGTAGAAAAACAAGAGAGTGTGAAAAAAAGAATGGGAAAGCAAATGCAATGAAAAATGCTGAAGAATATAGGCAGGAAGCACAGGATACTCATCCTTTAATGTCCAGACTGCAGACACTACTTAATGCTACTCCATAGTTCACTATTAACTTCAGAGAATAATCCAGTTTAAAGAAACAGCCTCAGCTTTTAAATTGCCTTTGAGCACATTTCATCCCTCAGTTTTTAATCCCTAGGACCATGTAGTCTCTACCACCCTCTCAAGGGGTACCCACCCCTATGAGGAAAGCACTATAGCACTTCCCGAACCGGTGTATACTAACAATACATGAAACTAATTTGTCCCAGGTGCACTACAGGTCCCAGGATCGCCAGGCTGCCATTAACTAATTTTTAGCAGTATTACTACAAGCACAAACATATTCTATGGCTGCAAAGCCATGCTGGGACCTGTAATGACCCAAAGACACATTTAAATACAACACAGATACAAGTTTGAACATCAATTTTAATACCAAAAATGACACACACACATTATTGGTCACCTACATAAAAGTGTGATCCAAATAAAGCCAAAATCCATGTAGATTATGCAAAATCTTCTCTCCTGCAAAGTAAACTCAATTTAAATATTTTAAATATTTAAATATTTAAAATTTTAAATATTAATATGTCAAAAAATGGATATTATTAGACATATAAAATTGTAATAAAAATTTCAGTGCAGTCGATTTTAGTTGCGCTGTGACTCCTTATTGAACAACTTCGAGTTTGCTATGCAGGACAGTGAATAATGTTTATTAGTATAAAATTAATACTATTACTATTTATTAATTTGTATTATTATTAATACTGTTATTATTATCAATAATAATATATATACATTTTATACTATATATATATATATATATATATATATATATATATATATATATAATAAATACAGTTAATAAATTATTTAAACTAAATGCAAAATCTAACAACAATTCTGTACTCAGTATAATTTTCTTTTAAAATAAACCATTTGCATCTTGATACATCTCGAGTACACAGAACTAATCTATTCCTATGAAGACATTTCATTACGTACTCCTTAGTAAGTATTATAAGTGTGTAGTCCGTGTTCCTTGGTTGCCATTTCCATGATTTCCATGATTGGATGTATGTCCCTGATACATTGCTTTTCTCGTAGCATACGTCACTTGCGACCAAATTCATCTTGGTACTTATCTGGAGATCCGTTGCTTGATGAATCCAAGTGTATGTTTCTTGAAATCATGTGCGGATACTACGTTGTGCAAGTTGTGCATAGAATAAGTCCGCTAATAATCAGGTCCATAGTGTGGGTGTACTATGGATATCATTTTGGTTTTAAATAGAGATGAGTGGTTTGGATGCTGTGGAATCTGACAGATCTGAATTGTGGAGTACCGAGTCGAACCGAGTTGAACCACGTCATAAGCCAAAACGAGGTAAAACGTAATTTTAACGTAATCCAGTTTTGGATCAATATCTTTTATATATAGACCTCCCTCTTGTTCTTATCTGCCATTTTAGAAAAGATAGCATGTGGGGAGGATGGTGGCAGCAATGCTGTGCTCAGAAAATTGCTTGTAAATGGTTACAGAGGGTGAAAGAGGCATTTCATATAGCATGCAATGGCTGTGATTTTATTGCAGTTTATGTGGAGATCAGTCTGTTAAAATTGTGTGCTGATTGGGTGTGTGTCAGAGAGATTAGAGTAGCGGTTACTAGTTGTTATTAATAGGGATGTGCACCGGCCACTTTTGGTGTCTCGTGTTTTGTGTTTTGGATTTGGATTTGCTTGAGGTTTTGGGTTCGGATTTGTTTCGCAAAACACCTGACGAAAGGTTTTGGTTCGGACTTAAGGTTTTGGATTCGGATTTATTTTGAAAAAAACATAAAAAGTGCTAAAAACCAGTTTTGTGGGGTTTTTTTTCACTCCTACGCTATTATTAACCTCAATAACATTCAATAACAATCATTTCCACTAATTTCCAGTCTATTCTGAACACCTCACAATATTGTTTTTAGGCCAAAAGGTTGCACCGAGGTAGCTTGAGCACATAATGCCAAAAAAAGAGGTACAAGATGGAATTGTTCTGGGCCCTCCCTCCCACCCCTCGCGAGATTCGATGCGAGACTTGGACGACAGAGCCTCATTTTCAATTTTTTGCCCGCCGGAAATATCCGAACAGTGCTCGGATCCCGTTCGGATCCGCACTGTTCGGGTGGGCTCGGATTAGCGGAATCTGAGCCCGCTCATCTCTAGTTATTAATAGTTTATAATGTATAGACATCTGAACTATTTAGTGGTAAAAATAACACACTGTTCTTTAACTGTGAGCAACGCACACCAAACAACAAATATATTTCATTCTTTTAAAATAGAAAGTGTTTCTAGCTGAAAGCAATTTTGTCAGGGGCAGAATCAGTGAGTTTGACATCGGAACTATTTAGTGGAGAAAAAAACAGGCTGCTGGGTATGAGCAGCACACCCCAAAAACAAATATATTTCTTTCTTTTAAAATCCAAAGAGTTTCGAGCTAAAAGCTATTTTGTGAGGAGCAGTTTCAGTGACATCTTTGGCCAACAGGCCAAAAACATAGTGTTCTTTGCTTCTGAGCAGCACAGCCCCCCTCAAAAAATGATATTTTTTTTAAGAACTAATTGTGTAAATTTGCAGTGTCAGAAGAATTATAAGGTAACATTCCTTTGTTTCCCTATCTCATTTGGCGGTCTCCTGGTATTGTGGTAGCTACAAGTAGCTCCAACTTCAAGTAGCACTCTTGTTAACCATGGATCAGTCTACAGACCAGAAGCATCCCAGAACCAGTACTGGCAGTAGAAATAATTTTTTTTACCTCTAAATAATATGGAAAGAAAGTATAAGAAAGAGAACTCAAAATCCAAATACCATTTGTCTAATTCAATTTCAAAGAAAATATGAGCTCTTGATGTAAGGATTAAGAGGTAAGTTTCTGATGGATGTGGTGATATGTCCAAAAAAGGAAAATAGCTAACATTCCATACACCACCCACGGAGGCAAGAAAAGGTTCAGACCACACCCACTTGTTGATAGTAGGGGTCCTGCTACTTCTGCTACACATACTAGAATACCCATTGCACAAAAGACTGCTCAACCTGGTCATGCATCTTCCTTAACTTCCCATGCGCCATATTCCCGCTCAGAGTGTAGGTCTATCACCTCCAAAACAGCCACAGCAGTGCATAAAAAGAACACTGAGGCTTAAGAACAACTTGGGCACTCGCATAATCCTGAGGAGAGTCTAAGGGTATCCATGAATACTGTATTTAAGTCTGACATTTTAGTTTCTGACACTGCCATTATAGAGCAGCCTTCTTTCTAAATTTCTCAACCATTTGTAAATATGAGGATGAGTAGTAATAATGATTTAGTATTGAAACATTAAGTATGCTACTTTGGAACTTGTAAATGTGCAATAGGATGAGGGGGATAATTGTGCATCTGAAAATTAATGTGATGTACTTGAAAAAGACAACAAGGATAATGTTGATTGTGTTGAAGTAAGGCAGCTACCAGTGTTACCACATCATGCCCATGGTCAGTACGTTGTCATGTCAGGGCATAAGACCAAAAAATGTACCCCTTGTGTTTGGACATATAGTTTTATCCCAACCCAGTCAACATTTGTCAAGACATGTGAAGCCTTTGTGATGCCACAATAAGTAGAGGTAGGGACGTTGATTATCGAGCCAACTCCTCCATGTTATATCAATGAGTTCATTCAAGAAGTTTTTCAAAAGGTGGAAAATTGTCCATAGGAGCAAGCAGCCCAGCATCAGGTAGCAACCAAATGGATTGACATCTCATGCAATCCTCACCATCAACACCTTCATCATCATCCTCCACATTATTAGTACATAGTCCAGCATCCAATTTTCCAATTCCAACTGAATCCCCTAGTGCAATCCCTGATTCCCAATAAACATCCTTGTGCTCTACAGCTGCTGGTGGGGATACATCTATACAGAAGGGGACTAAGAAGAATAAGCAGCTAAGTATTACACAATTGTCTGTGAAGCACGCATTTGAAAGAGAAACCAAGTATCACAGTCAGCATCCTGTTGCACAGCGGATCACTTAAACCATAATAACTATGCTAACATTAGATGTAAGTCCAATTTCCGGCCATCAATACATCAGGTTTTAGCCAATTAGTTGAGGTCATGTGTTCACGCTACCAAACTCCGTCTCAAATCCATTTCTCCCACACAGAAATTCCTCAGCTGTATCAGGAGGATTAACAAACAGAATTCAGTCCCTGCAAAATGCCATGACTGTCCACTTAACTCCAAGCGGTACTGGTCAAACAAAAGACTAGATGACCATGACAGTCTACTGGGTAGTTGTATCGCCAGCAGCAGTGCTGCTAACTTCGCCGTTATCCTCGTCATCTTTTCAGCATAGTAGTGCTGTAACACAATGCCAGGTCATTCACAGGCAAGCTACTCTGTAACGCTGGTCACCATTTTTTTTCTGGATGTAGCCCGCCTTCATCTATTTACAGTCAAGGCCAAAAGTTTTGAGAATGACACAGGTATTGGTTTTCACAAAGTATGCTGCTTCAGTGTTTTTAGACCTTTTAATCAGATATTGCTATGGTATACTGAAGTAAAATTACAAGCATTTCATAAGTGTCAAAGACTTTTATTGACAATTACATTAAGTTTATGCAAATAGTTAATATTTGCAGTGTGAACCCTTCTTTTTCAAGACCTCTGCAATTTGCCCTGGCATGCTGTCAATCAACTTCTGGGCCACATAATGACTGATGGCCGACCATTCTTGCCTAATCAATGCTTGGAGTTTGTGAGAATTTGTGGACTTTTGTTTGTCCACCCACCTCTTGAGGATTGACCACAAGTTAATGGGATTAAGGTTTGGGGAGCTTCATGGCCATGGACCCAAAATTTTGATGTTTTGATCCCCGAGCCACTTAGTTATCACTTTTACCTTATGGCAAGGTGCACCATCATGCTGGAAAAGGCATTGTTCCTCACCAATCTGTTCTTGGATGGTTGAGAGAAGTTGCTCTTGAAAGATGTGTTGGTACCATTCTTTATTCATGGCTGTGTTCTTAGGAAAAATTGTGAGTGAGCCCATCCTCTTGGCTGGGCAGCAACCCCACACATGAATGATCTCAGGATGCTTTACTGTTGGCATGACACAGGACTGACGGTAGCGCTCACCTTTCCTTCTCCGGACAAGCGTTTTTCCAGATGCCCCAAAAAGTCCTTAGCAGTCCAATCCGTGTACCTTTTGCAAAATATCAGTCTGTCCCGGATATTTTTCCTGGAGAGAAGTGTTTTTTTTGCTGGCCTTCTTGACACCAGGCCATCCTCCAAAAGTCTTTGCCTCACTGTGCGTGCAGATGCACTCACACCTGCCAGCTGCCATTCCTGAGCAAGCTCTGTACTGGTGGTGACTCGATCCCGCAGCTGAATTAAATTTAGGAGACTGTCCTGGTGTTTGCTGGATATTCTTGGGTGCCCTGAAGCCTTCTTCACAATTATTGAACCTCTCTTCTTGAAGTTTTTGATGATTCGATAAATGGTTGATTTAAGTGCAATTTTACTAGCAGGGATATCCTTGCCTGTGAAGCCCTTTTTGTGCAAAGCAATGATGACTGCATGTGTTTCCTTGCAGTTAACCTTGGTTAACAGAGGAAGAACAATGATTTGAAGCACCACCCTCCTTTTTAAGCTTCCAGTCTTTTATTCTAACTCAATCAACATGACAGAGTGAACTCCAGCCTTGTCCTCGTCAACACTCTCACTTGTGCTAAGGAGAGAATCGCTAACCTGATGTCAGCTGGTCCTTTTGTGGCAAGGCTGAAATGCAGTAGAAATGTTGTTTTTTGGGATAAAGTTCATTGTCATGGCAAAGTGGGACTTTTAATTTAATTGCAATTCATCTGATCACTCTTCATCACATTCTGGAGTATATGCAAATTACCATCATGAAACCTGATGCAGCAGACTTTGTGAAAAATAATATTTGTGTCATTCTCAAAACTTTTGGCAATGATTTAAATTACCATCCTATAAGCCAGTGCTCTGCAACTATGTTTCATAGGGATTGTAGCAAGCTTTGCGCACAAAACTTTGTTGTTCGTCCTCCTCCTCATCCTACTATTTGTCTCGCTGGCTTCACTAAGAAACATACCGGTGTTAGTCTGTTGAAAAGACTCAGGAACTTCATTTTCAGCATTTAGCAACCGCATGTAAATACTTTGAACTGATTCATCAAGGAACTTAAATGCCAATGTTGTGCGTATAATCCGCAAATGTAATCTGCACATGCCAATAACCGGACCATATTCAACTAAATGCAGCAACATTTAATTCATCTTCTTTGTCATAGGACATGTCAGGCGCCATCCCCGCTTCTCCTCTCCTGCCGGGGAAGGACACCGCTTTCTGCTTCAGATGCGCCCCGTTGCTAGGGAATGGGACACCTGCTCCGGCCGGGCTCTGGGCGCATGCGCGGCTGTTGCTACTCAAGCTTGCTGTTGGCAGTCCCTGTCCACCAATAATAACTCACCCACCACTATATCAGGGAGACTCTGTCACCATTAGGGTGCCAGAGTATCTAAGTCTCCTAATGCTTCAGCACTTCTGTGGTCCTTTCTGCATCCTGACTGACTCCCTGTGTAACGAACCGGCTTGTCCTGACTTCGCTTTGGATTCTCCTCTGGTCTGTTTTGCGCTTCCTGATTTTGACCCCTGGCCTTCTGACTCCACTTTGTCCACTCCCAGGTACCTCGCTTGTTCACACGGTTACAACTTCTGCCTGTATGACTATGATTGTTCACCACTCACCTCGCTGGTAGCTTCCTGGGAGGGCAGCGACCTGCACGCCACCTGCACGCCACTTGCGGGGGTCCCAGGTGAAGACCAGTGGTGTGTTAGACTCCATGTCTTCCTCTGTAGCGGTGCTAATACCTGCAGGTGATCTTCAGTCTGAAACAGTCTGAAATATTCCGTTACAGGACATTTACTACAGCCTACAATTTCAGGGAGGGAATGGGACGGGGAATGGTCATCCCCCAATTGTCAATGTACAGTAATGATGTACCAAACTTGAGCACACACTGCCATGTCCGATTCAAGCTTTGGGTATCTCAAAAGTACTTGTTTTTCTGCCTTATCTCTTGCTCCAGCTACATGAACATTGTACATGCACAGTTTAAATAATTTGCTATGGAAATTGTTTAGAGTATAATATAATAATAATAATTTGACCTAAAATTGATTCTCAATTTTTTCCTTTGGTTTTTTTATGGCACGTAGGTTTTTTTTTGCTTTTATCTGTGGATATTTTCAAATTGTTTGGATACAATTTAATTTGAACAGCTTCTTGTCTGTGTTGTAGCTCCTAAAATTCATATAACACAACACAGGCACTACTGGAAACATGAAGGTTTAAGGATAAAAAAAATTGTAAAAAAATACACACACATTGGATTCATTAAGGAAAGTACTCATTTTTTTACTTAAGTTTTCTCCTGGACAAAACCATGTTACAATGTGTAATAACTTACTTTTTACCATTGATTATGAAGTCAAAGACAAAAGCCACCAGATCAGAGTGTTAATTTCTTTATTTCATGCAGGCATGGCTGCAGCACTCTAACAAGTATCTGAACAATAAACAATGCATTTGAACAGTCTTATATACCTTTACTGTTGCTGGGCAGATTTAAGTAACACAGGGTGGGCCTGAGTCATTAAGGAGAGCAAAGCATAAAAAAGGAGAAACATTTGCACCTGGGCAAAACCATGTTGCATTGGAGGGGAAGGTAAATGTCAAATGTGGGGACAGATTTATAGTTGGGGTAGGGCATGTCCTAGATCAACTTTAAATTTCAGTGTAATAATAAAGCTATTAAGTATTTGTGTGTTAGCTGAAAAAACAGCCAGTATTTAACTTATGTGCAAAATAATAAATTAATTTGCACCCCTTGCATTGTAACATGGTTTGTCCCAGAGAACATTTACTCCTTTTTTGCCTTAATGACTCAGGCCCGGTGTGTTTTAGCACTAACCCCCTGTTATGTGCGTATTGTCGCTAACCAATAACGATTGTCGAACCTCGATTTGTGTTTCCAAAGCACAAAGATTTATTCGCAATAAGTGGAATAATATGCTCAAGCGAAGTAATAGTAAATACAGCCGTTACTTATCGCAGGCGCTCTGGATCCAGTGCAGTCATTCAATCCTGAAGTCTGGGGACAAGATGTCTGCACTCTGGATCACAAGCTGCTGCTTATATACACAATCAAATACAGTAATACAATGAAGATGGTATAGCTTGCATCTATTGGTCCGGGTCTCAGGAATGTCCAAGGGGTCGTCAATCATTGGCTGGTTCATCCTAAGGAATCCAAAGGAGGGGGTCATCTCTGCAGGGGGTATGCTCTGCTCTTCCCGCCCGGATTCCTTAGTCTTAAGTAGTTCATAATTCCCTATCATTCATAACTTGTGCATGCACTCTGCGATTCCCTCGCAGAGTGAACCAAACAGTAGGATATGTAATAAGGTTCATTATGATACCACTCATGATGTTATTCCTTTAACCCATTCCGTGTATTTCACTAATATGCATGTAACTCTGATATAACATATAAATACTACTATATTTCGACATAACTGACTATGTGTTGCAATTACCATTAATGTGTACTATTTTATAAGTATGCGTGTTTGTGCGAATGTATGATAAAAGACCGATTACTGTTGCTGCCACGTGTAGTGGATGTGTACGCCCTTTCACGCCGTAGCGTGCCCTTGTACGTCATAGCGTACCGTACGCATCTTTTCAGACAAAGACAACCAAGTTTGCTAGACTTTAATTGAAATGACTTTATCCAATTTGCTGACTTCGACAGTTCCACCCTTTGATAGTGTAATAAACTATCACCCAATCACCGTTTCAAGTTCAGGAATATACAATACTTCTTCACAGACCATGATCTCAGTATCTGGTACCACCCTTTCAGTCTCTTTCTCAGTGTTACTCCCATGAGACCGTTTTCCACACTTCAACACAGTAAGAACATATTTGACAACTAAACCAATTGCTAAGATGACACCCAGTATAAGGAGAAGGAGCTTACCTACACTCGCAATCATTTCCTGTACCCACTCCCCCAGACTGGAGAACCATTTTTCTGGGTTCAACCATGAAAACCAACCCGCCACCTTTCCCCGACCTCATATAACGAAGAATTATGGCTCTTTCGAAATTCCCATTTCAGCTGCAAAATTTCATCCATCTTCCGGTCTATAACCTCTTTAGGGTCTTCAGTAAATTTAGTAATGTACGTGCAACATTTGACACCGAACTGGGTGGCCAGTGTCACACAGTACCCACCAGTAATAGAGGTGAGATAATTTAGTACCAGTCTATGTTGCACCAACTCCTTTTTGTACGCTTGTAGCTCCCTTCCAGTATACCTGAAAGTGTCATCATACATCTCGGTGATATTATCTATTAATTTAGCTAGGTCTTGGATATATTTAAAGTTTAATGTTCCCCGAGCGGTCCTGGTGAGATCTAGAGCAACCATAACTTGGAAACCAGCAGTTTCACTAATCAATTTTGTAGCTATGGGTTCCTCACCAGGAATCATATTTCTCTTGCCACGGTGTTCATACTGTGTGTGTATGTATGGTGGTGATGTAGTCTTGTGAATATCTACCATTTCTTCATGAATAATAGTCATGATTTCAGGAACCAGTTTAGCTAGGAAACACAAGCCCTTGGAACTCGGAGTCACCCAGGAATAAGCTTTCCTTCCACAAACAAAATACACATCATCAGGGAGAACATAAGGAACAGTATGCCCATGAATTATATCACACAGAGTTTTGATAAAACTACCCATGCCTAGTATCTCCATCTGCTCTAGACACGTGTCGGCATTAATGATATTTTCACATTTATCTGTAGAGACTTTTCCAATAGATACCTTCTTATGTTTGGTTATACGCCCTAACTTGTGACTTCCATCAACATTCCTGCCTAGTAGTGACCTTGTGAGTCTCTCTCTAAAATGAGTGTGGCGAGCCATTGTCTGATCTGATAGGTCAGCCTCCCAATTCTCCAGGCGCTTTGCATGAGATATGTTTAGGCACAGCAAAGATCTGCCTATGGAGTATTGTCGAAGCGTCAGACTAGGGGACCTAGTGTTATTGTACTTCCCTTCTATGGGCCTCCCACCCCTTAATTCGAGTACTTCGGATATGTTTAGAGGGAATGGCACTAGTCCTATGTTATGCTGCCCTTGAGGCACGTGAGAGCACACCCAACACTCGGTTTGGTTTAGCACCTTACCCACCAGGGAGTGATAATCCTCCAAAGGATGCCCGCCTATATTCAGAGTACTGGGGGACTGGCATCGTTGGATGCATCTCTCTTCAACTAGGGAGTTGCAGAACTTGCAGATACAATACTCATCAGACAATAGCCCCTCACACTGCCTCCGAGTTCCTGAGCTAGCAGACCTTTTCATAACCCCTGGACCAAGTTTGATAATGGGCTGCTCAGGATATCCTATTAACTTTTCTTCGGCCTCCATATCATCCGTATCACTCCCAGAACTCTCCTCCGTCCTCCATCCTCCTTCACAAAAATAGAATGTCCTAGAAAAAGTAAAAACGAGGAAAATCCTGGAATAAAAGAAAAACAAAAACTGCCACTCCATCGCTGGAAAGATAGTTCTGAGGCAACGTCTCTGGTTCAGGTGTCTCACCTGCAGGCTTTAGGTCTCCCGGAACAGGCTCACAAGTGACAGCTCTATGTCGTCGGTCTGAGTCTTGTCTTGCACTTTCTCCGGATTATGGACTCTCCTGCAGTGGGTGGAATGGACCCAAGTGTCTCTCTCTGCAACCTTCAGTGATGTAGTACTGGTCAGCAGCACTTGGTACGGGCCTTCCCAACGGTCTGTTAAACAACCTGAACGTAAGAAATTGCGGATCATAACATAGTCTCCAGGTTCAACATCATGACAGTTCGTCTCTGGCATACCAGGTGACAGCATTTTTAGTTTTTGTTGTTGTTGTTTCAGCTGTCTACTCATTCTTATAAGATATTGTACAGTCACTTCATTATTACACTTTAAGTCGTCTTGTGGACTCACGATCAAATGAGGTTGTCGTCCGAACAGTATCTCAAAGGGGGACAGATTAAGAGGAGGTCTAGGAGTGGTTTGAATGCTGTGGAGGACCAACGGCAAAGCCTCAGGCCATGCCAACCCAGTTTCAGCCATTATCTTACCTAGTTTGTTCTTGATAGTACCGTTTACTCTCTCCACCTTACCACTAGCTTGTGGTCGGTAAGGGGTGTGAAGTCTGCTACTGATTCCCATGAGTTTACACATATTTTGGAAGATATCACCAGTAAAATGGGTACCCCTATCACTTTCAATGATTCTAGGGATACCGAACCTACACACAAAGTCTTGTACAATTTTCTTTGCAGTGAACACAGCAGTATTAGTGGCTGCCGGATATGCTTCTACCCAACCGGAAAACACATCAATACACACTAACACATACTTTAGATTCCTGCACGGTGGTTATTGGATATAGTCAATTTGTATTACCTGAAAAGGTCCGTCTGTAGGAGGGATGTGGGATGGCTCAGTTGAAATAGTTTTCCCAACATTCAAACAAGTAAGGCATGACATTGCTTTCTTACCAGCTTGAGAGGAAAATCCGGGAGCACACCAGTATGCTCTCACCAGTTTGCACATACCTTCTTTACCCAGGTGAGTCAGGCCGTGTGCTGCTTCAGCCAGGCTTGGATAGTATGTTCGGGGAGCTACAGGCTTACCTTGTCCATCCCTCCAGAGTCCTGAGGACTCTTGACCACATCCCTTCGCCTTCCAGACCGCCTTCTCCTGCAGGGAACACAAATCTTGCATTTCAATTAATTTCTGCGTGTCTAATGTCTGAAAAACCATCATAGTCTCGGTCGATACAGTCATAGGTTGCCCTGCTGCCCATTTAGCAGCTTCGTCTGCCCTGTTGTTGCCCAATGACACTGGGTCTTCTTCAAAGGTATGGGCTTTGCACTTTATGACGGCTACTGTTCTGGGTAACTGTATCGCTGTCAGAAGTCCTTTTATGGGTTGTGAGTGTGCTACTGGTGTACTTGCTGCTGTCGTAAAGTTTCTAAGACGCCAAAGGGCCCCAAAATCGTGCACTACCCCGAAGGCGTTCCTAGAGTCAGTATATATATTGGCTAATTTACCCTCTGCCAATTCACAAGCTCTCCTTAGTGCTACTAGTTCCGCCACCTGGGCTGAGTGAGGTGGACCAAGGGGTTCAGCTTCTACCACATCCTGATCGTCTACAACAGCGTAACCAGTACATAGCTCTCCTGTCTCTGTCTGTCTATGGCAACTTCCGTCTGTATAAAACGTAAAATCTACTTTTTCTAAGGGGGTGTCACGTATGTCGGGCCTTGCAGTAAAGGTCTGATTCAGGTGTTCCATACAGTCATGCGTGTCAGTATTCTTGCCTAACTCATCATCAACCAGGGTCTCCTCACCTCCCACCCTTTGTGTCTCTTGAGACACATACGGAAGGTATGTAGCTGGATTTAAGGTGTTACATCGTTTGATGGTGATGTTTGAGGGTGCCATCAGGGCTAGTTCCCATTTTGTGAACCTAGCTGAAAAACATGTCTGGTTTGGGCTGAATTTAACAGAGCTGATACAGCATGGGGTGTATAGATGGTTGAATTATGACCTAATACTACATCTTCGCTCTTACTTACTAAAAGGGCCGTTGCTGCTACACTTCTGAGACATGTTGGGAGTGACCTTGCCACATTGTCTAATTGTGCACTGTAGTATGCTACCGGTCTGCTAGCGTCACCATGTTTCTGTGCGAGGACACCTGCTGCACAGCCATCAGCTTCTGTACAAAATAGCTCAAAAGGCTTTTCATAATCAGGTATTCCCAATGCAGGTGCTCTTGTCAGACTATCTTTAAGGTTAAAGAACGCTTGCTCTGACTCTTCTGTGTGTACAACACGCTCTGGTTTTGAGGAAGAGACTAGCTCCTGCAATGGTAATGCTAGAATAGAAAAACCTGGGATCCAGGACCTACAGTATCCACACATCCCCAAGAAAGTACGAATCTGCTTCTGGCTCTGCGGCAGGGTCATGTGTTGTATGGCCTCAATTCTGTCGGTTGTCAGGTGTCTTAGCCCCTTAGTGAGGCAGTGTCCTAAGTATTTGACCTTAGTCTGACATGGCTGTAATTTATCCTTTGCCACCTTGTGCCCTGTTTGTGAAAGATGAAGCAACAACAATTTAGTATCATGCAAACATGACATAAAAGAATCAGAGCACAACAACAAATCGTCCACATATTGAATTAGAACAGACCCATTGTGGGGTTGAAAGGATTGCAAACAGTCATGTAAGGCTTGGGAGAAAAAACTGGGGCTGTCAATGAACCCCTGGGGTAGTCTGGTCCATGTGTATTGCACTCCCCTGTAGGAGAATGCAAAAAGGTATTGGCAGTCAGGGTGAAGAGGGACTGAAAAGAAAGCAGAACATAGATCAATGACAGTAAAATGACTGGCAGACGGTGGAATCTGCATGAGGATGACAGCTGGATTCGGCACTACGGGGAATTGGCTCTCAACAACTTTGTTAATTCCCCTTAAGTCCTGGACTAATCTATAGCCCCTCCCCCCACTCTTTTTCACAGGGAAAATGGGACTATTTGCTGTACTGGCTGTACGAATTAAAATCCCTTGTTGTAACAGCCTCTCAATAACAGGATATACCCCTAGTTCCACCTCCGGTTTTAATGGATACTGTGGGATTTTTGGAGCTATCCTACCACTTTTTAGATTGACCATGACAGGGGCTACATTTGCCATCAGTCCAGTGTCCTGTCCATCTCTGGTCCATAGGGAACCTGGTATTCCCAGCAACATCCCCTTTACTTGAGATGGACTTTGTTCTATAACAGTAGAGTGTAACATTAACCTTTGAGGGGTGTCCAATATATCCTGTACCTCATGTGCGACCTTCTCCGGCATATCTAAGAGCACACCATCAGAAGTACAGTATATGACACATCCCATTTTACATAACAAGTCTCTCCCTAGCAAGTTAGTAGGAGCCGCTGCAGCCAAGAGAAATGAATGCTTAGTATGCAGAGGCCCGATAGTAACTTCGGCGGGTTTAGTTAGAGGATAATGTAACACTTTTCCCGTTACCACCATAGCTGGAATAGTTTTACTGGTCACCTGTAGGTTGAAAGGAGAGGTTATCACAGATCGGGCCGCCCCTGTATCTACAAGAAAAGTTTGTTTCCTACCAGCTATGTCAACTATCATTGTTGGTTCTTCACTCTGACTCTCAGTTAACCTCACTGGCTGTAGACTACAGGTATGACCTGACCCCTACCGCTGACTATTGATTTCCCGCGCAGCATTTGCTGCCGTAATATGCGCGGGTAGATGTGAGTCTTCTAGTCTATGTGAATCCCTCCTTGGAGGATATCTATGTGACCCACCTTTCTGTGTATTGAGTCTTTCCTTTTTACACTCTCTAGCGTAATGTCCTTTCTCGTTACAGTTGAAACACCTGATCACTTTAGGTTTCCTGTTATATGGGTTGTATGCTGGTGGTCGTGTATGCACCCCTTCTAGAGCCTGTATACTTACCGTCATTAACCTATCACTTTTCTCTTCCCTTTTTCTAAAAAGGTTCTTGTCATGCTCCACAGCAGACTCCCTAAGAGAGTCTACCGTGACGCCTCTCCAATTAGGTAATGTGGTTTGTACTCTCGTCTTTAAATTTTCTCTAAGGCCATCCATCAGTACCCCTACAGCTACCTCTCTGTGATGTGGATCCTCACTTATGTTGGATATCCCAGTGAATCGTGCGATCGCTGTTATAGCTCTAGCAAAGTAATCTGAGGCAGTTTCACTATCCTTTTGTTTAATGGTGAAAATCTTACTCCAATTTACTACTACTGGAAAACAGATGGCTAAGTGTTTGACAATTTGTTCTATATTCCGTTGGTTAATCTCATCAGTCAAGGTGTCATCTTCCTCCAACAAACAATCTTCAATAAATTTTTGTATGTTAGTATTGGGAGGAAGACACGCCCTCAACACTACCCGCCAATCCTTACTGGTTGGTTCGTGAGCATTTCCTAAGTCTTTAACAAATTTTTGACATTTAGCTAACTCTTTTCTAGGATCTGGGAATTCAGTCATAATGGAACGTAATTCTGATCTAGTCCAGGGACAATGCATTGTAACATTTCTTAAAGGAACTACACCATCCTTATCCGGTTTCCCATTGGGAACTGATATTGTGCGGACCGGGAACGCACCCTCTGGTACACTGACTTCAGGAGACACTACAGGATTTACTGGTCCTAGATTTAGAATGCTTTCACTCCTAGTGATCACGCTACCCTCACCTATCTCAGCCATTTTCTCATACTTGCAATTTTTCTATTTTCAGTTTTAACAACGGCTGTACTTACCCCTCCCGCCACATAAGGTGGCGGGGGCGCGCTTGCGCTGAGTTCGCCACGCTTCGCAACGGTTACATCCGCCTTGCGCGTGCTTTTCGTCACGCCTACTTCCGGTTTGCATTCGCTGCTCTGCCACGTGTTACTTTCCATTTGCCACAATTTTAAACAATCATTATGTTTATTCCTCACTTTCGTTGAGGTAATCAACCATACTTTATCTTTTACGGTATTTAGTACCTCTGCATTAAAACTTCCTATTGTTGGGAAAGGCCTATCACAAGTTTTGGTCATCTTGACCCACGTGTCACAATACACAGTTGCGTATGCACCATATTTCTTACACATGAGAAATTTCGCTGAACCAATAGGGCCTTCCTAAGGCAGTACACTGACCATCTCTAGCATATGCTTAGCACCCATGTTGAACAATATACCTTCTACCCGGAACACAGACACACCGCAATGCTCTGTTCCTTCTGACCAAATGTGAAATACAGACACACCGCAATGCTCTGTTCTTTCCACCTAATAATTTCAACTCTGTTGCTATACTCACCGCTAGAGATCTATAATGCTCGGTGAACGTATTTCCTTTAGCCGCGTTCACTCGCTTTTCTCGCCCCTGGCGAGGATCCCTAATACAGAAATATCACTGTGGGCCCCAAGGGCTATCAGCTCCTCGATACCCTGGCTCAACCACAAAAATCTGCTGAGTTTATTATCGCTGGGAGCGCAAGTTAATACAATCAACCTGCCTTTCCAGTATAATTCCTCCTAGCTGCTTCACCAATTCGCACTAACGGTGCGATCGGATCGCACTGCCTACCAATACTAATTATTAGCAAACCTTGCGATCTATTGGTAGTGCTTTGCGAAAACCCGGTTTTCGCATTCGGTATACCTGCCCTGTATACCGTCCTTCAGTTGGGCAATCTGCCTCATCAGACAGCAACTGAGCACAATCCACAATAAAACAGTGTATCTACGTTACAACATCACACACTATACACCTTTTCTGCGCAGAAAATCAAAAGTTCCCAACAACAGTGATAATATCTCAGAGGCTTTCACAAGTAATTATACTATACATGTACAATAACTATCAAAACGATTGTTTAACCACGTGGCAAGTCTACCGGAAGTTCGCGTACGCACAGCAGGAAATACACATACGCTAAGCAATGCAATACAGTTAAAACGCACAATGACAGAAAAAAGAAACAGTTTTCTCTTTTGTCCCTAGGTTCTAGTTAGCGTGCCCTAGATAATGCAAAACGGACATTCGGTTTCGCAACACAGAGTAAAATTCAGGTTTTGAACACCATGCGTTCTTACCCGTTTATGACGTGTCTCCACCCTTTTTTGAGGAACCGAAATCCGATGGTATTGCGTATCATCGGCAACGAAACCTCCAAAGCTCACGAGCCCCCAAATTGTTATGTGCGTATTGTCGCTAACCAATAACGATTGTCGAACCTCGATTTGTGTTTCCAAAGCACAAAGATTTATTCGCAATAAGTGGAATAATATGCTCAAGCGAAGTAATAGTAAATACAGCCGTTACTTATCGCAGGCGCTCTGGATCCAGTGCAGTCATTCAATCCTGAAGTCTGGGGACAAGATGTCTGCACTCTGGATCACAAGCTGCTGCTTATATACACAATCAAATACAGTAATACAATGAAGATGGTATAGCTTGCATCTATTGGTCCGGGTCTCAGGAATGTCCAAGGGGTCGTCAATCATTGGCTGGTTCATCCTAAGGAATCCAAAGGAGGGGGTCATCTCTGCAGGGGGTATGCTCTGCTCTTCCCGCCCGGATTCCTTAGTCTTAAGTAGTTCATAATTCCCTATCATTCATAACTTATGCATGCACTCTGCGATTCCCTCGCAGAGTGAACCAAACAGTAGGATATGTAATAAGGTTCATTATGATACCATTTATGATGTTATTCCTTTAACCCATTCCGTGTATTTCACTAATATGCATGTAACTCTGATATAACATATAAATACTACTATATTTCGACATAACTGACTATGTGTTGCAATTACCATTAATGTGTACTATTTTATAAGTATGCGTGTTTGTGCGAATGTATGATAAAAGACCGACTACTGTTGCTGCCACGTGTAGTGGATGCGTACGCCCTTTCACGCCGTAGCGTGCCCTTGTACGTCATAGCGTACCGTACGCATCTTTTCAGACAAAGACAACCAAGTTTGCTAGACTTTAATTGAAATTACTTTATCCAATTTGCTGACTTCGACACCCCTTATCCAGAATTTGTCTTTGGAGGGGCCCACTACACATCTAGTGTAATCTTGTCTACAAACACCAAGAATGTGTCTTATCTTCCTCTGTGTAAGGCCTCAATCGAACAAACTATTCTTCCCTGCAGAATATTAACTTGTATTAACTATTAAAGTATAAACACATATATATTTATTACTTAAATTCTTACAAATTACATTATATCTATGACATAATGCAAGGGATGCAAATTAGTTTTTTATTTTGCACATAAGTTAAATACTTTCTTTTTTTCCCTAGATCAACTTTAAATTTCAGTGTACAAATAAGCTATCAAGTATTTGTGTGGTACATGAAAAAACAGACAGTATTTAACTTATGTGCAAATTAAAAAAACTCATTTGCACCCCTTGCATTGCAACATGGTTTTGTCCAGGAGAAAACTTAAGTAAAAAAACTCAATTTCTTGCTTAACTTCTTTAATGAATCAGGCCCATTGTGCTTGCAAAATCAACGGCTAATAATTTGCAATCATACATGAGCATGCAAGGTACAATACTCTATAGACAGAGCTAACCCCAAAAACATATACTAGCGTACTCTTCTATAAGTTACACATTCAAGTAAACTCACAGAAACATGGGGATATACAAAGTCCACACAGATATGAGCATTAACCTGTATTCAAACTCAGTACCCTACTGTTTGCAGGTGGAATGGCTAACCACTACTGTAATGTCCACATTATAAATTGCATACACTATATTGACTAGACTGACCTAAAAAAAATACAACATGGATGCAAGTGAGAGAACTGATACATTTCACATAAGGAACACCTAAATATTGTAAACAAAATATATAAAAATATGAACACAGACACTTACTACAGCTTCATTCTTAGTTATCTGAAAAAAATTATGTGTTTGCTACTCTTCAAACATACAAAGAAACTGCATTCTCTTAGAGCATCTGCACCACAGTAGAATGTACACCTGCAGACACTTCTTTAATTATGAATCCGTTTAAAACACCATTTGTTGCACTTGTTTTCTGTTGGGAGTTTAGGCATTGTGTTGTGATCGGAAGACTGCTGGCTATAGATATTTTATTTTGCAATATCCTTAATAAACTGATAATTGCTTTTCTGGGCATTGAATAAATATGCATCTCTTCTTTTTGATGTAATGTGTTGAAATTTGTTACTTTTTGTAAATAAGTATATACTACACGTGTACCGACCTCGGCTTGCCCTCCACTACACTTCTGCCTCAATCTTTGGACTGCTACGCCTCTCTGTGTACCGAACCCGGCTTGTTTGACCTTTCTTCCATCTCATTTCCTGTTAGCCAGCCTTGCTCCCTGTCACTGGGCTCCTATCCAGTCTCCGGACCGTGACAACTTCGTTCTAAGTATTTACTCAAGCTTTGCTTGTATTTAAATTCTTCCCCTTTTCTTGTCTCTCTTTCTCACCACAAACAGATTTGCCGTCTGTGTTTTTGCGCTGTCCCACAGTGAAATTCTTTAAGTTTATTAATTCAAGGTCCCCTTTTCTTTTTCCTGTGTGGTAAGTATCCACTCCCACCTACTATTCTGTCTGTTGTGTTTCTCTTTCTGTATATTTATAGTGATGTTGCTTATGATATGGTGTTTGGTCATTTTGACTACGGTCTGAGTATTTACTCAAGGTTTTTTTTTAATTTTTTTTTGTACTTTAAAAAATGAAGGCTCAATATGATGCATGATTTTGTTGTAAGTATGATTTGCATGTTTGGAGTCTACATAGGAAATACAAAGCTGTAAAGGTCTCAGCTAACTAGTCTATTTGATTTTAAATTCTTCCTTTTGTCACACAGGAGTTTCTCGAATTGGATGAGGATCTGTTTTTTGAGGAGGATGATCCATCACACCGTCCAAACCAGCAACTGGTACAACATTGCCATCCTAGGGAGTGTATCTTCAGGCCACATGTCAGCCTCTTTGGGATGTCAGATGCTGAGGTTGTCCATCACTATCGGCTTACTCCTCATGTCATCTTGGACACCCTGCGCATTGTGCAGAGTGACCTTGAGCCAATGCGCAACATCCCGGTAGCAGTACCGCCTTTGACCAAACTGTTGACAGTACTGCACTTCTGTGCAATTGGGTCATTCCAGACCACAGTGGGGGTCACGACAGGTATGTCCCAGGCCAGTTTCAGTCATGTTCTGAAAGTTGTGCTCAGGGCATTCCTGTTGCGGCTCTCGCAGTTTATACATCTGCCATTTGATAAGGAGTCACTTGTGCGCATTAAGCAGCAGTTTGCCACCATAGCTGGCTTTCCGCACATCATAGGGGCATTAGATGGGACACATGTGGCCTTGATTCCATTGAGTGGGAATGCTTCTCTGTATTTGAACAGAAAGCATTTTAACTTCATAAATGTCCAGGCTATATGTGATCCATCTCTCCAGATTTGAGACCTGTTTACCAAATTGGGTGACCCATGACTACTTTGCATTTAGGCAATCAGGGACGTGGCACAGATAGCAAGAGAGGCAAGGGGGTGCAAGGCCACATGAAGACGCGTGGCTTCTTGGTAATTAGAGTAATGTATTTGCTCAATTTATTGCTAACCTTTTTTCACAATCATTAACTTCAAAGTGACTGCACTCTGAATGTTATATTTAGTCTTGGATGTTATGTTTCAACATTGGGTCATATAATGCATGTGTTTTATTTTATTTTTTTTAAAAACATTTGGTTGGTTTGTTTGTATACATTGTAAATACTCCAGCTAATGTAGCATGATTTACTAAACAGATAAATCACATCTAAGGTTACATGATTTTTTTGAAAATGGCAATTTGGAACCTCAATGTAAACTATCAAACTCTAGTAGGCCATATGCCTAAGTAAAGTTTTTGATAAATTAGTGTATTTTCTATATGTTATAGAATATGTTGGTAGCTTGCATTGTAAAAGAGGTGATTATTTCTAAAGTATTCCTCCCCATGACTTCCCTCCAATATCACGTAGAAAGCACATTGTAAAAAGCCTTCCGCCACCTCTGGAATGTGGATTGGCAAATGTGTTTAGTCAACAATAATGTATTGCTTCTTGTAGCAAATATTCAAGACTTACCTGCCAATGTGCCTTCACTATAGTGTACTTGTTAGATATTTCTATGTTAGCATTTGGAGGGTGGTCATTTGTTAGTATAAGAATGTACTAACGTGTGGTTCTTCTGTCTTTCTTCTCACCCTACAAAGGAGATAACGCTTATCCCTTACGCCCTTAATTCCTCACTCTGATGTTGAGCCCACATACAGAGCATAAGGTTGCATACAACTGGGCTCATGCAGTCACCAGATCAGTCATTGAACGGGCTTTTGGCCTTTGTTTCAGTCTCTTCTTAGCTTAGTGTAGTTATTTATTACAAGCAATTTGACCCCGAAACAAACTAAATAACTTAATGTATTTTTTTCAAGCTATCATCTCATTAATGTTTAGTGTAGCAAAAAATACTGCCTGGTGTTTCAAACTCAAGGTTAGCTTACAAATCTTCTTACATATGCTGTGTTAATAATATCAATTGATTAAATCTCAGAATGTTATTTGCAGGCAATGGCAATGACATGTTGCCAAAAGTAATTGCTAACACTTTTTACCAAATACAATGATGACAGTGTTACAAATGCAAAAAAAATAGATATTGACAGTGTTTGGATGTAAATATGAACCATGCAACATTAGTCAAAGAATTAATGTGTGACCATTTTAACAGCCTCTATGACCTACATGCACCACCATGAAGGTGCTGGCAGGAGGAAGGTCCCGGAGCACTGACAGTTGGAGTCGCAGGAGGTGGCCATGGAGTAGGAGCCAGTTGAAGAATGTAAGTACCGGTATTTATTGTTTGTTTAAATTTAACATTTAATCCTATTTAAAAGTGTGGGACCAGCATTCAAGTGGCGTTTTCAAAATCTGTAAGATTCAGATGTAGATTGGCCTCTCTCCACCTAGCCAACGTTAGGCAATCCACGGGTTTAATATATGATGGCACTAGTATCAATTTATCTTACAATCCACCACGACCAACACCCCAAAAACAATATATACATGAAAACCACCAGCCACTATTCTGAATACTACTGTGTTGAGCATACTGATACTTTATATGTTACTTTATATGGATGACCGCCCAGAGTGGGACTCCTCCTACCCCCTAACTGCACTTTTCGGGTCATTCCCTCTGAACCTTCCCTCTCCTTCTCCTCCTTCAAAGTCCATTCTATCCGCCTCTTCTCCCCCATTCACCTCCGTGTCTCAGTCTTATACTGCCCCTCTGGCCCCACTTCCCTCTTTCTCGACAACCTAGCAGCCTGGCTTCCCCACTATCTTTCCTCTGACCTCCCCTCCATCAGACTTTAACATCACTATTGATCTCCCCTCTGACCCTGCCTCCATCAAACGTCTCGCCCTTTCTTCCTCCCTTGGCCTCACTCAGTTGACCTTCTCCCCCACCCACTGTCTTGGTCACTCCCTTGACCTTGTCTTCTCTCATCTATGTGATCTCTCTGACTTCTCCAACTCTCCCTTCCCACTCTCTGACCACCACCTAATCTCCTTCAATCTGTCCTCTTCCCTGCTTCCCCCCTCCCTAAAACTACCCTCACTAGTAGCAATTTTTATGCTGTTGACCCTACTTCTTTTCCTCCTCTCTTAAAACTCTACTCTCTCCTCTTCCCTTCCTGGTCTGCCCTGACCAAGCCACCTCTCTCTATAACCACTCTCTCACCACTGCCTTGGACATCGCCCCTGCCACTTTAGTCCGCCGACGCCGCTTAATTCCCCAACCCTGGCACTCCAATTTCACCCGCTTTCTCCAGAAGTGCACTCATGCTGCTGAACGGCTCTGGAGGAAATCTCGCTCCCTGGCTGACTTCCTTCACTTCAAGTTCATGCTCTCTTCCTACTGCTCCGCCCTCTCCCTCACTAAACAATCTTTCATTAAGTCCCTCATTTCTTCTCAGTCCTCTAATCCCCGCCGCCTCTTTGCCACATTCACCTCTCTCCTCTCCTCACCCCTCCCCTTCCTCCTATCCCACTCTCCCTCTGTGCTACAGAGTTTACCTCTTTTTTCTCCTCCAAAATTGAGGCCATCAGACTTGATATCTCCTCCTCCCTTTCCTCTCCTGCCTCTCTCTTCCCTCCTCCCTCTTCCAACATCCTACCCTGGTGCTCCTTCTGCCCTACTACGGGTGAAGAAGTCCACTCCCTTATTATTTCCTCTCCCCCGTTCACCTGCCACCTGGACCCCATCCCCTCTCACCTTCTTCTCTCCTTCTCCCCCACTTTCTGTGCTTATTTAGCTCATCTCTTCAACCTGTCTTTCGCCACTGGCACTGTCCCCTCCTTCTTCAAACATGCCTTTATCTCTCCAATTCTAAAAAACCTAATCTTGATCCCACCTCACTCGCTAACTACTGCCCCATTTCACTACTTCCCTATGCCTCTAAACTTCTCGAGCGAATTGTCTGCAACCGTCTCACCTGTCAACTCTCAGACAAATCCCTCCTTGACCCTCTCCAATCTGGCTTCCGCCCCCTCCACTCCACTGAAACCTCCCTGACCAATGTAACTAATGATCTCCTCTCTGCTAAATTCAGGGGTCACTTCTCCATGCTCATCCTCCTGGACCTATCCGCAGCCTTTGACACCATGTACCACCCCCTCCTCTTGGAGACACTTTACTCTCATGGTCTCTCTGGTTCTGTCCTGACATGGTTCACATCATACCTTGCCATCCACTCTTTCTCTGTATTCATGTCCTGTTCATCCTCCCCCCTCTGCCCTCCTTGTAGGAGTCCCTCAGGGCTTGGCCCTCTACTCTTCTCACTGTATACTACCTCCCTAAGTGCTCTCATCACTTCATTCGGTCTTCAGTATCACTTATACGCCGATGATATTCAACTTTACATCTCTTCTCCTGATCTCCCCCCCTCCTCTCTCATGTATCTGACTGTCTCTCTGCCATCTCCTCTTGGTTGTCCTCACGCTTTCTCAAAATTAACATTGCAAAAACTAAACTCATTGTTTTCCCTCTATTTAAGTCTTCATCCGATCTGGATCTCTCCATCACTGTTAACAATTCCACCATCTCTTCTGTCTCCCAACTCCGATTCCTGGGTGTCACCTTTGACTCCTCTCTTTCTTTTGCCCCCCACATTCAATCTCTTGCCCAATCCTGTCGCTTTCAAATACGTAACATCGCCCACATCCGGCCCTTCCTATCTCATGAACCAGCCAAAACTATTATCCATGCGCTTACCATTTCCCGGCTTGACTACTGCAACCTTCTCCTCACAGGCCTCCCCCGCTCTCACCTCACCCTCCTTCGTTCTACACTCAATGCGGCTGCGAGGCTTATCTGCCTTTCTCGACGCTCCTTTTCTGCCCCCCCTCTCTGCCTTGCCCTACTCTGGCTCCCCTTCCCCCGCAGAATACTTTTTAAACTTACCCTCGCCTACAAGGCTCTCTCCCACTCTACTGCCGTTATATCTCCAATCTCCTCTCCATTCACACTCCTGCCCGGTCCCTGCGATCGGCCAATGACCGTCGCCTCTCTTCCACTCTGATCACCTCATCCCACTCCAGAATTCAAGACTTCTTCCTGTCTCTGTCTCTACCTTCTCTTCTGTTCCAACTTCAATATATTTGATCAGCCTGGAGCCTCTGAAGTCTTGGTATTACTCGTTTATTGTTTTGTACTGTTATTCCCTGCCCTGTCCATTTTGTGTACGGCGCTGCAGAAACCTTGTGCCACCTAATAAATAGATTATAATAATAATGTTACACTGGGCACCTTCATTCTGCACAAATGGGTATACAAAGTACACGCCTTAAAGTAATCTATAAGCTCATTTTGTTTTTTTATCTTTCCCAACAGTAAAAGATGTAAGGCAGTTTAGAATCCTGTATTATCACACATTGAACTATCTTGAAAATTAAACAACCCTGCCTATGTTTTTCTTCAATTAGCCATTATTGTTTGCTCATCACCCAAGGAATGAAATCACAAATAGCACCGTCTTAGTTTCTATGTATTGTGATATCATTTTTTACAAAGGTATCATTTAAATACATTTTTTATGCAATAGTCTCTGCAATCATTCCTAACGATCTCTCTGCTGCTTAGTACACTGCTGTACATCCTCTTCTCATACACACCATTAACTTCACTGTCCTTTTGGACACATTTAGACTTACTATCTATCTTACACATCCTTTATTGTTTTGGCCTCAGCAACATGCACCTCTTAGCTCACACTATATTTTGTGGTTCCAAATTTGCTTTTAGTATGTATATTTTTGATGTTAGTATTTAACCCCTCTCTTGGGCCACGCGTTTTTTCTCTACTCCCACATGTCAGCTGATATTAGTCAGATATATCTTCACCTGACCTCTGTAAATGTGGACAAAGTAGGGTAATTAAATGTTAGAATTGTATGTGGCAACGCTTCCGAGGGCAGAACATGTTCAAACCACATTTAAATATTGAAACTCCTGTTACAATCAGCACTTTGCTAACAAAACCAAACCCAAACCCAGAACACAAACTACAATCAAATCCAAAACCTTGGTGTCATATGCAAGACCACCATCTGCTTTATTCCTCACACCCAGATTCGCTGCCAGTCCAGTTGAGTCCACCAGTAAAGCACTGACACTATCCACATTTTTCTTATTTCACCTGCTTCATAAAATAATAGGCAGTTTCTCCACATCTGCAATACTGAATTATGCATGCTCAGGCAATGTTCCATTCATGCCACACATATATACACACTTCGAAACTTACTAAATGGTGGAGGTAGACACATCGTTATCTGTCACTACTTGCACACACCAGTCACATGTTTAACTGTTTTTTAGGTGTAAAAAAAATCTATGTTAAAGGTGTCCGTAGCATTTTGGGGAATATTGTCATGGTAAACCACATGAAATCACACCCAAACTGCACTTTATCTCTTACACTTAGTAATTTCTTATTAGATATAATATACAGAATATCCAGAATATACAGTGTTAACATTTAAACAGGATCACATGACCAGTTTATTAGGACAAGCTGTTGATAGGATCATTTTGCCAGTAGTGAAAATGGATCTTATTTCAGAATTAATGTAGAGATTGTCCAGTGAAATATCAATGTATTGCACTCAATGCAGAATTTGGATGGTAATATCTGCAAGCAGCAGCTGAAACTGTGTTTGTAAATAAAAGTTAGGGCCACATGTTACCATTGAAATAATAAACACAGCTTCAACATGTGGGCAAATTTTAGGTTTGCAAGCAACTTGCAAATAGATTACCATAATTGCATCATACAACTATTTAAGTGTGTTATAGGATCCTGTGTTCTGCCATAATAATGATACAATGCTTTGATCTTATTAATAACTAATCTCACTAATTATTGGGATATAACAAAATTTGCGTATTTTTCGCTCTTTTAGTCAGGTTGAATAAGACGCACTCGTGACATCTCAGATGTACTTTAGAGACATTATTTTACACAACCTTTTTGGCCTTCGCCTTGTACCATACCAACCATAAATAAGGTATCCCTGTTGTTATGTTTACACATCCCAACTAAAAATTCATAAGAGTGAGTTATGCGATCCCTGTCTTTGACAAGGCTATATACTGCTGAAGTATTACACATCTATTGAAGCCCACGTCAGATAGCCCACCATTATGTGTTAATCGCTAAATAAATACCAAGCTATCATTTACTTCACTATACTGCATTATCTATATAAACATCCATTGATCCTATTCATTCCAGTTATCTAAACATATAAAACAGGCGGGAAGGTACAAGTCTTTTACTTTACAAAGATAATCAAACATACAATACATAAATAAAAGAGAGTAGTACCTAGGGCGCTCAAGTACAATATGTTATGATAACTCTTATATGAAGTGCTTGTGTGTACTGACAGTGGGTGTTGGAGAGATGGTTAAATGGAGAGTGTATGTACAAAAAGATAATATTGCAATATACAGTTTAACAGTAAAATAAACAATAAGATGGTATGACAGTACATAGGTACGACACTGAATGGAGAGTGATATACTCAGGTTGTGTAACCAAAGTATCGATGGACTAAGATAAGACGGTGGGGTGTCTGTAGTGTCCTTTGCAGTTGTAACCGCTGGTGTACGTCAGGAGAAACTGTGTCAAACCACTGATGGCTCTGCTGTCCTCTGCGTGTATTAGTGAATGCAATTACTTTGCTGTCTTGGTGAGTGCGCGGGACAGAAGGCTCTGGTATGGAGACTGTTGATTGCAGTGTCTGGTCTCAGGAGGTCCCGATGCATGCCTATGGTTGCAGCTTGCGGGGGTGAACTAGGTTGAATCGTGGGCTGCAGGAAGTATCCGGCGTGGCTCCGAAAGCGCTAGGGATCGCTGTGTGTGATGGCTAGTACATTAGCCCGATATCCGTTGTTGTGAGCGCTATGTGCTCTGTGACTGCCGCTGCTGCCGGGTGTCTGCGTGATGTTGCGCACTGCGCATGCGCCGTGGACGATTGTTCGGGAAAAGAGAAGGGACTACATAGTAAAGTAATGCAATACAATTTAATGCGATAACATAAATTGCACTTACAGTGAGTCTTTGATATGCAAGCACGTAAAACAGGTAGAGCAAAATAGCTGGTGTGTAACTCCGACATGTTTCGTCCTCGTGGACTTTCTCAAGGAGTAATATGTTGATTGTGGCGGGGAATGTTTTAAAGGCAATGTTGCCCTTGATTGGATGAGGTGCCTGAGAAATTATTGGATTACATACTGGAGGAGTGGTTTGGCTTTGTTAGGCTAACAATGTTGTGGGGTGGCCCATGGCGCGGATAGTGCATAACATCTGATGTATCCCGGAGTAGAGAGTTTATAATAAACTAAAGATTAAAGATTGTGGGTTGTGCACTGCAGCGTGTGGCCATAACCTAAAAACCTTACATATTTGCGTGTGTCTGGATAGGAATGTAACATGAGGTGGAGCAGATATGAGTTGTTCATATTGAGGAGTATAAGTGCCTCCACATATGCATAGATAGGTCGCTATAGAGGCATATTGGTAGATAGTAACCTATAGGTGTGGGGAGGCCCCAGGTTTTGTGATGTTCTCGAGCCACATATATGGATTTTAGTCATGAGGGTAAAGCTTATGCGTTTTAATGCATATAATGGCATAGATAACTATCCTATCTATGTCAATTAGGAAAGGTATGACCCATGGATTTTGTGGGGATCGGGAGGGTAGAAAAATTGGATGATGAGGAACTTATGTATATTGGGTTAAATTCGATGGAGTATGAACTCCCAGGATCCAGTGGGTAGCAGTGGTTTAGTTATGAAAAGGAGGAATGGGTTTGAAAACAAGACTCAAAGATAGTAGTAGTTAGTGTTAAGAGTAAGGGGGTTAAGGAAATATTGATTTTAGGTCAAAATCTATGTTCAGACCTCTGGGGGTGAGGGTTTTAAGGTTGTATATCCAGGCTGCTTCTTCTCTGTTGATTTGTTTGAGGGTGCCCCCCCCCCTCTCCAGTTTTTTCCAATCTGCTTGATGGCCATGGATTTGAGGCCATCCAGATTGGAGTTGTGTATTCTATGGAAATGTTCTGACACACTGTGTTGTAGGAAGCCTTTCTTGATGTTACGGATGTGTTCACTAACTCTAATTTTCAATGTCCTGATGGTTCTTCCTACATATTGTAGACTGCATGGTCACTCTAGTACATAGATGATATTAGTGCTGTTGCATGTTAGGAAATCTTTGATGGGGAATTTATCGGGTAGTGGCTTGTGATTGGAAGTTTGAGACTGGTCTTGTAGATTTGATATGCATACATACAATACAGATAATACATGATAGATTCTACAGACATGATGTTAATACTTCAGAAGTGAGTATATAATATAGTATTCTGTCGTTGTTATTATTATTATTAACCTATACTTTAGCAATCCTCATTTGTATATTTAAGTTTCCTTTGTGTATGTATATATATTTATATATATATATATATATATATATATATATATATATATATATATATAATGTATACTGTATAAATGTGTTTAAATGTGTAAATAGAAATGTGTTTAAGCAAGCACCTGTTTATGTGTGTTTAAATAAGATTTGTGTAAAGTGGATGTGTTTAAGTGGGAATAAAGATAGATGTCTGTTTGCAAGTGTGTGTATGAAAGAAACATGTCTTCAGGCCTAAGGGATAATAAAGGCCAAGCAAAGAGAGAGATGGGGGAAGGAAGCTAGAGTCCATTGTAATGTAGATAGCAAGCAATCCTGAGATGGGGGAAAGAAGGAGCTAGCCTTTGTAAAAATATTCAGAAAGTTAATAGAAATAGAGTATAATAAGAAGATAAAAGTTAATAGAAAAGGTGGATAAAATGCAGGCATAGTATATAAGATGCAGGCAGAAACAGACAGATAAGGTATAAACTTACTGTGGAGTGTGTGTGTCCTGTAGGCTCCAGGTGGAAAAGATGTCCGCACTTCTAGATGTGTATGTGGTGTGGTCATAAGAGACTGTTTTGCCTGCTTCAGTGGCTTATAAACCTTTACCCAGAATGCATTGTTTCAAGTGGGGGTTGTTAGCTTTACCACACCTTCCACAACTGGACACTGCCTCCTTGCTCTGTGTTTCTTAGCTGTGTCTTCCTGTCCTGGGAGCACATGTTTTGTTTTGTTTGAACCTAAACTCCTGTGGAGCCACATGTGAGAGACAATTTCTTTCAGCCAGTTCATATCTTAATCTGTGCATAAGTAGTGGAATGCTAGTGGCCATTATGCGTGAATCAAGTTCCGCCCACAGTGACTGCGCCATCAGCGGCAATATAGGAGCTCCTTCACATTCTCCCTGTTGTCAGTTTACTTAAAATCGATTGTCCCTATCTATGTGTATCTTGCACTATTATATACTCACTTCTGTAGTAACCATAAAATATAACATTATAAGACAGTTTTTAAAGGAACAAAAGAAAAATCATCAAGTTCAAAGGAATCCAAATCCTTGAGAAAGTCCAAAAATAGATATCTTGGAAAGAGTCCTTGAGTAATACTTGTTAGTTGTAGATCCTGCTTAAAGTCCTAAAGCATTGGAATAAAATTCAGTGTTAACGATTTCTCTATTCCAAGGTTAGCAGAGTCCTTTTTCAAGTTATAACCAAGTTTTTCCACAAGTTCTGTATATGAATTTTCGAGCAGAAATCAGATCTAAATGATGTTTGAAGGATAGTAAAGTCTTTGAACGTTCTATTAGAGTCAAGTCCAGGTGGATAAGAATTCAGGAAGTGGGAGAGAGGGGGCCCCTATGATCACCAACTCTCACTTGTCCTCTTCCTACCGACTATGGAGGAAATAAAAAAACCTCTATGCAATTGACGACATCCCAGGAAAACCCCCTAAGAGATCCATAGTGGAAAAAGTATCCCCTCTCCATAAAAAAAATGAGACTCTTGCTGTATCTGGTGGCACATAACAACAATTTTCCATGTAGTTGGTTTAGAAACTAGTCCATAAATGAAATAGTCCATAACAGTCCATAACCCCTCTTCCTTAATAATTCGACATTTGTTGTCTTCTAGTCCTTATACACTGTTCTTTTTTGTATAGCTTTACAGTGTATTTAATTTCTTTAGTCACTCTTTTTATCTTTCTGTAGACAACCAGTAGTACAATATATAGGATTAATACCAGCAAAATGAGAACTATTATGAGATGTATGAGGCGATTGAAAAATGATGTTGCTTTTGGACTGTAACCAAATATGTTTTCCCACCAGGATCTTTCTTCCTCTAAGGCGTGCAGGATCTTTGTGATTTTGATGGCATCATGTTCCAGCTTGATGGTCGCTTGTTTCTCTGTTTCCTTGAGTTTCTCCAAGATGTTGTCCTCCTTTCTGAAGTCGAGCAGCCAGTTCTTGAGCTCTGTCTTGAAACCAAGTGGAATTTTCTGAAACGTCATAGGAGTATCTGGGCGGATATCTAATTGCTTCTCTGGAGTTACTGGTGTTCTTTCCAACTCGTCTGCTACATCGAAACCTAGAGTGGGAGTAAAAGTACAATATGCTCCTCGGAGGAGGTTTTACTCTATGGGTCCAGTTAGTAGCATAAACAGTATATGAGACATTTAGGAATTGATAACAGCACCAGTAACCTTGACCCAGATATTTTAATTTAGATGATGGTTTTGGACTAACATTCATCAAACATAATCCTACAGTATCCCAGCACTGTTGCCTGATTGAGTACTTTATCATGATTCCCTTGACACAATATAGCGTCTTCTCGTCTCCAACATCCATCCATGTCAAATAGATATGGATGTGACCCTTCATATGATAACGTGTCAGATTGGAGATGTGGATGGAGTATAATATCCCCTGACATCAGAATACCTAAATTTACTGCGGTGTACTCCTTCCTCTCTTTACCAGAAAAAGGAGCTAGAGAGGAAGCATTACAGGTCAGATTCAGGCAACCATGCCACTGCGTGAGCCACCAGTTTGTATGATTCAATGCAAAGGCAGGGGAAAAATTGCGCTATCCTCTGGCTAGGGTTGAATGTTTAATGACCATTATGGAGAGATGATACTTTATGTTTTAGATTTTATGAGAGTTCACTCTTAACCTGTGTACATGCCAGAGCCAATTGAGCTCTATCTTGTTCTCCAATGAGACACAACACCAACCCATTAAATGTTTCCTGAAGGGCTACAGATGGAGAGGTAGTGGCATCTATATGAGCATGTTGTAAGTTCTCAAGGATGGGATTTACATTGAGTTGAGTCATAATACCATCTCCTGTATGTTGTGCTAGGCTCCCAAGTTTATTCCTCAGAATCTCTAAATCCATAGTATCTAGTGTACTTATTCCCACTGCACCTTCTCCAAGAGCGATTGCAATGACATGGCACTTCCCCCTATGTTTTCTAACTCTTCAGTCATCCCTTCTTGTTTATTGCCCAAATTCTACCCATCCCTTTAGTATTTATAGTTGATTTCTCACTAGTTCCTCACATCGGTGATCCCAACAATCTACTGAAATTCTCCAGGTGTATAGCATTAATTTGAGGTTGATTATTATTGTCCATGGAGATGACAATTGGGGCCCTATCACATCTGCTAACTTATGGATAGGGATGTTACAGTCATCAAAATGTGGCCTGACTGGTTCCAAGACTTCTGTTTCATAAGGTATTCTGACTACAGTCTTACATACTTGTCCTCTTCCTTTAAAAGGATACCACTCGTCACTATCCCCTGGTTGCAAGGAGCGATATTTAACATGTTTTGTTTTGGAGAGATAAATCCACTGAGAGAACATCCAACACCCTTCATCTGCTACCTCGCAGAATGGCAATTTAAAATGATGTCCATCAATGTTGCTATGAAAGTTAATATCTCTGCCACTAGGTTCATTCCAGTCTACAGACACATATGGTCGTAGGGGTTCCATCCATCCATACATCAATTACCGGAGTATCTATGCCATTACATACTATATCCCACCTCCAGGTGTTTAGATCTAACAGAACCATTTGCCTATCTGGTTCCCAATGGGCATATGTAATAAAATAGTATCCAGCAACTTCTGGTACACACTTATCTGTCATAATTGTTATCATAAAAGACCGTATAGATGGTGATCCCTCTACCCAGATATACTTCTGATTTTCGGCATCTGTTCTAATTTTCAAAATGGCAGGTCTGTACAAGTCTTCCATGTCTACTGGCCCATGGTTGTTTTTCCACATAGCTTTGCCTGTGCTACTACAGTTCAAGTTCATTATCATAACACTAGTTTGTAAATAATCTGTGGCAGCGTGACCTTAGGCATATTTGGATTCTCTTGCGATTAACAATTGGGAATCTCTCAACATGCAGTATCCTTTTAAGGTACATATAATTAAATTAGGTCTATCAAAATATGTTCGAACCAGTAGACTATCCTGATTGTTAGATCCTATGAAGGTGGCTTTTAGAATATACCACCTGTCATATTCTCCCCCTGTAGTACCTTCTGGGTCTAGTATTCCCTGCTTTGTACACAGTAACTCTGTTACATTATTTATTTAATCAAAGGGCGTTAAATGAAGATTCTTTGATATCCACCTGACAGATTTAGTTTGCACTAAATCAATGTCCTTATAATGGTTATATTCTTTAAGGCAGAGTGTTTGCAGATCATGTTGGTTGACTGACACATTTTCTTTGGGGTATAGTGTCGGACCTTATACCCAGCATAACCATATCTCCAAAACCCATACAAATACCACTGACCTGCTACAAAGCTGTAATTAGAGAAGGGCTCTAGGATTTTCCCTTCCTTACATTCTACTATCAAAAGCTCTTTCTGGTTAGTAGAATTAGATCCTTCTCATTATTCTGAGAAGTAGCAAAACCCACTAGTACCACACCTACCAGTAGTACCAATGTTACTAGTTTGCTCAGAGGGCAGTATACTGAGCACCTCTGGGCTCCTACAGTGGAATGAGATTTGTAACAGTGTCTTCTGGGTGCTGGTGTTACAGATCTTTCCTTGGGCTCCATGATCTGCTAAGAAAAAAGGCATGGCTATAGTTCTTTTCAATAAGGACAGGTTTTCATTTTCCTTACTAGAACCTTTAGAAAGATGTTTTTCTTGTCCCACACTCCCCTATTGTTCCCAACTTAATAAGCAAACAAGTGTTCTACTGGGTTGAGGAGGCCCGGGTGATTGTTGCCTGGTCAATATGGACCCACAATACCTTGCGCCTCCTCTGAGAGTTTTTCTTGGTAGTCACTGGCCTCTGTCCCTTCAGCATGGTATCACACATTGTCTCGAGTACCTGATATTGTCGCTCCCAGTTTGCATCCCAAGGACCTGCCTTATGGAAAACTTTGACCATTACTAAATCTAATATAAGGGGCATTGAGGTCTCCCCTTGTAGATAGGGTTTGTGTAGTCTTGTTGCTGCATATGGCAGCAATCTCTTCAGGTTATCTTGTATCTGTTGTAGGAACTCATCTCTGGCTTTTGCATCCTTAATGGGATTTGACAGCTGAGGCTCATTGGGGAAGCAAAATAACATTTTGCGACCTGTCATGAGCTCAAATTGAATGATCCCTGTTTGGATGCTTCCATTGCCCTAATACCCATAAGTATTGCTGGCAAAGCTGTTACCCAAGAAGAGCTCTTCTTTAACAATGCCTTGGCTATCCGGGTCTTGATGGTCCGGTTCATACGCTTTACTATCCCTGCTGACTGGGGATGATAAGGAACATGAAATTGTTGCTTTATGTCCAGTAGTTCACAAAGTGCTTTCATGACCTTGTCAGTAAAATGGGTTTAATGATCAGATTCTATGATCCTGGGGATTCCCAAGCATGATAAAATTTGCTCCCGTAGGACCTGTGCTGTAGTTGTAGCTGAGTCATTCACTGCTTCTACCCACTGCGAGAACAGATCAACAACTACCAAGGCATAGCGACAATTGCGACCGCCTGCTGGTAGGGATCCTATGAAATCAATTTGTAAGGCTACCCATGGCCCCTCTGCTGAAGGTACACACTGTAATGCTGGTTTGAGAGCTGGTGCCCGAGGGTTGATTTGGGTACAAACAAGACATCGTTGAGTAACACACTCTCCTGTTTTGGACATTCCTGGTAAGTATAATTTACTCTTTAGCAGAGACAAAATTTTATCCCGACCAGGGTGCCCCAGGACCTGGTGATTGAGCTTTGTCAGCTCCACTTGAAGATGTGAAGGGACTACTGGGAGTTGATCTAAATTTTCTCCTGATACACAACACAGGTTACCTTGTCTTATAGACCAGGGATCCTGTGGTGAAATTCTGAGTGTCATAAGAAGAGGGTCTTTCGCCTATTCCTATTCAAATGACACTGATCCTGCTTTGAGGACTTTCCTGCATAAAGCCACCTGGAATGAGGGCAAAAATTAAGCATCATAACAAAAGATACCAGATACTGCTGCCATTTTTGCTGCTTCATCTGCTGCTTTGTTTCCTAGGATGAAGGAGTTGTTCCCTTTCTGGTGTGCAGGCACTTTGATGATTGCAGCCTCATCAGGATGTGACTTACCCCATTCCCAAAGTTCTTTTAAAACTGAAACATGCGCCAGAGGTTTATTCTGGTTGTCCACGAATCCACGTTTTTGCCAGGTCTCTAAATGTGATGTTAGAGATCGCACAACATATGAACTGTCACTGTATATAGTGCGCCGCCCTGGCAGCTGAAGAAAAAGGGCTTCTTTCACAGCCTCTAACTCAGCGAGTTGTGCTGACAGGTGACCTGGAAGTTTAACCGGGCTCTGTGTCCCAGTGGCCTCATACAAGACCGCATAACCTGTCATATATGTTCCATCCAGTAGAGAGCAAGATCTATCAACAAAGATGATTCTGTCATCATCTGCTTGAAGAAAGGTGTTGTGAGGAAATGTGGCAATAGACAGCAATAATGCTCTGTTCCACTTGTGTTTAACAATTGAGACAGAACATACAGCCTTGTGACAGATTTTTATGTTCCATCCACTAAGGTCCATTATCCAACTATCAAACTTCTGCTGAGAGACACCAGGAAGTTTATTCCAGAGTAGGAGTGTTAATGGAGAGTAAGGTGTCTGCACAGTAAATGGCCTGAACCCTACAATATGCTCTGTCACTTTGACAGTATAATGAATGGCTGCCAGCTGTTTTGCACACTAATCAAAACTCCTTTCAACTGGTGAAAGAAGTCTTGAGAAGTATCCTAGTGGTCTAATTGTTGTACCCACCTCTTGCAGGAGAGGCGCTGATATGGACTCTGATCCAGCATGTGCTTGGATGGCCAAATTGCCAACGGGGTGGAGGGTGGCTACTACCGTGGTGGAGGAGAGGTCTCTTTTTAGTGTTGTAAAAGCCTCCTCCTGTGCTTCTGCAAAACCTTTCAGTGAGGGTTTTTCACCTCTGAGTAATTCATAGAGAGGCTTTGCCTTGGTAGCAAAGTCCTCGATGAATTCCCTCATGAAATTTGCAACCACCAGGAACTTGCGCAAGTGCTGCAGGGTGCCAGGCCTGGGTAATATGACCATTGCTTCCACGCGAGCGGCCATGATACCCTGTATTCCGTGAGCAATATTAACCCCTAGAAATATCACCTCTGATCTAGCCAGGTTTGCCTTGTGAGGACTCAGGTTCAATCCTGCAAGTGACAGGAGGCCTAACAATTCCTGTAAGAGGGTTAAGTGCTCCTCCATGGTCTCTGTATTTAGGAGTAGGTCGTCATCATACTGTAACAGGCATTCTTGGCGCAAGAAAACACTTGCGCCCAGAATGCCTGTTACAGTATGATGACGACAAAAAAAACAGCAATTTTGCCAACGCCTGATGAAAGTAAGTCGGACTATTGTGAAAACCCTGGGGGAAAAGGCAGAACATGTATTGTGTGTCACGTAAAGTGAACGCAAACTTGTACTGGCAACATTCTGTCAAGGGTATAGAGAATAATACATTTGCCACATCAATGATTGAGATTATCTGGCCTTTGCGATTTATCCTTGCCATTATGTCTGGGGTTTCTGCAACTACCTGCGCTGACATGGGGGTGTATTTGTTCAGAACCCTGAGATCGATTGTGAGTCTCCAGTTGTTCGTCTCCTTCTTCCTGACATGCCATTAGGGATTGTTGCACTTTGAATTTTACTTTATGACCTCCACCTTGACTCTAGGTCAGTTACAGCTTTCAGTACAGAGTCCATGGCTTCAGGAGGGAAGCGATAATGACACTGAGGTGGTGGATCCGGCCCTTGTATGTCTACCTCAACATCAACCATCCTTCCACAGTCATTTTTCCCTTGTGCCCATGATTCCGGATACCTGTACAAAATAGGTTCAAGGTCTGTGTTGTGTGAGACCGCTGCCCATTTATGCACAAGCCCATTGTCATTCCTGTCATTTGCATTTATGAGTGGACCCAGATCATGTTGCTCTATTACACAGATCCTTGATTTTCTGGGACCTTTCCATACCATACAATTTGCCAGATCCAGTATCCAGCCCTGTTGTGTCACTACATCAGTTCGGATAATGTTATCGGATCCTGAGTAATAGCACATTGGGATTTTTAAAAAGAAATCATTGATTTTTATAATCACTTTATAAATCCTGTGGGCTGTCACCCCGCCCCCCCCCCTCCCCCTTGTTGGTGATCAAATCCAATCACAACACACTGAGAACTATCTGGATCCAAATCATGCTCCACATTGGTGATGGAAATTTCAGCTCCAGTGACAAGCATGATTTTTACCCAAATATTTTTTATTTTAGCCATGATGTGGGGTCTCCCAGAAGGACCCAATACAAGGCTGCATAGCGGAATTATATCCTTTGGGACCCCTGACTTTCAGTCTATCTGCACCAGATTTGCTATTGGAACCTTTACTGCACAGACTGAAACCTCTTTATTTTGTGGTGTTACCTGTGAAGCAGATGGTTTATCTGCTTGCACATTTGCAGCTGCTACACACTTCCGTGGTTGTGCACTAATGGACCTTTTGTTCTTGTAGAATTATTATATCTCTTTTGGAAACCGTTTGTGTTTCCAGATGTATAAAGAGATTGTTTAGGACAGTTTCTTCTCCTATGTCCTTTCTGTCTGCACTTGTAGCAGACTAGATCTTCATCCTCTGCCGGTGGAGCAGAAGGCTGAACAGCTTTAGGGCGATGTTCATGATAGGTCTGGCGGCGATCGCGCATTACTCCACCAAATATATGCTGTTCCCTAATTTGTACCGTTTTCTTGGATCTCAAAGTTTCCTGTCTGAATTCCTTAATAATTCTAGCTGCACCTGCAAGTGTAGTTTCCTTTTGAGCATTTGTTCGCAGATTGACATTTGTGCATGGAAATTTTTACACAAATATGCAAATCATGCCTGGTGGAATATGGGGCCTATGGTCGTTATTTACAGTCCTATACATAGCTTCAAACCGACCACATAAAGCTAAAGGTTCATGATGTATTCTAGGTTTGAAACTATCTAGGATATTGGGAGTTACCTCCCTATGTGGGTAGCCACAACTTGAAGAGATCCTTGCAATCTTCTGGGTCCACAGTAAATTGAGTGCAATGGCCCTCAAAAATATTGCATGAGGTGAAAGGATCTAAACTGCTATTATATTGAGGAAATTCTTTTTTGAGTTTCAAGAGGATTTTTGTTCTCTTTATATCATTATCTGTAAAAGGTTGATTCAAAGAGAAATCCTTGCTACCATTGTTGCTTGGCCCTAAGACAGGAATGAAATCTATAAGGTCCCATCCACTCTTCTGGACTTGTGCCCGTGCATCAACAGTATTTCCCACCGATGTTGGGGTGTACTCCAGTGTGCGCATCACTGGGTAAGTGACGGGGGGATCTTACATCCTGCATATCAAGTAGGGGTGCAGTGAGAGCCAAGCCAGATAAATCTGCTTGATACCCAGCTGTACTACCACTTTCCCTATTAAAAAAACTAATTTGTTATGTAGGTATTAACACTGTAGAGTCCACCCGAGGATCACTTTTAGATAGCTCTTTTATTGAATTTGAGAGATCAGTTATTAAACCTTGCATATTCATGATCATTTGGGCTCTACATTCTAAATCCTGTTGTAATTATGCCATATGGTCTTCAGTAGAAGCCATCCGATCATCTGCAGTATTAAGGTCAACGAATAACTCAGCAATTTCCTTATCTTTATAAATACAATTTTACAGCTATCTTCCTGATTTATTACATTAACTGTCTTAGTCAACATACTTCTAGCGATCATTTATGCGGTCTCCAAATTGTGTCCTCAAAAACCTGGACTAATATAACCAACATTTGCAACCTTTTACGGTTTTCTTAAACACACCTCGCTTATTAATAAACCATTTGTCATGATTGTGCACCTGGTCTATCAGTTGTGTCCATAAGTTTTCTGCAGATGTAAAACTATCTGGTATGAAAGGATTAAACATACTACCTTCTGCGAGTTTAGTGCTGTTAATGAAATCCATAGCTACCTGTTTGATGATCTTAACGACTGGTTTAACGACCTGTGTAAATACTTCCTTGTTTGTTGCGTGGAAATGAAGTCAATTGGTTCGTCTTGTAGACCTGAATTAACCCAGCCAAAATAGGCCCTACATTATTAACAGGTGAAAAAATATAAAACACGAAAATTCTACATTTTCTAGGGATTCACATTATGTCGTATCTTGTGGCAAAAATCCTGCTACAATGTTCTACACAGAGATGCATATCTGTATGTCTAACCTCCAGCAATCTCCTAACCACCCTTTGTGCATACAAATAAAGGCACATTTTTGTACAGGAGGCATGAAACAAAAAAAGAAAGCAAAAACAGATATGCAGTCTATAAAACATGAATCGTATTTCCACAACAAAACTTTTTTGCTTAAAATTAGCAGCTTCTATACACATAACTCCAAACCCCTAACTGTTTCTGTAACTCATGTCAATCTAGTGTGTATATCCCTGAGCTTGTCTTATGTAAAAAATATGTCTTAGCCCCATTAATGAGACTGTGTTTATGTCTTTTCGTATCTCTATACAAGAGAAGAGAGAGAGAGAAAAAACGATAGAGAGAGAGATACTAGCATAGATGTAAAGAATGAGCAAATAGGAGAGCAACAAATAATAGGAATACAAAAATTTGAATAGAAGGGTTTGAAAACAAACATACATGCAGAAAAGGAGATTTTACAGCAAAAATGACAGCTGGATTGGACTCTATGGGAAAATGGCTGTATTCATTTCACTAATCCCCTTAGCTATTTGCTAAACTATGACCCCTCCCATACTTGACTAGGGGGTCTTACATCAACCGGGCAATCCAGTTTCGTCCATCATTTGTTCATTAAGAACTCGGTATCACATTAAGTACATACCTTTGCAACGGACTTCCTGACTTATGACAGAGAAATGTAAAAAATTAACTCTTGATAACTCGTCTGAGATACATAAAATGATATTTTGGAGCAAAGTATGTACATACTTAATTTTTGGATAATGATTCTCAGTCGAACAAATTATCATGAGTCACTGCAGCCTAAACAAAGAGTGTTCCAATGATCCATTGTTAATTTGTCTTTCAAGAGTATTTTTCCTATTTCTCTATTCCACCCCTTTAAGCACTAAGTCTATATTTCTTTTGTGTACCCTTATCTGTGAGAAGAACAAACAAGATAGTTATCTTTAAACAACAAATGAAACAAACATTTTTATTCTTTACCATCGGCCAGCGATCAGAAAAGCAAGCATATGACAACATAAAACAAACAAGCAAAATCAACAAAGATTACTTTTTTTAAATCTGGTTTTTTTTCTAAACCTGCACACTAATACTTACCACGGTTTTAACCTTTTCCTTGCCTGGTTGTAGGACTACAGATATAACCTGACTTTTTGAGTTGACTATAGTTCTCCCTCAAAACATTTACTGCTGTGAGGTGTGCAGATGCCTGTTGGAAAACCTCTGAGACTTGTGTGCGCCTTCTTTGTGGGTGTTTATGTGACCCTCCTCTAGGATTGTGTTTTTCTTTCCTACAATACTTCCTAATATGTCCTTCTTCTCTGCATTTGTAACATCTCAATATCCTAGGTTTCCTGTTATGTGGGTCGTATGCTGGTGGTCGTGTGTACAGACCCTCTAGTGTTGGGATACTTACCATCATTACCCTATCACTTAGTGTCTCTTTCTGTTTATTTATACTTCTATCATGTAATATAGCTGACTCACTGAGAGCACTTACAGTGATTCCTTTCCAGTTTGGTAATGAAGTTTGCACCCTTCTTTTCAAGTTTTCCCTGAGGCCATCCATTAGAACTGAAACAGCAACCTCCATGTAATGTACATTATCTTTTATGTCTGATACCCCAGTATATTTGCCCATCGCTATTAGAGCCCTGCAAAAATAGTCTGTTGCATTTTCACTGTCCTTTTGTTTGATAGTAAAAATTTTACTCCAGTCCACTATCACTGGAAAATATATAGCCAATTGTGTGATTATACGTCTAATATTGTCCTGATTATCATCCTCGGTTAAGGATTTATCCTCCTCCAACATACAATCCTTAATGAACTTTTGTAAATCAATATCGAGAGGAAGACAGGCTCTAAGCACCATTCGCCAATCTTTATTAGTAGGCTCATGTGCATTACCTAAATATCTAATAAATTTCTGACTCTTGGCCAAATCTTTTCTAGGATCAGGGAAATCAGACATACTTGAAAACATTTCAGACTTAGTCCATGTATCATGTTTTAAGGGAACTTCACCATCTTTGTCAGCTTTCCCATTGGGAACTGCTGTTGTGCGGACAGCATGTAGACCAACCAAATCACTAAATCCTGAACTAGTTGCTGGAATTGCTGTTGCAGTATAATGAATGTCCGCCTTTCTATTAATTTCCATATTATTCTCACCGATTTCAGCCGCTGCCCCTGCTGGTGGGATTGTTCCTTTTCCTTGTCCGTGTGGTGCCCCCTTCACATTACCAGCATGAGCAATGGCCGAATTGACGGTGGGTACATTTCTTTCTTCTGAAACATTACTCTTAACATGACTTAATACAACATACAAGTTACTGGTTACAGTTTTTACAGTTTTGGTATTGGCTGTACTTACCGCCCCAACCACATTTGTCAGGGACGCGTTTGCGCTCAGTTCGCCACGCTTTGCAATGCACACTTCCGGAATGCTTGTTTACGGTACGCTTACATCCACTGAACATGCGCTTCCTTGCCACGTGTACCCTTCTTGTTGCCACAATTTTAAACAGCTATCATTTTCAATTCTCGTTTTTGCTGATTTAATCAACCGCACTTTATCTTTATTATTTAACACCTCTGACTCGAAACTACTTATGTTTGGGAAAGGTTTCACACACTCCCGGGACATCTTGACTTATTTGTCGCAGTATGCCGTTGCATACGCACAATATTTATTATGCATAACATACTTTGCCGAACTAATCGGCCATTCATTAGGCAGCACAACATGAACTATCTCTAGCAGTTGCTTCACATCCATTGTGAAAACAACCTATTTCTCAACGCCATGCAAAAAGGAACTTTTTAACTGTTCTTGTTTCAAACAGAGCCTGCTAGAGATTAACCGTGGACGATTTATTCAGGCTACGCCACCCACCTCTTAACTGTGGATGATTTAATCAGGCTACGCCACCCACCTCCTAACACAGAAATATCACTATGGACAACAGAAATATCAGCTCCTCGATATCCTGGCTCAACACATAAAATCTGTTGAGTATATTACTGAACTGGCAGCATTGGAGTTTACGCGCCTTACCAGCGTAATTCCTCTCGCATCTCCTCCCAATTCACAATCACGGTTGCACAATAAACCATGCGGTCCAATCGCACCGCTTAGTGATACTAGCTATTGCTAAACTTTGCGATTACTTATTGGGGAGTACGTTTCAAATATTGTGGACGATTTAATCAGGCAACGCCACCCACCTTCTAACTCATACAATTCACAAACACATACACCTTTTCTGCGCAGAAAATAAATTTCCCAAACAATGGCACTATCTTTTCAGAGATTTTACCAAGTGATTACACTATGCATATATACTAGACAATGAACACAACTGGTTAAAACACGTGGCAACAATACCGGAAGTTCACATACTCATTGCAGGAAATACACATACCCTATGCAATGCAATACCTTTAAAACGCAAAACGACAATAAAAAGAAACATTTTTCTTTCTTGTCCCTAGATTCAAGTTAGCGTTCCTTCAGATTATGCAACAATGGACATTCGGTTTCGCAAGACAGAGTGAACAACAGGTTTTGAACACATTGCGTTCTTTCCCATATGTGACACGTCCATCAATCCACCCTTTGTTGAGGAACCGAAAACCGTAAGTGTTGCATACCTGCCGATAACGTAACCTCCAAACTCAGAGCCCCCAAATTATTAAAGTAATTCTATCGTTTTCAAATAAGCATTGCCCAAGCGATTGTATTGTGATTTATTTTAGCAGATGCAAAGTTTAACAGTTCAATACATGATTGTAATATAATACAGTACAGTACAGCCAATACCAAAAGATACATACATACCGCTGTGCTACGCTGCACTCCCACGGGTACCAGTGAACAGTAGTCCACACTTGAATACTGTGGTCAGAGAATGACTGAAGCTAGTGGGAGCGCAGCTATGATATATATACATTCAGTGTTACAGAGAGAACAATGCAGATGACGTGGCTTGCTTCTATAGGTCCAGACTTCAGGTGGGTCCAGGGTAAACAGGTCATAGGCTAGTTCAAACAACCCCCTCAAAGGCTGAGGTCAAGATTCCAGATGATTCTCCCGCCCAGAAACCAGTTACAACTAGTCCATTAGTTGACTATTTATTTCCTAACATCAATAACTAGAGTATGCAATATGCGATCTCTTCAGCGATTAAACCGGACAGCTGCTGATGAATAGGGGATTAGAATGATATCAGACATGACACATTTCTGAAGCTAGTTGGAGTGCAGCTATGATATATATACATTCAGTGTTACAGAGAGAACAATGCAGATGACGTGGCTTGCTTCTATAGGTCCAGACTTCAGGTGGGTCCAGGGTAAACAGGTCATAGGCTAGTTCAAACAACCTTCCAGATGATTCTCCCGCCCAGAAACCAGTTACAACTAGTCCATTATCATTTTACAGTCTGATATCACTCTGACTATTTATTTCCTAACATCAATAACTAGAGTATGCAATATGCAATCTCTTCGGCGATTGAACCGGACAGCTGCTGATGAATAGGGGATTAGAATGATATCAGACATGACACATTTCCTATAACCTGAACATTAAATAACACTGAGGTGTACATATAATCATAATATATAAACTAATAATAAACTAAATACTATCTGCTCATAAATCACTGTAGAATGGAATCAATTTGAATATGAATTATATAAATAACTAAAGGTTGTAATGCGAGTGTGTGAGTGCGTATTTTACCGTGCGACCACAGTACGCCACGTGTAGCGTGGCATACTGAATGCAATCACACAATAAAACAATATTAACCAATATACTTTCGTTCATCCAATTATACGACTTCGACAGTGCAATTGAAAGGTGCAACACGTGTCCCTTTAAAAATATACAATTATTCCAAAACACCACCAAAGCAGGTGCACAATTCAGGTGAAAGTGATTTTACATCCTTCTGTAATGCAAGGAATACACCAAAAAATGCTCCCTTTTTATTGCTCTACGTCATTTTCAATAATCTTGCTCCATTAATTGGATTTTTTTTTATTTATTTTTTATATATACTGCCTTGCAAAACTAGGCGCACATGTACACATAGTCAGCAATTACATCACATCAAGTAAAGCATTTGCTTCTCCAAACTCCTTCCCATTGGATGCTACAAGCTTTTGCTCTTCCGCAAATTCTGTTATCTTTCTCCATAAACCCATGGGCTTTAGCAGAATTGTAAACTCACATACACAAATCAAGGCATGTAGTACCACCAAACAGGTTTTGTGCTCCACCTTGGCTGTTTTGCATGCTGAAACACATGAGTCAAATTGTTCGTTAAGACAACATGCAGTGTAAACAGTTATAGTAGCAATATATTGTCTCAGAATGATTTATAGCATATGGTTGCTTAGGTTACCAGGTACTAATAGTTTATCAAGCAAATTCATTAGCTGCAGTAATTACAGCGGCAGGCAACTCTCCATCAATAAACATTGACTTCAGCAGTAAACATCTTCTCAAACATTTTCTGTTCTTTTTTATTTTTATACTGTGGGGATAATTTGCTATTAAAATAACAGGAAACATTACTGCATAGTTTGAAGCAATAGGCACTGTTTTACAGAAAAAAAGCAGTTAAATGACAAGAAAATAACAGATTTTTCAGAGGAGCCATAGATTTTTCAGAGGAGTATACATATGATTAATATGATGCAATGATGTTATGTTATGTGTGGCATTCTTGTTGGCTAGTTGTCAGTGGTGTCCACATCTTCACTATTTTGGAGAGAGAATATTGCCAACCACGACACACAGAGAGGTGAAACCAGGACAAGAACCCAAAAAAACTGGACACTTTTAATGGAATGATCTTTATTAGTTGGATCAAAGGAAAATAAATTGATGGGATGAATGTAGTAATAATCACAAATAATAGATTAATCAATATTCAATTAGTTTCAAATTATTAAATGATCTAATACATTTAAAAGGCGATGCCTCTCAGCACAATACTTCATAGTTTTTTTTGTTAAAAATGGGTTTTGTGACCAACCCTTATTAATAGCTCCACTCCCTATCCAACTTCTATCAAGTAATTCCTTAGGTGACTAATGAAGTTGATATTGCTGGGAAGAGCTTGAATTTTAAAGTTGTGTACAGGTTGTAATTCAGGTTGACTTCATATACACAGTTCAGACGGGGTACACTGTGACATAAACACAAAAATGTCCAGCGCTGGGAAAAACACCTTTATAAACATTCCTAGATAATAAATACAGTGTATTTGAATAAAACAAGTTTAATTAGGAACAGAATGTCCCCACAATGTACTGCACAGTGAAAAAATGCCACACATAAAAGCTAAAATGTGAACATAAAAATCATGACATAGATGGATAACAGTATTACTGAAATGTGAACCTCTATAACATTCACATCAACTGGAGCAAAATGAAGCTGGAAACTAAATGGTTTCCACAATCAATATTAAGTTCTAATCTCCCACAAATAAATAATAAAACCACAGAAAACAAATAATAAAAATCTATCAAACAACAAATGCATGCATGATTCGAAAAAAATGTATATAAAAAATGTATACAGATGTGGAAAAAGACTGTAGCGTTAGGCTTGGAATAACAACCACTCCATAAATGTCCGCAGCATCCACGGGTTCTCCGGCAAAAGGTGTGATACTCCGATATAGTCAATTTGCATTAATATGCACCCACTTCACATTTGATTAAGGGGTGTATACATTAATGTCCTCTTATCGGCATGCAAAACACATTTCAATTACTTTGTGATCATCCGTATAAGATCTTACCATATTCTGAAGCCCTATGCAGAGAGCCATACAGATGAAATTCTCCCATGCGTGTCCGTAATGCCACAAGGCATCCAAATGCCGGATCGGGTTCCCGCTGACGGGGGTGCAGTATAGAAACTTGGTACTCCGGGAACCGATGTTGCGTAATGATCGTTCCACTCGTACTTACACGATGTGTTGGAGCGTGTACCTCTCAATAAGATATCTCTAATTATTATTTTGGAGGGGTACCTTGAAAAAATGATGGAGACTCTAAGGGTGCCGCGAACTGCAAAAGTTTGGGAACCAATGGCCTAACCACTAAGGAAACATGTTGATTGAGCATTACATACATTATATAGACTTGAATGTCAAACACCATGTTTGTAAGTGCTATTAGGTAAAAATAAATGTGAGTACATAAACCATCAACTAAGCTTATAGTGCTCCAAAAACACATACAACATGACTAAAGATGCTGAGGCTCGGTTCCCAGAGAACCAAACACACCTGAACTTAGCAGATCCGAGCACCAAGCCAAGTTGGCTCAGTACTTTTGCGCGCCCTCAGAATTGAAAATGAGGCAAAACGTCATTGTTACATCATTGGATCTTGCGAGTTTTGGATTCTATAAGTACCACCCTCCACGGCGATCCAGCGCCATTTCACAGAGGGACACAGAAGGGGTAGCACGGTTCTTGGCAGTCTATAATGCAGTTGGGCAGCGTCGTAGGTAGAAAAGAAAGAGGAGGGGTAGCAGTGTTCTTCAATGTCTCCAGTGACATTCAGGAGAGCTCCATTGCTCCATTGCTAATTGTCATTGCTGAAACAGAAATAATAGAGCTGGCAGTCTTGGTCTAAATCTGCAGTCACATTGTACTGTGTTATATAGGTAACATACAAACAAAAGAGATCCATTGCTCCATGGCTAATTGTCATTGCTGAAATAGAAACAATAGGGCTGTCAGTGTTCTTAAAATTCTGCAGTTACATTTTACTGTGCCATAGCTCACTCAGAAACAGGGGAGGTTGCGGGGTTCAGTGCTGAAACAGAAATTGTAATAATAGGGTTGTTAGTGTTCTTAAAAGACTCCAGTGACATTCTACTGTGCCATAGCTCATACAGAAACAGGAGGGGTGGCATTGTTCTTGTCACTCTCCAGTCTCAGTCATGATGATACTAATCCCTCTACCTCATGTGCTAAAGCCTATGTTCAAGTGCATAGTGGATTTAAGTAAGGGAAACAAAAATGTAAATAAAAAGCTTGTACCTTTTTAAAGAAAAAAACACCTCTCTAATAAAGATGAAAGTTTACTGCAGAAAAACATAAAATTGCCAACATGCCATTCTACCCAAAATATTAACAAGCATATCAACATCAGCTAGCTCCCTTTTCTCAGCTAGATCTCAGCACCTGCAATCTGCACTGTCATCATATTCACCCTCATCAGTGTGTACATCATCCTCAAACAATACTAATTCATCCGTGCTGGAATCCAACATCACAGAATTATGTGTAATTTGATGTAATTGCCGGTAATGGCCTTCCTCATTTGTAGTTCATTTTACGTAAGAGCTGTCACGATTTTTGGGCAATTCTTTTAGACTAGACCAAATGTCAAAATGTTGTGCAGGCTCATCTCCATCACCACTGGGTGTCTTGGGAAACCTAAGTTTTTCCCAGCAGCAATTTCAACGAAAAGTGAAGGAGGAGACGTCATTGTGTCATTTATCCCTTGAGCTGTCAGCTTGCTGACCAGGAGCTCATTGCTTCTTTTGAGATCTGGGTTAGTTGGAAAGAAAGTGAAGACATAGCTCTTAAACCTACGTTCAAGCACAGTTGCCAAAATGTAATGATCCGATTTGAAGATGTTGATATCTCTTGCAAAGTAAATAAAGTACTTAATCTACAAGTCCAACATAATTAGCGGAATTGCTTTGTTTCATTTCCTCCTTCAATTTCTCTTGCTGCTTTTCAAAAAATCTAATTAGGGGAATCACTTGACTCAAGCTAACAGTGTCTACACTCGCTTCACAGGTGACTACTTCCAGTAGTTTCAGCACCTTGCACAACACGGAAAGTATTCTCCACTGCGCTGGACTAAAGTACAATCCCCCTAAATTCTATTCTTCTTGCAGCTGCTGCATTATCCTACATGCTGTTGCAGAATCCCAAAATTGACCCTAAATATTTTGGGACACAGACAGCATCTTCTCTATGTCATTGTCATTTTTTAAAAAGTTGATTGGGTGAGCAAAACAGAGAATGTGATGGAATGCCTCCCGCAGTAATGCTCTGACAATATCAGAAATCACATATCCTCAGGAGACTCCAAGCAGGATAAGCCATGTTGCAATGAAATCCCTTGGTTTTTCAACAGTATTACCTCTGACCTGCGCTTTGTCTCGTCTTTGATAATCACCTTTCACTCCCGCCTTCAAGACTTCTCCCGTGCTGCTCCCCACTTACGGAATTTCCCAATGCTTAATCAGACTTTCCCACAGCTTTCAAATCTTTAGATACTCTTTGAAAACCCATCTCTTGTTTAGAGGTGACCTTATCCTTGATAACACTATTCACACTAATGCAACCTCACAACTATCCCAATCTCCACTCTGAGCCACATTCGCTCCTCTTGTTTTAGCTGTGCCCTCTATCCTTTAGAATGTAAGCTCTCTAATGAGCAGGGTCCTCCATACCCTTTGTTTTCATGTCTTCAATTATTTTTTCTGCCTTGTCTGTTCTCGTTTAACGTATGTCCTGTTGTATGTATGTCCTTGTCTTCCCTACTGTACTGTACTGTACTGTGCAGCACTGTGGTGCCTAACAAATCAACAAAAATAATAATAATAATAATAATAATATGCCTCTTATTGAATCAGATGATACACAGAGTAGCCTGCTTCTGAAAAATGTGACATTCTTGGGTACATTCTGCTGCTGTCCCTGCTGGAGAAGGCGAATCACCAACCCAGTGGGCTGTCACAATCATATAATCTTTAGTTTTCCCAGTTCCGCTTGTCCACATATCTGTGGTTAAGTGTACAGTTAGTAGAATGGCAATTTGTAGCCCAATAATTACATTTTTACAAACCTTCTGGTAGAGGTGAGGAATAGCTTTTCTAGTAAAATGGTGTTGTGATGGAATTTGGTAACGGGGACAGAAGACCTCAAGTAACTGTCTAGAACCAGCTGCATTAATAGTGGATATTGGATGCAGATCTAATACTAGCATAGTCACCATGGTATCTGCGATCCGCTTTGCGACTGAGTGACAGCTTTCATACTTGCTTCCTCTTGCAAAGGATTGTTTAACAGTCAATTGTTGTAAACTACTAGTAGACTTCATTCTTGCTTCTGGGTTGAAGATACACTCCCAGCAGCAGTGGGCCTAACGCTCAAGGATTCTTCTGAGGAGTCCTGGATAGGGGATGAGTCATCTAGCCTTAGAAATTTGGATTTAGTACTAACTCTGATGACTTGTGAAGATATTGACGATGACGGTGTTGTGGGTGTATATTGAAGGTGCTGGGATCTAGATAGAGAAGGGAGGTAGCTGATTTTCACAAAAACTTTCCATGAACTCACTTCAAATGGCAAAACATAGATGAGGTTCCTAGATGGTTAAGGTCCCTACCTCTACTGACTGTGGCTTTACATTGCTACACATGGCTAGACAACTGTTGTCAGGATTTGTGTAAAAACAATTCCACACATAAGATGTGGATTTTATGGTCTTATATCCAGGCATGACAATTGGCTTCTTCTTATCACTGGCATGAACTGCTTCCACTGGTGCATGACTTGCCACAGTAGAGTTCTTCAACAGTGCTTTTTGCTTTGATGCCCTAAGCCCATTGTTAACTTGTTTTTATGGGGGCCCAAACAAACCAAACACTTTGCCCACAAAAGTGGCACTGTTTGCCGCTGTAGTACTTGCTTTGTTAAACTGTACATGTCCTTTTCAATACCTTAAATAAGGGTGGATAGGAGGACTCAAGGACAAATCCATCTTGCACCACTTTTCTTTTCTGCCACTCCTGTGTAGAAATGTTTCATACATGTGTTATGAACTGCTGTGTGTTTGTGTCATTGCTCTGTCGCTTAGCATTCAGCCAGGTCACTGCAGTCTTTGCTTGAAATTGTATGAAAATAATATTGAGGTGGTCAAAATTGACTGCAAATGACTTGAATATAGTGTTATTGAGGTAAATAATTGCAAATAACTGTGAAATGCAAATTTAACAGGTAATAATTCGCAAACATAAATATACCTGAACGATACAATGCTATAGACAGAGCAAACACCAAAATATATAATAGCGTACTCTTCATAAGTGACACATTGGAGTAAACCCACAGAAACATGGGATATACAAAGATACAGGCATAATTCTGGATTCAAACTCATGACCCTACTGTTGGCATCTGGTTTGTCTAACTAGTAAGGCATACTTCCGATTAAAACAGACATACAGACACTAGTGGAAACCTAAAGTGTTAATGAGCATAATTAAATGAACAACTGCACACAATTTCATAGTAACAGACATAAAGGATCATGTTTTGTTTTATAAAAATCAAAATATGAAAATCTATGCTAATGCATCTCAGAATAATTCACAATCAGAAATAAGTGCAAACATTTTTTAATCAGTACAAAAGTAAAAAAAAGATTTCCGTAACCAGCATTGAATAGACCCAGCATCAGATCTCGTCATCTGATACCACAGTGGGCCATACACCTGCATATACTTGTCTCATTATAGTCCACTATAAAAGACTGCTTCAAGCACACTTGAAGTTGGTTAGGACTCTATAGAGTATTTTTATGATGTGGCTTTGTATAGTGGTCTTTCATTTGTATTGAGAGTTATATTTTAGTTTACTCTTTATAGAAACTTTAAACGTTTGTGCTTGTATGATATTTTATGTTCCACAATAACAGTGCATCTCTATTTTCATATGTAATGTGCATTTTAATTTATGTGTTGTTTACCTTATTTTAACCCAATTTTTTTTCGGGGGGGAAGGGGGTGTTGGGAAGCTTTTCAATCTAATATCTATTAAGATAATTCTTATGTGTTTTGGCACTTCCCCATGTTGCATCCAACAGATCCCCAGTCCCCTGAAACTGTGGAGGCAGGCTACTTCAGGTTCCAGACTGATGTGCAAGGTAGAATATTTTTCTAATATGGCTTATATCACACTTTTAAAATTCTCAAATAGAATTGTTGTTTGGTGATGAAAGTAAAAGCCAGTTTCCTTTTTCTAAACATATACGAATGCATGCACCAGACCATTTGGACTTAATAAAAGTTTACCTTTAAAATCTGCAAATTTGAAATCAGCCTGTAAGGGCTGTCTCTGTCCCTGCTGAGATTATCAGATGTGACTTTTATAGTCCTACCACTTGGAAAAATAATGATGAAGCTTGATTGTTATAGTTTAGGATAAAATAGACCAAACTAAAGGCTTTCATTGGTGTACTACCAGGCGTTAGCTGGGAAATGTCTGCCTCACCTGAAAAATATTCAGTAATTAAGTATAATCTCTGTTAATCATATATATGACTCACTATGTGAATTTTCCTTTCTGCCCAGGTAAAGTACATAAACTACGTGTTGTGTGCTTATTGATTTTTAAGTCACTGATTTGTCTTATATTTTTTAATGGAGATATCTTGCATTCTCTTTCATTTTTAGAGAAAGACACCCTTTTAGTAAATAGCTAAATGTTTCAAATTTATTCCAATAGACCTTATGCCCTAGCTGTCAGGTGTAGCTCAAAGGAGGTGTGGCAAGGATCATTTCATGGAGGAAGATCAACACATGTAGGAGTTGCCTTTCGTAGCATGTAAGTAACTATAGTTAGCAATGCTATTCCTTTTAGGTTATTGGGGAACCTGCGTTACAGTTAAGGGAACAAATTGTAGATTTTACAGCTTGAAAGTACAGGTGTATACAAAGTACATACAGTCAAGAAATAATTTGCTTCAAAATGGCCTAAGGTTGATCTCCTATTCTATAATATTTTAAACAGATAAAGAAGACAGCCATTATGGGTTTCAGCATGACCTGCCTTGCAACACCTCTACCCAATGGGATAAAACCAACATGCATGTTTTTGTTGTTTACAAAGGAGTTTGTTTTTTCAGTTTGTTTTTATTTTGTGTTTCATTTGATTACTGAAATTGTGTTTATAAATAAATATATTTATTTTTTGCTGCAATACTCATTGTTCTTTAACTCTCTGCTGCTTTGGACACTGTTGAACACTTTCTTCTAGTACACACCCTTGACTCTATTGTCCATCTAGACACAGTTCTCTTCTGGGTCACTTCCTACTTCTCTAACTGCTCCTGTAGTGTACCCACCTCTGGAACATTCTCCCTTCCACTCTCACTCTCTATTGAGGTCGCACAAGGCTCCTTTTTTTGTAAATGTTGTACTTTAATATTATACATATCTTTTCTTGGGTTGCTAATTTGGTCATTTGCCCTCCAATACCACCTCTAGGCCAAGGGCACCCAAATGTACATTGCTTTCCCTGATGTATTTCTTTAAGCACTATCTGTTGAAAGCCACTGTCTTTCTGCATTCGCCCCAATGGATATCACAATGATAGCTAAAGCAAATCATATTCTATACAGATCTCATTATTGTCCCTCATGTCCAAGTCACCAACTAGCCTCCAATCTCACTGTCCATAACACCATTATACCCTCTGTATTGCTTAAAATTTTAATTCTCAGTAAGCTTGTGAGGATGAGAGGATCAGATTAATGAGGCAAATTAGGGCACAAAAAATGTGTTACTTTGAACCCTATCAAAACCATGTCAGCAAGTTATGTTTTAAATTACAGACACATATTTTAAACCAAAAGTAAATTACTGTATGCTTTTTCTTGTAGTTATCTCAAAAAGTTACACTTTATTTCTACACTTACATTTACAACTCAACTTGGACAGAAACTACCACACTTATAAATCTAGTGCCTGTACTTGCGAATAGCAGAGAACAATTCCCATCGGCTCTCCCCCTGTTTGCTAGAATACGAGAAATGAATGACAAGATAAAATTTTGCACACAGATATGGAAGACATCTGCGAGTGACATATGCTCGCCCACACGTGCTTTGAGAACCAATCACAGAGTTGAATACTGAAAATAATTAACAGAATTCAAAATGAGGGCTGCCACCTTTTCCTATAGTGAGCTCCATGTATTGGCGGATGGAATGGATAGCATTCCCAGTGGCTGCTATGTTTCCAATGAAATGAAGCTGTGGGCCTACCGCATGGTTCACCACTTCATACGGCTGCGATTTCACCGCCGCAGGATTGCAGTGCAGCTCCAGCGGCGGCGGAGTGATTTACGCCGGCGCCAACCACAGCTCTTGGAGGAGCTCAGGGAAGAGATCAGGAGTTCTCTATTAAATCTCTAGATATTGAAAAAAAGCTATAAAACAAAAACTTGTTTATTTTTAAAATGACTTTCAAAGTTAATCGAGGACATGCCCTACCCCAAATATAAATCTGTCACCAGATTACAAATGTAACTCCTCATCCAATACAACATGCTTTTGGGCCTATTTTTTAAAAAATTTATTTTGGGTTAACATTTCATTTAGTATCATTACTGATGGAAGCCCAATCTCCAGACCAATATGGTATTTTTGGGATTCAAACTCATGACCCCAGTGCTGTGAGGCAGAAGTGCTAACCACTAAGGCAACACAGGGATGTTCACTTCCAGACATTTCTAATCAAACTGTGCCAGATGAGGTATATTGCAAATATTTGTGCAGGCGTTTTTTGGGGGTCAACGCTCACAGTTGCCCTAGGATGATTAAAGCATATTACAAGTCCTTACCCAAATACCTCCTGTAATATGTCTCCATAATTTAGATTCTATAATTATTTTGCAGGAAAAATACAATATTAATGTAGTACTTTTTACATTTTAAAATGTCACCTAAGCTAAATCCAAGATTTGTTTCAGGCCATCTGAAAGTGTCATGTGTCTTTAATTTTTGAAGTTTTTGTTTAAAGACCCTCAATTATCTCTGTTGCTAAATGCATGTTTCACAATGTCAGCTCACATTATTATATGACTACATGTAGGTAACTGTGAAACAGGGAGAAAATTTATAAAGAAACTAATGTGTTATACTTATTCCAACAGACCGTCAGAGACGTGGCAAGGAGGAGCTGGTGGTGGAGGAGCCGGCCAGGGTTGAGGCAGAGGAGGAGTAGGAGGTGGAGTATGTGGCCCTTGTGGAGGAGGTGGCCCTGGACGAGGAGGTGGAGATGGGTGAAAGTAAGTATTGAAAAAAAATCCTTTTCATAATTGTATTCCTTTTGAGGCACATTGTAGTTGAGCAAAAATCATGATTAACCACATGCAATTTTCCCAATAGCTAGCTATCCAGTTTAAAGTTTTCAACCATGATGGCCGTAAGAATAATTTATGGTGATTCAAGTAAACCCCACCCCCCTGGCCACCACACAAATGTGTATATATAAATACATCTGTCACCCCAAAGTATTAATCCACTGCCTAGTACTGTGTTTAGCATAACATTATTAACCTTTTCCGACAATTTAAAATTATGTAACACTTCATACCTCTGCTGATCTCGTCAAATGGGTTAAACTAAAAACACCATTTTGAAGTAATATATGTTCGAACAATAAGCTAAGCATGTTTTGTTTTTTTTCTATTTTCTATAGCTCAAGAAGACACTCAGTCTGGGGTTGAAATCCCACCAAAAAAACATGCAATCATGCATGATATGTTAAAATACAAGCGAAAAATGAAAAAATATTCAAAACTGATAAAAATCAATATGTTGCAACAATATTATTAGTTTTTCAAATTATTTAGAATGGTTTATTTTGGTAATAATGTTTTAAAAATTGCTATAAAAAAATTGTGGTGTGTGTGTCTTGTAATTTAATTTTACAAAATGTGTCGAGGTTATGTTTGCCAACAATGGATGGACATTTAGAACATACCATAATATTTATTTTACATTGGTCCCTTTGCACTACATCATAATTTATTTCTTCATTTATTTATTTATGATGGCGCCAGCTAATCTGAGGCGCAGTACAGAGAAGATAGTTTCTGTCCGAATAGAAATTACTTTTGATTGATGAAGCCAAATGGAGTTCAGGGAGGAAAAAACAAAACATGGGGAGAACACACAGGGCAAGATTTGTTAAGAAAAGTTAGTCAATAAAAGGAGTAACTTGGTCAAAGCATGTATATTGAAAAAGCTAGTATACATTTGTAATTTGTGTCAGGCATGTCCTAGATCAACTTTCTATGTATCTGTGTGGTACCGGGAAGAAGCAGCCATTAGTTTACTTTGGTGCCTAAAAAACAACTTTTTTTTCTGGGAAACAAACTCATGACCCCAGGTCTGTAAGGCAGAAGTGCTAACCACTAACTCACTGTGTTGCTGAAGTGTTGTCTGCATTGATTTGTAGGGAAGCTTAGTACATAACATACAAGGGGTAGATGAATAAAAAATAAAAGGTTTGCACACAATGCTTGCATTAAACTCTAGGGAGCCCTCAAAATCAACCCCCTGCCCCCCAAAAGTCTAAGAACATTTGTAGTAATAGATGGCGACATGCAGCATACAAAGGTGCATTTGAGAGGGAGGTATATGTTAAATATGAGGACAGATTTATAATGGGGATAGAGCATGTTGTAGTGCAACTTTGAATGTCAAAGTAAAATTCAAGTGTTTTTTTGTGTTTGTGTGTTACATGAAAAAAAAGCCATTACTTTCTTCATGTGCTAAATAATAGCCGAACACTACCCCTTGCTAATTAAAAACATCTGCTGGTTTGAACAAAGCTCCTCTTGTATTCCTTTCCTTAATGATTCAGGGCCATAAGCTGCACACAGATGCGAAGGTCATGTTTGGTATTTGAATTCATGATGCCAATGCTGTGAGACAAACCACTAAGGTTACCCTGCAGACATCTATTGCACGCATGCTGTATTGTTGTACTTCTCGCTCTAGTCTATAGAATGTATTTATTTTTTCAACTGAATGTTGCCTTAGTGGTTAGCCAATCCACCTTCTAACAATGGAGTTATGAATTGATTCCTGACTGTTGATCTTTATCTGTGTGGAGGTTGTATATACTATCCTATGTATTGATTATGGAAGAATGCTCTACGCAGTTTGCAACGTCAATGATATAAATTTTTTAATACACTAATGTTTATTTTAATATGCATGTTTATTTATGCTAGTGAATTATTATACGATTGCATCCACATTCTTAGTTCAAATCAAACACATTACAGGATCTTTCATGTAGGTGTATAAAAAGGTGTGTTGATTTAGCTCATTAAAAACACTTCAAAGTCATTTGTCCCAGGTTCTATAAAGTGTTTAAACAAATAATGAGATTACAACTGTCCTGCATAAAACACCCTGATTGTGTTTTAACATTTGTAAACAAACCCTTGGCACCTCCCACATTTGGCGTTTCCTAACACTTTCTTAACTTTAAATAAGAAGCGGATCCTAAGAAGCGGATATTAAGATGAACTACTTTCTTAAGATCCAATGCATCTTATTTTCCGTTGCGTAAAACACTTAAGTTGATTATACAAGATGTACAGGCTTCAACCAACAAATCAAATGTTTTGTATAACAAGAGGTAGAATAAAGACAGACAGTGGATGTTCAAAAAGGCCTGGGATAGTAATGCAGTATCGCTGTACCATAAAAAACTAAAGAAATAAAGACTAAAGAAATATACTGTTCCAAAGAATCTCTGCTTGTTAAGCGCCATTGATGAAGTGACACTTTTATAACAGCTATATCTTGTGAGTTAACAACTGACACACCGTCAGCTAGACAGAATCTAGCTAAAGATTGCTGATGGTTATGTAATGCGGATGGCAGGGAATAGTCTTGTATGAAGTCAAAGAAGGAAAGTGCAAGATAGAAAGGAGGAAAAATAAATATCTTTTTAAAAGGTGTCACCCAAAGACTACAAAAGAGAAAATATTCACAATATTCAAAAAGCTATTTCCATTTAAGTGTATTTAAAATATTTCCACACCAAAAAAAGTATACAGAATTTCCACATAATATCAAAATAATGACACTCAATAGTCCTAAAAACAATATGTTAGATCAGTTCATGCTTCTTTTCATCCGCTCTTTGTTTTGAGCTTGTGAGGCCAGTACCTATGTAAGTCCAGGCCTGGCATTACTTAATTGGGTACCACTTTCTTATTTGATAAATGTTGTTTTGTCCCTGACCATCATTCCTTTCTACCTGCCCTAATCTTAGTGCCTGCTTTGACCTCAATTTTTCACATTCTGATTCTGTAACACTTCTCTCAATTTGTGTATAAATCGGAATACCTGATCTGCCTCACCTGCTTATTGGTGGTTAGTTGTAGCCATATAGGTCAGTGATTATAACTATGTATACAAGACCTGAAGGAAACCAAGTATTTGTAAACAAATGAATTTCTAGCGGTATAGTGGCTTACTGGTGTCACTGGTGACCATTACATTATAATGATTTGCTTTAATTACCTATAATATGGAAAGCGTTTTGGCTCAAATTCACATGTACCAAAACCAAAATATAATATATTGAAATTCTCGAATTCTTTTGGAGAACATGTTTAATCATGTCGGTTTATCATTAACCAAGCTCAGAGAAACCTATTTGCATGCTTAACTTGCAAAATTTATTTAAGCTACTGATGTTCTATATTTTGAAAATATTACTATTAGCCCAGGGTTGTACATGAATACAGTGAAGGTCTAAGTTATATTAAACTAGGCTCAACCGAAGAACTTAAAATCCATTTAGAGTTTTTTGGGTATTACCAATTGCTTTAGGTGATTTATGAGGAATTGATTTATGATGCAGATTTGGCCTTCAATAAACTTATACAAGTATTGTGTCACGCTGATAATCTGTAGCGTTTTAATGTACAGGTAGAAGCCTCTGAAGTTGATGCTATTCTCTTGCAATATTATGAAGCAGACAAAAAATTACTTCATAGTAACTGAGAACTAGTCAACTATCATCATCATCACCATTTACTTATCTAGCACCACTAATTCCGCAGCGCTATACAGAGAACTCACTCACATCAGTCCCTGCCCCATTGGAGCAGTCTAAATTCCCTGACACACACGTCAATTTTTGTAGCAGCCAATTAACCTACTAGTATGTTTTTGAAGTGTGGGAGGAAACCAGAGCACCCGGAGGAAACCCACGCAAACACGGCGAGAACATACAAACTCCACACAGATAAGGCCATGGTCGGGAATTGAACTTATGACCCCAGTGCTGTCAGGCAAAAGTGCTAACCACTAAGCCACTGTGCTGCCATTATGCATTCAAAATGGCTTCATTGGTTGGAAAGTGCTCTCCAAACTGTTGTGGTATATACTGATTATAAAAACCTAGAATATAGTCAAATCTAAAATTTCCAAACATGCTAGATGTTCTTTGTTTTTCTTTATATTCAACTTTAACATCATCTATAGACCAGTGACAAGAAATATCAATGCTGAAATACATATACATGATGCACAATGTCAATAATAATTACATTTATTCATATGGAGCCTGCATATACTTTATAATTGGGAGCAAACATAACAATAAATCAAGTCTAGGTATTAACAGACAGACAAAGAAGTAAGAGGGTCCTGCTCACAAGCTTACAATCTATACTACAATAGGAGTTTTATACAAGAGTTTAAGTGCCGCATATAACTCATGTAAGTTTTGTGTAAAACTGTGGGTAATAATCAGATATAGTAACCTAGGGAAGTTATAAGGGTAGTTTTGGAATTTCATAAGCTTGCCTGAACGTTTGAGTTTTCAGGACACATTTGAAGGTTTGGAGGCTAGAGGAATGTCTTGTTGTGGAAGGGAGGGCATTCCACAGAGAAGGTGCAGCTGAAAAATGTTCTGCAACAGGAAATGAGAGCAGGTAATACATGTCAATGAGTGACACAGACCTTCTACAGAGCTAAGGGAGGGGTGGTTGTAATATTTTGCAACATGTGAAGAGTTACATGCTACTGCTTTGTTTATGGCCTTGTATGTTAGTAGAAGTATTTTTTATGACACATGACTTGCTCTCATGTTGAGTGAACTCGGAAACAGTGATTCTGTCAGTGAGTCACATCAACAGTGGCAATCTTAGCCTTCAGTACAGCTCATTTCAACAGTCTGCCCACTTCCTGTAATCAGAAGATGTCTTGTTTCCTGGGGGTTGCTCACACAAATTACCAGATTGTATTTCTTCCAGCCTTGATCCAGTCTTCCTTGTGTATGACCTTGGCTTTTCCCGATGCACCTTCCCAGCTCTCTGACCCTGGCTTGATTATGAACTCCTGTTACTCTTTTAACCCAGCACTTGTCTCCAGCTCTTGTGCTCTGCTAATTTATGTTTACCTTCTAGCCACTGGAATCCAATTTCTGCATTTCAACCCTGAAGGTATTTTGCATCCCAGAAATACCCTGCAAGATCAGACAGAAGTTTAAATTGGATTAGGTGAATCAATATAGGGACTGACCAAGAGGAGCAGCAGAAAAAGAACGTTTCACAAGGTAAATTAGTCTAGCTGCTGCATTCATAATAGATTGTGGGTATGAGAATCTGGTTTAGGAAAGAGCAGTAAGCAGAGCATATAGTCAATATGGAAGATTATTATTATTGCACTGCTTTGTGTGAGATACATATGTATTCTGGAAGGGATTCTTAAATGTATGTAACAGGATTTGGATATGAGAAACAAAGGACAGTTCTGAATAACACAGAGGCAGTGAGATTGAGTGGTGTGGTATGTTCTCTTGTTGTCAACAGAAAGAGAGATGTCAGGTAAGTAACTTCTGTTGGATGATGGAAATATTATTATTATTATTATTTATATTCTTAAATGCATCACCTGTCTCCCTCTCTTCCAAAATCCTTTAAATGTGCCCTTTGGAATGCATGCTCTGTTTGTAACAAACTTACCTCCGTACACGATCTCTTCCTCTCAAACAACCTAAGCCTTCTAGCAATAATAGAAACAAGGCTCACGCAATCAGACACTGCCTCACCTGCAGCCCTTTCACATGGTGGTCTCCATTTCACCCACACCCCCAGACCAGGAGGCAGACAAGGAGGTGGGGTTGGACTACTTCTCCCCCCACAGTGCACATTCCCAAATGTCCCATCACTCACATTCACATCTTTTGAAGTACATGGTGTTAGGATTTTTAACCCGTTCTCTATGCATGTTGCTGTCATCTATCGCCCCCCGGACCACACCATCAATTTCTTGAACACTTTTCTGCGTGGCTCCCTCAATTCTTATCCTCTGACATCCCCACCATCATCGCGGGTGATTTCAACTTTACTATTTCTAATCCACGTTCCAATGCTGCTTCTAAACTACTCTCACTAACATCCTCACTTGACCTCTCGCAGTGGATTGAATCCGCTACTCATCAGGATGGCCACTGTCTTGATCTTGTTTTCTCTAGACTATGCTTAGTTTCTGATTTCCTTAACACTCCTTTCCCCCTTTTGGGTCATCACCTTATTAGCTACTCGCTCACCCCCAGTTCTTTACCCTCCCCAGTGTCAAACTCTTCCAAGCCTCCTCACAACCGCAGGGATATCAACTCTATTGATCTTCAACAGTTTTCCACCTCTCTCCAACACCTTCTCTCCCCAATTTGCCCTTGATCAAGTGGCTCCAGCGACACTACATACTCCGCGTAGACTTCGTTGCCAACCGGAGCACACTAAAGTAACGTGAACTCTACAAAAACTAAATCGTAAAGCAGAACATTACTGGCGTAAACCTTGTATCTTTAATGATTTCTTGACATATACTGGTATCTACCACTCCTATAGAAATTCTCTAGACACTGCAAAATAAACATACTTCCAATCTCTCTTCTATGCTAAAGCTTCTAACCCGAAACACTTTTTTAACACATTTAAATCTCTTCTCAATCCCACCCCAAATCCTCCAACTACCATCAGTGCCAAGGTCCTTGCTTCCTATTTCAAGGACAAAATAGATAAGATTAGACTTGAAATGGTATCATCTCCCTCGACTAGCAATCAGCTCAATTCCTTTGTAGCATCCTCTGACACTCTCTCTTCATTTGATCTCACAAATGAAGAGGAAGTTTCTAACTCTCTTCTCATCTTCCTACCCTACCTCCTGTCCTCTTGATCCCATTCCCTCACATATTAGTAGGTTCCTGTCTCCTGTGCTCATTCCCCCTCTAACTAAAATCTGTAATCTATCTCTTTCTACTGGTATTTTTCCATCACTATTCAAGCATGCAGTGATTACTCCCATTTAAAGAAAAAAAATTCTGACCCAAACTCTTTTTCAATTTACCGCAACATCTCTCAGCTCCCATGCCCCTCCAAGCTTCTCGAGAGAATTACCTACACTTGCCTTACACACTTTCTTACAGCAAACAACCTACTGGATTCTTACCAGTCAGGCTTTTTCTCTCAGCACTCCACAGAGACTGCGCTGACCAAGGTTGTCAATGATTTGATCACAGCAAAAAGTAAAAGCCATTACTCTCTTCTAATTCTCCTTGATCTCTCTGCTGCATTTGACACTGTTGACCGCTCTCTCCTCATACAAATGCTACAATCCCTAGGTCTTGAAGGCACCTATCCCGGTTCTCAACCTACCTATCTAATCGCTTTTTTAGTGTTAATTTCTCTGAATCCACCTCTGATCCGCTTCCTTTATCAGTTAAAATACCACAAGACTCAGTCTTAAGTCCTCTGATATTCTCTATCTACACCACTTCTCTTGGAAAACTAATAAGCTCCTTTGGATTTCAGTATCATCTCTATGTGGATGATACACAAATCTATCTATCCTCTCCTGTTCTTTCACAATCTGTGTTGTGTTGTGTTACTGACTGTCTTTCTGCCATTTCATCTTGGATGTCTTCTCGCCAACTCAAACTCAATCTTTCAAAAACTGAATTAATAATATTCCCACCCAAAAGCAGAAGCTTCCTGCCTGACATTTCTATTTCTGCTGATAACATGACCATAAATCCCAGCCCGCAAGCTCCCTGCCTAGGTGTAATCCTTGACTCACAACTATCATTTATTCCCCACATCGACTCTATATCTTTAGATGTTACATACATCTAAAGAACATTTCCATAATACACACATATCTCACACAAGACACTGCAAAAACCTTAATTCATGCACTCATCATCTCCTGCATCGACTATTGCAATTCCCTCCTTACTGGTGTTCCCAAAGTCAGACTTGAACCCCTACAATCTATTTTGCATGCAGCGGCTAGATTGATTTTCCTTGCAAACCGTTCTTCCTCTGATGAGCCACTCTGTCAGTCTCTACATTGGTTATCTGTATTTCAACAAATCCAATATAAAATTCTTCTACTAACATACAAGGCTGTCAATAAAATTGCACCGACATACATCTTCTCACTTGTCTCAAAATATCTCCCAACTCAACACCTACGTTCTGCACAAGATCTACATCTCTCTCACATTCTCATCACATCCTCCCATTCCTGGTTACAGGACATTTGTGTGCTCCACCCACTTTGTGGAATTCCCTCCCTCACACAGTTAGACTTTCTTCTAGTCTTCAAACCTTCAAGCGTTCTCTGAAAACCAACCTCTTCAGGCAAGTTTACGATATTCCTCAACCACAATCTTAATCTCCCTAAATTACCCTATTACCACCCTCTACACAGCTAACACAAGACAACAACCCTCTGACCAACATTGCTGTGTGACTGATCACACAGCCCACTCAATACTTTTACCTTTGCATTCTAATGGTCCAGTGTGCAATGTGATGTAGCACGTGCCCTTGTGTTTCAAACTCCCAATGTCCCATAGATTGTAAGCTTGCGAGTAGGGTTCTCTTACCTCTCTGTCTGTATGTATTACCCAGTATTGTTTTATTAATGTTTGTTCCCAATTGTAAAGCGCTACGGAATTTGCTGGCACTATATAAATATATGTTGATGATGATGATTACCTTTGCTTTTGAAAGATTGTGTTTGAGGTGATGAGTGGACATTCAACATGAGATGGCAGAAAGACATTGAGTAACACCGGTCAAACCATATGGTAGAGATCCGGAGAGGATATATATTTTGTCTGCATATAGAATACAGTTATTGGATTCAAAATGTGCTTATTAGTTCTCCAACATATGTTGTATAGATTAAGAAGAGTGTATTATTATTATTATTATTATTATTATTATTATTAATAATTTTTATTTATAAGGCGCCACAAGGCGTCCGCAGCGCCGTACAGAGACAAACAAATTACAATACAATGGGAGACAGCACAGTACAGTAAACAGTAAGCACAGCAACTCAGTAAGCTTAATGCACAGCTAGAGAGGGCGGGGAAGGGGGAGGGAGGATCCGCAAACGACGGGGCCCAAGAAGGAGGGCGCGGAAGACAGGGAGACCCCCAGGGGGGAGGAGGGAGCGAGAGTGGACGTGGGGTGGAGGACCCTCGAGGAGGAGGGCTAAGTAGCTGGAGAGCAGAGTTAGAAGTGGTGGAAACAGGAGGAGAGATGGCTCTGCTCAGAGGAGCATACAATCTAAGGGGAGGGGTGGACAGACAGAGAGACGCAGGGGAGAGAGGAAGAGTAGGGGAACGGAGGCATAAGATAAGGTAGGAAGTTAAGTGGGAGACAGAAAGGCTTTAAGAAAAAGGTGGGTTTTTAGGGCCCGTTTGAAACTGGACAGATTAGGGGAAGTTTTGATGGAGGGAGGGAGCTTGTTCCAGTGGAGGGGGGCAGCGCGGGCGAAGTCTTGGATACGCACGTGGGAGGAGGTTATAAGGGGGGAAAGAGAGGCGACAGTCAGAGGCAGAACAGAGAGGGCGGGATGGAGCATGAATAGAGAGGAGGGTGGAGATGTAGGGTGCAGTGGAGTTGGCGAGGGCCTTGTAGGTGAGTGTGAGGAGCTTAAAGAGGATTCTGAAGGGGAATGGGAGCCAGTGAAGGGCTAGGTAGAGGGGGGAGACAGAAAAGGAGCGTCGAGAAAGGAAAATAAGCATAGCGACAGCGTTAAGAACAGATCGAAGGGGATCGAGATGAGAGTGGGGGAGGCCAGTGAGGAGGAGGTTGCAGTAGTCCAGGTGGGAGAGGATAGAGAGTGGATAAGGCATTTGGTGGCATCTTGGGAGAGAAAGGGCCGGATGCGAGCGATGTTACGCAGCTGGAAGCGGCAGGATTTAGCAATAGAGAGGATGTGGGGGCCAAAGGAGAGAGAGGAGTCGAGGATAACACCAAGGCAGCGAAGTTGGGGAACAGGGGTGATAGAGGTGTTGTCGACAGTGATGGAGAGGTCAGTAGGGGATGAGGTATGAGAGGGAGGAAAAACTATGAGCTCAGTCTTGGCAAGTTTTGGATGACCTACTACTGAGCCTTTTGGTATTCAAACTGATAGATAAAGTGAACAAGAAGTGGATCCAGAGAAACAAACACTGAAAGAGTGATTTGATATTATAATGAGAACAAGGGGCCTGATTCATCAAGGTACGCAAATGCATACGCATCTGTGTTTCATACTTTAAGTGATGCAAACCGTTATATTTGCGTTGGAGTTTGGGATTGAGTTGACTTTGAGTGTCGTATCTGCTGTGTTTGCGCTGCGTATGTGGTGTTTTACGTAGCTCAAGTCCCGTTTAGCAGATGCGTATGCGTTTGAGTACCTTGATGAATCAGGCCCAAGAATAGCACTATGTCCCAAAGACCAAGGGAATGTAACATTTTTATAAGACAGTATTCAACAGTGTCAAATGCAGAAGAGCAGTCTAGAAAATTTAGTAGTGAATATTGACCTTTAAATGTAATAGTGATCAAATTCATAACCAGCTTAGTGCAGTCTGTGCAGCTTGTTTGAAAAGAAAGTCTGACTGATGAGGGTCCAGTAAGTTGGATGAGGAAGACAAGAAGAGAGTAAATACTTTAAATTCATTTGTGGGATCAAATGAAAAGTAAGTGCAGAGTGCAAGGAATTAATTGAACAGATTATAACTTTGGGAATAAGTTACCAATTTCTTATCAATCTTGTCCTTAGAGTAGGAAGCAAGCTCTTGGGCATTGATGGTGGTCAAGGAGTTGATATGGGAAGTTTTGACAAGAGATTTAAATGAAGAACAGGTTTGGGGATAGAAGCCAGAGGAAAGATGAGAGAATGGAAGTATGTTTGTTTGGCAGTATTCAGAGCATTTCAATTGGAGAGATAGATAGCGACATATGTGAAATGTATATTAGAAGTATGAAACTTTTGCCAATGTCCTTCTAGTTTGTGAAATTATTTTGAAAGCATCATGTTTCTTTGGGGTGCCATGATTGTGTTATGCGCGTTTTGTCGCTATCCAATAACGATTGTCGAATCTCGATTTGTGTTTCCAACGCACAAATATTTATTCTCAAAAAGTAGCAGAATAATTCAAGCGAAATTATAATAAGTACAGCCGTTACTTATCGCAGGCTTCGATTTGCTTATATGCAAACATAAATACAGTAAAACAATGCAGATGGTGTGGCTTGCTCCTATTGGTCCAGGTTTAAGGAAGGTCCAGGGGGTTGTGGATCATAGGCTGGTTCCATCTAAGGAATCCAAAGGTGGGGGTCATCTCTCCAGGGGATGTGCTCTGTTCTTCCCGCCAAAACTCCAGTTACAAGCAGTCCATTAGCATATTATAGTCTGCATCATATTATAAGTTTCAACATCATCATCATCATCATCATTTATTTATATAGCGCCACTAATTCCGCAGCGCTGTACAGAGAACTCACTCACATCAGTCCCTGCCCCATTGGAGCTTACAGTCTAAATTCCCTAACACACACAGACACACAGACAGACAACACAGACTAGGGTAAATTTTTGTTAGCAGCCAATTAACCTACCAGTATGTTTTTGGAGTGTGGGAGGAAACCGGAGCACTCGGAGGAAACCCACGCATACACGGGGAGAACATACAAACTCCTCACAGATAAGGCCATGGTCGGGAATTGAACTCATGACCCCAGTGCTGTAAGGCAGAGGTGCTAACCACTTAGCACCTAACATCAATAACTAGAGTATGCAATGTGCGATCTCTTCACCGAATGCACCGGACAGCTGCTGATGTAAAGGGGATTAATATGATATCAGACATGACACATTTACTTTAACCTGAACCATATGTATCACTAATATGCATATAACTTATAATATTACACATAAACCCTACTATATTTCGACATAAATAACTATGTGTTGCAACTACAATTAATGTGTACTATTTACAAATGTGTGTGTATATGTGCGAATGTACATAAAAGTGTAAAAAACTGTAATTGCCACATGTTGCGGCTGGATACGCCCTTCCACGCCGTAGCGTGCTCTACGCATAATTTCAGACAAAGACAATAAAGTGTGCTCGATATTAATTGAAATGACTTTATCCAATTTGCTGACTTTGACAGCTCCACCCTTTGATAGTGTTATAAACTATCACTTAATCACCATCTCAAGTTCAGGATTATACAACACTTCTTCACAGACCTTGATCTCGGTATCTCTCACCACCCTTTCAGTCTCGTTCTCAGTGATTCTCCCAGAAGACTGTTTTCCACACTTCAACACAGTAGGAACACATATGACACATAAACCAATTGCTAAGATGACACCCAGTATAAGGAGAAGGAGCTTACCTACACTAGCAACCATTTCCTGTACCCACTCTCCCAGACCAGAGAACCATTTCACAGGGTTCAACCACGAGAACCAACCTGCCACCTTTTCCCCGAGCTTATATAACAAAGAATTATGGTTCCTTTGAAATTCCCATTTCAGTTGCAGAATTTCGTCCATATTCCGGTCTATAACCTCTTTGGGGTCATCTGTATTATTGGTGATGTACGTGCAATACTTGACACCAAACTGGGTGGCCAAAGTCACACAGTATCCACCAGTAATAGAGGTGAGATAATTTAGTACCAGTCTATGTTGCACCAACTCTTTCTTGTATGCTTGTAGCTCCCTTCCAGTATACCTGAAAGTGTCATCATACATCTCGGTGATATTATCTATTAATTTGGCTAGGTCTTGGATATATTTAAAGTTTAATGTTCCCCGAGCGGTCCTGGTGAGATCTAGAGCAACCATAACTTGGAAACCAGCAGTTTCACTAATCAATGTTGTAGCTATGGGTTCCTCACCAGGAATCATATTTCTCTTGCCACGGTGTTCATACTGTGTGTGTATGTATGGTGGTGATGTAGTCTTGTGAATACCAACCATTTCTTCATGAGTACTAGTCATGATTTCAGGAACCAGTTTAGCTAAGAAACACAAATCCATGGAACTCGGAGTCCCCCAGGAATAAGCTTTTCTCCCACAAACAAAGTACACATAATCAGGGAGAACATAAGGAACAGTATGCCCATTAATAATATCACATAAGGTTTTGACAAAACTACCCATGCCTAGTGCCTCCATTTGTTTGAGACACATGTCAGCATGGATGACATTCTTACAATTACCTATAGAGACCTTTCCAATGGATACTTATGATTAGTTACACGCCTAAATTTGTAGTGTCCATCAACAGTCCTGCCTATTGGTGACCTTTCAAGTCTCCCTCCAAAATGAGTGTGGCGAGCCATTGTCTGATCTGATAGGTCAGCTTCCCAATTCTCCAGACGCTTTGCATGAGAGATGTTTAGGCACAGTAAAGATCTGTCTAAGGAGTATTGTCGAAGCTTCAGACTAGGGGACCTAGTGTTATTGTACCTCCATTCTATGGGCCTCCCTCCCCTCAATTCTAGTACCTCAGAAATGTTTAGTGGGAATGGTACTAGTCCTATGTTATGCTGTCCCTGAGGCACATGTGAGCACACCCAGCACTCAGTTTGATTTAGAACCTTACCCACTAAGGAGTGATAATCCTCCAGAGAATGCCCACCCATGTCCAGGGTACTGGTGGACTGGCATCGCTGGATGCACTTTTCTTCAACTAGGGAGTCACAGAACTTACATATACAATACTCATCAGACAATAGCCCCTCACACTGTCTCCGAGTTCCCGAGCTAGCAGACCTTTTCATAACCCCTGGACCAAGCTTGATAATGGGCTGCTCTGGGTATTCTAATAACTCCATCTCATCTGTATCACTACCAGAACCTGCCTCTGTCCTCCATCCTCCTTCACAAAAATCGAGTTTCCTAGAAAAAGTAAAAACAAGGAAAATCCTGGAACAAAAGAAAAACAAAAACTGCCACTCCATCGCTGAAAGGATAGTTCTGAGGCAACGTCTCCGGTTCAGGTGTCTTGACTGTAGGCTTTAAGTCTCCCGGATCAGGTTTACGAGTGACAGATCAGTGTCGTCGGTCTCAGCTTTATCTCGCACTTTCTCCGGGTTACTGACTCTCCTGCAGTGGGTGGAATGGACCCAAGTGTCTCTCTCTGCAACCTTCAGTGATGTGGTACTGGTCAGCAGCACTTGTTATGGGCCTTCCCAACGGTCTGTTAAACAACCTAAACGTAAGAAATTGCGGATCATAATATAGTCCCCAGGTTCAACATCATGACAGTTCGTTTCTGGCATACCAGGTGACAGCATTTTGAGTTTTTGTTGTTGTTGTTTTAGCTGTCTGCTCATTTTTATAAGATATTGCACAGTCACTTCATTATTACACTTTAAGTCGTCTTGCAGACTCACGATCAAATGAGGTTGTCAGCCGAACAGTATCTCAGAGGGGGACAGATTAAGAGGAGGTCTAGGAGTGGTTCGGATGCTATGGAGGACTAGTGGCAAAGCTTCAGGCCACGCTAACCCAGTCTCAGCCATTATCTTACCAAGCTTGTTCTTAATAGTACCATTTACTCTTTCCACCTTACCACTGGCTTGTGGACGGTAAGGGGTGTGAAGTCTGCTACTGATTCCCATGAGCTTACACATATTTTGGAAGATATCACCAGTAAAGTGGGTACCGCTATCACTTTCAATGATTCTAGGGATACCGAACCTACACACAAACTCTTGTACAATTTTCTTTGCAGTGAACACAGCAGTATTAGTGGCTGCCGAATATGCTTCTACCCAACCGGAAAACACATCAATACATACTATCACATACTTTAGATTCCTGCACGGTGGTAATTGGATATAGTCAACTTGTATTACCTGAAAAGGTCCATCTGTAGGAGGGATGTGGGATGGCTCAGTTGGAATAGTTTTCCAGACATTTTTCCTTAAACAAGTAAGACATGACATTGCTTTCTTACCAGCCTGAGAGGAAAATCCAGGAGCACACCAGTATGCTCTCACCAGTTTGCACATACCTTCTTTACCCAGGTGAGTCAGACCGTGTGCTGCTTCAGCCAGGCTTGGATAGTATGTTATGGGAGCTACATCCTTACCTTGTCCATCCCTCCAGAGTCCTGAGGACTCTTGACCACATCCCTTTGCCTTCCAGACCACCTTTTCCTGCAGGGAACACAAGTCTTGCATTTCAATTAATTTCTGCATGTCTAATGTCTGAAAAACCATCATAATACCGGTCGATACAGTCATAGGTTGCCCTGCAGCCCATTTAGCAGCTTCGTCTGCCTTGTTGTTGCCCAATGACACCGGGTCTTCTTCAGAGGTATGGGCTTTACACTTTATGACGGCTACTGTCCTGGGTAACTGTATCGCTGTCAGAAGTCCTTTTATGTGTTGTGAGTGTGCCACTGGCATACCTGCTGCTGTCGTAAAGTTTCTAAGACACCAAAGGGCCCCAAAATCGTGCACTACCCCGAAGGCGTTCCTAGAGTCAGTATATATATATTAGCTGATTTATCTTTTGCCAACTCACAAGCTCTCCTTAATGCTACTAGTTCCGCCACCTGGGCTGAGTGAGGTAGGCCAAGGGGTTCAGCTTCTACAACATCCTGATCATCTACAATAGCATAACCAGTACATTGTTCTCCCATCTCTGTCTGTCTATGACAACTCCCGTCTGTATAAAAAGTAAAATCTACATTTTCTAAGGGGATCTCACGTATGTTGGGCCTCTCAGTAAAGGTCTGGTTCAGGTATTCCATACAGTCATGCGTATCAGTACTCTTGCCAAACTCATCATCACCCAGTGTCTCCTCACCTCCCACCCTTTGTGTCTCTAGAGACACATATGGAAGGTATGTAGCTGGATTTAAGGTGCTACATCGTTTGATGGTGATGTTTGAGGGTGCCATTAGAGCTAGTTCCCACTTTGTGAATCTAGCTGAAGAAACATGTCTGGTTTGAGCTGATTTTAACAGAGCTGATACAGCATGGGGTGTATAGACAGTTGAATTATGTCCTAATACTACGTCCTCACTCTTACTTACCAGAAGAGCAGTGCTGCTACACTTCTGAGACATGTTGGGAGTCATCTTGCCACAGTGTCCAATTGTGCACTGTAGTATGCTACCGGTCTGCTAGTGTCACCATGTTTCTGTGTGAGGACACCTGCTGCACAACCATCAGCTTCCGTACAGTATAGCTCAAAAGGCTATTCATAATCAGGTATTGCCAATGCAGGTGCTCTAGTCAGACTATCTTTAAGATTAAAGAATGCTTGTTCTGACTCCTCTGTGTGTACGACACGCTTTGGTTTTGAGGATGAAACTAGCTTCGGCAATGGTAGTGCCAGAATAGAAAAACCCGGGATCCAGGATCTACAGTATCCACACATCCCCAAGACGGTACGAATTTGCTTCTGGCTCTGCGGCAGAGTCAAGTGTTGTATGGCCTCAATTCTGTCGGTCGTCAAGTGTCTTAGCCCCTGGGTGAGACAGTGTCCTAAGTAATTGACCTTAGTCTGACATGGCTGTAACTTGTCCTCTGCCACTTTGTGCCCTGTTTGCGAGAAATGGAGCAACAACAATTTAGTATCATGTAAACATGACATAAAAGAATCAGAGCACAACAACAAATCGTCCACATATTGAATTAGAACAGACCCATTGCTAGGCTGGAAAGTTTGTAAACAGTCATGTAAGGCTTGAGAGAAAATACTGGGGCTGTCAATGAACCCCTGGGGCAGTCTGGTCCATGTATATTGCACTCCCCTGTAGGAGAATGCAAATAGGTATTGGCAGTCAGGGTGAAGAGGGACTGAGAAGAAAGCAGTACATAGATCAATGACAGTGAAATGACTAGCAGACGGTGGAATCTGCATGAGGATGACGGCTGGATTCGGCACTACGGGGAATTGGCTCTCAACAACTTTATTAATTCCCCTTAAGTCCTGGACTAATCTATAGCCCCTCCCCCCACTCTTCTTCACAGGGAAAATGGGACTATTTGCTGTGCTGGATGTACGAATTAAAATCCCTTGTTGTAACAGCCTCTCAATAACAGGATATACCCCTAGTTTCACCTCTGGTTTTAATGGATACTGTGGGAATTTTGGAGCTACCCTACCACTTTTTAATTTTACCATCACAGGAGCTACATTTGCCATCAATCCAGTGTCCTGTCCATCTCTGGTCCATAGGGACCCCGGTATTTCCAGCAACATCCCCTTTACTTGAGATGGACTTTGTTCTATAACGGTAGAGTGCAACATCAACCTTTGAGGGGTGTCCAAAATATCCTGTACCTCATGCACGACCTTCTCTGGTATATCTAGGAAGACACCATTTGGGGTACAGTATATGACATATCCCATTTTACATAACAAATCTCTCCCTAACAAGTTAGTAGGAGCTGCTGAAGCCAAGAAAAATGAATGCTTAGTATGCAGCGGCCCGATAGTGGGTTTAGTTAAAGGATAATGTAACACTCTTCCCGTTACCCCCATAGCTGGAATAGTTTTACTGGTCACCTGTAGATTGAAAGGAGAGGTTATCATAGATCTGGCCGCCCCTGTATCTACAAGAAAATTTTGTTTCCTACCAGCTATATCAACTATCATTGTTGGTTCTTCTCTCAGACTCTCAGTTAACCTTACTGGCTGTAGACTACAGGTATGACCTGACCCCTAGCGCTGACTATCGCTTTCCCGTGCAGCATTTGCTGCTATTACATGTGCGGGTAGATGTGAGTCTTCTAGTCTATGTGAATTCCTCCTTGGAAGATATCTATGTGAACCGCCATTAGAATTGTATCTTCCCTTTCTACAATCTTTCCTCATATGTCCTTCTTCTTTGCAATTATAACATCTCAACATTCTAGGTTTCCTTTCATGTGGGTTATATAGTAACATAGTAACATAGTTGATGAGGTTGAAAAAAGACACCAGTCCATCAAGTTCAACCTATTTTGGATCTCCTGCGATCCTGCACTTATATTTGAAATTAATCCAGAGTAGGCAACCGCTCATCTGTTTCAATTTTGAAAATCCCCCCAGACTCCATATTGCAATCCAATTTTTACCCTATATTCACTACTATCCTTTATTTTAAATTAACGGTCGTATCCCTGGATACACCTTTCCGCTAAAAATTTGTCTGACCCTTTCTTAAACATATCTATTGAATCTGCCATCACAACCTTCCCTGGCAATGAATTCCATATCTTGACTGCCCTTACTGTACAGAACCCCTTCCTTTGCTGGTTGTGAAATTTCCTCTCCTCTAACCTTAGGGGATGACCACGTGTCCTGTGTATGGTCCTTGGGGTAAAAAGTTCCCATGAAAGCTCTCTGTATTGACCCCTAATGTATTTGTACATAGTAATCATATCTTCCCTTAGACGCCTCTTTTCTAAAGTAAACATGCCTAAACTGGCTAACCTTTCCTCATAACTTAATGACTCCATACCCTTTATCAATTTTGTCGCCCTTCTCTGAACCCTTTCTAGTTCCAAATTATCTTTTTTATAGAGTGGTGCCCAGAACTGTACTGCATATTCAAGATGAGGTCTTACCAACGATTTATACAGTGGCAAAATTACACTTCCCTCGCATCTATGCCCCTTTTTATGCATGCCAATACTTTGTTTGCAAATGCAGCTGCTGTTTGACATTGAGCACTATTGCTAAGTCTACTGTCTACGAGCACTCCCAAATCCTTTTCCATTATAGATTCTCCCAAATTAATTCCATTTAATTTATAGATTGCGTTCTTGTTTTTGATCCCTGAATGCATAACCTTACATTTATCTGTGTTAAACCTCATATTCCATTTAGCCGCCCAATCCTCTAGTTTATTTAAGTCCCTCTGTAGAGAAGCTACATCTTGCTCTGATTTTATTACCTTACAGAGTTTAGTGTCATCTGCAAAAATAGAAACTTTACTCTCTAAACCATCACCAAGGTCATTAATAAATATATTAAAAAGGAGTGGTCCCAGCACGGAACCTTGAGGTACTCCACTTAAGACCTTTGACCAATTAGAAAATGTTCCATTTATCACAACTCTCTGTTCCCTATTCTCTAACCAGTTTTCGATCCAAGTACAAATTTTGATTTCTAGACCCAGTTCCCTTATTTTGTAAACCAACCTTTTGTGTGGCACTGTATCAAAGGCCTTTGCAAAATCTAAGTAGACCACATCTACTGTCCTGCCCTGGTCTAAGTTCCCACTAACTTCCTCGTAGAAACTAATTAGATTAGTTTGACATGACCTATCCCTCACAAGTCCATGTTGATTCCCACTAATAATTTTATTGCGTACCAAGTAATCCTGAATACTGTCCCTTAAAATACCTTCCAGTGGTTTCCCCACTATTGATGTCAGGCTTACAGGTCTATAATTCTCTGGTTGTGATCTCATCCCCTTTTTTAACAACGGCACCACATCTGCTATTCGCCAATCCCTTGGTACTGAGCCTGATGAGATTGAATCTCTGAAAATTAAGAATAGCGGTCTAGCTATTTCCGAGTTTAACTCCATAAGGACCCTTGGGTGTATGCCATCTGGACCTGGAGCTTTATTTATCTTAATATTCTTCAGTCGCCTTTGGACTTCTTCCTCTGACAACCAAGTATTAATTAATGGCATGGTTTCATTTCCATTTTTATGTATTACTCCTGCCATTTGTTCCTCTCTGGTAAATACTGAAGAAAAGAACGTGTTTAATATCTCTGCTTTTTCCTTAGTATCATTTATCAATTCACCCATCTCACTTCTTAGGGGTCCTATATTATCTTTTTTAATCCTTTTGCCATTTATATACTTAAAAAACTTTTTGGGGTTTGTCTTACTTTCTTTTGCAACGTGCCTTTCATTTTCTAATTTAGCCAATCTAATTTCCTTTTTGCATGTTTTATTACATTCCTTGTACCTATGGAAGGACTCCTCTGACCCTTCAGACTTAAACAATTTAAATGCACGCTTCTTCCTTTGCATTTCTTCCCTTACCTTTTTATTTAGCCACATTGGTTTAGACTTAATTCTTTTACATTTATTTCCCATAGGAATGAACTTATACGTGTATGTTTCCAACAACATTTTAAAGACAGCCCACATTTCTTCTGTATTTTTTCCTTCAAAGGCTTTGTCCCAGTCTATGCTCTTTATAGACTCCTTTAGCATATTAAAATGTGCCTTTTTAAAGTTTAAAGTCCTAGTTGATCCCTTATACTGTTGTTTCTGGAAACTAATTTCAAATGAGACCATATTATGATCACTGTTTCCCAAGTGCTCCTTTACTTGAATATTTGATATTACGTCTACATTGTTTGTTATTACTAGGTCCAGTATAGTCCGGTTCCTAGTTGGTTCCTCAACTAATTGGGACATGTAATGGTCTTTTAGCGTGCTCAGAAACCTATTTCCCCTAGCTGTACCGCAGGTCTCAGTACTCCAATCAATGTCCGGATAATTAAAATCCCCCATAATTAAAATTTGACCTAGTTGTGTAGCCTTTTAAATTTGCTGTAGAAGTTGGGCTTCCTCAATCGTACTAATATCTGGCGGTTTATAGCATATCCCTATCAGAAACTTCTCTGAACTTTTTCCTCCGCTGGATATTTCCACCCACAATGCCTCTATATTATCACCAATATTCTCGTATATAACTTCCTGAATATTTGGTTTTAATTCTGGCTTAATATAAAGACATACTCCTCCTCCCCTTTTATTTACCCTATCCCTCCTGAAGAGAGAATAGCCTTCCAAGTTGACTGCCCAGTCATGTATATCATCCCACCAGGTCTCAGTAATACCTATAATATCATACTGCTCATTCATTGCTACTAGTTCTAACTCCCCCATTTTACCTGTCAGGCTTCTTGCATTTGCAAGCATACACTTAAGTCTATTGCCTCCCTTAGGTATTTATTTTTGCTTTAAAAAGGGCCGCCCCTTATCTGCTATGCTTCCCTTTCCCCCCTCTCCACCCCCTTTACTCTTGTTAAATTCCTCCTTACTACTCTCAATGTCTATCCCATAAATACTTGCTTGCCCCTCCCCCCCGGAGCCTAGTTTAAAATCTCCTCCAACCTTCTAACCATCCTCTCCCCTAGCACTGCAGCCCCTTCCTCATTCAGGTGCAATCCATCACGACAATAAAGATGGCAACTGACCGAGAAATCAGCCCAGTGCTCTAAGAATCCAAAACCCTCCTTCCTACACCAATCTTTTAGCCACGCATTAACCTCCCTAATCTCCCGCTGCCTCCCTGGACTAGCGCGTGGCACAGGTAGTATTTCCGAAAATACTACCTTGGATGTCCTTGCCTTAAGTTTGCGACCTATGTCCCTGAAATCATTCTTTAGGACACCCCTTCTTCCTCTAACTCGGTCATTGGTGCCAACATGCACCAAAACCGCTGGGTCATTCCCAGCCCCTCCCAACAATCTGTCCACTCGATCCGCAATATGCCGAGCCTGAGCACGCGGGAGACAACACACCGTTCGGCATGCACGGTCCCGGTAACAGATTGCCCTATCTACCTTCCTAATAATTGAATCCCCTACCACCACAATCTGCCTGGGTCCCCTCTGTGCTGGAGAGACCATTCCCCTGGTTGCTAGAGGAAGCAGTGTCATCCAACTCTACCAATTCTGAACTGCCTTCCACAGTATCTTCATCCAATCTGGCAAATCTGCTGGGATTGCCTAGCTCAGAACTGGCATGCCTCTTCCTCCCTCTGCTACCCCTAGTAACTGTTACCCAGCTGCCTACCTGTGCATCCTCCTCTGTCTCTGCTCCACCCTGCTCAGATAACGCATCAACGGTGAGCTGTAAACTCTGCTCCAGGTTGGCAATGTCTCTCAATGTTGCAATGGTCTGCTTTAGATCAGTTACCTGGGCTTCCAAAGAGACCAATTGCTCACATTTCTCACAGAGGTATAAACCTTGGAACACTTGCTCCAAGTGTGTATACATATGACAAGATATGCATTGAGTGAGATCATCAAGCCTGCTACTACTCATCTTATTATGGCTAACCTAACTTCTTATAGCCTACAGTGAACTTTAGTACTAGCCTTTCCTAGCCACTTACCAGATTGAACCCCTTCCTGGATTCAACTCCTTACTGGAACCAACTCCACACTTTAAACAAAAACAGCACTTGAAATAAAAAAAGCAGTGAAATCACAAGCTCAATGAAATCGCTTGCTACCTCCTGTTAAATAGAGCTTGCACTAACCAGCTGTATCAACTATGCAATTAAACCACACCCACTAGCTCTAACAGAGAGAAGAAAAAAAAAAAAAGACACTTAATAAACACACAGAAAAATGAATCCCGTTCAATAAACACACAGAAAAATTCCCCAAACTATATCACTCTCTCAGCACAGCACAGCAATCCTTACTGGAACCAACTCCACACTTTAAACAAAAACAGCACTTGAAATCAAAAAAGCAGTGAAATCACAAGCTCAATGAAATCGCTTGCTACCTCCTGTTAAATAGAGCTTGCACTAACCAGCTGTATCAACTATGCAATTAAACCACACCCACTAGCTCTAACAGAGAGAAGGGGAAAAAATAAAAAAAAGACACTTAATAAACACACAGAAAAACGAATCCTGTTCAATAAACACACAGAATAATTCCCCAAACTATATCACTCTCTCAGCACAGCACAGCAATCCTTACTGGAACCAACTCCACACTTTAAACAAAAACAGCACTTGAAATCAAAAAAGCAGTGAAATCACCATATACTGGTGGTCGTGTATGTATTCCCTCTAATGCTTGTATACTCACCGTCATCAACCTGTCACTCTTCTCTTCCCTCTTCCTAAAAATATTTTTGTTGTGTTCCACGGCAATCTCTCTAAGAGAACCTACTGTGCTACCCCTCCAATCAGGTGTTGAGGTTTGTACTCTTGTCTTTAGGCTTTCCTTCAAACCATCCATCAGTACCGTTACAGCTACTTCCCTATGATGTGGGTTCTCCCTTATATCTGATATCCCAGTAAACTGTGTCATTGGTGCAAGAGCTCTAGCAAAATAGTCCGCTTACATAGAGTAAAATTCAGGTTTTGAACACATTGCGTTCTTACCCGTATATGACGCGTTTTCACCCTTTGTGGAGGAACCGAAATCCATTGGTCTTGCGTATCGACCGGCAACAAAACCTCCGCCATGAGTCCCCAAATTGTTATGCGCGTTTTGTCGCTATCCAATAACGATTGTCGAATCTTGATTTGTGTTTCCAAAGCACAAATATTTATTCTCAAAAAGTAGCAGAATAATTCAAGCAAAAAATAATAATAAGTACAGCCGTTACTTATCGCAGGCGCTCTGGATCCAGCGAAAAGTCATTCAGTCCTGAAGTCTGTGGACAAGATGTCTGATCACTGGATGAAAAGCTCCTGCTTATATGCAAACAGAAATACAGTAAAACAATGCAGATGGTGTGGCTTGCTCCTATTGGTCCAGGTTTAAGGAAGGTCCAGGGGGTTGTGGATCACAGGCTGGTTCCATCTAAGGAATCCAAAGGTGGGGGTCATCTCTCCAGGGGCTGTGCTCTGTTCTTCCCCCAAAAACTCCAGTTACAACCAGTCCAATAGCATATTATAGTCTGCATCATATTAAAGGCTTATTCCCTAACATCAATAACTAGAGTATGCAATGTGCGATCTCTTCGCCGAATGCACCAGACAGCTGCTGATGTAAAGGGGATTAATATGATATCAGACATGACACATTTCCTTTAACCTGAACCATATGTATCACTAATATGCATATAACTTTTAATATTACACATAAACACTACTATATTTCAACATAAATAACTATTTGTTGCAAGTACAATTAATGTGTACTATTTAAAAATGTTATTGCCACGTGTTGCGGCTGGATACGCTCTTCCACGCCGTAGCGTGCTCTACGCATAATTTCAGACAAAGACAATCCAGTTTGCTCGATTTCAATTAAAATTACTTTATCCAATTTGCTGACTTCGACAATTGGCAACATGTATGGTCAGTGTGGAGTGTAAAAGTATACCTGGATCCACAAGGGATGATCCTAGAGCTTGAATATGTTGTGGTACTGTCAGATCAAGAGAAGAGAATGTAGAAATTGGGGAGAGTTGCTCTAAAGAGGTGTAGGAGGAGAAGTTGATAATTATTAAAACTGAGAATTCCACAGATATGAGGAGGTTTGGTAGGCTTCAACAGCAGAGTGGTAAAAGTAATGGTATGAACTCTCAGGTGATAAATTGTTGACCTGAGAGAAAGAAGTTTTAAAGAAATCAGAAACTAACATAGTCTAGAGAAAACAAGATCAAGGCACTGGCTCTCCTGATGAGAAGAGTCAGTCCACTGTAAGAGGCTGAAAGAAGAGGTTAGAGAGAATAGTTTGGAGGCCAAGTGCAAAGGTAGACAATCAAAGGGGATGTTGAAATATCTCAAGATGATAGACTAGGTTGTTCAGATATAGCTGGGATGATTGGAAACAAACTACATCTGCTATAATTGGTCAGCAAAACTTATATAATTGTCTTGAATAAGAATCAGTCTATCATTGTATCAAACAATTTACTTTACTGATCAACAGTTTTAACATATGTAATAGCAATTGCTGACAAGTTGCAGTTACATACTTTGAAAAAGCACAAATTGCACTGAGATGAAGTCTAGCTATAGAAACGGATGATAACTTGCAGTTACATAGTTTAAAATAAGCACAAATTGCACTGAGTTGAGACAAAAATGGCACAAGCATGAGGTTGAGGTATAGAAGAGGATGGTAGTGGTTGTTGTTTGTCACAATCACAAGGATGTTGATGGTAACTGCTGACCATTAGTTGGCACAACTGAGCAGAGAGGCATGGGTTCTAACACAGGTAAGTCTCACCACCTTTCCCTGAACCCTGGCAAATGTTGGACTATATGAACTGTGGTTATCCTCGCATGAAATTATTCATACTATTGAACTTTTCCGCTTGCTGGTGCTTATGCACCTTCTACACATCAATAATGAAAATGTATATTGTGATATCAGTAGCCTTTTGTTCCTTTCAGTAAAGGCCTTCTGTGTCTAATTCCAGAGACTTTCTTCCCACTTGGTCTCTCTAAGTGCTTCTAGGACATGCCCTGTGTCTCTCAGGTAGCTCCTTTGTGTAACTACCAGAGGTTGCAGAAATGAATCAATATAGCTGGACAGATTGGTGGTCAAAGATTGAATCCCTGATACAATGGGCCTACCTGGTGGGTTCGCAAGAACTTTATGTAATTTGGGCAAAGTATAGATGACCGGTATTCTGGGAAACCTAATATATAGAAAATCCAATTCTGCTTTGCTAAGGATGCCTTTCTGGAATGCAGGGAATAAGAGATCATAAAGTTATTTTTGATAGTGACTTTTTGGGTCTCCAGGGAGGCATTGGTAGGTGACCTGATCATTAAGTTGTTTATTCAGCTCTTATTCAGGCTTATTCATCCCTGAGGAAGCTTTGTAAAGCGAAACGCATTGCTTATGATACATACATCTCTCAAATAACATCTTTATACAAGTATTACAACAGCAGTAATATCGAGCACCACTATCCGATTATGCAGAGACAGATGCATGCACATGCGCACTCGAAGCCAAGCCACAGTTGTAAAATAGAGGATTATTTCCCCCAGCACACAGCCGACACAGGGTCCTGCAGCGGGCCGGAGAGACAGAGCGACATTTGAAAAGCCCTAATAAAAGGATAAGTCCTACCACCCTTCCCTGGACCCTGGCATATTTTGGACTGTATGAATTGCGGTAAATCCTTGCATGAAAACATTTGTATCACCGGACATTTCTGATTGTTGGTGCTTATGCACTCTCTGCATGTCTATAATGATTATGAAAAATTGTGATATTTGACATTTGAAAAGCCCTATGTAATGGGTACGTTTCACCACCTTTCCCCAGAACCTGACAAATGTCGGACTATATGAACTGTGGTTATCCCCGCATGAAATTATTCATATTATTGAACTTTTCCCCTTGCTGGTGCTTATGCACCTTCTACACATCAATAATGAATATGTATATCGTGATATCAGTAGCATTCTTTTCCCTTCGGTAAAGGGCTTCTGTGTCTAATTCCAGAGAGTTTGACACTATATATATCTATGGTCCTTTTCTATTATCCTTTGCCTCTAGTTGTTTGTGAATAGATTGATTGGCTGCAAGGAAAAATTTTACATTGTTTGCCACATTATCTGTATCATGTAATATTGAGGTTGCAACCTTTGACTTTACAAATTTTGAATATGCTTTTATGCTATAATAAAAGTGTTTTATTCAATATTATCCATTTGCGCCAAGGTATTATCTTCTCTATACCACTATATTGGAAGGTTTGGGACTCCCCTTCTATATACCCCATCCCTACGGCAGCATAATTTATTCTCCATCTCATAGTACAGCCCACCGCCACTTTCTTTTCCATGGACCCGAATTAACCAGTCTGAAATGGTTGACCTATTGGTTTCCTGACAATTATAATGCGCTAATTAATTTGGCACATTTTGAGTTTATCATCATCATCAGCTATTTATATAGCGCTACTAATTCCGCTTTTTTGTACAGACAACTCATTCACATCAGTCCCTGCCCCATTGGAGCTTACAGTCTAAATTCCCTAACATACATACACAGACAGAGAGAGACTAGGGTCAATTTGATAGCAGCCTATTAGCCTACTAGTATGTTTTTGGAATGTGGGAGGAAACCGGAGGAGAAACCCACGTAAACACGGCGAGAACATACAAACTCCACATAGATTGGGCCATGGTCGGGACTCAAACTCATGACCCCAGTGCTGTAAGACAGAAGTGCTAGCCACTAAGCCACCGTGCTGCCCAGTTTATACAAATATCTGTGTTTCATAGCTAGTTACACAAATTGCAAATAGAGATGGTAGGGTTAAATCTGTCTAGCATCCTGCTGGGTACTCAGATCTGCTATGCACTTCAGCAGTGTCTTCCTCTGTGAGCACAAAGTTAGAATCCACTAATTAAACACTCTTCTGTGATGCACTCATTGCCAGTGATAGTGCTGGGCGTGCTAGTTCCTAGTTCCTGTACCTGTGTTCTCTTTGTTTCTCAGATTGCATCTGTTGTTCCAAACTCTGCATTTATTTGTATCCTGATACCTGGATTACATCATACAAGTCTTCTTGTTTGCTGCTATGTTTATATTGGTCTATTGATACCTGGATAGCTATCACGCGCCGGGTGTTCAGGCAGCGCACCCGACACCCGGCAGACTTACCTCTCCTCGCCGCCGGGTCTGCGCATGCGCAGACCCGGCGGCTGCATTAATTCTTCTGCCTCCTGCTCATTGGTCCTTCTCCTTGGCGGCAAGTTTAAAAGGCACCTCCTCTCTGTCTTCAGTGCCTGTTCTTTGAGTCACCTCCTGGTGATAGAAGTGGCTTCCCTGGTGTCTTTCTGCATTGTTGGCAGAATTTCACAGATGTCCAGAGAAACCCAGTAAAGCACCATCCAAAATAAATCACTTCAGTCACTGTCCAGTGGAGCTTCATTATATATTCCTACCACACATTAATTGTCCAGAAGTCAATTAACTTATCACTATGTCTTTCAAGTGTGGGGGGAAACCAGAGCACCCAGAGAAAAACCACATAAACGCAGGAAAAACATACCAACTCCAAAAATATAGGTAGAAATCATACCCATGTCCCAGCACAGGAATGCTACCCACTGTACCACCATACTGCCTAGAATTTGACCAGAACTGCCTCAAAAGAATCCATCTTGAATCCTGTATTGGCCTATAGAAAGGCAATCCTTGATAGAACCCTTACATTGATTGTCTTTGTGACGAAACGGGGTCTTACTGGACTTTTAATTCATCACGCATTTCTCACAGTTTATTGTACTTTTTAATCCTTGGCCCAGTCTATGTATCTACACCAGAGCATGTATGTATTATGTGTATTGTTATTTCTTGTTATTAGGTACATTTTGCCCTTGCAATTACTTGCAATATTGTATGTATTAGAAATATAAACTGAGCCATATTACATGACAGGATGGAGAGTTGAGTTAGCTAAAGTAATTAACATTGGCCTCAAATGTCCATTTATATTAGGTGCAGCATAGACTTGGACTGTTAGTAATCAGAACAATGTCTGAGTAACTGTTAAGATAGTTAGCTAGCAGCCCAAGTTATGAATCTAGGTCGACAGGTAATCTGAAAGGTAATTAGGTGAGATGATTGCAATGTGGCTTCACAGTACTATACTGGCTGAAATAGCATTGGGAAATGTATTAATGTGTATGAATATAAATGCTATTGCATCAAAATGTATCTCAGACTTAGATTGTGTAATATTGTAACCCTTTGTTAAGTGTATCCAGCCAAATAGCTATTTCAGTCAAGCCATTCCATTGTATAATGAAGGTAACAGAGACAATATGTCTAACAGTTAAAGTGTCCACTGATAGACCCCTGCCGAAAAGGAAACAATTGGTACATCTTGACCCTACACCCTGTGTTAACAGCCAGGAATATAAGGAGATCATAATGCCAATATATTCACTCTAGTTTGGAGGATCCTGATGTACAAGACATTATCAAAAATGACTCTGGGCCAATCATTATAGTGCCGCGAGAGAAAACCCTACCAGAACAGGTTCTGTGTGAGCCAGTATTCCAGGCTAGGTGATATAGCAACTCTCTAGCTAAACGGTAGTAATAATACTGTGGGAGGATAACATTTTGGAAGATACTGAGATTATTTCTTTGGAGTGCTGACTGAAAGAGGCTGCTGGAGGGTACAAGCTACCATTTACCCTGTACTTTGTGAATATCTTATGGGGTTGTGCTGTTGTAATAAAGCCTTATTTTGGATATACTCTGGTTTACCCGATTGAGTTGAATCCTATGGAGAGTACCCACCTTCCCATGGTTTCCTCATAGTCTTGTTTGTAAAGTTCCTGTTACTTGAGCATGTTCCTCTTGCATTACTGACTACATGTTTGTGTAGTGCACCAGCTTACTACTGAATACCTGCTTGTGTGCTGATCTGGCTTACCTCTGAATATTTGCCATTTCTAGACCCTGTAACAGGGACTTCCAAAAGTGACTAAGGTGGTGGTAGAGCAGGATAATTTGAGCAGTAGTACCTGACATTCTGCTAAAGGACCAGTTGATATCCAAAATAATGTTCAACTGATAGTGTATATATTTGTTTGTTTACCAAACATAAATATGAATTTTATTTTTCCTGTAAGAGAGATTTTTCTTTTGGTAACATATTATATTTTTTCAGTCTCTTATATAGTATAAGAGAAAAAAAAATCTTTTTCAAGTTTCTTCTTTTTTGTAGTATTTACACAGTGCAATCCTGTTAATTTACCCAAATGATGTAGTCAGCCAAGTCTCCTGAGTATAATGATAACAAAAATTTGCATTTTAACTTATTTTTTGCAAATTAGTGCTTTACCTAGGGGAAAGCAGGCAAAAATATTTGAAGTGTAGTGTTAGTGCAATTGAACCAGATAGTTCTCACTCATAAAACAATATTAAATGTATACTTTGTTCAAGAATTATTTATGTTCATGTTTGTGTTGTTGATATACCACATATATAATATATACGTTTTTACGTTTGTTTATTTTTTTTTCAGACAGAACCGCACAACAACTCCATAATAACAACAATAATGGGTGTCAGTTCAAACAGAATTGCACATATCTTGAATCCAAGTAAAACCTGGAGACCACACTCCTCACAGAAAAAAAGACTTTGATATTTCATATAAACTACAAATCAGAACTGTACCATTGCAGCTTCTATAGCAGCAAGTCAATAAAAGACAGATTAGCAGCATTTAAATAATATACTCATCTTCAGATGGAAAGGATGGAACATAGCTCATTGTAGGGTGGTAGGGTATGTCAAAAAAGTTCCCAACGACTGTTTCGGTACTCATGTAGTACCTTTCTCAAGGGCTGCCATAGAGATAATGATAACGAAACAGTAATTAAAGGCAAGCTAATGACTTATGGGGTATATTCCTATTTGATTAGGCATATGTTTGCCCTTATATACTGGTTATATAAAGGCAATTTTGGATCAAATAAGATGTTATTATTCTCTTCACATTGGTACTGGGCCAATATGCACATTATTTTTTATTTGCTTAGCCGGTTGCACTACCAGGCACTGTTCTATTTTATTCACTATACATTTGTATAGTGAATAAAATGCTTTGTATTGATTAGTGTGACAGGGGTATATTTACTAAACTGCGGGTTTGAAAAAGTGGAGATGTTGCCTACAAGCAACCAATCCTTTTCTAGCTATCATTTATTTAGTACATTCTACAAAATGACAGCTAAAATCTGATTGGTTGCTATAGGCAACATCTCCACTTTTTTAAACCTGCAGTTTAATAAGTATACCCCAGAGTCTGTAATTTGCATCACAACTCTGCAAGGAGCAGTTCTTCAGGTGCTAGTTAAGGTGTTGACATGCTGGCAGTTTTACAAGTGCCAGCATACTCAAGCAATTTAGGCATGTTTGCTAGGACTTGTAGTTCACCAGCAAACAAAATACTTTAATTTATTTTTCAGCACATTTATCCCCCACCACACATCAAGCATCAAGGAAGAGTTCTAGTGCTTCAGCATGGGGCTGTTTTCTCCACACTTTAATTTGTGGTCCAAATCCCATAAGAGGCTAGGGCTGGTTGGTATTAAGTCAGGGAACCACAGGCTACAAGTTTCCCTGCTATAGTGACTTCAGCCCAGCCTGTCATAGACTAGTACTGGAAGGGGCTTTATCAGTGAGACCCCCGAAATTGCTGCTACCATCCTAAGCTATAAGCACTAGTGGGAGGAGAGTAATGAGAGACAGGCGTATCTGAGGCGGTCATGACCACTACAGCGGCAGCAAGTTTGTGAACACACCTTTACTGTTCTTGGCTTACATTGAAATTACCCTTCCCTCCCCTATTCTGCCTCTCCAAGCATAGAGAGTAGTAAGTGGAAGATGCATGTGTATTAGGGAAATAAAATGGCCTTGTATTAAAGTTTACATAGGGCCAAGTTTCTTAAGCGTTTATTCATAGAACCGTGGCTTTCTCAAAGGTATCATAAGAATCAAATACATTATCTCTTTCTGGTACTTAAATAAACAATCATTCATAGCTTTCACTTTATTTTAAGCAAGCAAGCTGTTAGGCATTTCCCCAAATCAACCCTTTTGGTAGATTTGGTTAATATATATATATATATACACATATATACATACAAGTTAACCCGTGCATGATACTCATGCATTCTAGTCAAATCAAGCTACTTAAGGTGTTAAAAAGGTTCTTGTCATGCATTTGGGCCATAGCCCAGGCCTCAACCACCAACCACTCCCCACTGTCACCCCCGGCAACCACCAACCACTCCCAACTGTCACTTCTCCTTCAAGAAATATATGTATATTTTTTTTAAATCTTTATAAACACTTTTAACAATTAACAAATTAAATTAACAAATTAAAAACATCTTAGTATACCAAATTTCAACCCTTTCTGAATTTTTTTTTCCACACACACTAAGAATTTAGTAGGTCAGTGTATAACTCCGCCCAGCAGGTGGCGATGCAGCTTGGTTTTATTTTTTACACACACACAGACAGACTAACACACGCCACTAGACATTTATATTATAGATATATATATATATATATATATATATATATAGTAGTATAACCAGGGGAACAGGTATCATCTCCTGGGTGAACAGCAGCAGTAAGACACACAAAGTTTCATGATAACAGCCACAGCCAGTTTATTCACCAGCTTGTAAACAGAAACAAAACACAAATAAAATCCTAGCCAACTGGCTTCTAGCTAATACATTTATGGAGGCCCTCTCTCATGTGTAGGACCTTATGTCCCACACACACCAAACCACATGTATATTGTTGCTCACTGCAGCAGAGTGTCTCAGGAGGCAGCTCACCTCCTCCTAGATTTGAGACACTGGCTGCATATCCCAGCTGCCTTATTACAAGCACCTCACAGGTGCATCCCTTGATCAGTCTGTTAGAGACTGATAGAACAGAAGACCCGGACTGGGCCTTATGTATACAATGCTGGAAGCCTGGGACACATACCTCTGTATCTAGCCTCCTTCCAGTGACTCTGTCACAATATATATATATATATATATATATATATATATATATATATATATATAATTAAATATATAAACTAGTTATATCAAATTATAAAAAACATCCATCGACAAATTGTAAGAATAATAAATAAATGCTTTTTTCTGTAAAATTAAATGTAAAAAACATATGCCATGATCGAGTTACAAAGAAAGAAAACAACAACAGATTTAAGTATATAATTAACTGCATGTGGTACCAGGTGCCAAATACACACACACATGCATTTTTTTGCACAAAAATTGTATATATAAAATTGCACATCCTAACAATCTTAAAATGACAGCATTAGCATTCAAATTAAATAACAATAATTGCATTTACATCTACATTACATTAAATATACATCTACTATTCTAAATGTTAGTAAGATTCAGAGCTTTATCGAGGCCCTCTGGTTGTAAATGTCTGAAGCTGCACCCTCATCTGTTAGTATGGCTGACATGTTCAGTCACTGTCAGATTCAAACACTCAGGAGTAATATTATGAAAGGATAAAAAGTGCTTTGATACTGCTGACACTTTATTCAAAATATTTGTCCTATATTTCTTTTATGTTCCCAGAATCTTACTTTCAGTGTTTTAGTTATTCTGGCAATATATTGAAAATGGCAGCTACACTCTAGTATATATATAATGTGATCAGTTTAACAAGTTATATAGCTTTTTTTTTGGAAATCTTGCTTAGTCACATTTGAATAAATGTTTTCATTTTATTTACAATAAATCTAAAGTTAAGGCAAGCAGTTTATTACATCTATTGCATTCTATTAAATAATGAATTTGGGCACCTAATCTTTTTCCTTTTAGTGTTTCAACATCTTTTACTGTACCCTTGAAAAACTACTTGTGGTCAATCTGGAATTACCTTTTGTAAAATCAAATTCCGTTTGAGGATTGAGTAGTACTTGTAAAAAGTTGATATTCTATTGGATAATCTGTCAAATTTATTAAGAAATTTATGAAACTTTACCAATGTTTTTATTTCTTTCCTTTTTTTCTGTCTAATTTGTCCTAGAGGTATTTCTCTATATGGACAGTCTCCTCCCAGAGCAGTTTTCAGTAATTTAGATAGCCTTCTGTTTAAAGATTCCAACCTACTATTGGCTTTTTTTTTTTGACAAAAAGGTTCATTTGAAGCATACTTTCTTTCAGCAGCTATAAGCTGCCCTGTAGGGATATTATTTTTCCAGGATAAATGGTGTTGACTTTTATAGTGTAAATGATTCAATTTATCCACTGGTTTACAATAGTTGTTAATCTCAAATGTATTGCCTTATGCCGAAAAGGTAAGATCCAAACAATTAATCTGTATGGAACTAAACTTGTGTGTAAATTTAAGATTACATTGATTAGTGTTTAGATAGTGAATAAACTCATCAATTAAAATGACATCCCCTTCACAAACAAAAAATAAATAATCTATATGACATGCATACGTGCTTATAGTGTAGCATATTGAATACATCAGAAAATAAAATATGTTAATTATCATACTTTAATAGAAATTTATGAAGGCTTATTTCAGAGACAACTCTTATAGTACATCTTAAAGGCAATCTGATATCCTGTACATGGTATACACACTTATCTGGACCACATGGTTCTTAATAATAAACAGAGGCTAAGCAGGTGAACATGTTCAGGATTTTTTAAAGCAAGCATTTATTAAAAACACAATTAAAATATGTGAATTGGGTAAAAACTTTTAATGCTTATCTGGAATACCATCTTCCTAGTGAATGCTGGAATAATGTTTAGATAACTTTACTCTGTCCTTCTATTGTGTCCTGGATCTGGACCAGAAGCTCTTTTACACGATCAATGAGGATGTAGAGACACACAAAACACATAGGGTGGCAACCTTATGCGTTCCATCCATAACTTCATCAGGAGTGTGGCCTCCAATACTGATGAGCATTTATATAGTGAAAAGAGTCCCATAAATTAAACTAATAGTGCCCTGTTTGGGTAATGTGCCAATTAACCACATGACAGACCGTCCCACCATTTGAATGACATAATTGGGTCATGTGGTGAATTATGGAAGTCAGTTCTGTATAAAGAATGATGTCTGCTAATAACCAGAATGGCTGCGACTGTAACCTGTTATATAATCGTATTGGGACACTTTTTGGATAAGAATCAAAACAAGCAAATTAATCTACTACATAAGAATAATCAATGTCCTCTAACCCTACTTTGTTAGTAGGGTATGTTAAAATGATGGTTCCCCTAGCAAAATAAATTAATAAATGCAATCATGAAAGTAAATATATGTATATTGAAAGTATGTATGGTGTTGTGGAATAGGTCAAAGTTATGATACATAAATGATTATTATAAATCATTAAACAATAACATAATTCAATAATAATTTTATTTAATAAAAATATTTAAAGATACTGGGCTGAAAATGATGTAAACATATGTCATGTAATCTATTATCACCAATATATAAACAATGTAATATATAGGCGATTTACAATCATTAAAGAGATTGTTATATATTTTCTGCTACTAAGAGAGTTATTTGTTCCTGCTGTTCTTTTCTTCTCTATTTGATTTACACGAAAATCATTATGGTGTCAGTTCATTACTTATATAACTATGATTTCCATATGCTATGACCTTTATTTTTTAATGACAAATAGCCATTATCATCAAAAATGCATTAATTTTTACAAGTTATCAGTAGTTAGTACGAATGTACAGTTCTATATGAATATTATACCAGTGAGTGCTCACATATGTTTCAAAAAACATTATTTCAACCAAAGTCCAAAAATATGAATAAAATGTCAGTTCATGTTTTACATTTCATGTATTCACACAGTTATGAAAGATTTAACAAGTCTACACGTTGAGCAGGATATTTATGCTGAACTGCAAGTGTCTGTAAGTCTGTTCTTGTTTTCCCCTTTTGGCTAAAAATACACGTTTTGGAGTGACTCCTATTCAGTTTGATATTGATCTGTGTACAATTAATATCCACTATGGCTAATCGAAAACCTTTGACCGAGGTTGAGATTCAAGTGCTTGTGGAAGCATCTGATAGCGAAGATATATCTTAGGAAGAAAATCCTACAAGTGATGAAAGTGAAGGTGATGATTCCGAAAATGAGGATGACATTGTAGATCAACCTGTTACTCCATTTCCATACATTTTTGCAAGGATGGTCAAATAAAATGGGAACTCAATGCTCCTCGACATCCTACTGGTAGGCTCTCTAATGACAATGTTGTTAATAAAAGTCCTTAGGTAGCAAGAGATGCACGATAGCACGAATAAATGATATGGAAAGTGCATTTAATGTTATATTTAGCTTCATCGAAAACTACATAATAAAATACACAAATGTTGGAGGATGACATTTTTTGGTGACAAATCTAGCTATCATAAAAGAAGGCAGCACAGACAAACTTGCTGCTGTAAGAGAAATTTGGGAAAAATGGTCAATGTTCTTCCAAAATTATATAACCCATTTGAAAATGTGACCATAGATCAACAATTATTTGGATTTCGAGGGCGCTGACCTTTAAATCAATACATTCCTTCCAAGCCAGCGAAATATGGTGTGAAAATCTGGACTTTGTGTGATACTAAAACATTATGGGCCTGATTCATTAAAATAAGTAAAGCAAAAAAAATGAGTAACTTTGCCCCTTGGCAAAACCATGTTGTATTTGAGGGAGATGCAAATTTAAAATGTGATGGTAGATTCATAGTTGCGATAGGACATGTCCTAGGTGAACTTTATATTTCAGTGTACAAATAAAGCTATCAAGTATTTGTGTGCTACATTAAAAAGCAGCTAGTATTTAACTTACATGCAAAATAATAAATTAATTTGCACCCCTTGCATTGTACCATGGTTTTGTCCAAGGGAAAACTTACTCCTTTTTTTTTTACTTACTTGCCTTAATGAATCAGGCCCTATATGTTCTGAAGTCACTAGGTTATACTAGAAAAGAACCAGGAGCAAGACTGGAAAACAAATAAGGGATGAGAGTTGTGGAAGACCTCACAAGTGAACTAAGAGGACACAATGCTATGTGCGACAACTTTTTCACCTTATACAATCTGGCACAAAACATAACCCTATTTGTTGCTATTCGAAAATTACCTTAGCAAATCACAAATATGCAGGTGCATAGTTCAACATTTTATTTCTCTGAAAACATAATAGTAGTGAATTATGTTCCAAAAAATAGGAATGCCATTCTTTTGAGCACCTTACATATTGACAAAGGTGTAAATGATAGGCCAGACAATAAGCCAAACATAACATGAAAAAAGGCACAGTGGATAACCTAGATCAGTTTGTGAGCACATACACTTGCAAATGAAAAATTAGCCAATGGTCAATGAGAATATTTTATAATATCATTGATGTAACTGCAAACAATGCTTTTGTCCTGTGAAACATAAAGAAACTTACCAAGAGGAGATTGTTTTTGGAAGAGCTTTGAAAATCACTCATCAAGCCCCATATTTACTCAAGACAACAGATGCCACAAATAGAACAGTCATGTAAAATTATGAAATTCAATCAGGAAATTCTGCAGAGAGAGTTGGTGCCGTCAAATATGTCAGATACAGATTTTGTCTGTCAAAAAATTATAATAAAGCAAACATTACATGTACCAAGTGCAACAAACATGTTTGTAAATAAAATGTTACATATTACTACCCAAATTGTACTAACAACTAAATAATTCTTTTAAAACAAATTTTCAAAATTGTATTTCATTTTGTTTTTTTTGGAAAGAATAATATCTTAATTTAACCCAATAGAACGTCAGCGAATAGCCCTTTGATCTAATAATAATAAAAAGCATAACTTTAGGATACAGGTCATATTGACCTGAACATTACATTTATATAGTAGACACGAACAGAACAGCAGGGTTAAATAACATTTTGCTTTTATCCAGATTAATAATGGACAGATTTTATATCCAAACAATGATTATGCTCTTGTTTAAAATGAGTGGAATGCTTTTAAATAAGAATAATAACTATAATCTATATCAAAAATATTTGTCATGTGTTTCTAATAACTACATAAATATCTTTATAAGTTGTAACAATAATCAGTTACCGAATCACATCACTATTATAACCAATCAATAATTGTGTGTGGTGTTATAGCGATCAAATTCTGAAATATATATTTCCAACCAGTCAATATAAATGTTGGCAAAGTTAAGCGCAAACCTGGTGCCCATCAAAGTGCCATTAATCGGTAAATAATAATTGTGAAATAATTTGTATGAGAATCAATCGTATAGAAATCAAAATAAATTCACAATGCCTCTGTGCCTCTCATCATCTTCATCATCATCAACATTTAATTATATAGTGACAGCAAATTCCGTAGCGCTTTACAATTGGAAGCTTTCTTAGAGAGCTTAGGACCAAAACTGCAAGGGGTATCAAAGTCATACTTCTGTATTAGCTGTATGATCTACATATTTAATGCATATGTGATTAATCATATTGGGAGAAAGCATTTAATAGATAATATATTTGATTATCTAATTTGACAATGCTGTGGCATTAATCATAGAGCACTCTTGCTATATCAAGAATAACAAGAGCACTTTGGAAAACGGTTGTATTACTGGGGCAATTAGTCAAGGAAACAGCTTCTCCAGCATTAATTATGTCTCATTGGGGAGTTGGTATGAATTTTGTGAACTGGTGCACTCAGCTGTAGGTGGGAAGGGTAAACAGGTGCAGGCAGAAAAGAGCACCTGCAAAGGAATAGTATGTCAGGTTTAACAGGATGATCCATTCTATTAAATGTAGAGGTAGGCAGGACGTAGGTAAGGGTAACAGGGTACTTGACTATATAGGTAGTGGGGTTAGCATACCCCAACTATCTTAAATAAATCAATCATAATCTAGTGAAAAATATGGAAAGATAAGTGTAAGGAAAATGTTCACTTTTGCATTATCTATTTTTCAATACAAATACAATCCGCAGAGAAAGGAGGAAAAAGAGATTAAACATTTGTGCATTAATACACATAGGTTAAAGATAAACGGTGGAGGACATATGTGTGACAAAATATTAGTATAAAAGTCATAGTATAAGCCATGCAAGCTTTAACTTGCATGGTTTGGAAGTGTATTTTCCCACAGCAGGTTGACAAGTTGTGTCTGAAGTCAGAGCAAACAGAGCAGCTGATGAGAGCTCCTTTTTAAAGGGAAGAGGGGAGTGTCACCTGCCCATCAAGCTACGGCTGTGTGAGGCGTGACAGGTATAAAAGCCTGTTTGCTACACTGTTCAGTGTGATCGATGCCAGAGAAGCTGACCGGTGTATAGAAAGCTGGTCCCTGTTTATTTAGTGTTTAGGGTCACAAGAAACTGTATGGAATATTTATGCTGCCAAGTACTTTACCATCCTGACATTAAAACAAAGTAAAAAGGTAAGCGGTTGTTTGTGTGTGTTTCACCAGAAGTGTGCTATTGCCACTATACATATATATAAATATATATATATATATATATATATGCATATATATATATATATATATATATATACAAAACAAAAAAGACAGTTGTCAGTGGCTTATCCTTTACACTGCATATATGTGTGTTTCTAGCAAAATGAAAACGTCAAGGGCACCTCATTATATGCAGGTCCTACACTGACCTATATGCTTTAAACACCATTATAATGCAGTTAAAATCAGATGCACTCACCTGCCAGGTAAGGGGTTTACATCTTGCTAGGACTGGCTTGTGGGCCACCCCCAAATGTGCCGTAAATATGTTTAATGGACAGCTGCTATGACAATAAGGCAATATTTTGAAACAAAAACAGAGAAATCCCATATATATATATGGTACCAGCTCTATGGCAATAAGCCCGCACTCAGTATATCCCATATTGTACATGGTACCAGCTGCGTGGCAATATAAATGCCCTTATATTTAATATGGGATATACCGAGCGCGGGCTTGTTTATTCTCTGTATATATATATATATCTATATATGTATATATATATATATATATATATATATTATTTCATTTTCCATTTATACTTTACATTTTACATGTACCACAGCAGAATCAAGCTTAGATGTATTAGTCCCCCATAGCTGCTTTTGCTTGTCAATGTGCTTGATAATGTTTTATATATGCTTATTTGTCACAGAGCCTGAGTTTGGAGTAGGCCTCAAAGCCCTGCTCTAGATAGACTTACCCCCAGAGAGGTGCGGATTCTAACGGTAGAGAGATATTTACTAGGGATCCCCGCAAGGGAATATGGACTTAGCTGCTCTCTAGCCACAAGGTGCGTCCTCTACAGGGGATTAGAAACCGGATAGCTGACAATAGGACTGATTATGAGGTACGAGGTTCTTGCAACAATACCGCAGGTCTTTATAGTGGAACAGATAACACAGGATATCATCTGAGAAGTGGTGAACTGCAGAGAACTGATGCACTGAGATCCCTGGTAAGCGAATAGCTTGAGAATGGGACCAATGATGAGGCACGAGGTTCTTCCAATAATACCGCAGGTCTTGATCGTGGAACAGGTAACACAGGATACCGATGTGCAGACAGGAGCCAGAGAGAACAGTGTCCTATCAGGTAAGGAGACCTGAAGATCTGGCAACTTGGTAGAGAAGCAGATGCTTTAAATAGACAGCTGACAGGCAATTAGCCAATCAAAAGAATGCAGGAAGTTTTAAAAAGACCAGGTGTACGCATGCTCTGTTCAGACCAGCAAGTGAATGCAGGGAGTAAGAACCAAGGGAAACAGGTAAGAACAGTGACCAAAATGCAGGTTAGGTGGTGCAATGTGTGACATTATTGTTCATGTTATCAATAAGACCTTCAGTGTGGATTTGCAATGGCAAATGTGAAATGAGTTACTATTAAATAATATCTAAACTAATAATTGTGTATTTCTCTCATGACTGGAAGAAATAGGACCTCTGGCTTTTAGGTGTTGGACATTCTGGCTGCCACAAGCTGTCTGATCATGTAGCTGCCTGACTTTATTTATTTTTGCTTTGACATTAAAGTGTATTACATTTTGGTTATTAAAATTTGTTTTGTATTACAGTCAGATAGTATTTTATTTTCCATTTATTACACCCCAGTAAGTCTACAACTACTATGGTCCTATTGTATTGAATACACAATATCCAAAACAGCCATTTTCCTCACTGACTACACTACAGGCACTGATAAGTTTGTTTTCAAGTTAACTAAATGAATGAATGAATGAATTAATTAAAAAGACAACAAATAGCTGAAACATAGAGGGAGGGTGACAATAAATATGTACTATATTTCAGCACACTTGAAGATCACTTTTGAACCAGATGATAAATTAACCAGATCTCAATTCATAGAATTCTTTACTACTGTAAATGATCCAGAGTACAGAGTACACATTGTATTCCAACATATTTAATCATCATTAAAATCTTATGCTTTAAGTCTGCATTACAAACCATTATTAGTAGTATGCTTTTTTTCCTTACCGAGCCCCATGTAGTCTTTTTTTTTTAGCTGTGTGGGGCAACCCCTTTTCACAGCCACTTTAAACTAGTGAACAGAAATGTTCTCCTTAGAGCGTAATGTAGTTATAAATGGGGAATATATGCTATTGCACCATCCTATTACCTCCATATAAATGTTATAGAATTAATTAAACCATATACAGTAGGTCTGCAACATGAAATGAATTAAGAAAATAAAATATATTCAGTTTTTACAATAGACAATCTACCAAAATAATGGAGGAAGCCATTTTGTGCTCCACAGTGCAATACATCACTGATGTCACTGATCTCAGGGAATGTATAAGCTGCATGCATTACCTGTACTGTGACTTATTGTTGTTATTATTATTATTATTATTATTATTATTATTATTATTATTACTACTCTTATTGTAGATTTGTAAGGTGCCACAGTGCTTTGCACCACCGTACAGTGGGGAACAGGACATATATAAAACAAGGACATACAAGACAGACAAAATAAATGCAGACATGAAAACAAAGGATATGCAGGACCCTGCTCATTAGAAAGCTTATATTCCAAGAGGAAGAGGGTACAACTGAAACAAGAGGAGTCAATATTGCTTAAAGTGGAGATTAGGACAGCTTTGAGGGTATATTAGTGTGAATAGTATCATCAGGGATAAAGTAAGCTTTAAAAAAGAGATATGTTTTTAGTGAATATCTAAATATTTGAAGGCTGTGGGAAAGCCTGATTGGGCGTGGTAAGGGTGAGTAATTTGAATTGGATTCTGGAGGACACAGGGAGCCAGTGTAGGGACTTGCAAAGTGGTTGTCACGGACTTACCTGATCCCCGCCGCTCCGTCCAGCCGCACTTCCGCATTCAGGACCATGTGACCGCACCCGGAGGCGGTCACATGACCACAACCCTAGAGGCGGGGATTTTGAATCCCCTTCAGTATAAAAACCTCACTCTGACACTCGCTGAGTGTCAGAGCAACACTTACCTGTTCCTGGCTCCTGCTCTTCGTGGATTGCAGTGTCTTCCTGTTTCCAGTGTCTCCTGTGTGCTGATCTCTGCCTGTTTGACTTCCCTGGCTCTCCTATCCTTGTGTACCGACCCGGCTTGCTGTCCATTCTCCTATTCTTGTGACCCGTGTACCGAACCTGGCTTGTTGACTCCGAGTTGCCTTCTGATTCTGCCTGACTCCATTCCTGTGTACCGGACCGGCTTGTTGACTCCGCTACCACCGCTTCACTCCGCTGTACTACATCTTGAGGCGAACCTGGGGACCGCGACCTGCGACTCCTGGCAGCGAAGCCCACCCCGCCTTGCGGCGGTTCTTGGTGAACACCAGAGAGACTCCGCACCTCAGGTAAGCCAGTGCTAATCAAGATTAGTAATATAGTATCTAGAATCTGTTACAGTGGTGCAGCAAATATTGAGTGGTGAGAGAGAAAGGTCAGTCTTGCAGCAACATTTAGGATGGATTGAAGTGTGGATATATGGGTGTCGGGTACGCTAGATAGCAGGAGGTTGCAGTAGTCAAGACAGGAGATGATGAGAGAGTTGATAAGAGTTTTGATAGCATGTTGAATAAAAATAGGGCATATTCTGATAGTATTTTTAAAATGGAATCGACAGGACTGGGAGAGAGTCTGGATGTAAGGAATAAAGCAGTGGGTGGAGTCAAGTGGGACACCAAGGTAGTGGGCTTGGTAGACTGAGGATATTGTGACGTTATTGACAGTGAGAGATAGTTGAGGGGGGGTGGTGATTCTGGCAGGAGGAAAGATAATAAGCTCTGTTTTGGATATGTTGAGCTTTAGGTAGTGTTGGGAATACCATATGGAGATAGATGACAGACAGTTTGTTACACGAGATAGTACAGAAGGGGGAGGTCAGAGTAGAGATAAAGATTTTGGTGTCATCAGCATCAAGGTTGTACTGGATGGAAAATGAGTGAATTAGTGGTTCAAGAGAAGAGCTATACAATGAATAAAGTAAAGGGCCAAGAACAGAGCCTTGTGGGACCCCTACAGATAGTGGGAGGGGAGGGGAGGCTATGCCAGAGGTAGAAACACTAAAGAAGTGATTTGAAAGGAAGGAAGTGAACCAGGAAAGAACTGTGTCAATAGAGTGAAGGTTGTGTAGGAGAAGCAAAAGCAGAGGTCCAGGAGAATGAGAATGGAACAATGATCCTTAGACTTTGTAGTAAGTAGATCATCGATCACTTTTGTGAGAGCAGTTTCAGTGGAATGTTGGGGTTTGAAGCCTGATTGCAGAGTGCTGATAATGGAGTGAGAGGAGAGAAAGTGAGAAGGTGTTTGTACACTAATCGCTCAAGTACTTTGGAGGCAAAGGGGAGGAGAGAAATAAGGCAGTAGTTGGAAAGAGTGGCTGGATCAAGAGATGGTTTCTTTAGAATTGGTGAGATGAGCGCATGTTTAAAGGAGGATGGAAATGTGCCAGTGAAGACAGACAGGTTGAAGAGGTGAGCTAAGGGTGGGCATACAGTAGAGGAGAGGGAGTGGAAAAGTTGGAAGAGAATACTGTTGAGTGGACAGGTTGTAGGGTGAGATGATGAGATGAGTATAGAAACTTTGTCTTCATTTACTGGAGAGGATAGAGGATGACTTAAGGATGGAGTATAGGTGAAGGTGGCTAGAGTGAGTGGAGCGTGTGGAATTTGACATGGGGAAATATCTTGTCGAATGATGTCATTTTCTTCTTTGAAGTAGGTGGGAAATTTATGGGCTGTGAGGTAGGAAAGAGGAGGGAGAGCCAACATGGGTTTAGAAGACTGGGTGGATAATAAAGATTTAAACAATGTTTGTTTGGCACTTGAAAGGGCAGAGCTGTAAGATGAAAAGATAAATTTTCAGTAGAGGAAATCAGGATAGGAATGAGATTTCCTCTAGTGATGCTCTGCAGTACAGGAGCACTATTTCAGGTAGCGGGTCTGTTTGCTAGCCATGGTTGGGGTTTGGATCGACTGTATGTGGTAGCTGAAACTGCATTGTCTAGCACTGAAATTAGTGTTTTACTGTAGAAAGAGGTTGCCTGGTTAGGGCAGAACAATGCAGACATAGGAGAAAACAGTTGTTTTTAGTGAAGATGAGAAGTTTATTGGGTTAAGAGTACTTAGGTGTCATTGTGCATGTGTCGATTTGGGTGCAGGGGGGGGCATGAGGTAAGGTGAGGCTGAAGGAAAGGAGGTTGTGGTCAGAGAGTGGGAATACTAAGCTGGTGAAACAAGAGATGGAGCAGTAGTGAGAGAAAACAAGGTCAAAGGAGTGTCCATCACAGTGATGAGGTCCACTGGGAGAGACCAAATTAAGTGAAAGAAGTTTAGTGGTAGAAGAGACAGTGGGATTATCAATGGGAATATTGAAATCACCTAGAATGAGAGTAGGCAGGAAAGAGCTGCAGGGGATGTAGTGTCAGAGGAGGTGAGCCAAGTTTCTGTTATGGCAAGGAGGTTAAGGAATTTAGAAAAAGAATAGATCATGAATCGATGCAAATGATGTTAAAAACAACACTGGGTGCTAAAATAATAAAGGTGCTGCTCCTATTGGACAATAGTTGATAAAATAACTCAAGAAGCGCAAACTACAATGGCAATCAAGGTGGTTGTGGAAATGATATGGAAATGTTTAGTCTTTTGTGGAGTATGTATAAAGCAGGTTTTACCAATAGGGGGGAACGAAGGTCCTGGTTCTAACCCTATTGCTATCTTCTACCTTACCCTGTCATATTCTTCATCCGTCCAACCAATCAGTTCTTCTCCCCTCTGTGCGTCCTCCTCCTGATAGCGAAAAAATCACTTGCCGTCTTCATCCGGATGCCCGGATGTGGCGCGTGAACCGCAGATGGAACGTAAGCTGTTTCACTTCCGGTTTCCGCTTTGGGCGTGTATGGAATAGGTTCTACTCATTTCGTCCAATCAGGACTTTTTCAGTGAACATGAGAAGATCTGGAGTCTCTTGTGTTTCCTTTTTGTCTCCTAACTATGGATTTCATGGGGAAGAAAAAAAGGAAAGGGAGGGAGAAAATACACAGTGCACTTGGCAAGTGTTATATGTCACTTATTTCACAATAGGAGGGATTGTCCATTGTGCTGTATATCTTCATAAGGATAGGCTTCAGTAACGAGCATGTGAATTCCAAGGAAAAGATTCTTGGTTTCTGCACTGATGACAGATGGCAGTAGTACTGAGAGTTCCACAAGGTTCACGCTCATAGATGGGGTGTACGGTACAGCTGTTAAGACAGATGTGGTAACTTCAATTTTTCTGCAAGAGAAACAATTTTATTAGTAGATATGTATAATAAGGATTAGTAACAGTCCTTGAAATGCAAAATATCAGATATCCATTCTCCTATACCCTGAAACCAATTGGCCAGGTTCAGCCATGAAAACTATCCTTCTAGATAAGCATATCCATTGTGCTGCTTACAAGTTTTATATTTCAAGTCTTATTTCTTGGAAGTGTTCATCAATTATTTTCTCTGGATCATCTGTGTCATTAATGAAAAAGGTGGAACACTAGGCTCCAAGTTGAGTGTTTAGGGTCAGGCAGTACCCTCCAGACTGAGCTGTCAAGTAGTCCAATAGTAACCTATTGTCTTTTGTAAATGTAATAATGTGTTGAGCTTTTTGTTAGTGGGGCTCTGACACCATCTGATACACCTTTCTTCAGGAGGATGTCCACAATACTCACAAATACATTTCTGTATTGGGTGTAAACCTCTACAGTCATGGGTTGCTCTTTTCTTTATTTGGTTGAGTTGAACTTTCATATTGGAATTTTTCTCATTATGTATAATGATCTCTACATTACTATTGGCGTGAGTCTGGTTATTCCAGACCTGGCTTTACTTTCTAGACTGGTAAACATCTACAGCCCACAACAAAAGAAAATAACTTACAATCAATATACCTCCTGCTAATATCATTGAACACCACTCTCGGGTTTCCCTTAGACCTTTAATTAACTTGCAAAATACATTTTACTCAGACTCTCCTTGTCTGAAGATCTTGCAGTGGGAAGCGTGTATCCAAGTTTCATTTCCCTGTACGTTCACTGCCATGGGTGCCATCATCAGGACTTGATAAGGACCCTCGTGTCTGGTTTCAAGACTTCTCCTGACCTGCTTTCTCACGACCACCCAGTCCCCTGGTTTCAGTCTGTGGGTACCTGTATCAAAGTTCGGGTCTGGAATGGAAGAGAACATTTGACCATGTATTTTAGTTAGTTGTTTTTGTAATAAGATAACATAGTTCAACAAATCACCATGTACATGCTGTAGTTGCTGTAGAAAATAACAACCTTTTCTGTGTGCTTTGCCAAACAGAATCTCATATGGTGTTAAACTTGTGTCTTTCCTAGGAGTGTTTCTTACTGAGTGCAGGGCCATAGGTAAACATGAGATCCATGGCAGGCCTGTTTCAGCCATTATTTTCTGCATTTTCAATTTCAGAGTACCATTAAGGCAGTCCACACATCCCAAACTTTGAGGCCTGTTGGGGGTGTGAAGGGCAGATATGATTCCCATGTATGTTAACAGTTACTACCATCTCCAGTGTACTTCATCGCGACAGCTTCAGTTCTCTGATCGGTGCCACTCAGAGCCGCTGCTACTATTGTGACTCATCGGCTGTTACTACGAGTTACCTTCACCACGTCAGTTTACTCTCAGTCTCCTGCTGTACTGAACTATTGCTGCTCTAGTACTTCTATACCATCTCTGATGTACTTCATAGTGACAGCTCCAGTTCTCTAACCGCTATCACTGTGAGCCGCAACTGCCTTGGTGACTCATTGGCTGTTCTCCCTCAGCTACCTCTGCTTTCCTGTGTGTGCTCAGCATACTCCAGTGCTGTACTCCCGCCAGTATCTCTATAAATCACCATTGGATACACCATTGTGACAGCCTCTAGTTTTCCTCGTTGTACCACAGGACATCTATTCTCCTTGTGCCTCATTTGTTTCTACCTGTGTTACCTGGCTCCTCCACACCATTCTGCTGTTCACCCACTCAAAGGACAGCGACCTGCAGGTTTGGTGCCACTAAATCCATACCTCCTTGCTGGGGTTCCTGGTGAAAACCACCTGCCTGTTAGACTCCGCGCCTGTGGGTGGGTAAGCCATGTCCAGCAGAGCATAGGGAACAATTTCCCATAAGCCAACCGTGACATTAAGAACAGGCCAAATGTCTGATCCCCCGGTGGAGCCTTCTGCTAGAGACCTTTTACAACATCTGGTTTCACGCATAGAGCAACACGATAGTAACCAACACCAACTCTTGCAGTGTTTCCAGAATCTGACCGGTCGTCTGGATATCCTACAGGCTACTCACCCAATGGTGGCTAGTGCTCCTCAGGATCAGCGCTCCACTCCTCTGACTGTAGCATCTTCATTGAGACTGCCTACATCGGCAAAATTTGATGGGGATCCCAAACTTTGTCGTGGTTTTATTAATCAATGTTCCATACAGTTCGAATTACAGCCCCAAAATTTTCCTTCCGACAGGTCCAAAATAGCTTACATTATTTCTCTATTGTCTGGCAAAGCCCTGGCTTGGTTCTCTCCCCTATGGGAGCGAGAGGATCCGTTGCTCAATAATTACCTCGTGTTCCTGGCCACCTTCCGGCGGATCTTTGACGTGCTTGGATGTGTGTCCTCAGCATATGCAAGCATTCTCAGACTTCGCCAAGGTACCAACACAGTTGCTCAGTACGTTATACAATTTCGTACCCTCTCCTCAGAACTGACCTGGAATAATGAAGCTATTGTAGCCGCATTTTGACAAGGCCTCTCGGACAAAATCAAGGATGTACTGGCATCTCAAGAACTTCCTACCACATTGGATGCTGTAATCTCACTTTGTAATAAAGTGGATCTTCATTTCCGCGAAAGGTCAGCTGAGAAGGAAAATCCTAACTGCTCATCTGTCAAAACTGCTCTTCGCCCCCACTCAACCTCCCCTACTCTTGACGAGCCTATGCAAATTGGGAGAACTCGGTTAACACCTAAAGAAAGAGAAAGGAGACGCTTAAACAACTTATGTATTTATTGTGGCGAGTCTGGTCACTTCTTGAATACCTGTCCTTGGAGGTCGGGAAATGCCAGGCCCTAGTCTGCTCTGGGGAGGTCAGACTGGGGACATTTGAAGCCTCCTCATCCTCTGCTTTTCTTCTCACAGTCTCCATACTATGGGATTCCTCTGAAAAATTCTCCCAAGCACTGGTGGACTCTGGTGCTGTAGAAAATTTTATTTCCTGGTCTCTTGTATCCCAATACTCTATTCCAGTTGTTCCCTTGGAGAGACTCCTGTAACCATCACTGCCATTGATGGCTCTCAACTCCCAGGAAGTATGGTTCGCTATCAAACCAAGCCTCTTACTCTCCATGTCAGGGTTCTGCATTCTGAAATCATCTCATTCTTCGTTTTACCACACTCGACTACTCCCATTATACTAGGTATTCCCTGGCTTTGTGTACATTCTCCCAGTCTGGATTGGAATACCTCTGAAGTTTTGGGCTGGGGATCTCAATGTCGGTCCAATTGTCTAACTAAAGTCAAGCCGATTAAGATTCTTTCTTCTTCCACGAAAACATTTCTTCCGAGACTTCCTCCTCAATTTCAAGACTTCGCGGACCTGTTTGACAAAGTCCAAGCTGAACTTTTGCCCCCCCACCACCCTTGGGATTGTCCAATAGAAATGCTCACGGGGATAACTCCTCTCAGAGGAAGAGTTTTTCCACTTTCCCAGCCAGAAACCTCGGCCATGTCTGTATACATCAAAGAAAATCTTCAGAGGGGATTCATCAGGCCATCTGTCTCTCCTGTCGGAGCGGGTTTCTTTTTTGTTAAAAAGAAGGACCGATCTCTCCGCCCATGTATTGATTATCGGGGTCTCAATGCTGTTACGGTAAAAAATAGGTATCCTATCCCTCTCATTACCGAATTGTTTGACCGTATCAAAGGGGCCAAAATCTTCTCTAAACTAGACCTGCGAGGGGCCTACAACCTGATCCGCATACGCTCCGGAGAGGAATGGAAGAATGCTTTTAATACTCGTGATGGTCATCACGAATACTTAGTGATGCCCTTCGGACTTCGTAATGCCCCAGCTGTCTTCCAAAGCTTCATTAATGAGATTTTCAGAGACCTGCTCTAATCATATGTAGTTGTTTACCTGGATGACATCCTCATATTTTCCCAGGATATTCATTCTCATCACCAACATGTCATTGAGGTTTTGTCTAGGCTTCGGAAGAACCAGCTATACTGTAAGTTGGAGAAGTGCTCATTCGAAGCTTCATCCATGCCATTCTTAGGGTACATCATCTCCGGATCAGGGCTACAGATGGACCCTGAGAATGTTCGGGCAATCTTGGATTGGCCACGTTCGGCCACCCTTAAAGCAGTACAATGCTTCTTGGGATTCTCGAACTATTACAGACAATTTATCCAGGGGTATTCCACCATTGTTACCCCATCACGGCTCTCACAAAGAAATGGGCTAATACCAAGGACTGGACGGAGGAGGCCTTGGAGGCATTTGCATCCCTGAAACGAGCCTTCTCTTTTGCATCCATCCTCAGACAACCCTATCTTTCGCAACCCTTTTTTCTAGAGGTCGATGCTTCTGCCATTGGAGTAGGAGCGGTACTTGCCCAGAGGTATCCTCTTAACAGACTTCTCCCTTGTGCCTTTTTCTCCCACAAGTTTCTACCCGCAGAACGGAATTATACAATTGGAGACAGGGAGCTGTTAACCATGAAGTTGGCTCTGTCAGAATGGCGTTACCATTTGGAGGGGGCTCAGCATGTAGTCACTATTTTTTCTGACCATAAGAATTTGTTATATCTACAGTTTGCTCAGTGCCTCAACCCTCGCCAGGCTTGTTGGTCCCTGTTCTTCTTCCGTTTCAACCTCCACGTAACCTTCAAACAGGCCATCTTAATAAAAAAGCAGATGCACTTTCCAGGGCCTTTAATTCTGATCTGAACTCTGACCTTCCTGTCTATCGTCCCATCCTGGATCCTAAATGTTTAATAGGACTCACTACGACCAACTCTCCTCTTCCTGGGAAAACATTTGTTCCTGTCTCTCTTCGGAAAAAAACTGCTCTGCTGGTGTCACGCCTCCAGATTCTCCGGACACGCTGTGTTTTTCAATACCTATGAATTAGTTTCTTCTTACTGGTGGCACTCTATTCGACCAGATGTCAAAGATTTTGTAGCAGCTTGGAACATATGTGCCCAACACAAAAGTCCTCGTGCAAGTCCTATGGGTCCATTACAACCATTTTCCATACCAACCAAGCCCTGGACTCACATCAGTATGGACTTCGTTACTGACCTTCCATACAGTAAAGGATGTAATGTTATTTGGGTCATTGTGGACCGCTTCTCGAAGATGGCTCATTTTGTTCCTCTCACTGGTCTGCCGTCTCCATCAGTTCTTGCTCAACACTTCATAAAAGAAATTTTTCGACTGCACGGTTGTCCAATGGAAATTGTATCCGACAGAGGGGTTCAATTTACATGGAAATTCTGGCGCGCCCTCTGTAAAACCCTTGGTATACAACTCAATTTTTCCTCAGCTTATCACCCACAGTCCAATGGCCAAACTGAAAGGGTAAATCAGGATCTGGAGACATTCATCAGATTATTTTCTTCCGCCTCTCAAGACAATTGGGTTGACCTCCTGTCATGGGCCGAATTTGCACATAACAACCTCTTCCATGAGTCTACTGCTGCTACTCCATTCTTTATTGTTACTGGACTTCATCCGCTGCTTCCCAGGTTTTCTCCTCTCCCACCCACCCATGTCCCGGCTGTTGAAGGTACTATTCGCAGCTTTTCCACCATACGGACCAAAGTAGTTGCTAATTTTAAAAGGACCTCCTCAAGCTATAAAACCTTTGCGGACAAAAGGTGCCGAGCAGTTCCAGCACTCAAGGTGGGAGACAAGGTCTGGCTATCGACACGAAATATTCGTCTCAAAGTACCATCCATGAAGTTTGCTCCTCGTTTCATTGGACCCTATAAAATACTTTGGGTCATCAATCCAGTATCATATAAACTTCAGCTGCCAGCTTCCCTTCATATCTCTGACTCATTCCATGTTTCTCTTCTCAAACCACTCATCATCAACAGGTTCTCTGTTCCAGTTTCCACTTCTGCTGTTCCCAAATTTTCTCAGCAACAAGAATTTGAAATCACACAGATCCTGGATTCCAATTTTTCCAGAGGTACCACCAAATACCTGGTAGATTGGAAGGGCTTTGGCCCCGAAGAACGCTCTTAGGTCAATGCTTCTGACATCCATGCTCCAGCTCTGCTCCGAAAGTTCCATGTTTAGTTTCCACGGAAGACTCCGTCTAAGCGTCCAGTGGCCAATTTTAAAGGGGGAGGGGGGGTACTGTAACGCTTCAGTCCCGCAAGTAGTACCTGTCCCGTTACCCGCATTTCATTTATCTGGAAACTGCCATGTTCCAGCATCAGACTAACTTCATTCATTCATTCAGCTATATTCAGATCTGTGCAGGTACAAGCCTATTGCACTTCAGGACCTCCTCCCTCTTTGTCATTGGCTAAGCACTTCTGGAGCACTATTTAAACCTCCTGGATTCACCTGTCTGATGCCTGTTCTTCAAGCTCACTTCCTGTAGCATGTGGTTCTGGTTCCTGTTCTCCTTGTGGTTTGCCTGTGTTCCAGTCTGCTCTCAGTCTCCTGCTGTGTTGAACTATTGCTGCTCCAGCACTGCTACTACCATCTCCAGTGTACTTCATCACGACAGCTTCAGTTCTCTCATCGCTACCACTCAGAGCTGCTACCACACCTGTGACTCATCAGCTGTTACTACGGGTTACCTCCCTTACGGTGAGTCAGTAGTTATAGAATACATGTGTGGTATTAATCTTTTCTCCCATCATATAGCAGTGTATACCCCCCTCCCAACTCTTCTTTGACCACTTAAGATTATGCATGTCCCAGACATAGCAACAGTATGAGGATATTATCCACAGAAAATCTGATAAGAAGAGCTGCTAAGGATATATATTTTATATAATCATTTTAAAGATTATGGGCCTGATTCATTAAGGATAGTTAAGCAAAACAATTGAGTTATTTGAGAAAAATTTGAGTTTGAGCATTACATTTACATCCTCAAGTTTTCTGAACAAAACCATGTTACAATTCAAGGGGTGCAAATGAGTTTATTATTTTTCACATAAGGGATATAGTGGCTTTTTTCATGGAGCACACAAATACTTAATAGCTTATTTGTAAACTGAAATTTAAAGTTGATCTAGGACACGCCCTACCCCAAATATAAATCTGCAATCGCATTTTAAGTATACCTCCCCCTCCAATGCAACATGGTTTTGCTTTACTCACCTTTGCTTAACTTTCCTTAATGTCATATTCTATTCAATAGCGCCGATCTAAGTTTAGGAGACTATTGGTTTGTTTGAATGTCTCTGATATGTACAGTGACACAGCAGTTTCTTGCACACATATATATATTTTTTTTGCTACTTGCCGCAATTCATTTGTCCATCTATGCAGACGCATAGCTCATGGCAATAAGGGGATATTTTGACTTCAAGTGTCTATTTAAAAAAAAAAAAAGTTTATTTATATTGTGCTTTTTAATGTGCCTTCTTATCATCATCATCATCATTTATTTATATATCGCCAATTTATATAGCCAATTAACCTACTAGTATGTTTTTGGAGTGTGGGAGGAAACCGGAGCACCCGAAGGAAACCCACACAAACACGGGGAGACCATTCAAACTCCACACAGATATGACCATGGTCGGGAATTGAACTCATGACCCCAGTGCTAACCACTTAGCCGCCATGCTGTCATAAATTGGGATGCTCCTTAAATGCTTTCCCAACCCATAGTTTTTCTGACAACAGCCCCCCATGCCACAGGTGTAAATTTCCTATGACACCTACACCCCTGCTTTGGTGCCTGCAGTGTCAGGGCCACTGATATGTAGCCTCTATTATTCTCAATACCATGTATGATTTTATATGAGTCCAATTGCTTATATAAAATACATAGATGTGCCCGTTAAGGATTGTATCAATGGTCTACTCATTACTGTCTTTGTGACCTGATTTGCGAGTTGGTAGAATAATCCCTGCTGAGGTTATATTCAAGTTTAATTGATGGTCCACAGTTTGACTGTCCATAATATAATTGTGATGCATGTTTCTTTGTAGTGGCACTGCTCCCTGTACTGTGAGTATATCAGTGTGTGTATGTACTTTTTTCTAGCACTTTATTTTGTCCCGGTAACAGGTGAAGTTCATACTGATGAGGTCTGCTATAAGGAAGGGGTGCACGTAAATAGGTGTTATGGAAGAGCTGCTATCTAATCGACGTAGCTTACAGGTTTGGAGCAGGGCCGTCTTTCCCATAGGGCACAATGGGCAGGTGCCCGGGGGCCCTGCAGCCCAGGGGGGCCCGTCGGAGGAAGCCAAAAAAAAAAAACCTGGAAAAAGAAAAGAAGAAAATACTTACCGTGCTGTCAGCTGGCGATCCGGCTCCCTCCCTGGTCTCCTCTTCCATCGCTCTCGCAGTGCATGTCAGGCGTGACTTCATCACGCCCGCCCGACATCCAATGCGGAGCGCGACGGAGGAGGAAACCATGGAGGGAGCCGGATCGCCAGCTGACAGCACGGTAAGTATTTTCTTCTTTTCTTTTTCCAGGTTTTTTTTTTTTGGCTTCCTCCGACGGGCCCATATATATTATCATTTTTTTTTTTTGTATATATAGGGGCCCCGGTGCACTGCTGTGCCCAGGGGCCCAAGATGGTCTTAAGAGGGCCCTGGTTTGGAGTGGAGTGTCTAAACAAGTTCCCTCTATTCTTAAGGTAAGACAGTGTGTGCAGACTTATTAGGTACACAGGCTTTAAGGGCATACTTCTTCCTGGGTCTAGCAGTTATTGCATTATAATTTTACATATAGCATACAGTTTTGGTTGTGGGTAACTCCACCACGGGATCCTTCTTGTTCACTTATTAAGAATATGTATGTAGGATTGATCTTGCAGGTGCATATTTATAACATTATTTTGTACTACTGTACCAACAAAGGCCATACAGGTTTATTGTCCCAACAAGGGCCATTTTTATTTGAGGGATATTTCTTGGGTGATCAGGTATCCCTCTGCTGTGGAAGCAGATCTGCAATTGAACTATTTTACTCCCATGAAGTGCTGTTTGAAGGAGTGATCAATAAAATGATTATTCCACACTGATGACCAATTAATTAAACAATACTCCGAAGAGCAGGCATAGACAGGACCAATTTGAGTTATCTGTGTTGATAAAGGAGATGGATAATCTCTGAAATACATTCCCTAACTGTAATTCTCAGGGGATTTACTATTTATACTAGGTGTCTTCTGGCACACAGTGAAATAGGTTATATTTTTTTTTAAAGTTAGTGCCCTTCAATATATGATCTAAGACACCAAGGTGCTATTCTCCCGATCAAGGTCTTTCTTCAACTAAATTGGCCAAGTATTCTCATGACATGTAAAGGACACTATAGAATATTAACTTTATTCTTTGCCAGCAGTCCTGTGCAGGCTGATTATACTACACACATGGTGGAACAAACCTGTTTTAACTACGATGTGAAGGGGAAACATCACTCATCTTTCTATTGCACAAATGTCTGTATCTACTGTAACTGTGGGGACAGGATTTTTCTATTGTTTTCTAAGTAAATACTTTGGCATGGATACAGATATATATAGGGCATGCATTCCCCCACTGCCACAAGCTGTACGGAAAGCACTCCCAGCGTCCGTGATGTTGGGTGTTTAAAGTATGGGGCTACACATGATTCCAGTGCTCAATCAGTTTCCAAACCTATCATGCAGGTTAGAGATTTGCTGAATTGACCTCCAACAGCACTCGCACACGCAGTTTTGCCACCACTTGTTGAATAAGGGCAATAGGGGCCCAATATACTGTCACACACTGGCACACATTGCTCCTTTCTACACACTAGTTAGCAATGCCCATGCCAGCAATCAAGGGGCTCCCACTTAACACCTCAGGACTCTGTTACAAGAATGTACATGCTGGCACACGCTAGGTTCATTAGTAACGTTAGTAACAAACTTTCAGAGCATTAATTACATAGGGAAATCTGTGTTACTGGGGCAGAGAGTAGAGATGAACAGTCCTTCAAATGTAATAAATACTATGTAGGGCGAACTTCTCGTCCTTTAAAGATGAGAATGTCTGAACATCTGTATAACATAAAAAAAGGATGTTCTAGTCAACCTTTGTCTCAACATGCAGAAAACCACAATTGCTCAACTAAGGGGATAGTGGAGTTTATGGGCATCACTAATGTAAACACCAATTGGATATATAGTGATATTGCCACTAGGTTAGCTAAAAAAGAAATGTACTGGATACCCAAATTGCAAACTCTTGTCCCCTTTGGGGCTTTTCTGGTGAGTGAAGTGATTGCATGTTCCATGTCTGCTCCGGCCTCGGATATGCTCACACTGCACATGGTGCTTGCACCCTCCTCGGTCAGCTGTAAAGTGAGGAGGAACAAATAAGACCAGTTGGGTAGGGGACACTGGGTCACGTTAGCCCCCAGGGATGGTTCACTCTCTGCCCACTTGCAATCACCAGTGAATTTACTGGCCTCTGGCCTTCGGCTGTGGTCCCATGGTTAGTGCATGGTGATGGTTCTCCCCTCCCCATGTACTAGTTCTCGGTAGTTTTTAAGCAGACATTTGCTGTGGTAGGTTTGGACAGTTCTCAATTCGACATCCATTCCTTCTGGACTGGGGCCATCATGTCCTCAGCGGTGGCTGGTGCTTCTGTGCAGTATATTAAGGAGCTAAGCAGATGGAAAACTAATGTTTACAAGCATTATGTGCTGCCTTCTCTTCTTACTTGACTTGTTTCCTTGCCTTAATCTCTCTGCCATGGTGACACAGGGTTTTGGCTGCTTGTTGCCTTTGAAGGCAGGGTGCAAAGGGATTTATCCATTTTGTCCTCATAAATGTGGGTCTCATTGGCACTTGGCAGCATGAGGATTAATGGTTTTACCTTCGCTTGTGTCTTCAGCTCCTCTTTTGTTTCCTCTTTTGCCTTGTGAGCGTGTACACCGCTGGTATGGTGAGCTGCTGGTGCTGCTGGGTGTGTGAGGTTCTCCACTCGTCTCTCTATTCTTTTCTTTTTCTCTTTCCACTTTCTTTTCGGGGGTAAATTGTGTATTCTCAATCAGGTTTTGAGGTGTGTTGTGGCCTAGGTAAACTATAAATTTAATTTGCATGTGTACACGTTACATTGAAAATTGTAATAAAATGGTATAAAATTGCATCCTGAAGGTTTTTTTGACTATAAACTTTTAATCATACCATAGGTTAGAGAAATTTTGCAAAAAGTACTTCTTTTATAATTACAACTGAAGTATTGTTGGATAACATGATCTCTCATCATCCTCCCTTCTTCTTCAGCTACAGTTTCAAAATCATTATTCTTAGTCTTCCTCTGGCAAAATCTCCTCCTCCTCTATAGCGCTGGCAGTCATTATTCCGACAGTGCAAATGTCGGCAGGCATTGTGTTGACAGGTGGACAATGTCATCAGTGTGATTAGCGACATTCACAATGTCGCCAATCACGCCAACATAAAAAGATCAATGCCAGCGGGTCTGGTGGTTATACCCCAGACCCGCCGTTATTGGTCTGTTAATGTCGGCATTTTAAATGTCGCCAATCACACTAGCCTCATAAGCCACCTGTCAACACAATGCAAGTGTCGGCATTTAGCCTGACAACATTTTCATGTCAGCAGGTTAAGTGCCAACTGTCGGAATTATGTACTTTATCCTTCTATATAAAGCCTGTTCTTTATGACTATATATGAGATCAATAATTTAGCACACAAATTTCAGAGTGTACATAAGGGTTTCTCCAGAGTGGTCTAGAAAACTAAATCTATCTTTGAGCAAGAAAAATATTCTGTGAATTATTTGGTGGGGTCATGTGCCAAATTACAGTTGTTACTCTGAGCTAAATTTTCAGTGACTGAGGAACTACAGGCACAGACAGTGTCTCCTGCAATGAGAACAAACACATTTTTGTAAAATCATCAACATGTGGTTACATTATTTCACAACTGAAAATTGAACATATCAGATTTTGTAAGCATAAAACAATTTGAAGGATTTAGAGCTATGATAAAATCAAGTATGGGGTGCAATATTTTATGGCCATAACATGTTATGCTGAGGGGAATGGGAATTTTAAACTGCATCTTATTTTTTTCAGGTGGGTTGTTGTCTTATAGAATTGTAATTTAAATTATAAAAATATGTATCCCCAGTATGTGTGTCACTTGCAAAACCATACACTATTTGATTAAGAAACTTAACATTTTCACACCTTGCAGAGCTAAACTGATCGGCAAGTTTAACATTAATACCTGGCCCAAGTTACTGTAGCTCCTAATCAGACATTAGCTCTAATCTGCATAATACACATAGCAGCTTTACCATTGATTGCATACATTAGAATCAAATAAATGATTGTAATGAAACGTTTTTCAGTATGAGGATCACCAATATGTAAAAAGTAACTTAGCACCATGGTCAACATTGCAGTATTTTCATAATGTGAAAGCATTAATCTCATATGTTCCTTATGTGTGTTAGGACTAATGATTGGTTTACATTTTATTTTGGTAACTTTCATATATAATGACCAATGTTTAATACAGCAGTATATTAAGTAATGTGATGTCTTAATTTTAATATCAAATGTATTGTGTGTTTAAATTGTAACTCATGCTATTTCAAAGAGATATACTACTTTCAGCTGAATAGACAGAAATTCCCTTTATTAGTATTGTTTATTTATAAACAAACACAACCATTTTATACAGCACTGAACAGAGAATATGTAATCTTTCACATTAATCCATCCCCAATTGGAGCCTAAAGTGTACATTCCCTAGAATACACATACACATTAGAGATGGGCGGGCTCGGTTTCTGGGACCACTCCTTTTTAATATATTTATTAATGACCTTGGTGATGGTTTAGAGAGTAAAGTTTCTATTTTTGCAGATGACACTAAACTCTGTAAGGTAATAAAATCAGAGCAAGATGTAGCTTCTCTACAGAGGGACTTAAATAAACTGGAGGATTGGGCGGCTAAATGGAATATGAGGTTTAACACAGATAAATGTAAGGTTATGCATTCAGGGATCAAAAACAAGAACGCAATCTATAAATTAAATGGAATTAATTTGGGAGAATCTATAATGGAAAAGGATTTGGGAGTGCTCGTAGACAGTAGACTTAGCAATAGTGCTCAATGTCAAGCAGCAGCTGCAAGGGCAAACAAAGTATTGGCATGCATAAAAAGGGGCATAGATGCAAGGGAAGACAGTGTAATTTTGCCACTGTATAAATCATTGGTAAGACCTCATCTTGAATATGCAGTACAGTTCTGGGCAACACTCTATGAATAAGATAATTTGGAACTAGAAAGGGTTCAGAGAAGGGCGACAAAATTGATAAAGGGTATGGAGTCATTAAGTTATGAGGAAAGGTTAGCCAGTTTAGGCATGTTTACTTTAGAAAAGAGGCGCCTAAGGGGAGATATGATTACTATGTACAAATACATTAGGGGTCAATACAGAGAGCTTTCATGGGAACTTTTTACCCCAAGGACCATACACAGGACACGTGGTCATCCCCTAAGGTTAGAGGAGAGGAAATTTCACAAGCAACAAAGGAAGGGGTTCTTTACAGTAAGGGCAGTCAAGATATGGAATTCATTGCCAGGGAAGGTTGTGATGGCACATTCAATAGATATGTTTAAGAAAGGGTTAAACAAATTTTTAGCGGAAAGGTGTATCCAGGGATACGACCGTTAATTTAAAATAAAGGATAGTAGTGGATATAGGGTAAAAATTGGATTGCAATATTGAGTCTGGGGGGATTTTTAAAATTGAAACAGATGGGCGGTTGCCTACTCTGGATTAATTTCAAATATAAGTGCAGGATCGCAGGAGATCCAAAATAGGTTGAACTTGATGGACTGGTTTTTTTTTTCAACCTCATCAAAAAAAAAAAAAAAAGAAAACCGAGCCCACCCGAACTTAGGGGATCCGAGTACTGGTCGGCTCGGTACTTTTGCGCTTTTTTGGATTCCAAAACGAGGGAAAACGTCATTGTGTCGTCGTCGGATCTTGCGAGTTTTGGAATCTATAAATACCGATCTAGCGCCATTTGAGAGAGGAATACAGAAGGGGTAGGATAGAGTGTAGGGCAGATGGGCAGGTAAACCTACAGAAGTGAAAGAAGACGGTGGTAGCAGTGTTCAACAAAGCTCCATTCGGCTAATTGTCATTGCTGAAATCCAAATATACAAATCCTTTCAGGCTTTTTTTCTGAATTTGCACCAAAAAGTGTAGGGTGTTATATACACCCAAAGACAAGAGCTCCATTGATGAATTTGTCATTGCTGAAATGCAAATATAATATACTAGTCCTTGCAGGCTTTTTTTCTGAATTTGCACCAAAAAGTGTAGGGTGTTATATACACCCAAAGACAAGAGCTGCGTTACTTATTGTCATTGCTGAAATACAAATATACAAGTCCTTGCAAGCTTTTTTCTGAACTTGCAGGCAAATTCTACTGCGTTATATAGGTAACAGACAAGGAGGAGTGCTCCATTGCTAAGAGTCATTGCTGAAATACAAATAGGAGGGCTGGCTGGCTTGGTCAAAATCTGCAGTTACACTTTACTGTACCATAGTAAACTCAGAAACAGGAGAAGTGGCAGTGTTCAGTGCTGAAACAGAAATTGTAATAATAGGGCTGTCAGTGTTCTTCAAAGTCTCCATTCACCTTGTATTGTGCCATAGCTCATACAGAAATAGGAAGGGTGACATTGTTGTTGTCACTCTCCAGATGATACTGATCCCTCTACCTCATTTGCTAAAGACTATGTTCAAGTGCATAGTTGTTTTAAGTGAGGGAAACAAAAATGTAATTAAAAAGCTTATACCTTTTTAAAGAAAAAAAAAGCTCTCTAAAAAAAGCTGAAAGTTTACTGTAGAAAAACATAAAATTGCCAAGATACCATTCTACCCAAAATATTAACAGGTATAATAGCATCAGGTAGCTTCTTTCTCTTAGCTAGATTTCAGCACCTGCAATCTACACTGTCATCATATTCATCCTTACCATCATTGTGTATATCTTCCTCAAACAATACAAATTCATCCCCGCTGGAATCCACCGTCACATAAGTCTGTGTACTTTGATGTAATTGCCGATAATGGCCTTCCTCATGGAATTTGTAGTTCATTTTATGGCAGAGCTGTCAAGATTTTTGGGCAATTCTTTTAGAGCATAGCAAATGTCAAAATGTTGTGCTCACTCATCTGCATCTCCACTGGGTGTCTTGGGAAAGCTAAGTTTTTTCCGAGAAGCAGTTGCCAGAGAAACTAATGGAGGAGATGTCATTACAAGATGTTGATAGCTCTTGGATCCTGGTGAAGCAAATTAATTTTTATATCTACAAGTACAATATAGTTAGCGGATTTTCTTAGTTTTATTTCACCCTTCAATCTCTCTAGCTGCTTCTCAAAAAGTATAATTAAGGCAATCACTTGACTCAAGCAAACCGTGTCTGCACTCTCTTCGCAGGTGACTACTTTACTGGACTAAAGTACATCCGCTCAAATTCTAGTCTTCTTGCAGCTGCTGTATTCTCCTACATGCTGTTGCAGAATCCGGAAAATGACCCTAAATTTTTCGGGATACAGACAGCCTCTCCTGCATGTCATTGTCATTTTTTAAAAGCTCTGTAACACCAAGTTGATTGTGTGAGCAAAACAAGAAATGTGATGGAATTTCCCCCCGCTGTAATGCTTTAACAATATTATTATCAGAAATCACATATCCTCAGGAGAGTCCAAGCAGGATTAGCCATGTTGCAATGACATCCTTTACTTTTTGTAACAGATTGTCAGCTGTATGCCTCTTAGTGAAGCCGGTGATACACAGAGTAGCCTACTTCTGAAAAATGTGACATACTTGGGTACATGCTGCTGCTGTTCCTGCTGGTGAAGGCGAATCACCAACCCAGGGGTTTGTCACAGTCATATAATCTTTAGTTTGTCCAGTTCCGCTTGTCCCCATATCTGTGGTTAAGTGTACAGTGGGTAGAATGGCATTTTGTAGCCCAATAATTAAATTTTTACGAACTTTCTGCTAGAGGTGAGGAATATCTTTTCTAGTAAAATGGTGTCGTGATGGAATTTGGTAATAGGGACAGAAGACCTCCAGTAACTGTCTAAAACCAGCTGCATTAATAGTGGATATTGGACACAGATCTAATACTAGCAAAGTCCCCATGGTGTCTGTGATCTGCTTTGCGACTGGGTGACAGCTTTCTTACTTTCTTCCTCTAGTAAAGAATTGTTTAACAGTCAATTGTTGTAAACTACTAGTAGTATTCTTCTGGGTTGAAGATCCACCCCCAGCAGCACCAGCTGCAGCAGTGGGACTAACGCTCAATAATTCTTCAGAGCAAGCATGGTTAGTGAAAGAGTCATCTAGCCTTAGCAACTTGGATGCAGGACTAACTCCCATCACATCGCTTGAGTAAAATACATTCCCCCTCATTTCCCAATATCATGGCTTGTGAAGTAAGCGTGGATGGCTTTTCTCTGTTCCTCCATCCTCAGAAGCATATACAGGGTGGAATTCCAACTTGTTGCCACCTCTTGCTTCAGTTGGTGGCAGGGAAATAAAATTGTTCTTGTATTTCTTGCTATCTCATACATGATGTTGCAGAATGCCGGAAATGTCCAGATATTTTATGGGCCACAGACAGCATCTCCTGCACGTCCCTGTCATTTTACAAAAAGCTCTGAAACACTAAGTTTATTGTGTGAGCAAAACAGGGAATGTGATGGAATTCACCCAGCTCTAATGGTCTCACAATATTGGTGCCATTATCAGAAATGACATATCCTGTAGAGAGTCCAAACGGGATAAGCCATGTTTCAATGACATCCTTAGTTTTTCGTTGTAACAGATTGTTAGCTGTATGCCTCTTAGTGAAGCCGGTGATACACAGAGTAGCCTGCTGCTGAAAAATGTGAGATAGATGGGTACATGCTTCTGCTGTTTCTGCTGCTGAAGGTGAATCACCAACCCAGTGGGCTGTCACAGTCATATAAACTTTAGTTTGCCCAGTTTTGTTTGTCCCCATATCTGTGGTTAAGTGTACAGTGGGTAGAATGGCATTTTATAGCCCAATAATTACATTTTACGAACCTTCTTGTACAGGTGAGGAATATCTTTTCTAGTAAAATGGTGTCGTGATGGAATTTGGAAAAGGGAACACAAGACCTCAAGTAACTGTCTAAAACCAGCTGCATTAATAGTGGATTTTGGACTCAAATCTAATACTAGCATAGTCACCATGGTGTCTGTGATCCACTTTGCGACTGGGTGACAGCTTTCATACTTGCTTCCCCTTGCAAAGTATTATTTAACAGTCAATTGTTGTAAACTACTAGTAGTCTTCTTCTTGGTCTGCTTCTGGGATGAAGATCCAACCCCAGCAGCAGCAACAGTAGGGCTAATGCTCAAGACTTCTTCTGGGGAATCCTGGATAGTGGAGGAGTCATCTAGCCTTAGCAACTTGGATGCAGGACTAAATCCATTCGCTACTGAGGATATTGATGAGGAAGGTGTTGTGGTGCAGATTGCAGGTGCCGGAATCTAGCTGTAAAAAGGGACCTAGCTGATGCTGGACTGTTTGTTGTTATTTTTTTATCATAAGTTTCAGATTTTCCCTACAGCTTGTCATGAACTTGCTTCATATGGTGTAACATGGATGAGGTTCCTAGATGGTCCCTTTATCTTCTGTCTGTGTCTTTTCAAAGCTACAAAAGGCTATACAACTGTTGTCAGGATTTGGATAAAAATAATTCCACACATAAGAGGTGGATTTTTTGGTCTTATGCCCAGGCATGACAATGGCTTTCTTCTTAGAACTGCTTCCACGGGTGTAGGACTTACACAAACAACATCATCCTCATCAACATCCTCATTAGCGCCCTCGTCAGCTACACAAATATCCCCCTCATCCTGTTGCAATTCTAAAGTGGCTTACTCAATTTGTGTATCACCGGCTAACACTTGGGCTGCTCATCCACACCTCTGCAGAATGCTGAAAGGAGGCTTCTTTATGTATACAGTATCAGAAAGGTCAGGCTTAAATGCCTGTTTCTTCCTATATACTTCACATATATTTTTTTCTCTTTTTTTTTCATGTGATTATCGTAATGGACATATATGTGGAAGCATAAAAAAAATATGAATAAGCACTCATGTTACACAAGGACTATTACTATCTATTGATCCATTGGAGATTTGACTAAATATACCTTTCCAAAATTGAACTTTATCACAAAAGAACTTGGAGACAATAATATTTCCCAAGGTCTCTAGCTTTATGTATGTTTAATTATATTCGTGATTTATGGTATGCGCCTGGTTGTGTACACAATCTTCTGTTTTTGATATCTGTTTTCAGACTTTGTGGTTACCTATTTGTACATTGCGGCAGCAGTCCATAGGGAGCGCAAAGAATTATTATTTTTTCTCTACTTTGAAGAACACTGTGTCAGGCCGTAGGCCTAGGGGCACAGGAGTAGAATAAACACTAACCGGTATTGGCACAACTGGTCTAACAGGCGCGGAGTCTAACAATCCCCTGGTGTTCACCAGGGACCCCCGCAAGGAGGTTTGGACTTCGCTGCATGGGGCACGCAGGTCTCGGTTCTATTAGCCAGTTACCAGTGTAGTGAAGAGAGGTCAGACGGTTTCGGGTCACAGCAATCAGGAATATCAGTTACAGAAGGGTAATCCAGAAGAGTAGTCGCCAAGCCGAAGTCACAGTACTGAAGGGGTCACACAGAAGAGTAGAATGGTCGCCAAGCCGGGTCACAACAGGAAGACAGTAAGCAGGATACTCAGAAGTATGGATACAACGGAAGCCAGGAACACTGGTGGTGAACCTGTTACTCTGGCACCCTAATGGCGCCAGAGGCAGGTTTAAATAGGATCCAGACTGAGGTGATTGGTGGAGAGCGGAGGGCGGCAGCGGATACTGAAGCAGCGTCCCGTTGCCTAGCAACGGGACTGAGAACAGGGCGCATGCGCCCGATATCCAGAAGTCCGCGGCAGCCGACGGAGGGATCAGACGTCCGTTCCCTGTCTGACAGGGAATCAGCGGGGACGGCGTCTGACACACTGCCACCCCTCCTCTTTCTGTTCTAGCTATGACACTGCCCAACTGCACTGGAGACTGCCAACAACCCTGCTACCCCTTCTGTGTATCTCTGTGAAATGGTGCAGGATCTCCGTGGAGGGCGGTATTTATAGAACCCAAGACTTGCGAGATCTGACAATGCGACAATGACGTTTTGCCTCGTTTTCACTTCCGAGGGCGCGCAAAAGTACCGAGCCGGCTCAGCTCGGTACTTGGATCGGCTATGTTCACTTACTCTTACATAATCAATCTCTCTGGAGTTCATGCTAATAATCCTGACAATGACTGTTGGTCTGTGCCACTTTAATTTCCTGTCTGTTATTTGTTTTTCTTTGGGCTCATCTGACACAATATATAGCCCCCTCTTTTTATACACTAACTTTCCTCACTTACATGTCTTTCTAGCTGTGTCTTATTACTTGTTTTTCTCCCTGCACTTTCTTAGCAAAACTCTTATCTCTCTCTATGGCAGCTCTTCTATTTCTCCCTAATTTCACCAACCTCAAATAATGTTACCATGGCAACTCATGTAAAGCAATATTCCAAACTAACAGAACTTTATCAACCATAAATTGTCAATTATAACACTTGTCTTTCCTCACATTGTTAATATCCCATAAGCTAATCACCAATGATGACACATTAATAAACTTTTTTACACGTTAGATGGTATATTTTACATTTTAAGGTCCCTGTATACCCTATGCTTATTTATAGGGCACAGCAGTTGTCAGGGTCTTTCTTCAGCCCCTTACATTTTCACTTTTCTTAAAGTCACTATGGTCCCTTCACAGTAGTGCCTGAAATGAATTTTAAAGTCATAGAAATTTTAAAGTCATTCTTTTCAAATATCCACCTCTAATGTTCTTTTTGTCAGTAGCAGAGCATCTAATTTCATTGGCATTGTTTGGGCATCACTACAAAATTACCTCTTTTGAAATGTCCACAGTTGTCACTTGACTGTCCATCAGGTTTCTCTATCCATGCTTGAACCCCTACTTGCATCGATTCTTCCGTGCAGTTGTCCAGTTTGTTCAGACTTGGAACCTCATTAACAACCATCCCAATTTGATCCTCTGTCCCATTTATTGAGTTGAGTGACAGTGGTTTAGGCCGAGCCATGGAAACTCCTCAGTGTGAGTTTATTCTCCCCACCAGGTCTTCATGGAGAAATCTCTATTGGCATAGACCACCAATGTAACCAGGGGATATGAAATGGAATTTTTTGGGTAGAAGTTTGTAGGCATCTCTTTGCTAGATACACTCATTTCCTACATCATGTTTTGGCCTTACTAAATATAAGGGCAAATCTGGGTGTGGATATTGCATTATGAGATAGGTCTCCCACCTATTCCTCAGCTTCCCTCTATCTCTCCTCTTATGTCTTACAAGCATCAAAAATAAATGGGGGTGTCCAGTGGCATTATGCACAGTACTATTTTAGATCTACTGGCGCATTCGCGGGTCAGGGAGGACCCGTTTGGTCTATGCAATTTTAAGCCCCCCTTAAAAAGGTTCAGAATCTAACGGAGAGGGAGATATTTGACAGGCAACCACCGCAAGGGAGTTTGGACTTTGCAGCTACCTAACCACAGGTCGCTGTTCTCAAGGAGGGCTACAAGTGAGACTGAGAGGAGAACTAGGTAACTGAAGCAGGACAGATGCTGATAGGAGAAATTGGGAAGAGATGTTAGAGCGTCTGATGGAGCAATGATCTGCAAGTAGATATGGCACAGAGGTCTTGTGGAGCAGGAAGCCCCTGGAGTCAGGATCACGAGGAGGTGTGATGATGTGCAGCTAGATAAGACACAGTGGTCCTGGGGAGCTCGGAAGTCCCTCGAGTCAGGATCACGAGGAGGTGTGATGATCTGCTGGTTGATGTGATACAGGTGGTAACACTCCCCTGCAGGATGGGGAACTATAGCACTTAAGAGCAGGATGCAGAGACTGGTAGTAACCCTTTGCAGCAGGATAGTGGACTGTAGCACCAGTTAGCAGGAAGCAGATACAGGTACAGATACTTGCTCTACAGCAGCAAGAGAACTGGAGCCAGATTAGAACATATCTAAACAGGTGAGGAGACCTGAAAATCTGGCACCCAGTTAAGGAAGCAAGTGCTTTAAATAGACAGGGCTGGTAGGCAATTAGCCAATTAAATGAATTCATGGAATTTAGAAAAGACAGGTTGTGTGCATGCTCAGTTCAGACCAACAAGATAGAGCTTGCCAGCGTGAGCTGCTGAAACCAGATGAGGTGACAAGAGCAGCTGCAAGAGGTAGGTGGGAGAGCCAATGACCACAACATGTTTAACACAGGTTCAATTAAATAGTTCACAGTCTCATTTTCCCTGGGGGTGATAAGTCATTGTGATGGACTTTTTAATTTTTTATAGTTGCCACAGTTCCGACACCAGTGAAGATTTAAAGTTAGCTCATTGATTTACAATATTTTGGGACATCCATAAGACTGAATAAAATTCTCCTATAAAGATAAATGCTCCTTAGGCTTTGATGGGCTCCACTACTGCAAATTAGTGAAGTGATCAGTTATGACAAGAACTTTCTTGTGGTCAGCATTGAATTCTATCAATACCAGGTATTCCAAATCATATAATTCCAATAGTCTTTTTGTCATTACTCAATGATTTGGGGCTTTTGGATCCTCTACCTGACTTACCACACATGGTAGGCAATTGTTACATACTTGTCACACCTCCAGATGCAGATTATGAGCATAAAAGTAATGTTGTAGGCATTCTAGTATCTTTCCCTTGCTGAAGTAGTCATGTTATTTGATGAAAGACCATCACTATTTAGGATAGTTCTGAAATTGGCACTGTCAAGAACAGCACTCACCTGAGTCTGCGTGATGCATGTGTGACACAGGGTTAACCAAAACACAACCACCTGGTCTGTCTAAAATGATTAAATCCTTCCCTATCTATGCCACACACTAGCTTTGCGATACTAATTATGCCACCACCAAGGTTGTTTCTGACAAGAGCTGACACTCTTATTTAGGAAGCCTTCGGTTCTCCCTAGCATTAATCTAACACAATTTACTTTAATCAGAGTTCACATAAACCACAATGTTCGCCCCGTTTCAATTATGTAGCGTCTGGACCAAACGCGTGAATTCGTAAGAACACAGAGACTTGAACTTATTAAGTGTAATTTAATATGGAAAATACATCCACAATGCTTAAGATAAACAGATAATAAAAGGCATACAAATATAATGCAATTGTTTCTTATAAAATAAAAAGGATAAAACACAGAATTGATACCTCACTTATAATCAAGGTTCTGTTGCTGGGAGACGCAGGGAAAATGGGACCTCTTCAATATCAAATTGACTCCCTCAGAGTGAACCAAGACTTACTTTTACACTATAGTTTTAAAACCAAGCTACAGGACCCCCCAGCCCCCTTTCCTGTGAGGTCAGAACCAACAGGATGGTAGAATGCAAATTAGGGTTTTCTGACTGTGCTGTAGGAATACTTTTAAGTCAAGTTTTCTTTACACCGTCCTAACTTTTCCACAGTATGGCTTACAAACATGATTTTACCTCCACACACCATGTCACAAGTTCCCCTTCCTCTGCATACCACACATGCCTCTGGTAAGTATAAGATTGAAGAAAATGATATGATATTTTCCTGTGACCCTATATAGCTTGAATCTGTCATTTACATACAACCCAGTCGGCATGTCTGGGGCCTCCCAAACATGTGTTAGATTTCATTGTCTTGCAAGAGATATCCTCAAAGGCTTTCACATTTGCGTCCTTCCATAAATGGTACAAGGTGCTACCCTTATCTACCAGCCCCCTCTGAGTAGTTTAACATAAACAACCCCATTGATCTAACAGCTTCTAAGAGAGCCATGTCACACTATTTCTAGGAATTAATTCACAAACATATATTTGCAGATTTATGCCTAAAAATTAGCTTGCACATGACAGGCACTATCAGTTGTCAAGCATCTTGAAGCACCTATCCACCAATACAACACTTGTGTATCGACTCCTTCCATTGGATACAGCATTTCTTGATGTAATTCTAAGTGATTATGTATTATGTTTTCCTGTGATGATGCAAGTTCCATTCCAGTTGGCTTTTTCCTCTGCTTTAATATAGGCACCAGCATCTGTAGATATATGCCTGCCTACTGTACGGTCTGGAACTGCTCCTTACACTGAATCTCTGGGATGTTATATTCAGATTTTAGGAGAACAGTCTTTTCTTTATAAAAATCTAGTATGTGAGCCTAGACAACAGGTACCTCTACAGTCTGGAACTCTCAGTCCTGGAACATTCAGTCCTTCTCTTTGTTGTTCATTCATACCTTTTGAAAGGTCAATAGGATTTCAAGATGAGAGATCTGCATTGGTTTGATTTCTTTCTGTATGGTATTGGGTTGTTCCTATGTACACTTCTAATACTATCTCATGTTGGGCTAGTGGATATAGAATACATGGGTATGGTATGCATGGGACCCCCATCTCCCTCCCTCTGCATCAATAGTCTTCTTTCTTTTACAGAGTTTGTCAGTGACTGACACTACATCCCCTTCTGTTCGAAGTATATACTTCTTGTAAAACATGCATACCAATGACCATTACTGCTTTTTGAGATTCAGGACTTTTAACATTCCCTTTATTTCCCAGATCTCTTCTGAATATTTCAACTTTCATTCAGGTATACATAAGTAATGGGATCTTCAAATCTTTTGCAGCAGTGAGGGTCAACCCTGCCTTAGCATTGTTCAACTCAAAACCACGGGAGCCATAATGTTTTTAGAAATAGTCTTTGGTCATATTGGTCACCTGGGAGCCTGTATCGAGAAGACATGTCCCAACAAGATAAGTAGGTTCTCATGGCCTAGCACACAGGCTTCTGCTGTCTGGTACACAACAGCAAGTTTCTCTAGTTTCACAGGGGTGTTGGAGTGGACATTTGGGCATCTGAGATACTCAACCGGTAGTTGCTTGTGAAGTTACTAGACTGCCCACATTTCCAACACAGCATTTCATTCTTCTTCACGCACCTGATATTTTCTATGAAGAGATATTCTTCACCTCTCCATTTTCTGTCTCTCTGATGTGCTTGTGTTTTAACCTATTAGAGCTCTCTTTCTCTTCAGACAACTTATCTTTTAGAGATATGATTATCCCCTTCATTTATTTCTCCACTTTCTCAATTACCACCAACTCATCGCTTGGTCTCAAAGCAGGTTAGAATTGTGAGCTCTTTCAATTGCTTTTTCAACAAGTCCATGACACATATAGCTGGTTGAGTTCCAATATGTTCATGCAATGGTTGTCACATGGGTGACAATAGTTTCCAGCTGCAAAATTATCTCTTAACAGTCTATCATTTTCTCCTACAGTATTTGGATCCTTGTTTTACAATTTTTCCACCAATTCTTTAAGCGCCAGGGCGTACATTTGCAGAGACTCTCCTTTATGAACTCATGTAAAAATAGATTGTCTTAATTTGCTGGCAGCAGTATCACTGAAAAGAACAGATGCATCCACTGCACATGGTCCTCTCAGAGGAGAACTCTACTCTGCTATTTTCAGCTTCAGGCGTTGATGTGGAGGCCTCAGGGGAAGGGGCGTTGGCATTGCCCCCCACCTCCCCATAATGGATGAACCCTCTTGCCCACTGTTATTGCACTGGTGGTTCTCCAGTGAAAGCTGCAATTGTCACAATATATCAAGAAAACTTGCAGAGTTGTGTACCCTTTTTATAGCATTGTGTTAGCCCCAGTCCAGTCATCTTGGAGCAGAATTACTTAAGACAGTGGTTCCCAAACTGGGTGCCATGGCGACCTCCCTGGGGTGCCGTGGCCAGGGCTGGTAGTAAGCAAGGCGGGTGACTACTTGGTAATTATTTAGGCTTAGGGGGGGGCTTGAAAAAATTATGGATATCCTAAGGGTGCCTCGAATTAAGAAAGTTTGGGATCCACTGCCTTAAGGGATTCAGACCAGAAAAAATGTTTGGGACACCCCTGCCACAGGGCAGGCAGTGCCATGCGGAATAGCACTGGAACTCCTCCTGGCACCCCTGCGTGGTAGGCACCAGAGTATTCATTAAGTGTAAGATTTAAGTATTATTGTGGAATTACAAGTCTCAGCAAGATTTAGCAGCCATTGACTGCTTGAACATGCTGACATTTGTGAAAAGACATTTTTTTATGGTTCACAAAAAGACTTGTGTCCAACTCTATTTATACATTCATGCTTTCTAACCTCTTCGATAACCTACCAATAACAGTGCCTCTAAAGCATACTGCAAATAAATGGCCCTTATAAGTCAACTACATATTAAAAATTTACAATCTACAATGGGTTATTTTAAAATACTTAAATAAACCATAAATGTTTTCAATATACCATGTGAAAAATTAACTTACGCAGAAAATAGTACAGATGACTGAAATGCCAAAACACAATATAGCCCATTTTCAATGGTAATGGCTTGTTATGAAAGATATATGAATAGAAATATAAAACTATCGCTGTCAACCATATATCCTTTTAAGCAAAAAATATTTATCCTCTCTAAACAAGCAATGGGTTCTAAGGGAAATAGTTATTTTGTTAGTCTACCAAAAGTAATCAATATTACTTATATATATGGAGTAAATACATTATGCTGAATTGGATTTCAGATAAAAGAACAAATGTAGACTAAGCAAATATAAAATAGAGCTATGTTCAAAGAAAGCATTATATTATAAAAAACCTAAGAGATAAAAGTTAATCTAATTTTCCTGATCTGCGGAAACCATATTTCAAGAAACTGTATGAGATATAAATCTCTTAGAAGATTACTGCAAACTAAACATTTAATCCTGTTTCTGCCTTTTAAACTATCATACAAGAGAAGATCAATGATCCCTGTAGGTCTCATAAGAAAGCTTTCTTTGCATACACAAATTTCTGAATACAGCTAAAACAAATATAATACAATTTAAAAAAAAACAATTTAACTAATGCTTTTATTTTTATTATAAATAGAACTTTAATTGTTAAGTCAAGAAGACCAGTATCAAAATAGCAGATGATAAGGGTAATTTATAAACTTGCAAAAAAAGTGCTGTTTTATTATATTATCTATCAATTTTTGTATACTTGAATCCACTTATTTAGCTAAGCAGATGGAATTGCATGCCAAGATGGAGCCAGTGGTAAGGGATTTTGCTACTTCTGTTGTGAGGAGATTGGCAGAATGGGTTGTTTCTTGCAAAATATTATTACTCAGTAAGCACCTGCATGCAAAAACAGTATCTTGTGTTGCAAGGCAAGAAATTTAAATGAGCTTGAAAGAATGGAGATTGCAAATTTAGGGGGTATCACTGGTTTAGTGGGCAGGACATTATCCCTACGCAAATTTAACTGATCTTTATAATTAGCCTGAAATCATGTATCAGCTTATAAATCTGATGTATATGGAAAGTGCTTTTATAGTCCAAATGTGCATATGTCAAAAGAATACTAAAAAGTATAAATAAAGTGCATATTAAATTTGGACAGCCCCAATGTAATTTCACTGTCCTGACTTATTTTAGACATAAGCAGAAACAATGCTTAAAGTAGTATTTACAAAGAAAGAAAGAAAGAAAATATTGTAATTAGTTAAAGGTTAGGCCCAAAGTAATACTAGGCAGGACTTTGAAGTGACATTTTACTTTTACCTGCAACCTTGCAAATTGTAACACAAAATATCTGTATGGAGGCATTTTTCAGAAAGTGGAAAATGGGTATGCACCTATATACAAGGGAGTACATAAATATGTGCATTGTGAAACTAAATGCATTTAGCGACAATATAAACATTTTGTGGATGTATGCCAGTTTGGTTAGCGTATCTGTGGAGGCCCAGAAATTGGGTGCAAGCATATGTGCTATATAAACCCGCGATTCTGGCACTTATGCCTGCCTGAGCCTGGAGTGGCAGGAAAGGGGAGGGAATGTGTATTCTAACATTTGTTGAGTACAGCAGTGCTGAGTTTAGACTTGCTGAAACACGCATATATGCCTTTTAGGAGGTGTGTTGCACCTGCTAGAGGGCAGGTTCAACTACAAGCTGATGATAACGTCTTATGGTAAATCAGGCACATATGCTGCTGGTGCAGAAGTGGACGCATTTTGAGGTCTGTACGGCACCACATATGGGTGGAAATATTAAATATGCTTTTAGTCTGCGCTTTCTCAATAATAACTTACTCTTATTTCACAGGGGAGGGGGGAATTTAGTACAGGACCTTTTCACATTAATTTCAATAGTGTTTTTAATCAATGAAAAACATCTTTGCTTAAATCTGTCACTATGGGCCTTACTCAAATCCGAACGCAACTTGCACATAAGTTGTGCGTTTAAAAACAGCACTGAACTTGTGCCTATGTCCACCCGTATTCATATCCACAAGTTTTGTGAGATGCATTATGTTGTAAATAACTTATATCACACAAGTCCACCGTAAGCATAGCTGCACATGCATGTTTTTTGGAGTAATTGCACATTTTTTTACTAGATGCGTATTTACAACTAATTCACATCAGACTGCACCTAAGTGCATTTACGTATTTATCCTTAAAACACTGCTGCCTGATTATTAACTAATATAAACCCTTTCACTGCATTATCTAATTAACCTTCACTATTCCATGCTAACAATTATCCCTTTAGAACAGCCTGTACTATCTCATTATTACATATTTTCTTCATAACTAAAATAAATATTTGTTTAGAAATTTGATATAACAAACCAAAATGAAACATTGAACAAAAGTAAAGATATAAATGAAAAATTGCACATAATACTTTTTGAATTGTGAAAAATATTTGTCAAATTTTTTTTTTGTTTACTTTGAATTTTACCATTTACATTTTGGCAGGGGTGTTGGTTCTGCAGCTGGATAAAAAGATAAAGAAAATACTATATTTAAACATCACAACATTATTACATTTAATAAACATATTTTACTCTATTAGAGTAGTTTAGTCCCACATTTCTCAAGCTATACAGAAATGACATGTATTACATTACTATAAATTATCCTAAAGATTCATCATACTGTTAATACACTACTAGCCAGCGGACTGCATTTTGGAGGCACATGCAGATGTAGATATAGTGGGGTTGTTTTAGTGGCTTGGGTACAAAATGTCTGCAATGAAAATGTTCGAGTTCCTTTTTTTCATTTGCTGTATTTGCCGGCAGTAGTGCGACGATGGTGGCAATGCCATTTTAAAACTCAATCTTTATGTTGACATTGTGACTTTTGACTTTACAACCTGTCAGCATTCACAATATTGACATTTAAACCCTGTTGACATAATGAACATGTCGACATTCTGAATGTTGACCTTTACATAGACATTCTGACTGTCAACATTATGGTGTCAGCATTATGAATGTCAACATTTTCATTGTTGACATTTTGACTAAATCCTATTTTAGTTAAACAGTTATTATGCTCATTAATTAATGCACCAGAATAATTGCAGCATTTGCTTAGGCTGTTAAGGAATCACCCAAATATATTTTATGAGACCTATACTTTTTTACAGAAAAAAACACCCTAAAATATAGTACTATACTATTAAATCAAGATCCTTACATTCTACTTCAGGGGTCTGGGATGGGCTTCCTATCTCCTGCTGGGCTTCCTGGTGGGACTCCTCCCAAACCTCCTCGATTGGCTCCTCCAGAGCCTCCATCCTGGGGATGCAGACATATTGTTGTCATTGAAACTGTCGACAATTAAATTGTCAACGCTATAATGTTGACTGAGATAATGTCGACACACTTATAATGGCAACATAGAAAATGTCAACACATTCATAATGTCGACACACTTTAAAATGGCTGCATACTTAATGTTGACTCATGCAAAATGGCAACATCTGAAATGTTGACACATGACAAAATCAACACAGTCATAATGTTTACACAATTAAAATGTTGACATACTTAATGTTGACACCTGCAAAATGTCGACAAAATGTTGATACATGACAATGTCAACACAGTAATAATGTCTACACAGTTATAATGTCAACATAACTAATGTCAACACATGCAAAATGTTGACACAGTCGTAATGTCAGCATTATGTGGTTAAAACTTCCACATAGTGATAACAAGATATACATACATACATAGTCTTGTCTGCTCAATGTTTGCCATAAGTTCTGTATTATTATTATTATTATTAATTTTTATTTATAGGGCACCACAAAGTATCCGTAGCGCCGTACAAGGACAAACAATGGCACAGTACAAGATGAAACAGCACAGTACAAGTAACAGTAAGCACTATAACTCTGGGGGCTCAGGTACAGCATGAAAGAGAGGGAGGGAGGGGAAAAGTGAGTATAGGCAGGTAACTATGGCCCAAGAGGGTGGGCACGGATGACAGGTTGAGAGTCACTGAGGGGAGCGGAGAGAAGCGAGAGGAGACAGAGGGCAGAGGGACTGAGAGGAGGTGAGTAGCTGGAGAGCGCAGTTAAAAGTTATGGAAACAGAAGGTAGGAGAGCCCTGCTCAAAGGAGCGAACAATCTAAAGGGAGGGGAAGACAGACAGACACATGGATGAGACGGAGAGATGGGAGAAATGGAGACAGAGTCGAGGAAGGGGAAGAAGGGATGAGAAAGAGAGGTAGCCGACCGGTGGGAGTTTAGGCATGAGACTGGAAGGCTTTAAGGAAAAGGTGGGTTTTTAATGTTCGTTTGAAAGAGGACAGATTAGGGGAAGTTCTGATGGAGCGGGGGAGCTTGTTCCAATGGAGGGGAGCGGCGCGGGAGAAGTCTTGGATACGTGCGTGAGAGGAGGTAATCAGAGGGGAAGAGAGGCGACGATCGTTGGACGATCGCAGTGAGCGGGAGGGAGTGTGAATAGAGATAAGGTTAGAGATGTAGGGAGCAGTGGAGTTGGCAAGGGCCTTGTAAGTCAGAGTGAGGAGCTTGAAAAGGATTCTGTAGGGGAAGGGGAGCCAGTGAAGGGCTAGAGTGGGGATACAGAGGTGGAACGGCGAGAGAGGAAAATAAGCCTAGCAGCGGCGTTAAGTACAGATCTAAGGGGAGCGAGATGAGAGAGGGAGAGGCCGATAAGGAGAAGGTTGCAGTAGTCCAAGCGGGAGATAATCAGAGAGTGGACGTGAGATTTAATGGCATCCTGGGAGAGGAAGGGCCGAATGCGGGCAATGTTGCGAAGCTGGAAACGGCAGGATTTGGCGAGAGAGTGAATGTGAGGGGCAAAGGAGAGAGAGGAGTCGAGGATGACACCTAGGCAGCGGAGTTGGGGAACAGGGGAGATAGATGAGTTGTCAACAGTGATGGAGAGGTCAGAGGGGAAGGAGGTACGAGAGGGAGGAAAGACAATGAGTTCAGTTTTAGCAAGATTGAGTTTAAGAAATCTAGAGGACATCCAGGAGGAGATGGCAGAGAGGCATGCGGATACCCTGGAAAGAAGGGATTGTATTGTATTGTCTTAATAATCATGTGTTGACTTGGTATATTATTAGACATAAATCAAATCAGTTTAGCGTTATTGTAGAAATCTATGCACTAAATCTATGCCACAAATATATGTATCAACCGCAAAAAAAATTATACAAACTTCGAGTGAAGAAGAAGTGGACCAGAGCCATATTGTCCCTGAACCTGTCACAGCAGCTGCAACACCTGTCATTCCGAGGAGGAGGAAGAGAAGGAAGAGGAGATAGAGGACAATGATAAAAGTGAAGAAGATGATCCAAAAGTGGGTTTCAACACTGCAAACTGTGACCCGCAATTCACAGAGGAAGAAAACGAAGTTTGCGTTTCCCAGGTACTAATTTTTCTTTATTAGCACTCTCCTTTATAGCTAGTTGTAATAATTACCCTTCGTATTTTAAAAATGCTACTTTAAAGATCCATATAGCTATAACTTTTTGGTGCCTCTTTAGCACTTATTTTATCATGTAATCAAGGTGTTGCCTGTGGAGAGCAAGTACAGCCTCATTGTTAGACAAACCAGTTATGTGCCTCCCTTTCCTGAATGATAGCATTGCATAACTTTTTACAGTGATTAAGCCTTTATTGTAGAGGCAGATCTGCCCTTTACAGTTAAATCTTGACGCAGAGTATAGACTCTCCTCCAAAAGCTGTTCCTCTTCCTGTGTCAAAAGTGCTATGTGCAATGTGTCAGTTTAATTTTTTTCTGCTTTTCTAATTCTTTTCTCTACACCTGCAGGATCTGAAGCAATGATCATCGCTGCCAGAGTGTGCCAGCGTTGCTGTCAATGCCATCTGCTGAGAGTCAAAAGCAGTGCTCTTCTCACCACCTGTGGATTGATAGTACAGTTTCATTGGCAGACAAGCCAGGTATTTGCCTCCCACTGTGCTCTCGCTTGTTTTATATGTATATTTTGTATATTACCAGCTGGTAGGTTGATATCATTTTTATATTTAAATAAATATAAATATTATTATTATGTCCACAAAATCACAATGTCTTTATTTAAGTAAAAGCACAGCTATTTCTTCATTTTTTGCTGATAATTAATTTAATTTGCTTACAACAAATATACAAGTCTCCAAGTCATGGAGACTAACACCATATATTGAGTACCCATTCAAAGTTAAAAATGTAACAATAATGAAAACAATCTTGGTCTTATTACTTTAACACAAGATATGTATAACACCAAAGAATATATGCAAACAGCGTGTCTGAAATGCCCCTAGTAACATTATGCAGTTCAAACTTAACATTTTCAATTAAAAAAAACAATATGTGGGAGACAGTAAGTCTGCTAGCTTGATGTGTCTACTAAATTATTTACTCTAATTAGTACAAATAGATGGTTCTCTAAGTTTCATAGAAAATACGTAGCTATGTAGACAATAAAATAAAAATCCAATTACATAGCAATGCACAAGTCCTTGTACATAAATGGTATTTAACAAAACACATAATTAGTTATTTTACTCACATATTTTGTAACAAATCGTAATTCCAATATTACACTCTGATGAAATTATTTTGAAAATATTTCAAATACATTTTAAATGCTTATAAAACAGTAATATAATCTCTTGCCAATATATATGATCTTGGATTGTAAAATACTATTTGACTTCCTGATAGATCTTTAAGATATAATTTTCTTGAATCCTAGACGGGTTGATTAGTTACGTTGCAATAAAATAATGTTCATTTTTAATAAATTGTACAAGCATACGTGAAGTAAGTTAATTGAAAAGAACGTGTGTCTTTAACATGGATAACCATAAACTATTTTTATGTGGTTCATACTAAAATACACTAATATAGTCATGTCAGATACACTTCAACTAAATATAAATGTATTAAAAGAATCACACAAACATAAAAATAAGTCTGGTATGAAGATTCACATTAAATTGCTTCTCTTTAAATAGAAAGCCAAAATAAAAGTGTTTTGTTTGTTAAATAGCGATGGCTCATTACATGTATTTTTTCTCCGTCTCACTAAATTAGTTTACGCCCGATAGTCTGACAAACAAGACATAAAATAAATCTTGAGCTATTCGAAGAATGCTACATACAGAATAGATGGCCCAACTGAGGATCCACATTATAATTATTTTTTGAAAATCCGATCATTATAAACGATTATATCTATTGTCAAACAGCTATGGCACATTACATTGCTTTTCGGATGGTCGCGATAAACTATGTTACTCTGTTTAGCCAGAGAAATTTCACTTTCAATAAATATAAAATTGTTACAAGCATCAAACACACTTAACAGATGCCCCGACTGAAGATTCGCATTACATTTTATATCCTTAAATTTCATCACTATAAAATATGGACAGGTTGTGAACACTGCATCGTATTTATTACAGTCGTGCTAAATAATGTTACACACGTTAGTCTAAAAACCATATTTTAACAACAAATTCTGTTAATTATAAGAATATAAAACACATAACAGATGGTTTGTTTAGAATAATTCCACTAGATCTGTACTCATACAATTCTATCCTTCTTATTTATTTATTTGTAAGGCATGTTTTGCGTTTTTTATTGTTTTTCTCTCAGTCGCGCTAAATAATTTTGCTGTCCTTAGAAAATCCACACTCTAAATAAAAAGACATTAGACATATATTCTGGAATCTCAAGACAATCAAATTGATTTGGTTGCACACTCAATATCATAAGAGCACATAGCTAAAAGATGTGTTATTTGACCCTGCAAATCGATTAAAAATAACAATTCTTAAAGCAATTACATATCATTTGTAAACATTATTGTTTCTCTATACCTAGCTTGGTTAAAGTATAAATTCTACCTTATACGATATTTTATTAATTTCATGTTCTACATCAATGGTATATAGTTACAATGTGTGTTAATTAGACAAAGGGAAGAGACCGAAGAATAAAGAAAACTATACATGGTCACTTTTAAGTGCGCTATTTAGGCTTAAATTATTACCCTGTCCTAATTCCCATTGGACAGTGTCTTTACTGAACATAGCTCATTGTTCATTACTTTATGGTAATATTCTGGAGAAATCCTAAAGTCATTGTGAAAATATTGAGCTCTTGTATCCATTAATTCCTATCTGATTCCAAGTTTTTAAGCGTTCAAAGCTTGATCATTTTGGATAAATCTTTTTTGTCATTTTTTAAAAAAAAAACACTTTTTATTTGCTAATTATGGTAGAAAAATCTTGTCACCTGGTCCCTTCTTAAAAGGGATCTATACAACTTAATGTCCATAGATTTTTGTTCAGACAGTAAGGATAACAGTGTTACTGGCATTGCGCGGAGTGGATTTCTGTGCACCCTATGCCATCACAGGGGAATTGGCCCATAGCCGAAAACTGCTCTCACACGGTGATCATAATCATCTGCATGGGAAAGAACTTTTGGAGAAGTGTACAGTTTGTTTGATTACCCAAGAATAAGGCCAAGACTGTGATTTTTCTTGAAAATTTAGGCTTGAACAAGCGCTTGTATTTCTTCCAGCAAGTGAAATTCTTTTGAGGAATTAAAAAACATTTATAATAAGTGTAGGAAAAGTAATAACATACTTGTGTTTGGGAGAAGTTGCAAAAGAACACGGAGCCAGTCTGTGAGAACTGCTCCATTGTTTCCACCCACTATTTAGTCTGTTTACCAGAACAAAACTCCTGTAGTACTAAGAACCCAAACAGCACCTATGTTGGAACAGTAATCTTGGGCAAAAGAAATTAGGAGTATGCAACCATTACCTTTTGTATTAAAAAGCAGGCTACAACCATAACCCAAATTGAAATAGTTACAGGAAATATTGCAAGTACACCACCACGCAAAGAACATAGAAAAAGAGATTGTCTCTTGCAGACTTACATAAGTCAGATAAGAGCTGTTGACCTAATGACTTATTTGCGTGAAATACCCTTTAATTTGACTATTTGATTATAAACGGGGTAAAATTAACAATGTATTGTCATCATGATCAATTTAGTTCTTGTGGATAATGAATCGTTCAACTGGGCATTTTAATGTGATTATGGTTTAAAGCTTCTATCGCTTGAAGTCAATGTAAGTGTGTAATAGTCAAAATGTCTGCAATTGAACACTGCTAACCAATGTGAATTTTTTTCCCTATGCAGCTTAATGAAAGTGTTTATTTTATCTATCCCTGTTTTCCCATTAGGAAACCATGGCAATTTGTACCATGGTAAGAAGGGCTGGAGGGCGTGCTGTGATGGCTACTGCAAAAAGCTGGTGTTCTCTTCCTGCAAATATAGGGTATAGCTTCCATCCATTGAAGTCAATGTAAGTGTGTCATAGTCAAAATGTCTGTAATTGGACACTGCTAACTAATGTGGTAGCATGTGAAACCCATAGTGATTTTTCATCTATGCAGCTTAATGAAAGTATTTTTTTTTATCTGTCCCTGTTTTTCCATTAGGAAACTATGGCATTGAGTTCCATGATAAGAAGGGCTGGAGGGCGTGCTGTGATGGCTGCTACAAAAGTCTGGTGTTCTCTTCCTGCAAATATAAAATGATATAAAGGGACAGGATGGGAAGATCGAGACAAATTTATTCAGAAAGAAAACAGCAAAAAACTATGTATTACATAGAAGTACTTTTCATTTCTTACCAGTAATTAATAATATTCCAAAAGGAGACTTTCTAAGGATCAAGCAAACTTATTCGAATTCAGAGGACTGCCTAATAAGAGCTCTAGAACTAAGTAGTAGACTGTCTGAGAGAGGCTACAGCAATAGATTAATTAAAAAAAGCATTTATTCAGGAAAGAATGAAAAATCAAAATGATCGTATATATCCACAAAAAAAAGACCTGATTTTAGCAACATCAGATTTATAGCAGACTTCTGTCGTGAATGGAAAGATATTCAATTCATTAAACAAAAGCACTGTATTTTATTGTCAGACGCAGGATTGAAAAAAATCTTGGATGATAAGGTAAACTATAGCAGTAGACGAGCTACAAACTTGAAGGACAGACTTGTAAAAAGCTATACTGCCATGAGACAGAAAATATTGGATCAGACTAAAGGATCATATAGTAGCGGTAATTGCAAAGCATGTCAACATATTGTAAAAACTGTGGAAGTTAAGGACACATATGGAGAAATATAGAAGACCGATAATTTTTCAATTGTAATACAAAAAGGTAGTCTATGCCCTAAAATGTCCCTGTGATAAAATCTATGTTGGTATAATGAATAGAATTATGAAACAATGGATCCTGGAACACATAGGAATTATACAGAGTGCACAATCTGTTAAGGATACATTTAAACCTTACCTAGGAAGGGATTTAACTAAATAACTATTACAAAAAGAGGGTAAAAGGATTTTCGTACTCAACTCTTTACCTCATGGCCTTAATGAAAATAAGAGCTAGTTAGTTTTTGAAAATTAATTATCTTGAAGGAATTATACATGTTTAGATAACCATGTTAGCTTTTTAAAGTAAACATGGGTATAAAAATTAGAGATACTGAAATATAAAGAAGTATGAATAACTTGACATGGAGATGCCTTTGTGTCTTTGGTAGGTTTGTTCTTCTCTCTTCATGGTTGGCCCCTTTGCACTGACGTGTGTATGTGTGATTTCGCTTCTGGAAATTGCTGCAAACAGAGTCAACTGTGAAATCTAAAAATAAATTAGATATGGGTTATGATATTGTTTCTGAGGCATTGCAATTTTTGGGAATTCTCAATTCTGCAATATTGCAACAAATGAAAGTTTTTTATTTATTTATTTATATGGATAATGTAATAAATGCTTACAAATTATTATGTAACTAATAACATATAATGATCACAAGTATCAAGGACACTTTAATTAGGGACATTTAATGAAAAAGTTGTAGAAATTAGAATAATAATAAACTATGATCACTGTAGCACTAATAACATACTCATATATTTTTATAGTTACCGTATTTTTCGCTCAATAAGACGCACCTTTTCCCCCCAAAAAAGTGGGGGAAAAAGTGTGTGCATCTTATGGAGCGAATACTGCATGCCAGAAAGGAAGGAAGAAAATAAAACTTACATGTCCAGCGTGGAGAAGCGGGTCCCGGCCAGGCTGCAGATCCTCCTGAGCGTCCGTCCCCCTGCCTTTCTGTGAGGACCTAGCTATCACATGGTTTGCTGATTTGCTCATAGGACATGTGAGGGCAAAGGCAGGGCTGCCAAAAGGAAGCTCGGGCCCTGGCACAGCAACCTCTTTGGGCCCCTTCCATAGTTAATGAAGTGGGTGTGGCCACACAAGAATGGTTGCTCCTCACACTACACAGGCAGGCCAAGGGCCCCGGTAATTTTTACCTGTACCACCCCCATCTCGGCGCTCCTGGACATGAAAAGGAAGCTGCAGTTCCCTTGAACAACATATCTAAAATGGTGAATATACTCATTTTTCCATACTGGGGTACCTGTCATATCCCCTTTGATAATGATAGTGGGCCGTATCAACGTAATAAGGTGTCCCCAAGCAACAAATGGCGGGAGACCAGTAAAGATATATGCCACTTCAGACACTATATAGCAGAAGAAGTTGATTTTGCATTGCCATTTTGTGACAAACACATCCATTTTGGTATTGAACTGTATTGCTATATTTTACTTGGAAAATGCCTGGTCCTAACCAAGTGTCCACAAAGCAGTGCCGTTCAACTTCAGTTATCAAGAAGTGGAGCTGGTGGTGCAGCTCATGGCTGCAGCACACTAGCCAACAGGCATCCACAGCGGCTAATCAATCCATCTGGGAAGAAATCACTAAGCGGGTCAACATGCCATCAAAACAAATTGTATGTTCATAATACAATGGGACAATGGCCACATTCTTTAAATATTTTCTAGACACAAATGAGCCCTAAGGCAAGTGATTTTTATATTTTCATAGGATTTCTACCAAAGTAATAAAACTGAATTACAAAACAATTAAAAAGCTAACAACGTATGTAATTGTGTAGATCTATAGTAGTATAGATTTTTTAAAAAAGGTTTGTGGCTTTGCAGATGTCTCTAATTACTTTTTGACCTTTAACCAATAAATAATTTGACTTGTCTATATGTATGTCGAAACCATTCATTTTCATATATTGCTCACTATCCATAGCAACATTCTATCACACAGGTGGCAGGATTTCAAACAACGCCTAAATAAAAAAATCCTGAAAAACCAGAGGCATGCAATAGGGATTAGTAGTGGACCTAAC